>NW_022681458.1:60897711-62147711 GCF_009764315.1 Trachypithecus francoisi
GCTTTCAAAGCAGCACTCTGACTTATTAGATAATTAACCTTCTAAGTCTGCTATAAAACTTTCACCTAGCGATGTTACCTCTAGCTAGCAAACCCTTTTTTCCAAACCCCTACATAGCCCCATTTACTTCTCCAGCTTTCTATACTTAGGAAGTATTATTGGCTAAGAATATATAATTCTAGATTTACAATTCAAGTTATTTCAAAGCACTCTATTCAGAGAAAAAATAATTTATCATTGTGCAGATACATTTGAAACATTAGCAATGAAAATATTCTGATCATCTCTGAGCTTTTAAGGTAGACTTTATCCAAGACACTGCTCTAGGCTCTATGTCTCACTGATTAAGTCTGTCATTCATTGGAGAGCTGCAGGCTTCTCCCTGTCAGCTCAGGTTTGTGTGCAGATAAGTCATGTGCTTAAAGCACACTGAATGTTAAAGCCACCTAACAGATGTAAAAAAAAAAAAAAAAAAAAACAGGAGATATGGTTGTCACTTTTAAAGCATCTCAGAAATGAAATCATCTGCAAAGGCAGTCTTAAGGACCCAGTGAGCAAAGGTACCTTGTCTAAGATTGTCATAAGCTGGTTGGGTTACACAACATTGGCCCCTTAAATTCTTTCAGACCTGTGAGGGGTAGTATCCCTGTGTAGAGGACTTGACCTCACAGGACAGAAGCCAGCTGAGATCCTGTGATTCAAAATGATGCGTTTGCCAGGTGTGGTGGCTTACACTTGTAATCCCAGCATTTTGGGAGGACAAGGTGGGAGTATTACCTAAGCTCAGGAGTTTGAGACCAGCCTGGGCACCATAGTGAGAATTCATCTCTACAAAAAAACTTAAAAAATTAGCCAGGCATGGTTGTGTGCATCTGTAGTCCCAGCTACTTGAGAGGCTGATATGGGAGGACAGCTTAAGCCTGTGAGGCTGCAGTGAGCTTTGATCGTGCCAATGCACTCCAGCCTGGATGACAGAGCAAAATTCTGTCTCAAGCAAAAACAAAAACCAATGCATTTGAGGAGGTCACCAATCCCTCAATATTACCCTTACTGACTTCCAACCATAATGGTGTCTTGATTTCCTTGTGTTGGATTACAAAAATTGAGAGGAAGAAAACAAAAAGGATGATTGAAGTACGTAAAGTCACTACAGATAAACTTCATTTTCTCACAATCTTGTGTGGGACTTCTCTTGATTATGAAGACATAACTCTGTGTAGATAAAGACATAAACAGTCTTTCTCCATTAAGATTACCTCCTTTTCTTCTCATATTTAAGGTCCAATAAATTAAACATATTTTGAAAAAAACTGGCATATATAAAAACATTTTACTAGATGGATTTGTATCTATTTATTGATTTTCACTATAATTTATAATTTTAGGATTTAAAAAGTATAAATCCTAAAAGTTAATTAAATATCACCTGTGAGAATATAAGTGTTTACCTCCACATGCTTGGGATGAGAAAATCTGGCCTTTAGCCACTGCATCACCATTAGTATCTCATTGCTACTTCTAGAGTCTAGAATCTAGACCATTCATCTTTCTCTCAGCTTTGAATGCCATATTATCATATATTATGGTGGTGACTACTCTCCCTCTGGATCCTCAACCAACTGTTGGGTCATTTCCCATCATTGTTTGAAGAATCATTCCCAACTAGCTCCGAAAACCCCATATCCTAAATTAGATTTCAGATTTTATCCAATCCTTTTAAAAAAGTCTTCCTTCCTCTTTTAATAAAACTTGATGATATCTACTTATTTCAGCTCCTCCACAAAAGCATTTCATAATCCTTCTAGCCCAGTGATTTTCAAACTTTACTTTGGGTCACTTGGGCACTTCAATAAAATGCAGACTTTGATTCAACATATCTGGATGGAGCCTAAAATTATTTATTTCTGAAAAGCTCTTAGGTGATGCCAATGTTCCCGGTTCTCAGACAAACATTGAGGAACAAGGTTCTAGCCTACCATGGTATCAACTTACTCTAAATTCATACAAGGCAGGCAGGCACTATATATGATTTATTCATCTTTGTACCTCCAGTGAGTCAGAATGCTTGACATATCACAATGCTCAATAAAATGTTTGCTAAATAAATTGATGGACTGAATGAATAAATGTGTAACATTCCCTCTGACACTTAGAAAATTCTACTTAAGACAGATTTATTTTTTCTTTTTTTGATACAGAGTCTTGCTCTGTTGCCCAGACTAGAGTGCAGTGGCACAATCTCAGCTCGTTGTAACCTCCCCCTCCCCGGTTCAAGAGATTCTCCATATCTCAGCCATCGGAGTGGCTGAGGTTACAGGTGTGTGCCACCACATCCAGCTAATTTTTGTATTTTTAGTAGAGACAGAGTTTTGCCAACTTGGCCAGGCTAGTCTTGAACTCCTGAGCTCAAGTGATCCACCCACTTCAGCTTCCCACAGTGTTGGAATTACAGGCATGAGCCGCTACATCCAGCCAAGACAGAATATTTTTGTATGCACTTTTTCTTCGAAATGTAATTGAGGGCAGGTATCATACTTCTCTGTATCTTTAAAGGCCTGTACATGCCCTTTGTGCCCACAGAAAATAGGCAATCAATATAAATATTGACTAAACAATCAATTGATAAAAGGATTGATGGAATTGATTGAATAAGTAACTGAAAAAGAAGGGGCATCAGGTATAGTCTGAACTTGAGGTACCTAGAAGGTACGAGTCATTTAACAAGGTAGCCGACTTATAGACAGAAAGCTTCAAGTTCAGCATAGGCAGAGCTAGAGAGCAGAAATATTAAAATGAGTAACCAGGAACATGCATTTTGTAGACACAGACACACCCTAATGAGAAAAGTACTTCAGTTAGTTAAAATGCCAAGCCAGTGGTTGATATGCTTGGGAATAAAAACCAAGCATTATTGCATCGGTAGGCAGATGGTGCTTTGTTTTTTTTCTTAATTCAAAGTTTCATTTTTGTAGATAACAATGGAAATTGAAAAACTGGCACATATTAAGCTTTACAGACTATGTTAAGGGTTTTCAGAAGTGAATTTCCTCAACAATTTCTGCCTTTGGCATATTTAAATGTATACTGGCTTGTGGTATTATTTATTCAATATTTCACATCTATGTGTTATCTTCTCAACTGGGCTGTAGCCACCCAGAAATAGGGACTTTATTCATGCACATGGTGGGCACACAGTGATACTTGCTGAAAAAATAAAAAGTTAGAAAAACTTGGATGATATACAACTCTAGTTTCTGGTATTGAACAGAGAAGAGCAAGGGTGGGCCTGGAAGTGAAACTTGAGGCATGTTACTTGAGTGAATTCTCAGACTGGAGAAGAAAACTCCATGTACATTAGATATGAACTTCTTTCTTTCTTTTTTTTCCATTATATTCTCAGAAGATGAACTAATGTAGAATTCTGGCAATGACTGGTTCTTTAAAAATAGCATATCATGTAAATAAATGAAAACTGTAGTGCCCCTGAAGTTTTCAGAATCATTTTACCAAATATTGATTCTGCCACCAAATTACAAATAAGCCAGATGCAAATAATTTATCAGTAGGAGCAATAAGAGAGATTATGTTCTGACTACATTATATTTGTCAGAAAAGTAACTAAGGTGTTGATTCTGAGATAGGGAATACACACACACACACACATACATATATATGGGTTTAGAAAACTATATGGTTCAAAATATGCCTATGATGCTTCTGATTCATATTTTAATCTATTAACTACCTATTCTATAATTACTTACAAAATTATGCTTTGATTCTGGTTAAAGACGGATTCTGCGAGAACATAGAAGCTTCTCATGCATACAGTATTTAAAATAGAATGAAATTAGCAATCCGTATCTTGAAATTATACATAACATTTAGGTTCATTTAAAATTAGAGTGCTAGAAGAAGCAGATTTCCATGGCATTTTCATTATGCAGAGAGGTAAACAACAAATAAATAAGCCATACATGAATATGAAATTAACAGCATGATAATTGCTTTACTCCTACAGTGTGTACAATATTAAATCCTCAAATAAACACTTACTTAACCTCGTTCTCATGTGTGCCTATTGCTATCATCAAAAGCAGTATACCTAGAACTCAAACTAAGACAACTTCCACGATGAGGTACAAAGTCCACAGAAATCATTGCCATGCCCTGGAAATTTCAGAGTGATTTCTTAGGAAGTTCTGGTGCTGGTGGTACATTTGAAAACAGTGAACACGAGAGAAAATTTAGAAACGAATTAAAAACATACATTTCACATATTATCTTGCATATTCCATCATATTTCATTTCTTTGCTAATTCTGAAAAAGCTTCATTCAGATCATCCATATAGGCACTCCAGGGAAGTGGCACCTTCCTACTGAGACCACCTCCAAGCTCTCTTTCACTCTAACACAGACCCCTGCGGACTTGTTTTACAATATTTAGGCAGGAAACTGTTAAACCTTATTTCTGTTGAATTGTTCCTTCTCTGCATAAGACAGAAATGCTTTTCATAGTTTTCTTATGGCTCTTAACAACAGCTAAAGCCTGTCTTGTGCTCTGGGCCCAGCCTTGCTCTAAATTTAACCCTAAGTAATGCTTTCTTCATCTTAGTCATAACCTGAAAGTGAGTCATTTATAAAGAGGCCACTGGTACAACTGGAGTTTTCCAGTAAGGGTTAAAAGGTCAGTAATAATGTTACTGCTACCCTTATGAGTATGCAATTGGTAGAGTTCAAAGTTATTTGGATGTAACCTGACGAAAACATCTTATCTTTTTCCACAACGTACTCAAGAGTAAGATTCAGAAGAGATCTATGGCTTGTGTACACATGAAACCGTCTTTCCTAGCCAGAGACATTAACCACTTCATTGGAAGCCAGTGACTAAAAAGTAATATAAAATAAATTAAATTAAATTAAAAGAAAAATAAAAATAAAACAATTATGAGATCCAAAGAAAGGAAAATCTTGTTGTCCCACATAAGCACCTTTAAAAATAATTATGTTTTATTGTTCTAGTGATGAAATTAGTATGTCTTTGTTGATCCACTTAAATTTGACTCAATGGGTAAATTTAAGCCTGAGGCTTTTATGCCATTATCAGAGGCTCTGTCAGTGAGTGCTTTAACCTAATTACATTTGATGCAGCAAATCAACAAAACCACTGCTGGTATGACCTCTGCCAAGAGGACTAGCGAGCTAGACAAATGGAGCTTAAGATGTTATTAGTTGTTCTGTTGCAAAGTTCCAGATACATCCCGACAGGAGGCTGTTGCATGACTTGGGCATGCATCCTCCAGATGGCATTCTGCACTGGCTTGTGGCAAGGCTCACAGGGATACTGGCACATTTTCTCTGTCAAAATGAAAGTTTTCCAATTACAAGGAGATAATGTGAGGAGATGCAAACTTAATCTCTTGAACAAAAGGTTGCAAGCTGTGTAATAGTCATTTCAGGGGAGAGATTTCACTATAGTTCAATTGATTTAAACGTTGCAGATCACAAAATGGGCTATCTTTCCTAATAAAACCAAAGAATCAGCTGCAGTTGGTGCTATTTACTGGAACAGTGCTATAATGCTTTCATCATCTGAGAGATGCTTCTTTTAACAGTGTTCTTCCATGGAGTTGAAGTCTGTGCTCATTTTTTGTTTTTTTCCTAACGTATAAACAGGTACAAATAAGCCATTTTCCTTTTAGTTAAACACCAAATGCCTTAAATGAAGTCTTCAAGTTTAATGTTAAAAGATACCAAATCATAGAATTTCATTAGGAAGACTACAAGTTAAATGGTAAGAAAGCCCTATTATCATCAAAACCTGTAAGACAACTTAGCTAAAATGCTAACAGTATTTTCTAACCCAGGGAATGCTAATAAAAATGGCATGTAGAACTCTCAGTCCCTATGAGAATGAGGTGATACGTCTGAACACTTATCCAAAAATAACTGACTCATCCAAGTAAATCAGTAAGTACCTTGTTGTAAGGTTGCTTCTTAGGAAGATAGGGATTTGCAAGTTGACATAAAGACACTAAGACAAAGCAGGGGAACACTTGTAGATCCCTTTCTACAAATCCAACGAGGACACTACATGAGAATGTGTGCCAGCTCTAAGAAGAATGTTTTACAGGATAACTACAACCACATTCTTGTGCTAAATGCATTAAACAGAATTTCAGCAGAGTTTAAGTGTTGAAATGATCATACAGTTCTAATGTAAGCAAAGATTCTTCAATGTTTATATTGGATTCCTTTCTTCTGTAGTTTAAAGAGAATTAACTGATCCAAAATTTCTAAGCACATATTCAGAATATTAAAAGAGAAAAGGCACATTTCCAAAAATTAAGGTAATTCATATATGGAAAAATATTTTTACCTCAAATTTCAAAACATTTAAAAAATATATTTTAGCCATTAAGATGAAGATCAATGACACAAGGTTGTGCAAAAACACGGAATTGCAGTCAATAGGGTAAAATCATAGTGGGCAGCTGCCTTTTGTCATTTCCGTAGAAAGTAGCTAGGAAACTGTCATGTTTTTTTTTTTTTTTTTTTTTTTTTTTTGAGGCGGAGTCTCGCTCTGTCGCCCGGACTGGAGTGCAGTGGCCGGATCTCAGCTCACTGCAAGCTCCGCCTCCCGGGTTTACGCCATTCTCCTGCCTCAGCCTCCCGAGGAGCTGGGACTACAGGCGCCCGCCACCTCGCCCGGCTAGTTTTTTGTATTTTTTTTAAGTAGAGACGGGGTTTCACCGTGTTAGCCAGGATGGTCTCGATCTCCTGACCTCGTGATCCGCCCGTCTCGGCCTCCCAAAGTGCTGGGATTACAGGCTTGAGCCACCGCGCCCGGCCTTTTTTTTTTTTTTTTTTTTGAGATGGAGTCTTGCTCTGTCACCCAGGCTGGAGTGCAGTGGCCGGATCTCTGCTCACTGCAAGCTCCGCCTCCCGGGTTTACACCATTCTCCTGCCTCAGCCTCCCGAGTAGCTGGGACTACAGGCGCCCGTCACCTTGCCCGGCTAGTTTTTTGTATTTTTTAGTAGAGACGGGGGTTTCACCGTGTTAGCCAGGATGGTCTCGATCTCCTGACCTCGTGATCCGCCCGTCTCAGCCTCCCAAAGTGCTGGGATTACAGGCTTGAGCCACCGCGCCCGGTAACTGTCATGTCTTTACTGAAAATTCAGTCAGCTAAATAAAGCAGGAATATGTATTCTAAGTAGTCTCAACTGCAACATTGTAAGATTTGTAAATCAGCCAGAAATATAAGCAAGGCCTTCGAATCTCTCAGAAAACTTAACAGATTCCTACCGAAGAGTTAACGTTTTCATGCAAGGAGCATTTTTTAAAAGCCTCAGCATCAACATAAAGTGGTCTATAATAGCTGTTGTAAAGCTCAACATCAATTTTATGTTGGCTCAACTACTAAACAGCAATCACAATGGCATCCCTTAGGAGGTATTTAAGGGCCCAAGAGTATAGCAATTTAAAAACTGAGTTGGAAATCAAAACAAATTCCCAGTCTGTTTACAAAAATACTTCTCCCTATGTTCTTGTACCACCACCTAGTGGTTACACGGCTCTCAATCTGACCATTGATAGAAACCAAATAGAAGAAAGGAAGAGGGAAGGAAGGGAGAGGGGAGGAAGGTAAGAAAGGCAGGACGAAAGAAAAAGAGAAGACCATGAAAATAAAAAGAAAAAAAAAAGGAGGAGAAAGTAAAAACAAACAAACAAAAGCAAAAAGAAGTACACATATTTTCAGATCTTAAGATCTACTGCCTCATAAAATTCACAGCATGTTACCAGTTTGAACTAAAACACCGTTTAAAACTATTTCTCTTTATACATTTATTAAGTACATGAAAATTCTATAGTCGATATAACAACTCCCTAATTTTTTTTAAAAAAGGAGTTGAATTTCTAGAAGTGTATTTTACACTAGAGAACCTACAGCTGTATTTTCCTGTGTGTGACCGGATATAAGTACAAGATTATACCATTATTTTGTAATAGACTCATTATTGATCAGTAGAGCTATTTATATAAATTATGATACATTCATAAGTAAAAATGAAGTGAATATTTATGTCTTGCTATGGCACAATCTCTAAGACATTTGGCTAAAGCAGAAGAAAAAGCAAGATGTGTAATCCTGTGTTTTGGGAACTACTCCTTGTATAATGATATATATTTTCTTTTATATGTGTACAATATCTCTGGAGGGATAGACAAGAAGCTGGAAAAATTACCTCAACAGAGAAGAATTAGGTGAGCTGGAAGCTAAGGTATAAAGGAGACATTTTGTTGTTTTGTAGTTTAAACCATGTGAATATATTACTATTTAAAATTAAATAAATTTTAAATCACAATCACAATCACAAAGGATTGTTTCTTAAATTTATTTAAAATTAAATACAATTTAATATATTAAATTAAATTAAATAATTTAATTTAGATTAAATACATTTTAAATCTAAAAACTGGCACATGATTTAACAAATCTCTTATCTGAAGATTTTATAAATTAACAAAACCACCCTCCAAAGTTTCCATTTAAAGAAATATTTGTCACATTTAATGTGAATGTAAATTTATTGTAAATATAACAGAAATAGAAGCTTCACTCTTTCTCTGTAAAAAGAAATGCAGTAGTTTAAAGGGAGAAATTATTTGTAAAAGGTAGAAATTAAAATAATAAAATACTAAAACCATTTCTATCCCATACTTTGACAAGCTCTACAGGCCTGAGTTGAGGACTGTTCTCAACAAGAGTTGGAATAGCTCAGGCTCTCTGTGCTCCTGGCTGAACCGTTAAGTACATTGGAGACAGCAGTAGTTGACACCCAGATGTCCAAAGGTAGAAAAGTTGGGAACTATTAGGAGATGAAAAGAAGTAGGCAATGCATAAAGGGCAGTGTCTCTTTATGCCCTAGAGGAGGAGGAAGGGGAATGGGATTTGGACCATGTGAACCCAGCCTCAATTTTCACAAAGGATTGTGTTTTTAGACTTCAGCCTTTATCTTCTAAAAGACTGCACCCATTGCCACAGGGAGAGGCAGATAGGAGTAGCAGAAGAAAAGGGTCCATTGTACAATTTTGTGTTAAAATATTCATCTGTCAAATAAAACACTTAAAGCATTATTTTTGTACTCCTGATATAGTAGTTCTTTATTTTTCATTAGTCTTTAAGCCTTAAAAAACGAACATACCTGAGAAGTCCTAGAGAAAACCTTGAGTACTCAGGGGAAGCTGTAAAATAGGGTTGTAGAGGAAAAAACTCAACAGGTTTTGGCTCATGCGACCTGAAGAAACCGACGTAATGGGACTGGAGCAGGCATACAAGATCACCAAAGGAAGCTCAGCATGGATGAGGCACAGAAGAGGCAGTATATCTGCAGCTCCCTAATACAAGAAAAATACTTTGTAATACTTGATTTTTGTTTCATGCCCTGATAAAACCTTTCTACTACTGATATGCCTACTTTCTTCATTTGTTGATATTCATATTATTCACAGTATTTCAAAGGTCAGTATAAGCAATGCCACTTTTCCAGGTGCTAAATTCTATGAAAAGTTCTTAAATGATATGGAAAATACTTAAACTTATTAACTACAAATAGATAGTTGTTTGGAACCAGGCGTGAAATCAACATTATATTCTACTGAGGTTAAAAGATGTCCTTAATTAACACATGCTGTGAACTCAGTATTTGAGACATTGAAAATATTATTGAATAATATAGACTACTCATTAATCAGAAGTGAGCAGGTTCTGTTTGGGCAAAGGCATAGGGAAGAACATGTGTCTAAGAAGTAATCTTACAAAACGAGATATTCTCATGACAAGGTTGGTCTTTGGTTCAGCCTCATAGCTAGCTTTTGGACAAAATTGCATTGATGCTAACTAGCATAAGCATTGACACTTAAAAACATTATAGCAAACTTACTTCTGATTTAATTTATATACTATTTTTATATGATTTTAAACATTTTTCAAATCTTTAATTTTATTGTATTTTGACATGCAGTTGTAGGAAATAATGCAGAGAGATCCTATGTACTCTTTACCCAGTTTCTCCTAATAATAACATTTTAAAAAATTATAAGGTAATATCACAACCAGGATATTGGCATATGAGATACAGAAGATTTTCATTATTACAAGCATCACTCAAATGGCCCTTTTATAGCCATACACAATTATCTCCCCACTCCTTCCTTAACTCTCAGCAACCATTAATCTGTGCTCCATTTTTATATTTTACCTTTTCATGAATGTTATATGAATGTAATAGAACAGTATGTCATCTTTGGGCTTGGCTCTTTTCACTCAGCATAATTCTCTGGAGATTCATCCAGGTTACTTCCTGTAACGAGTAGTTCATTCCTTTTATTGTGAAGTAGTACTCTATCACACAAACGTATCACAGTTTGTCTAACCATTCTCTTGTTGCAAGGTATCTAGGTTGCTTCTAGTTTTCGGCTATTACTACTAATGAGGCTATAGTCATTTGTGAACAGGTTTTTGAATAAACATAATTCTTCATTTCTCTGGGATAAAGTCTCAAGAGTTTAATTGCTGGGTCACGTAGTAGTAGTTGGAATCATATACTATGTAGTCTTTTCAGGCTGGCATTTTTTACTTAGTAATATGTATTTAAGGTGCTTCTATGTCTTTTTACTGCTCAGTAGCTCATTTCTTTTTAGTGCTGAATAATATTCTATTGTCTGGATATACCACAGTTTATTCATCCACTCACCTACTGAAGGGCATTATAGTTGCTTCCAAGTTTGGGCAATTACGAATAAAGCTGCTATCAACATCCATGCATGAGTTTTTGTGTGGACATATGTTTTCTACTTCTTTGGGTAAATATCAAGGAGTGTCACTGCTCACTGCTGGAACATATGGTAAGAGTATGTTTAATGTTTTGAGAAACACCCAAACTGTTTTCCAGAGGGACTGTACCATTTTACAGTCCCATCAACTATATATGAGTGATTCAGTTTCTCTGAATCCTTGCTATCATTTGGTATTGTCACTATCTTTTATTTTAGCTGTCCTAATGGGTGTGTGCTGATATCTTATTGTGGTTTTAATTTGCAGTTCCCAAATGACTAGATTGTTGAACATCTTTTCATGTGCTTATTTGCCTTTTCATGTGCAGTATGTCTTCCGTAGAATGCTTCTTCACATCATCTGTCCATTTTCATATTGAATTCTCTTTAATGTTGACTTTTGAGTGTTCTATGTATAAGTTTACAAATATTTTACATGTAAGTTCTGTTTCAGATATCTTTGAAAATACTCTCTCCAGGTTTACAGCTTGTCTACAGCTTGATTGTTTTTCTTCTTTAGTCAGTTGGACTACATTGATTGAACTACATTGATAGATTTTTCAATGTTGAAGAGGCTTGCATACCTGGAATAAGCCTCATTTGATCATGACAAATTCATTTTACAAAATGCTAAATTCTATTTGTTAATTTTGTAAAGCATTTTTGTGTCTATATACATGAGAGATACTGGTCTGTACTTTTGTGTGTTCTGTGTTTGATTTTGGTATCAGGTTATTGCTAGTTGTATATAAATGATTGAAAATGTTCCCTCAGCTCCTCTTTTCTAGAAGAGATTGTGTAGAAGTGATGTTAAATCTTCTTTAAATTTTTGGTAGAATTTTTTTGTATGTAAAAATATCTGGGCTTGAAGATTTCTTTTTGGGGAGTATTTAATTTTAAATTAATTTTCTTAATAGACATAAGTCTATTCAAGTCATTTACTTCACAACAGGTGAGTTGTGATAATTCATGGTTTTGGGGGGAGAATTTGTCCATTTTATCTAAGTTACCAGATTTATGTAAGTGGTATTGTTGATAGTGTTCTCTTACTGTTCTTTTGACATTTATAGTAATATCTCTTGTTCCATTCCTGATATGAAAAATTGGTCTTCTCTTTTTTTCTCATTGTGAGTCTTGTGAGAGGTTTATAACTATTGGATACCAAGACATGAGAATAAAAATTAATAAAAAATGAAAAAAGAGGTTTATAAATATTATTGAACCTTTCAAGGAGCCAACTTTTTTATTATTTTCTTTATTGTTTTCTGTTTTCAATGTTATTGTTTTCTGCTTTTAACTTTATTATTTCCTTCCTTCTGCTTGCTCTGGGTTTAT
Organism: Trachypithecus francoisi; assembly: GCF_009764315.1. NCBI lineage: Eukaryota > Metazoa > Chordata > Mammalia > Primates > Cercopithecidae > Trachypithecus > Trachypithecus francoisi. Next base: position 60,909,885 of record NW_022681458.1, read on the forward strand.
TTGGGTCTTCTTTTTCTAGTTTCTTTAGTGGGGAGCTTAAATTATTGACTTGAGATTTTAGGCTGCATATTTTCCTTTTAGCATTATTTTAGCTGTATCCCAAAAGTTTCTATATGTTATATGTTTATTTCCATTCAATTCATTGTATTTAAAAACATTTCTTCTAAGACTTACTCTTTGACCCATGGATTATTTAGAAGTGTAATATTAGTTTCCAGGTATTTGAAAATGTTTTGTTATCTCTTTGTTGTTTCTAGTTTGATAGCATTGTGGGCAAAGAACACATGCTGTATGATTTCAATTCTTTAAAATTTGTTAAAGTGTGTTTTATGGTGCAAGATATGGTTTATCTTATATGTTTTGTATTATATGTTCTGTGGACACTTGAAAAGTAATCTGCTCTTGTTGGATGAAATTTTCTTTAACAGTTAATTAGATCCTGTTGGTTGATGGTGGTGTTGAGTTCTTCTGTATCTTTAATAATCTTTTGTCTAGTTACATCAATTGGTATGGGGGGATGTGAACCCCTCAAATTTATTGTGAATTTAACCATTTCTCCTTTCAGTTCTAGCAGCTTTTGCTTTACATATTTTGCATCTCCATTTTTTTGGTGCATATACATTTAAGATTATCATGTCTTGGTGGTGGATTGACACTTTTATCATAATATAATGTCCCTCTCTGTCTCTGGTAATTTTCTTTGCCCTGAGTTGATTTATCTAATATTAATATAGCTACTCCTGCTTTCCTTAGATTAATGTTAGCACTATATATATATATATATATAGAGAGAGAGAGAGAGAGAGAGAGAGAGAGAGAGACAGAGAGAGATGCTTTAGCACAATAGATAGATAGATAGATAGATAGATAGATAGATAGATAGATGCTGTGTTTTGTTTTCTGTCCTTGGAATAGTTTGCTCAAAATTATGGTTTCCAGCTTCATCCATGTCCCTACAAAGGACATGAACTCATCCTTTTTTATGGCTGCATAGTATTTCATGGTGTATATGTGCCACATTTTCTTAATCCAGTCTATCATTGATGGACATTTGGGTTGGTTCCAAGTCTTTGCTATTGTGAATATTGCTGCAGTAAACATACGTGTGCATGTGTCTTTATAGCAGCATGATTTTTAATCCTTTGGGTATATCCAATAGTGGGATCACTGGGTCAAATGGTATTTCTAGTTCTACATCCTTGAGGAATCACCACACTGTCTTCCATGATGGATGAACTAGTTCACACTCCCACCAACAGTGTAAAAGTGTTCCTTTTTCTCCACATCCTCTCCAGCACTGGTTGTTTCCTGACTTTTTAATGATTGCCATTCTAACTGGTGTGAGATGGTATCTCATTGTGGTTTTGATTTGCATTTCTCTAATAACCAGTGACAATTAGCATTTTTTCATGTGTCTGTTGGCTGCATAAATGTCTTCTTTTGAGAAGTATCTGTTCATATCCTTTGCCCACTTTTTGATGGGGTTGATTTTTTTCTGTAAATTTAAGTTCCTTGTAGATTCTGGATATTAGCCCTTTGTCAGATGGGTAGATTGCAAAAATTTTTTCCCATTCTATAGGTTGCCTGTTCACTCTAATAGTAGTTTCTTTTACTGTGCAGAAGCTCTTTAATTTAATCAGATCCCATTTGTCTATTTTGGCTTTTGTTGCCATTGCTTCTGGTGTTTTACTCATGAAGTCCTTGCCCATGCCTATGTCCTGAGTGGTATTGCCTAGGTTTTCTTCTAGGGTTTTTATGGTTTTAGGTCTTAATATGTAAGTCTTTAATCCATCTTGAATTAATTTTTGCATAAGGTGTAAGGAAGTGATCCAGTTTCAGCTTTCTACATATGGCTAGCCAGTTTTCCCAGCACCATTTATTAAATAGGGAATCCTTTCCCCATTTCTTGTTTTTATCAGGTTTGTCAAAGATCATATGGTTGTAGATGTGTGGTGTTATTTCTGAGGACTCTGTTCTGTTCCATTGGTCTATATCTCTGTTTTGGTACCAGTACCATGCTGTTTTGGTTACTGTAGCCTTGTAGTATAGTTTGAAGTCAGGTAGAGTGATGCCTCCAACTTTGTTCTTTTTGCTTAGAGTTGTCTTGGCAATGCAGGCTCTTTTTTGTTTCTGTATGAACTTTAAAGAAGTTTTTTCCAATTCTATGAAGAAAGTCGTTGGTAGCTTGATGGGGATGGCATTGAATATATAAATTACCTTGGGCAGTATGGCCATTTTCATGATATTGATTCTTCCTATCCATGAGCATGGAATGTTCTTCCATTTGCTTGTGTGCTCTTTTATTTCATTGAGCAGTAGTTTGTGGTTCTCCTTGAAGAGGTCCTTCACATCCCTTGTCAGTTGGATTCCTAGGTATTTTATTCTCCTTGAAGCAATTGTGAATGGGAGTTCACTCATGATTTGGCTCTCTATTTGTCTGTTATTGGTGTATAGGAATGCTTGTGATTCTTGCATGTTGATTTTGTATCCTAAGACTTTGCTGAAGTTGCTTATCAGCTTAAGGAGATTTTGGGCTGAAATGATAGGGTTTTCTAAATATACAAACATGTCATCTGCAAACAGGGACAATTTGACTTCCTCTTTTTCTAATTGAATACCCTTTATTTCTTTCTCCTGAATGATTGCCTCATCCAGAACTTCCAACACTATGTTGAATAGAATTGGTGAGAGAGGGCATGCCTGTCTTGTGCCAGTTTTCAAAGGGAATGCTGCCAGTTTTGGCCCATTCAGCATGATATTGGCTGTGGTTTTGTCATAAATAGCTCTTATTATTTTGAGATATGTCCCATCAATACCTAGTTTATTTAGAGTTTTTAGCATGAAGGGCTGTTGAATTTTGTCAAAGGCCTTTTCTGCATATATTGAGATAATGATGTGGTTTTTGTCTTTGACCTTATTTATATGATGGATTACATTTATTGATTTGCATGTGTTAAACCAGCCTTGCATCCCAGGGATGAAGCCAACTTGATCATGGTGGATAAGATTTTTGATTTGCTGCTGGATTCGGTTTGCCAGTGTTTTATTGAGGATTTTCGCATCGATGTTCATCAGGGATATTGGTCTAAAATTTCCTTTTTTTTTTGTTGTGTCTCTCCCAGGCTTTGGTATCAGGATGATGCTGGCCTCATAAAATGAGTTAGAGAGGATTCCCTCTTTTTCTATTGATTGGAATAGTTTCAGAAGGAATGGTACCAGTTTGTCTCGGTACCTCTGGTAGAATTCAGCTGTGAATCCATCTGTTCCTGGACTTTTTTTGGTTGGTAAGCTATTAATTATTGCCTCAATTTCAGATCCTGTCATTGGTCTATTCAGGGATTCAACTTCTTCCTTGTTTAGTCTTGGGAGGATGTATGTATCCAGGAATTTGTCCATTTCTTCTAGATTTTCTAGTTTGTTTGCATAGAAGTGTTTATAGTATTCTCTGATGGTAGTTTGTGTCTCTGTGGGATCAGTGGTGATATCCCCTATCTCATTTTTTATTGCATCTATTTGATTCTTCTCTCTTTTCTTCTTTATTAGTCTTGCTAGCAGTCTATCAATTTTGTTGATCTTTCCAAAAAAACAGCTCCTGGATTCATTAATTTTTTGAAGGATTTTTTGTGTCTCTATCTCCTTCAGTTGTGCTCTGATCTTAGTTATTTCTTGTCTTCTTTCAGCTTTTGAGTGTGTTTGCTCTTGTTTCTTTAGTTCTTTTAATTGTGATGTTAGGGTGTCAATTTCAGATCTCTCCTGCTTTCTCTTGTGGACATTTCGTGCTATAAATTTCCCTCTACACACTGCTTTAAATGTGTCCCAGAGATTCTGGTGTGTTGTATCTTTGTTCTCATTGGTTTCAAAGAACATCTTTATTTCTGCCTTCATTTCGTTATGTACGCAGTAGTCATTCAGGAGCAGGTTGTTCAGTTTCCATGTAGTTGAGCAGTTTTGAGTGAGTTTCTTAATCCTGAGTTCCAGTTTGATTGCACTGTGGTCTGAGAGACAGTTTGTTATAAGTTCTGTTCTTTTACATTTGCTGAGGAGTGCTTTACTTCCAACTATGTGGTCAGTTTTGGAATAAGTGCAATGTGGTGCTGAGAAGAATGTATATTCTGTTGATTTGGGGTGGAGAGTTCTGTAGATGTCTATTAGGTCCACATGGTGCAGAGCTGAGTTCAAGTCCTGGATATCCTTATTAACTTTCTGTCTCGTTGATCTGTTTAATGTTGACAGTTGGGTGTTAAAGTCTCCCATTATTATTGTGTGGGAGTCTAAGTCTCTTTGTAGGTCTCTAAGGACTTGCTTTATGAGTCTGGGTGCTCCTGTATTGGGTGTATATATATTTAGGATAGTTAGCTCTTCTTGTTGAATTGATTCCTTTACCATTATGTAATGGCCTTCTTTGTCTCTTTTGATCTTTGTTGGTTTAATGTCTGTTTTATCAGAGACTAGGATTGCAACCCCTGCTTTTTTTTTTGTTTTCCATTTGCTTGGTTGATCTTCCTCCATACTTTATTTTGAGCCTATGTGTGTCTCTGCATGTGAGATAGGTCTCCTGAATACAGCACACTGATGGGTCTTGACTATCCAATTTGCCATTCTGTATCTTTTAATTGGAGCATTTAGCCCATTTACATTTAAGGTTAATATTGTTATGTATGAATTTGGTCCTGTCATTATGATGTTAGCTGGTTATTTTGCTCATCAGTTGATGCAGTTTCTTCCTAGAATCGACGGTCTCTACAATTTGGCATGTTTTTGCAATGGCTGGTACTGGTTGTTCCTTTCCATGTTTAGTGCTTCCTTTAGGAGCTCTTGTAAAGTAGGCCTGGTGGTGACTAAATCTCTCAGCCTTTGCTTGTCTGTAAAGGATTTTATTTCTCCTTCACTTATGAAGCTTAGTTTGGCTGGATATGAAATTCTGGGTTGAAAATTCTTTTCTTTAAGAATGTTGAATATTGCCCCCACTCTCTTCTGGCTTGTAGAGTTTCTGCTGAGAGATCCACTGTTAGTCTGATGGTCTTCCCTTTGTGGGTAACTAGACCTTTGACTCTGGCTGCCCTTAACATTTTTTCCTTCATTTCAACCTTGGTGAATCTGTCAATTATATGTCTTGGGGTTGCTCTTCTCGAGGAGTATCTTTGTGGCATTCTCTGTATTTCCTGAATTTGAATGTTGGCCTGCCTTGCTAGGTTGTGGAAGTTCTCCTGGATAATATCCTGCAGAGTGTTTTCCAACTTGGTTCCATTGTCCTTGTCACTTTCAGGTACACCAATCAAATGTAGATTTGGTCTTTTCACATAGTCCCGTATTTCTTGGAGGCTTTGTTCATTTCTTTTTATTCTTTTTTCTCTATACTTCTCTTCTTGCTCATTTCATTCATTTGATCTTCAGTCACTGATACCCCTTCTTCCACTTGATAGAATCGGCTACTGAAACTTGTGCATGATTCACGTAGTTCTCATGCCATTGTTTCCAGCTCCATCAGGTCACTTAAGCTCTTCTCTATGCTGTTTATTCTAGTTAGCCGTTTTTCTAGGTTTTTTTCAAGGTTTTTAGCTTCTTTGAGATGGGTTCAAACATCCTCCTTTAGCTTGGAGAAGTTTGTTGTTACCGATCTTCTGAAACCTACTTCTGTAAACACTTCAAAGTCATTCTCTGTCCAGCTTTGTTCTGTTGCTGGCAAGGAGCTGCGATCCTTTGGAGGAGAAGAGGTGCTCTGATTTTTAGAATTTTCAGCTTTTCTGCTCTGGTTTCTCCCCATCTTTGTAGGTTTTATCTACCTTGGTCTTTGATGATGGTGACCTACAGATGGGGTTTTGGTGTGGATGTCCTTTTTGTTGATGTTGATGCTATTCCTTTCTGTTTGTTAGTTTTCCTTCTAACATTCAGGACCCTCAGCTATAGATCTGTTGGAGTTTGCTGGAGGTCCACTCTAGACCCTGTTGCCTGGGTATCACCAGCTGAAGTGCAGAACAGCAAATATTGCAGAACAGAAAATGTTGCTTCCTGATCCTTCCTCTGGAAGCTTCGTCTCAGAGGGGCACCTGGCTGTATGAGGTGTCAGTTAGCCCCTACTGGGAGGTGTCTCCCAGTTAGGCTACTCAGGGGTCAGGGACCCACTTGTGAAGGGAATCTGTTTGTTCTCAGATCTCAAACTCTGTGCTGGGATAGCCACTACTCTCTTCAAAGCTGTCATACAGGACGTTTAAGTCTGCAGAAGTTTCTGCTGCCTTTTGTTCAGCTATGCCCTGCCCCCAGAGGTGGAGTCTACAGAGGCAGTCAGGCCTCCTTGAGTTTCCTCGCTGCTTTTTTTTTTACCTAGTCAAGCTTCAGCAATGGCAGACACCCCTCCCCCAGCCTCACTGCCACCTTGCAGTGCGATCTTGGACTGTTGAGCTAGCACAGAGCAAGGCTCTGTGGGTGTGGGACCTGTGGAGCCAGGCATGGGATATAATCTCCTGGTGTGCCATTTGCTAAGACTGTTGGAAAAGTGCCATTTTGTTTTTTGTTTTGCTTGTTCTGCTTTTCATTTCTCTGTTTCCTTTTTCTGGCTTCCAGTGAGTTACTTGAAAATTTTTTTAGAATTGCATTCTGATTCATCTGTAATAAATTTTAATGTATTTCTTTGTATACCATTTTAGTAGTTGCTTTAAGTATTACTTTATATATATAAAGAATTTATCATAAAGTCTACTGGTGTTAACCTTTTACCAGTTCAAGTCAAATATAGAAACCTTACCTCCCTTTACTTCCCTTTACCTCCTTCTGTTTATAATTGTCTCAAATATTTCCTTCACATACATTTAAAACCATATCAGGCAGTGTTATAATTTTTGCATCAATCATCAAACATAATTTAGAAGACTTGATCATTAAATTTTATTTTATTCATCTATATTTTGCCTATGGAAAGGCTCCAGAACTGGAAGCACTGGTACCTTGAAAAGGAGGAGCATGGCACAGACATGGGCTCCTGAAAACAGGAGCATGAGTTGAAAATTAAGTTTGTCTAATTAGCAATCAGACACTTAGATTCCCACCCCCACCTTGTGCAGCTTGCCACTATTTCTCATATTATGGGTGTCTGAGGGACAACAGACATAGCTGAAGAAAAGGTGAGACATCTAAGGAAAGCAAGGGTATTATTTAAGAATCTGCACACCAGCAATAACATTCCAGTCACCTCCCTCCCTATGCTCTACTCTGCTCCCAGTTTTTGGCAAACAAGATACTATTCCCAGGCTGAAAACAGAAAGATTCCTTTGATTGCTAACCTAAGCCTAAAACAAAAGGCCTAAATATACTGGCCTCTGGGCGTTTTATCTTTGAAAATACTTATAATCTTAGGGTGAATCATACCCAGTCAATATGCACAACCATGCACACACAGAGCTTCCAAACAGCATTGTAGTGACTAACTCTGAAATATGAACAGACAGCCAAGAATCAGCTGGCATTTAAGAACATTTTCTGGCCGGGCGCGGTGGCTCAAGCCTGTAATCCCAGCACTTTGGGAGGCCGAGACGGGTGGATCACGAGGTCAGGAGATCGAGACCATCCTGGCTAACATGGTGAAACCCCGTCTCTACTAAAAAATACAAAAAAACTAGCCGGGCGACATGGCGGGCGCCTGTAGTCCCAGCTGCTTGGGAGGCTGAGGCAGGAGAATGGCGTAAACCCGGGAGGCAGAGCTTGCAGTGAGCTGAGACCCGGCCACTGCACTCCAGCCTGGGCGGCAGAGCGAGACTCCGTCTCAAAAAAAAAAAAAAAAAAAAAAAAAAAAAGAACATTTTCTGATGTGAAAGAGGAAAATCAAGGCAAATAACAACAAAAAATTTTTTGCAAGAATCAGGGAAAATGCAGTAAGGGGAAGAGAAGTTAAGAGAGAGAGATTGAGAGAGAGAGAGAGAGAGATTGTGATTGCATTCATGAAGAGCAAAACACCAGAAAAGAAAAACATTCAAGAAAGAGCTCCTGAAAATTAAACAAAATAATAATAACAAAAATAAAGGATTCAATAACAGGTGGGAGGTAAGTTTGAGATGTCTCTTAAAAGAAAATAAAAACCACACACTGAGAAAAAGCATGAAGAGTAGGAGAGACAAAAAAATAAGAGAATCAAATTAGGAGTTTGAATGTCCATTAATAAGAGTTCCACAAAGCAGAAGCAGATAAAGTAACAAGGAAGACATTATTTGTATTAGTTCATTATCACACTGTTATAAAGAACTACCTGAGATGACTGTAATTTATGAGGAAAAAAAGATTTAATTGACTGACAGTTCCGCATGGCTTGGGAGGCCTCAGGAAACTTACAATCATGGCAGAAGGCAAAAGGGTAGCAAGCATATATTACCACAGTGAAGCAGGAGAGAGAGAGAGCAAAGAGGGAAATGGCACACTTTTAAACCATTAAATCTTGTGAGAATTTACTCACTATCACAAGAAGAGCAAAGGGGAAATCTGCCCCCATGATCCAATCACCTTCCACCAGGCCCCTACCCTGACATGTAGGGATTACAATTTGACATGAGATTTGTGTGGGAACACAGAGCTAAATCATATCATTCTGCTTCTGGCCCTCCCAAATCTTATGCCCTCACAACATAACCATGCCTCATCAACAATCCCCCAAAGTCTTAACTCATTCCAGTACTCACTCAAAAGTCCAAGTCCAAAGTCTCTTCTGAGACAAGGCAAGTCCCTTCTGCCTATGAGCCTGTAAAATCAAGACCAAGTTATTTACTTACCACATATAATTGGGGTACAGGCATTGGGTAGATGTCCCCATTCCAAAAGGGAGAGATTGGCCAAAACAAAGGGGCTGCAGACCCCACCCTAGTCTGAAACCCAGCAGGGCAGCCATTAAATCTTAAAGCTCCAAATCTTCTTTGACTCCATGTCTCTCATCCAGGGCAGACTGATGGAAAGAATGGGCTCCCACAGCCTTGGGCAGCTCTGCCCCTGTGGCTTTGCAGGGAACAGCCTCTGTTGCTGCTCTCATGTGCTGGCAATAAGCACCTGCACCTTTACCAGGTGCACAAGGCAAGTTGTTAGTGAATCTACCATTCTGGGGTCTGGAGGATGATGGCCCTCTTCTCATAGCTCCACTAAGCAGTTGCCCAGTGGGGACTCTGTATAGGGACTTCAATTCCACATTTCACCTCTTCACTGCTCTAACAGAGGCTCTCCATGAGGGTTCTGCCCCTGCAGCAGACTTCTGCCTTGAAATCCAGGCATTTCCATACATCCTATGAAATCTAAGCAGAGGCTGCTAAGCCTCAACTCTTTACCTCTACACACCTTCAGGCCCAACACCACATGAAAGCCTCTAAGGCTTGGGCCTTGTACCTGCTGAACCAATGGCCTGAGCTGTTCCTTGGCTCCTTTAAGCCATGGCTTGAGCTGGAGCTACTGTAATGCAGGGCACCAAGCCCCAACGCTGCACAGAGCAGCAGTGGGGCCCTAGGCCCAGCCCACTAAACTATTTTTCCCTCCTAGGCCTCTGAGCCTGTGATGGGAGGGGCTGCTGCAAAGATCGCTGACATGCCCTGGAGACTTTTTCCCCACTGTCTCGGCTACTCCCATTCAGCTCCTTATTACTTATGCAAGTTTCTGAAGCTGGCTTGAATTTCTCCCCGAGAAAATGGGTTTTCCTTTTCTACCACATGGCCAATCTGCAAATGTTTCAAACTTTTATGCTCTGCTTCCCTTTTAAACATAAGTTCCGATTTCAGACCATCTCTTTCTTCATGTGTATGAGTGTACACTTTTAGAAAAAGCCAGGTCACTTCTTGAACTTTTTCTGCTTAGAAATTTCTTCCACCAGATACCTTAAATCATATCTCTCAAGTTAAAAGCTCCACACATCTCTAGAGCAGGGGCAAAATGCCACCAGCATCTTTGCTAAAGCATACCAAGAGTGACCTTTACTCCAGTTCTCAATAAGTTCTTCATCTCCATCTGAGACCACCTCAGCCTGGATTCATTGTTCCTATCACTAGTGGCATTTTGGTCACAACCATTCAACAAGTCTCTAGGAAGTTCCAAACTTTCTCTTATCTTCCTGTCTTCTTCTGAGCCCTCCAAACTCTTCCAACTTCTTTCCATTACCCAGTTCCAAAGTCACTTCCACATTTTCAGATATCTTTATACGAATACCCCACTTCTCTTGGTACCAACTTTCTGTATTTGTTCGTTATCGCACAGCTTCTTTTTTGACAGTCTTTTTCTGGTTTTGGAATCAGGATAATACTGGCCTCATAGAATGAATTTGAAAGTATTCCCTTCTCCTCTATTTTTCAAAATACTTTCTTTTCTTCTCTTCTCGTCTCTTCTTTTCTTTTCTTTTCTTTTCTCCTTCCTTCCTTCCTTCTTTCCTTCCTTCCTTCCTTCCTCCTTTCCTTTCCTTTCCTTTCCTTTCCTCTCCCTTTCTTTCTTTCTTTCTTTCTTTCTTTCTCTTTCTTTCTCTCTCTCTCTCTCTCTCTCTCTCTCTCTTCTTTCTTTCTTTCTTTCTTTCTCAGAGCCTCACTCTGTTACCTCAGGCTGGAGTATGGTGGCACAATCTCAGCTCACTGCAACCTCCACCTCCCAGGTTCAAGTGATTCTCATGCCTCAGCCTCCTGAGTAGCTGGGATTGCAGGTGTGTTCCACCACACCCAGCTACTTTTTTGTGTGTGATTTTTAATAGATACAGGATTTTACCATGTTGGACAGGCTCATCTCGAATTCCTGACCTCAGGTGATCCACCTGCCTCAGCCTTCCAAAGTGTTGGGATTACCGGTGTAAGCCACAGCACCCAGTCTCGGAATAGTTTGAGTAGGATTGGTATTAATTCTTCTCTAAATGTTGGCAGTGAAGCCATCAGTTCCTGGGCTTTTTTTTAGTGGGAGACTTTTTTTTTTTTTTTTTTTTTATCACAGCTTCAATCTCATTACTTCTTGTTGGTCTGTTCAGGTTTTGGATTTCTTCACAGTTCAGTATTGGTAGATTGTATGTTTCTAGGAATTTATCAATTTCTTCTAGATTTTCCAGTTTATCAGCATATAGTTGCTCATAGTAGCCACTAATGATCCTTTGATTTTCTGCAGTATCAGTTGTAATGTCTCCTTTTTCATTTCTGATTTTATTTATTTGGATCTTCTCTCTTTTTTTCTTAGTCTGGTTAAAGGTTTGCCCTTTTTTTTTTAACTTTTTGAAAAACCAACTTTTGGTGTCATTGATCTTTTTTATTTTTTTTTTCCAATTCAGTTTCATTTATTTCTGCTCTGATCTTTATTTTTTTCCTACTAATTTTGGGTTTGCTTTGCTCTTGTTTTTCTAGTTCTTTAAGATGCATCATTAGATTGTTCAGTTGAAGCTGCTGCTACTGCTGCTGCTGCTGCTGCTGCTGCTGCTGCTGCTGCTGCTGCTTCTTCTTCTTCTCTTCTTCTTCTTCTTTTATAAAGACACGCATAGCTATAAAATTCCTTCTTAGTATTGCTTTTGCTGTATGCCATAGGTTTTACTATGTTGTGTGTCCATTATCATTTGTTTCAAGAAGAAACTGATAGATTAGCTATGTGTCCAACTTTTATATTAAGAGGATGTTTAGAGAGCTAATAAATGTTTAGAAATAAATTATCAATAAGAACATAGCAAGGCAAGTAAGCAAAATAAAGTTAGGTGATTTTCAGGAGAAAGTTGTATAAGAAAGAAGATGCAGTTATACTACACTATATTGCTTTGCTATGGAAGCAATATAGTGTACTACATTGCTATATTTATGCTGGCATATTAATGTAACATTCAATATATATTTGACCCAAATGTGACATGATTTGAGAAAAATACAGTGAGAGAAATTAGAAGAGCGTATGGGGCTGGGTAATGGGTTAGTATAAATATCCATTTTCCATGGTAGAATGTCATGTCAATAGATAATGTCTGAAATGGGAAGGGCAAGAAATAGCAGTACAAATGTGTTATTCAAAATATAGAATTTAAAACCAGAAAAAATAGCTAAAAGAGTTGAAAGTGAATGCCTGTGGGAAATGTGAATCAGAGCATGGGGAGGGGTAGAAAAGAGGCCTGCGAACTTCCTCACAAGCTTTGTAAGTACTGTTTTGCTTTAACTATATGATGTGTTATTTTGGTTAAAATTAATTTGAAAATAACAATGCACTAAAAAAATATGAGCAATACAAAATGGTACTTACCCAAAATTAACTTTCTCCCTCTTCTCCGTAGTCTAAGGTGACACATTCTCTTTAGTTGTAAACATTCTAGTGTATATTCTTCCCAACATTTTTCTCTGCACACAAAGATATACATCTAAGAACAACAGCAGCTGGCCGGGCACGGTGGCTCAAGTCTGTAATCCCAGCACTTTGGCAGGCCGAGACGGGCGGATCATGAGGTCAGGAGATCGAGACCATCCTGGCAAAAACAGTGAAACCCTGTCTCTACTAAAAAAATACAAAAAACTAGCCGGGCAAGGTGGCGGGTGCCTGTAGTCCCAGCTACTTGGGAGGCTGAGGCAGGAGAATGGCATGAACCTGGGAGGCGGAGGTTGCAGTGAGCTGAGATCCGGCCACTGCACTACAGCCTGGGCAACAAAGCGAGACTCCGTCTCAAAAAAAAAAAAAGAAAAGAAAAGAAAACCAGCAGCTTAGGGGTAAGTAGTTATGATGGTTAATTCTGTCTGTCACCTTGGCTAGGTCACGATACCCAGAAATTTGGTTCAAACAGTATTCTAGATGTTTTAGTAAGGGTCTTTTTTGGATAGAATTAACATTTAAATCAGTAGACTTCGAGTAAAGAAGACTGCCCTACCTAACATAGATAAACCTCATCCATTCAATTGAAGGCCTCAAGAGAAAGCGGTTCCCCAGTGAAGAGGGAATTCTGCCTCTAGGCTGTCTTAGAACTCAGATAGTAACTCTTCTCTGAGTCTCCAGTCTGCCAGTAGACTCTGCAGATTTTGGACTTGCCAGCCATATCATGTAAGTCAATATCTTAAAATAAATCTTTCTGTACACACACACACACACACACACACACCCTATTGTTTCTGTTTCTCTGGAGAACTCTAATACAGTAGTGTTTAAGGACATACAGAGAAGGGACTTGAAGGCTGGGAGGAATGAGTCTGAAACAAGAAATCTGGGATATTCTCTAAAGTCTTTCAAGAATGGAAAGATCTACTGGTTAGATATTTTCTGTGATTGGAGTACAGAAAATTTGCATAGTGAGGCTCATAATATGAGGCACATTTGTGGAAATATTTGAATTTTAATAGTAATTTGAGAGATGACATACTGGTAGCTATGTTACACTGGTGCAGCTGTAATTCTTTCAGTCCAGCCAAAGATTTAAGAAAAATGAGAAGCTGAAATAATAGAAATATTTCAAGTCAGACAAACTTGCTTTCAAACCCCTGAGGACAGAGTTGGTTTCTTTTTTTTTTTTTTTTGAGACGGAGTCTGGCTCTGTCACCCAGGCTGGAGTGCAGTGGCCAGATCTCAGCTCACTGCAAGCTCCGCCTCCCGGGTTTACGCCATTCTCCTGCCTCAGCCTCCCGAGTAGCTGGGACTACAGGCGCCCGCCACCTCACCCCGGCTAGTTTTTTGTATTTTTTAGTAGAGACGGGGTTTCACCATATTAGCCAGGATGGTCTCGATCTCCTGACCTCGTGATCCGCCCGTCTCAGCCTCCCAAAGTGCTGGGATTACAGGCTTGAGCCACCGCGCCCGGCCCAGAGTTGGTTTCAAAGGCCCACTCTGTCTTGAGTTTGCTGTGTTGTCTTGAACCAGTTATTTCCATAATCTTGTGTTACCATATTTATACAAATTGGGGCCAGGTGCGGTGGCTCACGCCTGTAATCCCAGCACTTTGGGAGACCAAGGCAGGCAATTTGAGACCAACCTGACCAACATGACGAAACCCCATCTCTACTAAAAATACAAAAATTAGTTGGGCATGGTGGTGCATGCCTGTAATCCCAGCTACTAAGGAGGCTGAGGCAGGAGAATCGCTTGAACTGGGGAGGCAGATGTTGCAGTGAGCCAAGATCGCACCATTGCATTCCAGCTTGGGTGACAGACCGAGACTACGTTTCAAAAAAGAAAAAAAAAAAAGGGATAATTGTACCTCTCTCATATGGTTATGGAGGTAATTAAAGAAGAGGATGTATATGAATGTAAAACCCACATTAAGGTGGGCAAGAAGTCGTGAAAAAGTAATGAATATTAGTTGCTTCCAAGGAGCAGTTTAAAGGACACCAAGTCTTAAGTGACTCTTCCTGACAGGGAGAGCTTAATATCCCTCTCATCGTCACAGAGGAGAGGTGGGGCGAAAAGGAGAGAGAAGAAGGGAGAGGGCAGAGAAAGAACACTGACCACCTGAAAATAATACACTGTCATTTTGAAAGAAAATGTAGATGGAGTGTTCAAGTTAGTGAGGCAGAGACCTCAGGAACAAAAGGGGATTATACTTACTTGTTACATTTGTCGCTTGTCATTGTATGTGCAATGAGGTTAAATTTTTATTAAGATTGTAATAGCCAGCAGCAGAATTTCTGTTAGGAAAAGAACTGTCTTTATTTGAAAACAACTTGATTGGTTACTCCTTCCCAACTTGGAGCAGAGCCTGGATGTCAGCAGTAAACAAGACATCAGAGAAAGGGGAAGCTGTCAGATGAAAGGAGGAATTTCTTGTGTGTTTGTTTGCTTTTTCTCCCACTGGATAAAAGAGGCAAGAATGAGTCAGAGAAAAGGAGGGAAGGAGAGAAGCCAGCAAGGTAGTAATGGTCAGAGAAAAGGAGGGAAGGAGAGAAGCCAGCAAGGTAGGAAGGAGGTGACGTGAATCATCAGTGAACCCTCAGATAGTAGAGTAGCTAACAAATGTGATGCCTCATACGTTGGAGTTTTGTTAGATGTCACTAAGCTAAAATGCTAAGATGGGCTCTCATTTGTGCATAGGTACTTTTATTCTCGGGGGCATATATTTTAAAGACCCCAGAACAGAAGGTGTTGCCTGAACCCCATAAAGTCGCAAGGAACCTACTAGTTTTCAATGAATTCACTTTTTCAGTCTGATTTCTTTTCTTTTTTTTTTCATTATTATACTTTAAGTTCTGGGATACATGTGCAGAACATGCAGGTTTGTTATATAAATATACACGTGCCATGGTGGTTTGCTGCAACCATCAACCCGTCATCTACATTAGGTATTTCTCCTAATGCTCTCCCTGCCCTGGCCCCCCACCACCCAACAGGCCCCAGTGTGTGATGTTCCCCTCCCTGTGCCCACATGTTTTCATTGTTCAGCTCCCACTTATGAGTGAGAACATGCAGTGTTTGGTTTTCTGTTCCTGTGTTAGTTTGCTGAGAATGATGGCTTCCAGCTTCAACCATGTCGCTGCAAAGGGCATAAACTCATTCGTTTTTATGGCTACATAGTATTCCATGGTGTATATGTGCCACATTTACTTTATCCAGTCTAACATTGATGGGCATTTGGGTCATTTCCAAGTCTTTGCTATTGAAAACAGTGCTGCAACAAACATACATGTGCATGTGTCTTTATAGTAGAATGATTTACAATCCTTTGGGTATACACCCAGTAATGGGATTGCTGGGTTAAATGGTATTTCTGGTTCCAGATCCTTGAGGAATCGCCACACTGTCTTCCACAATGGTTGAACTAATTTACACTCCCACCAACAGTGTAAAAGCGTTCCTGTTTCTCCACATCCTCTCCAGCATCTGTTGTTTGCTGACTTTGTAATGATCGCCATTCTAACTGGCATGAGATGGTATCTCATTCTGGTTTTGATTTGCATTTCTCAAATGACCAGTGATCATGAACTTTTTTTTCATATGTTTGTTGGCGCATAAATGTCTTCCTTTGAGAAGTGTCTGTTCATATCCTTTGCCCACTTTTTGATGGTTTTTTTTTTTTTGTAAATTTGTTTAAGTTTCTTGTATATTCTGGATATTAGCCATTTTTCACATTGCAAAAATTTTCACCCATTCTATAGGTTGCCTGTTCACTCTGATGATAGTTTCTTTTGCTGTGTAGAAGTTCTTTAATTTAATAAGATCCCATTTGTCAATTTTGGCTTTTGTTGCCATTGCTTTTGGTGTTTTACTCATGAATTCTTTGCCCATGCCTATGTCCTGAATGGTATTGCCTAGGTTTTCTTCTAGGGTTTTTATGGTTTTAGGTCTTACATTTAAATCTTTAGTCCATCTTGAGTTAATTTTTGTATAAGGTGTAAGGAAGGGGTCCAGTTTCAGTTTTCTGCATATGGCTAGCCAGTTTTCCCAGCACCATTTATTGAATAGGGAATCTTTTCCCCATTGCTTTTGTCAGGTTTGTCAAAAAACAGATGGTTGTAGATGTGTGGTGTTATTCCTGAGGCCTCTGTTCTGTTCCATTGGTCTATATATCTGTTTTGGTACCAGTACCATGCTGTTTTAGTTAATGTAGCCTTGTAGTATAATTTGAAGTCAGGTAGAGTGATGCTTCCAGCTTTGTTCTTTTTGCTTAGAATTGTCTTGGCTATACGGGCTCTTTTTAGGTTCCATGCGAACTTTAAAGTAGTTTTTTCCAATTCTGTGAAGAAAAGTCAGTGGTAGCTTGATGGGAATAGCATTGAATCTATAAATTCCTTTTGACAGTATGGCCATTTTCATGATATTGATTCTTCCTAACTATGAGCATGGAATGCCTTTCCATTTGTTTGCGTCCTCTCTTATTTCCCTGGGCAGTGGTTTGTAGTTCTCCTGGAAGAGGTCCTTCACATCCCTTGTAAGTTGGATTCCTAGGTATTTTATTCTCTTTGTAGCAACTGTAAATCACTCATGATTTGGTTCTCTGTTTGTCTATTATAGGTGTGTAGGAATTATTATGATTTTTGCACATTGATTTGTATCCTGAGACTTTGCTGAAGTTGCTTATCAGCTTAAGGAGTTTTGGTGCTGAGATGATGGGGTTTTCTAAATATACAATCATGTCATCTGCAAACAGAGATAATTTGACTTCCTCCTTTCCTATTAGAATACCCTTTATTTCCTTCTCTTGCCTGATTGCCCTGCCCAGAACTTCCCATACTATGCTGAACAGGAGTAGTGAGAGAAGGCATTCTTGTGCTGGTTTTCAAAGGCAATGCTTACAGCTTTCGCCAATTCAGGAAGATACTGGCTGTGGATTTGTGATAAGTAGCTCATTATTTTGAGATATGTTCCATCAATACCTAGTTTACTGAGAGGTTTTAGTATGAAGGGCTGTTGAATTTTGTCAAAGGCCTTTCCTTCATCTATTGAGACAATCATGTGTTTTTTTTTGTCCTTGGTTCTGTTTATGTGATGGATTACATTTATCACCAGCCTGCATCCCAGTGATGAAGCTGACTTGATGGTGGTGGATAAGCTTTTTAATGTGCTGCTGGATTCGGTTTGCCATTGTTTTATTGAGGATTTTCGCATCAATGTTCATCAGAGATATTGGCCTGAAATTCTCTTTTTTTGTTGTGTCTCTGCCAGGTTTTGGTATCAGGATGATGCTTGCCTTATAAAATAAGTTAGGGAGGAGACCCTCTTTTTCTATTGGTTAGAATCATTTCAGAAGGAATGGTACCAGCTTCTCTTTGTACCTCTGGTAGAATTTGGCTGTGAATCCGTTTCATCCTGGGCTTTTTTTAGTTGACAGGCTATTAATTACTGCCTCAATTTCAGAACTTGTTATTGGTCTATTCAGGGATTTGACTTCCTCTGGTTTAGTCTTGGGAGGGTGCATGTGCCCAGGAATTTATCCATTTCTTCTAGATTTTTCTAGTTAATTTGCATAGAGGTGTTTATAGTATTCTCTGATGGTGGTTTGTATTTCTGTGGGATAAGTGGTGATAACCCCTTTATCATTTTTTATTGTGTCTATTTGATTCTTCTCTCTTTTCTAATTTATTAGTCTAGTGAGTGGTCTATGTATTTTGTTAATCTTTTCAAAAAGCAGCTCCTGGATTCATGGATTTTTTGAAGGATTTTTTGTGTCTCTGTTGCCTTCAGTTCTGCTCTGATCTTAGTTATTTCTTGGTTTCTGCCAGCTTTAGAATTTGTTTGCTCTTGCTTCTCTAGTTCTTTTAATTGTGATATTAGGATGTCAATTTTAGATCTTTCCTGCTTTCTCCTGTGGGAATTTAGTGCTATAAATTTCCCTCTAAACACTGCTTTTGCTGTGTCCCAGAGATTTTTGTACATTGTGTCTTTTTTCTCATTGGTTTGAAAGAATTTATTTATCTCTCCTTAGTTTCGTTATTTACCCAGTAGTCATTCAGGAGAAGGTTTTTTAGTTCCCACATAGTTGTGCGGTTTTGAGTGAGTTTCTTAACCCTAAGTTCTAATTTGATTGCACTGTGGTCTGAGAGACTGTTATAATTTCCATTCTTTTGTATTTGCTGAGGAGTGTCTTACTTCCAATTATGTGGTCAATTTTAGAATAAGTGTGATGTTGTGCTGAGCAGAATGTATATTCTGTGGATTTGGGGTGGACAGTTCTGTAGACGTCTATTAGGTGCGCTTGGTCAAGAGATGAGTTCAAGTTCTGAATATCCTTGTTAATTTTCAGTCTCATCGATCTGTCTAATATGGACAGTGGGGTGTTGGAGTCTCCCACTATTGTTAAGTGGGAGTCTAAGTCTCTTTATAGGTCTCTGAGAACTTGCTTTATGAATCTGGGTGCTCCTGTATTGGCTGCATATATATTTAGGATAGTTAGCTATTTTTGTTGCATTGATCCCTTTACCATTGTATAATACCCTTCTTTGTCTTTTTAAATCTTTGTTGGTTAGAAGTCTGTTTCATCACAAACTAGGATTGCTTTTTTTTTTTTTTTTTTTTTGCTTTCCATTTGCTTGGTAAATCTTCCTCCATCCCTTTATTTTTAGCCTGTGAGTGCCTTTCTATGTGAGATGGGCCTCCTGAATACAACACACTGATGGGTCTTGACTCTTTATCCAATTTGCCAGTCTGTGCCTTTTAATTGGGGCATTTAAGCCAATTACATTTAAGGTTAATATTGTTACGTGTGAATTTGATATTGTCATTATAATGCTAGCTGGTTATTTTGCTCGTTAGTTGATTCAGTTTCTTCATAGTGTCAATGGTCTTTCCATTTTGGTTTGTTTTGCAATGGCTGGTACCGGTTTTTCCTTTCCATGTTTAGTGCTTCCTTCAGGAGCTCTTGTAAGGCAGGCCTGGTGGTGACAAAATCCCTCAGCAGTTGCTTGTCTGTAAAGGATTTTATTTCTCCTTCACTTATGAAGCTTAGTTTGGCTGGATATGAAATTCTGGGTTGAAACTTCTTTTCTTTAAGAATGTTGAATATTGGCCCCCACTCTCTTCTGGCTTGTAGGGTTTCTGCAGAGAGATCCACTGTTAGTCTGATGGTCTTCCCTTTGTGGGTAACTAGACCTTTCTGTCTGGCTGCTGTTAACATTTTTTTCCTTCATTTCAACTTTGGTGATCTGACAATGATGTGTCTTGGAGATGCTCTTCTCAAGGAGTATCTTTGTCATATTCTCTGTATTTCCTGAATTTAAATGTTGGCCTGTCTTGCTAGGTTGAAGAAGTTTTCCTGGATAATATCCTGAAGTGTGTTTTCCACCTTGGTTCCATTCTCCCCATCACTGTCAAGTACACCAATCAACCGTAGGTTTGGTCTTTTCACATAGTCACATATTTCTTTGAGGCTTTGTTCCTTCTTTTTCATTCTTTTTTCTCTAATCTTGTCTTCACACTTTATTTCATTAAGTTGGTCATCAATCTCTGATACCCTTTTTTCTGCTTGTTTGATTGGGCTATTGATATTTGTGTATGTTTCACAAAGTTCTTGTGCTGTGTTTTTCAGCTACTTTGGGTCATTTGTGTTCTTCTCTAAACTGATTATTCTAGTTAGCAATTCCTCTAACCTTTTATCAAGGTTCTTAACTTCCTTGCATTGGGTTAAAACATGCTCCTTTAGCTCGGAGGAGTTTGTTATTACCCATCTTCTGAAGCCTACTTCTGTCAATTAATCAAACCCATTCTCCATACAGTTTTGTTCCCTTGCTTGTGAGGAGTTGTGATCCTTTGGAAGAGAAGAGGCATTCTGGTTTTTGGAATTTTCAGTCTTTTTGCACTGGTTTTTCCTCATCTTCTTGGATTTATTTACCATCGGTCTTTGCTGTTGGTGACCTTCAGATGAAGTTTTGTGTTGTTATCCTTTTTGTTGAAGTTGATGCTATTGCTTTCTCTTTGTTAGTTTTCCTTCTAACAGTCAGGCCCCTCTTCTGCAGGTCTGCTGGAGTTTGCTGGGGGTCCACTCCAGACCCTATTGCCTGGGTATCAGCAGCAGAGGCTGCAAAACAGCAAAGATTGCTGCCCACTCCTTCCTCTGGAAGCTATGTCCCAGAGGGGCACCCACCAGATGCCAGCCAGAGTTCTCCTGTATGAGGTGACTGTTGATCTCTGCTGGGAGGTGTCTTCCAGTCAGGAGGCACGGGGGTCAGGGACCCACTTGAGGAGGCAGTCTGTCCCCTACCACAGCTTGAGCACTGTGCTGGGAGCACTGTGCTGCTCCCTTCAGAGTTGGCAGGCAAAAATGTTTAAGTATCCTGAAGCTGTGCCCACAGCCCCACTTCCCCCAGGTGCTCTGTCCCAGGGAGATGGGAGTTTTTTCTATAAGACCCTGACTGGGGCTTCTGCCTTTCTTTCAGAGATGCCCTGCCCAGAGAGGAGAAATCCAGAGAGGCAGCCTGGCTACAGCAGCTTTGTGGCATTGCAGTGGGCTCCACCAAGTCCAAATTTCTAGGGGACTTTGTTTACATTGTGAGGGTAAAACCACCTACTCGAGCCTCACTAATGGCAGATGTCCTTCCCTCCACCAAGCTTGAATGGCCCAGGTCTACTTCAGACTGCTCTGCTGCCAGTGAGAATTTCAAGCCAGTGGATCTTACCTTGTTGGCCTCCGTGGGGGTGGGATCCGCTGAGCACGACCACTTGGCTCCCTGGCTTCAGCCCCCTTTCCAAGGGAGTGAACAGTTCTCTCTTGCTGGCATTCCAGGCGCCACTTGGATATGAAAAAAAAAATCATGCAGCTAGCTTGGTGTCTGCCCAAACAGCCCCCCAGTTTTGTGCTTGAAACCCAGGGCCCTGGTGATGTAGGTACCTGAGGGAATCTCCTGGCCTGTGGGTTGTGAAGACACAAGGAAAGCATAGTATCTGGGCCAGAATGCACCGTTCCTCATGGCACAGTCCCTCATGGCTTCCTTTAGCTAGGGGAGGGAGTTCCCGACACCTTGTGCTTCCTGGGTGAGGTGACGCCCCACCCTGCTTCTGCTTGCCATCTGTGGGCTGCAACCACTGTCTAACCAGTCTCAATGAGATGAAACGGGTACTTCAGTTGGAAATGCAGAAATCACCCACCTTCTGCGTTGGTCTTGCTGGGAGCTACAGACCAGAGCTGTTCCTATTCTGCCATCTTGCCCAGGAATCCAATCTGATTTCTTACTCCTTCTCAACACACATATTTTCCTAAAACTATATTTAAGCACATAATTTACCAAATGCACTTTTTCATATCACCCATGTTATTACCACTGTCTTCTTCCATCTTCTGTTCCCAGATTCCTTTAAAGGTTCAGCTCAATGGTCCCTTCTTCCAGGAAGCCTTCTTGATTATTCCAGCTTAGAGCTATCTCCTCGCCACCCTAATGTCTTTAGGATATATATATATAAAATTTGATTTCTTATTTCTATCTTTTCATATGTATATATTTTAGGGAAGGCACTTATAAATTTAGTAAAAGTAACTGAAAACATCGTTGAGTTTCATAGCTTAATGTTATAGAGAAAAATGACAAGGAAGCTGCCTGAGCTTTTCCACTTTTCGGCTATGTTTTAAGCAGAATTATATCTAATGATAAAATCTGGTTAATTCTCATTTCTTTGAGTTTCTAATAATTTTGTGGCACAATGCTTTGGCTAATGCTTGAAAATGGATCTTCATCATAAGCACGGGCTACAAAACATTTAATTTGGGGCACATAGGACTCAGGCTCTACTGGTGTGTGGAGCACACCCATTGTGCTTATTTATTAAATGCTCAGTGAATTATCTCTTTACAAAAACTCCCGATTAGCACTAAGCATAGTTTCCTAGGCACAACGTATTTTTGACTGAGGGTTTTCAATCAACATCGCATCCCTTTACACACATGGAATGAATCAAATTATTTTGTTGATCTTTCTATAAATGTAAAAATGGAATTTTAGAGCCATAAAGCTGTCTCCACAAACACTTTGTCTACTTTTTCTTAGTTACTTTTTGTTTCATATCACTTAAGAAATCAGAGTGATCATGGCATGCTGTGCTCTGTATGGGACATATTTTTGCTTTATTTCATTGACTGAGCATTGTATTTGGGTAGCACTAAACAGCACTATTATAGTGCACTACTTGGGAGAAACATATTGTTTTGGCTAACTCCATGAAAAATCACTGAAAATTACAACTACAGAAATTTTTTAAAAAAGAATAAAGCTATGAAAATGGAACACCAGTGTTTTATGGCATATGAAATGCCCTCTCACACAAACACGTAAATGTTTAACCAGCAAGAGGCATCCTTTTAGGAGGCTGTGACTATAGCAGGTATGCTATAGTGTTGTTACCAAATAAAAAGCAGTGGTTGTTACCAAATAAAAATGATGACTTTCTTTTTTTGTGTGCCCCATCTCAGGATGTGGAGAAGAAAAATGAACAACAGATGACTGTAGAGAAACTATTTCTATGGACCTGTTCGTGTCTATTACTCTGGGAAAAATACCTCTACTGTTGAAAAGCACTATATGGCCATGATCCACATCTTGACCAGTTGTTTCAACCATTTGTATGTATACAAATTATAATGGACATTTAGTAAAATGCACATTCCTGGGCCACTTTGCAATAATTTCTTTTAGAGATTTGGAGCAGAGCCCAGGTGCCTGGATATTAACTATCACTAAAATGATGTGTTCTTGGACCACACTTTAAGAAACACTGCTTTGGCTCTTATACAACATAGACTCTACATTGTCTAGAATAGGAAATGGAAGTAATGATGAGTTGCCCCCAATACTGTTTAGGACCTGAACCAATCTGTATTCTATGGCAATTTATCATGTCTGAAGCAACATGTTGAACTGGTGTAGGAAGGATGTCTTTTTCTTTTTCTGTTTATTTATTTATTTATTTGCTTTGTTTTTTGTTTTTGAGATGGAGTCTCATTCTGTTGCCCAGGCTGGAGTGCAGTGGCACTATCTCAGCTCACTGCAACCTCCGCCTCCTGGGTTTAAGTGACTCTCCTGCCTCAGCCTCCCAAGTATCCGGGACTACAGGTGCGTGCCACCACGCCCAGCTAATTTTTTGTATTTTTAGTGGAGATGGGGTTTCATCATGTTAGCCAGAATAGTCTCGATCTCCTGACCTCATGATCCACCCGCCTTAGCCTCCCAAAGTGCTGGGATTACAGGCGTGAGCCACCACGGCCAGCCAGGAAGGATTTCAAATGCAAAAATTTCCAGGAACGAAGGTTCAATATAAGAATAGCTTACAAATGGCAGTTGGTTCAGTACAGGAATGTTTGATATTAGTTTCAAGGTCTGCGGCCAATTTTATAACTATTAAAACAGCAAAACACTGCAGCACTGTATTTTCAGTGATTCAATTGTGTGCCCAAGCAAGTTTCTCTTTAATTAAATGTTCAGCATTTGAAGTAAATTGAGAAAGTATGACTAGGCAGGTTGTTGCAGACATTGAGTCTTTACAAAAACGATTACTTTCTTTTTTGGCATGGTTCTATTCATTTGACAGGTTTGTGTTATGGAATTGGAGCACAGTTCCAGTAGCATCCTTACCAAGATAGTGTGGCTTATGTTTCTCTTCACCATGATTTTGTAACAAAAGGCCACTGGCTTTGCAGTTAAAAGGTCCTGAACTTGAATCCTAGTCTCCTTAGCTTTGTAAACTTGGACAAATCACTTAGTCTTATTATGTCTCCCTCACTGGAATTTTCAGAGAATCATGAAATCACACATGGCAATGACCAGGTACAGTAATAGTGAGTTCTCTCCTTTTCCTGCTCTTACTGTTTTCCTTAGTGATAATTACTTTCTTGATTGATATAGCAAGTTACCTGAACTAAAAGACTTAGGGTCATTTTTAAAAATCCACCTCCTTCTTCATACTTCTTATCCAATTAGTTACCAAGTATATCAACTTTGCTCCTAAAACACTGACTGACTGCTAGCTGCTCTATCAGGCCTCTAACCGTGATGTGTCCTTTAACTAGAATGTCCATCCTCTCTATTCCTCTACGGGGAAGGCAGTGATGTTTCATGCTCTGAGTGTCACAAAGCCTTTGATTATTCAGCGCAGCAGAGTCTTCCCCAGGGTAACAAGCAAGCTGAATGACACAATGCCACAGTCGAGACTATGCCCCGATGCACCTTGGTTATTCCCTGTGGTTGTGTTCCTTCAATTGGATCACTGCTGTAGGAGTTACAGACCAACCTTTTAATAAGAGCTCCCAGTAGAGTCCTAAAGAGTCACCATCTTTAATGTATATAATCAATACTTACCCCCTCCCTCTTACACTGCTCCTAAGGCCACCTGTGCAAAAGGAAAAAATAAAAAATAAAAGCCCACTGGCAGCTTCTTCCTCGGGTAAGATACACAAATCACTCCTTTTACAGACACTATGAGCTATAAGCCACATTGTTTCAACTTGACTGAAAGGAGTTTTGTATGAATTTGTTTTAATTAAGGGAATCAAGATACAAAAAAATAGCTATGTTAATCAGAAATGTGGATGCTTAGAAAAAAGGAATCAAGAGATATTTTTCAGAGAAAAAAAATTTTTCTAAAAGTAGAAAAAAAGAATGATGTATGTAAGAATGAATAACATCTCAAGAGATTTATCTTAAAGTGTAACTATCCTACCTTTTTACCTTGGTTCTTCCAAATCATTTCTGAAAGCTAAACAACAGAGACTACACATTAGAAAACCAGTAAACATTTATTAAATGATTTTCAGAAATTAATGTATCTGTTGTACATGTTGAAGCTAAATAGATATTAAAGAGTACAGTTCTACAAAATATAAAGTAATCATCCAAAAACAAGAATCCTATTGCACTATTCTTGCTGCTGTCAACTCCTAGAACTGTATTGAAGGACTGATGTCAACTATTGACAGCACAGTTATAAAACCAGCAGGGACAAACTTAGAGCTAGTAGGAAAAGAAAACTAGCCTGCTCCTGGGACAGGTTCATTGTGTATGGCCCAGGAAATCTGCCCTCAGAAGGGATAAACACATTTAGGACTTCCCGGAGATTAACAAATTTATTCAAACATTTGCCGAATACAAGGCAGTTTGATGAGGTTATGACAAGAGTGCATTTTAGGATTCAAGCAGAGGCATGTTCCTTCTGCAACCTCATGACAATGAGGCATATGACAATTTACTTGACTGCTCTAATCTCCCATTTTTTGTACGTTTTTTAAAAAAGTTTACATATGGTTGGAAATACTTATGCCACTTCTGCTTCCACTAAATAAGCTAGCTTATTTATTAAATAATAAATAAATAAATAAGCTAGCTATGACAAAGCGGAATCATTTCAGTTAATCAGGAAATTAAAGCAAGAGAAAGAACTGGATTGGTCAGATTGTCTAGGAAATAGGGTTCCTTTCCTGAAAACGAAGACTTGAAGGAGCTGTTTGATACTGTGTTTGTGTTTTTTACAATCATTATCTCATTCAATCCTTATAGCAACTCTACAAAATAGTACTATTGACATTTGCATCTTACAGATGAAAAATTTAGACCAGAGAGTTAAGCAATGTTCCCAAGGTTAAACAGCTGGTGTGGGTCCAAGAGCCCAATGCTCTGCCACGCTACATGCCCAGTCTTGTTATCAACAGTTTCCTCTCAGCAAATTCTGTTTGCTTCTCATAAACTAGAAACAAACAAACAAACAACTACCAAAAATCTTGTGAAAAGCTTGAAGGCAACTACCAAATCATTCATCCTCTCTACAGAGGATAAAATTAAAGATTTAATTAATACAATTAAGTGGATTATACTGTAAAAAAAAAAAAAGGATAAAGGAATTAAATGATTAGATGAAAATGGCAGGGATGGCCAGTGTTCTTGAGGTCTAAAACAAAGTTTTCCTATTAATGAAAAAAGAAATTCAAACTGTACAGATGGCCCAAGATAATATGAATCCAAGACCTGGTTTACATATCTTTGAATTTTAAACTTGTAAAAGTCTTCGTGTATTTTATATCTATAACCTCAAAGAAATAGCAACAATACTAAATGTAGAAACAATTTGATGCAAAACATTGCCTCTGTATATTTCTTGATGTCACATTTTAAGATACAAGTTCACACTTTTGTAGTCAAAAGTCCTCTTCCTCTCTCCCACAGGAAATTATGCCAGGGAGTGGGAGACACCTGGCTGGCCAGGCAGAGGATCCAGAAGGGAAGGAGGGAGGACACAGAGGGAGAGGGATAGAAAATTCTTAGGCTGGGTTGAGTTGAGAACAGTCAGAAACAACCCACAAAATGACTTCAGAAGCAGTGGAAACAGTGTGCTTAGGTAAACTTTTAGGTGATAGGCTCTGGAGAATTTTAGTTTACCAGAAGAAATAGACCTGAAAGCCCCAAGTCCCTGGACACAGAAGTAGGAAAATCTCTCTCAAATATGCTTTGTTAGCATAATTTGTTACAGGCATAAAAATGTATGTCATCAAGTTAGACAATGAATATAGAAAAATGACAACCCTGTCTCCAAGGAGCCTATTTGTAGCATAGGATGAGATAAATACAATATTTCAGCAGTCCCTAGCTATGGAGGGGCTGCTGGGTTTACAGGGAGTGGAAGCAGAAAAGTATGGACATGGAGGAGAAGGTTGACTCTGCAAGCATCTGATAGCTCCCTTCTCCTTGGTGAAGGCAGCTTCATGTGAAGTGAGGCACCCCAGGTCCAGGGGAGGTGGGAGCTCCACCTGCTGCAGCAGCCATGGCCTGTGGGTTCTCAGGGCTACTCTAGAGGTTAATCAGAGAATGTCAAAGCAACCACATTTTAACAGAAGGAATATGGCACTTGGGAAGTTTCCAAGCAATCAGTCCTACTTTATTTGAACTAGAGGAAGAAATTTTGGGGACTGAGGCACAAAATAACTATTAATACACATTCTGACTGGCTCCCAAGACTGATGGTCTAAGGAAATAATATCTGTTACATATGAGTATAGATAAGTCTTTAATACCAAATAACTACTAAGTATTTATTGAGCTACTACAAAGTTAGACAATATGCAGGACCCTGGAGATGCAATGAAGAGTAAGAAGCTTTAGTCCTTGAGCTCATGTGCTTCAGAAGCCCAGGCAGGGAAGACAATCAGATAGTCACACAAATGAGGAAGTACCCTAATGACCGACTGAAGTCATTTCTATTAAGCAAAAAGCCTGGTTATAACATATAACAAAGGACATTGGTTAAGCAATGTTCCCAAGGTTAAACAGCTGTGAACTAGGTGGGTTGATGAAGCTGAGGAGTTTTCTCATTTTAAAATCTTTTATAGTGTTACAATAGTGTGTAACTAAACTATCAACATTGAAAGTTATCCAAGAAATCCATCCAATATAGTAGATAACCTAGAGATTTTTACATTATGGAATGAAAAAAATATGCTTTGCATAGACTTGTTCAGAATAGCATTGCTATTTAGACCAGCCTCTAACAAGCAATATTTGGTAAATCTTATTACTGTAGTTTTCAAATAGTACATGTTGTTAGGTTATGAAACCAAGGTTGCTTAGCTATTTCCAATTGTAGTGACCAGTTGTGGCATGGAATACTTTATTAGTTCTCTCACAAATCTCCAATGGGGAAAGCTAATATTGTTAAATGCATGCCCAGTGAGAGAAATTTTACAAATTGCAGAACACTACAGCTCAAATAGAATAACTGTATATTATCGAAAGAAGTAAAACTGATTTTAAAAATGAAAAAAATATAATTTCCACATTGAACATGCTTTAATCTTTGAGAAAAGTTAAAATTTGATAATACTTAAAGAGATTATCAAACACTGCTATAAAAATGTCAAGGAAATATAAGCATATTTTCTCATAAAAATACATTCAAAGACACTGAAGAAAATAAAACTGATTAAAATAAAAAGGGGAGGGGGACATCCAAGATGGCCAAATAGAAACAGCTCCAGCCTACAGCTCCCAGTGTGAGCCACACAAAAGACGGGTGATTTCTGCATTTTCAATTGAGGTACTGGGTTCATCTCACTGGGGCGTGTTGGACACTTGGTGTTAAGTCAGTGGGTGCAGCCCAACCAGTGAGAGCTGAAGCAGGGCGAGGCATCATCTCACCTGGGAATCGCAAGGGGGAAGCGAATTCCTTTTCCTAGCCAAGGGAAACTGAGACACACAACACCTGGAAAATTGGGTAACTCCCACCCTAATACTGCACTTTACCAAGGGTCTTAGCAAACAGCACACCAGGAGATTATATCCCATGCCTGGCCCAGAGGGTCCCATGCCCACGGAGCCTCCCTCATTGCTAGCACAGCACTCTGAGATCTAACTGCAAGGTGGCAGTGAGGCTGGGGGAGGGGCGCCCGCCATTGCTGAGGATTAAGTAGGTAAACAAAGCTGCAGGGAAGCTCAAACTGGGTGGAGCCCACTGCAACTCAAGGAGGCCTGCCTGCCTCTGTAGATTCCACCTCCAGGGACAGGGCATAGATAAACAAAAAGCAGCAGAAACCTATGCAGATGTCAATGTCTCTGTCTGACAGCTTTGAAGAGAGCAGTGGTTCTCACAGCATGGAGGTTGAGATCTGAGAAAGGACAGACTGCCTGCTCAAGTGGGTCCCTGACCCCTGAGTAGCCTAACTGGAGACATCCCCCACTAGATGCATACTGACACCTCACACCTCACACGGCTGGGTACACCTCTGAGACAAAGCTTCCAAAGCAAGAATCAGACAGCAACACTTGCTGTTCAGCAATATTCTGTCTTCTGCAGCCTCTGCTGCTGATACCCAGGGAAACAGGGTCTGGCGTGGACCTCAAGCAAACTCCAACAGACCTGCAGCTGAGAGTCCTGTTAGAAGGAAACTGACAAACAGAAAGGACACCCAAACCAAAACCCCATCAGTACGTCACCATCATCAAAGACCAAAGGCAGATAAAACCACAAAGATGGGGAAAAAGCAGTGCAGAAAAGCTGGAAATTCAAAAAATCAGAGTGCATCTCCCCTTCCAAAGGAACGCAACTCATCGCCAGCAATGGAACAAAGCTGGACGGAGAATGACTTTGACGAGCTGAGAGAAGAAGGCTTCAGTCCATCAAACTTCTCAGGGCTAAAGGAGGAACTATGTACCCAGCACAAAGAAACTAAAAGCCTTAAAAAAAGAATGGAAGAATGGATAACTAGAATAACCAATGCAGAGAAGTCCATAAATGAACTGATAGAGATGAAAACCATGACACGAGAACTACGTGACAAATGCACAAGCTGAAGTAACCAACTGGATCAACTAGAAGAAAAAGTATCGATGAGTGAAGATCAAATGAATGAAATGAAGTGAGAAGAGAAGTTTAGAGAAAAAAGAGTAAAAAGAAATGAACAAAGCCTCCAAGAAATATGGGATTATGTGAAAAGACCAAATCTACATCTGATTGGTGTGCCTGAAAGTGACAGGGACAATGGAGCCAAGTTAGAAAACACTCTGCAGGATATTATCCAGGAGAACTTCCCCAACCTAGCAAGGCAGGCCAACATTCAAATTCAGGAAATATAGAGAACACCACAAAGATACTCCTCCAGAAGAGCAACTCCAAGATACATAATTGTCAGATTCACCAAAGTCGAAATGAAGGAAAAAATGTTAAGGGCAGCCAGAAAGAAAGGTCGGGTTACCACAAAGGGAAGACCATCAGACTAACAGTGGATCTCTTTGCAGACTCTACAAGCCAGAAGAGAGTGGGGGCCAATATTCAACATTCTTAAAGAAAAGAATTTTCAACCCAGAATTTCATATCCAGCCAAACTAAGTTTCATCAGTGAAGGAGAAATAAAATCCTTTACAGACAAGCAAATGCTTACAGAATTTGTCTCCACCAGTCCTGCCCTACAAGAGACCCTGAAGGAAGCACTAAACATGGAAAGGAACAACCAGTACCAGCCATTGCAAAAACATGCCAAATTGTAAAGACCATCGATGCTAGGAAGAAACTGCATCAACTGACGAGCAAAATAACCAGCTAACATCATAATGACAGGATCAAATTCACACATAACAATATTAACCTTAAATGTAAATGGGATAAATGCCCCAATTAAAAGACACAGAACGGCAAATTGGATAAAGAGTCAAGACCCATCAGTGTGCTGTATTCAGGAGACCCATCTCACCTGCAGAGACACACATAGGCGCAAAATAAAGGGATGGAGGAAGATCTACCAAGCAAATGGAAAACAGAAAAAGGCAGGGTTTGCAATACTAGTCTCTGATAAAACAGATTTTAAACTAACAAAGATCCAAAGAGACAAAGAAGGCCATTACATAATAGTAAAGGGATCAATTCAACAAGAAGAGCTAACTATCCTAAATATATATGCACCCAATACAGGAGCACCCAGATTCATAAAGCAAGTCCTTAGAGACTTACAAAGAGACTTAGACTCCCACACAATAATAATGGGAGACTTTAACACCCCACTGTTAACAATAGACAGATCAATGAGACAGAAAGTTAACAAGGATATCCAGGAATTGAACTCAACTCTGCACCAAGTGGACCTAACAGACATCTACAGAACTCTCCACCCCAAATCAACAGAATATACATTCTTCTCAGCACCACCTCACACTTATTGCAAAACTGACCACATAGTTGGAAGTAAAGCACTCCTCAGCAAATGTAAAAGAACAGAAATTATGACAAATTGTCTCTCAGACCACAGTGCAATCAAACTAGAACTCAGCACTAAGAAACTCAATCAAAACCACTCAACTACATGGAAACTGAACAACCTGCTCCCGAATGACTACTGGGTACATAACGAAATGAAGGCAGAATAAAGATGTTCTTTGAAACCAATGAGAACAAAGATACAACATACCAGAGGGAAATTTATAGCACTAAATGTCCACAAGAGAAAGCAGAAAAGATCTAAAATGAACACTCTAACATCACAATGAAAAGAACTAGAGAAGCAAGAGCAAACACATTCAAAGGCTAGCAGAAGGCAAGAAATAACTAAGATCAGAGCAGAACTGAAGGAGATAGAGAAAAAAAAAAACCCTTCAAAAAATCAATGAATCCAGGAGCTGGTTTTTTGAAAAGACCAACAAAATTGATAGACTGCTAGCAAGACTAATAAAGAAGAAAAGAGAGAACAATCAAATATATGTAATAAAAAATGATAAAGGGGATATCACCACTGATCCCACAGAAATACAAACTACCATTAGAGAATACTATAAACACCTCTATGCAAATAAAGTAAAAAACCTAGAAGAAATGGATAATTTCCTGGACACATACACTCTCCCAAGACTAAACCAGGAAGAAGTTGAATCCTTGAATAGACCAATAGTAGGCTCTGAAATTGAGGCAATAATCAATAGCCTACCAAGCAAAAAAAGTCCAGGACCAGACGGATTCACAGCTGAATTCTACCAGAGGCATAAGGAGGAGCTGGTACCATTCCTTCTGAAACTATTCCAATCAATAGAAAAAGCGGGAATCCTCCCTAACTCATTTTATGAGGCCAACATCATCCTGATCCCAAAGCCTGGCAGAGACACAACAACAACAAAAAAAGATAATTTTAGACCAATATCCCTGATAAACATCGATGAAAAAATCCTCAATAAAAAACGGACAAACCAAATCCAGCAGCACATCAAAAAGCTTATCCACCATGATCAAGTGGGCTTCATCCCTGGGATGCAAGGCTCGTTCAACATACGCAATTCAATAAACGTAATCTAGCATATAAACAGAACCAAAGATAAAAACCACATGATTATCTCAATAGATGTAGAAAAGGCCTTTGACAAAATTCAACAGCCCTTCATGCTAAAAACGCTCAATAAATGTGGTATTAATGGAACGTATTTCAAAAAAATAAGAGCTATTTATGACAAACCCACAGCCAATATCATACTGAATGGGCAAAAACTGGAAACATTCCCTTTGAAAACTGGCACAAGACAGGGATGCCCTCTCTCACCAATTCTGTTCAACATAGTGTTGGAAGTTCTGGCTAGGGCAATCGGGCAAGAGAAAGAAATAAAGGGTATTCAGTTAGGAAAAGAAGAAGTCAAATTGCCCCTGTTTGCAGATGACATGATTGTATATTTAGAAAACCCCATTGTCTCAGCCCAAAATCTCCTTAAGCTGATAAGCAAGTTCAGCAAACTCTCAGGATACAAAATCAATGTGCAAATTCACAAGCATTCTTATACCCCAATAACAGACAGAGAGCCAAATCATGAATGAACTACCATTCACAATTGCTTCAAAGAGAATAAAATACCTAGGAATCCAACTTACAAGGGATCTGAAGGACCTCTTCAAGGAGAACTACAAACCACTGCTCACTGAAATAAAAGAGGACACAAACAAATGGAAGAACATACAATGCTCATGGATAGGAAGAATCAATATCGTGAAAATGGCCATACTGCCCAAGGTTATTTATAGATTCAATGCCATCCCCATTAAATTACCAATGACTTTCTTCACAGAATTGGAAAAAACTGTTTTAAAGTTCATATGGCACCAAAAAAGAGGCCGCATTGCCAAGACAATCCTAAGTCAAAAGAATAAAGCTGGAGGCATCACACTACCTGACTTCAAACTATACTACAAGGCTACAGTAACCAAAACAGCATGGTAGTTGTACCTAAACAGAGATATAGACCAATGGAACAGAACAGAGGCCTCAGAAATAATACCACATATCTACGGCCATCTGATCTTTGACAAACCTGACAAAAACAAGAAATGGGGAAAGGATTCCCTATTTAATAAATGGTGCTGGGAAAATTGGCTAGCCATGAGTAGAAAGCTGAAACTGGATCCTTTCCTTACTCCTTATAAGAAAATTAATTCAAGATGGTTTAGAGACTTAAATGTTAGACCTAAAACCATAAAAACCCTAGAAGAACACCTAGGCAATACCATTCAGGACATAGGCATGGGCAAGGACTTCATGTCTAAAACACCAACAGTAATGGCAACAAAAGCCAAAATTGACAAATGGGATCTAATTAAACTAAAGAGCTTCTGCACAGCAAAAGGAACTACCATCAGAGTAAACAGGCAACCTACAGAATGGGAGACAATTTTTGCAATCTACTCATCTGACAAAGGGCTAATATCCAAAACCTACAAAGAACTCAAACAAATTTACAAAAAAAAAAAAAAAAAACCATCACAAAGTGGGCAAAGGGTATGAACAGATACTTCTCAAAAGAAGACATTTATACAGCCAACAAACACATGAAAAAATGCTCATCATCACTCGCCATCAGAGAAACGCAAATCAAAACCACAATGAGATACCATCTCACACCAGTTAGAATGGCAATCATTAAAAAGTCAGGAAACAATAGGTGCTGGAGAGGATGTGGAGAACACTTTTACACTGTTGGTGGGACTGTAAACTAGTTCAGCCATTGTGGAAAACAGTGTGGTGATTCCTCAAGGATCTAGAACTAGAAATACCATTTGACCCAGCCATCCTATTACTAGGTATATACCCAAAGGATTATAAATCATGCTGCTATAAAGACACATGCACACGTATGTTTATTGCGGCACTATTCACAATAGCAACGACTTGGAATCAACCCAAATGTCTATCAGTGACAGACTGGATTAGGAAAATGTGGCACATATGCACCATGGAATACTATGCAGCCATAAAAAAAAATGAGTTCGTGTCCTTTGTAGGGACATGGATGCAGCTGGAAACCATCATTCTCAGCAAACTATCGCAAGAACAGAAAACCAAACACTGCATGTTCTCACTCATAGGTGGGAACTGAACAATGAGATCACTTTGACACAGGAAGGGGAACACCACACACTGGGGCTTATTGTGGGGAGTGGGGAGGGGGGATGGGGGAGGGATAGGGTTAGGAGATATACCTAATGTAAATGACGAGTTAATGGGTGCAGCAAACCAACATGGCACATGTATACATATGTAACAAACCTGCATGTTGTGCACATGTACCCTAGAACTTAAAGTATAATAAATAAATTTTAAAAAAAGAAAGAAAAACATACAAAAAAAATAAAATAGTGTAGCTGGCGCCTGTAATCCCTGCTGCTCGGGGGGCTGAGGCAGAAGAATCGCTTGAACCGGGGAGACGGAGTTTGCAGTGAGCCAAGATTGTGCCACTGCACGCTAGCCTGGGCAACAGAGCCAGACTGTCTCAAAAAAAATAAAAAAAAAGAAAAAGAAAGAAAAAAAATAAAATAAAATAAAAAGGGAACTGCTCGTTGGAAACAAAAATCAAGTAACCGTTTTGTATTTTAAGCTATTGCAATAATAATTGAAATTTTCTCTCAGGTCAATTTATGTGAAGTATTTAAAAACACTTCTATATTTAGCTCCATCTTTATCCTTTAAGAATGGAATAAACATTGTGCTAAGGAGATAATAACTTTTAAGAAATTTTCCCCAGTTGCCTATGGATATTTTTTCAATACATTTCCAAGTTCTTAATATATTTCTATCAATTTTGGAAAGATTTTGCCAAGAAAAGTCTGCAACATTTAAAACAGTATCATTGCCAACTCTGGCTAGTAATGTCCTTAAGCAAGTTGTGGATTTCAAACAATGCAACACACCACAGCCAGGAAATGATGATCTAAATGTTTTGAGTTCTAGTGTCCACTGAATTTCTTTTCTTTATCCTCCCGATAACAGTATACAAGCCATCAGCAGTAAATCTTGATCTTCCTGTTAGTGGCTGAGCTTACAAAGACACGGAAGACATCTTGAGAGCTTGAATGAAAAGATTTTGGATGATTATTATTTTGGCAAAAATGAAAAGGTTGGGCTCACCTTTGCAGCATGTCACAAAACACCTATAACTTAGAACTCAAGGATATATTGGAATATCAGGTGCTCTGTCAGGATTGCACATATGGCTTGGGAATGTCTCGTCTAAAGCATTGCTACTTGAAGTCTGGCCCTAGCATCAGCAGTTAAAAATACAGATTTGTGACCCTCACCTGCTGAATTAGTATCTCTGAGATGGGCCTCAGGGATCTCTGTTTTAACAAGGTGTCCAGGTGATTCTTAGTCTCACTTAAGCGCTAGAACTTCTGGTTTAAAGGACTTCTGGGTGCCGGGTTACAAGACTTGCCATGGACAATCAGATTGTTCCCCCATAACAGCAACATAGACACCACCTGGGAACTTTTGAGAAACACAGACTTTTCTGCCCTAGCCCTACAGAGTTGGTCTACATTTTAGGAAGGTCCCTATGGGATTTCAAGTCCAAGTTGGAGGAAACTGAAAGGGCGCTGATCGCCTGTTTTCTGAGGGAGTGTTCCCCCCAAGGCCTCTCCTCTCCAGCAGTAGCTAGAGTGCTCTGGGCCTCTCTCTCCTCTCCCATACCAAAATCCTCATTTACCCAACAATGTGTTTCAGGCAGGCGCAGGGACAGGAAGTGATTTCTATGAGCTAATAAGTTTTAGTGTATAGTTACTGGTAAAATTCAATGTGCTTTGAATTCCTACAACATTGGCATTAAGAGAAAAGATTTTTGGAGATGACTCTGTCTCTCTCTATATACATTGCTTGTATAAAAAGGCTTTATTTTTTATCTCATGAGGCTTTTCTTAAATTGATACAATAATTGTACATATTTATGGGGTACAGTGATATTTTGATACATGTATACAAAGTAGAATGATCAGAGTAAATTAATTAGCATATTCATCACCTCAATCATTTATCATTGTGTTGGGAGTATCCAAAGTCCTCTTTTCCAGCTATTTGAAAATATACAATAAATATTGCTAACTATAGTCACTCAAGAATGCTATGAAACACTACACTAGAACTGATTCTCTTATCTAGCTGTAATATTTTATGTCTGTTAAGCAACCTCTCCCTAACATCCCTTCTCTCCTGCCCTTCCCAGCCTCTAGTAACCACTATTCTACCCTCTCCTACCTTTATGAGATCAACGTTTTTTAGATTACATGAGTGAAAATGTGTATTTCTATGGCTAAATAGTACTGCGTTGTGTATATACATTTAATCCATTCACCTACTGATGGGACACTTAGGATGATTCCATTATCTTGGCTACTGCTGCAACATGGGAGTGCAGATATCTCTTTGATAAACTGATTTATTTTCCTTCGAATAAATACCCAAAAGTAGGATTGCTGGATCTTATGGTAGTTCTATTTTTAGTTTTTCTGAGAAACCTCTGGACTGTTTTCCAGAATGGCTGTACTACTTTACATTCCCATCAACAGTGTGGGAGTGTTTCCCTTCCTCTAAATCCTTGCCAGCATCCATTGTTTTTCGTTGGTCTGAAAACAGCCATTATAAGCGGGATAAGAAAATATCTCATTATGGTTTTGATTTGCATTTCCCTGAAGATTAGTGATTTGGGGCAGTTTTTCATATAGTTATTGGCTATTTGTCTTCTTTTTGGAAAAATGTCTAGTGAGATCACCTGCCCATTTTTAAACTGGATTTTTGTGTGTGTCATTTTTCCTTGAATGACTCTCTAATGTGAGATTCTAGGCACAGTGAGAAACTGGAGTAACCCAAGGTTTTGGGGGGCTAGGAGTTTTTTATATTCTACAAATCAGGCATGACTAGGTTGACTCCTTTCTTTTATAAACAAGAAATGATTGCACAAATAATTCACCTCCACTGGCCGGTCACCTAGATTTTCTTCAACCATCCGATAACCTCAGACCAGTATGAGCCCAGTATTCTAGGTGGTCTAGCCAGTAACATTGCAGTGGTTTCAAGAGACCAAAAATTAAATATACACCTAGGGGTTGGGGTGTTTGAAAGTTCTATACACATTGGCACTTTACAGCACCCTGAAAAGTCCTGGAATCAAATACTCCTGCCTCCTCCAACCACCCTATGCCCAAATCTGGAGATCCCAGTTTCCAAATATTATGATTATAGGATGGAGATGGTGGCATGGTTTTTAAAGTTTTTTAGCCAATTATAATACACAATTTTAGCCAATTCTGATAATTACTGATCAGTTGTGTTACTGTTCATGAAGTTTTCATGCATAATTCAATGGTGACTATACTGTTATTACTTGAGTAAGACATATAATAGACGTTTTCTTTTATATATATGAAATGCTACCATTTTATACCTCAATCTGATGCATGCATGATTTGTTATAACATAAGTTCTGCATCTAAATATAGGTCCAAGCATGCAAAATAAACAGCAATTGTAATTTTGGTATTATCTTGCATTTTGCTAGTAACTGTTTTAAAATTAAACCATTTAAAATGAAAATACAAGCTGAGGATGGCTATATTTATTAAGCATTTCTTCATCAAAATTTACTGAATACCAACTATGCACTAAATACTACAGCAAAGAGCTTGCTGGGATTGGACAATCATTGATCTTTACCTAAAATTTAAAGTTTGAAAATCTGACCAGGTACTTCTACTTTGATTTTTATAATTTAACTGAAACACTGGTAAACAAACTAAGCATGAAGCCTAGCTTCTTGAATTACAACTGTTTACAATGTACCTCAATGATATGAATAAGCCCTTCTAAAGTTGAGATTGTGGCAAGTTTTTATAATATGGACAATAAAGGAGAAACAATTTTTTCCCTTTATATTTATGATAAAAACAATATTGCCACATAAAGAGGAAATTAAATTTACCCATAGTTCCTTTTTTTCTAGGTATTCTCTTAATCTTTATTTTCTAACCTTTTTAGAAAGGTTATTCTCTAATCTTTTTTCAACGTATTCTTAATCTTTATTCACAACATACTTTTTACATAGTTGTAATCATGTATTCATACAATTTAGAGGAAATCACTACTTACGGGGTAATATAAAGGGTTTATGCAGACTTCTCTTTAAGGAAAGTATACAGTGTAAAACTTACACCATAATCCTTACAGACCTAAGAGTTTCAACTATCAGACCAAATTACAACTTCCCTGCTTTCCTTCTCCACTTGAGTAAATGAACTAATAGGAGGCTTTCATTAGTTCAAGTGCACTGTCCCTAAGAATACATGTAAAATATTATTATCTTCTTGCTTAGCATTATCTTTATGCAATCATTATAAAATCTTAAAATTATGAATGCAGATTCTCAAATCTGCATAAAAGTTTAAAGTTATCAAATGTCTTTTCCACAAGTAATTTTAGTACTTCTTCCTGTATACACTTTGCTTTTTAAATTTTCTGGTATAAACATCCCCATAGTAACTTAACCAAATAGCTCATTGTTCTTATTCCTCTCTTGTTGAGCTTGTTGAATAAGGAAGGCATTAATACAAATGACAGACTTCTTCAAAGGACAACCGCATCTAAGTACACTACAAACACCAAAGGAGAGGTAGCATTATCTAGGTAGAATCGAGTCTGCAATTAAAGAAGTACGAGCCTGGTTCCACCATACATTGACTGTGATTTATCTTGAGCCTATCATTTGGCCCCATGCAATTCAGGTTAAGTCTACTGTAAAAGGAAGATCTTACTGGCATTCCAATTCTTTGTAGATATGATGGCAAAAAAGCAAGAATATTCATAAGCATTTCAAAATCCTCAGATGAAAGATACTGGATTTTTTAAACAGAAGATTTCGTTTGTTATTAAAATTCATTAGAATAAATACCACTTATTACTAACTTGTCCTACTAAAACATCTCTGTATCATTCTGGTTAAAAATTATAAATGAGTTTACCTTTCCAATACGTTTCAAGAATTGTCTGGAGAGCATGCGAATCTGTTTTCATTTAGTGACACACTGACATCTAGTGGAGATTTATGGTGTGCGAAAGGATATCATACACCCAAAAATAACCACAGCTCTGATGGGGCAGAAAGAAAAAGCACCTTTTGTTTTTTATGCAAGGCATCAAGAAAAAGATCTTTAAAATATTAAAGAAACGTATATTTCTTGTATACTTAAGTTTTGCTTGTTCAATTAGAAACACTGGCCAATTCACAAAACATAAAATAAAAACATGGAATATTAGAGGTGGGAGTGGTGAAAAACTGTTTCATGTTGTGGCTTGACAGATCCCAAAAACTATCTCACTAATTCAGAATTTAAAGGAGCAAGATGTAATTATGTGCTCACTTCCTCTTTACTTTTTATAGTGGATGCAGACAAGGGTGGAGGGAAGAAAGGAAGAAGGAAGGGGAGCGGGAGAGAAATGAGGAAAGGGCACACGGGAAGCAAGCCTTCCAGGGTTTCCACTACATCCCTTGAATTAACTTCTGCATCTCCTTGTGGTTAGAATTTTATTAATTCCAGAAGGAAAGCTCCTTTAAGCAAATATATGTGTAAGCTATTTGGCATGTCACTAAGCATTTGTCTAAACCTGCTCATTTAATATACTGTATTTACTTTGGAATAAAAATATAAAACAAAATGTTTCTATTACCCTGGGCTTTCCCAACGCTTAGCACCATCAGTAAAAGCATGGCTTTTGTGTTACTTTTCTGTCCTTCCACAGGTAACAAGAAATAAATGCTAAGTGGCCCCAGGAGGAAGTCAATTTAATATCTGCATATTTTATTTAACATATAATTATTTAAATTAGGTCAGATTAACAATTATTCATTGGAAAATTATCACAATTATATCTGGTACAGTACAAATTAAATCTAAAACTGTGTCTCCTCCTCCCCCTTTAGTGAACCTGGGAAGGACTTGGAGTGCAGATGGTATATTTGATATACATCATCAGCCTATTTCCTTGTTTTCTATTGAACTTCAACCACTGGATGGAACTTCTTTACATCACTGTTTAATTGCTTCATTATTCCAGTCAACAGGCAAAGCTGAAGAGGAGAAATTCTGGAAGCTGGAATAAAGAATTTATATTTAAACTGCTGTGTGCTTAGTCTCTGGTTCTGGAAGACCTTTCCACCACACCTCTTCTGAAAAAAAAAAAAAAAGAAGAAAAGAAAAGTGAAAATATCTTACTGTTGGCCTGGAGGAAACATGGAACTAAAAGAAATCCTCAAGAACTAGGAAATATGTGATTTTTCTCTTGACAAAAATGTGTATGACGTTGCTCCTGCCACACCCAGAATGCTTCTAAATTCTTTAATTCGCTCTTTCAATGATGTCTGGAAATAAGAATCATCATCCAGAAATGGTTAGACCAGCTCTCAAGTGGAAAATCATATATATATATATTCTTTTTGAAATAGGGTCTTGCTCTGTCATCCAGGCTGGATACAGTGGTATGATCATGGCTCACCGCAGGCTCAACTTCCTGGGCTCAAGCAATCTTCCTGCCTCAGCCTCCCAAGTAGCTTGACTATAGGTGTGCTCACTATGCTTGGCTAATTTTTAATTTTTTTTTTTTGTAGAGATAAAGGTCTTGCTATGTTCCCCAGGCTGGTCTTGAACTCCTGGCCTCAAGCGATCTTCCTGCTTAGTCTCCCAAAGTGTTGGGATTACAGGCACGGGTCACCACACCTGGCCCTAAAATAATCTTAAGGCAGCCATGTTACTTAATTATAACCAAATGTCCTTAAATAAATATCCATTGATGGTGTTGTTAAATTTGTAAAAAGAAATATACTCACTTATTTCCTTCTCAGCAATTAATAAACTTCAATCTTCACAGCCCAGAGACAAAAACAAACAAACAAAAACACAACAAAAAAAGATGCGACACAACCTATTAGCACAAGCAAAAACAACGTTCTAACAGTGAAGCTTCATGCTGCACTCCAATGTATAATTATCCATACAATTATTTTTTTTTTACAGCTTTAAAAAAGTCTTTCAGACACTTTACACTGCCCATTGTTATACCACTACATAAATTTTCCTTTCACTACATTTCTGTAGTGTTGTTCATTGTTTTTAGTCCAATTACATAGTTGAGAAAATTCAGGCCCAGAGAAGTAAAAAAGAATTCCTTGCTACAGAGCAAGGCAGCAAATAAGGCATTTGAAAGCTTACTCTATTACAGGCTGGTGGTTACATTAATTAAACTATTCTGGCTCTGGAATTCAGTATTCTAAAGACCCAGAAGTCAGATTTAAAATATCAATTATTATTGAAGTGTTTTACTCACTAAGAGACTATTGTGATAAATCAATGACCCATAATTACTCCAAAGATATAACTAACATTTAAAAGTTGTGATCCCCACATTCATTTCTTTCAAGAGAAAGTGTCAAAATGTGTTAGGCCACAACCCTTGGTAATTAGTTTTTGTATATGTATAATATAGATTTTATTGGGCATGTTCTACAGATGGTGATTTTAAAGATTTCCCAGCAGGATCCTAGCTTTGGAACTAAGGCTGCTGTCCCTACAGTGCAGAAGAAGCAGATTCCAGTGATTCTGAGAGAATTCACAAATTGTTTGTGGGGGAGGGGGCCTGCATGTTTGTGTATCCTCCTAAATAGACCTTCTAGTTCCATTTTCCGAGGACATGCGGCCATATCCTAGACAGGAAATGAGTCTTCCAGACATGTCCAAAGTTGCAGATTCTAAGAAGAGGTGGTTATTCAAAGATCAGTCCATGGGCAGGTTACATAAAATGAATCCAGAGATGTGGTCAGAGTACTTGTGCACAATATATTTAATCTTGGAAAAAGCATTTACAGTAATATTACAGAATCAATATCAATATTCCCA
This sequence comes from Trachypithecus francoisi, assembly GCF_009764315.1. NCBI lineage: Eukaryota > Metazoa > Chordata > Mammalia > Primates > Cercopithecidae > Trachypithecus > Trachypithecus francoisi. The sequence goes on from NW_022681458.1 coordinate 60,951,879, forward strand.
CCACCAGAATCAACCACTTTTTGTGATACTGACTTCCCTGGAAATGTTAAGAAAATAGAGACAAGTCTGACTTACAGAATCTGAGGAAACTTTATTGATCTCTTTATCCTTCCAGTATTATGAGAGCAGGCAATACAATGTTTTAACCCAACCAAGCTCAAAGGAGTAAACCTTTTTCCCAAACCATAAATGGGCTGGATGTTTCCTCCACATTATATAAACCTTCATTCACCTCCATGACAATAATAACCCACAACTCAGTGCAGGATGGGGATGCTTTTGCTGTTTCTCTTCAGAGGTCCTCACCGGAGTGTTCTTATCTTCTTGTGGGCTTCTGGCATCCTATGATATTGAACACACAGTGCCTCCCCAATGACAACCACATGGTTATGTAAATCCTTCTTTGAAATTACACGAAGAGAAAAAATACATTTCTAGCTAATGACTAAGAAGCCTCTAACAAGCTGCAAGTCAAAAGAAATACAAATGATTTCTAATTTTAGTTAACAATATATAGGATTTCAGAGATGCTATTCTCTAAGTACAGACTTCGGAGATACTATTCATGGCAATATTCCAGCCAGGCCTTAAATAAGAAAATGCTGTTTTAGCAAGGTGCCTGAGGAGAAGTATTAACAACATGAAACAGGAAAGGTGATCAACATGAGATTTAAAATTCTCTGGTCTCTTAAACTCACTTCATTGAAAAGCCTTCCCTCTGAGCTTAACTAACATTAGCCTGTTAACTTTAAATCTGGAAAGTTTGGGCCCATGTTTAAATGTGGCCAAACAGGTGACCCTTGAAGAACAACACAGGGGGGTGACCCCAAACAGTGGAAAATATCACATATAACTTTTGATTTCCCAAAAGTAGTAGCCTACAGTGGATCAGGAGTCTTACTGATAACAAAGTAGGGTAACACATAAACAAACTAATATCTACATATATTTTATGCATTCATGATGTAACTATTTTTAAATAGTTTGCAAGTTTTTTCAAATTGTTATAAATTTCCAAAAGTTTTCTGATACATTTATTGAAAAAAAAATCTGCATATTAAGTGGACCTGTGCAGTTCAAACCCGTGTTGTTCAATGGTCAAATGCACTTGTAAATCTTACTGGAAACATATCACTATAATAAAAATAAAAACATGTGGCGCCATATGTCAAACTGATATACAGTACTTATCCCAATCATGTACTTGCTTACACCTGTAGTGTCATTTTTTTGAAGGTGCTACATATAGCTAGCACGTAAGCTAAAACACTTCCAATACTCAAATTCAGCAAAACAACAACAAAAAACCCTCAAAAAAGTATAAAGTTGCCCACTCATCAGTGAATTATTTTGAACTGAACAGAAGGCTCAATTTCAGCACTGCCAAATGCTCTTAGGCACAGAAGCAATGCACCATCTGTCTTGAAGCACCAAGTATATCCATTCACATTTAAAATACTGGTGTGCCTAGCCAAGTATCTTAAGCAATCCATTTTCTGATGCTTGACTGAAACTTAACATGGCTAGCAACAAGGTTACATGCATCAATACTTTCAACTGCTAGTAGTAAAATTATAAAAACGTCAGAGCATCAAAGAGTTGTAGTCCTATGAGCAGAAAATCTTGAAGAAGAGTCAGTGAATTAAGGAAATGTTCTCAATGAGTCACTATCGCTTTCTCTGAGGAAATATTTTTCAGTGATACATGGAACTGCTGCCATTGTTAAGAGTGACTCTGGTATTTCATTAAGAAATGAGTGCATCCCAAGCTGCTACTGAAATAGATGCTGCTTCATCGAGGGAGTACACTGATGTAATGACAGAAAGGCTTCTGTGGAGTGTGGAGTTTATTCAGGAAACAACAGGCAACCGCTGAAGTTGGAGCAGGGACTGTCCTGGTAAAGAGTTTACTCTGGGAAGATTAATGTAATAGTGGTGTGAAGAATGGGTTGGTGTTGTGTGGATGAACAAGAGGATAACTTTTAAAAGGTCCCTATAGATAAGGAATAACCAAGGGCCTGAATGAGACAGTAGGAGTGGAAGGAAGAGAACAGAATCAAGACATGATTTCCTTCAGAAACAAGAAAAAAAGCAAGCAACTACCAGTCTAACTGTGAAATATTCTAAAGCAAGCTTGTCCAACCTGCAGCCCATGATGGCTTTAAATGCAGCCCAACACAAATTCGTAAACTTTCTTACAACATTATGAGATTTATGCATGGGCCGTTTATTTAGCTCATCAGCTACCGTTACAGTGTTAGTGTACTTTAATGTGTGGCCCAAAACAATTATTCTTCCAATGTGGCCCAGGGATGCCAAAAGATTAGACACCCCTGTTCTAAAGAATATTATTGTAATCAGCTTACGAAAGTTAAGAGTCATATCCTATTTATTTTTCAGATAAAAACTATAGTAGGGCTTAAAGGTGCAATAATCACAGCAGAAGTATTGTTCAGAAAGACCCAATCAGGAAGAAAAAGAAAGAAAAAAGTTTCACTTCTAAGTATTTATTAACTCTTAACTCTTGGCTTTCTAAGTTAAGTAGTTGAGCCAATTAAAATTCCAACCTCTTTGCTGACTAGTTTTTCAGAGAAAATAAGCAAAAAAAGGCCCCACTGCTTACATATCAATCTTGGGAGGCAAGAAGTCAGGACAATAGCAGGGAAAGGTAAGCAGAATAAAAGGTATGAGCCTTGGTCATAAGTTGTGACTGTCCTATGGATTTTTTGGAAATGAAACCTATCTTCAAATTCCCTACTTCCTGAGTGAGGTACAGTCCAAAGGGACAGAAGGCTTGTAACTGAGTCTTGCCACGGGACCAACGGTGGAAGGGAGGATCACAGAAATTGGTGTCACTATGTCCTTCTCTGACCACCATATCCATAAAATAGAACTGGGGTAAAGAATACTCAGTTTTCTAGAGTCATTTTTCCTCTAGCAAACTCAGAGACATCATCTGCCACATTATCCACTGAGGGTTTTCCAAAGCTCTGTGTAACTCACCCTGGATATCCCTCTTCCTGACTAGACTATGATGACCTTCTTGGGAAACACAGCATAACTATTTTTTGTGTCCAGCATTTAAAGCAGTATTAACTTTCAGCAAATAATCGAATTTCTCTAGTTAAAATTGGTGTCAATGTAGATTCTTCAATGATTTCAGGAAAATCATTTGAATGAAACAAAAATTAAGATGCTAAAGATTCAAACAACTGCTAAACTATACCTGATGAAAAAGAGGGGTCATTCGAGCTAATATGGACGTTTTAATTGCATGTTCATTAACATGCTAACTATGAAATAAATGAAAGGTTAATCCAGATAGACAACTCAATCATTCATTTTTACACTTGACCAGGAACGACTAGTTACTCTGCTGGACATTAATGGGTCACACAGATAAATGAACTGTGGTCTCCCCATTCTCACTTTCAGTCAATAACATCTCTTGTTTCATGGAGGAGGAAAAGCTACCAAAGGACTTCCTATTAACCACATCTACCCTCCAGTCTCACCTATGCCCGTGTCCTCTGCAAACTCACAACAAGGGCCAAACAGCTCACTTGTGCTAGATCCTATCCCCTCTTATCTAGGGTAACTCAAGAATTTGGTGAACGACAATGCTGCTCTAAGTGCTGTGTGCTGCACTTCACAAAGAGCTTCTACTCTAGTCAGGGAGAAAGACAGATTTCCAGGGTAGTGTGCACAGAGCTTTGAAAACACCCCGAATAAATGATGTAGCAGGTAACTTTTTCAAGGACACTGTTCCTCCTCCCCTACACCATCCACTTCCTCCTCTCTAATCTTTCCTATCAATATACAAACATGTTGTAATTTCTCCCATCTTAAAGAAATTCCAACTACTCCCCACTTCTCTATTTCACTGCAAAATTGTCAGGAGTCTCCAAGTTCTCTATTCCTTGTTACTTTCTTCAATCAAGCTTTGATTTCATTGCTCCAACAAAATTGCATATAAAAGTCACCAGTGTCTAGGACTAATGGGTAGGGGTCCTTATCTCATTTGGCTTATCAGTAGTCTTCCCACCTCCTTGAAACTTCTCACTTCCTTTTCAGGTTCTCACACTCTCCTGATTTTCCTTTCACTTCTTGAGTGTTCCTTCCTGGATTCCTTTGCTGACTCATCTCTCCTCAGCCTCCTAATGCTGGGAGTGCCTAGGCTTCTTTCTTCTCTAGCAGGCACTCATTCCCTTGAATGAGTGATCATAGGTCTCACAGCTATAAATACCAGCTACACACTCATGTGTCACAAACATACATCCCTGGCCCAGAACTCTTGAATTCCAAATTTGTATATCCAGTCTTGCACTTCCATTTGGATGTTTAATAGGCATTTCAAACTTAACCCGTTAAAAACTAAGTTCATAATCTTTCTCCCTATCCTGCTTCACCCTCGAGTTTTTCACCTTGGTTAATGACTATAGCCCATTAGTTTGCTCAGGCCCTACACTGTAACTCCTTTTTCCCACCACATATTCAATCTATCAGCAAATCTTCTTAGCTCTATTTTTAACCAGAATCTGACCTTTTCTTACTACTTACACTGCCACTAGCCAGGTTGAAGTCACTGGTATCTCTCACCTGGATTACTGCATTAGGCTCCTAACTGATCCCCCTGCTCCCAATTCCTTAGCCCCACAGCAAGTTTTTTCTGACTGATCAGAGATTCTAATAAATCATGTCCTGTTGCTCTTTGGCTAAAAACAGCTTCCAAAATACTAGCCAAACTCCTTAAAATGAAATACAAGACCCTATGTGATCTGCCCACCTGTCATCTTCCTGACCTGGTGTCCTATTCCTCTCCTAGATGCTCGCCTGCTCCAGCCCTCCTAAGCACTTGCTACTTTTTGAATGCATTGGGCATGCTTTTGCCACAAGATTTCTTCAGTTGGTATTCCCTCTGACTGTAAGACTCTTTCCCTATGTGGCTTATTCCTTACCATCTTTAGCTTTTTTTTTTTTTTGAGACGGAGTCTCACTTTGTCGCCCAGGCTGGACTGCAGTGGCACGATCTCGGCTCACTGCAAGCTCTGCCTCCTGGGTTCACGCCATTCTTCTGCCTCAGCCTCCCGAGTGGCTTGTACTATAGGCACCCGCCACCATGCCCGGCTAATTTTTTGTATTTTTAGTAGAGATGGGGTTTCACAACGTGTTAGCCAGGATGGTCTGGATCTCCTGACCTCGTGATCTGCCCGCCTCGGCCTCTCAAAGTGCTGGGATTACAGGCGTGAGCCACTGTGCCCAGCCCCATCTTCAGCTCTTGACTCATCTTTTAGGTGAGGTCTTCCCCAACTACCCTTGTTGTAACTGTAATTCAACCTCCTCTTTCTCCGTCGCTGCACACACTATTTCCCTTGCTTTTCTCCATAACACTTACCATCTAACATACATATGTGTGTCTGTGTGAGAATGTGTGCGTGTGTGTATGCATACACACACACACACACATGTACTTTAACGTTTTTTTGGTCTGTCTCCTAGCAATTGAAAGTAAACTCCGTAAGGGCAGGAATTTTCGTTTTATTCACTGTTAATCCTAAGCACCCAAACCAATATTCCAGTGGACACAACTGACAACTTACTGAGTGAAATAAATTGGATCCCTTATTTCTAGGGGCTCATAATTGAGATGATATACATACACAAGTAAAACATTATGTGTGTCCTACAAAAAAAAAAAAAAAAAAAGGAACTATGGAAGAAAAAACATGGTCTCTCATGCATATTTAAAACGACCTTCACCATTTGAAAGTTGTGTGATTACAGCAAGAGTTTAGCAGAGGGCCAAAAAGTGCTCTTCAAACGATGATAAAGGAAATCAGGTAAGGGGTGCCAGTGAAAGCCCTATAGTGTTATCCCCTCCTACCCTTTATCTCATAAATTATGACTCTTCTTCATCACTTTGTAGATGAAAACTTGAAATGCTCATATGAAGACTTAACTACTCCAATCTCAATCACTAGAGAATCCCTGACTTTCCTTACACACCTGGGCCCCTAATTGTCAGGACTTCTCAGTACCACACACCTCTCGGCAACTCATTCCTCCACAGATTTACCTTTTCCCCCTCTTGGACTGAGGTGGGAGCAGCCAACACATCTGAGTTTGCTAAGCTAACAAGAAATATTTATGGTGTGAGACAAAATAGAAGTTGCTGAAATTATACTTCTGAAACTAGGGCGCTTCTTACCCAGATAATTTTCAATTCAACCTACTGGCAAAGAAAGAACATGGGGCAATACAGAAAAAAATGACCCTGTAACTCGTCATCGTCCTCCATTTCCCTTTTCTCACTGAAGTGAAAAACACACACGACATACAGAAAACAAAAAGACTTGAATAATATTTCAATAAATGACCTCCAACACTCCAGAATACTCCGTTCCACATTACCAAATGGTATACTAGTTCCCTTTCCCTAAAATATTTATCTTAAAAGATTTTCTCAAAGGCCATCTGTTTTCATTTCTTCTATTAGATTTCCCTAAAATATTGCAAGCAGATACATGTATTTAGTTGTTTTCTTTTTACCAATAAAAAAGGATAGGAGAAGTATCAATTAAGAAGACAGTAATGATAATGAGAAATTATGTAAACTTTGTAGGACAGAAAGTATTCTGGTGAATTTAAGGAAGTTTAAAATTACAAGATTAAGTCTGTCTCTATTTTAAACACATTGTCATTAGGTGCGTTATATGACTAACCCATTGCTATTTCCCATATTTCAATTTAACAATTTAAATATATGTGGCACCAACCACATACAAAACACTGAATCAACATGGGGAATTAAAGGAGACATGACAGATATGCTTCACATGGTCTCTGGATAACCTTATGGAGAAGACTTACACCCATGATATTATCATTCACTCAACAAACATATATCATGTTACATATTGGGCTAGATACTGAAATAAGGAGACACGGGGCATAGATATTATCCTCCAAAAGCTCATTATCCAGAAATATGGATATGGAATAAAATTGCATAAAATGCCAAAACACATGCTAGAAGCATGGGTTACTAAGTGTAGTTTAAGAAAGAATAATTATTTTAAAAGCATCAAATCGTATTAAGCATATTTAATATATATAGAGTAAAACAACATTATACTAATATTTTCATTGCTAAATCAGGAACATCTGTTCAGTTTCTCATTCAATAAAAATGGATATACATTAGCAAAGATGTGTTCTCTGCTAATGAGAGGGAAAAGTCTATCTGGACACGGAAATGACAAACTGTTTGAGGATGTGAAAATGTATTCATCTCTGTATGTACCACAGTGACAGAAAGAACCTTGTAATTAGCAAACACATAAAATTTGTAGAGCAAATAAACTCAGAGTGAAGATCAGCTGAGGAGTTATATAGCATAACCACCTTTCATCTCCCCCAATCCCTTCCAAAGAGAAAAAAGAAAAAGGAAAAAGAATTCTTGGCTTTAGTGCACACATTGTTGAGGAAAGCACCTAGCTTGTTGTTGGCACTTGGAAATATGCATATGCTTGACTCCTTTTTATATTTCTGATGTTTGTGAAGAAGGCATCTCAGAGAAACAGACCAACAGGTACGTGACAGCAGTATAACAGAAAGGTTTCCATCGAAGGAGCTGGACTTGAGATAAACTTTAGGGATTTAGAGATTGCAGGATTTGGAGGAAAAAAATGTTTTTAGTGACCTGTGTTTGGAGGACTTGCGTAACTGGCTTTAGCTTCACCAGATTTCAACAAGGTAACCTACAGATATGAAGATTTAATGTGAACTTAAATTTCCATAAATATATGTCAATGACAATACCTACATTCGTCAAAAATTCCTTTTGCTATGCATTGTTCTGTTTACTTCAAAATATATCCAGGACTAGGTACCAAAGCTCTGCTGCCTAATCATTGTTTAATCACTCTTTCTCATGTATAAATTAACAATGAAGATGATTAAAGACTATTTATACTGTACTTGTGCCTGAATCTGGGTAATCTATTGCTTATTTTTTTCTTTTCAAAACTTAGCTTTTCAATATATGGTCTTATTGATATATTGGATGTTGCCATTTAAAAATCACCTTGGGCTTCCTGTTACACGAATAACCAGAACCACAGAAGTTGAGAGCCCGGCAAGGGGTAAACTGAAGTAAGAGAGATACTGCTGAGTTCCAAGGATATTCCCTTAAAAGAAATGCTTATGAGTTTACGAGAACTCATAAGAGAGTCAGGGAGAAAAAGAAGAAAGTGAGGCTAGTGTGTGTATGATAGGCATACATCTTACAGGATCACTCCTCATTTCTAATTTAACAAGATTGATTCTGTTTGACAAAGACAAAGGCTTTCACATTACCTATTGCTGTCAGCAATGCAGTTATAAATGCCACTCCCAGTCATTCATTTTATAGCCATTTTGAAAGGACTATCATTTTACTCTGTAGAAACATCCCATTACACATTGCAGATACACATTTAAATCACTGAAGAACTTTACAAGAAAAAGCTGACAAACTAGTTAGAAAAATTTTGTTTCATTTCAAATAATGAATATCTACTAGAATGTAACTATAATTTTTACTTGGCTATTACTTGAGAAAATTTAGTAATTTATTTAAATATGAAACAAACGAATGTATTCGTATATGTTATTTACCTAAAATAAAGACCACTAACTGTAATATAAGTAGATAATGCTTATGTAGAACCATTATCTCACTCTTTTAAGACAATTTATAAACACTTGAGAAAAATAACTGACGTTTCACATCATGCCATAATTCCGTCCAAAGACCTCAATGTAAATGTTAACAAAAATGTGTTAATGTGGTGTGCACATATCACTATAATGTAGGTTACTATCTAAAGTCACAGGACTGAAATGCACTGAAATCTTATCATACAATCACATTCTTATATTGTTGTAAGAACACTTAGACAAGTTAGTGGGGCAGACTGCAAGTTTTTTACGCATCAGAAACCACCACCTTAAAATTTCTTATTACAAAGGGTGGCATACACATAGGTCAAATTTTAAGCATCACATGAATTTCATTCCTGTGATTAATTAAAATTTCCTCATTTTTAAAAAAAGCAATGTCTACAGAGCTAAAATTTCTGTTTTGAAAAAGGTATTCCATTAAATGCTTGCTTTATTTATTAACACAAATTTTCTGATGTGGTTATGCAATATATGGTTAAATAAATTTGAAATAACATTGTTTATCTCATTTTCCAAATTGATCAAGGAATATCAGTGATGTTGAAAGTATTTCTATGACAAATATCTATGGGAGAATACAAACCTACCTAACTCATATTCATTGCAAACAGCAGTTATATTTTATAAGGTTCCATTTGAGACTAAAATAAAATATTAAAACAAAGATTTGCTAAAATGAAATACTATATAATTTCCAGAAGCTATAATCTATGAATATCTACTTTTATAGGGAACAGTTATAACTTGTGTATGTGTATGTGTATATACATATATGCGTGTGTGTGCACGTGTTCAATATAAAGTTGTGACGTTATAAACAAAAACTCTTTGCCTAGTGGGAAAGCATGACGGTGCGGGGGGAGAGGAAGTATCGTATTGGCTGTGTAATATAGAGCAAGTTATTTAAACTTGTCTATGCATACTGTCAACTGTCAACTAAGGATCATCAGTGTCTGCTCTCCTAAAGCTCTTTAGGTGTCTCAAATGAGATAAGGCACATCAGTGACTGAACAGTGCCCTGGCATGCAGTGGCTCTCATGTCATAGGTTGATCTATTCATTAGAACACCAAGATACTACTAGTCCACTTCAGAGAGCAGCCTGTTCCCTAAAAGAATAAGCAAGACAAGCACAACAAAATTTACAAGATTAAATTTACTGAGTTTGAGGGTGAATAGAGAAGAGGGAAATTATCTAATCGACTCTTCTGTCTCACATACAAACAAACTAAAACTCAAAGAGTTAAAAGTGTCTTATTTAAGGCCACAGTGGTAGTTTGTGGAAAAGCTGCAAATATTTTAAGTAACCAATTCCCTCCACTTTATCCCAAACCAGTATGGACACAGCCAACAGGTAAGCAAAATAGGTTGGCGGTGGTAACTAGGCTTATAGTAACTAAAAGAAGTCTAATCATAGCATCCCCAAACATCCTAACATTCAGTATGATTTAAGTTTTTCTAGTACCAAGAGACAAGTTTATTACTCTAGGACGCAGAATATACAATTTGGGTAGTGGAGGAAAAACTACTTTCTACAGCTCACCCATGGTTGATAAAAACCCTTACAACTTAAAAAACGGTCTCTACTTTCATCACATTGACTTGGACTCCATTATAAACTATTAGTTAGGTTTTCACAGAGGTAAAGTCTGAACTCTTCAAAATAGTCCCTTGGTATGGTGTTCCTCTGTAATAAAGTTGGGGGGTAGGGAGTTTAAGTGAAAAACAGATATATAAGTGTAATTTTAATTTTACTCTGCTATAAGACTTCTACTGACAAATAGGAGTCTGCTCCTCTAGTGACACACACACAACTACACGTTTTTACTTTTATCTTGAAGCATTTTTTTATGTTAATATTTTCACTCTATACATTTTTAAGATGATACTTCATTTCCATATTGAGGACTGGAGAAGACACCTGCCCCATATACCACAACCTTGGCTACATGACCAGAGATGATTACCTTAGTCATAGGGAAACAAAACAAAACAAACCACACACAATGATACTCTGTTTAGCAAATCTAAATATTGCAAAGTAATTCTAACTTTCAAGAAATCTAACACTTCACAATTACAACTAGGAAGAAGAAATTTAACCTTCTAAAAACCTTACAATTTGGTATGTTACCAATTGAGAAATATCACATTGTACACTAACACAGTTCTAGTCTACCTTCAAGGCAGACAAAGATTTCTGTGTTCAACTGTGCCTCTGGCTATATTTGCTGGCCACGTGCCATAGTAAGAATGGTAATACACACCACGAAAATTCAAGACCAGGATTAGAAGTAAAAAGTGCACCATAGACTAGCTACCACATTAAAGTTACCATCTAACAATACTGCCCAATGCTGAACAAAAATCACCAATCTGGAAGCAACATGTTCCGTAAGACATTACCAGACGCATTTTGACTTAAACATCATATTACCAAAGTACAGCTTTATGTGTTGGAGACTAATGGGTTAAAATCCACTTTTGATTATTTACGGTCATTCTTTCAATAACAAAGGAAAAAATCTCTACGCATTTAATAGGACTTTAAATGTTTTCAATTTAAGAATTGGTTTATTTGTGCTAGTCTTTAGTAATCTTCATAGACGCATTTTTATTTCAACAATCATCTCAGACACACCTTCTAACAAGACTGACTTAAAATATTACGACAGGAAACTATGCCTTCAGGAGCATGTTTATTGTGTTTGAGATGATACATCAGGTGCTCTCTGAGCTACAAAGGGTAAAAGGAAATCCTCTCATTACAAACTGACAAAGGTAAAAGGTAAAACATTTTTCACAACAGCATGAACCACATACTCAGAAATAGATCTGGGTTTAATACAAATGACATAATTCCTAGTCATCTACAGCTACTTTTATAACTTCATACAGATAATGAATTAGGCTAAAATGCACTATAATATTTGGTAGACTTCAGGACCAGTATCCTTAGTACATCACAAAATACATTTTGATATCCCAAAGAAGCAAGACTTGCAAGTAGGCGTTTTAAACATAACTAATCTACAGCTACAAAGTTCTACTCTTGATAGCATTTACCTTTTTGGGGAGTCTCCCAGGCTCCAAAGGATAAAAGCAGAGTAGAATCAGTATAACATATACACAGAAGTCCGTATTGTAAAGGCTATAAAGATTTGCAGCACAGTGAGAAGATGCCTTCTGCTCCTTCACACTGCATACAAATTATGTGAATTATGTTGCGTATCTCTTGGTCCACTGTCTGGCTATCCTGTCGTGTTCTGCTCTGTTGGTCAAATACTGAGTGGCTATGCTTCCAACCAGAGGATCCGCTGGAAAAGTGGAAAGAACATTAAAAGCTATTTTGTGGTATCTTCTTCAAGGTATAGTTCTAATATTCTATTAAAATGAAATGCTTACTTTTCAGCAGTATCTTCATATATAATAGCTAGATTTTCAAAAGAAAAAAATTAAAGTAACATGATCATATGTATATTTTAATATTCAAGTTAGGAAAGCCCCCTTCAGCAAAACAACAACAACAACGAATTTTGAGCTATATATAAAAATAGTTAGATTTGACTTTTATGAAAGATACAGGTCTTTAATATACAAAAACTATTTTATAATTTTGGCCTTTCATTCAACAATGGAACTATACTAGGAGGTTATATTTCTGCTTATGAATAGTTCAAAAATGGTAATTTTTAAGTAAAACCCCAGTCTTATGATATCATGCTATTTCAAATACAATGCTTCCTTCATTCTGTGCCTGATATGACTCTAATCATTATCTATATTTCCACTTGAAACCTTACTTGCCATTTTGTTTTAAGTAGAATTCTGAACTAGAGTGAACCTGATATAAATTTTTATTTTGATGTTTAAAAAGAAAAAAATATGCACATATGGTACAATATTTGAATTGTACCAAACCATAGCCAGTAAAAAAAACTCTCTTCCTTCCTGACTCCAACTACTCAGAAGTTTCTTTCCCTGGCAAACAACTTTTACCCATTTACAACATTACTTTCCAGAGTTCTTACATGCACTGACAACCATTTAGAATATTATGTTGTATATATGTATTTTTTCCAGTGCCTTTTATACTTAATTTATCTTGAAGATATTTCCCTATGAGTTCATATAGAGTTGTCACATTCTTTTAAAAAGTTACATCAATTAATGGGCATTGAGGTTGTTTCCAATACTCTAATAAATGATACAACAATGAATATCCATCTCTCTCTATCTATTGCATATGTATCTCTACCAAGCACAAGGTAACAACAGTAACAGTTTTCAGTGACTTATCAAATATTCAGAAAAAGTAAATCAACTTAAAAAAAAAAAAGGTCACATAGCAAAACAAAATGTGTGAAATTTCAGGTCTAAACATCATTTTATCAAGTCAGCTACTCAAGTTTCTGAAGTTCATATGTGGCAGGCATTTTTTAAAGTTATGAATTATACACAAATGATTTTATCTGAGTTTATATAATCATAATCTAGTTCAATTCTCATTGGCTATCATTTTAATATTCATTACTACTACACCTAATATAACTAATTAATTCAAAAAGGAAGGGAGAACAAGAAGCCCTCTATTATTAAAGTAGTTGCCTAAAAGCATATCGCAGAATGGAAGGAGCAGGAAAAGGAGGCACTGGTTTCAGAGACATTGGTTTACTCTTATAAGTGGTCTGCGCACCTAAATAGTTTTAAAAGTAGAGATTCCATTAATGATGGTGACAAAATAATTATAGAGTGGTATGCCATTAACAAATTAAATGAAGGTATTGAGAAACTTTTGGCCTAGTCTACTTCAAATGGCACTGGTAATTTCCTTACAAACTGTTTTACGGAGATCTTTCTGTCAATAACATTTACCTCTCAATCTACATTTAAAGCTAACTAAAAAAAAAAAAAGCACTGGTTTTTGTGTTAATAAAGATTTGCTTACCAGGGTTGCAGTCTGTCAAAAGGGAACAAATAGACAGCAAAACTTTTGAAATAGTCAAAGCGGGACTCCAGTTGTCTTTAAGGATGTCCAGACAGATGACTCCCTGACTGTTGATGTTGCAGTGATAAATTCTGGTGCGGAAAGTAACCTAAGCACAGTCACATTAAAAACAGAAGGAAAATGAATGCTATATTACCAACTAAAACACTAGAAAAAAATGAAGGGTAATATATCATAGAAGATACTAAATTATCTGACTGGAGCTAACCTTAGATTAGGTTTAATAACAGAATTAAATGGTTTTGACTCAGTTGAAATTTTTATTTTTACCCTGTATAGAAAGAACTAAAGTAAGGAATTGATCAGTTATACTTAAATAACTGATACAGTAATTCTATCTATGTGTGTGGGTACGTGTGTTTGCATACACACCCACATCATATACAACTGTGTGTGTACACAAACATGCAGAAAGACAGAAAGTGAGGAAGAGAAATGTTTTGGTGCCAAAGGTAAGAGGAACTGATGAAGATCTTTTTTAAAACATAAAAGTTACATCAGTTTCTTAGTAGAAAAGATCAGTATCAATTCAGCTAATTTCCTACCAAACGTTAGAAAATACTGGAGGATTTAGAAGGTTGGTAAAATCATTTACACTACCTGCCTTTCTGTTTCTTAGCCTTTTATTTCTACAGCTGGTTCACTGTCTTGTTAGACTAAAATATTAAAATAAAATAAGCAAGGTTTTTAGCTACTGGATAAAGGAAACTAATATATCACTGAAATGTGTGAGAGAAGAAGATAAATCATAAGAACAAACACTGCCAAGTCTCAAAACAATCACAAACACTAATTGGATAGTTAATTCATAATTGGAGTTGCCGAGAAAAAAAACAATTTCTGATCATTTGAAACTAGCAGTGTACTGTGGGCACAAAAGTGGAATCTGGGAAGAAAATATTAAATGCTCTCAAAAGTGTCTTTCTGAAAAGAATGCATGATGGGGAGGGGGTGGGGGAGCACCACACTAGTTTAGTGGGGGAGGAAGAGAGAATGCCCTTCCAGAACTGCTCTGACCAATACAGCATATACTAGCTACATGTGCATATACAGCTCTTAAATTGTGGCAAAGTGAATTGAAACAAACTGAAAGTGTTGTAAAATAAATACCAGATTTCAAAGAGTTAGTACCAAAAAGAAAATGTGTAAGATTTCATTAACAATACTCTTACATTGATTACATGTTGAAATGACAATATTCTGAATATGTTGGGTTAACTAATATACTACTAAAACTCTGGTTTTTACGTTTTATGTAGCTATTAGGACATTTAAAATTATACATGTAGATTTTACTATATTTCCATTAATGCTGTTCTAGAATGTAGAAATAATTTATGTTCAGATCAGACATTACTACTCAATACACATGTGATTTACAAATATATTTTCAGTTATAACTACTGAACAGAGTAGCATTCATGAACGGATTTCTATTAAATATTTATTATCCTTCAAGAAGCTCAACATTTTTTCCAAACTTCAAAAAGATTTAGCATTGTAGAGAAATAATTGTTCCAAATACCAAGATCATACCAGAAATCATTTTTCACTTGTCCAACTACAGATCTTAATAACGGTTAATACTGTATATCTTAGCAACAGAGCGAACTAACACTAAAGAATTAGAAATTTAATATACGGCAATTTCAGCAAAAAACTAACATGCTAAATTTATAATCATTATATTAATCAAAATTATTGGCAAATCATATACAGTACTATATACTGTGAAATTCTTATATTAGTCAATTTCCATTTTCCATTAAAAGGTGTCAGAAAAACTTGAGTCTTTTTCTTCAATTAATCTTCCCCATATGCAAAAATAATTTCAAGATCTTACATTCTGATGGGACCACACGGTTAAAGCACTTTAAACACTAACAGCTATAACTGAGAGTAAACAGTGTCTGCGGTTTGGGGTAAATACCACTAGATGGAACTCTTGCTACCTTGTTAGATGATTCATTACTGAGAAATAACCCTCTTTTATTCACAAAATAAATCTGTTTATGTGCACATACACACATACACACAGGCTACATAAATTTTAAATGGCATAAACTGCAACATAAACTTTATAAAGTATAGAGAACAAAAGTTACCATGTTGGAAAGAAAAACATTTCACTGTAGTTAAGGGCTATGGACTTGAAAATATACTTTCCTCTAGTATGTCAGGTATCTCTGTAACAAGAGCATAATAATGCTCATGCTTAATTCCAGTGGTTTTTACCTGCTGACTTGACCATTGTAGAAACAGAAGTTAGGGGAGGGAGCCATTCAAGTAACTGTTACGTTTAAACTTTGCAAAGTTGACGGTCATTACAAGGCACAACTCACCCCGTTCTCTGTTATCCATCTAATTCATACTTCAAATGAACTCAGAGCCAACAAAACTGAGGCATTCTGTTTCCATTACTACATCATACCCACAGAAGGTACAAAATGAGTTTACTAAATATTATTCATTTCCCTCTTCTCGGCTATGAAGTTTTTGCTTATCTATAAAGATAAGGTATTCAGCACAAAATTCACATTATTAAACACTTATTTCTGGAAGCTGTCAGTTTTACTTTTTATCCTAATATCTTCATTAATACCTTAATAGTTAATTAAGGTATTATTAATTAAGGTATTAATGAAGGTTCATAGGATATTTTCCCTCATAAGCATAAAATTTACCTGCTTTACTGAGGTGCAAGGTATAGTTTTATTTACACTTAAGAATTAAACTCTTTCTGCTTATTACAAATTATTTGTGAAAGGAGTCAATTACTTCCAGTTTTAAAATTCTTGATTACATGAAATTTTCCATATCAATCCATGAAAAGCAATGAAATCAAAATAATTCTATCAATACACATTTAAGTTTTAGAATAACCAATTAAATTTAGAGAAGGAGGATTAAATATTAAAGAATGCACTTCTAGCTTCTTACCTTTGGTGGCTTAAATGGATAATCTGATGAAAATGTGATATCCAGAAAAAACACACCACCTTCATATACAGAACCCGGTGGACCAAGTATAGTTGATCTCCATTCATAAATGTTATCTCCTTTAGGCCCAGCACTATTTAAAAGAAATTAAAAATCAGTATGTACATATATTAGCAATTCATGTTAATATCCTAAAACCAGGGAAGTGTTAAAGGTAAATTAGCAATCTAGAGCAATAAGAAGTGAAATAAGTATAAAAGAAATAAGCCCCAATGTGTTTGCATGTGCATGTGTGTAAGAACTTATTTGGAAATATTACAAACTTACAGAAGAAATGCAAGAAAAGTACAAAGAAAATCGGTATAACTTTACCCAGTCTCCATTAGCATTCTGCTCTGCCCCATTTGCTCCTCTCTCTCTCCGAAACACACACCCCTCTTAACCTGCAAGCATGCATACAGAGACGCTTTTTTCTCAGTCATTTGAAAGTTGCACACTTTATGGCCTTTTCCCCATAAACACTTCAGCATGCATTTCCTAAAAATAATCTCCTATAAATCACAATACAGTTACAATTTCAGTAAATACATTAATACAATTCTTTAAACTGCCATTTGTATTATAATGTTGTCAACTGATTCTGTAATACCCTTTTAAAACATTAATTTTTCTCTGGATGCAGGACCCAGTCTTGGAACTATGTATTTCCTGTGTCTTTATTTATTCTCCTTTAATATGGGTCCTTTCCGCCTTTCTTTAACTTTTGTAACATTAACCTTTTTTGCAGAATCTAGTCTTCTTTTTTTAAAAATGCTCATCATTTTGAGCTTTCCATGTTTCGTTATGATTTGATTCATGTAATGCCTTTCTGGCTGAAATAGTATGTAAGTGATGTGTCCTTCTCATGGTATCACATTTGGATGCACATAGCATCTACCTGTACCTCATTGGTGATGTTAAGTTTCATCACCCAGACATAGTGCTATCCAATTTTCCTACTGTTTAGTTACTATTTTTTCCCTGCAACCAGTAAGCAATCTTTGGACAGACACTTTAAGACCAGGCAAATATCCTGCTTCTCATCAAAATTTCTTCCCAATATTAAGCATCCATTTGTGATTGCTATGGTTTGATTTGTCCCTGCTAAAACTCATGTTGAAATCGGACCCCCAAATGTGGCAATGTTGGGAAGTGTCTGATCTACCCCTCATGAATAAATTAATGCCCTCCCTCAGGGGTGAGTCCTCACTCTAGCAAAAATGAATTAGCTCCCAAGAGAACTCACTGTTAAAAAGGGTGGCTTTCCTTGGTTTCTCTTTCTTCCTTCCTCTCTTGCTTTGTGATCTCTCTGCATTTGATGCTTGCCTTTCCACAGCAAGTTGAAGCAGCCTGAAGCCCTCACTAGATGCAGACGCCCATCAGGTGAACCAAATAAATCTCTTTTCCCTATAACCTACTCAGTCTCAGGTATTCTGTTACAGCAATAAAATCATGATTTTCCAATTCTAGAACTTTCTCTACACTTAACAATTACCCCTTGAGCCCTTTCTACTGCCTGTACGTATGTACAGAAGTAAGTATTATTGGTATGGTCTCATTTTTCCCCAATGCTTTGTAAGTCATTAACATTAATGCCTTTAATTATTTTGATGCCCAAATTATCGCAGGCTTGGCCAATGGAGAACCCTTTCAAAATGACTCCTATAGCCTTGCAACATGTAAGCTTTTTTTTTTTTTTTTTAAGCATTTCCTTCCTTTGGCATAAGGAATCCCATCCTTGGAATCAGCCATTTTTCCAAAGAGCCAGGGTTCCTTTCAATGGGCATGTTGTCAGAAAAACCAAGATCTGAGTCCTAGGTGCTACTAAGTCTCAGTTACATTTTGGTGCATTGTGCTTAACACCATTACTTTATAAAATACAAAGGACAGATAGTTCAAATAAAATCTAAACTCATAATTACTTGTCGGTAAGACGACTCATATGCCTTAAACTCTCCTCAAATATATTTTACTGACAGTTGGTAGAAGAGCTTGGATTCCCACACCAAATTTTTAGTTCTTAAATGTGCTCTCTTCCCACTTACCATGCTGTTTGCCATAGGACAAAGTGTACATTTAACTATAGGACAAAGTGTACATTTAACTACTACAGCAGGATAGTAAATAACTTTTCCTATTGTCTCGGAGTAACCTAAGCAGAGAATCTGTGGTAGTGTGATTACTTTGCTGTACCCAAAGATACCTAGCTTAGGGCAAGTGAGGGCTAAAATCCAGGTAGTTTTGGCTACCTGTCTGGAGTTAGGGGTCTCTTTTCATTCTCATAGATGTACCATCTGTTAGACAAAACATGGGGCAAGATGGGAAGGCGTCAGGAAGGGATATGAGCAGCTGCAGAGCTGAGTCCACTGTAATTTAAACAAACCATATTAGAGGCTAACAGCTGATTGACACTCTCTCTGCCACTTTCACCGTCTTGAATCATCCATTTTTCCTTCTCTGGTGAGTGATGCCAATAAGAATCCAACAATGCCATTTCTCCCAACTTTATTATTATTTTTTTAAATCTATTTCTCTATCCCTTCCAGCTTCCATCTCAATAATCTTTCCTTTACAGTAAAACTCCTTGGAAATCTTATCTACACCTCCTATCTTCAGTTTCTCTCCTCTGTTATCACTTGAACTCATTCCAAACAGGCATTTCCTCCCACTGCTCCACTGAAACAGCTCTCATCCAAGGTCACCAGTGACCTCATCACTACACCCAATGATCATATCTCAGTCTTCACATTATTTGATTAGTCCAGCAACATCTGACACAGCCAATCACATCATCTTTGATACACTTTCTCTTTAATTCCCAGAATAACATACTTTGTTAGTTTTCCTACATTTCCTGGCCCCTTCTCACTCTCTATTCCTATTCCTTATCTCCCTAAACTTTAAATATCATCAGTCCTCCAGAGCTAAGACCTTACACCTCTTCTCTTTTCTACCTACCTGTACTGTTTTGGTTATCTTATGCAGTTTTATGGCTCCCAATAGCACCAATATGCTCTTAACTTCCACATCTGTAACTGCAGCCTAGATTGTTTTTGCTCTGCAAGACTATGTCATGAGAAGACAACAGGCAACAGTCTTGGAGAAATTATTTGCAAAAGAACTATTATCAAAAATATACAATGAACAATTAAAACTCAAGAAAATGAACAACCTGATTATAAAACGGGCAAAATACCTAAACAGATACCTCACACCAAAGATAAACAGATGGCAAGTAAGCATACGAAAACCTGTTCAACCTAATGTCATTAGGGAATTTCAAGTTAAAACAAGAAAAATATACCACTACACAACTATCAGAATGGCCAAAATCTAAAACACTAACAACAAATGCTGACGAAAATGTGGAGTAATAGGAACTCTCACCCGTTGCTAGTGGAGAATACAAAATGGTACAGGAAATGCAAAATATTTAGATTCATTTTTACGCATCTGGATGTCCACTTTGGAAGAGTGGCAATTTTCTTATAAACATAAACATATCTTACCATAAGATCCAGCAGTCACACTCCTGGGTATTTACTCAAATGACTGAAAACTTATGTCCACTCAAAATCCTGCATGCAGATGTGAAAAGCAGTTTCATTCATAACTGCCAAATCTTGAAGGTGATCAAGATGTACTTCAGTAGGTGAATGGATATATAAACTGTGGTACTTCCAGACAACAAAATATTATTCAGTGCTAAAAAGAAATGAGCTATCAAGCCATGAAAAGACATGGATGAAACTTAAATGCGTATTACTAAGGAGGAGAACCCAATATGAAAAGGCTACATACTGTACGACTCTATCTACATGACATTCTGGAGGCAAAACTACAGAAACAGTAAAAATATCAGTGGTTGCCAGGGGTTAGTGGGGTGGAAGGGATGAAGAGGCACAGCACGGAGGATCTTTAAAGTAGTGAAACTATTCAGTATGGTGTGACATGGCGGGTATGTCATTATGTATGTGTAACAATCCATAAAATGTACAACATCAAGAGTGAACCGTGATGAAAACTAGGGACTCTGCATGATAATGATATGTCAATGTAGGTTTACTGATTGGAATGGAACAACTATACCACTGTAGTGTGGGACAATAATAGCAGGGGTGAGTGTGTGTCTGTGCAGGGGCAGAGACAAGGAGTTTTCACTCAATTTCGCTATGAACTTAAAACTGCCCAGAAAAAGCTATTAATTTAAAAAATACAAATAACATTTAGAACAAGCAAATATTTATATATTAAAATAAGAAGTCTGTGTTTCTCTAAGTACTGGTTTATAAAAAGATTTACTAACTTTTATAAATGAGTATGTTCCAAAAATTTGTTTTGAAATCAGGTATTTTGGAACTTGAAACACATTTTGACCACAGAACTAAGGTGGTTTAAATCCTGGTCCACAAAATTTATTTAAACTATTTCTTCCGTAACATTAAATAAGGTACTGTATATCTGCAGTGAAAAATACTGAAAAATATGATATATAGTTAAGACATTTTAAAAATACATAACCCAGAGTGCCTTTAAATTGATCACTCTGGCTGTCAAAGTTCATGTAGTTGGCAGGTATTCACTCTGGCCTCTGATCTTTTCCTACTCTTTCAAACATATGTTTATAAACCAAGGAGAAAAGAGATGTAAAAATAAGGAAATTCTGGTCACAAATGAATGAGAGGAAAAGAAAAAGATTATTCCTGGAGACTTAAAGGGTGCTGAAATGACTAACAATTGACCAAGAAGGAACAGCACTGTAAAAGCGATGGCGAGGTGTCCTGTGCACAGAGAGGCACATGGAAAGTCCACCAATAGGCCAGATAAAAGGGAGGTAAGGATAAAAGAAAACCAAGGTAGAAAAGTGACCAGCAATTATTTCACAGCAGATAGGAAAATGGAGACTCTCCTGGAAAGCAGAGGCAGAAGAAGCAGAACAAAGAAAATAAAACAAGGAATCTACCCCTGGCCTTAAGAGTGGGCACATCTTTTAGCAAAAGTGATTAAGAACTAGGTCTTGATATGACTAGAAACTACAAACTGGGAGGTAAGCAGGAAAGGAGTATTTCTGTGGCTATTACTAAATAATAAAAAGGACTAGCCAATGTTGGTGGTGTTAAATTAATGTGTGAAAGTCAGGTGTTCTCAATGATAACTGCACTGTTAACTTTCAGCACTCAACTATTTCCAGATATTTTTAAAATTCAAAATTTCTGAAAAGCAATAAGCATATACCTTAAACAGGTTAACGAAGATATTTAAATGCCACACAGACTCTAGCAAACTTGTCCAACCTGCTTATTTTTGCTGTTATTGTTGTGCTGCTATTGTTTTGTTTTATGCTTTTAGCAGCCTAAAGCCATGGGGTTTGTTTTTTTTTTTTTTTTTTTTTTTTTGAGACGGAGTCTCGCTCTGTCACCCAGGCTGGAGTGCTGTGGCCGGATCTCAGCTCACTGCAAGCTCCGCCTCCCGGGTTCCCGCCATTCTCCTACCTCCGCCTCCCGAGGAGCTGGGACTACAGGTGCCCACCACTTCGCCCGGCTAGTTTTTTGTATTTTTTTTAGTAGAAACGGGGTTTCACCGTGTTAGCCAGGATGGTCTCGATCTCCTGACCTCGTGATCCGCCCGTCTCGGCCTCCCAAAGTGCTGGGATTACAGGCTTGAGCCACCGCGCCCGGCCAAGCCATGGTTTTTAGTTTCTGTCTCTAGTGATAAAAGAAAAAGAGGATGAGGACGGGGCTTTACTGGCCTAACCGGAAACAGAAACTTCAAGAACCTATGACTGTATTCTTTCCCCGGACACCCCTGCCAAGTATTTTAATTAATTCTTGACATCACCAACATCCTAACTAAATGGGAGAATTAGTTACACCTTAATGACTGTAATTTAAGCATTACATTTTCTTATAGGATGTGGCTGTGTCAGCCACCTTTCTTTTCTCAGCCTTAACAACTAGATAAGATTCACTCAGATTAATAATATGGCTAATGAAAGGAGGCATTTCAGCACCATGATTCAGTCATAATTAAGTTAAATCACATAACTTTTACATTGTACCAAACTATATGGAAATACTTCAGTGATTCAGAAATGTATCTAGTGTCTGCAGGCTCTATACAAAATAATTTTATTTGGAAAACGTATTTTTGACTTAAAAACAGAGATACAAAATTTTAGATATGATGCCATACTGCATAAAAAAGAAGGAGTCTAGAAAACATAGAGAATAGTAATTATAAAACCAGCTCATGTATTCACTATAAACACATATTTAAAAAGAAATTAAATACAAAAGGTTACTCCATTAGGTTGGACTAAGTATTTTAATAGTCCTAAGAATTTGCACACATATTCTACTGCAAAAGTATACTTTAGAACTGGTATACTTAAAATGCGTAATATTGAAAATTAAAATCAATCACTATTAATATCACCAAAATAAGCAATAACTGTTCCTAATGTTGATATGACTTTTCCCACAATGAGGTTATCAAATTAGCATCTCAGTATGAGTAATGAGAGTAGGGGAGATTAGAAAGAGGAGCCCTTAAACTAGACCAATCTTTAGAAAAGACTGGAATGAGTTACGTAATTAAGATTATAAATAAGTTCATTTATAAGTAAGTTCATTACAAACATTTGTAGGTCAGTAAAACACATTTCAGGGATTAAGGTGCGACTCAATAAGCAGACCTGAGTTCTAAGAAGACTATTAATACGAACATATCCAACCTAGCATTGTTTAAAATAATGAAAAAACTGCATAAAACCATTATGTCTACCAATAAGGAAACAGATAATTACACAGCAATTAAAATGAATGACCTATATTTTTCAGCAAGAGATAGATCTCAAAAATAATGCTCAGTGAAAAAAGTTAAGTTGTAGGATTAAACACGTAATTGAATACCATTTATTCACATTTAAAAAAAAACATTAAAAAAATCCCTCATATTGTTTATGAATGCATACATACACACACAGTGAAAGTATGAAAACGTATATGGAAATCATGGACCAAACATACAAAATAGTTATTGCCTCTGGGCAGGAAGGAAAAAGAATGAGACTGGGAAGAAAGTATGAAGAAACTTCAACTATATATAGTTTTACTTCCTTTAAAAAATATGTTCAAGCTAGAATATATGAAAGGATTATTGGATTATTACTCAAGTCTTACCTACTACTGTACGCTGAAACAAAAAAGGAAGTTTCAAAGTACACCAGAGTTCTATTTTACTATTAACATAACTAAAGAAAGATATAACATTTTATGGAGTGCCCACTCTATGCCAGGTGCTTTATATCACATCTAACTCGATAGTAGTAATCCTGTTCAAGTATTTTTTATCACAATTTCATAGATGAGAAAACGAGCCAGAAAGGTTAAGTGACTTGCCTAGGGTCATATATGCAGAGCTAAGATTCTCTTCCAAAATGTCTTCATCACAAATTTTAAAGCAATAAATCCATACAAATATTTTTAATTACTCAGCACCTGCCAAAAATAAAATGTAAACAGATTCAGAAATAAAGGTATCTAATCACGTACTAAAGGTGATTCTGTAATGGCTTCTATTCTATAGACTTTTAAATGCTTCATATAATTTGGACTATTAATCCTTTGTTACATCTCTGTTTTAAGTGTCCAAGAGTTCCTCTCAAACTTTAGGATTATATGTCTGAAGAGAATCCTGCTGAACAAAACAGCAGGTGACAAGATGAGTTTTTGAGCCTTTTTATGTTTAACACTTAGAATGTGGGGATGGAAGGAAAAACAAAATGATATAAAATTCAAGTTTTGAAAGAGTAGAAGAAAACCCACAAGGTATCACCTTCAAAACAAATATGGTCATTTGCATTAAAAATCTATATTAGCATGTAACCCTTGCCTGAAACACCTTCAATAACTGTTCAGAAAATAGTGATCAGAGTACTGCCTTGCAAAGAAGTGGATTCTTTTCCTAAAATTTGTATTAAGCAGATTCTGATTCGTAAGTTTTTGAACCATCCCTTATCAGCTTCACGTCTTTTACATAAATTACTACAAATGAGTGTGTAACTTCTTGGCCCTTTTGTAAATTACTGTGATGCATGCAAGTATGATTTTTGAAACCTAGTCTTCTTTTCATATATTGAGCGTATGGCAAATAAACATATTTTTTCTCTCTGTCCAGCCCTAACAACCTTATCACATGGTCTACAGAATAGTAGTATTTTCATAGTCTTTTCTTTAAAGGAATTAGATTGAACACAAAAATAAAATAGCTGGGTGTGCATGCTATATACATATACATAAATTCAGTCTGCAAAACCATCTTCATTAAAGAATTAATAACTATTTCTAGCAGAAGTAAAAAAAAAATATTTATGGCATCGCCTAAGGGCTTCTATCTGCACAGATAATGCAATAATGCTTTACTGATCTAGTAATTACCATATAGTCTTTCTTCAAAACTGCTACTATAAAGCTTGTGCTTTGTCTGTCTTAAGGCCTATTATGACATTCATCATCCAAATGCAGTCAAATCTATTGTATATAATCAGAAGAAACGCTTTGTAAGAGAAGAATTCTGGTACAAGTATTTTTCATTGCAAAGTACTGTACACTTATATAAACATAGGTGAAAACATTTCTAAAAGTAAAACCATACACAAGGTGAAATAATTAAAAACACACACACACATCCAAGTCCAGTCAGTTAAACAACATTGTAAATAACTACTATGTACCAAGCACTGGGATGCCAGAATAAACTGTGGGTATGGTGAAATTAAACATCAACATCTATAAGCATATTGTCTTTCACTAATACTGTGGTCACAATTTCACACTTAAATCCCTTGCTTTTTATATTTACATTGATTGTGGTGTATAATATCCGACTTAGCTAAAATACCTACACTCAAAAAGCTGCTCTGTCCAGAAGATCCTTGACTTCTCTGCTAATGATGACATAAAGAATATATTTATCCTGTGAAGTTTCTCTACTCCCTCAGCTGAAATCTCCAGAAATCTCAACCCACCACTCTTTCTTCTCCTAATCGCCTCTATTCCCTCTCTCAGCTGAGTTCTATCTTCACTGCCCAAGAGAGGGAGAAAAGGTAATCTTAGCAATGAGTTGTTCATTTTAACAACCTTATCAAGGCGGTTGGGGCTTAGGAATATCCTTAGGATGCAGAACAAATTTAATTATATGAAGTACATCAAATGCTAAATGGGCATGTGTGAACTAGGCAGAGAATATAGGTGGCTTTGTAATGTTTTTCTAAAGGAAAGCCATACCTCTATATTGCTTTCCAAACTTCAAAACCTGTTTATAAGTGAACAGTTATTATTCCTGAGTGTTTTAGAAAGAATTATATTTATTTAGATTGAAAGCATTTAGGAGTTCACAATTAGGGAAAGCTATAATACAGACAATTAGGGTGAGGGGAGTGGCTGGAGAAATAATATAGAAAAATAATTCTACTAACTAAAAGAGCAGATCTAGGTATGTGCTAGCAGTTCCAATGATTTTTATCTTCCTACTCCTCTTCCCAAGAATGACCTCTTTTTGGTAAATGTGTGAATTCTTATGTAATCTCTATTACAACCAACCAGGAAATAGTATTGCATATTAATCCATACTGTACCTTGTGAACCTATGAATTTCCTTTGAAATCAAAAAAAGTATTTAAGCTTTAACAATATACAAAATATAGTACTTGTCAGATTCAATAAAGGAAACAAATTCATTCATTCATCAAAGAGTGTCTACGATTTGGGGCTAGGAATCTGTACAAGGAACTAAATACACAATGGAGATTTCAGCCTAGCTGAGGATATAGATCTTAATCAAATAAACTCACACACACAAAAAAACAAAAAAACAGAAAACAGAAAATGCTACAAAGGCAAGGTATTCTTTGTTGAATGCCAGGGAAATGTTAGAGAGGTAAGGGAAGAGTCAGAGGAAGCAATACTTAGATTACTTCAAATACCCCAGTGGGGGCTAATCAGGAGAAGGTGAAAGGAAAGGGCTGGGAAAGAGGCATTCATAGCATATGCAAATGCCCTGAGGCTATTAGGAACAAGTAGCAGGGTCTGGAAGGACAATGTGGCAGAAGCGAAGGGAACATGGGAAGTACCATGAAACAGGACCTGATGAGGGAAGCTGTAACCAACATCTAGGCAGGACCTTATAACGCTACATGAAAGATACTTGTCTTTATATTAAAAGCAATAGGCAGCTATCAAAAGATTTTAAGCAACAAAGGGGGAGTGTTAAACTAACATGGACATTTTGCAAAGCCTCCTCAGGTTGCTCTGTGGAAAATGGCCTGGAAGAGGCCTGGAGGAGCTGTGGGTGGACCACTGCAGTAATGTGGGTGAAAGGTGATGACAGGCTAGACTAAGGTGGTACCAGAGACAAAGAGGAGGGACTTGAGAGTTACTTAGGAGGCAAAAAAAAAAAAAAATCAACCAGACTTATGTTTTGAAATAGGGCAAGTGAGGAAAAGGGGGTATCAAGAATAGCTTATGGTTTTCAGACTGTATGACTGAGATAATGTATATGACATTAACTAAGATATGGATGTTGAAAAAAAGTTGGTTTTGCACACACTGGGACTAAGAAGTTTATGAGATATCCAAAAGATAAATATGTCAAAGAGACAGACAAATAAGATAAAGGGGACTAGTCCTATAGATATAAATTTGTGAGACTTTGATACACAGGTCCTTAATGTCCTGCAGGTGGGATGCACCAGACTAGGTAAAGAGTACAGAGGAAGAAGGCGAGATGATGCCTGAGATGAGACCACCACACCTAAGTCCCAATAACACATGTCAGACCTGTGACAGGTGTATAAAAGAGGAACAAAAAAGCAAACGGAAACAAAGCAGAGGAGAGATTAATTACATGAAGAAATATGGAAAGAAGCTGGGTTTGAAAAGTGTGTTAGAAACTAAAGAAGATGTCATCTAGTCATGTGGGGATCATACCAATAAACTGCAAAAACTATCTGCATGTGTATGCTGGCAATATGAACTAATTCTTTCTGTAAAAATACAGAAGGAAATACTAACAGTGGTTACCTCTAAGAAGGATGTGGTGCTCTGGAATGAAAAGGAAACCCAATTTTCACTGTATACTCTTTCCACTCTGAATAGTTTTCTGTGTAAGTTTTAATTTGAAAAATAAGAGGGACAGGGGCCCAGGAAGTCCAAACTGGGGCGATGACTGAAGCACTAAGAGTGTTGTAAAAGCACTACAGAAGAAAGTCTAAACCAGAAAGGATTTTAGGTAGGCAGAGTAATTTCTATAATATGCTTTCTTATCAAACCCCAAACTGGCGATCTCTGACAACAGAGATTTTCCAATTCTGAAAAATCAGATTAATAAGAGCTTTGAGAAATCTTGGCTAAGATTACTTACCCTTCTTAGGTATCTTCCCTCCCCCATTCTTTGCATACTGTACAGTTTAAGGGCTCATCCAAAATTGAAGCCATTTTACCAATATATTGTAAATTTGAATTACAACTTAACCATATGTGACAGATCATCTTGTTTTCATTTTCTGCCTTTAACTTTAAGACAGGCTATGATTAGGGAAAATACAACTAACAGTTGATAAATGTGTCAAGCTTTAGTCCAGTTTATCATGAGGTTTAAACTAAGTACAGACTCCAAAAGCACCTGTTTGTCCATTAGTTTTTTTCTGTATGTTTTGCAGTTTGATATACGAGGGCAGGTACGGAAATGTATCTTCCATCAGGAAGTATTTGTGTTCTGTGCTACATTTTTGTTCAAAACCTTAATGCGTATACAGAATCCCTGACCTGCAAAAGACTCAAAATTCAATAAATGTATTTCCTGCTTATCTTTGGCTTTATGGAAGATCTTTTTCCCTGGTGGACAATGTAATTACAAAGCTTCATAATATAGTTGGCACATATGTGAGGTACTCAAGTGTTACTGATTCACTCTTCTAACATCTACTGATTACCTACCATGTACCAGGCACTAATGGGTACTGAAAATACAGTGATGAACAGAACATACCAGGTCCTTGCCCTCACAGTGATTATGCAAATACTGAACTACACAAAATTATCCACATAAAATAATGCTGGATAAATACAAAGTCATTTAAATAAGCAGACTATATTCCAAAGAGTGTATGAAAAATAGTACTTAACAAATTGTTGGTCTTTTTTTTTCCTGTCCCAACATATCCAAGGATATGTCTATATTCCCATCAGTTAACACTAGCTCACTAAAGTAATAAGGGAAGTGGGCGGGAGGGAACAGTGTGGAGAAAATCTCCCAGGTTATTCTAATAAGCAACCTTCTTAAGAGGTACTAAGTTAACTGATGTGGTTACTACATCTAAAACCATGGGTCCCAACCTTGGCTGCCAAATGTGATCACCTGTGGAGTTTAAAAACTTACCCAATACCAGCTCCCACCCCTAAGAGATTCTGATGTATTAGTCTGGGGCTGGTCTGAGCTTACAGAGGCTTAAAAATTCCTCAGGTGATAAAATGCTCAGCCATGACTCAAAACAACTGGAGATGAGGAGAGCAGATATGCAGAAAGAATTGGAAAAAACAGAATGGAAACAAGAAAGTATTCCAATCCTCAGATATGACACAATTGCCTGGTCTCTGTAACTGTTACTCCTATTGTGCAGAAAGATGTAAGAAGCTATTATAACTTCTGCCAAAACTCATTAACATCTTTAGATTGTGGTGAATTTATTAAGGTAATAGTTGGGCTCAGCGAGGGGCATGCCAGCCTCCTTGGAAAACCTCCTCATCGCCACCTCAAAAAGCTGTAATGATAATCAGCATAATATAACAGCTTTTTAAAATTGATCAAATGAGAAAATGTCTCTACAATCTTCTTTCTCATACACAGCACAAGTAATTTTGCCTATACATTTGTCTTTAAAAAGTAGATTATGACAGTTTAAGATTCTCAGCTCTTGCTGCTGTATGCTTTCTTGCCATTTCCCTCCCTCTCTTTCTGTTTATAAAGCAGCAGACTTAAAAGCATAAACACAAGGTATGCTATTAGAGAAAGGTAAAATCTTATTTTAGTATCCTATGTAAACATTTAGTAAGTTCTCTGACTTTAAATTCTAACATTTAGAAAATTCTACATAAGATGAAAATAAAATGTATTATTATATTAATTCTAGAACATTAACCAGTGCACCACTGACATTATATGACTACTATGCCATAAAATACTCCTAGAACTGAACAGTTACTGGAGAGTACAGTAAGCTAAATCAGAAACTAGTGAGCAATTAAGACTTTTGAACATAGTGGTTAACATAAGAACCATTCACAGGGACTTTAGGAATTATGTTATTTATAAGCATACAAAATAGCAAAAGGTACATTAAGAAGATCAATACACTAATCTAGTGACATAAAAATTATATCAGCATAATAGGGGAATTATGTCACAAATCTTGAAATTACAAAAAGCAGTTTCTACACAGTAAGTTAAAACTGAATCTTCCTTAGACAAAGCCTTACAGAAAACACAATCTCCTGTTAAAGTAAACCTGCATTCTGTCACTTCTAGTATTCTCCATTACCACTAAACATTCTTTTTTTCCACTTCTATCCCTTATGATCGGGGTTTGCCCTGAAGTTGTCTTTGGCATCCTTCTTGCTATACACGGTGCCATAGATAATACAAACTATACCTATTTATCGCTTAGAGATTTCATCCTGTTTTATATAAACTACATATAATCAGTTTCTAAATCTTTAGTAGTAGCACTGTATATTTTGCACTATTCACTTTTTAAGTACTTATTGAACATTATACTTTTCCAACCAACCGTCACCTCAAATTGAACAAAATCAAAATTATCTTTAACATAAAACCTGGCCCTACCAAAGACCAGAAATTGTAGTACTTGGGAAAAATGTGGAGGGATAGTCATGCTCAAATACCACTAGGTCAGAGGAGAAATACAGCTTTTTAAAAATTCTTAGCCACATGTATCAAGAGTCATTTGATCAAGTAATCCCACATCCAAGAAGCTATCCTAGGACAAAAAACAGAGATGTGAATAAATGTTTTTGTGTAAGGAGGCTCAAAGCAAAATAACAATAGGGAAACTCAAAATAGCTTAAATGTCCAACTAAATGATAATGGTTAAATCACTTACAGTTTTCAATCAATCATGATTGTAGCCACTGAAAAAAAATTCAAGATTTTGAAGACTGTTAAATGACATGGAGAAATGTTCATGACAGATTAAGAGGGAAGAGTAGATCACAAAACTATATATACACAGCAGTAATCGTATTGTGTAAACAATTTGTATATGTGTATACAATATGTCTACGTGTATTTCCTTTTATATCCCCATTTCCACTTGCTTTCCAGTCTAAATTAGGATAGATATCACCATAATGTTTATAGTGAACAGTACTAGGGTCTGCTGAGATGACTCTCCACACATGTGGACAATCTAGTTGACTGGCATAACCATTATTCCTGACTCTTGAATTTATATGCTACTGGTAAGCATTCATTTTCTTATATTTATTCACATATAAGTATTTAGTAAAAAACAGAACATACCATGGATACAATGAAAAAATGTGTTCAGGTTAACTTGTGGCATCATGTTTGAACTCAAAAAGTTTCAGGTCTTGAAGCATTTCAGATTTCAGATCAAGGTGCTCAACCTGTTATACTTCTATTAAAAACAATTTTTTTAAATGGCACTTTCATTTATTTTTCCAGTTGTACAGGCATAAAACTTGACTTTTAAGCTTCCTTGCTCACCAGACATCCTGAAGGTTCTTCTGAATAATCTTTCTTATAACAATAGAGAGGAAGCAGTAAATTGTATTGAAAAGGCTTGGAAATCACACAAGATCTAAAATCTGGTTGCATTTTCCAGATGTGTGACGTCCAAATTACTCAACTTTTCTCCATTCGTATGTGATGGCACCTGCCTTTGGAGTTATAGTGAAGTTGACAGCTCCTACTATTATGTAATTTTCTTTATCACTACTTCCAACCCAGATACTTAGCACATTTGACCTGGGACTCAATTATGGATGTTTAGAAATGACAGGTCTTTAGATATCATTTACTATGGGTCCCTGGTTTTACAAATGAGGAAACTGAGGTCAGGTGCTTGCTCAAGGCTCCAGAGCTAATACGTGGCAGAACCTGAATTCTAACCTGTTCCATGACTTCCAGTTTGGCACTCTTTCACAGGCATCCTTAGAAAACTTCTCAGGACTTTGCTCATGCCATTCTTTCCTACCTCCCTGATGACTACTGACTCTTTCAATATTCTTTATCTGAATTCAATTAATAAATAGAAGGCCTTCCCTAATTCCAAAACGGACTTATCCCTCTTTTTGAACTCTAGTACAGACTGCTGTTTGGCTTTTTGACTAGGTCACATTGATGGAGGTCTAACCAGAAGAGCACAGCCGCTTAAAGTTAAATCAGAAAACATCAAACATGTAAATAGCCCCTGAAGGCACAGAATATTAACTGATGTTTCACAATACCCTTGAATTAACAAGGAAAGACTGAGCAACACTCAGCACATATTCTCTGATTCCTAAGACAGGCAAACATTAATTTTCAAACATCTGGAAAGCTTAGAATGACTGATGGGCATAAGGTAGACTAAAAAGATGTGACAATTAAATACAATGTGATATCCTGAAACAAAAAGGACATTAGTGAAAAAAACTGGTATAAAGCCAGGAGTTTAGTTAATATTAATTTGCCAATATTAATTTCTTAGTTTTGACAAATACAGAAGGCTCCACAATTATATTCTCATTTCCACTTGCTTTCCAGTCTATGGTGATAGGTATCACCATAATGTTTATAGTCAACAGTACTAGGCTCTGCTGAGATGACTCTCCACACCTGATGGCAAGGATGAGGTGTTTTGACTTACACTCCACTGCTCTTCCAGACCACGCTGCCTCCTGACAGTGGTTTGGCTGTCATTCAATTCACCTAGTGAAAGTACTGGCCAAAAACATAATTCCTATTTGACAAAAGCTTATTACCACAGTTTCTGTGAGCAGTGTGCCACATCACACCTGTAATCCCAGAACTTTGGGAGGCTGAGGCAGGTGGATCATGAGGTCAGGAGTTTGAGACCAGCCTGGTCAACATGGTGAAACCCCATCTCTACTAAAAATAGAAAAATTAGCCTGGCATGCTGGTGTGTGTTTGTAATCCCAGCTACTGGGGAGGCTGAGGCAGGAGAATTGCTTGAACCTGGGAAGTAGAGGTTGCAGTGAGCCGAGGTTGTGCCACTGTACTCTAGCTTGGGCGACAAAGAGAGACTCCATCTCAAAAAAAAAAAATAATAATCCTTACGTTGCACACTGCTCATAGAAAACCCTGACATCCATTTTAACAATTAAAATAGATCTATACTGATCATCTGTATAAAAAGTAGTACATTACGTTCTAAGCTTCTATTACTGTTCGATGCCCGTACGAAGAGAGGTAAAGGGCTTTGGTTCAAGCACTATTTGATACTCTACATGAAGACTAAAAAAAAAAAAAAAAAAAAAAAAACGCTTTTTTTTTTTTTGAGATGGAGTCTCTCTCTGTCGCTTGGTGGCATGATCTTGGCTCACTGCAGCCTCCGCCTCCCAGGTTCAAGCAATTCTCCTGCCTCAGCCCCTCGAGTAGCTGGCACTACAAGCACGCGCTGCCACGCCCGGCTAATTTTTGTATTTTTGGTAGACAGGGTTTCATCATGTTGGCCAGGATGGTTTTGATCTCCTGACCTCATGATCCGCCCGCCTTGGCCGCCCAAGGTGTTGGGATTACAGGCATAAGCCACTGCACTCGGCCCTGAAGCATTTCTTTAGAGAAAAGGAATTGTGTTGAAGCATCAGAAGGGAGCTCTAAGAGTCTACTTATGAAACTTCAAGTCTTCTGCTCTTCTAAGGTAAAAACTAGCTCATTTACTGTGCAGTCTAACTCTCTGGATCTAACAATATGACAGTAAGGAGAATGATTTTATACAAATTCAAGAAACTGTTAAATGACATTTTAAACTATGATTATTTTGAATACCATAGCTACTAAAAAGTGATTTTGTCATCAGACTATACAGTTTTCCCATGATCCATCTGAAATCTCTATAATTTGTAGTATACCTTATAGTATTTGTATTTATACATATACCTTATAGTATATATGTATAGTAAAATATATATACCTTATAGTATATGTACTTTACCTACGATCCATCTGAAATCCTATACTTTGTAGCATACCTTATAGTAAATAGAAATTACATTTCATTCTAACATTACATGTTTAGATGTTATAGTTCTTTTATATATCCCAAAGCAGCCAGCATAACGCTTTCCACATAACAGTTGCTCAATAAATGCTTGCTGAATGTCAACCACGGAAAACTGCACTGTGGCACAAAAATGATTCTTTATAAAAAAATTTTCCTATCCACTAATATTTATTTTATGTAAATCATAAGGCAGGCACTGTAGTAGGGATAAAAGGAATAAATGACATCTAATTGAATTTATTGTTATGAAAAGGCTAAATGCAATACAGTGTAATATGTGCAGAACTAGAGACAGGTCAATGTCCCGTGGAAGGACGAAGAAGGATGTATCAAAATTGCTTAAATGGGTAAATCAGAAAGTTCTATGAATATATGACTAAAAAGCTATCTTCCATTTACTCACTAAGAAGAACACAAACATATTTTCCTCCCCATTTAAGTATATAAATTTTTAGAAATGTCAAGGAAACAGTCAAATGGCCACTTCAAATACTTATTAGTTTAGCTACAGATATTAAAAATCACCCCATATAGTAAATTATAAATACAGTCAGCCCTCTGTACCTATGGGTTCTACATTCACAAATTCAACCAACCACAAACAGAAAATATGCAGAAAAAAACTAATAATAATACAAATAAAAAGCCAATACAGTTTAACAACTATTTACATAGAATTTATATTGTATTTGGTATTATAAGTAATCTAAAGATTATTGAAAGTATACCAGAAGATATATATAGGTTATATGCAAATAGTATGCCACTTTATACAAGGGACTTGAGTATTTTGAGGATTTTGGTATCTGTGGGAGTCCAAGAACCAATCCCCCAAGAATACCACGGGATGACATTTTATAAAAATTTTATTCAACTCCTAGACATCAGTGTCTTTGTCGTTACTAAATTATTGAGATGAATTTTTTGACTTTGCAACTGACACTATTAGAAATTTTATCATGACCAAACTTAGCATTTGTACACTTGTTTTTTTTGTCGAGATGGGAGTCTTGCCATGTTGCTCAGGATGGTCTCAAACTCCTGAGTTCAAGCAATCTGCCCACCTCGAAATCCCAAGCGCTGAGATTACAGGCATGAGCCACCACACTAGTCCCTGTCTTCTCTATAATCACATTTTATGAAAATTTTATTCAATTCCTAGACATCAGTGTCTTTGTCATTAGTAAGTTATTGAGATGAATTTTTTTTTTGACTCTGGAATTGACACTATTAGAAATTTTATCATAGCCAAAATTAGCATTTGTACGCTATTTTATTTTATTTTATTTTATTTTTATTTTTATTTGTAGAGATGGGAGTCTCATCAGGTTGCCCAGACTAATGGCTGGCCTCAAACTCCTAAGTTCAAGCAATCCTCCCACCTCAGCCTCCCAAAGTGTTGCGATTACAGGCGTGAGCCACCACACCAGTCCCTGTACACTCTTAAGACAATGTTTTTACATTTGACACCTGGGCGACCACAGGCATTCTAGTTATAAGTTGCCCTCCCAGCTGCTCTAGGAGCCAAAATGCTCATCTGCACCTACTTTTTGATTTAAAAGTATATTCATTACATTTTCAATGTAACCATTTATTGTATTTTTCAAATGCTTTTAATCAGCTTTGTTGAAGTATATTTACAATAAAATTCACCATTTTGAAATAAACACTGGTAAGACAAATGTATACAGTCCTGTAACATCACTAAAACCATGCTATAGAACATTTCCACCACCCCAAAAATGTTACCTCATGTTCCTTTGAAGTCAATGTCCTCTGTCCCCATTCCCTACTCCTCGTAACCACTGATCTGCTTTCTGTTAGTATAGTTTCGCCTTTGTTAAAATGCTGTTATTGGAGAAACATACAGGGCATAGACTTTTATTACTGGATTCTTTTATACAGCATAATGCTTTTAGACTTATACATGGTGTGTGTTTATGTCTATCAATAGTTCTTTCTATTACATGGATATAGCACCCAATTGCTCAGATAAAGGACACTGGGTTGTTTGCAGTTTTTCACTATTATAACCAGAACTATATAAACATTCAAGTACATCTTTGTGTGAACATGTTTTCATTGCTCTTGAGTAAATGCCTAGAAGTGGTACTACTGGTTACTGGTTTCCCAAAGCTGTCATATCAAAATATCACAACCTAGATGGTTTAAAACAATAGAAATGTATTTTCTCACAATTCTAGAGGCTAAAAGTATGAAATCAAGGTGTCAGTAGAGCCACGCTCTCCTAAATCATCTAGGAGAGTCATTAGAAAAGAACGTTCCATGTTTTTTTCTTAGCTTCTGCCACTGCCAGGAATCCTTGGCAGTCCTTGATTTGCAGCTGTATAAAAACAATCTCTTCCTCTGTCATTACGTGGCATTCTGTGTAAGTCTCTGTCTTCACAAGGCCATCTCTCCTCTGTATCTCTCTTAAGAACACAAATCCTTCTGGATTAAGAACTCCCTACTCCAGTATGTATGATCCCATCTTTAACTATTTATACTGCAATGACTCTATTTCCAAAAAAAAAAAAAAAGGTCACATTCTGAGTGCTGGAGGTTAGGACTTAAACATAGCATTTTGCAGGACGTAATTCAACCAGTATCACCAAGTCACATGTAATAAGTGTATGTTTAT
This sequence comes from Trachypithecus francoisi, assembly GCF_009764315.1. Classification (NCBI taxonomy): domain Eukaryota; kingdom Metazoa; phylum Chordata; class Mammalia; order Primates; family Cercopithecidae; genus Trachypithecus; species Trachypithecus francoisi. The sequence continues at coordinate 60,988,554 of NW_022681458.1, forward strand.
AACAAGAAACCGCAAAACTGTTATCTAAAGTGGCAGTACCCTTTTGCCTTCTCAATGGTAATGTATGAGAGTTTCAACTGCTACATATCCTTCCTAAAACTGTTTTTTAAAAATTATTTTAACCCTTCTAGTCAGTATGTAGTTGTATCTCATCGTGGTTTTAATTTGCATTTTTCTAATGACTAATGATGTGTAAGCACCACTGTTATTCATATAGCTTCATCACTAACATGTCTATTCAAATCTTTTGTCTATTTTAAATTGTCTATTAAGATATAAGACATATGTTAAGACTTGCATGTTCTGGATACAAGTCTTCTATCAGACAGAGGTTTTGAAATGATTTTCTCCCTTTCCGTGACTTGCCTTTTCATTTTCTCAACAGTGTCTTTTACTTTAAGTTGCATTTGTCAATTATTTTATTTCTTGCTTTTGTCCTAAGAAATTTTTACTTAATCCAAGGGCATAAAAGTTTGCTCTTGTTATATTCTACAAGTTATAGCTTTAGCTCCTACATTTAGGTCAATGACCCATTTTGAATTAATTTTTGTACAGTCATGTGTCACTTGATGTTTAACAACAAGAATATGATCTCAGAAATGTGTCTTTCAGGGATTTTGTCATTTTTCAAACATCATAGTGTATTTACACAAACCTAGATGGTATAGCCTACTACACACTTATAGCCTATTGCTCCCAGGCTACAAACTCATACAGCGTATTCTTCTACAGAATACTGTAGGCAACTGTAAAACAATGTTATTTGTGTATCTAAACACAGGAAAGATACAGTAAAAATTATACTAAAGAAGTGGTCCACTTGTATTAGGCAGTTACCACGATGGAGCTTTCAGGACTGGAAGTTGCTCTGGGTGAGTCAGGGGTGAGTAGTGAAGGAACAGGATGTATCTGTGCACTACCGCAGGCTTTATAAACACTTAGGCTATACTAAATTTATGCAAAAATACTTTTCTTCCACTACAATAAATTAACTTTAGCTTACTATAACTTGTATTTTTTGTTTAGAGACAAGATCTGACTTGGTCACTCAGGCCAGAGTGCAGTGGTATAATCATAGTTCACTGTAATCTTGAACTCCTGGGCTCAAGTGGTCCTCCCACCTCAGCCTCCCAAGCACCTGGGACCACAGGCATATGCCACCACGCCTGGCTAATTTTTAAATTTTTGGTAAAGATGGAGTCTTGCTATATTGCCCAGGCTGGCCTCAAACTTCTGGCTTCAAGTGATCCTCCCCCCCTCGACCTCCCGAAAGTGTTGGCATTACAGGTGTGAGCCTGGTTGTAATACTATGTTAACTTTAAATTAAATTTTTTAACTTTCTGACACTTTTGTAATAACACTGAACTTAAAACACAAACACATTGTATAGCTGTACAAAAATATTTTCCTTTGTATTTGTCTATAAGCTTTTCTTTTTTATTATACTTTAAGTTCTAGGGTACATGTGCACAACGTGCAGGTTTGTTATGTATACATGTGCCATGTTGGTGTACTGCACCCATTAACTCGTCATTTACATTAGGTTTATCTCCTAATGCTATCTCTCCCCCCTCCCCCACCCCATGACAGGCCCCGGTATGTCATGTTCCCCATCCTGTGTTCAAGTGTTCTCATTGTTCAATTCCCACCTATGAGTGAGAGTATGCGGTGTGTGGCTTTCCGTCTTTGTGACAGTTTGCTCAGAATGATGGTTTTCAGCTTCATCCATGTCCCTACAAAGGACATGTGCCACATTTAAGCTTTTTTATTTTTAGAATTTATTTTGTTTAATTTTTAAAACTTTTTTTGTAAAAACTAAGACACAAACACACACATTAGTCTAGGCTCACATAGGATCAGGAGCATATGTATCACTATTGTCTTCCACTGCCACATGTTGTTCCCCTGTAGGGTCCTCATCAACAATAACATATACAGAGAGCTGTCGCCTCCTAGGATAACAATGCCTTCTCCTGCAATACCTCCTGAAAGAACTGCCTGAGGCTGTTTCTCAGTTAACTTAAAAAAAAATAAGTAGAAGGAGTATACTCTAAAATAACAATAAAAAGTACAGTAAATACATAAACCAGGAACATAGTCGTTTATTATCAAGTATGTACTATACATAATTGTATGTGCTATACCTTTATATGACCAGCAGTACAAGTTTGTTTCCACCAGCATGTACTGTCTGACAATGCTACGATGACTACAAGCTCAATTAGGTGACAGGAATTTTTCAGCTCTATCATAATCTTCTGGAACCACCATCATGTATGTGGTCTGTCGTTGATCAAAATGTCATTATACAATGCATAACATATGGATGATGTGAGGTAACAATCAAGGTTCAATACAGTAAGTCTTCGCTTAAAATTGTTGACAGGTTTTTGGAAACTGCAACTTTATGCGAAATGACATATACTGAAACCAATTTAACTACAGGCTAATTGACATAAACAAGATTCAAGTTCCTATGTCATATTTCCGGTCACAACAACATCACCAAAATTTACTAAAGACCAAAATATTTCTAACATCAAGCATTGAAATAAATGTGAGCTATACATCCAGTTAAGAAAGCTTAATAAAAAAGAAATAAGAGTATTGTTTACCCCTTTATTCCAGTTCAGGGTAGACGGTGGCTGAAGAGTTCCAGCAGCCCAGGGCACATGGTGTGAACCATCCCTGGACAGGATGCCCCTGCATCACAAGGCACATTTTCACATACCCCCCACACCCACTCACTCACTCAGGTGGCGACAATTTAGACACACCAATTTCCTTAACGTGCACATCTCTGAAATGTGGGAGGGAACCGGAATACACAGAGATAGCCCACGCAGACATGGCAGAAGATGCGAACTCCACACAATGGCCCCTGCCAGGAATCAGTTTTTTCCTCATAAATGTTGCAACTACAACATAATGTTGAATGAAACATTATTCAAGGACCTGCTGTATTTTGTGTACAGACACTCAGTTATTCTAACACTTTCTGTCAAAATCCTTTCCCTACTGAATTACCTTGGCATTTCTACTGAAAATCAACTGACCATTTATGTGTGGACCTACTTCTGGGCTCCTTATTCTGTTTCACTGATATATATGCCCATCCTATGCCAATACCACACTATTCTGATTACTGTATGTTTACCTAGTATGTCAGAATCAAGTAGTATGAGTCCTCCAACTTCGTTCTTTCTTTGCAAAAATTAGAATGTACAAGATGTTGCCTGCTGTGAGCCAAGTCCTTCATTCTGTCCATTTCAATAAGGAATTTGATATTTCAAACATACCAGTCAAGAAATCAGGATTGACTCTACTGTCTGAAGAATGTACTGTACTGACATCACTTACTACATTGGAGGCTTACTTTATACCTATAGGGTTCAACACCAAACAAAATAAATTTTAAATTCTAAGACAGCTGGCCATTAAATTATGAGTAAAACTTATCATCAGCTTCTATTACCTATTATGTGACCTTCCTCTGTCCCTATGGTAAAAACCCCTGGGAACAATCAAGTACGACTATATATCAGGGGTGTCCACACTAAAAGAAGAATTGTCTTGGGCCACACATAAAATACACTAACATTAACGACACCTGATGAGCTTTAAAAAAATTGCAAAAAATCTCATAATGTTTCAACAAAGTTTTTGAATTTGTGTTGGGCTACAAAGCCATCCTGGGACGCATGTGGCCCGCAGGCCATGGGTTGAACAAGCTTGCTATATATTATTACTAATATATTACTATATACTATTACTAACAAGCTTAGCATTACATGTTTTTTACATGTTTACTACCATATACATATATAATATTACTACTAAGAGTAATATATAATACATCTACTAAGAGTAATATATATCATTAGTAAGAGTAGTATCAGCAATAATTATTACTATTTAAAAAGTAATTCATATTTTTTATACATTTTAAAATAAAAATAAAGAAAATGGTAATTATTTCCATGACAACGACAAAAGCTGTGTTTAAGTTCAAAAGGAAAAATCAGTAGTTGACAGAACTGCAACCATCAAAAGAATAGTTCAGAAAAAGGAATATACATCTAAAGCCCTACATCATGCAAACCATAGTATAACATAAGTTTTACTTTGTACATTTCACTTTTTACAGTTCAAAATGTTGTTATCCCTTATATAGAACACATACAAATATTAAAACAAAACAGTTATTTTGCTATAATGTACATTAATTTTAAAATATGAATACTAACCGTAAAGCACCTAAACGATCCCAACAGTTTACAAATTATTTGTATATTATATATATTATGTAGCTTTTCCAAGGTGGATTTTGTCATTTATCTAAATAGAATCACCAAAAATATTAGTTGTCTTTCCCCTTTCTCTAATAGTTCCTAAATTAAAAGTATCAAACTAATTCTCCCTGATGTTGCTATTTCATATTCTTCAAATATGTTAACTTTTTATATTCTTCAAATTTTTCAAATTCTAATTTTTTCTATTACTCGAATCATTTCACCTGTTGAAAGCCACATTTGTTCTTGGAAACTTCTGTTCTTTAGAAACTTTAATATAAATAGAAATGAAATAAAATTCAATGTATACACTAAACGTTAAGCTGGGAATAAAATGGTATTGTGATATGCTAGTTTCAGAAAATTTCAGATACTGTTTGATAATCCTAAATTAAAGCACTTGTCCATAAATTTCAGTGGTTCTGAATCAGCTGGGAATAAGGAGGCATATTTAAAAATTACATTTTTTCAGCTTTGTTTTCTTTGCATGTCCAAATTATAGTGGTAACATTTATTTTTTCAAAGAGATTGTAAATTTTTCTTACTAAGAAGAGACATCAAGTTTAAAAAATCTAGAGTTAAGAATAAGGAAATGGGTCAAATGAGACACTGACAAATGAGAAAGTCCTAAGATATAAAGATATTCAAAACTACTAAACAACTCAAATGTTTATTTGAAACTTCATTATCTTATCCACACTATCTACTACAGAGGTTCCTTTAAATAGGAGCCATTTGAGTAAGTCAGTCAAATAACTCTGTAACCCATGTATATAAAAGGATAATATACATTTTTATCAGATAGCAGAAGCTGGCTCTCCAGAGGAAAAAATATCACCGATTAAAAACTAATGTTGAATACATGTTATTTTATGCAATTGCTACCAGGTGAATAAGACCATATTCTATTTTACTTTTCCTTTGAAATAATGATGTTCTTCACTTTAGCTTTCGTAACATACTACCACTTCAACAAAAAAAGTTAATTTTGCCTCTAAACGCAAGGAAAGCTAGGCATAAAATTTGTTCAAAGGGAGACTAGCAACTTTTGCTTCTTCAGAGAATAAAAACCTCAGCAGAGTGATTATCCAGTTTTTGGTTTCTAGATTTTGCTAACGGAGCACCTTCCTGAAGCTGGTTTTCCACTGCAGAATACTGTTAGATTGTAAGAACAGGCTACATGGCATTTCCAAACGGCATTTGTGAGCTGGGCAAACTTTTGAGTTAAACAGAAGAAACTGGCATTTTAAAAGTCACTAGTCTGGAAACATTTAAATCAGGAAAGGAGTTGATTAAAATTAAACTATTTCACAATCTTATAGGAGAGTGAGTTAAGATTATTAACTTACGACTTCTTTTTAAGTAAGCATATTAAAGGTGCAGAACCACTAAGGATACAGAAATAGTGTATATCCTCCAAGAACGGGTGTAAAGAAGGAATGGAATTATGAGCAAAACAAAACAAAATACCAAAACTGATAAGCAAAAACTCCTCAATCAAAAAGGCAAGGCAAGGAGGAGGGACGCAGAAAGAGAAAAACAGAAAGTAGTAATAAGTAAATGGTAGTAACACACCCCTATCATAATGAATACAAATGAACCAAACTCTTTAAAGACTGTCAGACTAAATAAATAAAAACACACAGAGTAATGTGGTATTTTAAAATGACAAAAAAAACCAAAGCAGTAAAAATAAATGCTACTGAAACATCGTAAGCTTGCTCTGCATAATAAAATAGCCTCAAGGTATAGTAATACAGCAAAGATTATACAGCAATATATAAATAAAAAGTAATACAGCAAACACATTTCTACATATCTTGTTTTGTTTTTGATAACCAGAAGGAAAAAATGAGGATACAGAATATCTGAACCACACAATAAATGAACATGATTTAAGGGAAACATAGAGAAGCCTATATGTAACAATCAGAGAAGAGGTATTTTTCCCAAGTATACTGGACATATGTATAAAATCTAACAATACATTAGGTCCAAAAGCAATTTTCAACACATTTTTTAAAAACTTAGGATGAAGGGCCACAAAATCAGTACTTACAGGTAAATGTACAGCTTTATTGCTTGTATTACAGAAGAAAAGCTAAAAATTAAGAATCCAATCTAAAAAACTACAAAAAGAACAGCAAAATTAGCTCAAGTAAACAGAAAAGGTAACAAAGGTAACAGTATAAACTAGCAAAACACAACACAAATACAAAATAGTGTGAATAAAGACTGAAAGTTTTTTTACAATTTTTAGGTCAAGACTAATAAAAAATACAAACCTTGTGACAAGACTGAGAGAAGACAGACATGAAAAAAAACCAATGCTCTAATTCCTGGAAAAATTTAACCTACTAAAAGGAACAGACTACGTGAATATTGGTTATACAATATAGAGATGGACTGGTAGTTAATTTCCACCTTTCCCGCTCATCTTATCCCAAATACAAAACCACCAGGCACAAACAGTTTTACAGGAGACTTCTATGAAATTTCAAGTGAGACCATTCCACTCTTAAAACTCATCTGAGAAACAAAAATAAAAAACAAAAAAATACACATATTTTTTCTCTGAGGCCAGTATTAAAAACAGGCTAATTAGGTGTAAGAAAAAAAGAAGCCAATCTCAAATCATGAACATACATGTAAGACTCTTAGTAACAAATCACATCCAAGAGTGTTCATATTGAAAAAGGATAATATATATTACCAAATTGGAAATACAAAGTTAGTCTGACATTAGAAAAATATACACATTCAATTCATCATATTAATAGATTAAAGCAAAATCATATAATTATTACTTTAGTAGATAAAGTATTCGTTACAATTTAATGCCCAACGAAGACTTTACATAAGGCCACCACCACCACCAAAGAGAACCGAAGTACTTTCATGGAAAAATAGAGGAGCCGAGTGCGGTGGCTCATGCCTGTAATCCCAGCACTTTGTGAGGCCGAGGCAGGTGGATCATGAGGTCTAGGGACCAATACCATCCTGGCCAACACGATGAAACCCGGTCTCTACTAAAAATACAAAAATTAGCCGGGCATGGTGGTGGGCGCCTGTAGTCCCGGCTACTTGGGAGGCTGAGGCAGGGTAATCACTTGAACCCTGGAGGCGGAGGTTGCAGTAAGCTCTGACTGCGCCACTGCACTCCAACCTGGCGACAGAGTGAGACTCCGTCTCAAAAAAAAAAAAAAAGTGACTGAATTAATTGATAAAGAGTACCTCTTCAAACACCCTCACCAAACACCAATATTAAAGATGACAAGTTTATACCGCTCCATTTAAAATATGACACAAGAAAGAAAGCCCAATTATGACTTGGTTGTCCTGGACAGTAAAGTAAGAAAAAAAAAAGGGATGGGTGCGGTGGCTCAAGCCTGTAATCCCAGCACTTTGGGAGGCCGAGACGGGCGGATCACGAGGTCAGGAGATCGAGACCATCCTGGCTAACATGGTGAAACCCCGTCTCTACTAAAAAATACAAAAAACTAGCCAGGCGAGGTGGCGGGTGCCTGTAGTCCCAGCTACTCGGGAGGCTGAGGCAGGAGAATGGCATAAATCCGGGAAGCAGAGCTTGCAGTGAGCTGAGATACGGCCACTGCACTCCAGCCTGGGTATCAGAGCGAGACTCCCTCTCAAAAAAAAAAAAAAAAAAAGGAGATAGACTGTCTACATATAACAATCAAAGAATGTATAAGCAAATTATTAGAATTAAAAAGCATTTATACAAGGTTGCTAGATATGACAAAAATTAATTTAAAAACTTTTTAGATAAAATCTACAATAGCATCAAAAATATTAAATACCTAGAAATAAATCTAGCAAAAGATGTACAATACTTATATACAGAAAATTACAAAGCAAAATCAGAATTAAAGAAATCCTAAATAAATGAGGGTGATATGGTATGTTCATGGAAAAGGAAATTCATCATTTTTAAGAATTCCACTTCTAATTTCTCAAATTCAATAAAATTCTAATTAAAACCACAAGAATACTTTTCCAGGAAAAGGAATTTGATAAGCTGATTCTCATTTTATATGAATGAGTCAGGCAGCTCCTAATGAAAATACAGGAACTTGTCCTAGTGGATATCAAGACTCATTAGAATTATAGTAATTAAAACTATATTATATATTATTTGTGCAGAGATAGACAACTTGATGAAAAGAACAGAAGAGTCCAACACAGAACCAGGCAAAAAGAATCATGAAATGACAGATGGCACTCTAGCCACTGGACCATTCGATAAAGTTACTAAAACAAATAGTTATCTATACGGAGAAAAATGAGACTGGACTACCACCTTACCCTTTTCAAAGAATCAATTCCAAATAAATTTGAAACAAGAAGGGCAAGACTTTGAAAAAACAAAAAATAGAGATATTATCCTCGAGACCTTGGGACAAAGAATAATTTCTTCAGCGTGACACAAAAAGTGCTAATGATATAAGAGACTGATAAATTTAACTACCATTTAAATTCAGTTTTTTTCACTAATATACCATAGAAGAAACAAGTCATTAACAGAGAGAAGATTTTTGCAACATATAAACAAAAGGCATCTGTATCCACAATACATAAGAACTCCTAATAAAACAAAATCGGGGGCAGGGGGACAAATAACAAAAACAGGCAGTTCACAGAAATGGGAATGGAAGATAAACATTAAAAAAAAAGTTCAACCTCACTATTAGGAAAATGCAAATTAAAAACCATGATGAAATACTATTTGTATACTCATAGATTAGGAACAATCAAGAAGTCTGAAGATTGTCAGAGTTGATAAACCTGTAGCACAAAGAGACATTTGCTGGCAGAAATGTCTATCAGTGTATCACCAATTTGGCATTATCTTGCATGGTTGAATATGCACATACTCTGTGAGACTCACCTATTCCACTCTTAGATACACAATGAAAGAATTTACTCACATATACTAGAATACATGTTCAGTAATCTTCACAGTACAATTGTTCATAATGACAAAAAACAAAATAAACATGGAACACCCAATACACCCTACTACAATGAATCCAAGTATATCCACATAATAAAATCGTATACAGCAATGAAATTTAACTATAGCTACATGCCAAGACTCAAATAAATCTTGAAACATTTAAGAGAAAAAAGTATAATTACATTAAAATATAATTTTAATTAATATAATAAAATTACATTAATATGTAATTACATTACATCATGTATAATGTTCAAAATTAAATATATACTGTTCAGTAATACATTCAGAAACCATTATTTTTATAAGAAGTAAGGAAATGAATGAAAAATCTTAAAATAATGATCACAACTGGGTGAAGGGAAATAGAGTGACTGAATAGGGACAGACAACATACAGAGAGTCAATGAAACCATCTAGTTTTCAAGCTAGGTGAGAAATCATCAGTATTGTGTTACTGTTATGCTTCAAAAAATGTTACATGCAGTACATGATTGATGATAAGGATATATACTTTTTCTGTACAATCAAATGACAATGAGTTATGGCAATGTTAAGGTGACAATGTTAAGTTATGGCAATGTTAAGGTGACAGCAAATAAAGCTTAGCTGGACTATATTCAGTTTCAATACTTGATTTTAAAAATGACACTAGGAGAGAATTTGGGCTTTTCTGTTACTCTCAAAGATCTTTAAAAGATACAACATGTTGCAGCATTTTTGCTTCTCACAATTACATACTGTTTTATTAAGGACCTTCAAATTAAAAAAAAAGAAAAACACAAAATTTCTAGTCTCCACAACGCTTCAAAGACAAATTAAAAAAAAAAAAAACTACCCATAAATAAATTATATTAAGTTAAATCTCAAGAATTAAATAACTTTACAGCTAAGAATTATATTCCTGGGATCTTTTTATTTAATGGGTCAAATAGTTCCTATTTCAAAATTATTTAGCATTTTTAATTATAGTTAACTATGTCTCTCATTTAAAACAAGACGTTTGGATGACCATGATGAAGCTACCAAGTCTCTTATACAGAAAAGCAAAAAGTAGGATATTGTAACTATAACACTTTCCCACACTTGTTGCGGTCCATCTTTTTTGCACACCATTTAATTTATGCACATATGCACACACATAAATATACACACATATACATGTTACAAATCCGAAATTCACATAAGTTATAAAACAGAGACTCTTTATTTAAATGGCTGTACACCACATTTTAACACAGGTACAGATAATCTAAGAAACTGAGTAAATTTTTAATAAAGATTATTAAGAACATTCCTAATAGTAGGGTAAGTTAAGATACTTTGTGCAATTCTCTGCACAAATTGTTTTTACTAATTTTTTACTAGTAATCACCTTCATGAAGAGACATTTCTAGCTGAATAGCAAAATCTACATAAAAAAATTTTAAATGCAAATTGCATGAGTAACCGGTTATCAATCTTTATAATAACCACAGAAATTACACAAAATATTGTATGATCAATAATCAAAGTTGGACATGAATATCAATCATTAATACAAGTTTACTGATGATATATGTTCAGTAGATCTAATATTGCCACTGGCATGTGTAAAATTAAGTATAAGTATAACCATATTGACTGACACAAAAGTTGTATTTAGGCAGTCCAGTCGAGGTAATGAAATCTACCTGAAGTAATGGTGGAATAAATCTCATACATGAAAGGGCCAGAGTCAAATATTTAAACTAATGGCATTAGTGAAACTTTAATCTCCAGCTAATCCCCATTATATATGGCTTTCGCTCCTCTCTCACTTTCTGTTTCCTCAGCCTTTGGAAAGCATGTATCAAGGATTTAAATTAAAAAAATAGTTGAAAGATCTAAGAACTAGCTGACAGAAAATACAATACACAGAGGTGTCTCTGCTCTACCTTCAGACAAACAAGATAGAGAAACCAGCAGGAATCAAAATGGTCTATGAGAGACTGCAGTTATTTTTTAAGGGAATGGAACTGAAAGAGTTACCTAGACTTCATTCATTATCTTCTGAAATTGAAAAAAAAAAAATCAGATTACAAGAAAATGCCATGACAATCTACAGAATATGTAATCTATAGTTGCTATACTAAACAATCTGTATTTCTGTTTCTATGAGAATATCTAAAGTATTAGCTTTAATCACTCTTTTCAAAATTTAACTCAATCTTCCAAAGCGTTTCAGTGTTGTTTCAGCTTTTCCTGCTGTTTTAATTAAAACTATTTAAGTATTCATTATCCCAACACAGTTGATTCTACAGCAAAAGCCTCCCCAGATCTAGTCATTGTATTAACTGCTCTGTTGACCCTGTCAATGAAATCAAATTGCTTCTTGGTATTATTCAAAATTTAACATATATTTTGAATGACATTAAGAAAATATTTTTACACTTTTTAAACAAAACGTGATTACATGTTTATGTGCAAATTTCCATAAATCCATTGCCTGCTCTTCAGAAAATTGCTTCCATATAAAATAGAACTATCTTAGAGAGTTTTAAAAACAAAAAAGAAAGAGCTGTACATTGACAGTAGAATTGTTCTCATAGAAGACTTGGTATGAACTCAGATTTTTCTTTTTTCTCTTTGAAGACTAACAAATTGTCACTAAAATGATTCTTCACAGATAATATATGTAGACGTGACTGTAGAAGATTAACAGCCAATGACATAATTCAAATACAAAATTAATAATGGTCCTATATTTCTCTCATTTCTGAGACAAGTCCAGTAACACAGGAAATGGTCATTTAAATGTAGAAAAAAATTAACATGGTATGTAACAACTATTAACAACTTAGAAAACTCTTCTAAAAGAATACCCTTAAATACCATATATCCCAGGCAAATATACCTGTTTACACAATAAATATGAAAAAGAAGTATCAAAATTCTCTTACCTAACAAAGCTAAATGCATTTTAACATGAACTGTCAGGGAAAAAAATAGGTAATATCTTCAATGACAAAATCAAGGTTATGACACTGTGAAAATTACATTTATTTGCATAGTGGTAATAAAAATAAAAGCATTTCTAGAAAGCAAGACACTCCACTGTCTTACATGTTACGAGCAAGGTTTCTGTGGTCTATTTAAGACAGTAGGCTAGTGGATATGATTAGGAATTCAAGCATAATTGTGCAAAGTAGTCTGGTTTCTGGACAAATGCCAAGACCCACGCTAATCCTAAACTGTACTTCAAACCACTCGTGCCCCTAGAAATTATTTGGTATTTTTTCTTCTTGAGAGTACTTCCAACTTTCGTCCCAGAACGTATCTCCATATGAGTAACTAAAGCCACATGAAAGGCTTACAGTGAACTCTAAAAACCTTTATTAACAACTTTTTAAATTGTCTGTCCTGTCAAGAGATCCTTTATAACTGTTCTACTTTTATTAATAGAGCTGATGTGAAGCAATATGACAATACACCAGAAAATTCTACCTTTGAAATTGCTACATCTGAATTACTAAAGTTCAAGGAATACTACCTAAGTTAAAAAAAATCCTTATTTCATTTCTGTGATGTTGGAGATCACATATTTGGTTTTCATAGTGTAGTTTTTCATTTATAAAATGGTTACATCAATACCTTTATAAAAATAGATTACTCAAGGATAGCATCTAGATGATGAGCATATAGGTAGTCACTAAAATTTTCAGTTTTATTGTATGTTTACACATTTTCATGATAAAATGTTAGAGAAAAATAGATTACTGTAACACTGATTCATATCCACACAGCACATCACCATTACATCTTTATAATCATATATATTAAAAGTCAAGTTTGAAAATAAATTTAAAAAATATTCAAAGTCTAATGTATAGCTCTGTTACAATTTTAATTTATTGGAGCACTACCTAATCTGGTTATTGCTTGTTTACTCCATGATGACTGGAACTCAGTTTTCAACATACTTGATTGAATTTTCCTTCCTTTTTGAAAATGTTTCTAGATTACACTTTTTGCAAAAGGTGAGTGGATAATAGGATGGTAGAATGCTAGGATGAAGTCTTACTTTTTTTTATAATCTGTCTGGCTTTAACATAATTCATAGCTCACTTTAAGAGTTAATCTTACATGAAGTGTCAATCATTTTCTGAGAAGAGTCAGTCAAGAGGCTAATCTTGGAACATGACAAATGAAGATATTAATGAACTTTTTAACAAATCCTTTAGGAACTCAAAGCTAAAGTCTTAAAATGAACTTTTGGCTCATTCATAATGAAGGACTGAACATACATGTTTACCTGACCTACAATGACAGTATCAATAGGAAAAAAATGACTAACCATATTAATAACAAACATGAGTGCTGGGAGAGGTTACAAATGCAAGAAATATAAAACACAGGTATTCCCATTGCTTTATCACTTGTGACAGTAACGAGTGGGGAGAAATAGTCTACTTAAATTAAGGATAATAATAATAATAGTAATGATTACAGCTAACACTTATCGAGCAGCAACTTACGTGGTGGGCACTGGTTTATCCACTTTCCATGTATCAATTCATTTAATGCTCACACCAATATTATGAGGTAGACATTTTATCGTCGTCATTTAAAATAAATCAACACACAAAGAATTTAAGTAATGAACCTAAAGCCATACATCCAGTAAGTGACGGTACCAGGATAGAGTCCATGCTCTCAACCCCTTTGCTATATCGGATGCCCCCAATTTTTATGCCCAGAAATATTTCAAGGTTGTCAGAGTAGATTTACTTAAACAGTACGGCTATTGTTGTATCAGGCAGCTGTGTTAAAGAAGGTAAGGGATGCCTCACACTAGCCAAATTCCTCTGTCTTCTTGTGCCACAAAGCAATTCACGATTCCTTTAAGTAGCAGACTCCTTATCATCAAATGAAAGTTGAAAGCATTAAGTATTTGCAACAAATATCATTGATAACAGAGTTTTTGTGGCAATATATATTGAGAAATCAGAAGACAAAAGTAAAGGATGTTCTATTTACTATGAAAGATTAAGAAATTCAAGATAAAAGTAACTAAATCAAATTTTAACAACTGAAATATGAACTTAATCCAATTCATTTTCTCACTATTCAGCATACAGTCAATTCTCATTATTTGGGGATTTTGTGTCTGTGAATTCATCTACTCCCCAAAATATAGAGATGGTTCCTGATGTTTCTACTTAAAGTTTTTTAGATGTTACGATGGGTTTATTGGGGTATAGCCCCACTGCAAGTCAAGGAACTCCTCACAACTTACTCTTGATGGGGTTACGGTTTCTACTCAATGCATGTGATTTCTACTAAATGTATATTGCTTTCCCATCATCATAAAAAACACTCAGTGAAACCACTGTTGGTCTGGGACTATTTGGTTTATTACCAGCGTTAAATGTATTTTTGACTTCCAGTAGGGCTTATCAGGACATAGCCCCATTGTAAGTTGAAGGACATCTGGTATTTGCAAACCAAAAATCAATACTAGGAGCTTTTGTAGTCATTTGCAGACAATATGCAGAGTGGAGAAAAATTTTGAGTCCCAGCTGAGGTTGAACAAGGCAGTACTCTGCCTTCTGTTCCAGCTCTCATTCTGTAAACCTGTGTGTGTGTGTATGTAGTGTGTGTGTTTTGTAGCCTACTTGGTACCATGCTTTTTGCATTATTGTGCTTTTTGTCAGTAATTTCATTGTTTGAAATGGTGCCCAACATAATGCTGAAGTGTTATCTAGTGTTTCTAAGTGCAAGAAGGCTGTGACATGCTTTACTGAGAAAATACATGTTAGATAAGCTTCCTTCAGGCTTATTGTTGCTGTTGGCATGAATCAACAATATACATTTAAAAGATGTTTTTCAACAGAAACATAAAATGGTTATGTATTAATTTTTAACAACAATGCTCTAACTAGAATATCAAAAAAGATAATCCTTTATTTCCCCTAGGAGTAATGGTTCAGTATTCACTAATTCAGTGTTTGACAACTTTATGGAACATAACACCACTGAGAATAATGAGAATCAACTGTGTTTATTTTTCTGTTTGATATATCTTCCTGAAATAGACACAGCTAGCAATAATACTAATCTTATTTTCAAGAGTCTGATGAAAAGATTAAATTTCCTATAAAATAACTATTAACATTCATAAAAAATGGTAGTCTGACTCCTAAACTTACAGTATGTTTGCCATAACAGTATTAATCATAGGACATCAAAGTTTAACGTTCCATTTACGTTTCAATATTACTGTTAATGCTATCTTATTACATCTGTACTGCATTTTACGATTTCCAAAATGTTACGTACATTATTATTTTACCTTCACAAAAGCTGTAAGGCAGAGCAGTTTTTAACCTTAACAGTAAAAAACTGACCAAAAGGGAAAAATTGGTGGTTCACATATAAGGAAGACTAAGGTCAAGGATTCTGAGGACTTTTACTCTAAACTTTTAGGTGCATTTAAAAATCACTTAAGAAAGCAAAACCCAGAAATATTTTCCAACCTACATATCATCCGTGAAAAAGTTAAAATAAAAACAAACAGAAAGCTAGTCTGCAAACATATTAAGAAATTCACTGGTCAAAAACTGCTAAATTACTTTATATGGTTCCATGACCACAGATACTAATAGATATAGTATATTTAAAAGAAAAGTGGGGAGGGGAGGGGAGAGGAGGGGAGGGAAGAGGAGGAGGAGAGGGGAGGGGGAGGGGAAGCCAGGGGAGGGGAGGGGGACGGGGAAGGGGGGAGGGGAAGGGAGTGGGGGGAGGGGAGGGGAGTGGGGGGGGGGAGGGGAGTGGGAGGGGAGGAGAGGGGAAGGGGAGGGGAGGAGAGGGGAAGGGGAGGGGAGGGAGGAAGGAATCAGGAGTATATTTAAAAGAAAAGTTGTAAAGAAAAAAAGAAAGAAAAGGGGAGAGAGAGGAGAAGGAGGGGAGAGAAAGAAAAAAGAGAGAGAGAGAAAGGGAGAGAGGGAGAGAGAGAGGGAGGGAGAGAGAGAGAGAGGGAGGGAGCGGGGAGGGGAGGGAGGGAGGAAGGGAGGGAGGGAGGAAGGAAGGAAGGAGAAAAGAAAAGAGAAAAGAGAAGAGAAGAAAAAAGAAAAGAGAAAAGGAAAAACATTGTAATGGGGAAGTTATATGGACAATCAATTCATAAAGCTAGGATAAAGACAGAAAAATGTAACTTAAATGAATACATGACTTCACAAGGGAAAACAATACTCCATTAGGATTAGTATCTTATTTGTCAGCAAAAACATCACAATCCTGACTAATCTCATGTTTTGTAGTCGCAACTACGTTACTACATGTGAAAGTCCACAAAGACTGGTATATTGCTGTAGCAATTATCCTATTTCTGTAAACCACCTTTCCCTTAAATAATTACTACTTTTCACATATAATAGTGTATATCATTGACAAAGTGTGTAATAACCCTTTCATTAGTTTCAAATACATACACAAATATTGAAACATGTCCAACTAAAACATTACAAAACAGGAAGGATAAAAATTCCCCTTTTCTATCCCCTACCATTTCCTAACTCTAAAAACTTAATAAAAAATTTAATCCATCCAGTCATCTACAACCATATCACTAGATTTACCCGTGTCAGGGAAATCCAGAAATAATGAGGTGAATTTAAAGTTGTCTACTACTTATGACTACTTTATTTTTTCTCTTATGCATTACATATGAAACCCATTTTAACCATTTACCTTCTTAACCTTAGCTCTATATGAAAACTAGGCATTCCCTCTGAATCCATACTATGGCTTTTATTTGAACTTAGACACAAGAAACAAAGAAGTATTTGATAACATTTGCTCAGCAGATGGAAAAGTGGTAGTGGTATTATTGAAATGACTATGAAGTAAAAATAAAGGAAATAATTCTAGTTTTATTACATTATTATTAAAGATCAAAATCTTTTCATCAACTGTGACAGGTTGAATTGTAGGCCCCTAAAAGATAATGTTGAAGTCCTAACCCCTAGCATCTCAAAATGTGAGCATATCTGGAAACAGAGTCATTGCAGATATAATTCGTGAAGATAAAGTTATACTGGAGTATAGTGGCCCTTAATCCTTACGGCTTATGTCCCTACAAGATGAGAAGAGAGACAGAGATACTCAGGAAGAAGGCAGTCATATGACAATGGAGGTAGAGTGACGTCGAAAACACAACTTACTGGAGGCAAGGAAGGATGCTCCCCCTACAGATTTCAGAGGGAGCATGGCCCTGTCCACATCTTATACTGCAGAACTAGCCTCTAGATTTGTGAGATAATAAATTGATGTTCAAAGTCACCTAATTTGTAGTACTTGGGTATGGCAGCCCTAGGAAACTAATACATCAACCTTCCCACAAAAACGGATAGGAAATACAAATAGTCAAACTCACAGATGCAGAGAGTAGAACACTAGTTGTCAGGGGTTGAGGTACAGGGAAATGGGAAGATACTGGTCAAAAGGTACACAATTCTAGATATGCAAGTTGAGTAAATTCTGGAGATCTAATGTACAATGTGTCTAGAGTTAACAATATTGTATCACACACTTGAAATTTGCTGAGAAAGTAGATCTTAAATGTTCTCACCACAAAAAAAGGAAAAAAAAAGAAAAGAAAATGATAAGTATGTAAGGTAAAGGCTATGTTAACTAGCTTGATTATGGTGATTATTTCACAATATACATATATCAAAATATAGATACCAAAATACCAAGCTGTATACCTTAACTATATACAGTACTTAAATTTGTCAATTATCTCAATAAAGCTCATATTTTTTATGTTTAAAAAAACTAACAGTAAGTGACTTTTTTTTTTATTATACTTTAAGTTCTAGGGTACATGTGCATAACGTGCAGGTTTGTTACATATGTATACTTGTGCCATGTTGGTGTGCTGCACCCATCAACACGTCAGCACCCATCAACTCGTCATTTATATCATGTATAACTCCCCAATGCAATCCCTCCCTCCTCCCCCCTCCCCATGATAGGCCCCAGTGTGTGATGTTCCCCTTCCCGAATTCAAGTTTCCTCATTGTTCAGTTCCCACCTATGAGTGAGAACATGCGGTGTTTGGTTTTCTCTTCTTGTGATAGTTTGCTAAGAATGATGGTTTCCAGCTGCATCCATGTCCCTACAAAGGACGCAAACTCATCCTTTTTGATGGCTGCATAGTATTCCATGGTGTATATGTGCCACATTTTCTTAATCCAGTCTGTCACAGATGGACATTTGGGTTGATTCCAAGTCTTTGCTATTGTGAATAGTGCCGCAATAAACATACGTGTGCATGTGTCTTTGTAGTAGAGTAATTTATAATCCTTTGGGTATATACCCAGTAGTGGGATGGCTGGGTCATATGGTACATCTAGTTCTAGATCCTTGAGGAATTGCCATACTGTTTTCCATAATGGTTGAACTAGTTTACAATCCCACCAACAGTGTAAAAGTGTTCCTATTTCTCCACATCCTCTCCAACACCTGTTGTTTCCTGATTTTTTAATGACTGCCATTCTAACTGGTGTGAGATGGTATCTCATTGTGGTTTTGATTTTTTTAAAAAGTCACTGGTACATTGTGTCCCCAATGAAAATAATTTTTGAGATAATTACAAATGAAGCTCCCATCTCCTAAGAGTCTTCTAGTTTCTATTATTCCTTCAAAATGCAAAATGAAAATAAAATATATGCTGTGGTTTCCCAAGTAGCAAGATGAAACAACCGCTAAGTTAAAAATGACACTGAACACTGAATTTTGAAAGTTTAAAAGTTTATATTACAGGTAGAAAAAAGATTAATGCAAAGTTAATATGCTTCCTAGTGACATTTATGGACAGCACATTTTGAGCATTGGCTGAACATCTTCCAATGATTTAATGTCTATCAACTAAGAATTTCAGGGACCCATATTCTCATAAATTTTAGAGCTAGGTCGGGCGCGGCGGTTCATGCCTGTAATCCCAGCACTTTGGGAGGCCGAGGCAGGTGGATCCCTTGAGGTGAGGAATTCGAGACTAGCCTGGTCAACATGGTGAAACCCCATCTCTACTAAAAATACAAAATCAGCCAGGTGTGGTGGCGCATGCCTGTAGTCCCAGCTACGAGACTGAGGCAGGAGAATCGCTTGAACCTGGGAGGCAGAGGTTGCAGTGAGCGGAGATCACACCACTGCCCTCCAGCCTGGGTAACAACAGTAATACTCCATCTCATTATATATATTTATTATTACACTATGGCCATTTCTTAAGATGTTACCAACTGTATGAAATCAAAGATGAAGAGTCCTGGTGGACTGGGAAAGTGTAAGGAAGAAGCTCTAAGTCCTTCAATTAAAATGACTTCCTTCAAGCTCTTCAGAATCAGCTTACTAATGAAAAAACAAAACAAAACAAAAAACAGAAATTGAAACAAAATGCAGGGAGATCAGCAAATAAAAACGGCACACAGTTTTACTACTATACTCCCAAGTCCTCGGGCACAAAAGTTAATCAATAGATTAACTGCACTGAAAGGTAGATAGGTATCTGCACCCAGATAGATACACTACACAATCCTAGGTCAAATATGTATGTATACACAGATAAAAATATTATCTTCCTAGGTCAAATATATATGTATATACAGATAAAAATATTAACCACATGTGTAAACGTAGGTACTTGTATGTGTGGATGTGTATTTATGTATACAGGTACATCACTAGAATGCATTCCTCCAAGGTAGACAGAATCTCTAAATATAAGTAGTGTTCTTTATATTTTATTGGCATAAATTGCTACTAGAGTATAACTGTTTTTATTATATATTCAAGATTATTCATTTTAGAAGATAGCCAGTAAAGTACCAAGAAGAGCAAAGAAAATGAAAGTCCCACAGGCATAAACAAAGCCAAAGCACAATCACTGTAGCAGTCCCATAATGTAGAGCTAGGTAAAAACTACAACGAAAACAAAATTAGGGTGATCTTCTAGGTAGAAAGAAAGAGTAGAAAGTAAAGACACTGTAAAAAGAAATACAGACAAAAGTGAGTCACACTCAGAAGACTGAGCTGGAAGATGATGGGTGACGTGAAGCTGGGATTCCTCTAACCAAAAAATCCTGTAGCAACAGAGCTCTCGTCCATCACTTCCTTTAAGAAAGCATCTTAAACCCCCTATCCTGTAGTTAGCAGATCCCCCTATTTTAGTTCGGAGCTGAAAGACAAGGGAAGCCTAAAGCATACTAGATCTATTACTTAAACAAATTAGAAAGAAAAACAAAAACAGAAACAAACAAACAAAAAACCTTTTATGCTGTTGTTAAATAAGCAACATGTGACACTTCTACATTTAAAAAAAAAAAAAATGGATCAAAGAAGAGTCCACAGTAGGAAGGCACAGATGAATCCACTCTAGAAAAAGCTATATTTCCCAAAATGAAGGTATGCATATTACTGCATTTCCATGAAGTGACTTTAGACAGTACACATACACGCTGTCTTCCCTTGGAGGAAAGTTCTCAGAACTGTCACATTCATAGTCCAGTTTCAGAAGAAAAAGTGTTGGCTTAATCCACGAGGGATCATGCTTGCTTCCCCCTCTCTCATGCTCCTAACTCAAAACTTACCATTCCAACACCTCAGATGCACCCATCTCTAAGGCTTCATTTTTGAGCCCCCTTTACTGGTCCTATTCTAAACTTGTCCCACTGGGCCCGCCTGGACCTCAGCCTTCACCTGCACACATCTATTTCCAGGAGTCCTGACCACTGTATCCCACTTTAATGTAAACTTCTAGCCCCTGTGATTCTTCCACACTTCCCAATCCCTATGTCCTTCCTTCAGACTTTAACCTTCTCCTCACTCCCAGGGAATGTACTATCCTCAGTCTCAGGCCCTTCTATAACCCAGGTTCCATTCCTGGCCCAATTCTGTCTCCACCTCCAGTTTTCTCTTTTAAATCAAATCCAGGTGCTTCTCACTCTCCCTACTCTGTCTGTGATATAACGTTCTTAATCAGGTGGGATCAAATTACCAGTTTCAAGCACAATTCTTTGAACAATTATGGCATTTCCAGGCTTTCGCTTCTAACTCAACGAGATTCCCTCTCTCTGGGCCCTTGGTCCTTCCTACCTTTCATATATATCCACCCTGCTGCCCCCAGAGGAAAAAGAAAGAGTTCTTTATCTTTTCAGACTTTCATACCAATTTTTTGTTAAGTTTTGTTCTTATTTATCAGGCAGTTTCCTTCTGAAATATATTTAAGTAAAATATACGAATACACATTTAAAGAAAAATATCTAGTAAATCATAGTAGTCGTGACACTGATAGGGCAACAGTTGTTAAAGTTGTACAAAACTAAGGTTTGGGAGATACTGTTGCTGTGTAACAAGCATCGGTTTGGGGGTCAATAAGCTTGAGCTGGAATTCTACCTCCATTACTTATAAGCCGGGTAATTGTCAAGTTATCTAGGCTAAACTGTAAAATGAGTCTGACACAGGCAGCCTTATAGGGTGTTACATATTAAATAAGAAATATTAAGAAAATGACACGACCTGCCACATAGTTGGTGTCCAATAAATTTGAGTTTTTTTATAGCTCTGACTCCAACCTTGTCATTTTATTGATAGAGACAAAAAGGTATTAGCCAAGCATGGTAGCTCATGCCTGTAATCACAACACTTTGGGAGGCCAAGGAAGGAGGATCGCTTGAGCCCAGGAGATCAAGACCAGCCTGGACAACACCGTGAGATCCTGTCTCTACTAAAAATAAAAATTAAAAAAAAAAAAATTAAACCCCGAAAAGGTATAAAGAAGGTAAAGGTTAGTGTCTTGCCCAAGCTCACAAAGTGAAATCAGTGGCAGATTTAGGGTTAAAACTCAGTTATCTGAAACCGGGCCCACTACATTGTTCACTAGCATTTATTTCAAGGTCTGCCATATGAATGCCAGAAGTAGCATGTGGTTATCTTTCTAAAATTTCCTATAACTTTATAAAGCTAGTTGAACAAATTTTAATCTTCATTGCTAATTACTCTGGTCTCATTCTCATTGCTCTAACATGCTCCATGGTATTATGTAACAGAAACAACACTTGCTGGTAAGAAGAGTACCCAATTTCTAGTTTGGGCATTTGCAGTATAGTTAGCTGTAAATTATTGAACTAGTGACTTAAGTTTTGTGGGTATTATCTCTAGTATATGGAACAAGTACCATGTGATCGTTTTAGTGATTATACTCCAGTTCAGGCTTCTGTGCATTCTTTTAAGATTTTCTGTTATCATTTGGCTTTGACGGAATTTGTGGTATTTATTTTTTAAATGTCAATGATTTCCTAGGGACTTCCTAAAACCAATTAACTTGCTTTTATTCCATTCTTATCTGTTATTATAAAAGCTTTAAAGTAAAAAATAGTCTTACCTTTATCATATAATGAAAACTGTTCATTTTCCAAGAATTCTGACATTGTCTTTTAATACTGCATTTCCTCTAGATTATATTTTATCATTTATTTCACCACTTAGTCTTTTTAATAAGCAAAGTCTTTTTGTTTTTGTTAGTCTTTACTGCAAAAATCATTAAGTACTATCATCTATCCCTTTGTCTCAATAACACTGTAGTTACTAACAAAATGTTCTAAATGTATTGAAATAAAAAAAAAAGTCACCAATTTAGTTCACAAAGAACACATATAAGCTACGTGATAAAGCCCTCATTTTAAGATGTCCTAATGTGACTATATGTAGCCTTAATACATTGGGCCATAAATGCTGTTTCAATTTTTAAATATGTTTTTGCATGTCTTGAATTTTATACTAAATTCAAGGGATTCTACCCTTTTTGCTCTCTTCCCGATCCTTACCATAAGCATATAAAGGTGTTGAACTCCTTCCATCTTAAAAGGGAAAAAATGCTAAGAAAAAAGCAACTCTCTACTTCATTTTTCTTTGCAGCTATTGACCTCAGTCTCTAATGCCTCTTTGACCAACATCTTAAGGGCTGCCTCATCAGGCATCACCATTCTCTTCCTTCCCACTCACTTTTCACACCATTCTAAATCGACTTCACTTCCACTTCAATAATACAGTGGGAAATTATAGTTAATAACTTATTGTATATTTCAAAGTAGCTAGAAGACAAGATCTGTAATGTTACCAACATAAATGTTTGAGGTGACGGATATCCCAACTATCCCCATTTGATCATTACACATCATATAAAGGTATCAAATATCACATGTACCCCAAAAATATGTACAACTGTATCAATAAAAATTTTAAAAATAATAACACAACTCTACTGAAGTCACCTCCAAGAGACAAAAATTAATAAAGATTTTCCAGTCTTCAACTTACCTGGCACACGTATGAAACACTTTCTACCTCAGGTTTCCATGACACACAACCTCTTTGTTTTCTTCCAATCTCTCAGGTCAGTTCTTCTCAGCCTTGCTTGCTCGTGTAGCCTTCTCTAATTAATCATTAAAAGTTGACATTTCTCAAAGTTTTTTTCCCCTATTTTCATCCTCTCAGTCTACACTCACCTAAGTGAACTTTATTCATATATACTGCCATCTATACAACTAAAATTCTCTAATAATTTCCAACCCAGGCTGCTTCTGTGAGTTGTATCAGAATGAATGTAGCCAACTAGCAACATTCCATTTCCACCAAATATCCCTCAAGTAACTCAAACTCACTTTGCTCAGAAATGAATTTAAAATGTTCCCCCACCCACCACAACCACAACCACTGAAAACTAAAACTAAAACTTCCATCTTCACACCCTCCAGGATTTCCTATCTCTGAATATGGCACTGCATTCATTTAAAACTCATGTCAGAAACATGGGGATCATCCCTGACATATCCATCTCCTTCACCATCCACATCTTTTCAGTCAATAGATGCTATCCATCCTTCGGCACATCTTTTGTATTATCTACTTCTTACTACCTCCACTTCCACTACCATCAAATCCTTCCTAGACTACTAGAAGCATGTTACTGATCTCCCAGCATCTGCTCTTGCTCTCCCTTCTGTAGCAAAATGTATTTTCCAAAAATGACCACATCAATACTATTGGTCCAAATGTTCTTCCAGAACCTGGCCATTCCCCATTAAGAAGCATGGTCTATTTCTGCTCCCTTTGAATTTGGGTGGAACCTTCTGATTACCTCCACCAAAAGCAGCAGAAGTGATGCTGTATGAATTCCAGCCTAGGTCAAAAAAAAGTAATGAGGATTTCATCTGCTGCACACACATACACACACATGAGCTCCCTCTCTTCTTCCCACTTCCCCTGCTTCAGAATATTTGCTCTTGAAACCCAGCCATCAGATTTATAGAAGTCCAGGTTACATGGAAATGTCATCCCTCCCTCCCTCAGGTCACTTACTCTAGAAGAAGTTAACTGCCCTTTTATGAGAACACTTAAGCAGCCTACTGGTAGGCCAACAAGTCAAGAAACTAAGACGACCGCCAACAGCCAGTGAGGCACTGAGACCTTCTGTCAACAGCTTTTTATGTGAGTGAGTCACCTTGAAAACAGATCTTCCAATCTCATCAAGTCTTCAGACAGCTACAGCCTGCTGATACCTTAACTGTAATTTCATGGAAGACTCTGAACCAGAACCACCCAGCTAGCAGCTACTCCTCTCCCAAACTCCTGTCTTACAGAAAGTATGAGATAATAATGTTTTCTATTTAAAGCCACTAAATTGTGGAGTAATTTGTTAAGTAACAACGTATAACACAACTCCTATGGTTCACTATCATCAACACCCAGTATTTTTCCTTCGTTGCACTTAATATATTTGCAATTTTAAAAAATTAACGTAGCCAGCCAAGGTGGTGCATGACTGTAGTCCCATCTACTCAGGAAGCTGAGGTGGGAGGATTACTTGAGTCCAGGAATTCAAGGCCAGCCTGGGCAACATAATTAGACTCCCATGTAAAAAATAAAAAATTAATATGCATGTCTTCCTGATCCCTTGTTAGGAAGGAGTATATGGGAATGGACAAGGCCTGATTTTGTCCACTGGTATATTCTAAATACTAAGCAATGTCTAACACATAGTAGAGGCTCCATGCATATTCAATATGAGAAACACCAATACTTAGTATCTCTAAATTCATGCCTATACATGTGTTAGATAATAAAACTTGAATGTGTGATGCCACCAAATGGTTTAACAACGTAATTCAGAACCTAGATTGTAATTACAACTAAATATCTGTATAACAACAACTAGGGATATGGGATATATGCATATTTTGAACTATTAGTTTACACAAAATATACTGCACTCATTTTACTCAGATACTACAAACTGGCTTCACAGACAACAAAGAGATTACTTTGTGGCCATCATGTTAAACCTCTTGTGTGCTTATGTGACCATGTGTGGTTGTCAAATAAATGACTTAAAATAATTACACTCACAAACCTGAATCCATGAGTGACCTCATGTATGTGTGTGTGTACACCCACCTACCCACACATATCCCTTGACATTTTTTAATTTAAAGAGCTATTAAAGTACCTAAAATACAAAGCAAACTATCTAGAAAATAATGTAAACAAGACAGCACTGATTCGAATGACAACTGTAACTGATCAATACCCCATCAACTGCATAAGACAAACTATTTGTGTGAGTTATATTTGAAAATTTACAGTATATACTAGTACATGTACACTTTGTTATACATGTAGATTTACTGAAGCTAATCAGTGTTACTAATCTAGTAAGTGTTGGTACAAGAAAGGAGCATGCATACTATTAAAAAATGTCATCACAAGTGACAAAAATCTGGAATTGCTGACCCATCATATTGCCCTCTCTCAAAAGAAAACATCAATTAACATGTTTCCTTCCCACCTAATAACTGAGCCCTCTACCTTGCGGTAGACCAAAGCGGAGCTACACTTCCACATAAAATGATGGTTTAATTCTGAGACACTAAAGTGACAGGAAAATATGATGCACATTATGGAGTCCATTTTGCCTAATAACCCTCACTCAGGAAATTTTAAAATAAATAAAAATCACTATTCATAAAGTGAAATTAAATAACTGGAAAAAAATGTTACAGTCCATCCTTATCATTTGCTCTTCCTAAAATCAGTTAAAAGGAGGACACATGGTTCATTCATTTTAAAAGCCAAAATAAAAACAATAAATAATGGTATGATCCAATTTCTGTAACACTACTTGCCAGAGGACCTCAATGATTAAATTGTTACAGCTCACACAAGGCTGGCATTAAGCTGGAAGTTAAAAAATAGAAAGGCATTACCTAGCAACTAACATTAAAATGGCACTTCTATACCATCATTCCTGTGCAGCCAGTGCCATTATTTTTCTTAAATTTTTTCTGGCTTAGTTTTGATTTAGGTGCACTGGGAAGAGTACTGGACTTATTATACGGGTTGAATGTTTGTCCCCTCCAAAACTCAGGCTGAAATTTGACTGACACTGTGAAAGTGTTAGGAAGTAGATCCTCTGAGAGGTAATTGGGTTGCGGAGGCTCTACCCTAGAGTGAGTTAATTATAATAGACTGAGTTTGGCCCCCTTTTGCTCTTGTGTGCAGTATCTCTATCTCTCCCTACCTCCTTATCACCCCCATTTTCTCCCCATCCCCTATCTCTCTTGAACTTCGCCACGGGATAAGCAGCAGCCTAGAAAGAAGATCCTGCCAGCACCCTGATATTGGATTTTCTAGTCTCCAAAATAATGAGTCAAATAATTTTGTGTTGTTGTGTTACAGCAACACAAAATAGATTAAGACAGGACTGAAGCTTAGAAATCTGAATTTTTGTTCTGGCTCTAATTAAAAAAAAAAAAAAAAAGTCAAGACCCTGTGCTCAAGTCATCTAGTCTCTCTTTAATTTTATTAAGTGAAGGGCTTATATTAGATAAATCTGTGAAAGCTCTGGCTATTGTATGATGTGAAGTTGAAGCTGGCAAGTCTTCAGCAGGAAGTTTTAATTCAAGACACTCACTAGTAAAGAAATCAGTAGGTTCATTTTTGCAGAGATACTCAAAGCACACATAAAAGTCCGAGGCAGATTTGAATGTTGCCAATAAACACATCCACGCAAAATGTAAAAAAAAGAGAATATAACAAAAACAACCAACAGGAGGTAAATATTTTCAACATTCTATAACATCAGACATCTTCTTAGCAAAGATTTTTGTCCCTAAATTGATTGTATTAGTCACAGGCTGTTTTAGTTATTTTGAAGTCCCACCAGAAAACACTGTTTATATAAATGTAGAAAAAGTAAAGTATAAGATGACATTTGGAAAAATTCTGCTGGCTACTGTTTTCCTTTTATATCTACCTGTGAAACTCAGATCTTCTTTCTTACATTAGAGAACACAGATTCAGGAGGATAGGCAGAATCTAGAAATATGCAAATATCCCTTTGATTTCCCTGATTTCTTCTACAGCTAAGAATATCAACAACTACTCTTCAGAGTATGAGACTGACGTGCTGCCGGCTGCAATAAGAGCGCATCCTGTACACCCACTACTCTTTACCAGCTAAAGTGACCACCTCAAAAAACAATCCTTCCAAAAAAAAAATCTGTATTGAAAACACAGAATACTACTGACAAGAAATAGTGTCATAGTAACATATTAACCCCGTAACTAGCTGACACACCTGAAATTAAGCCTACTGATTTATCTGAATGAAAAAGAACTATATAGAGAACCACAATTAATAATATAGAATAATAAAGCCTACTACAAATATATATTTTCCAATTATTACACCTTTATGTAAGGAGAAGTAGTATGTGGTGGACTTTCATCTTACTTTGCTTCTAGTTAGTAAAACATTACTGTAATCAAGAATAGGTAAAAATTGCATGTGACCAGAATCTGTTTATACTTGCAACCACATATCTGGGTAACATAAAACAAAATAGAAATAGTATTTAAAATATCAAAATACAAATACGTTTGAGAAGAATAAATGAAGAGTAAAAAAAGTATTAAAAAAACTGGAAAAGCTAGCTTATCAAGAAAAATAGGCTATACATTAAAAATAGAAAAAGCATTTACAAAGTATATAGCTAAGTGCCAGTGTACTTTATTAATACCACCTTACACTCTAGTTATCAACAAATCCATAAAATAGTACATTTTACATTTCATAAAGGAATTAGCCTTAGCTTGTACTTTACAGTATGGGAGTCAGAAGAAACTGTCACAATTATCACTTAAGAAGTCAGAAAAACAAACACTAAAATAAAGAAAATCGTATGTTCACTGACCTCAAGTAGTGTTTATTTTGGTGTATACTGAAATACATTTGGTTATTTGAATGAAAAAGAACTATACAGAGAATCACAATTCATAATATAAAATAATGAAACCTAGTACAAATATATATTTTCCAATTATTACACCATTATGATAGGAGAAGTATGTGATGGACTTTCATCTTACTTTGTTTCTGGTTAGTAAAACATTACTGTAATCAAGAATGGTTGTAAAAACTGCTTTTTATTTTGGTGTACACACCAAAACAAACAAAAATGGTAAGATATTTTAATAATTCAAAGTTTGTTTTATAGATAAATAGTATAAAAGGTCACTTATTTTCAGTTATTTGTTTTATAATGTGTCCAATCTCTTAGCATCAAAAATATTACAGGCCTGGGGAAAACATCACTCTAGCATTACATTAACAATTAATAAGGAAGAAAATCTGGGAGTAGATAGAACATTCTAAAGGAGAAGGACAAGTGACAAAATGTAGAAGACCTGGCTAGAAGAAATAACTACTTCCGTTACCTTTTAACGATTTTATACAAATGGTATCTGTTTATGTTGTTTTAGAATAACCATCCTTAGCACTGCCATAATATTTAATGCCTCAAGATCCAATGATGTTTTATTCAACTAAGTTTACATTCCCATGAAAAATAAAACAAATTATAGCCTAGTATGATAAAGAAAAAAGCACATACTGTAAGACTGACGTTGTCAAAGACTGCAAGGGAGAATCATGGTCACTGTCTACAAAATTATTTCAAGCTTAGCTGTAAAGAAATTAAACCATCACCCTCAATAACTGTTTAACGTTTGCTTGTGCGATACAGACCTGACTTAAGCACACCCAGTGCCCTCTGACCTGCTTTAAGCATTCCCAATGACACTCCCTTTAACTAGCCCAAAGCCACTAAGGAATTCCTCCATCCTCCTCTCACCACTAGAGACTCCACCACAGCCAGGCCTAATTCCTGTCTCTGCTAGAAGCTGGGGCTGCCCCGAGAATGGCTTGGAACAGGGAAATCTCCCCTTACCCACTCAGGACTGCCGTATATATCCAGTTGGACCTCAGCCAGAACTAGAAATGCATAAACGAAGCATCTACGACCACTTTAAGAACAACTTACAAGACTAGTGCAGTGTGGCAGTTAAGAGCATGAACTCTGGAGCCAGACTGCCTGATTTCAAATCTTGCTTCCACCTTTTCCCAACCATGTGATCCTAGGAAGAATTTCTCTCTGTACCTCAGTTTTCTCACCTCAAAATGAGGATAACATTCATAAGGTTGCTTCAAGACTTAGACTATTGCCTGCCACATAGTAATTGGTCAATAAATATTAGCAGAATTATTTGCACAGCTTCCAAGCAAATCTCGTGCAGAAGAAACAAAACACCATAAGCAAAATAACATATGTGTGATTCGCATACCCATCATATTTGTCTATACTGCAGATATCCCATGTCACAACTGGTTATTTTATCACCAAGGCCAAAGTTTAAACTGATTAAATCTCAATACTTTTCAAGTCCTGCTTTTTTAAAAGCCAGATTAAAAAGACAATTCAGAATACAAAGTACCGTATTTGTTTGGCTTTAGTTTCAGTGGATGCTTGAAGAATAAGGATTAACAAACTTCTCCTGTAGAAACCTTCCTTGATAAGGGTTCAAGACTCCATTAAATATGTTAGCTACTAGCCACAAGTGGCTATTTATACATATAAAATAATTAAAACTGAATTATAAAGTCAATTTCTTATTCACACTAGCCATATTTGAAGTGCTCAATTCCCATATGTGGCAGATATCAAGTCCTTCTACCATTGTGGAAAGTTCTCCTGTCCAGCACTAGTGTAGACAGAAACCTGCAGCAGCACTTCTGGCTCTACTGGCCTCCATTCACTGTTGGGCCCCCTTGACAGTAGTGGCAGAAAGAATACACTGACACACTGCCCCTTCCAGGATGGTAAAGCTGGAGACCAAAGTTCAATCAATGGAAAGTCAAATGGGCCTATTAATTCCAGCTCCAATTTGCATCTCATTAGAGAACAATGTTCTATAGCTATCTGCCCAGTTATTTCCAAGCATAAAGAAAAAATAATAATCAATTATACTTAGTTCCCAGTTTTACTTATTTCCACTTCCTCTTCTTTTCCCGAGTCCAGTCAACTCTCATATTTATAAACGATGGAAGTACTCACAAGGTCTGATTATCAATAGGGAGCAACAGCATAGGCTAAGTAATTGCATGGAAAACACACTAGCCATCTTTCTCCCCAGGCCATACCACCTACTGTACAGATGAGGGAAAAGGATAAGGAAGCAAGCTATCTTAATTAGGCTCAAAAATTCTAAAAACCTGAAGGATCACTTCTTTCTTTCTGCTTACTAAAAGGGGTGGTGGGCATTAGTATCTTATTTATCCAAATTATTATCCCATAGTTATGAAATCACTAATAAAGTCACCACAGACTACCGGAAAAAAAAAATATGATTAAATTTGGGTCAAAGGAGTTGGAAGAACTTGGAAGGACTGGGGGATGAAAGAGACCTGAGACTGAATGGTTGAAAATATTACCTGCTCAGAGATGCCTCAAGCTAAATTATTTGTTTCCTAACATTTCCAATGCAGTATCTTGCTAGAAAGATTAGATTGTTAGGTATTATAAACTCTGCATGGCTTTTAAAGTAATTTTACTCTAAGAAATTACAAATGTTTAAGTAATTTTAGTAGTAGCTTACTTTAAAAACTGGTCTTTCAAAAATCAGTCTTCCCTAAAGTATCATAGGATCCAAAGGGTTTCTAACTAATATTTACTATTTGCAAAACACAAATGTTTGGAGGTTGGGTTGCTTTATGATGAAAAGACCCAGAGAGGGTTGTCAAATTTAGCAAATAAAAATACAGAAAAAATCGCTCTGAATTCTTTCTTACAATCACATATGAATCTGTATCAAAATCAAACGTTTAAAGAAAAACAAAAACTACTCAGTTAAATTTGAATTTCAGTTAAACAAGAAATATTTAGCATGTTCCTAATATTTAATATGCACATAAGTATGCTCCATGTACATTTGGGACACACTTACAAAAATTATTGTTTATTTGAAATTCAATTTTAATTTGGTATCTTGTATTTTATCTGGCCATCCTAGATCCAGAAGTAGTATCCTTCGTGGAATCTGGAAAGGCAAAAGGTGGAAGGCAACAAAATCTGAAATCACAAACAATATGAACAGAATGCATATACACTGAACAGGAAGGTGTGCCTTTACTTTAAAACAAGTGAAAGTATGTCTATTTAAGCAAACTCTATGACCTTAAATCTAACACCAGCTCAAGGGAATCTTGACAGGCGAATTTTTTCTGTACTACTTGTGCTCAATTCTAGCTCTCACTCTTTGTTCATTTTATCCTGGTGACATGAATTCTGACCCCACAGACTTTTGCCTCCTTACCCTCTCCAGGTCTGCCTTGCTGTCAAGAGTAAGGGACTCTGGAAATGCCTCCCAATTCTATTCCTGCAGAAGGACTAGGCTTGGACCTTCTCTGTTCCAGCTATGACAGCCTCCCAGCCCTCAGCCCATAAACTGGTGTTTACATCCGTAGCTCTTGGCTTAGCTATAATTATACACATGAGCCAAAATCTGGGCTATAGCCTCTTGTAAGAAATTGCCAGAAGCAGTTCAAGACTACCAGCTGAGCTTTAACCAACACATAAACCTGTGTTTGGTAAAGTCATTTGAAAAAACTAATTAATCTGACCCTTTATAAACATCCTTGCCATTTCACAACTGAAACAAATATAACTTCAGATTCATAAAAATATTAAATACGTAGATACACAAAAGATTAAAGCTATGAACGTAGGTCTGTTAAATAGAAAAAATATATAACTATATAACCATAACAAATTATTCAATAGATAACAGGAAACTATAAACCAGAGGAATCAAACCCAAATGTCAGTAAGGTGCCACACAGGTAATGTAAATTAGTTAAGCGACCATCATAATAGAAAGAGTTAAGGACTATGGGGAAACACATAACACCTATCACTCCAAAAAGATACATACTAATTTTGCTACTCAGCTTCATTTACTTAACTTGTGGTAACCCAGTTCATCTTTGCACCCTTTCTAATAGTCTATATGCTTCCAATGGAATTAATGCCATTCCTATCTTGGGGATAGAGCAGTGTGGCCTAGGCATGAATGAACCATATGTATATAATATACCCAACTGGAATTAATGAAATGCATTAGACTTCTGATGAAAAAACTGGGGCCAAGATTCACACTATTTCACACTGCATCTCAATCTGAAGAACGTAGCTGGGAGGTACTACCAGTTATCTTATGATCACAAGGAGAAAGTCTGTCTGAACATGGAGTCAACTAAGAGGAAGGAGAACAAGCAAATGGAAAGGTAAATCAGATGCTGACAGCATGTCAAATGTCAAATCTACTCTGACTTTATCAGTCATGTGAACCAACAAATTCATGTTTTACTTAAGCCAGTTTGGTTTGAGTTGTATGCCGCTGCAACCAAATGAATTCTGATACAGGCAGTCAAAGTCAATTTTTAAAAGTAACTTACACACACACAGTGCTGAGTTTGTCTTATATGTTGACAGCATGCAAGCATATGCAAATGTAAGTTTTGGGTTTTACTTAAAATCCTTTCAAAATATTTTCTTTGTAAGACATTGTCTGAAGATTTATCATACAAACACTAGCCTTCAAAATTACATTTGGCAAAAGGCCAAGAAACAATAAAGGCCTTGGTTGTCACCTACCACATAATATATATATTACCTTTTTTCACAATATAAAAGGCTATGATGCCTTGGCTTCCTTAAAAAGAAACATGCTCTAAGCACGTGCAAAGGACACATACATAAACTGACAAGTATTCCTGATATTAAACATATTTAGTCCCAAATCAAAAGTTACTTTAACACATTTTTTCTTGAGACGGAGTCTCGCTCTTTCACCAGGCTGGGGTGTAGTGGCACAATCTCGGCTCGCTGCAACTTTCGCCTCCACGGTTCAAGTGATTCTCCTGCCTCAGCCTCCCGAGTAGCTGGGACTACAGGGGTGTGCCACCGGGTCCAGCTAATTTTTGTATTTTTAGTAGAGACAGGGTTTTATTATGCTGGCCAGGATAGTCTCGATCTCTTGACCTTGTGATCCGCCCGCCTCGGCCTCCCAAAGTGCTGGGATAACAGGCACAAGACACCACACTCGGCTGTATTGTTTCTTAAGCTATTGCTAATAAGGTAGTTAACTTTTTGTGTACAAATAAGAAATTTAAAATATTAGCGTTATGTTATCAAGTTTTACAATTAAAACTACTACACACTACACCATTGGTTTCAACTCTAAAAATTATAATTTCTGAAAGTTGCTCTGAGTCAATTAATTTCAAACTCTGTACAATACAGAGGAAAGTGAAGAGAAAAGCAGAGTATTATGCTGTACTGATTAATTTAACTTCACAGTAGTAGATATTTCTTAACTCTCCACTCCAGCCTCGCAAAGACCTTCCCGAACGCACATTCACACCTGATGCAGGCAGTGTGATGAAGAGCATGATCTTTAGTCAGAGAGACCTAAGTTTGAATCCTGCTTCCATCATTTATTAGTATGTCTTTAGTTATATAATTTCTGAAGGATTTATTCTTCTCATTTCTAAAAAGATAACATCTTCCCGGGAGAATGCAGAAATATCAACAATACCTGTAAATTACCTAGAATAGTACCTACCACACTCAACAAGTAATGCACTTGAAACCATATTCAAATGGGCATATATAGCTGCAATTAAGTGACCCTTGTAACAATTCATCATATAAGGAAAAAGTAAATGGCAATGAAAATGTCCATGGCTAGAAGTCTTAGAAAATACAGTCTGGTTCCACAGTGTACCATGTGCAAACAAATAAATTTTGTTTTATAAAGTTTTACAATATTCAACTTCAGTGTTCAAAGCCAACAAACTGACTTATGACATTCGGGTACTGAGTAAAATTACAATCCAAATATCCAGAAACTCCATCTTAATTTATATCAAATCGTAATTAGATTGTTTTTAAATCTTGAGACAGCGTCATCCCTCCTGGAAGTTCTTCAAAAGTAGACATAAATAATTTGACTTAAAGTTATTTACAAAGTACTTCTAGAAATGTCTCAAGTGACAATACCATATTTGCTCATTAGAGGTCATCCGAAACATAAGGACTGCTAATGGCAAGATTGCCTATAATGTGATAAAGCAGTTATAAATACATTACTAGCTCATGTTTGCTTAACACTGTTAATATAAAAAAATTAAACTCATAACAAATAACATTTCATCTCAGAACACCAATGAAAATATATTTAGGCTAATATAAGCTCCTTACTAAATAAACTCCATCTGGGAATACTAATTAAGCCACATATATTATACTTCCTGTCACAAAAGTGATGTTCAGGACATACACTCCATTCTCAAAAGGAATAGAGAGACTCTCTCAAAACAAAAAGCACACATGTACTACACAAGATACCAATAACAAAGACATGGGCAGAGAGATGTGTTTCAAAACAAAAGTCTTTAAAAAGAAGCCTGCATTTTTGTACAGGATGTTGAGTTTTCTTTCAGACTTTTCACATCTAATTACCTCTAGCCAAGAAGGGTTGTCCACCTTTTTACAAACTGGGGTTTGCCCCAGTTCCTGAAATCTATGCACAATAAAAAGATGTAAGAGGGAACAAAAGATAATCCAAGATAAGTGGAAGAACACAGAGCAGCAACTGTAAATCTCTGCTGTCTAATACAGTAGTCACTAGCTACCTGTGGCTATTTTAAGCCCTTAAAAGGTGGTGTATATTTTAACACCAGATTTCAAAAACATTGTACAAAAAAATTATAAAATATCTCCTTAATTTTTATATTACATTAAAATTAGTAATTTTTCATATTTGAGTTTAAAAAACTTAAAATTCATTTCCTTTGTTTCAATTTCTAATGTGGCTACTAGAAAACTGAAAATTACATATGTGGTATATATTACATTTTCATTGGAAAGCTCTGTTGTAAATCATGGCAATTAAATCTATGAATTTAGAGGATTTTCTTCATTTGTAATCATTCCTAAGTTTGTCTTTAAAAAAAGTATTGTGAATTGATAGGTATCCACCAGCTTAAACATTCTGTATGTACTTCATCCTTCTATACATTTTCATACAACCTCTTGGGATGCCGTACCTACCACAGTGAGCAACAGAAAATAAACATATTAATGGATAATATAGACTAAACATGAAACTAGATCAAAAGGCATTATATTAATTGTGTACTAGTACTTTTATCATGCAGACAACAAGCAATATGATTTTCAGTAAAACAGAAATCCATTAAAACAAATTCATTCCAAGATGTGATCAGTAGGCCAGCCATTAAGTCAACCTCATCCCTACTATTTCATTTGCCAGCAAATGCTAGGTGTGGAAGGCCATATGTATTTCTAGCTAATGCCAACTAGGCTTCTATGATACTGTACTGTCTGCTGCTTGGGATATTCAAGCCCTTCAATCTCCATACGCAACAGGTGGAAAACTACAACTTCTTTGCAAACTTCTATTATTAAAGCAAAGACACGTAAAAATACATTTCTTTTCATCAACAAGTATTTAATAGTAAAGACAGTCTTGCCATTTTAGAGGATTAAATAATAAAATTTAAAATCCCCTCATCCATACTTGAAAACAGTATATTAACAGATATGAAAGGTGAATTGCATTCAGCTTGTTTTCTTTCTCTCCGCCCTCCCCAGTTTGTTAGTTAACCAAGTCTCTTTAACTACCACAACTCAAGTTATATGCTAATCTGTCACATTCTAAATCCCAGCTCCTCTTTTCAATACTCTGTAAAGATTTTCTATGGCCTTTACATGTCAGAATCCTTATCTTCGGTTTTGACAGGCCTCTTAGGTCATTTCAGGCTCCTAATCTCCTTTATTTTTTTCTTCACCTTTCTGCCTATTCCTTCTCTTGTGCTTAAGCAAACCTACTTATCTGGTGCTGTATCAATCGACTCCTTCTCCAAATTGTCTCTTTTGTTGTATTTCCACTTCTTGATGTCCCACCCTCTACATTCACAGTTGGGGGGGTGGGGGGTGGAGGACTTCTGGGACTCAAGGCAAAACATAATTGTATGTTTCTTTTCCCCAGACGTTTAAGCAGCTAGAAAATTGTACTTTGGAAATCCCAGCTCTCAACTTTGTGGAGGCTACTGTGTATTTCTCTCCCACCTCTCTTTCCTGAATAAGTGACATATTTTACCTTATTTCATTTCTTCACTCTAATTTACATTAAATGTAGTAATTCACGTTTATAAAACACTAGAGCTTGAAAGGAACTCTGGAGTTCAGAAAACCAAAAATTCTTAAGCATTCTTCTGAAGCAGTGGTTCAAAACTTCCAAAAGGTTTTTGAAAGAGTCCAAGTAATGCAATCGTCCCAAGCTGTTTCCAATTTTTGCCTCTTTAAGAGTCAGTGTGTCATATTCTCCACCCCATCATAGTAAATCTTAATGTTTTTATTACTGATATGAGTTAACGATGCATAACATATATTATTTGTAATGTTGATGTAAATATTTTAAACACACTAAATACTAATGTGTTTAAAATTTTGTTCCTTTTCAAAGCACAAGAATTCTTACTTTACATAACAGAGTTTCAATCAATGCCTTCATGATTTTGCTTATGAATTTAAAAAGTTATTCTCACTTTGGAAGGCCAAGGTCGGTGGATC
Organism: Trachypithecus francoisi; assembly: GCF_009764315.1. Classification (NCBI taxonomy): domain Eukaryota; kingdom Metazoa; phylum Chordata; class Mammalia; order Primates; family Cercopithecidae; genus Trachypithecus; species Trachypithecus francoisi. The sequence goes on from NW_022681458.1 coordinate 61,025,895, forward strand.
ACGAGGTCAGGAGATGGAGACCATCTTGGCTAACACAGTGAAACTCCGTCTCTACTAAAAATACAAAAAATTAGCTGGGCATGGTGGTGAGTGCCTGTAGTCCCAGCTACTCGGGAGGCTGTAGCAGGAGAATGGCATGGACCCGGGAGGCAGAGCTTGCAGTGAGCTGAGACTGAGCCACTGTACTCCAGCCTGGGCAACACAGCAAGACTCCATCTCAAAAAAAAAAAAAAAGTTTTTCTTTAAGGTCTGATCCTGGCCACGACACTATACAACTCCACGGATACCATTTATACTATACTTACTCTGTGCTGTGTTATGCTGAATACAGAGTACAGTGTGAATGGTACACCCTGGAGTTGTACAGCATTAACATTTTAGATTCAACCAGTAATATATATGCCTATTTGCAAAGTTTTTCAATAGCTTAATCCTTTACAACATATAAGATTTTCATCCATCTAGAGCTTATATTATAAAGTTGTGATTAACAATTTTTAAAATCACTATTCACATATTCCTGTCACTTAATAATCTTAACCCCATGTTTTAGAAAGCTATTTTAATAGATTTTTTAAGAGGTGTTTGTTTTATAATATACTGTCTTATTCCGAACATCTAGTGAACAAAACTTCAAAATTATATATATGTATATATCTAATATGTCTAGAAATTGGGTTAAATGCCAAGAAGAAAAATTGCAAAAGGCAGCTGAAAACACAAAACGATTATCAAACTGTATTAATACTTTATTCTGTATCACTGGTCCGTGCTATTTGTAGGCCAGAACCACTTTCAAAAATATATCTTTGTATTATAATTGGTTCTAATACTTCATTTTTCAAAATGTTCTTTCATAAACATGCCTGTTTATTTGTCCATATAACAACCGCTTTTTATATCATTATATGTAACATATATCAGTTACATAATATCTGAAACACTTAAGAACAATGAAACAGGATTATTCACATTCCTGAGAAATAGAGGCGATAACCTGCTCCAGCTTTTACAGTTACTCAATTGTAAAGCCAGGACTTGAACTTCCATTTGTCTAACTTCAAAGCCCTTTATCTGCGTCATGTGGATGTCCTGGATGTACAAGGTCTGTTTTTTATTTTGGCTTTTTCTTTTTTTGGGGGGAGGAAGGGGGCGGCGGGGAGGGTGCCTATAAAGAAAAAAACAGAAAATAAGTATGGCCAGGATGTGGACAAACTGGAACCCTAATATGCCATTGGGAAAGTAAAATAGCACAGCTTTTGTGAAAAGCAGTTCAATGTTTCCTCACAAAGACAGAGAAATTATCATACGACACAACAATTCTACTCCTAGGAATATACAGTGAAGAAATAAAAACACGTATTCGAACAAATATGTGTTTGTGAATCCTTCATAGCAACACTATTCACAGTACCCAAAAGGTGGAAACAACCCAAAGGCTCACAAGTGGTGAGGAGACAAAATTTACCAAATCCTTTTTTGGGTATTTCTTGAAATGCTCAGTTTTTCTTCTTTAGCCTACTGTGGTGTGTCAGAGTACTGGGAACTGCCATTCTTCACGGTCTTGTAATACCCTTCGTGGATGGGTATTATTCTTATCATAATAAATAAATTTGACCTTTTATAATTTTAATATTTTTGTTCATCAGTAAGATTAGATAACTGTCATTCAGCAGTACTGGTGTTATGCTTGGGGATGCTTATGACATTTGCTTCAAAACAAGTTTGAGGTAGCCTCCCGTCTTGTCTTATGCTCTAGAATAAGACACACGGGACATTTATACCACTTACACATTTAAAATATCTGCAGATTTATAGAGAAAAGTAATTTAATAAACATTAAAAGTATAAATTGAAAAAAGTTCTTTTACAAACAACCTAGTTAATTAATGCTTTCAAATGAATCATCTGTTAATTATCTGAAGGAACTGCTGTTGAAGATTTTTTTGTTTTACTCCTTTTCGGATAAAAACATACCTGTTGCTTTCAGCTCCTCCAAAGTTGCACCTTATTATGTTCCGATTTACTTCTACTTTCAGCTGTCTGCACTACAATTTGATGCTTTCTCATTAAGTCTTTGTAACTACAGACACGCTCACACACAGGGCCTTAATATTCTTGTATAGACTCCTCCCCCCAACATTATTACCAACGGTTATTTTGCATTATGACATAGGTAAATTACACGGGGTGCTTAGATTAAGAAATGACTAGCCATTAAAATTAAATAGGAAATATGATCTTAATTGTTCTTTCATAGCTTCATAGAGGATAAATGAATTTCATCATCTCCCCCTGCCCCTTCCCCACTCTCCTTATCCCTACTGAGACCACTGGCCTCAGTACCAGACACAGAGTACTGCTTCTCACATTACTACCTGAATCCTTAGATGTGCCTTCTTAAAATGCACATTGTCAGGTCACCCTTGGCCCACTAAGTAAGAATCTCTGCTTTGGGTAATTGCTGATTATAAGAATCTCCTGATTCACCAAGTCCAACCAGAACACCACCAATTCATAGCATGAGGGTAAGGTGAACCTATAATTTATCACACAAACTCGGGTATTTCTAAAAGTGAAAGGAAATGCTATTAATATTTTTGTCAAGACAATAGATGTAAACCAAGGTGTATGGTCAAACACTGTTGCCGTTGTGCTCTACACTTTGAGAATCTGGCAAGTTTCAGAACTACTTTCAACTAAGTTAATTAAAATTATTCTTACAGCGCTACACCATTTTACTGACATGAAAATGTAAAGAAACATAAGAGCTATACCCAGTCCTAGTGCCCGGTTCAGCTGGGAGGAAAGGGCACATGACAAGAGGCAGTACCAGTGAATTAAATATTAGTAGTACAAATGTCTCCCAAAAAAGACATATGCAGGAAAGATGTAAAATTTGAAATAGACTTTAAAAGATCACTATCACTTGAAGGATGAAAGCCATCCTAGGCAACGAGAGATGTAAACAAAGATGCAGAATCTAGAAAACTCAAGTTTTACTCAGGTAGTAGGAACAAGACTTTTCTACATAATGGGAAAAAAAATAAAGATAAGATAAAAATAAAGATCAATTAAGAGAGCTACATGCAGGTAATTTTGATAGACAACCACTGGAACTCTGAGGGAAAATCCATCACCAAAAAGCAGCTGTGACACGATGTGGCATGAGAGCCTAGGGGAGATGAGAAGGGATAAACGACACAAGGGTGGAAAAAGAATATGTATCACATACATGAAGAAATACTAAAGGAGGGTGGGAGAAAGAAGAGACATTTCAAGTACATCAGAAAAGATGAAACTAAAGAGAACATGGGCATATAAAACAAAAAAGACACAGAGTAAGTCATATGAAAAAATACTAACAGGTAATATTTCCAAATGACTTTCCTAAAATAAAATGAAAGAGGAAAAGCCATATAACAAAAAGATGAAAGAAACACAAGACACAAAACTGAACAAAAAAAATTAATACAGATAGATAAATGGGATAATAAGTAGAGAAAGATGAAACAATTAAATGAGCTTAAAAAAACTCTTAGAAAAAGAGGTTAAATAATTGAAGAGAGATTAGAAATAAGAGTAAAAAAAAAGTGTGGTTTGAAGCAATGGGGTAAACAGAAATCTTTTTCAGAACAAAAGTTTTCCTGTAAATGAAAAAAAAGAATTCATTAATAATAAAAAGATCAAAGGGATACATAGACTCACATATTTATAAGAGCCGTGTGTGTGCGTACATACACATTAAGCTCATGCACAAAGTTCAAATGTACTATGAGAGTTCAGAATTGTGGGGAGGTGTAAAAAGTAAAAAGCTAGAGGAAGAAATTTTTTTTTCACATATTAGACAATTACATATGCAGTAAAAATCACACAAACTTAGTCGAGATACATTTTATGTAAGAAACACAACTATTACAAATTATTATATATTACTCAAAGTAATGCTATATAAAATTAGTTTCTCACAGCATTATGATTTGCTATCACTGCAATGTGGAATCTAGACCAGTAATTTGCAAGTGCAAGTGATAGGCCCTCCCCTCCAAGATATCTGGAAATGGGGGGAAGAGGCAGGTTTTGGTGGCCAGAACATAGCATTTAGTTAGCAGTCTGAGGATGTTCAATGTCTTCCAAGTCAAAGCACAATCCAGTCAAATATAACTAAGATGCCCCTGATGAGAAACACTAAACAGACAAAGGAGGCTGCTTCTTGTATATTAACAACAGAGTTAATTTTTAAGTTTAATTATTGTGACAAATTAATTTGATTCTGATAAAGGTTTGCCTTCTACCTTAATCTACCCCCTCAGTTTAATTCAAAACTTAAAGCAGATCTATAGTTTTAATAAAGATATCTCAGTTCTCCTAATGCCAAGACTTAATTATCTCTGACAACTGACAAGGAAGTGGCTAGAAGAATGTCATGTTTGAAACAACAGCTTAAATAAGTATTGTTTTCAAAATAATACCTAGAGCAATGGTTAAGTTGAATGTATGCACCTGCATTGTTACACACCAAATAGGTCCATATGACTTTTACCCTCTAAGGTTTCCTAGACCAAAGCAATTTAAGCTGAAGTTTTTTTTTTAATTAAGAATTAAGAAATTCTATAAAGATGATAGCAATAAACTGAAGTACTACAATGGGTTGAAATACAATTATGAGTTGGCAATCATTCTGAAAAGGATACTAGGACACCAACTCGTTATTTTGAAAAAGAAGAAAAAACTGGTAAGGGAAAAACATTAAGCACATATCATACCTTTAGTATGCAACTTGCATGACTAGGTAACCAAATAGGAGATGAGAAGAACTTTCTGTTTAGAACTGTATTCCAATGGCTGCTAACATCACAAAACAACAACCAGATCTTAGGTGCCTTTTGATACAAAAGCACACCAGGAGTTTTGTTAAAACAAAACAAACAAACAAAAAGTAGTAGTAGTTAGAAGAAAAAGAAATCCAGCTTGAATTTCTGTGATGTAGTTTAATATCCCAAACATACAAGAAACACTAAGGATGAAGAAAGATATTAAACTACACCACAGAAATCCAATAAGCAAAACAGACTCTAAGAAACTCAGCCTGGTTTCTTCAATAAACAAACTGCAAAAATGAAGAAAACACTGAGGAGAACCTTATAGATTAGAAAATAAAAAAAGAAAAACTCTGAGTATAACTTCTGATGCCCCAAAAACTTAACTACTAATAGCCTATTCTTGACCTGAAGCCTTACCAACAACAAAAACATTTTGTATGTTACATGTATTATATACTGTATTCTTACAGTAAAATAAGCAAAGGAAAACCATGAGATAAAATACATTTACAGTACTATACTGTATTTATCAATATTGTAAGCTTGTCTGAAACAGCAGACACCTACAGCTGCAGATTTCAATCTACAGTACACGCACGACAAGCAATTCAACTTTTTCTTGTAAAGTCATGACTTTTCTCTGCTTCTTGGAAGCATTTCCAGCATCACTAGTGCCACTTCACATGGGTCCCATGGTGTTATTCAAGCTTTACAGTATTGCACTAAACACAGTAAAATATACACAAGAACCAGGAGAAATCACTTTTTACTGCAATATCCAATTTACTGGAGTGATGAACTGCTTATACAGAAATGATTAGCATCACATAGTTTTAAGCAGATACTTGCAACACTACAGCTCACTGCAACAGCAACAGGAGGTGGTTACAAAATTACTGCGGTAATACAGTATGTAGTATAGTTAATTTTATGCAGTTATGATTTAGTATTTACATTTGTTTACGTTTCTCTTGACTCCAAATGGCACCATGTACGATCTGTAAATGTCTATGTAAGTTTTGATAAATTCTAACTTTTTATAATAGATTTGTGTATTACTTCACAGTAGTAAATGATAAAACAGATTAGTATCCACATGTGTTTTGTGGATTCATGACAAGCTTAACCTTTTCTTAATATTTTCACTATTTCTAGGCTACAGCATTCATCTGCAAGTTTTTTCAAATTGTAAATCTCTAAATATTTTTCCAATACATTTATTGAAAAAAGTTATGTATAAATGAATGCACTCGTTTAAATCCATGTTGTTCAAAGGTCAACTGGCCTTTACTTGTATCCTCATTCAAATAACTGTGGGGAAGGAAGGACAACACCCATTTGTAACCCTAAACAATGACTGATTACGGAGCTACTGAAAATTTGTAGGCATGCTGATGTCACAATGGTTAAGTTAAAAGGAGTCTTATGTTTTGAAAGTGCATAGTGAAATACTTGCATATTTTAAGATACAGATGAAATGATGTCTGAGATTTGTTTTAAATGTAATAATGGGAGCGTGAAATGGATAGGGGCATAGATGAAGCCAGATTGGCCATGATTAGGTAACTACTGAAACTGGATAAAGGTTATATTTATGGAGGTTCATCATACCAGCCTGTTTACTTTTGTGTATGTTTCAAGTTCTCCAAAATTAAGAAACCTCGGCAGAAGGGGAAAGTGGTAATTGCAACATGCTTATTTTAGGGTTTTCAAAAGAACAAAATGAGTATTTGGCATCTTCTAATGGAAATGGGGATAGTAAGCATCTGGAAAGATGAGAAAAATGTCTTTTAAAATTTTACAAGGACACTGGTATAAATATAAAATGAAGAAAAATTAAAGGCACACTAGTTAAAACTGCCACTGAATTCCACACAGATTTACATGCCTATGAGTTTGTGTTCAAAGCCTTCAAATGCCCGGTTTCTTCTCATTGTGACACCAGGTAAATTTAGTACAAGCATATATATTCCAAATCTAACAAATAATACCAATACCCTAAGAGGCAAGTATGAGGCAAGAATAAATCATAAAGCCAATGCCTTATGCTACCCTCTACATTTTGTTATTGCTACTGTTTAAATTGAGAAGACTACAGAAAGCAAAAGGAAGCCATAAAAAATATGTAGCCACAATCTTCTGAGATTGATTCTCTTCGGGACCCTGAATAAATGGATTCTTGACCTACTAAAATTTAATGTGAAAAAATGATCCATTTGTAAAGGACCTATAAGACTGTAAATGGCAAAACTAACTACAAATAACCACCCTCAGAAAGGGAATAAACAGTGTTTATAAAAAGTGAGACGCATGGATGTAAAGTGAGGATCATGATGATGATTTATAAGTGAAGGAAAATAAAATAAAAAGGTAACAAAATTCATGTTTCCCTAGGCCTTTCATTCAGACCAAAAGATGTGGAACTATACTCCCAAAAGCAATTTTGGACTAGAGATGTCTTTATTTTTCCCCGGACAAGCTGGAAGTTAAACAGAATGACTGAGTATATTTGCTCTGGAACATTAAAGCAGCAAAACTTTGGAATGGCATAGCTAGTCCAAAAGCTTCCAAAAAAGACAGACTACACTGCAGTTCCTTTCAAAGCTTCATTTGTTGTGAATAACCATAAAATTAAAACAATTATTATACACATGAAGGACCAAAAAGAAGGAACTGGGATGTTTAAAAACTGAATGACCCTAAGCTGATCCTCACTATTGGTATTACTTTATCACCACCTACTGACAGGCACATCGAAAACAGAAGCAATAAACAAGCTTTTGTTATTTCTCTATACACCCCTATAAAACTGATAGAATGTCAACAGAGAGAAAAATCTCAAGGCTTTAGAATTTAACTTTATTACTGCATTTAGACAAGACGCAAGGCACATATTTGCTTAATAAAACTCAATAATGTCATCAATTTAAAATGAAATATATAAATGTGGTAGATCGCCCTGAGAACATTAGTTCTGTTTTATAAAGTGGACCAGCCACTCTTCCAAAGAGACTCACTGGAAAAAGCAAATCCCAGCCTGATCAACATGGTGAAACCCTGTCTCTACTAAAAAAATACACAATTAGTCGGGTGTGGTGGCACATGCCTATAGTCCCAGCTACCCGGGAGGCTGAGGCAGGAGAACTGCTTGAACCCAGGAGGCAGAGGTTGCAGTGAGCTGATATTGTGCCATTTCACTCCAGAGCGAGACTCTGTCTCCAAAAAGAAAAAAAAAAGTTAGCTGGGCATGGTGGGGTGCGCCTGTAGTCCCAGCTACTCAGGAGGCTGAGGTGGGAAGATAGCTTGAGGCTGGAAGGCAGAGGTTACACTGGGCCAAGATCATGCTGCACTCCAGCCTGAGTGAAAGAGTGAGACCCTGTCTCAAAAAAAAAAAGAAAAGAGAAAAAGCAAATCCCCATACTAATGATCACAAGTTTACATAAATTTAAAAGTACAAATTCATAAGTTTAGGATAAACAGTCTAAATAAACTATGAAATACATAAAACAAGACAAAATTAAGAGGAACCTAGTAAAAAAAATCCAAATTTCTGCAAAAAAAAAAATCAGAGCTGGTATCAATATTAAAAGATAATACATGCTCACATTACTGAGAGATCAGCTTTAAAAATCCCTTAAAATCTTCCATGATTGAAGTTTTTCCTCATACAACACAAAAATTCTTATCTGCAGAGAGAATTTTTCCAATTTCAAAGCAATTCATAAACATGGAATGTTTCACAACACCCCAGAGAAAAAAGTAAAGGTAGATTTAAAAAGTTACTCCTCTGCCTATAAGAAAGCCATACATAAAGAATCACAAGGCTGCAAACAGATTTACCTTTTCCATTATGATCATATTCAATCCCTGACCGTCTTCCTACAAAGAAAGAGAACAAGACAAGACAGCTGACCACTTGGGGAATATTACCTGAAAAGAAAATGCTTCTGAATGATAATTTTAAAAAGATAAATGTAGGAAGGGCCTGGCATCTCCAAGCCAAAGAAGAAAACTCTCTTCTTTCTCCAATTCACCATCTGGACTTTATTTGCCAGATTCTAAAGCCGGACAGGAACAGTATTTTGGATCCTTTGAGAAATAAGCAAACGAAAGGGATATACTTACACTAAGCGTGTACTTATAGATCTATATCGACTCTGCTTTTACCAGATTTTTCAAACAGCACTGTACAAAACCAAAAATGCTTTCATTTCAAGTCAAAAACTAGGTTTTTGCCTTGGATCTGTCATATACACATACACATTGCATGACATTTGGCAATTTTCTCATCACATTCAGTTTTGAAATCTAAACAGAATAATAATATTTACTTCATAGAGTTGTTTTAGGATTTAAAACAAAATATTGTATTATTAGGTTTCCGTATTGTGGAACCTAGTACAGTGCCAAGCTGGTACTCAATTATTTCCTCTTTAAGCTTTTGAAGTGAGAGTGAAAGTCACTTATTTAGAGAGAGAGAGAGAGAATATGTGGATCTACTTTGTGGCACGGAAACTTGTTTCTCACCGAGTATCTGTACACTTCTACACATTTTTCAGCTACTTTGCAGTTACTCTACACGGATGACTAATTCATGCCTTGCTTCCAGGCCAAAGCACTTGAAAGTTGCCACATGACCTTCCACGTGTCTTGCCTGGACACATGTTCCAAATGTCAGAGCTACAAGATACATAGACACAAGTCAACACAGAGAAGAGCTACCCAAGATAGTCTCTGGACCCACAGCGGACTTCACATGCGTGAGAAATAAATCTTTATATGTTGAGCCACTGAGCCTTCTAGTTTTGTTTGTAATCACAACACAACCAGCAAAATTTAATGTCTCCTTTTATAGTCTAATTGCACTTAATGTAAGGCAAAATACATACATAAGTATTAAGTATTACTTAATACTTGTGTTTAAGTATTAAAGATTATCTTCCTTTCTGTGTAATATTGTGTATCTAAAATGAATGGAATGATTAAAAGACAGTATTTCAAAGCAAAGTGAAAAAACAACCCAACATACAAAGAACAACTTAAAAACAAGTGGACACTGATAGTTTCACCTTAAGAGAAAAGAACTCTTAAGCATACAAGTTGCAAAACAAAAAACTCAATAAACCAAAAATAACAACTGAGAAACCAAAATCAGCTATTAGGAAACAGGTAAAAAAGAAAGCAAAGGAAAATAAAAACACCCTTTCATCATTAATAGTAAGTAATTTCAGTCATGGTCACGTAACAGAAGTAGCAAAGCAGTCTTTATTTATCCGTGCAGTTCCACTTCCCACAGTTCCCGTTACTCTAGGTCAACCACAATCCAAAAACATTAAATGGAAAAATTCCAGAAATAATTCTTAAGTTTTAAATCGCACCTCATTCTAAGCAGCATGATGAAATCTCACATTGCCCTGTTCCATCCCAATTGGACTTGAATCATACTTTTGTCCAGTTTACCCACACTGTATATGCTCTAGTCCAGAGGTGTCCAATCTTTTGGTTTCCCTGGGCCACAGTAGAAGAACTCTCTTGGGCCACACATAAAATACACTAACACTAACAATAGCTGATGAGCTAAAAAAAAAAAAAAAAAAAGAAAGAAAGAAAAAAAGAAAATCGCAAAAAAATCTCATAATGTTTTAAGAAAGTTTATGAATTTGTGTCAGACCACATTCAAAGATGTCCTGGCCACCATGTGGCCCAAGGGCTGCAGGTAGAACAAGCTTGCTCTAGTCACTTAGTAGTGGTCTTCGCTATCAGACTCCACTATTAGAATTGGTTATAGACTACTGCAGATAACCCTCATTTTATTTCAGATAACCCTCATTTTATTTAACAATGGCTACTATGTCAACTTTCAGGCATCCACTGAGGAGTCTTGATATGTATTCCCCACAGATAAGGGAGAACTATTGTATAGGGCCATTAACAGCTTATCTACAATTCTAGAATCTCAAAACTCTGAAAAAAAAAAAACAAAGTTTTAATAAGGTTGTCACAAAATAATTTGGTAGCAACCCTAAATCTGAACTGACTTGAAACTATTTGTAGCTTCTATTTATCCCACCTGTATGAATATTAATACATTTTTGGTGTGGAAACAGTAACGCAGAGAAACAGTAATGCTGTGGAACAGATTACATAAAGTACCACAAACACATCATATTACCTTTCTAAAACATGAAAATTTCTGCATTCTGAAATACATCCGGCCCCAAGGGTTTGAAATAAAGGATTGGGAACTTGTAAAAATTGAAGTAACTTGTGTATTGTCATAATGATGAAAATAAAACCTAAATGAGGAGCACAAATTTCTAACCTGCGTGTAATTCAATGTCAAACTGAATTTTGATGACTGTCCAATGTTATTTCTCCATGATGTTATTTTAATACTCCTAGTAGAATAGACATAACCAGCCTAAAGCTAGATCATGCAGGGATATAATTAACTGGCACAAGACCTAAAAGAAATAAAAATACTGCTGTAAGCATTTCTGGCCTCAGAAGACCATAATTTAGCAGGTACTCAAGGTAGCCATTCCTGTGGTTTCACATAAAAAATAATACACACGTATGTCAAATAATGTAAGATATGTGTAAACTATGCATAGAAGTAGCAGGAAGTAAAGAATCAGCTGAGGAGGGTGTAGGTGAATATATTAAGCAGGCATCACTAATAAGACAGGAAAACAGTCAAAAGCAAACTATTCAAACATTCAAGAGGCAAAGTACAGGAACAAATATCTATAGGAGGGTCTCTCAACTTCAGCACTAGACATTTTGGCCCAGGTAATCCTTTATTGTGGGGGGTCTATTCTATGTATTATAGGGTATTCAGCAGTATCCCTGACTTCTACCTACTAATGTCAGTGGTAGCCCCCTTCTCCCTCAGTTATGAAAAGCAAAAAATATCTCCAGGCATTACCAATTGTCACCTAGCCTGGGGGCTGGGGAAGGGCAGGATAAAAATTGCCTCAGTTGAGAACCACTGATCCAAAGGCAAAAAAAAGATTAAAAGTTTGAAGATGTTTCAGCTTCCAGATTCCAATTAAAATGCCCAAATATACTTACCTGTCAAAATTGGTATGTGAAAAAAAAAATCACTTTCTATTTCTCTAGATTTACAAGTGATTTTATTATGTTTTCATCTCATATTGATAGGGAAGAAGAGACTGAAAGGTCAAGTTCTTCATTCTCAATCTGAATGTCCTTACACTCCATGTAAGACTTGTTGATTTTCCTGAAAATCAAACATAGCCATAGTTGCTGTTACAGCAACGCATTTAAGGAAAGAATAAAGTACTAACTGGTTATGAGAGGAATATGATTTGCAGCATGTAGCTGCAAAGTAAACACGTAACTTTTCTAAAAGCACACGCTGTTTTACCCACCTTCTAATTACATTATCTGCACTGAACTTAATAGATCCTTAATAAAAATGTGAAGTTTAGAGGGAAGAATATTATTTTCACTTGGTCACTCCTTTGGAAAATGTTTCTAGTCACACAGCATACTGAGCATTTCTGCTATACTGGTATGTATGGAGGAAATAACTAGGCCTACTGTGAGTATCAATTTCCTCTCATAAGCAAAAACAGTAGCTAGGTAAACTGTGAATAGGTTATTAAATATTAAGTATCATAATTATTGAAAAGGTAAAGAACGTATAGGATATTTAATAAATTTTCTCTTAAGTCATTGTTTTGCCTGGAATTGCTATTTCTATGTCAATTTGAGAGACTTCAATTTATTTATTAACAGACCTTCACATGCAAAGCACCATGTGAAGGAAGGAAGAGATACAAAAATGAATAAGACAATCTCTGCCTTCAAGGAACACTCGCTATTGCAGAAGGTAAACAAGTATTATAATACAGCATGAAAAAAGTACTTTATTACAGTTGTGTTGAAAAAAACTACTGGCTTATTGAGAAATAAAACATCAATTTGCTTTGATCATAAACCGTTTAAAATTATCACTAATGCCCAAGTCCCCAGAAAAATCCTCATGACCTTTGAGGTCTATACTGATGCCAAAATGAATTTATCAACAATAAAACTAATAATATAAACTACCTGTAGATGACCACGGCACAGTGGGATGAAAAATACTTTGTCAGAGTAGTTCCATATTTATCTGTTTTACAGTCGAGCTTCCAATTAAGATTTAATTTTTATAAAAAGGGGTTTCCAGGATCTTTTTTTTTTAAGAGTTGAAAATAAAAGGACTAGATAACCAATGAGATACAATCTTGTAGCAAACACTACAACAAAAACAATCAAACGTATTAAGAAGGAAGAGCAATATATCTATATGTGTGAGAGAGTTTACAACCAAGTACTCTACAAGCAACCAACAAAGCTAATAGAGGGATCACACGTTATTTCAATTATTACCTGCTTTCATATGCCAATTAGAAAAAAGCTTTCAAAATTTCTCCTTAGTTCACAGACAAGGAAAGAATGCTATGGGGTTGGGTAATGCAGGTAACAGCAATCCAGAATGTGAATTTTAGAACTGCTGATATAATCCCATTCACAGTAAAATCACAAATTCTTATATTTTAAAAGGGGAAAACACAATCATTACTCTTATCTAAAAATTGTTTATTATACTTTACTGGACAATCATAATATTCTCTATTGAATTAAATATCATTAATCTTATGTATGCTCCTTTAAAAGGATGCAGTATTTATTCATCTATGCCTGAAGCTTTTAGGTTTATTTTCTTTTTTACACAAGTTCCTAGGAACTACTTTTACTGACAATAAAAAACAAATTGCTTGTTATGTACTTGTACTCAATAATCTGGTGACGAATTAAGATAAAATTACATAAGACGTCAATGCACTGGAGAAAATGCCAGCAACAGTGAGAGCACACCGCTACACTGTGTCTCCCATTTTTATCTTGCTGTGGCCACTTTACTGACTCGATTTACACTGCTACAAAACTTAAACATATTAATTCGTCTAATCCTCACAATAACCCTATTATAAAGGGGGGTATTAATTTAATCCCCACTTTACAACTGAGAAGAACAGAAATATTCCAAAATGTATCTAAGGTAACACAGCAAGTTAGTGGCAGAGCATGGATCTCAACCCAGACAGTTTTGCTCCAGTACCAGCACTTTTCAAACCTACTTACATATGCAATTCACCAGGAATCTTGTTAAATTCAAATTCTGGGTTGCAGGTTGGGGGAAGCAAGAGTCTGTATTTCTAACAAACTCATCTGTGACGCAGATGCTGACAGTCTGCAGGGCACTCTTTTAAGTAGCAAAGTTCTAGTCTACCCTAGAAAATGATGGAAAGTGGTAGCTACCCTCAGAAGAAAGTAGAATTTATCCTCAGACAATTAGGCTAATGAGGAAGCTAGAGATTACCAACTACTGGTTTAGAAACAACTGCTTCTTTTATGATTTCATTATTTTTTTATTTTTAAAGAAGAAAGTTAACGAAATTACCTGATCTCAGGTTTTGCTAGTCAGTATATTAATACTATAAACTTGAAACTGTAATACATATCCCCCAATATGGCCTTTCCCACATCAATAAACTATTTATTAACACAAATACCCCCGAATATCTTCAGAATAGATTCACTCTGAACATACTGATGAATATTTTAAGAGTGTATATTTGTGCTTCTTCCTATATGGAAAGAAATTAAGGGTTAAGTTAGAAATCAAGTACCTTTCTAAACTTTTGCTGTTCGCACAAGTGGTGACTAGGAGAGGACAAGGACACCCTCTGGGAAACAGATGGAAAGTAAATGTCTTAATAACACATCACTAAACAATTCTAGTCAATAATTCTCTCTAAATACAAATAGGGAAATGCCCATAACACAATTTCCCTTGACTCTCATTGATGTATCAATTATTTATACTATGTAAACAGCATAAACTGAAACCAATAAATAATATATCCCTATGTTTAGTACACTATGGTCCATGGCCCTCCAATACCTAAAACCTAAAATAACATCAAATCACTGGAAATAATGTCATTATCAAACTTTTACACTATCAGGAAAAGAAATATCAATGCTATCAAAATATATTAAAACACGTATAAAGCCATACACAATACTAACATCACCCTGGGTGTGTATGTACTAGATGTAACTATATACTAATTAAAAAATATTTCATTAATTAAAAAATAGGAATGGATTTTAGAGAAATCGTCCCAGTCTGAATAATTTTTGTTTTGCTGAGTTTTCTTGTATTTCATTCAACTTTTTCCTGAATGTACACAGATACACTTTACGTTTCTTCCCCGAGGAAGAATTAAAGCTGTCATGTACTTTGACAAACTTGTAAAAATCGTATTCAAGACTGTAATGGAATTCTGATTAAATAACTACACATGAAAGCCAAATGTATTAGGTTTCATAGATCTCAGGCAATATGAATTCACATATTCTAAAATTTATGAATATAGATTCCATTTTTAATTACAGCATAAATTAATAAATTTAAACTGTACAATCACCGTAAAGCTAAAATTCTCATTTACGCACTTGTGAATTAAAAGAACATAACACCACAGTCTGTCACAGATCTGACACGAAGGTAAAAATATAATACAAATTCAGGCTTCTTATTTGTCAAAATTCTAAAACACCTTTACTGAATACTCAGTATTCCAATTCCCACTCAAGGACAAAAACTAGGTCGAATTTGAAGACAAACAAAGTATCTGGATATTTTACATGTGAGGCATACGGAAAAACACTGCCTCCAATAATAAGCAACAACTTATCCTGGTTCCCTACTAAGACATATTTTATGTCTGTTTTTCACATACTACAGCCACACATAAACTCATCTACTAAAAGAACTTGAGAACTAAAAGATGTCATTTGCAATAGGTGATAGTCATCACAGGTTGTGACAAGGGAAAGCAGGGATGAGGTGTTCCATGTTATTGTTCACAGAAAGCCCAAAGTTTTGATGTTTCACTAGTCTAATTACTAAATGAGGGGGCATTATTTCAAGGACTTAAATGAAATCTGGTATATAAAGAGAAAGACAAGTGAAACCTCCTATCTCATGGAAAGATTCTCCTCTCTCTAAAATAATTCTCAGTGACCTTGAGGAAACATTCCCGAGTTAAACATGTAAAGCAGATTTCTCTGGTAACTGCAACAGTAGGCTATTGCTCTGAGGGCACTCAACACATGTCTACTAGGCTTTCTAGATTTATGCATATACATTAGTTTGTTCCATTTGCAGAAAATCAACAGAAAGCTTTAAAAATGTTTGACCTTACATGCAATTTTAAAACATTTAAGAGTTCTGAATTGATAGATCTTTACATTTTTCATAATGGGAAATATCAGAATACACTCTGCAAGTTAAGTGATTCTTCCAGGGAGCAAATTTAACTTGACCTCTCTAAATGGCTACAGATTTGACACACCATTTAGAAGGCTGGAGGGAAAAAACTTTGATTTGCTTGTTCTCTAAAGCAGCACTGTTCAATAGAAATATAATGCAAGTCACACATGTAATTTTAAATATTCCAACAACCATACTAAAATAGTAAAAAATTGAAATTCATTTTAATAACATTTTATAGCCAAATACATCCAAAATATTATTTTAACATGTAATGAACATATTTTTTAAGTCAATGCAATATTATACATTCTTTTGTTGTACTAAGTTTTCAAACCCCAATGTGTTTAAATTTTACCCTTTCAGCACATCTCATTTTGGACTAGCCACAACCGAAGAGGTCAACAGCCACATGTGGCAAGTGGCGATGTTACTGGACAGCACAGCCCTTAAGTAATACTTTGAGATCTCACATACCACTATCTCCTTAAAATTAGTTTACATTCATGTTTCCTGTTTGAACTGAAATTACAAATACAAGCAAACTGTTCATTCAATGGATAAATCAGGATCAAATCACCTTATCTGAGGATCCAGTTAACATACACAATAAGAAGTAACTGGATTATCCTATTATATATCACAAGTAGACTTCAGAGATAGGGTCTGATCATCCCAAGTGAATACAACTTATAACAGAAATACAGGTTAAACATGAAAACATTTTCCTACCAAACCATAAAACTGCCTTATTTCTTGCAGCAGCTCACATTATTGAGCACATATCTCTTCACAAATTATCTACAATATTGTTTTCTATGTGTGTTCAATTTTGTAAGCCATATAGTCATTTAAAAAAGAATAGAGCGCTATACAAACAAAATGAAAAAAATTATTGGAGAAAAAATAATCAACCAGATACTTTTAAAGTATCTTATACCAACCAATAATCTTAAATTCATCTACCTGAGTTCCACTGAAATGAATTCCCACAATTCCAATTCATTTACTGCTTTTCATACACATATTCCAACTACCAAAATTACTAAAAATTTCCTCAAGCCATCAGGACATTTGCTTAAAAGGTAAATAATTCCAACAATGCATTCTGTAGAAAACGAGGACTAAAACCATTAGCTTAGCCCATAAAATTTATCCTTAAGGCTAGTAACTGAATAAATCAAACAGAACCAACTATATGCTTGTTTACTGCATTTACATTTTGTAACACCACATTCAGCAATTTCTAAATGGGGAAGGTCAGTCCAGATTGCACACAAGCAGTAACTTTAAAGCTGAGCAAAATTTTAGAAGTTTCTTCAGTATACTTCTGAATAAACACCCTCTACAGAAATACATCAGAACAAAAATCAGCACCATTCATAAGAATCTCAGAAGCACAAAATCAGTATATTCATAAATCCACAAAGTATACTTATGCTAAAAAGTATTTTTTCTCCCAATTTTATCTAGTTCACCTTCTACAATTTTTATTTAATGCACTTGCAAAGCTGTAAAGAAGCAAACGTTGTCTCCTCTGCTGCACACATATCCAGACAATACATCAATCTCTTGATATTTTTCCACAATTTGAAACCAAAACAACAAAATTCATTTCTTACCTGCAATTAGGAGGAGGATCAAGGGTTATTTCAGCTAGCTCCTTCTGAATTCTGTTAGTGAAATGAGAAGAGACAAAAAGGATTTGAGATAGTCTACAGAATAACCAGGGAATTACACTGCCCTCTACCACCATGCAGTTAAATGCAAGGCTGGCTCTGCCTTCAGTAATGCTAACATGGCTGCTTCCTCTTTGTTCTCAGAGGCATAACCCAAATCCCTTAACAGAAACTTTGCAGCTTTTTTTCTCACTTGCTGCTGCAAATAAGTAAGTCATTTACACTTGATTTGAGAAATACTCATCCACTAGTACTCAGTAAAGAATATAATATCTATTTCAAAACACTTTTTACCAAAGAAATTCTCTTTTCAAGCTTATATGCAAATGAGACAAAAAGGGAGGAGGGAAAGCACTGGAATATTTGACAAGGACTTCGAGTGACTTTTACTGAGGTAAAAATTAACAGGCTACTGCAAGAGCACATTAACAGTTCTGACAATATCTTATCTGTCAAAAAAAAAGTTTAAAATTTATAAATATCTTTACTGGTGAAAAACTTTCGAAGACTACTTGACATTCTAATTTACCCATTTCTGTCTTCCCTGATTATAGGCACAGCATTTAAATTTAGTAAATATTGAAAGAGAAAATACATAGGCCTGAGTTCAGGGGGAGAAAAGCGGTTCCCTGATTTGATTCAAATTTAATATGCTTTCAAAACTTTAGATGTGTCTAATATGTTCCACATCAACACTATACCAAATTGAGAAGGATTTTAAATTATGTCAAAGACTGCTGCCATTCAAAAATATTCTCAAGTTATTAACACATCATTACTGAAACAATAAAGGTGAAAATCCATAGAAAAATATGAGTATTTATGAATCACCACAGAATGTAGTATTTGATCAGTTTTTACATTTTTTCCTTTAGTTGTGATCAATAAAATTAACAAAATGTCAACATTGGCTAACGCTGTAGAGATTATACATTTTATGTATAATTACTAGAGTTTGTGGATATTCTACTACTACTACCACTGACAGTCTCATTGACAGAATCTTTTCTTCTCTATCAGAAAATATAAATCAATAGGAAACAAATGATCTTCCACTTACATCCAATTAAATATGTTTCTCCTGCTGTTGAGTATTAACTTGTCAAGCACATCCACAAGTTTCAGAGTGAAGAGGCCCAAGGACAATGAAAGTTTTCTATCACCAGTGACACCTCAAATTGTAAAGGGCTACTTTTCAGTTTGATTTGCCCTCACAAGCACAGGGAGGGATAATCATAATTTAACCACGAAAGTTACCTGTGATACATGATTTAAAGTCATGTTTTGTAAAACTGTAAGCAGATTCGCAGCACGATTTTAAATCTGCTTTCAAACATAGCAAAGGCCTGAATTTGCAATTCTCTAGCAAATATGATCATTTCTGATCATTAAGTTTCATGAAGAGAGGCCCTGCTAATCTCTGGAAGTGTCAATTTCATTAAAGAAGATTATGACTCATAAAAGGAAACATCCCCAAAGTACCATCTAATTTGGGTTCACCAAATTTTCCTTGCCAACTCCTTAAACAATCTGTCAGAATGTTAGTCTAATCTCTACTCAAGGACACTCTTAACTGAAGTTACCGAAGTACAGAGTAAGTTTGCTTAAAAGCATAATTCTAGCAAGGTTGCTTACACACCACCTAAAGAATGACAACTCATTCAAGTACAAATAAACTGATAATGAAGTAAATATTTCTGAACTATTGCTATTGATGTAAAACCAACAGAAGCGTCCAACCACCTGGAAGACAACCTGACAAAGTGTGCTGGATCCTTCTTTTACACATTACCTTTTAGCACTAGTGGATAACTTAGCAGTGGTTTTGCTAGAGAGTTTGGTGTTTTTCTTCTGCTGGGCGGCAGAAGGTTTTCTTTCCTCTTGTTCTTCAGGCTCTGGAGCGGCTGGGTCTCGCTGGTCCGCATCTGAACTGCCACTGCTGGTGCTGGGGCTCTCATCATCGGACCTTTGCCTATCACTGGACATCTTGGTAAAGTTATCTCTTGGAAAACTTTTAAAGAGAACAGGGGAGGACGGGGAGAAAATGTTAAATCTAGGAAATAAACCAACAGCATTTTCTTCTATTCATCTAAAATCGTATTGTAATGAAAAAGCTTCAAAAGTGTTCACACTTATTTCATCATACAACAAGGGTACAGGGGAGGTGATGTGTCACACAACGCCAGCGTTCAGGGATTTGCCGAACTCAAGTTAGAAAACCCACTCACATTTTTTCCCATCTCTTGGACAATCTATCAATTGTCTACTTTCTCAGAAGGCATGAAACAGATTTGCCAAGGAACTTAGGCAACAAGCATTAATAACATATGACACACTGTAAATAACAGATCTCGCTGAAAAATGTTTAAAAGTCACTAATAACGTCTAAATATTTACACACTGACATTGGTCAAAGCTACCAAATTCCCTTTCCGAGAGGAAAACACACCCTGTTAATCGCCCATATGCTTATTTAAGGTGGCGATTCCTTCTCAGTGCACGTAAAGCCTTTAAACACAACACTTGGAAATTTAAAAATCAACTAACGAGCTCCTCTAGCTGTTTCCACCGCCAGCAGCGAAGATTCATCCGGCCAAGACCTAGCTGCCACCCTGGGAAAAGCAGAATTCAAACTGCACCTTCTGCAAAGCTCCCAATGCCACCAAGGTTCCTCGCTCAATTTTTACATCACGCACCGACATTTTGTCCAAAATAACGAAAAAAATAAGAAACCCAGAGGAAAAACAAACAAACAAACAAAGCCCCAAGAAGTGCAACAAATTTCCGCGCCCGCGGAGGCGAGCCGCGGCCGGCGTCGGCGGCCACGCAGCTCCGCGGCCCTTTGTGGGGAGGGCCGCGCGGGGGCCGCGGGCAGCGCTCGCCGCGCCGGGCGCCAAGTGATGCGAGCAGCCCGGCCGGCCCCGCCGCGGCTCGCGGACACCGGCGGCGCGGGCGCCCGGCGCGAACAAAGCTGCCCGCCCCCGCCCCCTCCCCCACCGCAGCCGCCGCCGCCCCGGCCGCCCCCCACGCGGCCCCCCGGCCCCTCCGCCTTACCTCGGCCGCCCGCCCGGCCCGCTCGCGCGCCGCTACGGTGTGGGGGAGGGAGAGAGAAAAAAACCCTTCCTTAAGGAAATGGAGGCAGCTGTGGGGGGGGGAAGGGGGGGGAGGGAAAAAAAGAAGCCGAGGAGGCTCTGGCCGGGGAGTGTGGAACATTGAAAGTCGGAGGGGGTTGTGCAGTGCCGGGCTCCGGCCGGAGGGTGGCGCCGCCCAGCGCCTTCGGAAAAAAGGGGGGGTGGGAGCTCGGCTGGGCGAGGGCGCGAGCTCCCGGCGAGGCGGAGGGGACGCGGGAGACCCCCGCGCGCTGTGGCCTCCCGCCGCCGCCGCCGCCCGGCTCGGCTCCTCCCGGCCGCGCAGTCAGCAAGTTCCGAGGCGAACGCGGGGGGAGGGGCGGGCGCGGCGGCGGCGCGCGTGCTCGCTGCTTGCCTGGCGGAGGGACGCGCGCCGCCGGCGCCCGGCGGGCGCGAGCTGCTCCCGCGCGCTGCCGCGCGCGCTCTCCGCACCTCCCCTCACCCGGGGGGTGCACGCCTCCGCCCGCGCGCGGCCAGGACAAAGAGCGCGGCGGGGACCTGGCGGGCTGGCCCCTGCCGCCCTTGGCCGCGGAGCCTGTGCCAGAGAAGGCGGGGGCGCGGGCACCGTATCGTGGGGCCGCTGTGCCGCGGGGTGGCTTCCGGCCTGGGCCCGCCTCCGGGCGGAGGCTGCCCATTGGGCTACCCGCGTCCCCAGGGCTGGTTCCATCCCGTCCGCCTGCGTGGGCGACGTCGTGGCTCCCGGGGCACCAGTACCTGGGAAAGGGCCTTGGGCGCGTGGTTGGGAGTCCCCCGCCGCCCCGGGAGACGGGAGACTAATGGGTGTTGTTGGCGAGGCCAGGCAAGCAGGCGGAGAAGAGCTGCCACTTGCCCCTCGCTGGAGGAAGGGACAAGTTGGGGTCCTGGGCATTGAAGAGGGTAGAATATATTTGTTGATTAGGGGGCCAACCTCTATTTCTTTTTGGCTCACAGCTTGCAACTGTCGCTGCCAAAAGGGACTGTCCTTCGGATGCTTTGAAACCTTAAAAATCCAAAACAGTGTTTAAAATGTCCCACTCAACATTCTTAAAAGTGAAGGAGAAGAGTTTAGGGTTGTGGGGTGGCGATGAGAGCTAAATACATGACACTTTTCTGCGGGACTCTTCTATCTTACACGAGGTGCCAGTTCTGGAAAGAAGTCCTGAGTGATGGTGGGTCAGAATGTCCACCCAGAAAAGCTTTAGGTGGAGATAGTGACAGTTTTGTTTGTTCTACCATTCTTTTTGCAGTCTCCAGGTGGACTCTGCGGTTTTTACCCTGCGGCACAAAGTAGCCAGAATACAAAAACTTCCTGTTTGCCGCCCAGACCTTCTCCAGCTACTGAGAACTTGTTCCGGTGATGGAGCCTCAAAGGAATTTGTGGATTCCTCTCCCACAAGTGTCCAGGGGCAGGGGTGCTGTGAGAATGTGCAGTTCACAGAGGGAGTGAGAATGGCAGAGTCAAAACATGTACCAGAGTTAAGGGAAAGAAGAAAAGACTGAGTGAGCCAACTATTTGCTTATTATTTCTCCTAATAGAAAACTTTTGGTAAAAGCTTGATAACAACTCTAAAGAGTAAGTTACATTTACGTAATTTTCCAAAGACACAGTCATTCAGTGAACTTTATTGAGGGCTCTATGTTGCTAGGTGCTGGACACACTCTCATTCAATTGCTGTGTGACTAAAACCAGGTCTCTACTCTGTGCTAAGAGTTCCTCCTAATCCAGAAGGAGAACAGTTCATTAAAGTTCACTAGATTCATAAGCAGTAAGGATATTCCACTCAGAATGAACAGATAGAATAGCTCATGCCTCAAAAAAGAGCATGGTCTGTCTGTGGACGAGCATTTTGATTTGGCTGGGTCAAAGAGTGCTTGTGGGAAAAGCTTGCTAGTGAAAATAGACGCAGAATTTTCCCCCAGCTTTACACGATGTGATGTTACAGCAAAAGCCAGACAATTTGGAGTTCAAGCTTTGCTTTGTTTGGAATGGGGAGATATAAAAGGAAAGCTGTATGCTAAACAGGGTTCTTTTAGGAAATTTAAGAACACAGAAATAGCCTGAAGGCCCAAAGGCCAATTGCTGATAGGATTTAGTGGGGTGAGGAGCTTAGGGGAGAAAGATATTTAGTTGTGTTTGGTAACATCTTCAGAAATAGTATTGGGTTGAAAAGCAAGGTAAGTGTATTCTAATCCTCATTCTACTAAGTTCATATGACCTTGGGCAAGTTAAGTTATTTCAATTACTCTTATGTAAAAGGAGATTGTATCAAAGGTTCTAAGCCCTCTCCTGCTCAAAAATTCCATGATTCTATGATTTTTTGGTGAGTTTGAAGTCATGGAGTTTAACTTAACATTCACCCTACAGAATATTCAGGATCTACTAACTGCTTGGGAAATTGGAGTGAAACATGGGTCATGCTCTTAACCAAGCTCAATTGTGTAGTAGGGCAGCCAGAAACGTAGCCTGCAGAATGAGAAGTGCTATATTAAAGAAGTGAATGAGAATAGAGCATTATTCATCATCAATTAATAATGGAACTATTAATTCAGATTGGAGTTGTGGGGCGTGAGGTAAAGGTCAAAGAAGGAAACATTAGATTAGTCTTGGAGAGAGCACTAGGGCCAGTGATAATGTAGATAATATAGGTTAATACTCTTGGCAAAATACCTGGAACTTGGGTGTTCAACAAATAATACCTATTGTTAAAGTCAACATAAAGATAATGAATGGTTCCATGAGGTTAGGGGCAGTAGTGCCCTGCCCCCACAATGTGAGGTGCCTGGCTGCCTTCATTCAGCTGACTCAAGGGGTTGCTCAAGTGATTTCAACTCACAGCTCCTCTCTCAGGTAACATGGCATCACCTCCACCAGACGTAACTTGTAAGGTACAAATTGCTTCTAATGTTTAGTTCTTCCTCACGTGACAACCTGTTTTGTGATTATTTTCTCTCTCTCTCTTGTTTTTGCTATGTCAATCCTTGAAATTAGGGTTCATGTTTCACAGGCACTCTTGGGAGCATATAAATTTGACCTAATGCAATTATTTCATAAAATATATAATAAAAAGGGCCCTTTTCCCATAAGGTCCCTCAGAATAGTTCCACAAGCAGACACCAGCTACCACAAAGCAGATTGTTTCCTCTCAGTCTCTTTTCTTTTCTCTTATTGGTGTGGGGTCCTGCCAGCCTCTCACTCACAACCCTGAGAAGGGCTGTGGTAGGAGGAAAGATGCCGAATCCAATTGCAGTATTACAATGATTATCTCTTATCCCCTTACCCAACAAATGTTGTGACAAAAAGAGGCCTGCCTAAGGGCAAATAAGTCAGACCCCAGAATCCTTTGCACCTCCCTAGTTTGGGAAATGCTTTGTCCTGTGCCTTTCAATGAGTCTCTCTTATCTGTGTACATAATTGTGAGTATGTGTAACTAAGAATTTCACAGGATCTATCACTGAGTTACCTAAGAAGTTTCTTAATTGAGTGATTATGTAAGCTGGGGTATAGACCTCAACTCATCCACCATGACCAACAGCATCCCTCACACATAGAAGATGTAGAATACATATGAATTTATTTTGTTGATTTGAAGGTGCTTTGTTTCCTTCCAGTCAATAACTTTTCTGAGTGTCCCTTCAGTTTTACTGGCTGTTTCTGATGCTTTCCAGTTACTTGTATCCTCAGTCCTCTGGCTAAGCAGTTTTCTCTTTCTACCCATAAAGACTGGATTGGTTTACTAGGAAGGTATTTCTTGGCTCAGCCTTAGTTTACACAGCTTTGTTTGTCATTGTTAGTCCCAGTGTCTTTGGACCCCCAGAATCCAATGCATCGCTTGACATCTGTGTGCACTTCCACTGCATCCTGAGGGGAAAACCTGCTGTGTGCTGTACCAAGCGCTGGGCCCTGGAGTTGGAAAGGTGCGTAAGCCTTGGTTTGATGTCAGATAACTCAGTGATTATTTTCTGTATTTCTCTTTTGAGATAACTCTAAGGGACGGTATATACCAAGAAAGGCTTATGTCATGGTAAGGAGCCTGTACACATGAAACAAAACCATGAGCACCTTAGTATGTCAAAAGGCATTACAGAAAAATTTTAAAGAAATATTTGACATTATAACAAAAATTTAGCCTTGCTAGTTATCCAGAAAGGAAAGTTGAAATGAAATATCTATCAAAATAGCAAAAACAATTTTTAGTTGTTACAATAATTCCTGGCAAATTGGTTTTAAAAAAAAATCCCTTTGCCCGTTTCCAGTAGCAATGAAAATTGGTACATGTTTCAAAAAGCAATTTGGAAGTTTTTTTCAGGAGCATTAAATGTTGCCATACCCTTTGACCAGATTTCTCCATTTCAAGAAATGTACTTTAAGGAAACATTCTAAAAGTGAGAAAAATGATATTGAAAAATTGGAAATGTCCAACAATATGCAAATGATTACACATACTGATTCACCCACGTAATTAAATTTGCCATTATTAAAATAACAGTTGTGCAAAGCAAGCTAAAATACAAAAACAGATTATGATAAAATACACTTAAGGTAGAAGTTTATCTGTTTTAGTCACTGTGAAATCAGAGCCTGCCTCAATACCTCTCAAGGTACTGAGCACAAAGTAAATCCTCTATAAATATTTGTTGAATTAATATCCATTGTATTTTTACAATAAGCAAAACAAAAATGTCTGAAAACAAAAGGTTGACCAGTACCTAGATTTTAGAATGACTATGAATATGAACAACTTTATATTCTTTTTACTATATGCAGTGTTTTTCTAGTTTAATAAGCAGATACTACTTTTATGAGGGGAAAAAAGATGTGAATAAATGCAGAGGTGTAGATTTGGCAAAAATAAATGCTGTTTTAATGGTTTTTTAAAAAAAGTTCTTACATAAATTGAAAGAAATGATGAAAGTTCAAGCAGACTATTTAGAATTTGTCAGGATTTTAAAGTTGATATAAGAAAAAATAGGGAAGACCAATTTTAAATACTGAAAAAAAGCCATATGAAGAGACTCCACATTAAATAAAACAAGCTCTGGCTCGAGGACAGATAGACCACTGAAAAAGATGTAACCAAGAATTAGATCATTTAATTATGTAACAGATGAGATTTTACCTAAAACATACAAAAAAGAAGTATTATGCAATAAATGACTGAGATAACTAGTTACCAATATGGAAAAAGATCACTTAAAATCATGCCTTATTTCATACATGAGCATAGTTACAAGTGAGTTCAAGAGTTAACATTTTTAAAAGTCACTACTTAAGAAAATTAGAATAATTTGAGTACATGATGCAGAGAGACAGAGTTATGATATACTATGCTAAAAAGCAACAGCACTACAAAAAATTACAAAAAAAAGCATTTGACCAGATACACAAATTGAAGCCTCAATATGCCTTCCTAAAGGAGCCACGTACGTATACATGTAGCAAGTTGAAACAACAAGCTAGATAAAATGGTTTGTATAATACTATGAATAATGATTAGTATATATCACATGTAATTCTGAATAGGCTTGTAAAAATATCAAAACATAGTTAAAGAACATGTTAGAAATTTGAAGTTATTAAACTGTATGTAAAAATATTTATATTTGCCTTAAAAAATGTAAGAAATATATATATTAAAATGGGGTACAACGTTCTTGCGTTCAAAATTTGCAAATCTAAAAACTATGTAATGCCAAATACCTGGAGGAGTATTATGAGAAGGGCACTCTCCTATATTGCTGATGGCACTGTAAATTGATATAACCTTTTTGGGAAGCAGTTTGGCAATGTGCTACAAGAATCATAAAAATGTTCATACTCTTTTAACCTAGTAATTCTACTTCTGGGAATCTATCCTAAGGAAATAATCCAAAATATTTTTTAAATGCTATATGCCTGACAATGTTTATCCCAGTGTAATTTATACTATATAAAAATGGAAACCACTCAAACTGTCCAATATAAGGACTATGCTTGGTAAATTACGGTTCATTCACTCGATGGAATATGATACATGAATATAAAATGGTGAGTATTATAACTAACAGTTTATCAATTCCTCCTTGTCGGAAAATCCTTTTCTATGAAATCAGCTCATATCCTGCTTAGTTAAAAAGACTAACAAAAGTGTCACACATCATTTTTTTAACTTATATTTTTACTTAACATCATCACTTACATTTTTCTGAGATGCCTTATAGCATCTTCTGTAAAATCAAGTTAAATGTATCCTTTCTGCTTCAGAAAACAAAGTTGTATCCATGATGGTTGAAAAATGTATAATAGAGATTTGGAAGAAATATGCAAACAATCATTTTGGAATAAGTAGCCTGATTGCTTGTGATTCTGGCTACCTCTTCCATATTGCATAAATGGTTATCTAATTAGAAAAGGCTCAATAAGGGGCAGTGTGCTTTCTTTTGGGGCTACAAATAAAGTAGTTTAATTTGATATGATAATCAGGTTTATGTGCCAGTTGAACATCTATATAACTAAAGTAGTAAAACAATATTTGTACAGAATGTTTCTGTTTCAAGAGTAAGATTTTTAGTTTTTTTCAGGTCAATTTTAAAGGCTCATTATAATTTATAAAGATCTCAAAAATCTTTTATGCCTAGTAAAATGTCAGATGTATATGACTTTAACTTCTCTGGATTATAATATCCCAAAATAACTCAGACGAAGTAAACATCCCAGAGTAATGTGAATGAGGTAAAAAAACAGTGATAAATACTTTTCAAAAAGAATATATATTCTGTGTGGTAGAGGTAAGGAACATCTCCAACTTAGATTCATGAAGGAATGACCACTTAGTATCAGTACTAATAATCCAGAAAAGAATGTTGAGGTACTAGACTTTTTCTACCGATGAAATTAAGGATTAGAGACAATAAGTCACTTTCCTAAAGTCTTAAAAGTAGCTCTTGACAGAACTGTAGAGAGCACTTTGGAATTGTATGCCCATTCTGCTATGCTGTCATATCTACCAGGGCAAAGAGTCCAGTCTCCCAAGTCACCAGCTCCTATAGAGATTGTCAAAAGACTGTCATCAGAAAGTTATTGTAACTTTAAGTCTTTTTGTACCTTTGTTCATAAACATGAAAGAGACCTTCTCTAATATGGTAGTATAGATTCAGTAATCCTGTTATAATCATCCTCTACATAATCATCCTATATATTCTTGATAAGACTTGTCACAATTTATAAGTAAATTTTTTGTGTGTGATTATTTCTGCAATATTTTTCTCCCCCTACTAGAAGGAGGGAAGGTCCCATATCTATTTTTTGTGCCTAGGACAGTATCTTGGCATACTTGGCATATAATATTTAGTAAAATAATTCTTGAATGAGACCACATTACCTTCATTCACAGTCAAAGAGAGCCAACTGAAGGAAATGTTACAGAATAATAACAACAAGAAAAATTATTTTTTCACACTGCCTAATATATTTATGGAACCAGTTTCGTTAAAGAGAGCATAGGCCAAGCATACAGGAATTGAAAGGTATTTAGAGAAATTAAAGGACAATAGTTTCATACAGTGAAATAAATTAAAGATGTTTGGTATATGACTCTCATCTCTGAGATAAATGTCAGGGAGAACAATGATCACATTTTCTCACCCAATTTCTAATAAGATCATGGTCAGAGAATGAGTACTGGGCTATAGGCTTATGCTGTTTTCTAAAAGTACTGCAGGGTAACACAGTTTTTCTAACCTGTTTAATAAAATGTCTGCATAGAAGAAATCAAGTTTTGTGTTCTATAAAGCTAAAGTCTGGCAGTTAAGATTAAAATCAATCACCTCAGTCAATCTCAGACTCATTGGCAGAGCAATTTAAAAGAACTGATGGAAATAAAACTGTTACACATTTGGTCCAACTCTCTCTACTACTTTATCAAAACATTGTGGTCATTGACCCAGAAACTCAGCATCTTAAGTTTAAGTCCTGGTTAAAATGCTTCAGCCTTCTAGATGCCAGTTTCTTTATCAGTAAAATGAAGAGTCTGAAAGTCCTTTCCAATTCTGGAATCCCTATGATTTATGCTTTTGTTTAAATAAATAATGTTGAACACACTGAATTAACTAACATGATTGTTAACATCTTTAAAAACAGAAACAACAACAACAAAACTAACAATGCTTAAAGGCACCACTTATGCCAGTGATGATTTAAGGCCATATGTATCCACATGAGTTGATTAACTGTTAAAATTCAATTTAGCTTTTAAAAATTAGAATGTCTTATGTAAAGGATACTATAACCAGTGCCACCTTTTCCCCATTATTTTGGCTATATGAACATATGAGTATCCAAACCAGCTGTCAATTTAAATGGGAAAAAATACAACAGCAATTCAAGTTGTTTAGAATTTTGTAAAAAATAATTGATGTCATTTTTCATTTTTAATAAGGTTGTTTCTGTCACATGAGTTTTCCACTTTCTGGTTAGATTAATTCTCAACTTAATTTTTTTCTTGTTCTTAGAAGAATTTCTTAAAAAACAAAGTTATGACTACTGTATGGCTACTCTTGCTATACACACAAAAAGTCCCATAAAAATGAACGTAGGAAATATAATTACATGCATATCTGAGACTTGATTTATTCAAATAATAAATATAATAGTCCTTTTAAAGGACAAAGAACAGTGGTAGAGAGTAATGTGCCAAACAAGACAGCATCTCTGCTCTAAAGGATTTATAATCTAGGAGGATAGCTTAAGAGGGATGGCCTCAAGGTCTAAAAACAGGGACTTCCTACCTAAAAAAGCAATGGCTGAATTTCATTTTACCTATTCTTTAGGTAATAAGTAGCCCCTTGGAATTGTTTTGCTGCCTTCAAATGCGTTAGAGGGTAGGCCAGAGGATATGAAAGGTAGATTTATATACCGACTCAGCCAACAAATATTGAGTACCTATTCAACAAATGAAAAACTGCATTTTGTAATACCTAGTCCTGCAGAGAAAACTGTATTTTTGAATGTAGGTGACATGTCCATTAACACACACATGAGCACATGCATGCATGCATGCACACAGAGCAGTCTCTGAAGAAATAGGCACTAGTGAGTAGATAGAAAACAAGTTCTATCTTAGGATAATTATATGGTGGTTAAATAGCAGCAGTTTAATTTTCACATTGTGGTAGGTTATCTTTTTTTAAAAAAAATGGAATTCAGAATTCAACCTTTCAACTGGGATACTTCAGATGTTGGACTCTCTCACTCACTTCTTTTATGCTGTCTTTTATGTACATTGCCTCAGGTAATACCCCCAATAACCCCAATTATTATATGTTAATAAATACAAATGAGGAAACTGAGGCACAGAGAAATAAAGCAACATACTCGAGGTCACATTACATGACTAGTAAATGTTGGACTGTGCCCCAAAACATATGCTCTTGGCTGCTGTGCTGTGCCATTTCTGAAGAAAACAGTGGCATTCCAAGTGAAGAGATGAGAAAGAGGAGAAGAAATTAACAGCATCATTGGCCCCACAGTGGCATGAAAGGATTGAGATGTCTAGGACAGCCTGGATATGTTGACAGCCAGTGAAGAATAGGGAAGTGCTGTGGTTTCAGGCAACCCCAGGACGTTGCTTTTGGACAGTCTTTGGATAGTGGGATTGACAGTAACTGTCCGATGAGGAAGAAATGTGTAAAGAAGCTCCTATAAAAATCAGAAACAATATGTGGTCTTCCTGGGCAATTTTTCTTCTACCAAACTCTCTCTAGTTCATCCTCTTTCTTTATGACATTTTCTTTCTTTGTCCGTTTCCTCTCCTATCCCATTTAGCCTATTATAATATTGACCTAAATTTTAAAGTATTTATTAAATCAAATGTCTATATCATCACACTCTCTCTCTCCACTTCCATTAGAAGAAAACAACTGAAGTAACTTAAAAATGATTTCTTACTGGTGAGGAACATGCAGGTCAGTGACTCTTAACAGAAGAATAGTGTCCCCAGGTGGACTAAACTTTTAAAAAAAGTCTTTTTAAAAAAAGAGATTATGAAAATAAATCTTGGTACTCTGTCACTTCAATATTAGAAGATATGGCCAAATCTTAAGTACAAAGCATTTGCTATTAAAATTTAACATTTTATTTTACATTTTTTTAAAATCCCAACATTTAGATTTAGGAACAATGATTAGACCCTTCACTTTATAATGGGAACAAGAAGTTCTTGTGTGGCTAATGTAGGCCGAGGGATAGTTTATAGAATGCTGAAATCTCTGCATTTCTGTAAAGAACACTAAATCACTGATAAGCTGTATTTGTGCATTTAACTGTGAGTATATAAACATAATTGTTAGTTATTTAAAGGAGTTGTCTGGGGAAAATTCCCAGCATCACCAGGCATCTGTGTCTACTGTGGCACAAATAGTGTTTGGACTAAGGACTTAATCTGAGTGTACTTACTTTAATCGAACAGAGTGCAAATATATATATAATATGTATACACATACATATATATATAAGTGTGTGTGCACAGATGGTCAGTTTGCTACAGGAACAAGCACTTGTTTGTTAAAGACACTACAAACGAGACTAACATTGCAGCAATCTCAACCACATAACTTGACAAACACATGTAACTTGAGTGCTGCAAATATTAAATAAGTTAAAACCAGTATCAGGGACTGACATCAGGAGCACATGCACAGGCTCTATATTGCCTAGCTACAATGTGTTGTAGTGTGGTATGTGCAATGGAAAATCCAGACAACAGGGATCCCAGTTTAAAGAGATTGATTTGGGGTGAGGAAAGGTGATATGGTATTCATCTCTGTACAGCTTCTTAAAACTGATTTACTGCAGTGGCTTATGGAAGTAACAGATGTTTATTTGAATGAATATTCATTTGCTGACATCAAGTCCCAGTAGATGACACTTTCCTCTTAAGAGGTCATATTTTCCTCTTATAGAATATTTGCTATTGTAGTTGCCAATTGTCTATTTAGAAGGCATAATATTAAAGGAGCTAGGTAAAGTAGAGTATTGATGTATAATCTGAACTAGAAGTAAATGTGCTAGTTAGAAACTGCAATAATGCTAGATATAAACATCATAGTGACTTACCTTAACTTTCTTGACAGCATAATGACAGCTTCTCATCAACCAATCATGAATTTTCTTTTAAATTACCTTATTAGTATACCTCCAGTAGAACTGGAAAGATATTTATCTGAGAACATTACCAAGGAGTCAAGTGACTTTAAATAACCATAGAAACCAAATAAAGAATTTTATTGTAAAGAAGCTTTACAGATTATAAAGTTATATGTGAATAGAAATTGTTATTTGGGGGCCTAGCTGCATCTCTACCACTTATTATACAAAATTTTACTTTATTCTAAGTATATTTTTCAAGAAAACAGTAGTATCAGAAGTACAGATAGCCTGTTACAATTGTTTGATTCATAAGTTCATGCACTGGGGCCAGCTTATCATACCTAAAGTTACTTTGGCTCTGCAAAAGATTATTTTGGCAGAAGTTTTATTAGTGTATCAAATTGTCTTGTAAGAAACTTGGCCAGGATTACTGCCCAAGATGGCAAGTTATAAATTTTAAACCTTTTTACTACACACTCCCACCCACGCCCCCAAGACAGTAGTACTATTGGATTTTATGGTCCTATGATCCAAACACAGATTTGTTACATAATTCTAAAAACAAATAAGATAATTTTAGGAGCAAAGTTATAATGAGATAAGGATCTGGTTATATTTTTTGGTTCATGAAATGCCTGGAGTATTTGGCAACATAACTAAGCCTCCATTATCTATGGTGTTATAAGAACATATATAATATATACAAAGAAATCTGTAGCTAATTCAAAAATATCACTGTTAAGCTATTTGAGTCAGCCTTCTTTCTCAAACTGACAGATGTGTTTTTGATTATCTAACTCTTCATATTAGTGGTTGTCAACTTTGGCTGCACATTAGAATCATCTGGGGATGATTGAGGGGCTTTTAAAAATCCTGATGCACAGGCCATACTCCCGATCAATTAAATCATAAGCTCTGGGGTGAGACCCAAGCATTAATATTTTTTTAAGCTTTCCTAGGTGATTCCAGCGTATGGTCGAGGTTGAGAATCATTGCTTTCCATAACTTAGTGGTAGGGATGTGAAGAATCGGTATGGTGGAAAAATGGTACGAAAATAATATCTACTTGCTAAATTAAAGAATGAACATTAGTGATTGTTCAAATTGCCATAGACCAGTGATGTATAGAAAGAGATTATTAGACTGTTTTTTTCTGATTCATTGAAATATCCTAACTTCAGTTCCATCTGTTGCATGAAAGAATAAATTTACAAATTATAGAAATGTGATCTGAAGTATACCAGTAAATCACTTGCCCCTGTATTTTAATCTGTGATAACTATTTTTTCCTATGGATTTCCTCTGTGGTCATATAAGAACTATTTTTAATTTGTTTTGTCCTTTTTGAAAAAAGTGGTTTTGAAGTATAATATACACATTATTGTATAGAAGTATAATATACACATTGTGTAGTCATGAGGCAGAATGAATAATTTTCAGATGGGTAATTGGAGGTGGCAGGTGTCCTTGGGAAATTGATTTTTAAGCCATTCTCAACTTAGGGAAAAAAGATAAATCTATGCTTTGTGCTATTATTCCTTAATTATATTCATTTTCATAAAGTATGTTTTCCTGAGGTATCTTAGAGTTATCCAGTAAGAAAAGTGAGTTATAGTAGAGATACAAAAATTCCCCCAACTTTGATGCAATTTCAGTAAGTTGGAAGCAGTTATTTATTTGATTAGATATAATCGATGTAGAATATAGAAGACTGTCTAGTACACTGATTAGACTCAAACGAGGACTCAAAACCTAGCTCTGCCCCCTCCTAGCATGTTTCCTGGAGCACATCACTTAACTAGTCTACAGTTTCACTTTTTTCATCTATAAAAGGATTATATTGATATCTTCTGTGTAAGATTGTTAGTTGTGGGAGATTAAATGGGGGAAATGTTGACAGAATCCTTACCATAGTGCCTGGCATGTGGTAAGCCCTGAATAAATGGTAGCCATTTTTAGTTATTCAAACAGATTTTTTGAAAACCTGCTTTTTTTTTCTCCTTGGGAATATATATTTTCTATAACTAGCCACGGTAGACCTTTGCCATTTATTAGGGCTATAGGAAATCTTTGCATATACTTAAATTTAGGCATCAGATGGCAAGGAGAGTGCCTGTTTCTGCATGAGTGTGCACTCATGGCTGTGCAAGTTGAGTGCATAATCCTTCAGGCTCATTCACTGAGGAACCCTGTCCTGTGCACCAGATAGGAAACATGTGCAGTGTGTTTCCCAGCAAAGCAGAAATCACCTCCCTTCCTGGACCATCTCAGTTACTGCTGAAGAGTGAGAATCAAGAATCAACATATTCTAACAGTCTCCCTAATATATATAATGTCATTGATTCTAACATGCGCGTTTTAACATCTCTGAAATCAAAATATACCTTCCAATCAATGATGTCTTAAATCACTCTCAGCCAGGCAGTATTGGTGATGTAGTTGTCATTGCCTGTGACTGCATGAACTTGGCCATAGCTCTTCATATTGCTATGATGTATGATAAAAATATAAATCCAATTAAGCTTAAGAAAATTCTTTCAATAAACAAAGTAACAATTCTAAGTAGTAAAAAAAAAATCATAGTTTAACTGGCAGTGACTTTTCTTCCACAATAGCACATAAAATAATGATTCATCATAGAATCAAATTTTTAATTTGATTTAATAGTGTGCTATTGTTTAATTGACAACAATTTTTCTTAGAAGTTTATAAAATAATGACATATTTCAGAATCAAATTTTCAATTTTATGAAATACAGTAAAAGCACATACTAATTTTTAAGATTAGTCATTTATCAAACTGTTGAATATGATTGTTAAATAACTCAGAATTAAAATTTTAATTTAATAATACAGTTCTTAAAAATGGAAAAGTGAGGCAGAAGTATAGAGTCAAAGAAGGAGATGTGTTTTGAGAAGGACTCAGTTGCTGTTGCTGACTTTGAAAATGGAGGAAGGAACTATAAGCCAAGGAATGTGGGAGGTGTCTAGAAGCTGGAAAAAGGAAAAAGATAGTTTCTCCCCTAGAGTCTCCAGAAGTGAGTGAACTTTCTTCTGGTGAGATCTACCTCAGGCATCCTAACCTGCAAAACAGTAAGATAATACACTGTTGATGTAAGTTTGTGGTAATTTGATATGTCAGCAATAAGTAACTAATGCAATTAATAAGGTAGAAAAATTCTTGTGATTATCTGCATTAGGTAAATGGTTACTAAACTTATGAATTTAATAGACCAGTAAAAGTTCCAAAAAGTGCTGGAACCAATTGCTAGCTTTTAATTTACTGCCTTATTCTAAACTTGTTGCTTAAAATTATAACACGACAGCGGCATATATAATTTTACAAGATAATAATATAAATATAACATATAAGAGCAAATACATAATTACATTTAATTTAGAAAAATCTCATTATATTGTCTTTATTTTTCTCACTTCATCCAAGGACCAATTAAAAATATCCTATGCCAGCCTCATTCTGTGGTCAGACATTTGGAAACTATATACTGACTGCATTTTGTTGATTTTAGTGTGCAGATTTTTTAGTTGCCTGAAAGGAGGGAGATTGCCATTAGAACAACAACAAACATCCTCAGATTATAAATTCCTAGTAAAAAGTTCCCAGGGGTTTGGAAAATTTTTTTCAATGATAACATTATCATCACCTGTGCGGCAACTTTTTTGATTTCCCCAATCTTTTCTTGCTGTGTATCCAAAACATGTTGTATTAGTTTCCCATGGCTTCTATAACAAATTACCACGAAGTTGGTGTCTTAAAATAACAAATACTTATTCTCTTATAGTTATGCAGGTCAGAAGCCTGACATAAGTTTCAGTGGGCCAACATCAAAGTATTGTTGGAGCCATGCTTGCCCCAGAAGCTCTAGGGGAAAATCTGTTTCCTGGTCTTCCAGCTTCTAGAGCTGTGGTCCTTGCACTCTTTGGCTCATGACCCCATTACTCTTTCTTCAAAGCCAGCAGCATAGCATCTTTATTTATGTATTTTTTTAATTGTTATTTTTAATTCGGGAGTACATGCTCAGGATGTGAAGGTTTGTCACATAGGTAAATGTGTGCCATGGTGGTTTGCTAGACATACCAACCCATCACCTAGGTATTAAACCTAGTATGCATTAGCTATTTTCTCTAATGTTCACCCTCCCCCACCATCCCCCGAAGCATAGCATCTTTAAATCTCTCTCTCTCTGCTGAGATAGTCACATGACCTTCTCTCTTCTTTGTCAAATATCTCTCTGCCTCCCTCTTACAAGGATATTTGTGATAACATTCAGAACTCACTCATATAATCTAGGAACACTCTCCCATTTTAAGATTCTTAATTTAATCATGTCTCTAAGTTCTCTTTGGCATGTAAGTAACATTTACAATTTCCAGGGTTTAGGACCTAGATATCTTTGGGGACCATATTCAGTCTGCCACTTATGCTTAATTTCTATACACATTGCCCAGCTGATGTATTTACTTTACATTTATTCTGAGTTACCCATTAAAGTTGTGACACATTCTAAGATGTCTAGATCCTGGAAAGCCATGTCTATGACTACCAAAAAAGGAAGCCATAACACAATTAAGTAGTTTTTATTAATAACCTATTTCTTGTGTACAGGGTCTTTTACAGAAAGCCTTCTCCTAGGTAGTTAAATAAGAGCTACTTGTGAATATGCCACATTGATTTTGGAACATTCTCTGAAAACCTTGGTGCAAAAATGACACTCAGACTACTAGGGCAGAACAGTCTACTGAGAACTCTCAACAGATGCTCAGGCACCCCTCCTCCCATTTCAGCATCTTATTCCTGAGATGGGCTGTTGCTGAGGCATATACAAATATAATTTAAGAGAGCTTTGAGGGCCTCTTCTTCCCTTCTCCTAAATTGCTGTCAGGCAACTGGAGGATCCATTGCGCTGTGGGGGAAAAGGCATAACAAAACAAGTTGGCAAACCCAGTTCTGTGGTGGACACTGGCCGTTCTGTTCAGGCCATTGCTGTTGCGGTTCGGTAAACAGTATCTGAGTGACTCTGACCTACCAAACAGCCAATTAACTGCCAAGGAAGAACATGGGTATAGGGAGGATTTGTCTTTAAGTATCAATTCCTATTAAATAAGACAAACATCTACTTGTCTGCCTAGAAAAGGAGCGATATTCTAAATTGGTAGTTTCAGATGCAGTTTCAGGTGCTATGGAATTCAGAGGTACCTCAAGCAAGGATACCAGGGTGAATGGAATAGACAGAACAGACGCAATTCTGGGCCATCTATCCCAGGTTTACCCAGAGCAGTCTCACTTGTATCTGTTTTATTAATTGGGGTTCTTTGTAAGTTTTTGTTTTTAAAAATGATTCAACTACTTTTTTTAGAGTAAAAAGAAATTCTAAAGGAACATAGGTTATTTTAGCTCTTGTTTTTGTAAATACACAGATTCATGCATGCAGTGAAGGCATACTTGGAATACAGTGGTTAGGAATACAGGTGTTGGAATCAATGGACCTAGATGAAAATTCTAGCTCTAAAACTTGAGTTGTGTAATACTGAACCTGTTTATTTCAACTCTTAGTGACAGACTGACCTTGCACCTCTCCAGTGAGGATGATAACTGCCTACTTTCTCACAGGGGTTTTGTGAGGACTAAAGTATATCTTACCAGTAAAACTTAGTCCATTTAAATTTAAGAAGAAGACAAGGTTACATGCCTCTGAGCTTGTGTTGCATATTGGGTTGGAGATTGTATTTGTCTGTTTTCAGACTGCTGATAAAGACATACCTGAGACTGCGCAATTTACAAAAGAAAGAGGTTTAATGGACTTACGGTTCCATTTGGCTGGGGAAGCCTCACAATTATGGCAGAAGGCAAGGAGGAGCAAGTCATGTCTTACATGGATGGTAGCAGGCAAAGAGAGAGTTTGTGCAGGGAGACTCCTCTTTATAAAACCACCAGATCTCATGAAACTTATTAACTATCATGAGAACAGCATGGGAAAGACCTGCCCCAATGATTCAGTTACCTCCCACTGGGTCCCTCCCACAACATGTGTGAATTCAAGATGAGATTTGGGTGGGGACACAGCCAAACCATATTATTCTGCCCCTGATCCCTCCCAAATCTCATGTCCTCACATTTCAAAACTAATCATGCCTTCTCACCAGTCCCCCAAAGTCTTAATTCATTTCAGCATTAACTCAAAAGTCCACAGTCCAGTGTCTCATCTGAGACAAGGCAAGGCTTTTCTGCCTATAAGCCTGTAAAATTGAAAACAAGTTAGTTACTTCCTAGATACAATTGGGGTACAGTCATTGGCTAAATACAGCCATTTCAAATGGGAGAAATTGACAAAAACAAAGGAGCTGTAGGCCCCATGCAAGTCCAAAACTGAGCAGGGCAGTCAAATCTTAAAGCTCCAAAACGATCTCCTTTGACTCCGTGTCTCACATCCAGGTCACGCTGATGCAAGAGGTGGATTCCCATGGTCTTTGGCAGCTCCGCCCCTGTGACTTTGCAGGGTACAGCGCCCCTCCCAGCTACTTTCATGAACTGGCATTGAATACCTGCGGCTTTTCCAAGTGCACAGTGCAGGCTGTCAGTGGATCTACCATTCTGGTGTCTGGAGGACAGTGGCCCTCTTCTCACAACTCCACCAGGCATTGCCCCAGTAGGAACTCTTTGTAGGGTCTCTGACCCCACATTTCCTTTCTGCACTGCCCTAGCAGAGGTTCTCCATAAGGGCCCCGCCCAGCAGCAAATTTCTGCTTGGGCATCCAGGTGTTTCCATACATCTTCTGAAATGCAGGTGGAGATTTTCAAACCTCACTTCTTGACTTCTGTGCACCCATTTGTTTGTGCATATCATTTGTTTCACTAATGATAGGTATGTGATTAAGGTGACTTCCTTTCCTTCTTCCTTTCTAAAAGCCCAGACAAATGCCTATTTGACATCGACTGGCCCCGGTAAGTAATCAATATATAACCAGAAATAGCATTTAACTTGGCCAGAATTTGGTGACACTATAAAATGTCATATCCTGCTTGTGAGAGTGTAAATTGGTTCAACTTTTTGGAAGATCATTTGGTAATGTATCAAGAGACTTAAAAAGACATAGCAATTTGACTTTGTGTTCACATCTGATCACCACTTTTGGGTAAAGTGGCTTTATGTATAGAAGTGTTTATCACAGTAAAATTATAAAAGAAAAATGGAAATAACAATTATTAAGTTATTGAAACATAACCTAATATATGGTTATGGCAAAGATAGGGTAAAAAAAAGCAGAGCTTGAAACAGTATATATAGTGTGACCTGAATTTTAAAATTATTAGTACAATAAGACCGAACATTTAAAAATTACTGAATGGAAACTTAACCATGCAGCGGTCACATCTGTATAAAGAGATTGCATCCTTCTAAGCAAACTGTGTACACATATCTGGTTAATTCCTTTGAATAAATTCCAAAACATGTAAATGATGCAGTATGAGGTATATTGCCATTTTTATTTTTTAAGTGGTTTATGTTACATTTTCAAATAGTCATCCAGAAGTATTATATCAATTTACATATTTCCATGTAGGCAAGCCAGTTACTACTTATGTGTACCTGTCCTACAAGGTCTTCTTTATATTTTTTTATTTTCCAAATTATCTACCTTAAATGTGAATGTTTTAAAAATAAAAAATACTTACACATATGAAAAATGACTATAAATGTATATTGGAAATGCAGACCAAATAAGTTAGAATATCACTTCCCTCAACAGTGATCGTTGGGAGTTTCCTGGAACCAGCATAAGACCCACATATCAACCAAATGTCTGTCTACCTACCTTTCTTTCTTTAAGTGGTACTTGTTTCTACAAACCTGTCTCACCATCCATCTCGTGTTAAAAATGCCAAAAATGGGGCTCCCAACCTAGTTCCTCTAGCCTCTTCATTTCTATCATGGCCTCTTCATTTCTATCAGTGGTACTATCTTTCTGTCCCACTTGAAATCTTGGTACCATCTTTGATTTCTCCTTCCTTGCCCACCACGTGCAGTTGCTA
Source organism: Trachypithecus francoisi (assembly GCF_009764315.1). Lineage (NCBI taxonomy): Eukaryota > Metazoa > Chordata > Mammalia > Primates > Cercopithecidae > Trachypithecus > Trachypithecus francoisi. The sequence continues at coordinate 61,066,035 of NW_022681458.1, forward strand.
AGTCAGAACATTTCCTAAACCTTTCCTCTGTCCTTTCTTTGCCATTTCCATATTCTCACACTAGCACAGGTTTTTATTACCTCTTTTATACAACAGATATATATTGTGGACCTACCCTGAACAAGGCATTATACTATGGCAATACAGGATAGATGCTGTCTCTCCTTCAGAGAATTTATAGTCTAACAAGGCAGACAGGGAGTAAATGACAAATTGTAAAATTAATCGTACAACTACAATTGTGGTAGTTTCACAGATGAAAGAAAAGTTATAACAGCAAATAACTAGAGAGACAGATCTAGTCTGGAGGGCTCAAGTGAAGATTTCTTGAAGAAGTGCTATTTACCTTGGGCTCTGAAGCAGTGCATTAACTAAGTGAAGCGGAGAGAGAGCAAACTAGGCATAAAGGAACAATGTGCTGAAAGAAACCCAGGAGGAAAGGACCTGGGGCATTTATGATGCTGAGTCAAAGCCAGTTTGGGTGGAGGGCAGAGAATGGATTGCCCTGAGGCTGGCAAGGTAGGTGGCCAGATCATGTAGCTCTTTGTAAACTATGTACTAGATTGTAGCCCTCAAACAGCTTAAAATTAGCCTCTGTGCCTCGAGGTTAGAGCCCCTTCAGTCACTATTACCGGTAACAACTAAGACACGTTTATTTAAAAGACCTGTTGGAACATGTCAGCTTCCTGACTAAAGGAAAACAGAAAAACCATTAACAACACAAAAAAAATCTTTACTTAGTGGCTTATCATTGGCAGTGGACTCAACTAGACTCCCTGGGCTTTGGTATGGGATGAACTGTGTCTCCCCAAACTTCATATGTTGAAATTCTAATCCCTAATTCCCCAGAATGTGACCATATTTGAAAATACAGTTGTCGTAGGTGTAATTAGTTAAGATGAGGCCATGCTGGAGTAAGGTGGACAGCAAATCCAGTATGACTGGTACCTTGATAAAAAGCAAAATTTTGGACACTTACAGAGAAACACACACACACACACACACACACACACACACGGGGAGGGGAGGAGGAAGGGAGAATGCCATTGAGACTGGAGCTGTGCTGCTACAAGCCAAGGAACTAGCAACAGCTAGGAGGCCTGGAACAGATCCTTCTTCACCTTAAACATTCCTCTCTGCTCATCATAACATCCCTTTCCCAGGGGTCTCAGAGCTTTGGAAAACTTAAAATCAATCTCCGTAAAAAAGAATTAAAGAATTTAAGCCTGAGATGTATATATATATTAAAGGGTGTTCCATAACCCATAATTTTACAAATAATGAATATGTGCCTTTCTTATTATAGGTCTAGTTTTGCTATTACATACAAATGAAAAAAATGAAGCTAATAACATGAAATTGGCTTTAAACCAGATAGGAAATTTCTGCCATGGTTCAGACGTGGATAATAATCTATTCTTTGCTGGTTTTTCAAGCTATAAGAAGTGTAAAATTTTGTCTTCCTAAACAAATTAATATTTATTCATTAAAGCATTAACAGAGATAGAAGTGTAAATTTTCATGGTTATATTAACTGTTAGTTTATTTTAAGGAATTACTGTTAGTTTATTTTAAGGAATTACATTGAACCACCTAGAGACATATGTTAGTTTATAAGTTGAGTATGGTTAACTCAATAATTAAAAGAACATTATTTCCCTTTTAGTTAAGAAGAAAAATCAAATGATGCCAGTGGTAATAGTTAAATAGAGTAGACAATATCTGTAGCAAGTGACTATTTTCCTTTGTTATATTTTGGTGATGAGGAATCTGAATTATGTTGAGAACTAGGGCATTAACCTGACACTAATTCCAAAATAAGCATAGAAATAACCATTTTAATAACTATTAGATGGGTTGTGCCCACAATATGCTGTCTCAAAAGCCACCTCTACATAACGTTAATTCGTTTTAAACATTGAGTTTTAGTATTATTGTAAGGGCTTTCCTCTTTGTTATTTGATTTCATCATCTTAATGTCTGTGCAATTTTACCTGTAATATTCTGTGATGTTTTTCTGTTTAAAATATATTTGAAATACAGAGAATATGTTTCTGGTACGCAGCCTGTAAGATGGCCCCCATGACCCTCACCTCCTGATATTCACACCTTTTATGTCACTTCCCCTTGAGTATATGGTTGCCTCAGTGGCTCAGTTCTAATAAATAACAGTGTGACAGAAGCAATGTTATATTCCTTTTGATATTAGGTTAAAAAAAGACTGCAGCTTCTCTCTTAAGTACTCTTGCTCATTCTCTCTTGTTCTTCCTTAAATCTTGCCCTCTCTTAAGTTGATCTTGGGAAACCCAGCCACCATATTATAGGCAGTCCTGTGAAAAGGCACATGTGAACGATCTCGGAAGTAGAGCTTCTGAGGCTTGCCAACAGCCACGTGACTGAGCTCAAAAGTGGATACTTCAGAGACTCCAGCCCTGGCTGATAGCAGAACTGCAACCCCGTGAGTGACTCTGAGCCAGAACCATCCAGCTAAGTAACACCCAGATTCCTGAGCCACAGAAACGATTTGAAGTAATAAATATTTGTTGTTTCCAGCCACTAAGTTTTGTGGTAATTTCTTACACAGTAATAAATATTAGAACATTGAGTACATTGGCTTTCTTTCTGTCTTAAAATTTATCCAACCACATTTTGGGGATTGAGTATGGGACTGCTATGTTAAGTTTGGCCTTAAGTGGGGAAATATATCATTATGTCTTATTTTCAGTGGAGATTTCCATAATTTACCTGAGTAGACTACAATGGCCCATTGTGTTCTGTGTGGTGTGTGTAAATTTATTTCAAAGATCTTGATGAAATTCCTGATAATGCAAAGAAAAGAAAAGAAAAAAGAAAAATGAAAAAGTTAGCAATTTAGTATTTGTTAGGTGTAATATCCTGGCACTATGCTTACATGCTTATATATTAAAGTATCAAGAACTGCCATATGTTTGGAATCTATTATATGGTTCATTCACCCCTTCATTCGTTGAATTTCTCATTAATCCCTTTAGAAAGCATCTGTTGAGTCCTTATTATGACCAGGCATTTTACCAGGTCATACCAGGTATAATAGACATATCAAGTCGAATCTTACTAATTCTGCCCTCTAGAAACTTAAGGTCTAATAAGGTAGACAAACCAATAATTATTACAATAGAGGGCAATAATTGACAGAAATAGCAGTTGGCCCTGGATACTACTGGCACAAAGAAGAGGCTTTAGAAGGAAAAGCTACCTTTAGAAGTCATGCCTGATGTTGAAGGATAAATAGAATTTAGTCAAGTAAAGGAAAACACGAGGAAATTGTTAATATTTCAAGCAAAAGCAAGATGTGTGTCAAAGCACAAAGTACAGATAGAGTTTAAAACTTTCAATTTTGTGTGAATAAACTTGATGCCAGCCCTCTTGGTGCTAACACTTCAGTGACGGAGGAAAAAATGAACAAATAAATGCGAGATTACAAATTGTGGTAAAGTTGAGTAAAGGGGAAAAACAGAACACCAAGAAACAGTAAAGGGATTTGTATGTAACAGTATTGTTTGTGGAAATGATTTTCATTTGAGACATACTTTTAGGTACATATGGGGTAGTCCCTTGGAAAAGTCCCAGCACAATTATAGAACGTGAAACTTGAAGAGCAAGGTGGCACTGGAGCTAAAGATTTGGACTTCATCACACATTGGTGTTAGTTAAAGCCATGGAAATGTGTAAGGTTATCAGATTGTCAATTATGCTGGGCAGAGTGCTTTCTGAAATAGATTTTCAAAGCATCTTTGTGGGTTAATTCTATTCTGAGAATCTGTTACTTTTTTACATCAATACAGGGTTTAAAAATTATTTCGAGTAATTTTCCTTAAGTCATAATATTAGCAACCACAAAAGTTGTTACTTTGGAGAATAGTATGCTTTTAGAAGTTCCATTTGGTAAGTCTGTGAGACTGTAAGGCAGTTAAGCCTAATGCTTAAAAAGCCCTGAATACTGGGATCGCTACCTGGTTCCACACATAGGCTTCAGCTCTTACTATGTGACCATAAGTTAGTTACTTAAAATCTTTCATCTCAGTTTGCTTTTGGTGAGTTTTTACATGTATAGTAAGAAAAATATGAGAAAATGCAGGCAAAGCCTGTGACACATTGCAAATGCTCAACTAGAAAATGGTAGCTCCTCAGAATATTATTATGATTCTTATTACTATGAGTATCAGTAATAATGGCAGCAGTAGCCAGTCATAGTAGTAGTAAATGCTTTTCCTGTGAGAACATTCTGAAAAACTGGGATAGCTTGGGCTATAAAATTATTAATACTTGGATATTTTTCCAATTAGTATTGCTGTTTCTCATATAAACATAAAAAAGAGATTTGTTTCTTTTCTGTGTTTGAGGTGGAGACATGGGGTTAAAAAAAAAAGAATGTGGAAACACCAAGAAATAAAATCAGGCAACTGAAGATATGTCTTCTGCCATGGAAGCTCAAAATTTTAGGATCTTTCAAGATACCCATTTGCTCCTGGGACTTCAGATGCTTGGTATTGCTAAGAAATGTGATCATTTCCCATTTCAAATAAATATGGAAATCAGTATTCTTTATTGCAATATTACACTATTTTTAATATAGAAATGTTATTAAATTTTCTGAATTATTTGGACTCAATGTGGGTGAGCTGAAGAGGTGACAGAAATTCATGTCTATCTTTACTCCTTCATTCTGTTTAAACATTTTTATCCTAGCATGTATGAATAGTAGTTTTATAATTTAAAAAACAGTTTAAAAAAGTAAGCTCCACATGGAAAATATGAAACAAACACAAGCATTTAGATTACACTAAACAACACATGACTCTAGTAGAATCCTGGAAATGTTATCTGATAAATAATATAAGTAATATCCTCACTTCCCTCCCTCCTTTTAAAAATAGGAGTAAAGTGTTTTAAAATCTGGTGTATTATTAATATTATTTCCAGGTGTTAGCTAGCTATTTATAGATGAGTTCATTTTAAAATAGGTTAGTCCTCATGAATGGCAGACAAGGATAGATGCCTGACAAGACGGAGTCTTCTGGTGTCATACTTTAAGGACCTCTTTCTGTAGAACTTCCTTCCAGCCATGAGTCTAGGAACTTCTGAATTTACACAAAACCCATCCCTTAAAACTAGAGCCAAGAATTAATTTTATTTCCATTATGATGTAGATTGTAGTAAATGATTTGTATAGCATGTATAAGTTTTTAAAACATTTTTACATATATTATCTTATTCTCCTTTCATAATAACCCTGTGAAACTGGCAAAATAGGCAAGATTGTATCTCTCAGACCATTTTCTAATGGTATGATGCACCTTTCTATACAAGGTTTTGTTAGTTACACATACCTATCATTAGTGAAACAAAGTTTAGGGTAAACAGACTTAAATGCTTGTAAAACATATTTGAGTCTGTTTACAGTTAGTTAATTTGAATTGCATGTAAGTATAGCCTAAATGTAGAACCAACATCTCTCCTATAAAAGTCTTGTTACACTTCCCTTTTATTTTTTTCCTAAAGAACTGTATAGTTTTTGATTGAGGCATTATAAATACTCCTTGTGCTACGCTGAGATATCAGCATCTCAACTGTCTGTGTTGATCTCTACCTGGTTCTTCTCCATTCTTTGCCTCACTGAGAGTAGAGGATTCAGCAGTATCAATAGTTTGTCAAAAGGAAACTATTGTGAGAACACTGTCTTCCAAAAGTGGAATTCAGATTACATAACACAGTGCTCAAACATTCTATGAAAGGGTTATTCTCCAATAAACTCTTACATATTATTTCATCAAAGATGTTTTTAAACTGGGAGAATAACTTACTGTATTGGATTTGCTGCGTTAGAACCTATAAAAAGCATCTTTGCGGACAGATAAAGATTCCATTTTCTAGAATACAGGCATATAATGTTGGGCAATTTGGAGAAAACCTCTCTACTGCTCTTGTAAAAATTGTGTTCTGAATAAGAGAAGAAATTAAGTACAACAAAAATAGAGAAAGACAGAAGGGGAAATTGAAGATTACCTTAGAAAAAAAGCAGAATCAGGAAGAACAAAAAATAACTGCCTTAAGGTGGTTGATAACTCTGAAATTAAAATTTAAGTTGAAAATTTCCTTACCTTTGATTGCCTCATGTAAGTTTACATTTTTTTAAATTATGCCCTTTCTTTCTCCTCAAATACTGCTAAAATTAATCTTACATTGATGAACAGATTTTATGTGATCATCAATGAGAAGTGTTTTTTTTTTTTTCATGGATGGAGAACTTTGGCTTAGAAATGTGATTATACATGTTTGGAAATGTCTTGTAAGTAATACGTCAGTTTCCACTTAAACATGAAGTTGTGATTATATACTTATTTGCAGATGTGAAATTTAAATATAGTATCTACTGAGTGACACAATACATTGTGTTAAAGCCCATAGCAGAGTGAGCTTTGCCATTTTAAGGCTTTTTCATAGGCATTAAGAATGCACTGGTAGAGTCAATTCTAGTTTTTGATGGAGTTTTAAATGAGTATGGTATAGTCTTAGTCATTTAGGGCTGTTACTAAAAAAGTATCATAGACTGGGTGGCTTATAAACAACAGACGTTTATTTCTCACAGTTGTGGAGGCTGGCAGTCCAAGATAGGGTAGCAACATGGTAAGGTGCCGATGAGGGTCTTCTTCTAGTTGCAGCCTGCCATCTTCTTGTATCCTCACATGGTGGAAAGAAAGCAAGCTAGCTCTCTGGACTCTTGTCTTACAAGTGCACTAATCCCATTCATGAGAACTCTACCTTTACCCCAAACACCCAACCTCCAAATACTGTCACATTGGGATTAGGTTTCAGCATATGCATTCTAGGAGGATACAAACATTCTGTTTATAGCAGGTGTACACTGTTTTTGACCTAAGTAATATTTATTTTTCTTTCCATCATTACTAACAAGTTCTCATTTTTTTGATGCAACAAAGTGCGTCAGTAAAAATAGTGACCTCCTGATACTGCCTGACATCTAAAGTAAGTAAGGTGATATAATTCTGCCAGAGAAGCAAGTGGAAGTCTGCTGTGGATGTGTCAAATGTTTTTCCTCTCCTAAGACATGTAACTTACTCCTTCATTCTTCAGTCTTACTCTTTCTTGAAACTTAAGTGTGTAGTGAACCAACTGATGACCATGGGGCATAACAAGCATGATAAGGATGACTGGGGTAGAAGATGCTAGGAGCTTGGGTCACTGATGATGTTAATGTGCAGCTGCCCAAGCCTACACTGCTCCCATCTAGCTTTTTAAAAAACCCTTCTATTTGTTGGGGCGTGGAGGGCTGGGGGAGGGATAGCATTAGGAGAAATACCTAATGTAGATGACAGGTTGATGGGTGCAGCAAACCACCATGGCATATATATACCTAGGTAACAAACCTGCATGTTCTGCACATGTACCCCAGAACTTAAAGTATAATTTTTAAAAACCCTTCTATTTAAGCCATGATGGTAGAGTTTTCTATTATTCATAGCTATTTACCTTCATAACTCATATAGTAACCAATTGCCTTATAAATTATTTGTCCTTTGACTGCTTTGGCAGACAGTGCTAAGTACTTATGAGAGACAGTGCTTTATTGAAAATAGTGAAATGCTTCTGTACAATTGTAAATTTCCCAGATCTTCCAAGTGCCAGAGCCTTCCCCAGTGGTCCTGGTTATTCCCCTGAGGCCAACGGCATTTCCCACAATTCGGCAAGGAATAAGTCAATGACAGGCACAGGAAGGTGCCTCCAAAGCCTTATCCACATAGGTATTCCCCATGCCTTAATTTTGTTAAATATCTTAAATGTTATCCCAGATGAAACAACATTTATTCCTAAGGAGAGCATCAGTGATATTTTATATACCTTAAACTGTAATAACATACACTATATACTGAATATTCATTTATTTCTTTTTCTTGCAGAAAACTTTCAGAATTCTCCTGTCTTTGAATTTTACAGATACCCATGAATGCATTTTTCTTTATGACACAGAATCTAATACATGAGCATCTTTTGCTCAGTTATGAATCCATCAATGCTTTTCTGGTTTTCTATGTCCGAGGTTATTTAATCCTATGCTCCAAAAACCTGCATCTTGGACAGGCCTCCTCATCTCCTCTTTCCTATCTTCTTACTGTCTTAACCAAGATACAGAGAAAAACTTGGATACTGGAATGGGAAAAAGCTTTGAGTCATCTGTATTTAATATACTCATCATCATAAAGCAGGTATTTCTTACTGTTTCCAAATTCTCATTTTATGTGGCCTCAGCTCTTTCTATGATAACTTCAAGCCAAAGAACATGTACTTGGCTTTCTTCCTTTCTCCTTGCAGATGTTACAAGAAGGCAGTCCTGAGGCCTGCATTTCCTTGTCTTTCTGCTCTTCTTTTTTAAACTTTCCATACCTTTATTGGAAAAGAAAAAAAAAATCTTTATTTACTTCTCCACCTTTATTTTATATCTAGTTTATTTCCACTCTCAAATCTTACCGTTCTTAATTTGATCAATGGAGGAGCTCACCACTGCCCTAAGGTTTTTAAATATTTTAAATATCATCTCAGATAAAACAACATTTATTCATAAGGACAGCATCAATGATATTTTATATACCTTAAACTGTAGTGACATATACCATATATTTAATATTAATTTACTTCGTTTTCTTGTAGAAAACATTCAGAATTTTCCTCTCATTTTTACCAGATATCATAGGTATCTGGTATTTTAGCCATAGGTATCTGGTTAAAATAATAGAAGACACCATTATATTAGAATGGAAATTCTCAGTTACTGAATATATATTCATAAGGGAAGATTATGATTGGACACGAATAGGAAGAGCTTACTAAATTCAGTGAGCTGCTCAGATAACATTTGAAAAATTATTTTAAATTGTGCTATATTATATATGTGTTAAAAATTAGGCTTTCTAAAAAGGATAAAATAATAGCTTATACAAATATGAAATTATCACATACAAAGATTTTATTTAACTCGTCAATTAATGAAGGAATCAGTAGACATTACAATCAGTTCAATAGGTAACTTAATCTGAGGAATACTGAAATGAATATATAAATTGATGGAAAACTGGCAAAAAACGAAAAGGTAATTGTCCACAGGCAAATAATCAATTGCATTCTACCAGACACAATGTGCATTTCTATGGACAGGAATTATTTGTATTACCATCAATTATTTATAATTTCTGTCTCTAAAAAGTTGTAAAATAACCCAGTCAAAGATAGGCAGAGGTGATCAGGAGGTATATTAACTAGCCAGGACACATCATATGTTCCCAACTCGTTTATAATTTTTCCCTTATGTATGTGACGTAGTGAAGTATAGCCAAAAGGTTCTTGATTCCCATCCTGGGAACTGACTTAATGGCCTTTTCTATGAGGAGAAGATGAAAATGCAGTGGGACAGAGTTGGGAGGAAGGACAGTTTTATTTTCTTGTGTTTCATTTTTCTCTTGGGAGGACAGTTTTAAAGGACAAGACTAGGAAACTGAGTAAGGGTGAGGCAAATTGTCCTTTTCCACCCTACTTGGGGTAGTGTTAAGAGCTTGAGCCCTAGAGCCATAACACATGGTTCAAACTCCATTTCTGCCACTTAACATGTGTGTCACCTGTTGGAAAGGTTACTTAGTCTTTTGAGACCTCAGTTTCTTTATCTATATAATTTGGTTATTAGTAGCACCTAATTGATAAGTTTGTTGAAGGGAATCAAATGTGATAACCTTGTAAAATGGTTAGCATAATAATTAGCTTGGCAATGTGCCAAATATTATTTATCATCATTAATATTTTTGTCAATATCATAGTTGTCTTTTAAGTGAAAGTGATCTGTTCAAGCTAAACCAGCTCAGAAATTTATGATACCATCAAATTAATTTTTGAAATTGCTTTACTGAGGCATAATGGACATACAGTGAACTGGATATACTTAAAGTGTGCCACTTGGTGAATTTTGACATGTATATACTGTGAAACCATCACCATAATGAACATATTCATCACTCCCAAAAGTTCCATCATGACTTTTTATAATCCCTACCTCCCATTGTTCCCTGCTTTCCATACCTATCCCCAGACAACTAGTTATATACTTTTGTCTCTAAAGTTTGCATTTCCCAGAATGTTTACTAATGGAATAATGTAGTTTGTATTCTTTTCTCATTAGTTTCTGTCACTCAGCGTAATTATTTTGAGATTCTTGCATACTGTAGTATATATTAACAGTTCATTCCTGTTTACTGCCATGCAGCATTTCATTATATGTATATACCATGCTGTTTCTTTTTTCTTTTTTTTTTTTTTAATCCATTCTGCTGTTGGTGGACATTGGAGTTGTTTCCCATATTTGGCTATTACTAATAAAGCTGACATAAACATTCATGTTCAAATGTTTGTATAGACAATTGCATTAATTTCACTTGTATAATTACCTAAGAGTAGAATGGTGGAATCAGAAGGTAGGTATATGTTTAATGTTTTTAGAAACTGCCAGCTATTTTCCAAGTTGGTTGTATAGGTTTTCATTCCTACTAGCAATATATGAAAGCACCTATTGCTCCACATCCTTGTCCGCACTTGGTATGATCAGTTTTTAATTTTAGCTATTCTAACAGTTGTGCAGTGACATCTCATTGTGGTTTTAACTTTTATTTCTCTAATGACTAATGATATTGGGCATCTTTTTATGTGCTTATTGTCTACTTCTGAGTTAATACAAGGTGTTTTGCTAAAACTATTGTGGGGCTGTGTTGGATGCTCTATTCATGTGTAATATACTTCATCTAGTCCAAACCTGTACCCCCAGAAGATAAAATGTAAACGCCATAGACAGAGTCCAAAACATGTAAACATCTTCATGGCCCATTAACCGACAGATATGTGAATGAGTAAGCAGGACTGAATCTGAAGGCCTGAGAGATGATGGACTTGGAAGCAGAAGTGAAGGATGCAAGAAATTTTCTGCAGAAGATGGGAAACCAGAGCCTGTCTTACAGCTTGGAGTGCAACATATTCTACTCATTCCTGTGAAAAGAAGCTAAGGAAAGAAAGCTTGGTGTTGCCCTCCTCCTTGCTGCTGACCTACCGCCTGGGGCTAAGGCGGCAAGAGGACTGTGATTAGGAACTGAGTCAAACTGCTTTCAGGACTCAAGGCCTGAATTTTTTACAAACCCACAGGTTTGTAAAATAGTATAGGAATACCAAATAGTATAGGAATACCAAATACACACTGCAAAACTCAATTCTGGACCTGAGGTCTGAAGGAGTGAGGGAACAAATAAAACAGGGATGGGTAGAGGAGAGAAACTGAGAACAAACCCAATCCACAAATTCAAACAAAACCTACCACTCAAAATGAACCTCATGAAAGAAGTAATAATAAAAAAGACAGCCAACAGAGAAAATGAAAAAAAATCATGAGAAAACAATTAGGTCAATGAGGAATCGTGAAGTAATAATGATAACAATCACCATGATAAAGCTTAGTATGTTTTAAGCCCTTGACACTTACTTAAAAGAAAAGACAGCCAAGAAAATCATCAGGACACAAATTCTCCCCGGATAAAATCAGTTTTATGGCACAATATGACAAAGATTTTTTTTTTAATTTTGATTTTTCAAAGAAAGAAACAAAGCAATCAAAATCATTGCAAAGAACAGGATGACATGAAACAAAGTATGCATATAAAAACACATGGATTTGAAAAAGAAGAAATATTGGAAATAAAATGCTATTCTTGTAATACGAAGTACAGAAGATGGATAAACTCTAGCAAGATACGGCAAATTGCAAAGAATGGCCACACATCCTTTGTAACTCCTTCCATCAAAAGGTGGAGTCCATTTCTTTACTCCTTGAATCTTGGATAGGCAATGCGACTAGATTTAGCCAATGGATCACTAGCAAAGGTGATGCAAGTGGAGACTTCAAAAGCACTTGAACGTTGGGGTCTTTTTTTTTTTTTTTTTCCGGAACGTTCGGGTCTTATATGCTGTTGCTGCTGGGGACACCAGAACCATCCTGACACAGAGCCTGGGTTAGCCTCCTGAGTGGTGAGAGATCACGTGGAGTGAGAGGTTCAGTCACCTCAGCTACTTCAAAAGCTTAGCAAAGCACAGACCCTTGCTGACCTGAGGGTGAATGTAGTTCCATGAGTCAGTCCAGGCAAGACTAGCAGGAAAACTACCTAGGCAATCCACAAAATCATAAGAAATAAGTTGTTCTTATTTCAGACCACTAAATTTTGAAGGATGTTAGGCAGCAATAGATAATTGTTATACTGAGATAGCAAAAGACAGAATTAGCAAATGAGAAAATACTATGAAGAATTCATCCCAAACACAGATTGAAATATGAAAATGCAATGAAGATATATGGAAGAAAGATGTAGATATTCTTACATATTTCTAACAGAAGTTCTAGAGGAAGAGAATGGAGGGGATGGTGGAGAAGTAATATTTGAAGCAATGATAATTTGAAATTTTCCAAAACTGAATGAAGGCATGAATAGTTTTAGCTTCAAAATAATTAAGGAATGTTTTATGGATTTAATAAAATAATTTATATATAAACTAAACTTTGCTATTCTTATAAGCTATTTGCATATTAACTTGAAAAAAATGTGAATTCTGCTTAAATCAAACTGAAAGAGGACAGCTTCTCTTTTTTTTAATTCAGGCTTCTTAAAATTTGACAAATAACTAGTATGGTGGTGGGGAAGGTCTCCCTGTAGCAAGTGTTTGTGTGTTAAATATGCTTTGTTTTTTTCTGTCAATCTTCCCTTCTTTTAGGAATCAGTGCTCCAACAAACCACATGGTTTTGATGGTCTCAATTTCTACTCTCGCAGGGGAGAACATATGAGCCATGATACTCCAAACAGTTTTTTCTCTCCCAGAAATTTTAAACTTCAGATAAATTCAATATAAAAATGTCTTACATTCTTGTGTGGCACATCTTTAACATATATTTATTTCATTTATAGTATTTGGGGTGGAAAGAATAGGCACATGTGTACTCAGTCCACTATTCTGTTCTAATCTTCCTTCTGTACTGTTATTCTGCTTAAGCTATCCAGTTTTTAAAACAGTAGCAGGTAGTCATCATGCTATATATTAGATCTCCAGGCCATATTTATCTTATAACTGAAAGTTTGTACCCATTGACAAAATTTTTGCTATTGTCCCCACTCCTAACCCCTGACAATCATTCCACTTTCTGTTTCTATGACTTCAATTTCTTTAAATTCCACATTAAGCAACACCATGCCATATTTGTCTTTCTGTGTCTGGCTTATTTCACTTAGCATAATATCCAAATTGGTAAAATTTTCTTCTTTTTTTTAAGGCTGAATAATATAGTATAGTTGAAATTTTTTGAGAGAGTAGATTGTTGTGTTCTTACCACATACACACCCCTCAGTGGAGGTGATTTGTGAGGTGACGGATATGTTACTTAGCTTGTATATCTTAAACATATGCAATTTTTATTTGTCAGTGATACCTCACTAAAGCTGGGGGGAGAAACCAGCAGCAGATAAAAAGCAAATTTTATATGAGGAAAAAGGCTGCTAGAGATAGTCCTATTAGCAGCATTGAAGAATAACAAATTGGAGTCTGATATTAAGGGGAAAAGCGAAAGAAAAAGAAAGCTTAAAATGGGGACACTGCTAGTCAAAACACACATTAATGGGATACTAATGTAGAGTGATATATATTTGCTTCATCGGATTCTAAGGGCATCAATTTATATATACAACATAAGTTGAGTATAAAGTGATAATTGTATAGGTTTTTCAGACTCTTTAGTTGAGCATATTATAGCTGTGTGGGTCATCATGCCACTTTAAAATGTTATTTTCGTAGTCTCTAACAAGGCAGGAAAGTGACAAATCTGCCTATACATTTGTAAAAATATTTCTATCAAAACAAAACTTTCTTTGTTTAAACGAATAAACACTCGTGAGTAAAATTTATTCTGTACAGACCCAGTATTTTATTCCATTAGCTAAATTGTGATGGTTTAGATATTTATAAATATTTTTGCTTTTTTCTCTTTGTCATGCTCCAGTTTTCATAAAAAACACTCTATAATCCCATGCTGATAAAAATAAAATGTTTTTTCTTTTCTTAATATGGTATATAATCTCTTAAATTTTATCCAAGGGATTTTTCTCTTCTTGGTGTAATTCAGAGTTGTTTTATTTTTCAAAAGGGAACTGTTTGTACTGCTAAGTTGTTTTTATTTAATGCACTGACGGACGACTGATTGTTCTGAGTTGTAAAAAGATCAGAGCCTAATTATTTTTGCTACTAGAAAATACTGTGTAAAGCTTTCCTCAAATATCCTCTTCCAGACATCTCTAGAGTTATGTTTAAAAGTGTGTTGTGTATGGACTACTTCATTGTATTTAAAAAGAAAAAGATAAATAAAAACCCAGAGACCCCAAATTAGTTACCTACCCAGGCTAACGAATTTAATTGTCATTTGGTTCTGCCTTTCTTTTAAAGTAGGAATGAAACTCCTATATAAAACTGATCATTTTTATCTATTCTCTGCTTGAATATTTCCAGTTACAAGGAGTTTATAATCTGGTAAAGCATCCCATTTTAACTGCATGCAGCTCAAATTGTTAAAGTAGTATGCTGCATACATATATTGAAGCAAATTATGTCTCCCTGTAATGTATAGTATTGACTGACAATAATTGTTTTTGTTTGTTTCTATAGATCAGTTCTGAACCTATTTGAAGACAATAGTATGGTTTCCTTTGTATCTGTCTTCATGTTTGTAAAATAATTTTTTTTCTGATTTCTTACATAGCTATCCTTAAAAAATAAAGAAGAAACCTAAACTTTCTTCTTTCCTCCTGTGTTCATCCATCCCTCCTTTGTTTCTATCCTTTTATCCTTATTCAACCCAAAAGCCACCAAATGGAGCCAATTAAGGTAGAAGTGTATGTGATGGAGAGAAGGGTGATGACCTAGCACAGGTGTGAGAGTCTGAGGCGGATGAGGACACCCAGGATTGGCTACAGATGCAGGGTCAAATGATGTCATAAGGCCTATCTCCACATGTTGGCTTCCAGGCAGTAGCAACATGGCCATTCTTACTTTAAGCTTAAATTCAAACAAATGACTGGGAATTGACTCTTAATTCTATCCCTCAATCCATATTTGTGACTGGGAATACAATGATTGTTTGTTAATCTTGGGTTTTAATTAATTTTACCCAATCAGTGGACTGAATATAAGAAAGAGATCAGTGGAAAGTCTATATTTTGTTAGTAGGAGAAGGAGAAATAGATTCTGGGTAAGCTAAAACAATAAATGTCCACTATGGAATAACTTAAGGTTTTGAATAATGACATTGTATCTAGACTTTTAAAATAAATACGTATTTCTTACTATAGGATCATTCTGTAAATACTCTATTTTGTGACTTGTTTTTATTTTACTTAAAACCAATAATAAACATTTTATTTTGTCAATGAATATTCTTTTAGAAAATAATTTTGATGGATACAAAATATTAATTTTATTGAACAGTTTTCTACTTTTGAACATGTAAGTTCTTTGCATAGTTTACTTTGCTAAACAACAACACTGTGAAGACTCTTTGCATGCAACTCTTTGTGTGCTTTTCTAAGCATTTTCCCAGGATAAATTTCTAAAGGTAGGATTATTAGGTCAAAGAATATGCCAGTTTTCAGCTTTTTCAACCATTTGTAACTACCATTTTTCATTTGGCATTTGATAAACACTCAATATTTGTTGACTGTTTCTTGCCTGCCTACCTCAGTTTGCCAAGGCCTCTTTTTATTAGTGTCAGATAGGAGTATAATACTCCCAATATGTAGCAGATATTATTGGCACCAATACTTTCTTGTTCTGAAGAGTATTTTTTTTCTCTTGCTTAAGGTTGTGTTAATTTGTATAGTTAGCAATACTGATATTCACACCTTGTATTGTGTGCTCCTATTTTACCAGGGTTGATCTGTGTAACCAATAGATTACGACAGAAATTATGGCATGTCACTTCTGAGATTCATTTATGAAAGACACTATGGTTTCTGTCTTAGTTATTTCTCTCTCTCTCCTCTCTCTCTCTCTCTCTCCTCCCTTTCTCTCTCTCTATTTCTGTCTCTTGGAACACTTAATCCACAAGAAGCCAGCTGCCACGTTGTGAGAACAGTTAGGTAGCTTATAGAGAAGCTCATATGGGAAGGAATTGAGGTTACCAGTTTAAGACCAGCAACGTACTGAGGCCTGCCAAAACTCATGTGAGTGAGTTTGAAGTGGTTTCTCCTGCTAAATCTTTAGATGACTACAGCTTCAGTTGACAGATTAAGTGAAACCTTATGAAAGATTCTGGGTTACAACCACCCCGTCATTCAGTTAAGCTGTTCTGGGATTCCTGACCTACTGTGAGTTAATAAATTATTGTTCTTGTAGGCTGCTGTTAGGTATGATTTGCCACACTGCAATAAATAACTAATATTCCCCATATCTGCTATACACATTGAATTTTTAATAAAAGCATTCCCACAAAGAAAACTCCTGGCCCAAATGGTTTCACTGGTGAGTTCCATCAAAAATTTAATTACAAAATAATATCAAAGTTACACAAACCTTTTCAGAAAATAGAGGAATAAAAGATAATTTTCAATTTATTTTTGAGGCCAAATAATGCCATTATGAAAATCAGATGAAATTACTGTAAGAAAAAAATATAAACTAATTATCTCTCAGCCATAGATGCAAGAAATGTTAATAAAATATTAGCAAATCAAATTCAGTAATATATTAAGGCCACAATATATCATGACCACATGGGATTTAGCATATAAATGAAAGATTCTCTTGACATTCAAAAATCAATATAATTCAGATTACATTATAAAAGATCAAAGCAGAAAAAAACCCACAATCATTGTAACACATGCAGAACCTGTATTTGATACAATTTAGCACCTATTCATATAAAAAATTCACAGAAAATTAGGAGTAAATGAAAAAATCATTCATATGATGTAATGCACTTATTAAAAGACTACTCTTTAGTGTTGAAATATTAAAACTTTCCCCACCCCAACTTCTATTCAATATTGTGCTAGATAGAAGTTCTAGTCAATGCAGTGAAGCAAGAAAAAAAAATTACACAAGATTGGAAAAAAATGTAAAAAACTATTTCAGATTATATGATTCTGTACAGAAAAACCTAAAAAATTTCCAGAAACCAACTAAAAGTAAGTAAATTTAATATGCTGAGAATCCAACATCAGTGTACAGAAGTTAAGTATTTTTCTCTAGAGTAGTAGGGAACAATCGAAAAAGGAAACTAAAAAAGTGTCATTTGCAGTAGCATCCAACAACATAAAATTCTTTGTGTTAACAGAAAATGAGGAGAACTCAGCACTAAAAACTACTCAGCACCACTGAATTCAACTAAAGCAGACCTAAATAATGAAAAAAGATATACCATGTTCTTGGATGGGAAGACTAAACATTCTTCCCAAATTGATCTATACATTCAATGAAATCTCAATATAAATAATGCAAGACTTTTTGAAAAATTGATAAGCAGATTCTAAAATTTGTATGGAAAATTTAAAGAACCTAGAATAGCTAAAATCATCTTAAAAGTGGAAAAGTTTCCTTAATTTCGAGACTGGTATAAAGGTACAGCAATCAAAACAGTGTAATATTGGTCAAAATAGAGACGATTGATTAATGGTACAGAATACAAGTTCTCAATACACCCGTCTGTGTGGTCAAATGATTTGGTGCCAAAAGACCAAATCAATTCTATAGGAAGTAATGTTTTTCAACCAATGTTGTAGAAACATTTGGATATTCACATGGGGAAAAAAATGAACATACCTATCTCTACCTACCCCATATCATACACAAAAATTAATTCAAGAGGTAAATGGCCCAGGTGTCAGGGGGTCATCAGTAGGAGAATTGATAAATTGGTATATTCATACAATAGAATACTAGTTAGCAAAAAAGTATTAAATTAGTGGCACAGTCTGCAATATTGATGCATCTCAAAAACATTATGCTGAGTGAAGGAAGCCAGCATCCCCAAAGTGCATAGTGTATGCTATATGAAGTTCTATGAAATTAGTCTATGATAATAGAAATCAGAACAGTGTTCTTTCTGGGTGGGAGAGAAACACTGGGCAAATGCACAGAGGGAACATCCTCAAGAGATAGAAATACTCTATATTTTGAGAGGTGTGTGGGTTACATAAGGTGAATGCATTTGTTGAAACTGAACAAAATCCTTAAAA
The DNA here is from genome assembly GCF_009764315.1 of Trachypithecus francoisi. Lineage (NCBI taxonomy): Eukaryota > Metazoa > Chordata > Mammalia > Primates > Cercopithecidae > Trachypithecus > Trachypithecus francoisi. Next base: position 61,084,386 of record NW_022681458.1, read on the forward strand.
TCTGTACATTTCACTGAATTTTAGTCATACATCAATAAATTTAAAAATATGCATACATTTTAATTTTTGTTCTTTAGAGCCTTCTCTTTATCAATTCATTAATCAGCACACATTGAGCAGAGCACTTCAACTGCCAATGAATGTATCTATCAGAATCTCTGTGCGGTCAATGTCCACTGTCTCCAAGAATATCATGAGTTACCTGATCATGTTAAATAAAGCTGTAGTATATCTGTTAACATTTCTGAATATATTGGTCTGGTAATTCCAATGTTGCTGATGGGATTAGACAAAGAAGTTAGTTTTAAGTTTTATAAATATTTAAGTATCCTATTTTTCATGCTTAATTTCAGGTCGTTTCTTATATTTTGTGCTATATTTATTTAGCTTATTCTTTAACATATCATACAGTGTTTATTTCCTGGCAATGTGAATTTTGTTCCAAGATGTGAAATATGCAGTATATTAGAAAGGAAGACTAGAAAAATAGGAATAAACATAGAATACTTCTAAACTGAGTGGCAGGGAGTATGAGGAGGAATATTAGAGGGGGGAACTGGACAAAAGGGAGAATGAAAGAAGTTAGGGAGTCACTGGCTGAAAGATTTAGGGGTCGTGTCAGGAGCTGTCCGAGGTCTGAATCAGAGGCCTCAGGCAGCCGCTTTTTCCAAAGTGGTCCCCCAAATGACACAGGTACTGTGGGAGAGAAGACTTTATTTATGTTAAGTCTATGACAAACCTCTTCATCCAGAGAGGCAATTATGGTAAAATATTATCTAAAATATTTTGGTAAAATTATTGCAAAATATTGCCCAATTATCTAAAATTAAAAAATATTTTACGGAGCGGCCTGAACTTAACGAAAGTTATCTTATTAAAAATATTTCACTCTATAATTGCTATATAGATTTCATTGTTATGATGATTCATAAATTAACAAGAAGCATTTAGTTTCATCATGATCTGTTGGTAGCCAGTTCAAGAGCATGTGCATACTATAGACAATGCTGTTCAGGACTAAGCAAGGGATGTTATTTTATAATCTTATTATTTGATGATGGTGTTTATGATGACAACACTTAGTGCTCCTTAAGTTCTTAATAGATGCCAAGTAATATGGTAATATTTTCCATGTAGTTATTTAAATAAATCTTCATAACAACACTAGGACATAGTACTGTTGTTATTTCTATTTTACAAATAAGGGAAGAGAGCTTTAAGAGCATGATAATACACTTTCAGCGTTACTCAACTAACAATGCCTGAGCCCAAAGCGTTCCTTTTAACCAACATGCTGTGATCCAAAGCATTCAAATGTGTGTAATTGAATGTTTATATAGTTGCTCTTTTCTTTTTAAAAATATTCTGCTCATAACACATTGATACTTTTAATATCATTTTTTTCTTAAGGTTCTTTATTGTTTACATGTGACAGCATCTTCAAAGAACAAGGACAGAAATCTTATTTCTATGTTCTTTAATGTAAAAATGAAGCTTTTACGAGAGATGGATTATCAGTGAAAATAAACGACAACAATCTCTGGCAATAAAAGTAATGAGACAGACAGGACAAAAGCAATGACATCCTCTAGCATAATCTCGGCAGAAAATAACTAAATCACCTTGAAGGAGATAAATTGTTACAAAACACCACCCTTGTCTAATATGGATTGACAGGGAATGACAGGATTCTTCAAGAGGATGGCAGCCCACAGGCCCACATGCTTTCAAGGGATCAAAGGAACTGACACTTCCTGCCAGCCCCAGCTAAGCAGAAAGCAACTTGATTCTATCCAGACACATATTTACCCTAAGATATTATTTCTGGGAAAGGGAGCTTGTTCGGGAAATTTGACAGCAGTTTTTTCCTACACATCCTATCAACTATTAGAATAAAACTGGGATGAAGAAGAATCGGCCAAACCTGTTCTTGGAATCCAAATCATTCATAAATCTTTAGCAAGCTAGGGAACTTGACCTATTCCATAACACAATTGTTTTATGTAGGCCATGCTCAGCATTTGACTTACAGATTATTATTATTATTTTCTATTAACATAAAACTTTTTAAAAGTTTTGAAGTTTTAAAAAAAAAAATGTATGAATTCAGTTTATCGTCCACCAAAATATATTTTAATAATCATCTATAAAGCAAAATAAATAGCTTTGGTGAATTTAAATGTTAAATAATAATGAAAGGTCCAGGAAAAAAAATTATAGGAGAAAATTTTTATATTCGTGGAGATGAAGAGCACTTTTCTAAGGATGACATGAAATCCTGAATCCATATGGAAAAGATTTATTTGATTACATAAAATTGTGAAACACTACTAAAAAGTCAAAGACAAAGGATAAACTAATGGAGACAACATTTACATCCAGTATTAATTCATTACTTACTGTCCTTAATATAATAACTCTTGTAAAAGATTAAGAAAAAATAACATTTGAAATATTAAAGTATATGAACTTTAAAGAGAATGAGATTTAAATGGTTACTGAATATATAAAAAGATGTTCAGTCTCACCACTAATCAAAGGAATGCAAACCCAAACATCAGTGAGATCTCATTTCTTATCAGACTTGCATTCAAAAGAATGACAGCGGTTTTTGATGTTGAGGTGTCAGAAAATACACTATATCCTGTGTCATTTGTGGATTGTCAAATGATACATGGAGGTAAAAGAGAAGAATTTTGTCTATGTCTCTCAAAATCTAAAGTATGTACATTCTTTGATTCGTTAATTCCACTTCTCTGAATTAATCTTACGGTAATCCCTTTAGAATGATAAAAATACTTCTATACATTCTTGTTCACTAGAATACTGCTTACAACTTTTAGGGCTGGAATAATTTGAGATTTATAGAAGAATTTCAAGAATAACTCAAGAATATACCTTTTACTCAGAATGCTCAAATGTTAACATTTCGTAACATTTGCTTTATTCTTCTCTTTCTCTCTCCACACACACACACACACACACACACACACACTTTTTTTGCTACACAGGATACTCTTTACCCCTAAATACTTCATTGTGTATTTCCTAAAAATCTAGGATATTGTCACATATTCTCAGTTCATTTATCAAAATTAAGAAATTAATATTGATACGATATTTTTCTAAAGAACGTATTCAGATCTCTTCAATTGTCCCAGTAATGTCCTTTACAGCAAAGAAGGCTACAGATTGTATTCATTGTCTTGTCTCTTTAGTTTCATTTAATCTGAAAGAGCTCTGTGTATTTCTTTGTGTGTCATGAGATTGCCATTTTTTAAAAAGTCCAGACCAATTATTTTGTAGCTTTTCTCCACCTTTGGCTTAATCTGATGCTTTCTCATGATTAGGCTCATATCAGGCATTTTGGCAGGAATACTCCAGAAGTCATGTTCTGTTTTCCTTGGTCCATGATACCAGGGGGCACATGCTACCATTTGTGCTTTTACCGGTGGTGTTATACCTGTGATCACTTGGTCGAAGAATTGTTCAGTAGGTTTTTCCAGTGTAAACATGCCATTTTTCTCTAATTTACAAGTATTTATGGGTATATATTGAAAGATACAAATATTTGGGTATCCCTCAAACTTCCACCTAATCATTTTAGTATCCTATAATGATGTATACCTAAATCAATTATTAGTATGATGATTGCCAAATACAGGTTTTCTAATTCCACAATTTCTTCTACATTTATTTGTTTACTTTCTATAAGAAAGATTCTCATTTTTTATCTATTTATTTTTTTCTTTGTGTTAGTATGGAATAATGGATTTTAATTTAATCCAAGAAAAAATATTTTATGAGGATTTATTAACATAATATTAACGAATACAATATTTATTAAGATATAATTTTTTGGTGCCCAAATTATATCAGATTTGGCAAATGAGGTCTGCTTTAAGCTAGCTTATATGTCCTTTTGACATAACCTGATCATTTTTAGGACACTTTCCTGGTTTCTGATACAACAAGATGGTTCAGGCTCATTCTCATTGTCCCAGCTCTGGAATCAGCTGGGACATTTTTCTGAGGAGCCTTGGCTCCATTTAATGGAAGAATCACATTTCAAAACCAGAATCTGTGTAGTATGTATGTGGAACACTGCACTTTGCTTTTTATCATTTTGATTTTTGAGCGTATAATTCTTAATAATAAAGAATTATAAATTATTTAAATGTTTATTAGAGAAATCAGTTAAAGAATTTCTGTGTAATTGAATACTATACAACTGGTAAAAATAATGAGGAATCTATTGTAGTGATGGAAGAGGTCTTAATATATATTGTATTTGTGAAAAACGAGTTAGTGAGCAGTTGATATAGTTTATTTTAAATATTATATATAAGTAAATGTTCATTCAAACAGAAAATTTTTAAAATCTGAAAGTTTACACACCAAACTACAATTTTTTTAAAACTTCTGTCAGCAGGATAAGAAATATGGTAAACTTTTCATTTCTTTATAGCTTCCTATATTTTTTATATGTAAAGCATTTATCTTTTTAAAATTTAAACAGATAAATCTAAAATAAAAAAATACAAAATAAAACAACAAAAACAGCTTGGGTGGCAATGGCTTACAAAATAATAAAATTGATGAGGAAGTTAGGGAAATGACCTTATGATACATTAGTAAAATTGCTAGAATTAGTCCTCATTAGAAAATTAATCTGTAATAATTGCCTCAGTCAGTAATCAGTCTTCTCCAAGTCTCATTTAGTAGCCTCATCAGTTAATTGCTTTCATCTATAAACAAGTTTTCATTTAACTGGGCAAAAACTTGTCATCATATCTCCATGTCAACACTAGTCAGTGCTTCTGGGGTGTGTTTCACATCCATGTGGCCCACTCCTGATTTCAGCTGAAGCTATGAGGGGTGATTCTGTGCCAGCTCAGACTCACCCTGTCTTGGCAGCCCAGATCACATGCAGCATGCTTCCACACTCAGCGAGGGACCTCTCCCTGGAAGATTAAATGCTATTTTGTATAATGTGCTCAAGGAAGGACTTTTGGTAAGATGATGTTTCAGTAAACACTTGAATTAAAGTGTGCAGATAGCTTGGGAATAACCTTTTCCAGGAAGAAAAGCAAATGCAAATGCCCTGGGGTGACAGCATGCCTCTCTTATTTGAGGATCAGAAAGGAGGCCAATTTGGAGGGTAGTGACAAAGGACAGGATGAGAGATAAGGTCCTACAAGAAAAAGAAACATGTGAAGGAGAGAACAAGAGGTTAACAGAAGGGGAGGATAATGAATATGGAGTTTGTCTTGTGAGTTCAGATGAATGAGATGATTTAACTTCTATTTTCAAAAGATCCCAGTGGCTCCCATGTGTGGAGTACATGGTACCTAAAAACCAGGTGGAAGGGTTTCAATAGGAGCCTATTGCAATAATCCAGATGAGAGACAGAGATGCTTGAGACTCTAGTGATAAAGGTGGAGACAGACTCTAAGTATGACTGGAAGGTAGAGTTCACACAGTTTGCCTATGCAATATGGCTCATGAGAAAAGAGATGAGGCATGGATGATCTCAAGGTTTTTATGTAAACAATGAGAGAAAGGAAATTTCTATACTGAAATCGAAAAAATGAGAATAGAAGACTTGAAAGAAATTCACATGGTAAGTTTTCTCATGTTAGGTTTGAGGTCTTTATTTGACATGTAAGAGGAGATGTTGAATACATGAGCCTGGAGTTCAGAGGAGAGGCTGATGCTGAAGATAACCTTTATGAGGTTCACAAGTTGTTCATTTGTGGTTAGTATTTAAAGTCATGGGACTGAATGAGATCACCTAGGATATAATTGCAGAGAGTGTAATGGAGAGTGGTCCCAGGATTGACTTAGGCACACTCTATCATTAAGATTCAGCTTTCTTGCTTTTGTCTGGGCTGCTGACATGCCATCCAGACTGAGGAAGACCCAAAAGCTTTTGGCCTACGTAATCCATGGCCACAGCTGCATAGTAAGGCACTAGAGGGACCCAGGAGGCCGTGGTAAGGCTGGTGGCATGCATCACACAGGATCAACTTTGACAAATATCACCCACATTACTTTGGGAAAGTTTGCATGAGGCATTACCACTTATAGAGAAACCAGAGCTTCTGCCCTGCTGTCAACCTTGACAAATTGTGGACTTTCATCAGGGAGCAGACATAGGTGAAGGTTGCTAAAAACAAGACTGGAGCTCCTCCCATTGTTGATGTGGTATGATCTGACAACTAAAAAGTTCTGGAAAAGGGAAAACTCCCAAAGCAGCTGTCATCATGAAGGCCAAATTCTTCAGCAGAAGAGCCAAGGAGATGATTAAGGGTGTCAGGGGTGGGGTGGGGGTGTGGGGTTGGGGTTCTGGGGGCTTGAAGCCACATGGCGGGATGTTCATTAAATGCTAACAATTGAAAAAAGAAAAGATTCAACTTTCTGATAAGACTAATCTGCCAAGCCTTAATAGCTAGATTGGAGCTCTTGCTGCTCAGGATGTTGCTGTTCTTGAAGAAGAGAAAAGACACATGGCAAAGCATGAGCTGGCTCTTAAAGCTCACACTCAGAACACACACACTCACTTCTGTTCTTATTTCATTGGTCAAACCAAGTTTCACAATCACTTTCAAGTGCAATAGTAAGGGAATGTGTAATTTTCCCATAGGAAGGGTTCTGCAGTGACGAACGTTGCAGGGAGGGAAACAAGAATATTTGGCGAACAGAAATGTAGTTCACTGCAAGAAATAAAGATATGATATTGGAAAGCTTTTGTCTTTCTTGTCTAATATAACGACTGTAAACTACTGAATTTTTTTCTTTGCTTTTCTCATCATCTGATGTCTTTCTCCATTTACTCATAATGTCCAGTGAAGTATGTCTCAGCAGCCAAAGATCCTAATTAGCCTTTTAATTTCATCTTAGGGTTCATCCCAATTGAGAGTAAAGGTGATTTCTAGAGCTGGAGCCACTGACATTTCTTGTCATTGGAGAGTTCTTATCATGGGATCCTTCTGTGCAGTAATTCTTTAATTTTTTTCCAGTTGCGGACCTTGTTATTTAGGTTTACCCTTATTTAATTCCACTTATTCTAGACCTAAGCTACCATTAACCTTGCCTCTATCTCTTCTTTGAATCCTCTGATGGAATTTTTAAAGAAGTCACAGATTTCCTCATAGTTGTAACATAACAAAAAGAATACATGATATATTTAAAATTGAAGGAGATCTGCCTTCACTGATGTTCTGATTCACTGATGTCACTACCTAGTCCTTCACTTGAAGCAAGTAATTGACCTTCAAAGAAATTTCTCATCTGTACAATTGAAATAGTTATACCTACTGTATTAGTGGTTTTTACACTGCTATAAAGATACTACCCAAGACTGGTAATTTATAAATAAAGGAGGTTTAATTGACTCACAGTTCCACAAGGCTGGGGAGGCCTCAGGAAACTTACAATTACGATGGAAGGGGAAGCAAGAATGTCTTGCATGGCAGCATATGAGAGAGCTCATGTAGAAAGTGAAAGGGAAAGAGCCCCTTATGAAACCATCAGAGCTAGTGAGAACTCACTCACTATCACGAGAACAGTGTAGGGGAGACAACCCCCATGACCTAACCACCTCCCACCATCTCCGTCCTTTGACATGTGGGGATTATGAGGATTACAATTCAAGATGAGATTTGGGTGGGGACACAACCAAACCATATCACCTGCCTGGTAGCACTGTTCTGAGGATTGAATTAGATAGCGCACGTAAGGGGCTTCATAAATGCTAAAGTGGAAAAAGGTTGGTTCATGTGGTTATTGCTATCATTCCAGGATGAGTTAGGAACACACAGTCATGCATGTTATTGATTCTGGAATGAGGGAAGTAGGAACAGGTCTTATGAGACCATAATATGTTGCTTTTATTAATATTTTCTAGTGAAGGTACTGCATGATGAAATAAATAGGAAGATCAGAATCTTTTAACAAGCTTGTCTGAGTACACAAAGGATCTCACCATAATAAGATGAATTTCTCCTTGTCAAGGTTCTAGTTCCTTATTGTCTACCACTGGGCAGAGTGACTCTGGTAGAAGCAGCCTTTATGTTGGCAACCTAGTCTCTGGTTAACATCATAGTAACTGGTAAGCGTCTGAGGTAACTAACCTATAATGATAGGGGCTTATTTCTTCAGGTTAGGATTCAGCTTTTGATAAGACCAATATGCTAGGCCTTAATGCACAGAAAATACCAGCTCCTAAAGATATCGAGTCTGCATGTATTTGGAATTTAATAATTTTTATACACAACTTCAAATTTTCCACCACATGAAATAATAATTCTAAGATATTGGCAAGCCAGAAACAATGGTAATCAAACTTCACCGAATAACATTTTATTTTTACAAAGACCTTTTCCATCCCATTTGGTGTTGCCAAGGCTTTATCCATACAAAACGTGTATGGATTGGGAAGAGTATTTCCCCAGTTTTTTTGCTTAAATCAAAGAGGAAAACATCTGTTCAAACTCATTTATCACTACATTTTCTCTGTAGTATGAAGGTATTCTTGGCCATATTCTTGGCTAATTTGTTCTTGCCAGTAACTCAAAGGGTATAAAAATGTAATAAATTAGGAAAGAAGCGAAATTCTAAAATTTCAGTAAAAGCGCAGATACACCTCTAACTTAAAGACTCTAAAAATGGAATATGGTATGTAATGGGTAAGAGATTTCTTTTTTTGAATAAAGTTTGAGGGTTGGAGATCTGTAAAAGATGAAATTAAAAAACAAATAAAGAAAAAAGAAAATGAGGAAGCATTATTAAAAATAAATCAGTATTGCTATCTAAAGAGTTTTCTGATTAATCTCTTTTGCTTTAAAAGATGCAAAAAAAAAAAAGAGAAGAAACTCAAAAATAAGCTCTAATTCAAAAGAGAAACACAAACAACTAGAAATAATGTCAGAAAGATTAAAACCAAGAATACATTTGAGAGTTTGAAAAAAGTTACTAAATTCAGCCTAAGTGACTTTATAAACTATGTTCCGAGCAGGAAGAAGAGTAAAAAGAACGATATTGGAGACAAATGATCTCAGGTCTCTAGAAGTAACAAAATCCAAAACCTGTTTTGATTCCATATTTGCTACAAAAGGGCAAGATTTCCAAAAATTAAGACACATCAAGTTAGAGAAGCAATCATAGACCAATATATGTAAGGAGGTAATCAGAAAATAACTAAAAATGAATTTGAGTCTCTATAATGCAGATGAAGATTCCTGTCAGGATGGCAAAGAAACTTTCATCAATTAGCTACTATCTCCTGTGTAGCAATATTCCAAACCATCATAGAGTCTTGTAAAGGTTTCTGAAAGCTTGGCACCTAATAATGTCCTTCTTCCAGAAAAATATGAACCTATCTATCATGAAATGGTAGAACAAATTATTCTGTAAAGGATTCATATTTAAAAAAGAATATATGTTTTTACATGTCTTTTTAGGATAAAACATTCAAAAATATTTTATCATATTTTACTAGTTATTAGATTGGTGGGAGTGGAATGTTAAGATTGGTGTATAATATTTTTAGAAAAAAAGAATTACCTCTCATAATAACCTTATGGATATGCTGATTATGTGAGCAGAATCATAGCCCAGAGATTACTTTGAAATGTTGGCTTGCTTTGTTTATCAGGGACATAGTGCATGTCAGGTTAAAGGATATTGAGAATCTTCCTTTCTTCCTAATGCTGTCTGGATTTCCATGGCAGCTTGTACTGATAAGATAGAGCCTACTTTTTTTCCTCAAGGCAAGCATGGGTCCTGCTGATAGATGCAATAGTACAGAGGGGGAAGAATTGGATTATGTTTCTAGTCTTAACTGTGCTGTTTGGTAGCTGTATGACCTTGCAAGTATCCCTATCTGTAAAACAAAGATAATAATGGCTGTAAGTCCATCCTACAGATGTGAGTTTACATAAGACCGTAGTATTAAAAGGCTTTATAAAGACTAAGCATAAATATGTAAGATAAGGGTATCATTCATATCTCTGTTTTAATCTGGAATGCAGGCAAACAGGGAAGACTGGAGGGTTCCTTTCCTCAATTCCTACTGATCAACACTTTCATCAGTGGAAACAGACGACATAATTATTAGATTCTAAGAGCTTGGCAATGGTAGATTCAAGATTCAAAATCTTATTGCCCAACTTTACACTTCCAGGCAAAAATATCAGGCCAAAACAACAAGATGAAATTTGGCAGGAATAAAAGTCTGCAGTCTAGACTTGGAAATGCAAATATGTAAGTACAAAAATCGGAGGAAAAAGCAATCGGATAGCAGTTCATGTGAAACAATCTGGAGTATTTAGTTGACCACATGTTTAATAAGAATATTATGGAAAGTGTAAATCCCTTCATTCTGAGATAGTCAGATCACGTTGGCGCAATTCCTGGAATGTACTAGATATGTGGAAAAGTTACTTTGTTCAATTCAGCACCCGCTTCCCCTTTAATCCAAGAGAGACATCTACAATCTGTTATGGGACTGGCAGATGCTGGCAGTGTCAGAAAACTATGATCTATGGGAAATGTTGAAGGAACAGAGACAGATTAAACTTAGGAATCAGACTAGTGGAAAACCTTAATAGCTGTCTTCAAATATCTAAAGGACTGTCAAGTGTTGTTATAGGGATTATTTTCACTGTGTCATTCCAGAGAGCAGAGCAGGAATCAGCGGGCGAAAGCAAAAAAGAAGGCATATTGTTGGCTCAAAGAAACAACTTTATAATAACACCTCAATCTGTACAACAACCAGAAGGACTGCTTGGTGAGAAAATAAGATCTCTATTGTTGGAGGATTAAGCCAAGGCTGGCTACAATCTATTAGGGAATCTATACAACACATTTCTGCTTTGGGCTGGTCACTAAGGTCCTTATCACTCTCAGGGTCTATGATTTTATTAGATATTAGTCTTTATTTCCAAGACTATTATATATCCAAATGTTTATTTTCACTTTTTGTATTACATAGATATCAATAGACAATTTGCAGTAGAAGTATATTATTTTTCTGCCCACAGGATATTTTGAAGAAGCTAGTCAACCCTTAAAAATTGCTGATTTACCATCTTAGCGGTTTCTTTATTCCACAGATGTAATTTATTGAACATAATTATGATATATAATATTTCTGGCTTATTAAGCATGAAAAAGCCATATTTCTGCTCTATTATGGTTGAGTTTTCTACCTTAGAAAGACTTAACATTCATAGTTAAGGTTACTATAGTAACCGTAACTCAATTCCTTGTGGCTATAAATTACTCTGTATTCCTATATGTTAACTTTGATTCTTTATGTCCATATGATATCTAACTCTTCAAAGTTACAAACTATAGTTTCTTGATAAAGGTAATAAATTAAATGGGTCGAGGATCTGTTCTCTTAACAATTAGTAAAAGAATTGCTTGAAGTAGGTAGTCACAATAAACAAAAATAGAAAAATTAGTGTTTTATGTGATAACAAAGGACAAACAAAGCATGGATATATCCATGCTATATCCATTATAGCATAGATAGTAGTAAAAAATAAAGTGAGCATAAATTCACAAAATTATATGTAGGGAAAATGTGCAAATGTGCAGATTAAGGATAAAAAATAAGTGAACAAAATATATTCAACCACTTCCCCTTTCTAGTCTCATGGTAAACATCAATAATTAATTATGGCATTTTTTTCTACTCTTCTCAGATATGTCCTCAGAAACCTTCACAACACAGTGTTGTTGGCAGTCACTGTTAATTGATCTCAATTATTTTAAATTCTCATTTCTTCTAGAAATCTCTTAATTATGAAAGTAGAAAAGGCAATACTTTCCACGTACTTTGCACTAATCAGTCTATTGTTCCTGCAGCTAGATTTGAGATGTTTGGAGGATTTACTACAAGAACAATTATTCTGTTATTTGTGATACAATAGGGGAATGTGACCGTATTTTATTGAAAATATTGGGGGCTTGGACTCAAAAAGATTTTAGTTGTGGCTCTTGAGGAAAGAACTTTTCTGAGTCTTACCTTTTTATGTTTAAAATGTACATAATAATGTCTATCAGCAATGTTTTTTGAGAGGAAAGCACTTAGGATATTTTATGGCACATGCTCTAGGCAGGACTGAGTAATGAAGGAGAACAGGTTCAGTTGTCCAGGCCGAATTAATCCTGGTGATTAATAGAGTCTGGACTGTTGTAGCCAGATCATCTTCATATTCAAATGCTTTTGCAGTTTACATTGCACAACCAAAAAGAGCTTAGATTAAGCTCAGCTAGTAACCAATTTGGGGTTATTATAATTTGTTTCATTTTCCTAGCTACACTGAAATTCCCTGAGGGCAGAGATAACATTTAGTTTGACTTTGTGTCTGCAAAAGAGCCTTGGGTTTATAAGACTTGAAAAAATTTTAAAATAAAAAGTTAGTGACAAGATATATGAAGAATCATTTTAACTCAATAAACCTTAAAAACTATAGATAAAAATATAGATTATTTCTCCTGGCTAGAGACTATCATGACACAGGCTTAAACTACAACATGGCGAATGTAACTTAGGTGCAAAATAATGAAATGCCACTGTAAAACTATAGGACATTGAGGGAAGAGTGGTTGTAACCCAGTTCTATAAATTAATAAGCTACTGATATTTCTACTATATTATTCTAATTTTCTGAAGTTATTAAATATCATAGTAGGCTGCCTATAGAATTGATGCACTATCCCTTAGATTATTAACAAAATAAGAACCTTTTTCCTAATATAATTACATAGGTCATCCTCAATATCACATGTATTATTATAATATATACCCCTTTTGGCCATAACTACTATATTGCATATAAATATGTCTGCTATTAGGGAACCTATACAGTACATTTCTGCATTGGCCTGGTCTCTAAGGTCCTTAACACTCTCAGGGTCTATGGTTTTATATATTTGCCTTTATTTCCAAGACTATTCTCTATCCAAACGTTTATTTTCACTTTTTGTATTCCATAGATATCTATAGGCAGTTTGCAGTGGAAGTATATTAATTTTCTGCCAGCAAGATATTTTAAAGAAGCTAGTTAACCCTTAAAAATTGCTGATCTACCATCTTAGAGGTATTACTAATATTAGAGTTATTACTAATATCAATTAGTAATAGATTATTAACTGTCATAGCAATAATAATAATGATAATATGAATCATATGAAAATATGTAGCAAGCTATGTATTAGCAGAGTAGTAAGGAAAAAGCAATTATAATAACATAATAACAATAACAACAATGTCTAAAATGCCAATCAGGTGAAATTCATGTGGAACCTAGGCCTATGGATGATTTGGAAGTGTTAATACTTATGAAAAGAACATTTATCAGAAAGGAGAGGAAAAAAATGTGATGAGAAAGAGGGTAATATTTGGTTGACAAACATCACTGCAAATGTTAAAAGCAATCTCCAGTTTATCCAAAATAGGTCCTTGGTAAAGGAGAACTCTAAGGCAACAAAAGTGCATCATACAAAACTAAACAGAGGATGATAAACAATGATGAAAACAAAACTGATCAATTAGTGGGCAGTGTTGTGGAGCTCTTGGATAGGATTTTGATAGCATGGTGGGTCTCATCAGAGAAATTGCTCTAGTTTTGGATCAAATCTATCATTATATGTAGTACTATAGAGTTTTTACTATGGGACATAGGGCTACTGATGTTTGTCCATAAGAGTTTGCCTTTAGAAAAAGTACCCTCTGTGTGTTTTATGACCACAGTGCTTACAAGTGTCTCCTAGGTTTCTAGATGGGGTCTGAAATTGTAAGCAGCCTGATGTTTCTACCTTGGGTCCTCTGGTCAACTGGCCACAAGGGTCTAATATAATAATAAGTCAGCAATAAAATTCGGACAGCATGAAGTTCAGAAAGCCCATTGCTTGTGAGAATAGATTTGAGCAATTGTCTTGCTTTCATTAAAAAACCTGGGGTCAGCAATCCCATTACTGGGTGTATACCGAAAGAAATATAAATCATTCCATCATAAGGACACATGCACATGTATGTTCATCACAGCACTATTCACAATAGCAAAGTCATGGACTCTACCTCCATGCCCATCAATGGTAAACAGACTAGGTGGAAGAAAATGTGGCACATATATAATATAGAATACTATGAAGCCATTAAAAAAACGAGATTTTATCCTTTGCAGCAACTTGGATGGAACTGGAGGCCATAACACTTAGCTAACTAACACAGGAACAGAAAACCAATACCGCATGTGCTCAGTTATAAGTGGGAGCTAAATATTGAATACACGTGAACACAAAGAAGGGAACAATAGACACCGGGACCTACTTGAGAGTGGGGGGTGGGAGGAGGGTTGAGGATAGGAAAATGACCTATTAATACTATACATATTCCTTTGGTGACAAAATAATCTGTATACCAAATCCCTGTGACATGCAATTTACCCATATAACAAACCTGTACATGTACCTCTGAACCTAATATAAAAGTAAGAAAATATCCTGGAGTCATTCAAGTTCTGAATATTCCTTTGTGCACCATTATTTGTAAAGATAGAGTAAGACTATATGATTCTTAAAAACAGTTGAATTTTTAAAAGTAGTAACTTTCTTTTACTTCAATAGTATTACATGTAGCAACTCTAGAAAATGAGATTAAAGAAAGACACAAAATCACACTGCAATTTTGCCTCACAGAGATAAGCACTAGTCTATAAACTGCATGAGGGTAAGATCCAGGCCTTCCTTGTTTTCCACTGTATCCATGGTGAAGAGTATAGTACCTGCCATGAAATAGCAATAATATATATCTGTTAAATAAGATAAATGTTGACATTTTGGTGTATGTGCTTCTAGACTTTTTAAATATGTAAATATTCCTTAAAATCAGTATAGTTTGTAAATTTTAAATCTTGGAAAGCAGTTAAATTTTAAACACTAATCTTGGATTGAAAACTCATTCCCTCAATATTACAAGATTTTGTAGATTCACAAAATATGAATATTGGAAGAGAATTAAAGTGACTTAGTCCAAAGCTCTTATTTTATATATAAGTGAAACTTAAAATGGTGAAGACATTTGCTCAAGGTTAGGGCAAAAATCCAGGCCTCTGACTTTCAGGTAGAAATATTGCTGCCATATAATATGCTTCGTTAAACTATACTCTTATTCTAAACTTTTTAAAAATCATGCTTCTACAAGAATTGTGGTTGCATTATTATTGTGCATATAATAATTTATACAATGTAATAATTATAATTAATACAATTAGTAATAATCTTATTTTTGTGTATTCCTTTGAATACTTCTCACTTTCTCTGATGAAAATGTAAACATTTGGCCAAATTATCTGTGAAGGTTTTTGGTACTGATTATCATGT
Source organism: Trachypithecus francoisi (assembly GCF_009764315.1). NCBI lineage: Eukaryota > Metazoa > Chordata > Mammalia > Primates > Cercopithecidae > Trachypithecus > Trachypithecus francoisi. Next base: position 61,099,785 of record NW_022681458.1, read on the forward strand.
CTAAATAGTCTCTAATGTCTGCTTTATTTTTTGTTATTAAATAAACTATATTTGTTTTAATATTTAACAGTCAACTTTAGGATATATACATATTTATAAAATGTACTTTTTTTCAAATCAGGATATATACATATTCATTATGACTTGATTGATACATGTTTTGAAAACCCCAGTGGTTCTTCTTCCATTGCCAAAAAAACAAGGAATGTGTACAATTAAAGTAAGTTGCTATCCTTGAGAGCAAACATCTTTCCACGAAATACCATTCAATAACTAGATTTCTTTTCTCTCAAATATTTTAATTCTTCTTATACACTGTTTCTTGTGTTATTCATCTTATTTGACCTAATATGATTTCAGTTAGGTCTTTAATGGTCAAGATACATGTTTAAAGATTTTTGAAGGTGAGTGATTACAACTATGCCCGAGAATTTCCTGTGAAAATACTAATGCCTCAGACTAGTGTAATGGTAGCCTCACAAAAGGAAACATAACATTAAAATAATAAATATTGCAACATGGTGTTTTTTTGAATATCATTGTACAATATATTTAAATATGATCAAAATAAAACAAGTGATAATGCAACAATTCTACATCTTTTCCAGTTTGTTCCCCTTATTCCAGCTAAAAGTGATTTCTCAAGCTGAGAATTTCCAGTCAATCATCTTGATCGTGTACCTGGTAAATTTATAAGCCAAATTAAGTCCCTCCCCCTCATATTCCATTCAGTTTTTCTAGACTTCCTGAACATGAAAAAATTAAATTTTATTAACCAATCCCCTTCCATCTCATTCTTTTCACCTTCAGTTCTTTCTCTCTCCCCTTTATCCCTATTATTCTAAGATTGCAGTTGTGAGAAAACTCTGTGGACCTTTATGACAAAATGAAGAAAATAACAAAACTATAAAACAAATCCTGACTTTTGGTTAACAGGCAAATAGATTGAAGAAGAGCAGGTGAGGGAGGGAGGTGGGAAGCAGGGGAGAAAGGCTAAATTATACAGATACTGTGAATCACAGATGACTTCCATCTGATGGTATTTCCTTTGTTGCTTTCTACCTCTTTTGTTTTGTTTCGCTTAGATGTAAAGGTTGAACAAGAGCGGGAATAAGCAATTTCTTTCTTTTTCTCCGTCCTCCCATTCCCAGGCTCAGATCATCTGCTCTTCTCCAGCCGGGAACTATTTGCAATGGTGCTTCATGATTAGCATTTCCTCTAATTGCTATCCATCTGTTTCCATTAACCCCCTGAGCCATTTGTCTCATTTGAATATCTTGTTCTTTCTCTAAACACTTCAAACCAAATTCTGACCTCAAATATTTACATAGCATTTCCAAAGATTTCTGCATTCTGTATCACTACCACTAGCCATTTTCAAAAGACTGTTATTCACCGCTTCTCACACTATGTTACATATGCAATTATTATTACTTTGATAATATGGTAGTAAGAAGAAGTTGAATGGAGCATTAAGTTTATTCTTTTATGATATATTCCATAATTTAACTTAAGGACAGTATCTTCCTCTGATCCAACTTCAAGATAACTATCTTACCAAATTATTTTGAAATTATAGATTTTAGAAATATGACTGAACAAAACCAATTAGTAGTTGGCGGTATCACAATAGCCCTAGAGTGTTTCTTTGATAATCTAAAACAATGGATTTAGAACATCCCTACTCTCCAAATTGTCTTGTTGCATATGAAATAAAGGTCTCAATAAAAAGTAATGAGTAAACAGATTTCATTCCACATTTACAATGATGGAAGTGGTAATTGTTTCCTCCAGAGGTAACTTACTGGATGTAATACTCTTCCCCAAACAACAACAACAATGCAGCAGCAACAACAACAACAACAACAACACACACACACACACAACCTTATTTCAAGATATCTGCATTATATTTGCTGCTGTTTCTTCAGTGTGAAACAAATAGTATAGAAACCACCAAAGCATCTTATGAATGTTGCTTCCCCGCTTTTAAGCAGGAACCTGTCTCTAGAAATCCTGGGTGTCTGTATAACTGTAAAAAGCCACAGGGAAAAAAATTAAATATTGTTTTCATCAGATCACTTTCTTGGCTCCTGAGTTTATTTTTAAATCTCTCCCTTATTTCATCGCTGTCCAAGTTCATTTTTCTTTTCCTTTAAACATCTTTTCTACCACTCCTTGATCACTGTCCCTTATATACATATTTTACATTCTTCCCTTTGTACCTTTGCTCATGGAGTTCCTTAATGAAGGAACTGTCAGTCACTTTCCCGACAGACCAGCAATTCAAGACATGATTCAAATTTAATTGTAGTCAATGATTTACATTGCCCGCACCTAATTACTCTATTCTTTGAATGTTTTCTGTCTTTGCTATGAACGGAAGTAGGTCTAAGTGACTACTTTTCTTTTACAGTCTTCCCATTTCTAGCCTCATTATTTTGCACTTGTTTATATGTGGTTGCTCTTCAGTTGTCACTTCAAGCAGGTGTATAATCTACAAGAAAAAGCGAAATTCCCTTAATCACCTCACACCCTTGTGTATCCCCACATACAGGAAGCATCCAGTAATGTTTTTGGAATTTATCTACAGAGATACATCTTTTATGAGAAGAGTCCTGTTTATTGGGAATTTCAGTTCACATATACCCTAGAACGTAATTAAGAAGATGTCTTCAGGATCTACTTATGGGATTGCCTTATAAATGAGGATGTTATAGATGAGGTGTTTTTGTATTTCATTAATACCTCGGGATAGGGTCCTAGATTGTATTAGTCAGGGTTCCCTAGAGGGAAAGAACTAATAGGATATATATAATATTACATATAATAACTTTATATGTATAAATAATATATATAATATATACATATATATATATATATATATATAAAGAGGAGTTTACTAAGTATTAACTTACACAATCACAAGGTCCCACAATAGGCTGTCTGCACGCTTGAGGGACAAGGAGAGCCAGTCGGAGTCCCAAAACTGAAGAACTAGGAGTCTGATGTTCGAGGGTAGGAAGCATCCAGCACAGGAGAAAGATGTAGTCTGGGAAGCTAGGCCAGTCTCGCCTTTTCATGTTTTTTTCTTTTCTGCCTGCTTTATACTTCCTGGCAGCTGATTAGATTGTGCCCACCAGATTAAGGGTGGGTCTGCCTTCCCCAGCCCACTGATTGAAATGTTAATCTCCTTTTCAACACCCTCACAGACACACCCAGGATCCATACTTTGCATGCTTCAATCCAGTTAAGTTGACACTCCGTATTAGCCATCAAATAGATGATTCTTCCCTATAATAAAACATATCCTAAAATCAATAGTATTATAGCAAGACTACAGAACCCACTCATCCCCATCCTCCAATATTTAAATTTGCCATATGGATTTCTACTCTATTCCTACTTAGCTAAAGGCTGGCGAAGAAGGGAGTCTTGCCAGAAACTTGGCATCTTAAATAGGCTCTACAGTGGCAATTCCAGTAAGCACATTTTTGGCTGTTTTCCTCCTTCTGACCCTTCTTTTCCTCCAACACCACAGCCGTCTCTAACTCATTATCCTCTTCTCTTTCTTGAGCTCCTCCTCTCTCTCTGCCTGTTTGGGAGCTACCTCTCCACATCTGTTTTTATTCACTGGTTCAGTTATTTTTAAGTTGTGGAGCTGTTTGTTTCTGTACATTAAGATGTATTTTTGTGTCTCTATCTCTAGTGATCTTGAAAATGTTCCCCTTGTATATTATGCTCATTCCTTTTCTCAGTCCCCAAATATGCCTTTATCATCTTGTTCTGCAAAGTCTGGGCATATTAGCCAGTTCAAAGCTCACAAGCACTTTCAGAGAGTAAAGGCCAAGAGGTAGCTGGCACCTACTAGGAAAGCTGATAGGAAGTCATCTTTCATCTCTGCTTTTTCCTGCTTTACTTACCTCCTCTTGAACCCTCTTTATCTTCCATTTTCTGTCTCAGTCTTCAGCTTTCTTCCATTCTGTCTCAGCCAGAAGCAAAGAGAAATTTCTTACCCTCGTTCTTAAATTTTAAGCCAAGTCCATTATATGCCTCAGTGATTTTTCTTGGATACTATTGGCATCTGATTTAATTGGTTTGACAGGAATAAATCTTGAGATTTACCTGTAGCCTTCTTTTTCTTTGTAATTCTTTGTTTGGCTGGTACTCAAGTCTTTATCTTCTTGGCAGTAAGTTTCTGAAAGGAAATACCTGGTTATCAAGGTAATACCTAAAGACCTCCTAGAATCTATTCACAATATTAGGCAAGTAGATTATACAAATTGATCCAGGTCTGCTTTCTTCCACTTTCCAATCAGCTTTCAGGTTCTGATAATAGAAATAGGCTAAGACAAGTTGGGTGCTGAGGGGAATAGGTGCAAAGTAATTATCATTGGTAGTCCATATATAGACATTTTAGTATGTGTTTATAAATATCCATTTCTCTATTTTAGATAATTTGGCTTTGTATCTCGAAAGTCCAGTTAAAGGAAATGTGGGCCTTTCCATTTAATTTTGGACATTCATATATTTCAGTGCTAGTGTAAAATTTAATTTGTATTCATTGGCTTTTCTTCTCTTATTCTTGGCACCAAATTTAACATAAATATCTCAATACCAATATGCTAATAGTAAATGAGTTATTTCATTTTCATTTTCATTACCCAAACCTTCCATTTTATTTTGAAAGTTTGACTCCCCATCAATAGTTTTTCTTTTTCTTTTGATTATTTCTAAGATCTATGATCACAGCCTCCACTATATACTCAAATAGTGAGGCTGGGTGCAGTGACTCACGCCTGTACTCCCAGCACTTTGGGAGACCAAGGCAGATGGATCATGAGGTCAGAAGTTCAAGAAAAGCCTGGCCAAAATGGCGAAACCCTGTCTCTACTAAAAATACAAAAATAAAAATAGCCAAGTGTGGTGGCACGTGCCTGTAATCCCAGTTACTCGAAAGACTGAGGCAGAGAATTGCTTAAACCCTGGAGGGAGAGGTTGCAGTGAGCCGAGATCGCAGCACTGCACTCCAGCCTGGGCGACAGAGCGAGACTCCGTCTCAAAAAAAATAGTAAAAAAAAAATAATAGTAATGAAGAAATTAGGCAGCATAAAAGGTTTAAGGAAACCTCTGCCCTTATTCTAATTTATCTGAAAATAAATGATATTTGACATTTAACTATATAGGTCACTCTTTCCTCCAGTTAACTTTAAAATTGTCTGTGTATTAAGATGGGGTCACCTTGCCACTATCTATTTGGCTAGGGCTCAAGTCTGTCTATTTTTTGCTCTTTAGGGATCTAGGTCCCTGTTCTATATGGGTTTGCCTCCTGCAGAATTACTTTTCCTGAACTTTGATGCTATAGCCTTAGTCAGCTTAGAGAGATGTTATAAGAAAAGGCCTAGGAGACATAACCTCTGGAGATGTTATTGTTATTGATGCTGTTCACTACATCAGAGAGGGCCCACTTTATGACCATGCCCGGGAGAGATTTCTCATAGATCTCAGCACCAGAAATAACCACACCTACTGAACATATGGACGCTGTATATCGTAAACTGATCATGTTTTTTTCCTTTGAGCTAAATTTGTAGCCATTTTCTGGCAAGCACACTGAGCCATATGCATTCTAACCTTACTTTAGGTTCCATCTTATTTTTTCTATATTCATTTTTTCCTTGATCTCAGTTTTCTTGATTAATGTTTTGTATGTTATGATGTAGCTATTTATAGTAAGACATTGCACTTCTGTTTGGGTGGGAGAGGTACTATCAATAAACAAAACAAGCCAATAAAATCACATTGCCTGTTACTTGCTCATGCAAGGACAACCCTATAGGTTGCATAGGTATACATCCTATAGGTATACTTTTAGGCAGATATATCAATTTGAGAAAAGCTAAGCTGCAATATAGAAAATTATGAACATTGAGGAATTACTAGGTTTATGTTTGTACTTTAAACCTTGTTAATTTTAACGATAATTTTATTAGAGATAAAATTAATAAGCTTGAAAGAGAAACATAAAGTTACATATCTAAATATATGAAAGAAGGCAACCTTCATACATTATGTTAAAAATATTTTTGTTAATCATAATGTTATAATTTTATAGGTAATACTGAAATTGTCCCAACAAAATTATTACTTGTGATTTTCAGCACTTGTCTTAGCTAGTTCTTAAATTATTATTATTCAATTATTTTAATAAATTACTCACCTAGAGTTATTTTAAATTTATTATTTAGAAATGCCTTATAATATATTTATGATGTTTAAAAACTATTTACATGTCATTCATTCTCATACTATTTAACATCATGTATGTACTCTCTAACTACTATTGCATGCTACAGACATTTTGAAATTCTTCCAGATATCCTTGTGGTCCTCTGCATTGCTTCAGGCTGTGGAATATTTACAGCCATGTGTACACTATTAGGAATCTTCTGCTTCTAAATCTGAAACTTAAAATATTGGCACCACCACAGCTAAAGTACTGTTTAATAGAAAGGCTGGATATAGACATGAAATATATCTGATAGACTTATAAATGGAATACTGTAAATGACATACAATGTTTTCATGCCACATGGCTGTAGATGCCAAGGGAGCTGGCCACTTCCAATGAGTTATAGTTAATAAGTTTCATCAATGAAAGCAAATATGGCCAAGTAATTTGCTTTTTGGAAACAATCTTCCTTCAGTTAACTACTGATTATCACCATATAGTTGTTTTGATCATAGACAACGTGCTCTATTTATGTAGGCTACAATTTTTAAAAAAGTTTCATAGACCTATAAACAAGCAGTTAACAATTAAAAATTATTTTTTAAGATGCGAATACTTATGACAATGACAAAATGCTTGAAGTGCTTTCTCATATGATTTCATTCACTTATCAGAATATTATTATTTCAAATTTACATGTGAGAAACTAATAAAGAATTCATCCAAGGTCAAATAACCAGTAAGTCTGGTAGCAGGGACATGTACCAAAGCCCTCTGACTTCAGCTTCCATTCTGTTTCCAGTATTCTGCCGTAAAGCTCAATTATATGTTAACTATAATATCCAGCATTGCTCAAGAGCATCATTAACTGTTGTTAAATAAAGTTTAATGGAAACTGTAAGTATTAATATGTAATTCGGACTCTTTCATAACTGTAATAATTAATATAAAGCGTAATATTTTTAAAATTTTAGATTTGTGTCAAATCCTCTTTATGGAACACATTTGTCATTCTTTCAGCCTGAGTAATATGAAAAGTTCCCTGCTGCTATTTGTCTTGGTTCACTCCATATAGAATTACCTCTTTCAGAAGCAGTTCATCACAAATTAATGTCTGAAATTTGGAGCATGTTTTTCTTGCTCTTATTAATACCACTAAAAAAGTAAAAAGATATTTGAGATAATTGGTGATGTCCAAAGAATAAAACATTGATTTCTTTGTAAACATAGCTAGTTGAAAATTACCTATGTTATTATTAAACTGCCTGGGTAAAGGATATTGCTTCATTAATTAACACTTAGGAGGTTCAGGTGGCTCAGTAACTGGCCTTAACATAACCTCACTAATAGAATAACATAAAAGTTTGGGTTTACTCCTCCTTTACAGGGCTCAACAATAGTGTCAAATTTCAGACACAGAACTAATGTCGCATTCCTTAGTGAAATAAGGCATGCCTCAGTCCAGAATACACTTAGAATTATCTAGAATAATTATGATCATCCAAGGTCAATGAAGTGAGCATCCATGGAGGTAGAGCTGGATGTTGATCATTTTTAAAGCTCCCCACTTTGTTCTAATCTGTAGTCAGGGTTTAAAAACCATGAAATCTAGTGAAAACTCATATTGGAATGAATGGATTGTTTTCTCTGCCACAAAAAAACTCAGTGTATCATATTTTTCTTCAATTAGTGGCAAACATCTTTTGTACTGCATGTTGCTTTCTTTGAACAGGTAGTTATACAAACCTCTTGTTGCTCCCCAGGAATGTCCCCAAAGTGAATTTTTTTTAAACAAAAAAATTTTATTTTAAAATAATTGTAGATTCACAGGAAGTTGCAAAAGTAGCACAGAGACAACCCACGTACTCTTCTCTCAGTTTCCACCAATGGGTGCATCTTATATAATTATAATACAGCATCAAAGACAGAAAATAGACAATAAGTATATATGATTCCATGTTATTTTATCATATGTGTAGATTCATCAGTCTCTATCATCAGGGCAATCAAGATATAGAACTATTCCGTTACCACAAAGATCTCCCTCAAATGACCCCTTTATGGCTGCACTCAATTTCCTCGCCTATACCATCCCTAACTCATGGGAAACACCATTTTTTCCTGTCTCTGTAATTTTATCATTTCAAGAATGTTATACAAATGTGCTCACATATAAATGTGTCATTTGATAATTTTTTTCACTTATTGTAATGTCTTTGAAATCCATCCAAATCATGACATGTATTAATAGTTTATTCCTTTTTATTGCTATATTACAGGTTTTGGCTATAACAACAACAACAACAAAAAAACTGCTATGATAATGTTTCATTTCTCTGGGATAAATGCCCTGGAGTACAATTTCTGGGTTGTATGGTAAGCATATGTTTAATTACTTTAAGAAACAGTCAAACTGTTTTCCACAGTGGCTTAACCATTTTAACATATTTATATATGTTTTATATATAAGACATCAAGTTTCTCTGTATCCTTGCTAGCATCTGGTTTTGTCACTGTTTTTTTTTTTATGTCAGAATGCTGAAAGGTATGTAGTGATGTCTCATCATGGTCTTCATTTGCACTTCCCTAATAGCTAGTGACGTTGAACATTTTTTATCTGCTTACATGTCTGAAATGTCTCTTCTTGGGTTTTTTGGAGGTGGGGAAGGCCCATTTTCTAATTGGGTTATTTGATTTTACTGTTCAATTTTAAGAAATATCAGTGAGATTTGCAAATATTTTCTCCCACTCTATAGCTTGTCTTTTCATTCTCTTAAACTGGATCTTTCACAGAGCAAAAGTAGATCCAATTTGTTGATTTTTTACTTGTATGCATTGTGCTTTTAGTGTCACATCTACATTTTCTTCACCAAGCCATAGGTCCTGAAAATTTTCTCCAATGTTATTTTGTAAGTTTTGTAGTTTACATTTTATATTAAATATACTATTTATTTTGAGTTAATTTTTGTTAAATGTTTGAGGTCTAATTTATTTTTTATTTTTTATTTTTATTTTTTTGCCTATAGGTATCCAACTGCTCCAGCAACATTTATTGAAAAGATTCTTCCTCCATTGAATTGCTTTTGCACTTTGGTCAAAACTCAGTTCCCCGTTAGGTATCTGTTGATACCACCCTGGCTGGGAGGGATATCTTCTTACAGCTTCCCACATGGCCTCTACTAGCACTTTCGGGGTCAAGCTTGTTACCACTGAGCCACATTAAGTACTGACTCTCCATTAGACCTCCTCTGACAGTGCCTCAGTGAGAGGAGTGTGGGTGCCTTGGTGCCTCTGGGTAGGATGGAAATCCAAGTCCCTATCCCTCTTCCCATGGACTCCCCTGACACCCTGAAGGGGATCCTCTTTACCACCTGATAGGGATGACGGTCTCAGCTTTCCACTTTGTCTTCTCTGACACCACTCTGGAGGTAGGTAGGACTTGCAGCACCTCCTGACAGCCTGGAAAGAGTCCAAAGACTGGACTTTCCCCTCTGCCTTTGCTTGTAGGGGTGGGTATGCAGTATTTTACATAGTGTTTGGCTACAGTAAGGTGGTTATTGTCTAAATGTTTTCTGTCTTCCTATGCTGCTTCTTTTCTGGTCCATTGGCAAGAGAAAGCAGGCTTCTCTTAGGTTTTTATTTATGTGTGTATGTGTGTGTTTTGGTGTTTGTGTCCATTAGCATTTTAGTATTTTTGGGTTGTTGATTTCTTTAGTGCCCAGTCTAAGATGATATGTGAGGCAAGATGAAAACTCAGGGAATTCACCACTGTGTAATTCCTTGAATTCTGATTTCCCAACTCGCCTGCCTTTTTCTTTCCGTGCTTTAGGGTCTTCTTACATTTGTTTTATATATAATGTCCAGAGTTTTTAGTTGTGCCCCATGGGAGGAATAGGGAAATTATGTCCACTCCATCCTCTTAGAAGCAGAGATCAAAGTGGATTTTGAATATGATACCTCATTATAATTTACATGAGACTGACCTCCAAATGTAATGAAAATTATTTGTAGTTTTTGAAAGATATGGTGATTGATATGGTTAGGCTTTGTGTCTCCACCCACGACTCATCTTGAATTGTAATTCCTCATGTGTCAAGGGAGAGACCAGGTGGAGATAATTGAATCATAGAAGCAGTTTTTTCTGTGCAGTTCTCATGATAGTGAGTTCTCACTAGATCTGATGGTTTTATAAGGGGCTCTTCCCCCTTTGCTCAGCATTTCTCCTTCCTGCCACCTTGTGAGGAAGGTGCCTTGCTCCCCCTTTGCCTTCCATCATGATTGTAAGTTTCCTGAGGCCCCCCACAGACATGCTGAACTGTGAGTCAATTAAACCTCTTTCCTTCATAAATTACCCGCTTGGGTAGTTCCTTGTAGCAGTATGAAAACAGACTAACACAGTGATATGCAGAAAATAAATTTTACTTACATATGTAATAATGACAATAGTTAATAGTTTTTTGCCACTTTCAGTATTCTACATTGTTTAAAACTCTTAATACTATGTCATAAATAATATTCTTGTTCTTTTACTAATGAATAAACCACGTTTAGAGAGGTTGAGTAATTTGCCTTTCGCTACCTTGTTCTTTGTAACTTTAAAACTTGTACTTTTTAACGCTAATGGTATATTATTTCAGCTCTACTAACAAGTTTTCTTAGAATAATGCAGTGAAAAAATTGTATTACAAGCCAAGAGTGACTTGTTTTTGAACTAATTTAGACAACATTCATTCTCTGAATTTGAGCAAGTATTTTCAGCTGACTCTTGGTTTTCTAAACTGTAAGATGAGGGATTAATCTTGAAATATAATATTTTTGGCTAATAATTTCATAAATTTCTAAAAATCCTGGGAAAATTGCATTTGTAATTTCAAGAGAGGAGGAGAATTCTGAGTAGTCTGTGGAGCTCAATCTGTAATAGTTTAGGTAGTGGTGGCAAAGCCAAGTGGAAATGAAATAAGTAGACTGTTTTAGAACTCTCATCTTCTATCTTTAATATTTATCACCACATGTAGAGTTTAAAATACTTGTTTCTAGATATACAGGTTATGTGAGTCATGGACTAGATCCCATGAGCCTTTGACATTCAAGGCTAAAATGACAAGATGTTAACATTATTGTCATGGGATTTTAATGTAAGATGTGCATGTGGATGCATGTGATAGAAATCTGCTACTCCAAGCATTTAGCAGGACTATTATATATTTGTATACTTCCTTAAATGGTGAACTTCAGTGGTTAATGTCCTGGTTTAAGTTTACACATGTAGCATCTCTTACAATTGCTCCATTATCTTGTGCCAATCGTTTTCTTTTTTTTTTTTTTGCTTTGCATTTTAGCCTCTTTGTATTATTTTATGTTCCCAACTTGCTCAAATTTTCGGAAAGGATGAACATATTGCCATGTGAAAAGATAGTGGATCTATACATCTGCTGAGTGCTCTTGTTCTCACAGAGCAACTTCATATGCACAAGAAAAATAATTCAACATAAGTTCTATGCTTTTCTTTTTCCTGTAGCTCCCGTCAGCTGTTATCTTTCTTTAAAACTACAGTATATAAATGTCTTGCAATGAACGAAGTGATTTTTAACAGGTGTTTAATGCAATTTCATAAACCTTTGCAAAACATCTAAAATTTGCCTGGATGGATGGTAGGTGCTGGAAGGGATACTAATGAAATGCCATGAAAAAGCTTCCTAGGAAGATAGGTACATCTTTAGTAGTAAGTAATATGTGTTTATATGTGTGTATAATAATTGTTTTCTAAAAGTTTTTTATGGTAGTATATATACAATTGTTTCACAAGCTGTTTCCCTTAAAATATTAATTCTATTAGGTAGGTGGATTAAAACTTTAACAAGTTCCTTTGCTATAAGAATTCTCAAAATCTTCAACACACTCCTGTACATTATTATTCTTCAAGAAGAAAATTTAATTCCAAACATCATTTCCAAACATGTTGTATTAGTCTGTTTTCATGCTGCTGATAAAGATATACCAGAGACTGGGTACTTTATAAGTGAAAGAGGTTTAATGGGCTAACAGTTCCATGTGGCTGAGGAGGCCTCACTATCATGGTGGAGAAGATGAAAGGCATGTCTCACATGATGACAGACCAGAGGAGAGAATGAGAGCCAAGTGAAAGGGGTTTCCCCTCATAAAACCGTCAGATCTTGTGAGACTTATTCACTACCATGAGAATAGTATGGGGGAAATCACCCCCATGATTCAATTATCTCCCTCCAGGTCCCTCCCACAACACATGGGAATTATGGGAGCTACAATTCAAGATGATATTTGGGTGGGGACACAGCCAAACCATATCACATGTTTATCCTCTGAGCTTTTTTTTTTTTTTTTTCTTCACAGTGAACATTGGTAACTAATAGTCTCTGAACTGGATTTTGGATAATGGGATTACAAACAGATATAATTCAATATCCACATTCACAATACAGATTAATGTAAAGTGGGATTAGTCAAAAATATTCATAGGACGTAATGAGGTTAGCCAGGACTTCATGGAAATTCAGGTTGTTCCAGACCCATATACACTCCATTTACATGAAAAAGGAAAAGTTGGTAGTCATATGGCTCTTCATTCTTTTCCCTTTTCCTCTGCTAACTGGTCCCAGTGCTGATATTCACCAGACTCTGGTTCAACTCTAGGAAGACAATTGTCAAAGGAATTAATCAAAAGGGAAAGAAAGCAATTTGTACATAAATATTATAACAATACTATTTCAAGCAGTGAAAAAACAGTAAACAATGTAAGGCCATAAATTTTTGGAGACAGTTAAGAAATCCACTATGAGAATACTGTAAAGGCACTGAAGAAGAGAAATATCTCAACAAAGTTGCTCTGAGGAATTGTATGTTAATGTCACCAAAAAACTGAATCCAAACTCATTGTAACTATATAATTCAGATCTAAACTGAGAGAGCTCAAAAATATGTGTTGCAAATACAGTTGGATATTTAATCTTTTTTGCATACTTTTTTGTGGTTATTCTAAATAATACTGTAACAAGAAAAATGTCTGGAAGTTTAACTCCCTGTCTTAAGTTGGGTTTTCTGGGAGCAGATGCTTATTTAGATGGGTTTTGGAGGGTAAGATGGGAAAGGAAGGACAGGAAGCAGGACTGGGTAGAGGAAAAAGTTGAACTGGAATGCAGGCCAACAAATCTTTGACCAGTTCAACAGGAGCAATAAAGGGAACATTGTGCTTCAGAGTGATGGGACCTTTCAACAACTGCCTTGCTTAGTCAGCAGCTGCAGGCTGCCTTGAAAAGGGTGAAATCTCTGGAGAGGTGACTCTTACAGCTGAGGTGGAACTTGAAGTTGCTGATTGCTGGGTTGCCTCCTGACTGTCCTCCCCATGGCTGGGCAGTAAGTACTTACTTCCTTGAAGGAATTCTGCCAGAGCATCTCTCAGTGTACCACCCACGTTTATTATCAAGTTCTGTCAAAGTGCATTCAAATTATCTGAAAGAGAGGCTATATCCAGAAGATTTTCCCCTCCACTGTTTTGGAGACTTTCCACAGTGGTGCACTAGATCATTATTTCCTTTGCAGCAGTTTTGGTTCAAATTGTCAAGTTGTTCTGTAGTGTTCCATACTAGAGTTGCTGTAGACTACGCTACATTAAGCACCAAATGCTAAGCAAATAGATGAAAATGAAGCTGATACCTAGCATTAATGGCTGGGATGTGTTCAGCACTGTTGAAATGATAACATTCACTTACATATTTCTGACACTGGGTAGAATAATTGATTAGTTTGGAGGGGTGGATAATGCCAGCTCATATTTTGCATCGCTTATCTAGGCCACTCACTGAGCACCTATCTCCTTTTCAGAAGCCAGAAAAATTTCTTTAATTTTCATTTACGAAGTTAAGTAAAAAGCCCATGATGAGAAAAATATCAACGTTTTAAATAAGGAATAATCAGTAACAGTGCTGTACTGAGCTATATTGGCAACAGAAGTAAAAGAAAAAGATCAGTCATACCGATTTTATTTCTTATTTACATTTTGATTCTATGTTCATCATGGTTCTTTAGGGTACTCATTTTGATTTTTTAAAATATTGCACTCAAAATGTATTTATCTGGATTACTGAGGTTTTTTGTTGTTTTTTTTTTTGCATCCCTTTAAATTTTGTGCCTGACATGTTTCCTTTGCCTCACTCTATTTGCAGGCCTGGTAATTAAAAGTATATACATTTCCACAACGGTTGAACTAATTTACACTCCCATCAAAGGTATACAAGTTCCTTTTTGTCCACAACCTCACCAGCATATGTTATTTTTTTACTTGTTAATAATAGCCATTTGGACTGGTGTGAGATGATATCTCATTGTGGTTTTGATTTGCGTTTCTTTGACAATCAGTGATGTTGAGTTTTTATTCATATGATTGTTGGCCACATTTATGTCTGATTTGAAAAGCGTCTGTTCATGTCCTTTGTCTACTTTTCAATTGCGTTGATTTTTTTATTGTAAAATTTGTTTAAATTTTTATATGTGCTGGATATTAGATACTAGATGTCAGATGCATTTTATGCAAAAATTTTCTCCCATTCTGTAGGTTGTCTGTTTACTCTGTTGACAGTTTCCTTTATGGTGCAGAAGCTCTTTAGTTTAATTACATCCCATTTGTCACTTTTTGTTTTTGTTGCAATCGCTTTTGGCATCTTTGTCATGAAATCTTTGCCTTTGCCTCTGTCCTGAATGCTATTGTCTTGGTTGTCTTCCAGGGTTTTTATAGTTTTGGGTTTCACGTTTAAGTCTTTAATCCATCTTGAGGTTAATTTTATATATCAGGTAAAGGAGGGGTCCAGTTTTAATCTTCTGCAATTTCATTACTGGGTATATACCCAAAGGAATGTAAATCATTCTATTATAAAGACATATGCATGTCTATGTTCATTGCAGCACTGTTCACAATAGTAAAGACATGGAATCAACCTAAGTGTCCATCAATGATAAACTAGATAAGGAAAATGTGGTACATATACACCATGGAATAATATGTAGACATAAAAAACAGTGAGATCATGTCCTTTGCAGGGACATGGATAGAGTTGGAGGCCATTGTCCTTAGCAAACTAATACAGGAAAATAAACCCAAATACCACATGTTCTGTCTTACAAGTGGGAGCTAAATGATGAGAACACATGGACACATGCAGGGGAACAATACACACTGGGGCCTATTGGAGGGTGGAGGATGAAAGGAGGGAGAGGATCAGGAAAAATAACTAATGGTTACTAGGCTTAATACCTGGGTGATGAAATAATCTGTACAACAAACCCCCACGACACATTTTCCTATGTAACAAAACTGCACATGTACCCAGAACTTAAAAGTTAAAATACACACACAAACACACACATGCATGCGCACTCACACACACACATGTATATATATGTGTGTATTTGTCCAAAATTCTCATTGTTTTCTGTGGGAGGGCTGGTCTGATATGAACTACTCCTCTCTTAATTGAAATGGAACTCACAAAACTCAGAGACAATAGTTGTGTATAACAAAAATGAAGGCTTCCAAAAGGCCTTGTACAGTTTTTTTATACACAAAAGAGAAAGACCTCAGTTTCCAAGGTATCACACACTCTTTCTGTAATTATGAGGGCTCATCAATTCTGCGTTACCAATTTAGATTATTCTTGCCTATTCAACAGATGGCAGATATATGCCATTATCTAGTCCCCTAACTTCCAAGCAGGTATTACATATTTGTTCCAGAAATTTTTAAAAAAATGTTACTATGAAGCAAGAAATACATTAGTTAATGTGTGCCTGGTATGTTTCCTTTTAATTTAACATTTGTTGTGTTGAAGAATAGAATCTTAACCATGTAAATAATGTCACCAAACACTATAATTATAATTTTCCATAACAGAATCATGTGTGGTATATGCTATAACCCAGACAATATCCTGAATAGGTTAATTTATCTCTACATATCTTCCTCTCAGATCCACACCTTTACTGCAGTGACATATACTGTTCCCCCATCCCCCCGCCCCTCAGAGACTCTTTACCTCTCCTGTGTCAGATTCTCCTTGGCTCTTCTGTGTCAATCCTTACTGCTCCCCTTCTTCCACTTGCTTGTTCCCTCTGTTAACAACTATAGGTCCTTTTATTTCTTTTCCTTCTTTGCCCCCTACATTTCTTTTCTATTGTAGGGCAAGATCACTCTAGTTATCTAGTTTCCTTACTTCTATACCTATACCACTACCTCCAGCACCACCACTCTGAGTTGACATAATGAAAAAGTGAAAAAGTGTGGTGGACCAATTAGAAGTCTCTTTCACAGGCAGAAAAGAAGAGAGATGGTGAATATTTGACTTAATATTTTGATCTCTTCTATCCTAGTCTTTATTTCTGGTGATTGTTACCTTGTTTTGTATAACTTGGGTCAGGTTCAAATACCCAGAGTCTACTGAGATCTGTAGAGGTGACTGGACATTATACACAATTATACTCAAACATGAATATACAACATCTTTATGCCACATTCATAATGTATTGTTTGATATGTAGATTTAAAGTAGACCCCAAGTTTTAGCGACCTTTTCATAATCACTGGGCATAGTTAAATTGGACACCAAAGAAGGTAGTATGACATGTGTTAATTTCTTTTTTATCATGAGATTTTACATAAATGATTACCATGTCAAGCTTCTGCCTTCCACAAATAAAGGGCTTTAAATATTTCTAAGCAGTCCTTTGGGGCTACAATAAGGCAAGCTGTAGTAAAACTATGAATATATGCGATACTTGTCAAGTACTTCTGTCAGAACAGGACTGGTATCCAGGGGAACATGCTTAAGACATATGTCCACTCAACCACCATCCCAGAAATAATCACAAAATCAGGGGGAAGAGAATAATCTTATTTGTTGTATGAGAGTTTTAGGAGAAACAAAAAGTAAGAAACTTTGAATTGGTTTTCGTTCTTGGCCTTTAGTTTTGATGTCAAGTCTTATATTAGTCAAGCTACAGTCAGTCGGGGGATGGGAACCACAACAGTAAGTTGAGCAGGAAAACGTAAGTATTTTAGTTATCCATTAGGTATAGGTTGGTTAACTAGTAAAAGTAGTAAGAACTCTAAGATATTTAGAGGTAGCAACTGAAAAAAAAAAAAAAAATGCTGTTACCCCTAGTACTTAAGGAAAAGTAAACACAGAAGGGACTTAGAAACAGAAGCAAGGATCTCTCCAAGCCTGTAAGATTCTGATGAGAGGGGCAGCTACTGCAGGAACATGCTGCCTGGCGCTGGAATGGGGAGGAAAGCGGATGGAGGCCATCCACTGTGGTGGAACTGCGAGAATTGCTGCTATTTGGGGAAGCCCTCTGGGACCCCTGGCACACTGATTTGCTCACCATGCCATGAAAAATAGAACACAAGGAAGAGAAGAAAATCCCGTCTTCCTCTTCCAGCCTTGCAGTCTCTCTCTCTAGCGCCCTCTATTGCAAGAACCTAACACTGCTTAGGTTCTTTTTGCCAGCTGGCAAAGAGGTGTGTGGTCTGCACAGCCCAGCTCCCATATCAAAAAACAGGACCAAAAGGTTGCATGTGGAGATGAGAGGTAAAACATTAATAACTAGTACTACTATTTAAAAAGTTCTGTCACTAAGCAGTTTTATCTCATTTCTAGTACTTTTAATTTGGTACATGATAGCTTGAATGATAATATCAACAAAAGTGCAAGTTTCCTAAATTTACACTAAGTTTTGTGTAATATGTATGATTCAAAACAGGAGTTTTTATTAGCTTTTGTTTGTTTATATACATCATAAAATAAAACAATGTGCACACAGAAAAATTATTCAGAGGTCATTACAGGCTTCCAGTGTATTTGGGAATTGTGACTATAGTTCACCCTCTACCTTCTGCTTGAATATTTCCTACAACCAGGGGTTAGTTCACTAGCTGATGAGTCACTTTCTTGTTTAGAAATTTCTAATTTTAAGAATATTTCTTCTTACCCTATCTCCAAATCTGTTTTTTCTTAACTGCCTGCCATTGGTCCTCATTTTGTCATAAGGAATGTGCTAAAACCTTCTGTGGTAACCTTTATGACAGCCTCCCAAATATTTGAAGACTCTGTATTGTCTCTGTTAACTGTTCCTCATATGGTAAAGTTTCTGTACCCCTACATTATTGGAGTCATACTCCTATAACCTCACTATCCTTGTTTTTTTTTTTTTTTTTTTGAGACAGAGTCTTGCTCTGTCACTCAGGCTGGAGCGCCGTGGCACAATCTCCGCTCACTGCAACCTCCGCCTCCCAGGTTCGAGTGATTCTTCTACCTCAGCTTCCTGAGTAGCTGGGACTACAGGCGCGTGCCACCATGCCTGGCTAATTTTTTTCTTTTTTTGTATTTTTAGTAGAGACGGGATTTTACCGTGTTAGACAGGAAGATCTCAATCTCCTGACCTTTAACATCTCTTTTAAAATGCAGTTCTCAGAAATTAACTTGATGAGTTAGACATAATAGAAATGAGGCAAAGTACAGTGGATATATTACTTTTAGGATCAGATATTATAGTTCCATGAATGATGCCTTAAGATTTGACTGGCTTTTTCAACAATTGTATCACAGTTTTACTTTTCTTATCACTATCCCACTCCCCCACCTTAGAGTCATTTTATAAACCTAGAGTTCTTTTTTTTAAAAGGAGCAATGTTCACTGAATTGTTTTTAATCTAGAAAAATATACCAGATCTTGTACCAAAAATATAGTAAGTAATAAATTATTTCTCACTTTCCCTCAGACAACCCTCCTAACTGGAATGGCAGGAATAGTTGGTGGAAGCGCTCCTTGACTCTTCCAAGTCTGCTTGTAACCTTTTAACACTTACCTTAGAACTTGGGAAAGCAGTGTTTCCCTCTGACTAGAAAGCCAAAAGTGAGAGTTGGATATTAGGCAAAATGACTTTTAATTCCCTCACATCCTCAAGGAAGGTTCATGACATATTCATTACCTAATATAATGTGAAACATACTAGGACAAAATTAATTCTTTGCAAAGCAGCATTTTGTAATGAGTGCTGCTTCCTTCATTTTGCTTCCTCTGGACTGCACAATGTTGATTGTAGTTGGAATCTATCTCTTATGACACTTGAAAGAGGTTTTTAAGCTCAGTGGTTTTCAAGGCAAGAAACTGATTTATTTGGAACAAACTCACACTCAAAATGTATTGTATTTTCTGTAAAATTATTATATAGGTAAATGAAATATTCATTGTACTGCACAAAAATTTCAACGTACATACATCCAACAATGTATGTGCTGCATATTCTTTACTTGGAATGTTCTTTCCTCAGGTAGCTGCTTGACTAATTCTCTTACTTCCTTCCAGTGAAGGAAGATTTCACTCTTTCAATGAGGCCTGGTTGAACAACCATTTAATATTGCAAACTGTCTCTTCTACTTTCTCCCAGCCTCATCTTTCCCTTCCTACTCAACTTTTTCTATTTTTCCAGAGCACTAAGTATTTTCTAACACACTGTGTCATTTACTTATTCATTATGTTTAACACAATGTGAATCTATTTTCCCGGTACCCTCCCACTCCCTCCCACCCCCAATGTAAGTTCCTTGAGGGTAGGTATCTTTGTTTGCTTGTTTGCTTTGTGCAGATGTAACACAATAAATATTTGTTGACTTAATGGCATTAGCTTTCAGTTCCTTCTTACAAATGGGTGATAATTATTACAGACAAGAATACATTCTTTGTTCCGGGTATGTCAAACTTTTTTTCTTCTCAATTGTCCAAGTTCTTCAGTTTTTTCTCTGTGCATTTCATAGTATTTTTGCTCTTACAGGCGTCCCTGCTTTATGTTTCATTGTTTCAGCTCATTCTCCAGCTCTGGACACTAAAAGTTTGACCTTTAACAGATTGAACCTGAAGCTTTGCTTGCCTTTGAAATGTTCTGTAAAATACAGGTGTCTGGCTCCGATCACCCTGCAGCTCCTTTTAACTGAGTCACTTCCATCCCCAGTCTTCTCCACTCATCTCTAGAGAGGGTTACACTTTATAATCGTCCTTTTTGGCAAGAAAAGTAACTTTCTGGCCAGAAGCTGCAATACAACTCATTTTTAAAAAGTGTTCAGTACTGTGTTACTTCCAGTATAACACCATTAGACATCCCTTTTGTAGAAGCAATAACTCAGGAACATTCCTGCTTAACCATTTCCTGTCTGACTTCTGACCAACACTTAACCATGCTACTTATTCCACGAGTCACATGGCTGACACCACCATCGTTCAGTTCTCAACTTAAATGCTAATTCTCTAGGGAATCTTTCTTGGACCATTTATGATGGGTAATTACCCTTTACAGAAATACACTGTACCCTGATTATTTTCTTCACATTTCATGTATATATATTTGTTTATTATCTGTCTCTACTAGACTGTAACCTCCAACATATCTGTTTTATATAGCAGAGAGCAGTCATTCAATAAATAAACAGATTTGAGGGCAAACTGGCATGTTGTCAACTTGTGATATTGGAAGTTTACATAAATTTAATAAAATCTTTAAAAAATAAAATAGTACATCATAACTTTTACCAGAAGGTACACATTTTATAATTTATATTTGTACAAAGTAATAATAATGAACTATGATAAGTCTCAATATGTCTTACCTCATTTATTCTCAATTATTTGAATTCAGCGTTGCCTTTTTTTTTTTCCGATTTACAGAAGAGAGAACTGAAGTTTAGTGGTTAAATAACATACCCAAAGTTATCCAGCTAGGAAGCAGCAGCCTTCTGAAAGAACAATTGATCTTAGCTACTTTGCCCTACTCCTCCAGCAGACTATTCAAATGATTAACTTCCTGGTACTCTTCCTTATAAAAGTAAAATATTTTAATGGACGCAATGAAAAAACAGCATTAAATAAATTAGGAGAAATAGTTGCTATTTTACTTTTTAAAAAATTGTCTAAGTATAAAGGTTATAGCTCTCCAAATGAGCAGGCAGTAAATTTATTTTTCTTGTAATTTGAAAATAGTAGCCATGTTTCCCTCTCAATGTTTGAGTTGGGGTTGGGATGGGTGGAACAATGCGGAATCATCTCTGTAGATTTATATTCATTGCCTTCTCCAACACTGTGCATCTACCACTTTGTACTCCTGTCAAGCCAAGGTTACAGAATGTCTATTCTATAGTCCAAATACCATGCAGAAAACACCCATAAATAGTCTGTTTTCATGGGACTAATTCATTTTTATAGCAGTTCCCCTGAGGCTCTAAACAGAGAACCAACGCTGAGGATGGGATTTCCAAGGTAATTATATCTGACAGATAGCCAAAAATGTGAGACAGACATTGAAAAATTATAATAACTTGAAATCCAGAGCTAATACTCCATCAATTCCTACTGTGATTAGTTTAGTTTGACACTTTTCGAAGCACAAATCTAAGCTATTGAAGTGATTTGTGCTTCATTTCAGTTTGCAAATGTTTCTTTTTCCTTAGAAAGTTTCCAATCTTTGACTTGATTGACAGCCAGTTGATTTTTATGTAAGAGAAAAAAGGAGACAATGAGATAAATTAGTTATATGCTTTTCTCCTGTATTTTTTTTTTTTTTTGAAAGGACAAACACTAGTAATTTAACTAGGTTCTGATCTAACAATACATTTTGGTCTAGTAATCAAATTTTGATCGAATGGATTTTTTAATATGTGTTAGCAAACATGACTATAGTAGTTAACGAGTTATCAAAAGGCCAAATACAATTAACCATCACTTTGGTTTATATCACGGTCTAAATAATTTTAGAATTGTTGCGCTTCTGCATAGGGAGCCTTTGGGAAAGCCATCACCAAAAGGTTAAATAGCAAAACCTTGGGCACCTGAGCTCTGATGGGGATGCAGAGGGTAATGTGTAAGGGTATAAACAGGAGGCTTTCAAAGTCAAAAGCTTATATACAATAAGGGAGACTTTAAAACATGTTATATCAAGCCTGGAAGCTATTCTGTTCTTATCTTGCCAGAAGCTACAGTGAGATATAAAACTCCTCCAGCTGCTATATTCAACCTTACAAAAATATCTATACAAAATTGTAAACATAGCAGGGTCATCCCCAGGAAGTTGGCAACTGTAGTAGCCATTTTACTCAGTTATCACCTATGTAGGTCAAGGCTTAAAAATGGAATGAATGAAGGGAGTGTACCTTTTTTCAAAGAGGATAGAGCTTTGCTTATGCAAACAACTTCCAACAAATTACCACAATTTTGTTATTCTTAGAAATGTAATTGATAAATAATCTGTACTAAAAGAGTAGACATGAAGCAGATAGAGAAAGACAGTCAGACAATTTCTTCCTTTATTATCAGAAGCCCTGATAACAAAGAGTTGATCATACTGAAGCAGACAGGAATGGGATCCATCAGGCAATGAAAGCAGATGTCAGCATGAGCTCATCACAGATCTAAGCATTTCCCAGGTGGCTAAGGATTTCACTGAATCATGATGAGAAGGGATGGATCAATCAATTAATACTAGGACAATACTGTTTAGTTTTTGAAACTTACTGCATTATGTTTACCCCTTAAGTAAGCAGTATGTAGTTCTCAATGCATAGTGTTTGGCTTATTCATTCTCAGTAAACCTTTTTAGTGTCTTTATAAAGGTCAAACTCAAAGTTTGAGAGCTCTAAATTATCTGTAACAATATACAAAGGAATTAAAGTGTCGCCATATTAACAATGTTTAGAAAAGCTTAAGTGTTTTTAACAATACTAGGTATTGTTAAAGAAAAATATTTGAACTGGATGAAACTCCAAATGGCACTAAAAGTGAACAAAGCAGATAAGTTGAGCATGGAAATAAAGTCTTGTCTTAGTGTGTTGCAAGTTATACAAGTGACTACTGTGCTTTGTGATGCAATGCCAGTTCAAGTAGGAGGAAGCAGCTGCTCAGCCAAATGTAAACTAAGCTGCCAGTTGTTCAAGGGGGTGGCTGCTAGACCACCTGCCTCTTACTAGGTAACAAAACACAAGACTCCTCTTGATATAACTGAGAGTATAGTACTCAACTGGTATCAAAATGGATATGCATTTTCCTCCTTGACATGAGGGTAATTTTGTAAACAATTGCATGCAATTACACACATATTTTTAAAGCATCTTTTTAGAGGAAGACACTGCTTTGCAGCATGATATTTGTACAAGTATTTGAACCATACATGATCAGGTACATGAAGTGTATATGATAAAACAAAGAGAAACAATTGTGTACTGTTTACATACTGAAATATCAAAGTATGAGACACATGTAACCTGTCTCGGGGTAAGAGCAGTTTCTTATAATTTGAGCTTGTCTAAAGGCCTTGCATTTGGACAATTAGATCAGAAAAGAATTCTTCCAATGCGAGCTCAGCAATTCTTCTATGGCAGATAGTGTTTCATTTACTAGAGCTGTCAGAATTCAAATACTAAACTTTGGAAATAGTTGATATGACACTTTATAAATAAGATAAAGCAATTGAAAATGCATTACTGATGACTCGTGACCAAAATAAAATAACCATGATAAACCCATCAAAAACCTGTCTTGAAATGGGAGAAGATGTGACAGGGCAAAATATTGGAATCTGATTAAGCAAAAGGCAAAGCTATGATTTTGGAAGAAGGAAACTTGACTTACATGGACTATTGTTAACTCTAGAGATGCTCTGAAGTCAGCCATGTTGAATGTTTTGGACCATTAAACATAAAATACATCTTACACACGTTTATTTTAAATATCTAATTGTTTGACTTTACATACTCAGGACATGGTGTTACAGTTTATTGAATAAAGATTTTTAAAAGCCCTTTGATTCTAAGATAATTCAAAACATATTTTGCTTTCTATTTATAACACTTTGGAAATAGCATTTTGCTAAACATTGGATTTATAATGCTTGAAGGAGTTCTAAAGTTTGAAGAATGAATTTCCTAGTTGAATATTGATGGAAAGTCCTTGATATTTTGAACTAGTGTGCATATACATTTTCTTATTGTTCAATTATACCTATAAAGATACGGCATTGGGGAAAAGAAGAAGACCGAAAGGAACACGCCAATTCTTTTTTTTTTTTTTTTTTTTTTTTTTTTTGAGACGGAGTCTCACTGTCTCCCAGGCTGGAGTGCAGTGGCGTGATCTTGGCTCACTGCAACCTCCGCCTCCCGGGTTTACTCCATTCTTCTGCCTCAGCCTCCCGAGTAGCTGGGACTACAGGCGCCCGCCACCATGCCCGGCTACTTTTTTGTATTTTTTAGTAGAGACGGGGTTTCACCGTGTTAGCCAGGATGGTCTTGATCTCCTGACCTCGTGATCCGCCCATCTCGGCCTCCCAAAGTGCTGGGATTACAGGCGTGAGCCACCGCGCCTGGCCGCCAATTCGTAAATTTTGAATTAGCTGATTTTATTGTTGAACAAAGCAAATACCCCGAATGCATGCACGTAGTCAGCAAGTGGCTACAAACATATAGTGGGTTTTTATATGGAATTAAAGCTATAGTTGTTATAATTCTACTTTTAACAGTCAGTAGATACTGAATTTGCATCAGTAGTTACATGGAGCTTACTCTTACATTCTGTTCTTTCATAATTCTCTATCAGGCTTACTCTGAGATTTTGTTCTTTTCAGTTTTTTATCAGTACCTCCGAAGGCTGTCCCTGGCAGTGTATCCAGTACCCATAACTCCTTCAACATTCTTTCATTCTTTAGTGGGGTTAGAGTAAGTTCAGTTTTCCTACCACAGGCAATCACCAATATTTTGACCTGCTCAAATATCTGAATCCAGTAGATTTATTCTTGCATCCTTCCTTGCATCCTATATAATGCCAGCCACATATTAGACGCTCACTAACTACATGCTAAAACGCAACAAATGTCTCTCATAAACAATGGGCTCAGCTTGGTAGAGTCAAGAACTTCCCTCTCTCTTTTTTTAATTTTTATTTTAGATTTAGGAGTCCATGTGAACTTTTTGTTACATAAACTCATGTCACAGGGGTTTGTTGTACATATTATTACGTCACCCAGTATTAAGCTCAGTAATCAGTAGTTATCCTTCCTGCTCCTCTCCCTCCTCCCACCCTCCCGCCTCAAGCAGACCCCAGGGTCTGTTGTTTTCTTCTTTGTGTTCCTAAGTTCTTATCATTTAGCTCCCACTTATAAGTGAGAACATACAGCATTTGTTTTTCTATTCCTGCCTTAAGAACTTCCCTGTGTTTCAGCTGACTTTAGAGTTTCTCCTCTTTTATTCTTTTCCATTTAAATGTTGCAGAGCACACAATGTAAGCTGACTTGATGACATTGTTTTCTCTTCCCACTTTTTAGCTCACCCAGGTGATGGTAGTTACTGGAAGAACTTACAGTTGCTTCTTGGGTGAAGCAGGAAAGTTAGGAGAAGGAGGGGTGGAAACCTTTGCACTGCTGATGGCTTACAATCCTCTATTCTCTGCTTTATTTCCCCTATTTTGTCACATTCTTACTTCCAGGGCTTTGGAGGAGGAGCTCCCATAGATATTCATCAGGAAAAGTGGAATTTCCTACTCCTGTGGCAAATGGCTATTGTAAAAAAGACATGCCCACCCATACATTCAAGGGTAGAACTCTGAATGCATTTTCCAATAAAAATTTTATTCCATTTTATGATTAGCTTACAAAAGTACTGTTTCCAGTATGCTTTTAGTAGCACTACGGAGAAAATGAACAGTTGTAGTCCATCTTTGGAAGTTATCTACCATCTCAAAAAGTGTTTTTAATTTGTATTTTTTTAAATATGAAAAAGCTTTTAAATTTCCCAAAATTGACAAATAAAACTCTGCAACTTGATCTGTGAATAAGAGAAGGATTTTAATAAATATTCCTGCCTACCATCCAAATCCCCCCATCAGAGCCTAGGCACTCATTTTCAGCAGCTAGCACTGTTGGCTGATAGCTCAGAGTGGAATTCTTCTCCAAGAATTTCTTTCTTTCAGAGGAAGCTGCCATAATGTTATGTCCAATGCTACACTTCCTCTTTGGCGTCAGTCTTCATCCAGTGACTGGTCAATGGAGTTTAAAGCCCTGGCCCCTTGTTTTATCTGGGGCATCTCTGGAGGGCTAGCTCAGTACCAAGACTCCTTGCAAGTTATTTGCTACAATTGCTTCTTAGTTTTTTTCCTTTGTCCAATCTTGATTCCTTCACTCACTTGTGAGTGTTGTTCCCATAAACTCTCCCTCCCAAAGCTCTTTCACACAATTTTCACCTCAAAGGGAACCAACCTAAAACAGAGAAAAGTAATGTGTTACTTGGATCAACTTAAAGCTAGTTTAAGAAATCGCTCAAGATTTCTAATATTTCTCCTCCATATTTATTATGATAATTATATTAGCATATACAATTTTAATTTTTATTTAAAAAATGTACATGTGGTTTTAAAAGTCAAATAGTATTGCATTATTTACAAGGAAATAGTAGTGCCTTGTCCCATGACTCTCAAAGTCCTTTATCCTGCAATTTCATGAATTTTTAAATTGTAGTCTTACTGACTTTCAATTATGACAAATTAAGATTTACATCTCTTCTACTCACTCCTCCATATTCCCCACTACTATTTCCCAACTAGCCAATTTGAAAAATAAAGTCATTTATTTATATAAGCTTTAGTATACACCATTCTCAATAATCTTTACTGCTGAGCCACAGAGCATATTTTGGTTACATTTCTTCTCCCTTTTTACAACTGTTTTTCTTGAGATACATTATTTCCTTTTACTTTTAAAATTTGGTCGGTTTATCACTTTTGTACCTATTTCTAATTTATCCCAAAACTTTATGTAAAATACCTCTTGGTGTGGTAAGGCATATCCCATTATCTTTCAGCGATATTTTTCTCCCCCTTAGGAACATTTGACATCTGTCTTGGTGCCCCCTGTCTTTCTTTGTTCTAAACTACTTGTTCTCTATACCTGGGGCACAACTGTCATCTTGGGACTTCTCTTCTCCATTGGCCTGAAACTTGCTGTTCTCTAGTGTTAATTCTGCATATCTTGGATTGCATGCTTTCCTTTTTCTTGGCTTTTACACTTTGTTTTGCTGGAGTGTGTTCTCCAGTACTTTGTGAGAATAGGTGAATCCCTGAAATCAATCGTTGAGTCAATGAATGTCTGAACTTTTTATCCCACTTTCACCTTTGCTTGACAGTTCTGTTGAGTATACACTATAGGTTGCGGATAACTATCTTTTTAAGAGAGGCTTATTTCTATTTTATATTTAAGCAAATTATGTAGAATACATTGCTGATGTGAAGAAAATACACAAAAGTCTTTGTACTTCTACTGTTTAAAACATTATTTTTAATTGTCAGTAATTGTGCATATTCATGGGGTATATAGTGATGTTTTGAAACATGTAATATCTGGTGGTCAAATCAGGGTAATTAGCATATTCATCATGTCGGAGATGATTTTTTTCTCAGAATTTCAAAGACATTGCTCCATTATTGTCTTGATAATTATGTCATTCTAATTTTTTATTTATATGTGACCTTTTAAAATGTTTGCTTTTTCTCTGTCATGTAGTTTCTTCTGATGATCTCTTTTATTCCTGGTGTTTTACAATTTAATATTGAGGATCTCGTTGTGGGTCAGTTATAATTAATTGAATTGAAAACTCTTTGAGCTCTTTCAATCTGGAAACTCATGTACTTCAGTTCTGGGGAAATTTCTGATATTCTTTCATTGTTAAGCTCCTTTTCCTTTATTTCTGTTCTTTTATTAATTCTGTTCTTTTGTTCTGGAATTCCTATTAGACATCTCGTATCTTCTGAAATGGTTCTTTTGTTTAAACATATTTCTTGTAACATTTTCTTTGTCCTTGTGACCTTTGTTTTTTGATTGTTTTACTTTATGAGTAATTTATTCAACTTTATCTTCCAAGGTTGAGAAATACTATTATCTTATTTTTAATTTTCTAGGGCCCTTTTTTTGTTTTCTGAATACTACTCCACCTGTTTTAAAAATAGCGTTCTAGGTCAGGTGCAGTGGCTCATGCCTGTAATCTCAACACTTTGGGAGGCTGAGTCGGGTGGGTCACCTGAGGTCAGTAGTTTGAGACCAACCTGGCTAACACGGTGAAACCCCGTCTCTACTGAAAGTAAAAAATTAGCCAGGCTTGGTGGTGGGTGACTGCAATCCCAATTAGTTGGGAGGCTGAGGCAGGATAATCACTTGAACCTGGGAGGTGGGGGTTGCAGTGAGCCGAGATCGTACCACTGACTCCATCTCAAAAAAAAAAAAAAAAAGCATTCTATTCTTATTTTATAAATGCTGTGTCTCTGAAGAGATTTTTTATAGTTGCTTCAAATTTTCTTCATGTCCCCACATGGTTCGTTTTCATTTGCTTATTTCCTTGTTTTGGTTTTGTCTTCGAAGTGAAATTCTCTCTACTTGTATCTGGTGATTTTTGGCCATCCATTCATATTTAAAAGTGAGACACTAAAAGACTAATTGAAATTTTTGTGTTCACTGGTGGAATTTTCCAACTGTTGGGACTCACTGTGAGGGACTGGATGAGAAAAACCATTTCTTTGGCAACCTCACCTTTCTCATATACTTTCCAGATTCTTCAGAGAAGAGAAGCTTCCCATCTGATGGAATATAAAACCACAAGCGTTCTGGCGGCTAAAGTGAAAGGAGCTAAGTATTTTACATTGAGCATACAGGATTTCATCCATTACCTTCATTATTTTTGTTGTCTCCCAGCAGAGCCTCTCGTTTTCACCATCTCCAGAAATTAAACCATTTGGCTAGAGTAGAGAGGTCTAATTATTTTTTATATAGATTTTAAATAAATCTAATTGCCTTCACCTTCACCTTACATGCCTGATATCAGAGATAGCTAGTGCCTTACCCAGGCTTTTTGTGGAATTCCGAGGTATCAATTGGTTTATCTTCTCATCACTCCCTTTCGCTTACCCCCAGCATCTGCCTCTCCTCTCTACCTAAGCACTCAACAGAGGGGAGAATGTTGAAACCTAAGCTAATGGCCAGTTATCCATCTATTTTCCATTTTTCTCAATTTTGTTGACTTTTTCTATCTGTTGTATGTTCTCTCCTATTCTGTTTATCTTGGTGAATTTGTGTATTTTTATTTTCATTTTAGTGGCCTTTCAAGAGGGAGCAGAGATACACTATTGTGTTCAACCTGTCATGGCTAACTGAAAGTTTTTAATTATTTGTTTAGTTCTGCCTTCCCTGCTCCACATTTATCTGGTTGAATTGAATGTCTGGGAATAGAGAAATGACTAACACATAAAAGGAGCTTAATAAATCTTCACTAAATAAATGGAGAGTTGCAAATTTATTTTAGTGTATAAATGCATATAACTTAACTAAAACTTACCTCAAATTATAAACTACTTGTCAAACTCTTTTAAAACTCCCCCCGTGGCATTATCAGTAATGCCATGATGCCAAGAGGGAATTTTTAAAGAGTTTGACAAGGGTGGGCTGCTGTAGAAGAGTAGAACTCTGGGCAGGTGATGGTATTAGATTTCTGGGCATGTGATGGTATGATTAGCTAATACTAACTCTGTGAGGGTCAATTCTAAAAATGAATATTGAATTTTTATCGTATTGGAGTGAAGCAAACATTTTATCTCTTTTCCTCAACTTTAACAACAATTTACACCTAAAACAGAATTCACAGATATTGCTAATGCCCTGGTAGATGCTTAAGCAATGATTTGAACTGTATATGATATATTCAAGAAGATTATTGATTAAAAAAAGAAAGCATTTTATTTGGAAGTTTTACTTTCATAATGACATTTCTCTTCAATTTCATCAATTTTCAGTAGAGTATTTTCATATCATTCTGTTCCCATGGTTGGAAAATTACCATTGTGATTGTTTTCTTCAGTAATTAGCAATTTTAAGACTGTGCAACAGAATCTGAATATGGTCTTGCATGATAAATTGAGAATAACATTTGAAAAGTCATAAGTTGTGCTACTTTTTTGTAATATTATATGCAGTCTGTTTTTAGGGGGTGGGTTTTGAAGTGACATATATAGATAATTCATCAGGGTAAAATTCAGTTACTTGATAGCTTTCATATGTTGTGTATATTGTCAAAAATCTAAAATTGCATTGGTACAAATTAGCCTGCCACATGCCGTACTCTGCCGTGTAACATATGGCCCAGCATACAGCAATAATCACCAAAATCTGTGTCAGTGCCTTCAGAGAAAATGAGAAATTGTCGCCATAGAGGAGCAATGCTAGTAAATAAAAATGAAATCTTAAGTTTTACTTACACTTACATCTAATTCTTAAGGTTTAAAATATCACCTGAATAAGCTAAGCTGTTTGGGTCATATATATAGGTCTAAATCTTTGAAGGTTTTCTCCACTATAGGCAATTAAAATAACTATTGAGTAGTTTGTTTTGACAACTGATTTTGACAAGTTAACTTTTACCTTACTAATTCTTTTGTGTAGATACAGTTAAACTTTTCTCTTCTTGCTGCCTCAGAAGATTAATTTGTTGAATCACTGAACTTTGTATGAATTCTATCTATTTATTCTCAGAGGTACTTAACAAAAATATTATTTAAAAATGTGTTTTAGTTATTTGACTCTTTTTAAAAATCTTTTAAGTTTTACATATTGAAATAGAGCCTGATACAAATGGTCATGTTTTATAAACTATAAAAGCATGTTGAAAATCAAATAAGTTACTGCATAAAATTAATTTTTATATATGATTACTTATGTTTAATGTATATTTGTGTGCATATGGTTCAATAATGACATCTTCACAATATAAATTTTTTTCTATGACTAGTTTTTTTCTAAGGAATGGTATGAGAAACTAAGTGTTGTGGAAAATTACTTGCTATGCAAAGTTCCCAAGTGACTATCGACAATGCAAGGAGGGCATTAGTATTAGAATCTAACCTGCAACACTGTCTTGAATCCTAGAAAGGGAATGTGAGATATATTAAAAACATTGGTCTTGAATAGTAATGACTTCTTCCTAACGTGAAGAGTTATTTAGTTCTTTGGCAAGTGGTCCTCAGGTCATCTTATTATTATATAGGCCACTTTACTTTGTCTTGTCTTTAAATATCTTTTACTTAGCTCATTGCATTGTACCTTAATTTTTAAGTGAGCTATTCCAGTTAAGAAATTTCCACATATTCTATCTCACAAGGTTCATTTATCCAACAAATATTTATCTGGCACACACTATATATTGGATACTGTTTTAGGTGCTGGAAATATAGCAACAAACAAAACAGACAAAAATCTATGCCCTTATATACTTGTTATATCTTATATATATAAGCTTACATTTTAGTGGGGGAAGAGATGTACTAAACAGGATAAATAGAACTATATATGGTATGTTAATCTGAAATTAAGGTACTAAAGGAGAAAAAAGTAGGGAAGGAGACAGATGGTTTATTGGTAGAATAGCTCTTAAATTTTAGATAGGATGACTAGGAATGCCTTTTGAAGAGAATAGATGTGAGAGGGAGCTGAGTGACTGTTTGGAGGAAGAGAATTTCGGATGGGGGAAGAAGAGAAAAAGTCCCAAGGCAGGAGGGTGCCAGGTATTTACAGGAAGAGCCTAATGTGTCTAGAGTAGAGTGGACACTCTGGACAGTAGTTAAGGAGGAGGTCTGGGAGGTAATGACTGTGAATGTGAGGAGCAGATCATGTGGGTCCTGGTAAGTCCATACTGAGAGTGAAATGGGAAGCCACTGCAAGGTTTTGAGCAAGGATGGGTGTGACTGATAGGTTTTAACAGAATTGCATTGGTTTCTAGGTTACGGATAGCATTAAAGGAGCAAGAGCAGAAACAGAGATCAGAAAGGAGGCTAATGCACTAATCTAGAGAGAGATTGGTGACTTCAACCTGGGGACTATTAGTAGTGATGTGGACAGAGGCTAGATTTTGAAGGTAGAGCAAAGAAGATTTGCTAATAAATGAGATGTGAGGTATGACAGAAATGTAATTTCCCTAATCATCAGGGAAATGTAAATCAAAACCACAGTGAAATATCATCTTATCCCAGCTAGAACGGCTATTACTAAAATGACAAAAAACATCAGAAGCTGGCGAGGATACAGAGAAAAGGAAACTTTTTTTTTTTTTTTTTTTTTTTTGAGACGGAGTCTCGCTCTGTCGCCCAGGCTGGAGTGCAGTGGCCGGATCTCAGCTCACTGCAAGCTCCGCCTCCCGGGTTTACGCCATTCTCTCGCCTCAGCCTCCCGAGTAGCTGGGACTACAGGCGCCTGCCATCTCGCCCGGCTAATTTTTTGTATTTTTTTTAGTAGAGACAGGGTTTCACCGTGTTAGCCAGGATGGTCTCGATCTCCTGACCTCGTGATCCGCCCGTCTCGGCCTCCCAAAGTGCTGGGATTACAGGCTTGAGCCACCTCGCCCGGCCGAAAAGGAAACTCTTATACACTGTTGGTAGGAATGTAAATTCCTATAGCCATTACGGTAAATAGTATGGAGATTTCTCAAAAAACTAAAAACAGGACTACCATCCAGTCCAGCAATCACACTACTGGTATTTATCCAAAGGAAAGAAAATCATTATACCAAACGGACACCTGCACCCCCATATTTACGGCAGCACTATTCACAAGAGCAAAGATATGGAATCAACCTAAGTATCCATCAACAGGTGAATGGGTAAAGAAAATGCAGTATATATACACAATAGAATACTACTCAGTCATAAAAAAATAATAAAATCCTGTCATTGATAGCAACATGGATGGAACTGGAGGACATTATGTTAAATGAAATAAACCAGATGGAGGAAAACAAATATTGCATGTTCTCACTCATATTTGGGGCTAAAATTATTGATCTTAGAAAGGTAGAAAGTAGAATGTTAGTAACCAGAGCCTGAGAAGGGTGGGAGAGCCTGAGAGATTGTTTAATGGGTACAAACACACAGTTAAGCAGAAGGAATAAGTTTCGATGTTCAGTAGCATAGTAGTATGACTATAGCTAACAACAATGTATTGTATATTTCACAATGGCTATAATAGAGGACTTGAAATATTCCCAACACACAGAAATTATAAATGCTCAAGGTGATGGATACCCCTAGTAACCTGACTTGATAGTTGTAGAGTCTATACATGTAATAAGATACCACATGTACCCCATAAAAATGTGTAAATACTATGTTTAACACTTTTTCTTAAATAAAGAAAAAGAATTTAAGTTTGGATGTTTTAGGTATGAGATGCCCACTAAACATTCAAATGAAAAGACTGACTGGGAAGTTGGATATTCAAGCCTGGAATTTAGAAGAGAGACATGAGCATATAATTTGGGAGTTATCAATATACATAGATGGCATTATAAGCTCTGAGACTGATGATCCCATTTATGGAAACTATGACAGTTTCTGTCATTATTAAGAAAGGTCATCATATCAGATTTTTAAAGTAATGATATTTATAAGGTAATGGTATTTTAGGGATGCTAAATTATTTGCAGTTTCTAGGACTAAGTATATTTTTCCAGGCTTAGAAGAGGTGCAGGTGATAAAAGTGTTTGTTACATAAAACAGAAAAAAAAAGTTTATATTAAAATGTTAAATAAAAAGGAGTATGCAAAATTATACACATTATTTAATCAGAATAATGTAAAATATGCTTAGACAAATATGTGAAGGAAATCTGACATTTTTAATGATGATTGTCTTGGGTATTAGGAGTATTTGTGAAATTTTTCAACTTCTCAAACTTTTATTTATTCTCCAGTTTTTTTCATACAAATATGAATGATTTTTAAGATGAAAATAAAAAGTTTCTTCCTGTGAGCTGATCAATTAATGCTTGGATTCCTAACAGAACCCAGTGCCTAACTGCACTGAATTTCCTCATTTATGATTATATGTGTTATCGTATAAAAACATAGAAATTGATAGTGAAGGGCAATCAGCAGTCTCACCTAGATACCATACAATAACTATTTAGCTTATTTACAATTTATCAGTACCTGAGACAAGATTTTCTAAACAAACCAAAAAGAAAACAGGCCTCATATTCATACTCAACTTAATCCATGAATCTCACTATATTCAGGCTGCCCATTATTTCCAAATCAAATTGATGCAATTTCCAGCTCCCTTTTTGGTCTCTGATCTTCTTCTCCAGCACACAGGCTCCCTTTGGGATTTCTTTTTTAACACGAACTTTCACCATGGGGTTTTTTTTTTTTCACCTTGTTCTTCCAGACACTCTGAAGAGTTTTGATTCTTCAAGGTTTATTTCAAAGTACTTCAAAGAGGGACCTCCTGAAGTGGGGTAAAATAGATTTAACAATACCAACCTACCTCATAAGGCTGCTGTGAGGAATAATAATACAAAGGACTACAAAGCACTTTGTAAATATAAAGTTCTATACAAATGCTTAATAATAATTACTGGGCATAGCACAATGTAGTCTTTTGTGCATTTTTAGAAGTGCCAATGAGTGCGATAAGTTTCCTACCTCCAGCCATTTTTTGATTCTTATAATAAAAGTGTTTTATTTTAAATTGTGTACAGAACATCCTTGTGCTCCATGTCTTGGATGCATTCCCAAGAAAGAACTGTAACAATGTCAGGCTTGGGAAAAGAAGCAGGGCATCCCAGGTGCAGCTCTCTTCATGTTTGAAGATGTTTTGGCATAGCAGGAAAACCAAAGATGGATAACCCTATGTTATTTTTTTCTCTGACTGGACAGATATATGTTCTGTCCACTGGCAATATAGTTGTGATATTCAGGGCAGTGCTGTCTGCTTTCAGAGCAACATCAAATTTTACTTAAATTGTGCAATCTCACCTCTGTGTTTGATGATGTAAGGGAATCAACCATATGCTTTAAATTTTCGTCAATTGTCACTGGCATTAAACAGTTTCAAATTTCTTGTGTTTTTTAGGAGTTTCTTTTACCCACCCCTTTAAATCACTGGACATTTATAGTTTTGGCCTACCAGTCTCGTTTCTCACATCATTCTTTCAGTGTCTGAAAGGTACCCACAATCACTTTGGAGACCATCTACTTGTGGATATTAGAGTTTTCAAGAAATTATTTTTGTAATCAAAATAGTTTTGATATAGAAATCTTATAATTTTTTTCTGAGATGAAGTCTGTATTAATCCATTTTGCATTGCTATGAAGAAATCCCTGAGGCTGGGTAATTTATAAAGAACATAGGTTTATTTGACTCACAGCTCTGCATTGTGCTGTCATCTGCTGAGCTTCTGGTGAGGCCTTGGGAAGCTTTTACTCATGGTGTAAGGCAGGGGGAGTAGGTGCGTCACATGGTAAGAGAGGGAGCAAGAGAGATTCCAGGTTATTTCAAACAATCAGTTTTCAAGGGAACTAATACAGTGAGGACTCACTCACTACTGTGGAGAGGACACCAAGCCATTCCTGAGGGATCTGCCCTCCTCCCACCAGGCCCCACCCCCCAACATTGGGGACCACATTTTAACATGAGATTTGGAGGAGACAAGCATCCAACCTAAATCTTCTCCATAACAGTATCCTATTATAGTAGCTTTAAGAATGAACTTGGTTTTCTAAAGCACAAGGCTGTATCACTGTCACATCTGAGAGAGAATAGGGCCTGCACTGGAGGGAAACTGTGTATACTCTCTGGTTTAAAGAAAAGGGAAATCTTTGGTGTGTAAGAGGGTGAAATTCAGTGTAGGGAATCCACATTCGTCTGATCCCTGAAGGAAAGAGATTTATATCTGATCAAGACATTCATTTTTCAATAGACATTGATTCAGTTGCTACTGAGTTTATGTACTGTTTATGGTGCTGGGGACAAGTTAATGACAAATAAGACACAATATCTGGCCTTGAGCTAATCAAAGCTTGATAGTTGAGTTAGACATATTAAAATGCAATCTGAATAAGATGACATACGTATTACAATGAAGGTATTGTACAAAGTGAGATTGCAACTGGAAAGATGGAAATACTCTTCTTGAGGGAGTCAGGAAATTTTCACAAAGGAAGTGACATTTGATCTCGGTCTGGATGATTATTAAGCATTTTCCAACATTTGAGGAGTTAGGAAATAGTAACTTTTATGATCTTTCATGGCATAATTGGAAATGGTGAGAAAGTCAAAGTGGCTGAAGAATTGATTAAAAAGGGAGATGGAAATGGAAAGATTGGCTGGGGCCATAGTGAGAGGAACCACGTGTGTTATCCCAAAGAGTTTGGGATGCCCTTATATGTGGGGGAGTTAGCTAAAGTTTGCATGATCATATTTATGTTTTAGAGAGATGACTCTGATACTGTGTGGAGAACAGTCTAATTTAGGAAACCGCTGAAATTGTTAGAGTTTGTCTAAAACAAGACTGCAAATCCTTCTAAGTAAGCATCCCAGATACTCATATCTGGATGTAGCAGTTGCTTCTGAGGCCAACCTCTCAGCAACGTCCTTAGGAATGCCTGCTAATACTTGAGAAGCATATGGCTTCTTTCCGACCAGAACATCTTTAGCTTTTGTAAGCCACAGTGCCTCTGGCTGAATGGTAGATAAAACCTCTAGTATAATTTTAGTAGTTTGGTGATGATCAGGAATCTTCAAGATAGGTGGGAGTCTTTTTTGTTGTTTCAGTTTAATCTTGCTAATGTCTCCTGCACATGGAGATAAATCCTTAAATAGAGTTTACACAACAGATTTTTTTACACTTTTCAATTAGTCTAATCATACTACAATTTCACTTGACTACAAATATAGCAACAGCAATTATACTTTATGCCTAATTGCTAATTGCCTATAAACTAAAGATTACTTACTTTTGCAAACTGCTAGTTCAGGTTTACAGAGCATCATGTATTCAGTTCATAACAGTGCCCACCAGCAATGTGAATTTCAATCTATATTCTTAACGTATTGGATGAATTGGCTACATCCATCGGGCATCCCCTTTACTACTTATGTTTTTGCTCTTGAGATATATGAATTTTTACCCAACCCTTTTTTAATTCAGAAATTTCATTTTATTTTTTAAATCAACTTTACTGAAAAGTAATTTATATAAAGTAAAATGCACATATTTTAAGTTTACAGTTCAAAGATTTTTGAAAAGCACATGTACTTTCAAATGAGTACTGCCAATCCATTTGAAACACAGTATTTTTTTTTCACGCCAGCACACTCCCTCAGGCCCCTTTGCAGTAAATCCATTTTACAGAGTGGTATAATGGACATCAGAGAATCAGAACAGAGGAAGGCAGGAGGGGAGTGAGGGATAAAATCTACATAACAGGCACAATGTACAACCACTGATCTGATTTCTATCTCTGTAGATTAGTTTTGCCTGTGTTAGGACTTCAGACAAATTCAAGTCATATAGTGAGTACTCTTTTGTATTAGGTTTCTTTTTTTTTTTTTTTTTTTATACTTTAAGTTCTAGGGTACATGTGCATGACGTTTATATCATGTATAACTCCCCAATGCAATCCCTCCCTCCTCCCCCCTCCCCATGATAGGCCCCAGTGTGTGATGTTCCCCTTCCCCAGTCCAAGTGATCTCATTGTTCAGTTCCCACCTATGAGTGAGAACATGCGGTGTTTGGTTTTCTCTTCTTGTGATAGTTTGCTAAGAATGATGGTTTCCAGCTGCATCCATGTCCCTACAAAGGACGCAAACTCATCCTTTTTGATGGCTGCATAGTATTCCATGGTGTATATGTGCCACATTTTCTTAATCCAGTCTGTCACAGATGGACATTTGGGTTGATTCCAAGTCTTTGCTATTGTGAATAGTGCCGCAATAAACATACGTGTGCATGTGTCTTTGTAGTAGAGTAATTTATAATCCTTTGGGTATATACCCAGTAGTGGGATGGCTGGGTCATATGGTACATCTAGTTCTAGATCCTTGAGGAATCGCCATACTGTTTTCCATAATGGTTGAACTAGTTTACAATCCCACCAACAGTGTAAAAGTGTTCCTATTTCTCCACATCCTCTCCAACACCTGTTGTTTCCTGATTTTTTTAATGATTGCCATTCTAATTGGTGTGAGATGGTATCTCATTGTGGTTTTGATTTGCATTTCTCTGATGGCCAGTGATGATGAGCATTTTTTCATGTGTCTGTTGGCTGTATGGATGTCTTCTTTTGAGAAATGTCTGTTCATATCCTTTCCCCACTTTTTGATGGGGTTGTTTGTTTTTTTCTTGTATATTTGTTTGAGTTCTTTGTAGATTCTGGATATTAGCCCTTTGTCAGATGAGTAGGTTGCAAAACTTTTCTCCCATTCTGTAGGTTGCCTGTTCACTCTGATGGTAGTTTCTTTAGCTGTGCAAAAGCTCTTTAGTTTAATGAGATCCCATGTGTCAATTTTTGCTTTTGCTGCCATTGCTTTTGGTGTTTTAGACATGAAGTCCTTGCCCATGCCTATGTCCTGAATGGTACTACCTAGATTTTCTTCTAGGATTTGTATGGTATTAGGTCTAACATTTAAGTCTCTAATCCATCTTGAATTAATTTTCATATAAGGGGTAAGGAAAGGATCCAGTTTCAGCTTTCTACTTATGGCTAGCCAATTTTCCCAGCACCATTTATTAAATAGGGAATCCTTTCCCCATTTCTTGTTTTTGTCAGGTTGTCAAAGATCAGATGGCTGTAGATGTGTGGTATTATTTCTGAGGACTCTGTTCTGTTCCATTGGTCTATATCTCTGTTGTGGTACCAGTACCATGCTGTTTTGGTTACTGTAGCCTTGTAGTATAGTTTGAAGTCAGGTAGCGTGACGCCTCCAGCTTTGTCCTTTTGACTTAGGATTGTCTTGGCAATGCGGGCTCTTTTTTGGTTCCATATGAACTTTAAAGCAGTTTTTTCCAATTCTGTGAAGAAAGTCATTGGTAGCTTGATGGGGATGGCATTGAATCTATAAATCACCTTGGGCAGTATGGCCATTTTCACAATATTGATTCTTCCTATCCATGAGCATGGTATGTTCTTCCATTTGTTTGTGTCCTCTTTGATTTCACTGAGCAGTGGTTTGTAGTTCTCCTTGAAGAGGTCCTTTACATCCCTTGTAAGCTGGATTCCTAGGTATTTTATTCTCTTTGAAGCAATTGTGAACGGAAGTTCATTCCTGATTTGGCTCTCTGTTTGTCTGTTACTGGTGTATAAGAATGCTTGTGATTTTTGCACATTAATTTTGTATCCTGAGACTTTGCTGAAGTTGCTTATCAGCTTAAGGAGATTTTGGGCTGAGACAATGGGGTTTTCTAAATATACAATCATGTCATCTGCAAACAGGGACAATTTGACTTCTTCTTTTCCTAACTGGATACCCTTGATTTCTTTCTCTTGCCTGATTGCCCTAGCCAGAACTTCCAACACTATGTTGAATAGGAGTGGTGAGAGAGGGCATCCCTGTCTTGTGCCAGTTTTCAAAGGGAATTTTTCCAGTTTTTGCCCATTCAGTATGATATTAGCTGTGGGTTTGTCATAAATAGCTCTTATTATTTTGAGGTACATTCCATCAATACCGAATTTATTGAGCGTTTTTAGCATAAAGGGCTGTTGAATTTTGTCAAAAGCCTTTTCTGCATCTATTGAGATAATCATGTGGTTCTTGTCTTTGGTTCTGTTTATATGCTGGATGACGTTTATTGATTTGCGAATGTTGAACCAGCCTTGCATCCCAGGGATGAAGCCCACTTGATCATGGTGGATAAGCTTTTTGATGTGCTGCTGAATCCGGTTTGCCAGTATTTTATTGAGGATTTTTGCATCGATGTTCATCAGGGATATTGGTCTAAAATTCTCTTTTTTGTTGTGTCTCTGCCAGGCTTTGGTATCAGGATGATGTTGGCCTCATAAAAAGAGTTAGGGAGGATTCCCTCTTTTTCTATTGATTGAAATAGTTTCAGAAGGAATGGTACCAGCTCCTCCATGTACCTCTGGTAGAATTCAGCTGTGAATCCATCTGGTCCTGGACTTTTTTTGGTGGGTAGGCTATTAATTGTTGCCTCAATTTCAGAGCCTGCTATTGGTCTATTCAGGGATTCAACTTCTTCCTGGTTTAGTCTTGGGAGAGTGTAAGTGTCCAGGAAATTATCCATTTCTTCTAGATTTTCTAGTTGATTTGCGTAGAGGCATTTATAGTATTCTCTGATGGTTGTTTGTATTTCTGTGGGGTCGGTGGTGATATCCCCTTTATCATTTTTTATTGCGTCTATTTGATTCCTCTCTCTTTTCTTCTTTATTAGTCTAGCTAGCGGTCTGTCAATTTTGTTGATCTTTTCAAAAAACCAACTCCTGGATTCATTGATTTTTTGGAGGGTTTTTTGTGTCTCTATCTCCTTCAGTTCTGCTCTGATCTTAGTTATTTCTTGCCTTCTGCTAGCTTTTGAATGTGTTTGCTCTTGCCTCTCTAGTTCTTTTAATTGTGATGTTAGAGTGTCAATTTTAGATCTCTCCTGCTTTCTCTTGTGGGCATTTAGTGCTATAAATTTCCCTCTACACACTGCTTTCAATGTGTCCCAGAGA
Organism: Trachypithecus francoisi; assembly: GCF_009764315.1. Taxonomy (NCBI): domain Eukaryota; kingdom Metazoa; phylum Chordata; class Mammalia; order Primates; family Cercopithecidae; genus Trachypithecus; species Trachypithecus francoisi. The sequence continues at coordinate 61,140,602 of NW_022681458.1, forward strand.
TTCTGGTATGTTGTATCTTTGTTCTCATTGGTTTCAAAGAACATCTTTATTTCTGCTTTCATTTCGTTATGTACCCAGTAGTCATTCAGGAGCAGGTTGTTCAGTTTCCATGTAGTTGAGCGGTTTTGATTGAGTTTCTTAGTCCTGAGTTCTAGTTTGATTGCACTGTGGTCTGAGAGACAGTTTGTTATAATTTCTGTTCTTGTACATTTGCTGAGGAGTGCTTTACTTCCAATTATGTGGTCAATTTTGGAATAAGTGCGATGTGGTGCTGAGAAGAATGTATATTCTGTTGATTTGGGGTGGAGAGTTCTATAGATGTCTATTAGGTCCGCTTGGTGCAGAGATGAGTTCAATTCCTGGATATCCTTGTTAACTTTCTGTCTCGTTGATCTGTCTAATGTTGACAGTGGAGTGTTGAAGTCTCCCATTATTATTGTATGGGAGTCTAAGTCTCTTTGTAGGTCTCTAAGGACTTGCTTAATGAATCTGGGTGCTCCTGTATTGGGTGCATAGATATTTAGGAGAGTTAGCTCTTCCTGTTGAATTGATCCCTTTACCATTATGTAATGGCCTTCTTTGTCTCTTTTGATCTTTGATGGTTTAAAGTCTGTTTTATCAGAGACTAGGATTGCAACCCCTGCTTTTTTTTGTTCTCCATTTGCTTGGTAGATCTTCCTCCATCCCTTTATTTTGAGCCTATGTATGTCTCTGCATGTGAGATGGGTCTCCTGAATACAGCTGACTGATGGGTCTTGACTCTTTATCCAGTTTGCCAGTCTGTGTCTTTTAATTGGACCATTTAGTCCATTTACATTTAAGGTTAATATTGTTATGTGTGAACTTGATCCTGTCATTTTGATATTAACTGGTTATTTTGCTCGTTAGTTGATGCAGTTTCTTCCTAGCCTCGATGGTCTTTACATTTTGGCATGTTTTTGCAATGGCTGGTACCGTTGTTCCTTTCCATGTTTAGGGCTTCCTTCAGGGTCTCTTGTAAGGCAGGCCTGGTGGTGACAAAATCTCTAAGCATTTGCTTATCTGTAAAGGATTTTATTTCTCCTTCACTGATGAAGCTTAGTTTGGCTGGATATGAAATTCTGGGTTGAAAATTCTTTTCTTTAAGAACGTTGAATATTGGCCCCCACTCTCTTCTGGCTTGTAGAGTTTCTGCCGAGAGATCTGCTGTTATTCTGATGGGCTTCCTTTGTGGGTAACCCGACCTTTCTCTCTGGCTGCCCTTAAGATTTTTTCCTTCATTTCAACTTTGGTGAATCTGGCAATTATGTGTCTTGGAGTTGCTCTTCTGGAGGAGTATCTTTGTGGCGTTCTCTGTATTTCCTGAATTTGAATGTTGGCCTGCCCTACTAGGTTGGGGAAGTTCTCCTGGATGATATCCTGAAGAGTGTTTTCCAACTTGGTTCCATTTTCCCCCTCACTTTCAGGCACCCCAATCAGACATAGATTTGGTCTTTTTACATAATCCCATACTTCTTGCAGGCTTTGTTCATTTCTTTTTCTTCTTTTTCTTTTGGTTTCTCTTCTCGCTTCATTTCATTCATTTGATCCTCAATCACTGATACTCTTTCTTCCAGTTGATCGAGTCGGTTACTGAAGCTTGTGCATTTGTCACGTATTTCTCGTGTCATGGTTTTCATCTCTGTCATTTCGTTTATGATCTTCTCTGCATTAATTAGTCTAGCTGTCAATTCTTCCACTTTTTTTTCAAGATTTTTAGTTTCTTTGCGCTGGGTACGTAATTCCTTCTTTAGCTCTGAGAGGTTTGATGGACTGAAGCCTTCTTCTCTCATCTCGTCAAAGTCATTCTCTGACCAGCTTTGATCCGTTGCTGGCGATGGGCTGCGCTCCTTTGCAGGGGGAGATGCGCTCTTATTTTTTGAATTTCCAGCTTTTCTGCCCTGCTTCTTCCCCATCTTTGTGGTTTTATCTGTCTCTGGTCTTTGATGATGGTGACGTACTGATGGGGTTTTGGTATAGGTGTCCTTCCTGTTTGATAGTTTTCTGTCTGACAGTCAGAAGGACTGTCTGTTGGTCTGTTGGAGATTGCTTGAGGTCCACTCCAGACCCTGTTTGCCTGGGTATCAGCGGCAGAGGTTGCCGAAGATAGAATATTGCTGAACAGCGAGTGTACCTGTCTGATTCTTTCTTTGGAAGTTTCCTCTCAGGGGTGACTCCACCCTGTGAGGTGTGGGGTGTCAGACTGCCCCTAGTGGGGGATGTCTCCCAGCTAGGCTACTCAGGGGTCAGGGACCCACCTGAGCAGGCAGTCTGTCCGTTCTCAGATCTCAACCTCCGCGTTAGGAGATCCACGGCTCTCCCCAAAGCTGTCAGACAGAGTCGTTCACGTCTGCACCGGCCCCGGCTCTTTCCCCTGTTGGACTGCAGCTGTGCGCTGTCCGCAGAGGTAGAGTCTACAGAGACAGGCAGGCTTCCTTGAGCTGCTGTGAGCTCCACCCAGTTCGAGCTTCCCAGCGGCTTTGTTTACCTACTTAAGCCTCAGCAATGGCGGGCGCCCCTCCCCCAGCCTCGCTGCTGCCTTGTGGATAGATCGCCGCAGACGGCTGTGTTAGCAGTGAGGGAGGCTCCGTGGGCGTGGGACCCTCCCGGCCAGGTGTGGATATATTCTCCTGGTGTGCCTGTTTCCTTAAAGCGCAGTATTGGGGTGGGAGTTACCCGATTTTCCAGGTGTTGTGTGTCTCAGTTCCCCTGGCTAGGAAAAGGGATTCCCTTCCCCCTTGCGCTTCCAGGTGAGGCGATGCCTCGCCCTGCTTCAGCTCTCGCTGGTAGGCTGCAGCAGCTGACCAGCACCGATTGTCCGGCACTCCCTAGAGAGATGACCCCAGTACCTCAGTTGAAAACGCAGAAATCACCGGTCTTCTGTGTCATTCGCGCTGGGAGTTGGAGACTGGAGCTGTTCCTATTCGGCCATCTTGCTCCCTCTAGGTTTCTTTTTGAGGTTAAATCACATTGTTGCGTGTACCAGTAATTGGAGCCTTTCTTTCATAAGTACTAGTCCATTATATGAATATGTCACAATTTGTTTATTCATTCACCTGTTGACAGACATTTGTATTATTTCTAGTTTTGCCTATTATGAATAAAATTGCTGTAAATGTCAGTGTACAAGTCTTCTTTTGGGAAATATTTTTTCTGTTTCTCATAGGAAAACACTAAGGAGTAGAATTGATGGTTTTATGGAAAGTGCATGTTAAATTTTATATGAAATTGCCAAATTATTTTCCACAGTGTGCCATTTTACATTCTCATCAGCAGTGTGTGAGAGCTCTGGTTGCTTCACATCCTGATTTGTTATTGCCAGTTTTAAAGTTTTAGTTGTTCTAGTAAATCTGCAGTGGAATCCGTGTGATTTCTTGATGACTAATTATGTTAAACATTTTATAAATGAGTTATCTTCATATTATTTCAAGAGTTTAAAAAATTTATCCTGGCTATGTCTTTTATGAAATACATGTATTGTGAATATTTTATCCCAATCTGTGCCTTATATTTTCATTTTCTCAATGGTATCTTTCAAAGATCAGAAGATTTAAATTTTAATACAGTATAATTTGTTAATTTTTTAATGGCTTGTGTTTTTTTGTGTCCTGCCTAATAAATAATTGCCTATTCAAGTTTGTAAAAATTTTCTACAATATCTTGTTCTAAAAGCTTTATAGTTTTATACATTTAAGTTTATAACTTATTTAAAATTAATGTTTGCATATGGTGTGAGGTTCTTTTTATTTTTCATTTGGATATCCAGTTATTCTTGCACGATTTGTTGGAAAGACTTTTATTTCCTTATTGAATTGACTTGGCATTCTGCTGAAAATTAGTTGGCAATATGTGTGGTTCTATTTCAGAATGGTCTATTCCATTCCTGTCATCTATGTTTCTATCTTTTTGCCATTATTACCCTGTCTTAATTATTGAAATTTTATACAAGTCTTAAGATCAGGTAGCGTAAGCTCTCCTACTTGGTTCTTTTTCAAAATAATTCAGCAATTCTAGCTTCTTTGCATTTTCATATGCATTTCAGAATCCGTTTGCCAATTTCTCCAAAATTGCTATTGGAATTTTTATTGATATTGCATTGAATTACATATCAATTTGGGGAGAACACAGTTTTTCCAACTATTGATTCATAAACATGGTGTAACTCATTTATATAGATTTCTTTAATATATCTCAGCAATGTTTTATAATTTTCTGTGCAGAGGCTTGCATATCTTTCGTTAAATTGATACCTATGCATTTTATGCCTTTGAAAGACATGAAAATTGTTTTTAGAAATCTCATTTCCAATTATTTTTTGCTAACATGTGGAAATACTAATTCCTGGATATTGACCTTTTATCTCGCAACTTTGATAAGTTCTTTTATTGATTGTAGTAGTTTTCTTATAAGTTCCTTAGAAACATGTTATCTGAAAATGAAGATTTTAGTTTTTTCTTTCCAATATGTGGACTTTTAAAATTTCTTTTTATTGTCTTTTTATTTTGGCTAAGATATCCAGCACAAGATTGAATAGAAATGCTAAGAGCAGATATCCTTGACTTGTCTCCAATGCTGTGAAGAAAACATTCAAACTTTTATCATGAAATATGTTTTCTATAAGATTTTTCTTCACAAGGTTGAGGATGTTCCCTTAATGTATTGTTTGCTGAGATGTTTCTTTTTTTTATAATGAATGAAGTTTGAATTTTTAAAAGGTATTTTAGACCTACTGTGATGATTATGACTTTTCTTCTATATTGTTAATTGAACAATTTGTTCAATTTTGAACAAATCTTATATTCCCTGTATAAATATCACTTTTTAATATAAATTATTTTCCTTTTATATATCACTGAATTCAATTTTCTAATACCTTTGAGTATTTTTGTGCCCATATTCATGATGGATATTGATATTTAATTTTCTTTGTTTTAACATGTTCATCAGATTTTTTATATGACAGTTTTGATGGCCTCACAAAATGAATTGAGAAGTGCTTTTTCTACCTCTGTCTTTATGGAAGAATGTTTTAAGATTATGTTTATTTTTTTTCTAAATGTTTGGTAAATCTGAGTTAAACTGCCTGGGCCTGATGTTTTTGTTTTGGGAACATTTTGATTACGAGATCAATTTCTTAATTTTTTTTTATTGAAACAAAATATTTTACATATTATGGGAGTACATGTGAATATTATTGCCTGGTAAAATATGTAATGATCAGGTCAGGGTATTTGAAATAGCCATCATCTTGAGTATCATTTCTATGTGTTGGTACAAGTCCTCTCTTTTAGCTGCTTTGAAATATATAATACATTGTTGCTAACTATAGTGACTCTACTCTGCTAGTGAATATTGGGGCATATTTGTTTTATACAACTATATGCTATATGTTTGTACCCACTAACCAATCTCTCTGTATTCCCCCTCTCACCCACACACCCTTCCCATGCTCTGGTACCTGTCATTCTATTTTCTATCTCTATGAGATCTTTCTGTTGTTTAGCTCCCATGTATGAGTGAGAACATACAGCATCTTTCTGTGCTAGACTTATTTCACATAACATAACGATCTCAGGTTGTATCTATGTTGCTACAAATGACATGATTTCATTCTATTTGATGGCTGAATAGTATCTGATTGTGTATTATATACACACTTTCCTTATCCATTCATCTGCTGATGAACCCTTATATTGATTACAAATTCTTGACATTGTGAATAGTGCTGTGATAAACTTGTGAGTGCAGATATCTCTTTAATATATAGTTTTTTTTCCTTTGGATATATACCAAGTAGTGGGATTGCTGGATTGTATGGCAGTTCTACTTTTAATTTTTTGAGGAGTATCTATACTGTTTTCCATAGTGGTTGTACAAATTTACATTCTAACCAACAGTCTATAAAAATTCTCATTTTTCTACATCTTCATCAGTATTTGTCTTTTTAGCAATAGTCATTATAACTGAGATGATATGATATTGCATTCTGATTTTAATTTACATTTTCCTGATGTTGAGCTTTTTTTTTTTTTTTTTCATATGCCTGGTGGCCATTTGTCTGTCTCGTTTTAAAAAATTTATATTCATGTCCACAGACCACTTTTAAATGATTTTTTAAATGTTGAGTTGTTTGAGTTCCTTGGTTATTCTGGATATTCGTTCTTTGTCAGATGAATAGTTTACAAATATTTTCTCCCATAAAACTGGTCACTCCCTTGAATGTTTGCTGTAAAGAAACTTTTTAGTTTAATGTAGTCCCATTTATTCATTTTTATTATAGCTTTTTGTGCATTTGAGCTCTTAGCCATGAAATCCTTGCCTAGAGCAATCTTAAAGTATGTTCTCTATTTTTTTCTAGTTGTTTTACAATTTTGAGTCTTATATTTAAGTCTTTAGTCCATCTTCAGTTGATTTTTGAATATGGGTAGACAAATGGATTCAGTTTCATTCTTTCACATATGGATATCCATTTATCTCAGCACCATTTATTTAAGACAGTCCTTTTCCTAGTGTGTGTTTTTGGCACCTTTCTTGAAAATCAGAAGATTGTAAATACATGGATTCATTTCTGGATCCTCATTTCTGTTCCATTGGTGTATGTGTCTGTTTTCACACCAATATCATCCTATTTGGATACTATAGCCTTGTAATATATTTTGATGTCAGATAGTGTGATGCCCCCAGCTTTGCCCTTTTCACTGAGAATTACTTTAGCTATTCAGGAGATTTTTTGGTTCCATACAAATTTTACTATTATTTTTTTCTATTTTTGTAAAAAACAACATTGGTATTTGATAGAGATTACATTGAATCTGTAGATTGCTTTGTGCAGTATGGTCATTTTAACTGTATTAATTCTGTTGATTTATGAGCATGGGATGTAATTCCTTTTGTTTGTGTCCCCTTTAGTTTCTTTCATGAGTGTTTTGTAGTTTTTCTTATACATGTCTTTTACCTCCTTTGTTAAATTTATTCCTAAGTATTTAATTTTTTTGTGACTATTGTAAAGGAGATTTGCCTTCTTGATTTTTTCTCAGTTATTCTCTATTAGATAATATCTCATAACAGATATTCTCTATTTTGTATATAGAAATGCTGCTGATTTTTGCATGTTGATTTTGTATCTTGCCACTTTATTGAATTTACTTCTAAGATCTAGGAGTTTTCTTTGTGAAGTCCCTAGGTTTTTCTAGGTATAAGATTACATCATGAGCAAAGAGGGACAGTTTGACTTCTTTTCCAATTTGGATGACTTTTATTTTTTTTCTCTTTCCTGATTCCTCTGACTAGGAGTTTCAGCACTATGTTGAATAGGGTTGGTGAAAGAAGGCATTTTTGTCTTATTCTAGATCTTGGAGGCAAAGCTTCCAGCTTTTCCCCATTCAGCACAATGTTAGTTATGGGTTTGTCATATATGGCCTTTATCATTTTCAGGTAAATTTCTTCTATTTCTAGTTTTCTGAGAGTTTTTATCATGAAGGAATGTTGAATTTGATCAAGTGCTTTTCTTGCATCAATTGAGATTATCATATGGTGTTTGTCCTTCATTCTGTTGATGTGACATGTCACCTTCATTGATTTGTGTATATTGAACCACCCTTGAAATCTTGGTATAAAATTTACTTGATCAGAGTGTATTATAGTTTCGATGTGCTGTTGGATTTGGTTTGCTAGTATTTTGTTGAGAAGTTTTGTATCTGTGTTCATCAGGGATATTGGCCTATAGTTTTCTTTTTTGGTTGTGTTCTAATCTGGTTTTAGTGTTAGAGTAATACTGGCCTCATAGAATGAGTTAAAAAGAATTCCCTTATCTTCAATTGGGGATTTTTTTAGGAGGATGAGTATGATTTCTTCTTTGTGCATTTTGTAGAATTGGGCTGTGAATCCATCCAGTTCTGGTCTTTTCTTTGTTGGAAGACATTTTATTACTGATTCAATCTCATTACTTGTAATTGGTCTGTTCACATTTTCTATTTCTTCTTTCTTCAATCTTGGTAGATTGTACATTCAGAAATTTATTTATTTATTCTAGATTTTCCAGTTTGTTCATGTATTGTAGTTTATAATTGTGTCTGATAATCTTTTGTATTTCTGTGGTTATCAGTTGTAATGTCTCCTTTTTTATTTCAGTATTTCTTTATTTGGGTCCTCTCTCTTGGTTAGTCTAGCTAGAGGTTTATCAATCTTGTTTACCTTTTCAAAAAAATCAATTTTTCATTTTGTTAATCCTTTGTTGGTTTTTTGTCTCTGATTTATTTAGTTTGGATTTGATCTTTATCATTTATTTTCTTCTGCTAATTTTGGGATTGGTTTGTTGTTGCTTTTCTGGTTCCTTGAGCATCATTAGCTTGTTTATTTGAAATCTTTCCACTTTTTTGATGTAGGCATTAATTGCTATAAACTTCCCTCATAGCATTGCTTTTGCTGCATCCCACAGGTTTTGGTATGCTGTATTTGCATGTTCATTTGTTCAATTTTTTTTTTTAATTTCCATCTTAATTTCTTCATTCACCTGATGGTCATTTAAGAGCACGCTGTTTAATTTCCATATATTTGTAGAGCTTCCAAAGTTCCTCTGGGCATTGATTTCTAGCTTTATTCCATTGTGGTCTGAGAAGTTACTTGATATAGTTTTGACTTTTGAAAATTTGTTGAGACTTGCTTTGTGGCCTAACATATAGTCTATCCTGGAGAATATTTCATGTACTGATGAAAATAATGTATATCTGCTGTTGTTGGATGACATGTTTTGTAAATGTCTGTTAGATCCATTTGGTCTAAAGTTCAGTTTAAATCCAACATTTCTTTGTTAGTTATTTGTCTAGATGATCTGTTTAATACTGAGAGTGAGGTGTTGAAATACCCTTCTGTTATTGTATAGATGTCTTTTTCTCTCTTTAGATCTGGTAATATTTTCTTTATGAATCTGGGTGCTCAAGTGCTAGGTGTATGTATATATTTATAATTGTTATATCCTCTTGCTGGTGTAACCCCTTTATCATTATTTGTGACCATCTTCATCATTTTGCTGTTTTTGACTTAATGTCTGTTTTATTTGATATTAGTGTAGCTACTCCTACTCAGTTTTGGTTTTCATTTGCATGGAACATCTTTTTCCATTTGTTTACTTTGAATCTGTGTGTGTCTTTACAGGTAAAGTATGTTTCTTATAGGCAGCATATAGTTGGATCATGTTTTTTATCCATTTAGACAACTGTATTTTTTAATTTTTATTTTTTATTTTATTTATTTATTTATTTTTTTACAGAGTCTCACTCTGTTGCCCAGGCTAGAGTGCAGTGGCATGGTCTCAGCTCACTGCCAACTCAGCCTCCCGGGTTCATGCCATTCTCCTGCCTCAGCCTCCGAGTAGCTGGGACTACAGGCGCCCACCACCATGTCCAGCTAATTTTTTGTATTTTTAGTAGAGACGAGGTTTCACCATGTTAGCCAGGATGGTCTCGATCTCCTGACCTCGTGGTCTACCCACCTCAGCCTTCCAAAGTGCTGGAATTACAGGCATGAGCCACTGCGCCAGGCCGATAATCTGTATTTTTTTAGTGGAGAATTTAATTTATTTACATTTAAGGTTATTATTGATATGTGAGGTGTTATTACTGTCATATTGTTGATTTTTTCTGATTTTTTTTATATTCATTGTCTCTTTTTCTCTTATTTTTTGTCACTGTGCTTTGGTGGTATACTGTAGTGGTACCACTTGAGTTTTTCCTCTTCCTCATTGGTGTCTTTGGCTTACCAGTGAGTTTTATACTTTGGTAAGTTTTCATCACGGTAAATGTCCTTTCATGTTCAAGCTTAAAACTATCTTGAACATTTGTTGTAGGACCAGTATAGTGGTAATAAATTCCCTCAGTATTTGCTTATATAGGAAAGACTTCATTTCTTTTTCATTTATGAAGGATAATTTTAATGGATGTAGTATCCTTGGATGGCAGTTTTATTATTTCAGCACTTTGAATATGTCATTTTTCATTCTCTCTTGGCCTGTAAGGTTTTTGTTGAGAAATTTACTGATCTAGTCCTTTGCTGATACTTTTGATTATATTTTTTATTTCATTCATTGAATTATTCAGTTCCAGAATTTCTGTCTGGTTCTTTTTAAAAATATCTAGCACTCTGTGGTAAATTTATCACTCTTATTCTGAATTTTTTTTTTTGATTTCCCTGTACTGTTTTTCAGAATCTTCTTGTATCTCACTGAACTTCTTAAAATCAGTATTTTTAATTCTTTATTAGGGATTTTATTAATTTCTTTTTGATTGAAATCTGTCACTGAAGAGATATTGTGTTCCTTTGGAGGTGTCTTTTTTTGTTTTTTTGCTTTTTCATTTTTTTTCTGTGTCTTGCTTTCGTATCTGTACATCTGGTATAGTAGTTACTTCTTCCATTTTTTTTTTTTTTTTTTTTTTTGCAATTGCTTTCATATGGGAAGAAGTTTTCCTGAGAGTATTTGTATATTGTTGGTTGGGTAGGGTGCTTTGGCTTTGATTTTGGGTGTATGCAGTAGTGTGATCTCTGGGATCTTTGGTTGTAAACAATGTCAGTGATAGCTGTGATTTCCTTAGTGGCTTAGGGTACAGTTATTAATGCTGGCTGTGATGCCAGAATAACAGATAGCCCAGTTGTGGGGCCTCAGTGGTGGCAGTGACTGAGCATGTCTGTCCTTGGGACCCAGGTGGCTTGTGCTGGCACTTGTGTTGTTAGGCCCAAGCAGTCTGATTTGGGGGCCTCCACATGGTTTGCTTGGATGTTGGTAGTTTCTATCTCTTGGCCTGATGGCGGTACATGTGGGTGAGTGCCAGCTGTGGTGGTATCAGCATGTTATGTCAGCCTGTCCTCAGACCCTGGGAGGAGTGTTCATGTGCCAATGGTGGTAGACAGTACTGAGTGATTTCCAGGCCCCTGGACAGCGTACTGAATTGTTGAGGGGATGGGACTGGGCCAGCAGACTTAGGCTGTTTTGAAGTGTGTTCAGGTGCTTGTCGTCATAGGCAGGGGCAGGGTGATTCCCAGGCTGTTAGTGGAATGCTGAGGTGTGGAGAGTGGCAGTGGTGCTATGGATCTGCCACTGGGAATATTACTCCTCCAGTGACTGAGGTGAGGTCACTCTCAGTGGGGGTAGCATAGGGAGGTAGCCAAGGAACAGGCAGTTTCCTCATGCCTCAATCACACAGCAGCCTACATCAGTGTTGGTGGGATTTTTACTCAAGACGTGTGAAAGCACCTGGCCTGCACTTTCTATGCTTGCCTTGGTGGTGGCAGCAGGAACAGCAGCCCAGATCCAGGCCCCCCAGGGCAGGACATAGACCTGTGAAGGCTAGGCTTTTGGAATGGTGCCAGCTGCAAATGGAGTTATCACCATAGCATGGGGTGGAGCACATTTCAGCAGGAGCAGTGTAGGCAGGTATCTGTGGGGAGTGTAGTTTGCTTGCACCTCAGTTCTCTAGAAGCCTGCAGCAGCAGTGGTGGGATTTGTCCTTGAAGTTTATAAAAGACCCCAGCTTCCTCTCTGCCCCTTTCATTGGTGGCATCGGTGGCATCAGCCTCAGAGCAGGATGCAGTCCTCTGGGGCCTTGGCTTTCAGAATGGCACCAAGCTGCAGTTTCCCAGGGCTCAAAAACATATGGGCATCTACAGGAGTTCCCTTTCTGGAACAACACTTCTGTGTAATCTCTAGGTTCTCCCTGTGTTAATTTTGATGCATGTTTCAAGGGGTTCTCTCATGGCTAAGACTGTAAAAGACTATAATGCAAGTATGGAATGCTAAGGGTATGTCTCTTACACTTTCCCCATGTCTGGGAGCTTCCGTCAGTTCCCGGACAATCCCATCTGAGAAGGCTTTCTCATCTCCCTCCTCTTACTTGCTTCTGGTGCTTCTCATCACTTCTCTTTTGCGTCCCAGTGTACTCTCTTAGACAATCTACTTGAAGTGTGAATATCTACTTGCTATTTTTGTTCCTATCCATGGAGGAGGCACATTCTGGTTGCATCTAGTCAGCCATCTTGAGCCCCAGATACAATTTCGTTAGCAGATTTAGAACTATTCATATTTGCTACTTGTTCTTGTATCTGTTTTAGTCCTATTTTTTTCAAGAAACTTGTCAATTTCATCTAAATTTCCAAATTTATTGGCATAAAATTATTTGTAGTAGTCCCCTCGTATTTTTCTAATGTCTTTATGACCTGCAATGATATCCTTCATTTCATTCTTGATGTTGGTAATTTGTGCATTTCTTTCTCTTTTAATTCTTAATAGTTTTGTATAGGTATATTGATTTTTATTAATCTTTTTAAAGAACACATTTTGTTAGTTTTTTCCTAATGTTCTCTATGTTCTATTTTTATTGGTATCAGCTCTTGTGCGTATTATTTCTTTCCTTTTACTGACTTTGCATGGTTTCTTCTTTGCTTTATGGCTTCTTACATAGGAATTTATGTCACTGTTTTAAAAGCTTTCTTCTCTTCTAGTATAGTCATTTAAAAGTATAAATTTTGTCCAAGCATTGTTTCAGCTAAATGCCACAAATTTTGATATATCGTACTTTTAATAACATTTAGTTAGAAATATTTTTTATATTTCTTTTGTGATTTTTTTTTTCTCTAACCTCCTTGTTATTTAGAAGTGTGTTAATTTACTTCCAACTATTGGGGAGTTTCTATATTTCTTATTGTTATTAATTTCTTCTTCCATTTATTATAGCCATAGAATATAATCAATCTTTTCAATTTCATCAGGACTTATTTTATGACTTTTCACATGGACTATCTTGATAAGTACTTTATGTGTATTCTTTCAATTGCAGCTTTCAGAGTAAGTGTTCTGTAGTTTTGGTGTATGGAATTATTTAATATCAATTAGATCAAGTTGATAGATAGTGCATTTCAAACTTTATATTTTGACTGATTTTAAGTCTACATATTTTTCTTTAAATTACTGAATGAGAAGTTTTTTAATCTCCAAATATAATTGTGGGTTAGTCACAATTTATCTTTACTTCTGCTAGTTTTTTCCTCATGAACATTGAGGCTCTGTTATTAGGTGCAGGAGAAGTTAAAATTAACATATGTTATTGGCGAATTACCTCTTGTATCATTATGAATTGTTACTCTTTACGTCTTATAGTACTGTTTGTATTGATATTAATATTGACACATTAACTTTCTTATGCTTACTCTTTGCATGGTGTATTTTTATTTTTTCCTTTACTTTAACTTACTTGTGTCTTTATGTTTAAAGTGTATCTATTGTCAAAAAACATACGGTTAAATCACCCTGTTTATTAAGTCTAATAGTCTCTGATTTTTTTTAACAAAGCACAGACTGTTTATTTTCAAGGAATAATTGTGATGTGTATAATTGTAATAGGAGTTTCTAGTATGCCACTCAGAAATCAATAGATAACACATACAATAAATAAATACATAGAAGATTTAAATTAAAAATAAGTAGAATCTATTATATATTGAATTCTATACCCCCAAATAAAGAATATATACTTTTTCAAACAAAATATTGTACTTACAAAATTTGTTATGCATTAGGATTTATACAAATGTATATATATCACAGAGATGTATATGGTTAGGGTACATATAGGAGATACATAAATCTCCACTGTAATTTTTTATTTGCTTTTATTATTATTTTCAGTTGACACACAAACAGTGTACATAATTTATGTGGTAGACTTTATTTTGATATATGTATAAAATGTATAATGCTCAAATAGTGTAATTAGCAAGTCTATCACCTCAAACATTTAGAATTTCTTTGTGTTGGGAACAGTAAGAATTTGCTTTTCTAGCTATTTGAAAATATGCAATAAATTATTTTTAATTATAGTCACCCTATAATAGACCATATCAAATATTCAATAAATTTGAAAATATTCAATAAATTATTTTTAATTATAGTCACCTACAGTGCTATAGGACACTAGATATTCCTCCTATCTAGTTTGCTTTTTAATTGGAATGTTAATCCATTTACATTTAATATGATTATTGCTATGTTTGGATTTATTACTTTTGAATTCATTTTCCATTTACCTTCAGTTTCATTCCCCTGTTGCTTCTTTCCTGCTTTATTTTTTTCTCAAAATGTTATTTTTAGTATTCCATTTGATATGGTCTGAATGTTTCTATGCTCCCAAAATACAGATAGTGATATTATAACTGCCAAGGTAATGATGTTAAAAGCTGGGGTCTTTTGGAGATAGTTAGGTCTTGAGGGTAGAAACCTCATGAATGGGATTACTATCCTTAGAAATGAGGCCCCAGGGAGCTGCTTTATTCCTTCTACCATGTGAAGTCACAACTAGAAGGTTACATTCATGAACCAGGAAACAGGTCTTCACTAGACATTGAATCTGCTAGTGCCTTGATCTTGGACTTCTCAGCCTCTAGAACTTTTAAGAAATAAATTTCTGTTGTTTATAAGCTGCCTAGTTGATGATATTTGTTATAGCAGACTGAATGGACTGAAACTCCAGCTTATTTGTCTATTGGTTTCTTAGATGTCTTCTTTTTATTATATTTATCAGTTGTCCTAAAGTTGGCAATATGCATCCTTGACTCATCAAGGTCTGTTTAGACTCAGTATAGTACCATATCCCATCTCACAACTGTCACTTCACACTTTCCATGTACAACTTCTCAAAAATAATAATCTTACAGCAATATAATTCCACTTACCTTTCATATCATCTGTGCTATTGTTGTCACATATTTTATTTTTTGTATGTTATAAATCCCACCTTTCACTGTTACTAGTTTTGCTTCAAACTGTCATTGTCTTTTAAGAAAATTATACAAAGGATAAAAAACAGTCTTTTTTATTTATTCATTTGTTTATCATTTATGGGGCTTATTCTTTCCTCTTGATATAAATTCCCATCTGTTATCATGTCTGTTTAGTCTGAAGAATGCCCTTTAGCATTTTTATTTTTTTAGTGCAGGTTTGCTGACAACAAATTTGTTTAGCATTTGTTTATCTGAAATTATCTTTGTTTTACTCTCATTTTTGAGGATGAATTTCTCTGGATGTAGATATCCTAAATGAAAGTATTTCCTTATAGTATGTTAAAAACCTACTTCCTCTGTCTTTGGACATTTATCATTTCTGAGAAGTCAGTTGTCACTCATATTGTTGTTCCTGTTTTAGCATACATTTATCCCTGGCTACTTTCAAGATTTACTTTTTATACATGTTTCTCAGAATATCGACCATCGACCATCATATTTCAGATGTGCTTTTTCCTTGAATTTAATTATCTTGTAACTGATTGAGCTTCTTTGATCTACAAGTACATTTAAAAAATATTTTTGTGTACATAGTAGATATATATATTTATGGGGTACATGTGATATTATAATATGAGCATACAATGAGCAATAAATCACATCAGGGTAGATGGGATATACATACCTCAAGAATTTATCTTTTCATTGTGTAACAAACAATCTATACAGTTTTAGTTATTTAAAAATGTACAATAAATTATTGTTGACGCTAGTCACCCACTGTGTTATCAAATAGTAGATTTTATTCATTCTGTCTGACTATATTTTTGTTCTCAAGAACCATCTCCACTCCCACTCCCAACCACAGCTATCATTCCCAGCCTCTGGTAACCATCATTCAGCTATCTTCATGAATTCTATTGTTTAAAATTTTTTAGCTCCCACAATAAGTGAGAATATGCAGTTTGTCTTTCTGTGCCTAGCTTATTTCACTTAACATAATGACCTCCAGGTCCACCCATGTTGCTGCAAAGGACAGGATCTCATTCATTTTTATGACTAAATAGTACTCCATTATGTATATACATCACATTTTCTTTATCCATTTGTCCATTAATGGACACTTAGGTTGCTTCCAAATCTTGGCTATTGGGAACAGTGCTGCAGCAAACACGGCAGTGTAGGCATCCTTTTGATATACAGATTTCTTTTCCTTTGGTTAAATACCCAATAGTAGGATTACTGACTAGTGGGGTAGTTATATTTTAACTTTTTTGAGGAACTCTCAAAATGTTCTCCATGGTGGTTGCACTAATTTTAATTCCCACCAACAGCATATGAGAGTACCCTTTTCTCCATGTCCTCATCAGCATTAATCATCACCTGTCTTTCGGATAAAAGCCATTTTAACTGGGTTAAGATGGTATCTCACAGTAATTTTGATTTGCATTTCTTTGATGATCAACAATGTTGAGAATCTTTTCATATACGTATTTTCCATTTGTCTTGCTTTGAAAAATGTCTATTCAGATATTTTGCTCATTTTCAAATCAGATTATTAGAGTTTTTCCTACATAATTGTTTGAGCTCCTTATATACTCTGGTTATTAATCCCTTGTCAGATAGGTAGTTTGCAAATATTTTCTCCCACTCTGTGGGTTGTCACTTTGTTGATTGTTTCTTTTACTGAGCAGAAACTTTTTAACTTGATGTGATCCCATTTGTCCATTTTTGCTTTGGTTGGCTGTGCTTGTGAGGTGCTACTCAATAAATCATCCCCCAATCCGATGTCCTGGAGAATTTCCTTAAAGTTTCCTCATAGTAGTTTTATAATTGAGGTCTTAGGTTTAAGTCTTTAATCCATTTTGATTTGATTTTTGTATATGGAATGAAATAGGAGTTTAGTTTCATTCTTCTGAATACAGATATGTAGTTTTCCCATCACCATGTATTGAAAAGACTGTACTGTCCCTTTCCCCTAGGTATGTTCTTGGCATACTTTGTCAAAAATGAGTTCACTGGAGATGTATGGATTTATTTCTAGGTCTCTATTCTGTTGCATTCATCTATGTGTCTGTTTTTACAACAGTGCCATGATGTTTTGGTTACTATAGTATAATTTGAAGTCAGGTAATGTAATTCCTTCAGTTTTGTCCCTTTTACTCAGGATAGCTATAGCTATTCTGGGTCTTTTGTGTTTCTGTATAAATTTTATAATTGTTTTTTCTACTTCTGTGAAGAATGTCATTATTATTTTGACAGGGGTTACATTGAATCTATAGATTGATTTTAGTAATATGGACATTTTAACAATACTGATTCTTCTAATTTTTAAACACAATGTTTTACAGTATTTATTACAGAGATCTTTTACTTATTTGCTTAAATTTATTCCTAAGTATTTTATTTCATTTATAGCTGCTGTAAATGGAATTACTTTTTTATTTATTTTTCAGATTGTTTGCTATTGGTTTATAGAAATGTTACCAATTTTTTGTGTTGATTTTTTATTCTGAAACTTTACTGAATTTATCAGTTCTAATAGTTACTTGGTAGCATCTTTAGGTTTTTCCAAATATAAGATCGTATCATCTGCAAATAAGAACAAGTTGACTTTTTCCTTTCCAATTTGGATATGCTTTATTTCCTTTTATCTCTGATTGCTCTAGCTAGTATGATGTTGAATAACAGTGGTGAAAGTGGGCATCCTTGTTGTGTTCCAGGTCTTACAGGAAAGGCTCTATTCCCCATTCAATTATACCAGTTGTGGGTCTGTTGCATATGGCTTTTATTGTGTTGAGATATGTTCCTTCTATTCCAAGTTATTTGAGAGTTTTTATCATGAAAGGGTGTTGAATTTTTTCAAAGGATTTCAGCATTTGATTGAAATGATCATATAAATTTTGTCCTTTATTCTGTTATGTGATGTATCACATTGATTTATTTGTGTATGTGAAACCATCTTAGCATCCCTGGGAAAAACTCCACTTGGTCATAATGAATGAGTTTTTTAATGTGTTGTTGAATCTGGCTTTCTAGTATTTTGTTGAGGATTTTTACATCAATGTTCATCAGGAATTTTGGCCTGTAGTTTTCTTTTCCTGATGTGGCTTTGCTGGTTTTGGATTCAGTAATTCTGGCCTTGAGGACTGAGTTTGGAAGTATTCCCTCCTCCTCTACTTTTTGGAATAATTTGAGTAGAATTGGCATTAGTTCTTTTTAAAATGTTTGGTAGAATTCAGCAGTAAAGTCATTGAGTCCTGGGCTTTTCTTTGCTAGGATAATTCTTATTATGGCTTTGATCTCACTACTTGTTATTAGTCTGTTCAGGTTTTGGATTTTTTGTGTGGTTCAATCTTGTCACATTTTATATATCTAGGAGTTTATCCATTTATTTTAGGTTTTTCAATTTATTGTCATATCATTGGTCACAATATTATCCAATGGTCCTTTAAGTTTCTGCTGTATTAATTGTAATGTCTCCTTTTTCATTTCTGATTTCATTAATTTGTGTCTTCTCTCTTTTTTAATTAGTTGGCTAAAGGTTTGTCAATATTATTTGTCTTTTCCAAAAACCAAATTTTTAATTTGATATGATTTGGTTGTGTTCCCAACCAAATCTTGCCGTGAATTGTAATAATCCCCATGTGTCAAGGGTGGGGCCAGGTGGAGATAACTGAATCATGGGGTAAATTTCCCCCATACTGTTCCTGTGATAGTGAATAAGTCTCATGAGATCTGATGGATTTATAAATGGGAGTTCCCCTCCACAAGCACTCTTGCCTGCTGCCATGTAAGACATGACTTTGCTCCTCATTCACTTTCTGCCATCATTATGAGGCCTCCCCAGGCATGTGTAACTGTGAATCAATTAAGCCTCTTTCCTTTATATATTACCCAGTCCCAGGTATTTCTTTATTAGCAGCATGAGAACAGACTTAAACATAATTCATTGATCTTTTGTATTGTTTTTATTTCAATTTCATTTATTTCTGCTTTAATTTTTATTATTTCTTTTCTTCTACTAAATTTGAATTTGGTTTGCTGTTGCTTTTTTAGTTCTTTAAGATGCATAGTTGTTTATTTGATGTTTTTCTACTTTTTTGATGTGGCTGCTTATTGCTATAAGATCTCTATTTAGTATTCCTTTCACTGTATTTCATAGATTTTGTTTTGTTGTGCTTCAATTTTCATTTGTTTCTAGAAATTTCTTTATTGACCTAAAGAAATGCAGGGCCTGAGGCAGGTGGCTGGCACTGGGGTATGTCAGAAGCCTGAGGCTCCTGAGGGCTGCCTGCCACTGAGGACTGTCCAGAGCCCAGGATCTCTGAAGTCAAGCTGGCAGTGGTGAAAGATAGAGATTGAGTCTAACACGCAAACCTAAAATCTTGAGCTGTATGGCCCCATCTGGTACTGAGGTGGGTCTAGAGGCTTAGTATGTGAGTAGCAGCCGGGATTCTGAAGTTGTGGGGTCTGCTTGGCACTGAGTTTTACTGTGGTGGACTCAGTGTTGGGATCCTGAGGAAAATCCTGTGCTTATCTTCCTCTCTTCCCGCCAAGTGAAGAGTATGTCTTTTCATGATCTGCTGCCTGGAATTGGAAAAGAGGTGATTTGGGTAATGTAAAACTGTCCTTCCTATCTTCTTCAATGTATCTCTTTATCATTATTGTGCTACAACCAGACACTGTGATCTTTCATCTGGTTTTCTTAGATTTTGTAAAGATATTTTGTGCATGGACCAGGCACAGTGGCTCACACCTGTAATCCCAACATTTTGGGAGGCCAAGGCAGGAGGATTCTTTGAGCTCAAGAGCTTGAGACCAGCCTGGGCAATATTCTGAGACCTCACTGCTACAAAAAAACTTTTTTTTTTTTAATTAGCTAAGTTTGGTGGCACACACTTGTAGTCCCAGCTATTCCAGAAGCTGAAGTAGGAGGATTGCTTGAGCCTTGGAGGCAGAGGTTGCAATGAGCCATGATCGTGCCACCGAAGTCCAGCCTGGGTGACAGAGCAAGATTCTGTCTAAAAAAAAAAAAAAAAAAAAAAAAAAAAAAACAGCAACTATGGTTGCTAACAGAATAATTTAGTTTACTGTCCAAGAAAATAAATATACCACACTTGGATACCAGGTAATGTAAAATGGTTAAAAATTCCCTAACACAAAATATGCTGAATATTTCATCTCTACTTTTTAATTAAAGCAACATTAAAATATTAGTTTTCTGACGAGATAGCTACAGTTATAGAAATAAAATACAGTTGTGATATACTTTTCACTTATTTAAGCTAACCTAACTTCTGATCAAGTATATATTACAGAGAGCATATGGAAGATTCCATTGGAAAGCAGTCCAACTTCTGTATAAATCTTCAGAATAAATGTTCTAGAAGTTATTTTATATCATTGAAAATTTTTATTTATATGAAAATATTTTCATTAAATCTAAACCCTGAAAGCAAGTGTTTTTATACATTTACAAAACATTTGGTTTTTAGAATATCTTTCAAGTGAAAGATATTCATCTGAAAGAATTGCCACTGTAGACACACTATCCACTCTTCTCTGCCCTGTTCTTTGCTCTGGAAGGACATTTGTGAGCAATACTGAGCTCCCTTGCACTGTGGCTTCCAGTCAGTTTTGATTAATAAAGATCACTAACATGAGATCAAAAGAAACAAAGTGAGATTATGATATTTATACCACAGATGTTCTGATCTCTCAACCAGAAGTCACATCTCATGTCAGGCAGCCCTCTCCCCAAGCCTTCTATGTCTCTAGATGCCAGATATATATATATTTTTTTTCTCATGTCAACTTCTCACCTGGGTGATAATCTCAGCTCCAGATACTGTTACCTCCCTTTCCCCTTCTTGTGTGGTGTGGTAACAGCTGTTAATTAGTTCTGGAGCATTACAGTATCACTTGTAGTTTCTCCACACCTTACCCACAATAAACACCCTCTTTATTAAAATAGTATCTAATTACTCAATTAGTATGCATTCTCATTACACTCAAAACATTCAGCTAAAGTTTCCTTCCAGGACTTTGACTGATAACTTTACCTAAAAATCTTATAATTATGTCACAGATATATGCTTTAATTTATTCAAGAAAATAGGGTTTACACTTAACACAGTATTTGGGTTTTGTTCATTATTAGTGCTTCAGTGTTTTGTGTTGCCACCTTTCTTCCCTTCAGTTCTATCAAAACGTGTAATGCCTGGTTCCTCTATTGCTTTACATGCTTACAAGTAAAACTATTGAATTATGTTACTGTGATAGTTGGCTGGCTCACATATTTTCAGATTGACAGGTATTTTCTGGAAGTAATGCTTTAATTCAAAGAATTATGGTAGATTTCTGAGGAAATTTTCCCAAATTTTTTGAAAAGATACTTACTTGGGCAAGACAGTCAAATAGAAGCATCTAGCAATTCTCCCCACTGCAGGAACACTAAATTGAAAAACTATCTAAACAAAAAAGAACCTTCATAACAACCAAAAGTCAGGTTAGCAAACTCTGTACTTGATTTTAACACCATATTAAGGAAAGAGGAATTGAAGAGGGTAGAAAAGACAGTCTTGAATAATGTACACCACTCCTTCCTCATCCCCTGTTAGCAGCCACCTGGCACAAAGAGAGAATCTGTGTACTAGAGGGAGGGAGAGTGCAGTGACTGTGGAACTTTGCATCAGAACTCAGCTTGCACCCATAGAAAGAGCATTTAGACCAGGCCTAGCCAGAGGCAAATCATCCAGCCCAGTAGTCAGAACCTGAGTTCCAGTAAGTCCTGCCACCATAGGCTAAAGTGCTCTGAGGCCCTAAATAAACCTGAAAAGCAGTCTAGACCACAAGGACTGCAATTCTTAGGCAAGCTTTGATACTGTACTAGGGTTGGAGCCAGTGGACTTGGGGTGTGTGCAACCTAGGGAGATACCAGCCAAGATGGCCAAGGGAGTACTGGTGCTACCTCTTCCCTAGCCCCAGGCAGCATAGCTCATAGCTTCAGGTGAGGTCCCTTCCTTCCACTTGAGGAGAGGAGAGAAGAGAATAAAGAGAACTTTGTCTTGAAACTTGGATACCAGCTCAGCCACAGTATAATAAGACACTAGGTAGAGTCTGAAGGTGCTGTTCCAGGCCCTGGCTTCTGAATCTGAATAACATTTCTAAACACATCCTGGGCCAGAACAGAACTCACTGCTTTGAAGGGAAAGACCCAGTACTAGCAGAATTTATTGCCTCCTGACCAAGGAGCCCTTGGGTTCTGAATAATCAGCAATGGTAGCCAGGCAGTACTCACTATGGGATTTGGGTGAAATTCAGAGCCCTGCTGAGTTCAGGTATGACCCAGCACATTCCCAACTATGTTGGCTGCCTGGAGAGATCTCTTCTGCTTGAAGAAAGGAGAGCAAGGAGTAAAAGAGACTTTGTCTTGCAGCTTGGATGCCAGCATGACCACAGTGGAGTAGAGCACCAGACAAGCTACTGAGATCCCCAGTTCTAGGCCTTTGTTCTTGGATGGCATTTCTGGAACTTTCCTGGCCCAGAGGGGAGCTCACCGCCATAAAAGGAGAGACTCAGGAATGACAATATTCATCACAAGCTGACTGAAGAGTCCTTGGGCCTTGAGGGAACATCAATGGTAGCCAGGCAGTACTTGCCAGGTGGTGGTGACGAAGGAAGGAGACTCCTCCCTTGACCAAAGGGGAAGAAAGAATGAGGAGGACTTTGTCTTGAGGTTTGGGTGCCAGCTCAGGCTCAGTAAAACAGAGCACCATGTAGACTCCTGTGGTTTTCAATTCCAGGCACTGGCTCCCAGATGGCATTTCTGGACCCATACAGTGGGGAGGGCCCTTTATTGACCTACTGGTCATTCAGGAACATATTGTTCAATTTCCCTGCTTGTATAGTTTCCAAAGTTCCTCTTGGTGTTGATTTCTAGTTTTATTCCATTGTGTTCAGAGAGAGTACTTGATATGATTTCAATTTTTAAAAATTTTTAATACTTGTTTTGTTATGTATTAAAATTCAAACAGATAATTAGAAATAGCTATGGTCTTTACTTTAGAATTATCCATATATCCATGCCAAGAAGAAGAATGTATATTCTGCATGAGTTGGATGAAATATACTATATATATCTATTATATCCATTTGGTCTATAGTACAGATTAAGTCTGATGTTTCTTTGTTGATTTTTTGTATGATCTCCAATACTGAAAGAGGAGTGTTGAAGTCTCCATCTATTATTGTATTGAGATTTACCTCTCTCTTTAGTTTTAATAGTATTTGCTTTATATGCCTGTGTGCTCCAGGGTTGGGTGCATACATGTTTACAATTGTTATATTCTCTTGCTGAATTGACCCCTTTATAATTATGTAATGTCTTTCTTTGTCTCTTTTTATAAATTTTGTCCTGAAGTCTATTTTTTCTGATATAAATATAGCTACTCCTGCTCTTTTTTAGTTTGCATTTTCATGGAATATTTTTTTCCATCCCTTTATTTTCAGGCTATGTTTGTCTTTATAAGTGAAGTGTGTTTCTTGTATGCAACAGATCATTTGGTCTTATTTTTTTTTATTCGCTCATCCAATTTATGTCTTTTGATGGGAGAGTTTAGTCCATTTACATTAAATATTATTTTTAATAAGTGAAAACATACTCCTTGTCCATAATAATATAGACAATCTTTACTCTTTCATTTTGCCTACATAAAATAGCAAAGATAATTTCAACTAGTTCATTTATTGAAATGACTCAGTTTTAGGAAATTACTTGTTTAGTTAACCTATTACTTTTGCACTAGGCAGATGTAAGCCATGTGAGTGATGTTAACTCAAAACACGCTAGCCTTATCATTGTTTCCAAAGCAATTAGTACGCTGTTTGGAAAAACAATGCCTGGACATTTCCCTTTAATAGTTAGTATTGTTGGTATAAAGCCATTTTAAAAACCTGTTTAAAACTAAAACTAAAATAGAAAGAAAAAGAAGACAAAAAAAAAAAAAAAAAAGCCCTGGGGAGGGCATTTCCTTTCAAAGAAAGATGGTTAAATTAATCTAACAAATGTTGAATACATTCAGCCAACTGTTTAATGAAATTGGGAAATCTAGGCTCCTTAGGAAAGGATTTCTTACGGTGGCATTACAGGACTGGCATGGGAAAGGCAGGAAGGCAATCCTTCTATCCAATTTCTATTGAGCTTTGTAAAAGCCATCCAATTATAAATGCATTCTTTCTCTGATCTGGGGCTCTCCTGTGCATTTTAAACTCCTCTGAGTATTTTTATCTTTGCTCATATTAAGAGGTTCTATACGAAGTTATCTTTAGTGAGAGCTTTTTCAAGCATATTTTATTGGCACCTTGAGATGCAGTAATGTAACCCATTCCTACCACTCCAGTGTGATACACTGAATATGACATTATTTGGAGTCTCTGGAATAATAATTTACACATAGGGCTATGGAATACAAATGATTCACAAAACAGTCATGAAATAGTTATGGAAGATTTAGAAATAAAGCTTTTAAAAGCATATTTGTAAGGACAATAAGGTGAAAAATCAATGTAGAAAGAACTAGGATTTATATTTTTCACCAGACTGCTAAGGGCACATTGCCATAGAAATGGATCTATACAGTTATTCACCACCTGTAATATCCAGAGTTATAAGCACAGCTTTTTAGCAATTAAAAAATTTCAGTTCCCATGATAAAATTTTAGCCAATGCAGAAGGTGGTGTCTCTTGTCACCAGTATATGGACATGATGGCTGAAAGCTAACAAATGCCTATGAATCCAAGAGAGAAATGCCCATGATCCAAAATGAAGAGGAAACATAAAGTCAAAGTGAGCAGGAGCTGAAGCTAAATGTTCAGCTGGTGTTAGCAAAACAAAATATAGATTGGGAGTGGGGCACGAGACAGCAGTTGGAGGAGCCTTATTGATCTCTTTGAGTGGAAAAGGAGTCCACTTTGAAGGATCCTTACAGTCAAAAGCTAGAGTTGAAACACTAGTGCAGAGCCAGGATTCAGGAAGGGACTGGCTTGACTGAATATGGTGCTGAGATGCGCGTTAAACCTTGATATGGGATATGACTAAGCAGTTTGCCTCTGGCCACAAGAGTAGACACAAACTCCTTTTCAGGAGCTTGAACCCTGATAAGCACTGTGAGGTCTAGAAAAGGACTATGTATACTGTAGATGGGAAATATTTACCAAATAGGTGAGTGAACAATAGGCAGACAGTTACCTAACATAATGCTATCTCCAATTTTCTTGAGTACCTACCACGGTTCAGGAATGTTCTATGGATGGGGATACAAACATTGAAAAAAAAAAACACACACATAAAATACTTGCCCTCCTGAAAGTCACATTTTAGCTGCCCGAGCATCAATCATAAATAAATGTATAACTGTAACTAAAAAATAGGTCATGTAATGACAAGTGCTCTGAAGAAAAATAAAGCGAGTGAATAGGAGAGGAATAGAGGAGAGGGTGCTATTTTATAGAAATTGGCCAGGAATGGTTTCATTCATGAGGTAATATTTGAGCAGATCCCTAAAGACATTAGAGCATGAGACATGCAGATATCTGGGGGAAAGCACACCAGGCAGAGAGAACAGCAAGGGCAGATGTGCTGAGGCAAAGGTGTTCTTGATCAGTTCAAGAAATAGTAAGGGAAGGAGTAGGAAGAACAAATGCATTCATCTCCTGAGGTTGTAGAGGGTGGCTTATGTAGGGTATTATGAGCTCTGCTGGGAACTTCAGTTTTTAGTGTGTCACATGATTTGATATAGAAGGATCCGTCTGGCAACTGTGTGTTGAATACACTTCAGGGAAGACAAGAGTGCGAAAACCAATAAGAAGCCTACAACAATATGGCTATTGTTGTGAAAAATCTTAAATAAATTGCTACCATATAAAATCCATCAGGATTAAACAGTAATGCATTTCCAACAGGCTTTATTTTAGGAGTATAGAGATGAGTTAATATCAGAAAAACTATTAGAGCAGTATAGTATACGAACAAATTAAGAGGTTTAAGGGAGCATTTGGTTAAAGAAAGCAATAGCTTCCAAAGAAGCAACTAACATAATTTGATGCTTATTATATATAAACTCTCTGCAAGTGAGGAAGATAAGTGAACTATCTTTATTTAAAGGAAAACTACAAAAATCTCTTGCAAATATTTAGTAGGAAAACATTTAGAAGCATTTTGACTGAAGTCAAGACAAGAACACATATTGTCAGAATTATTATTTAATATTTTACTGAAGAATTTGGCAGGTACATTAAAACCAGAAAAAAATTTAAAATAGCATAATGAATAGGAAAGAGGAGGCAAAGTGATTTTGTAAGTGATAGGACATACATTAAGACTAAAAATCTGCAGTCACAAGAGAGAGTATAAATGAATTTCTAAATACAAAAAAAAAAAACAATTTTATGCATCAGTAATAACCAAATATAAAATCGTATAGAAAACAAATAATCCTCAAAAATACAAATCTACAGAAACAAATGTCAAAAAAGATGTATAACATCACTATGAAAGAAATTATAAAATATTATTAAAGCACATAATAAATATGATGAACTGCCATGGTTATGGGTGAAAAAACTAAAACTAGAGATATGCCAAATTTCTACTTTATTAACCCATATATGTAATGCAGTTTAAAGAAAATTCCCAGTGGCATTTTACATGGAACCAAAATAAAGTGATTCTGAAATCTATATCAGAGAGTCACGGTTCAAAAATGTTTTCTAAAACAATTCCGAAAAAGTAGAACCAGAGGGGCCTTCTCCTAGTGTATTGTTTATGATAATATAAAGTTCTAATAATTGAAACAATATGGTATAAAAGTAATGTCAAGCACCTATGAGAATTTAGAACATAATAGCAGAATCGTTAGAATTCTGTTGAAGAAAGAAAGTATTAGTAAGTAAATGGTATTAGGAAAATTGATCTTTTACAATGGAAAAAGAATTGACTTTTATGTATATTCATTTATACTTATATTCTTTATTCTTTATACTTTTATTCATTATACTTAGTATACGTCACTTCCAAATACTTTTCTTTTTCTCCCCATGCATTGTTTTTCCTAAAGCAGAAATTTACCTTTATTTTTCAAAAGCAGAAACTGAAGTCTTCCAATTCTGTTTAATCAAAGTTTTTATTAGAATTTGATCAGAATTGAGTAATAGCTGACTAGTACTGTGGTGACTGTCTGAATTAATAAAAGAAAGTAACTGAGGTTCTGGAAGAATGAGACTGAACAACTAATATTCAAATTTTACATATAATTGAATTACAAAATTCCAATTTCAATGCTGACTTTTCTTTTGATGCTTTATGTATTTTCTTCAAGTCATAACATACCTTAATAGTTGAAAACAGGAGGAAGACGTTTAAAAACAACATGGTGATTTATTTTAAAGACCAAATCACAAGCAGATCAATTTCTGTAAAATTTCTGTAGGGGATGGAAACATGCAAAGGGTAATATTCTATATGACCGTTATAACTTGAACACAGACCTATTCATTAGGATTTTATAAACAAATTGCATGATATTGCCAATGTTATTAATAAAACAACTTTAACACTAGGATTTTAACCTAATAGTTAAGACAGTCCATGCAGAGAGTATGCAGTGGTTCTTATGTGTTAATGTGCAGAATAATTGTTGGACAAGGCTGCTACAAATGAAGATCCCCATACTTCACATTATAGAGATTCAAGTTGCAGGTTCTGGAGGGGAGCCCAGGGCACTTCTGTGGTAACAAGCCCCAATGTGATGGATGCAGGCAGCTCTTTGACCACATTCTGGAAAAGGTACTGTAGAAGAATCAGAGGGAAACTAATTTTTGGCTTCTATTTTGACAAGTGGCATTTCTACCTTTCTCATTCTCCTTTTTCCTTTCTGCTCCAAAAAATTCAAAGAGACAGGTAATTGAAATGGACATTGGCTACTGTGGGCAGGGAGAGAAATATGAATTCTGTTTACACCCTTAATCCTAATGTCCTTTAAGGTATATTTGGCTATTTGAGGTTCTTTGTATATTTATGGACAGTGACTTGATCCAAAAGACCTGGGCACTTGGTCTAACATTTCAAACATTATCTAACCTCTGAACCTGGAATAACCAAATTGTAAGTTGACTTAATTCACAGGAGTGCAGTGATGGTAAAATGAAATAGCATAAGTAGAGTGATAAGTATGATGCAAATGAAAGTCATATCTTTATTACTAGGTTTTATTTATTAAATATAGCTAAAGTACTCTAAAGGTATATGTCTACACTTTTTTGAACGTGGATAGTTTTTATATAATTGTGCTGAAAGAAAGGGCACTAATTACTATGAGCTCTAAATAAGAATTCAACTTTGAACTTTCAACATAAACAAGTATATTTGCAAATCTTTGCTTGATGAATTGGATATAGCCAGAAAGACTTAACTGCTCCAGACGGAACTATAAAAATGATGATATATTTTCTATTTCTTTAGTTAGTTACTTGACACCTCCACTATCCCCATTAGCCATACAAGACCGAAGTTCAGAATCCCTCTCTGAGCTTCAGTTATCCAAGATTCCCTAGATGTACTCAGGTCCAAGGTTGTTGAAGCTTCTTTCAAAGATCAGGTGATGAATAGTGGGACATTCTGATAGGTTTGCTATAGTTTCTTGGTTTAGGGTTGTCCTTGCCTGTGCTTCCACCAGAGTGTTGTATTACAATTTGGTCCTTTACATATGGCAAGGACTACTGTTTTCTATTCAGTCTTAAAATCTTTGCTAGATCACATTCCTGTACTAGAGTAGTTGTTAGACTTGGCATTCAGGTTACAGTTTTTGAAATTCACATTTATGTGTAGAACACTTGTTTTATACCTAAATGATGAGGCAAAGAGGCTTGAAGGGGCTTCCAGTCTCAGGCATTGTTTATGAACTTCTCAGCCCTGGCTTTAAGATGCTCCTCTGTATCATGGCAAGATCCTCTTTGCAGTACTTCATGTCCTTTCCTATCAATGATCCCCAGTCAGACCATCTCAAATCCTGAGTGCGGGGATTGAGTTAGATTGATGTCCCTTTCTTTCCAGTAGCTATATTTGCTGATAGACAAATTTTCTCCTTCCTCTCCTGAGATGAGTACTATATTTCAAGGGGGTATTAGGATTAACAGCCTTCATCAAACCAAGAAAATAGATCTTCACACTCTTTTCCCAGAGTAACTGGTGCCCAAATGGCATTTGGAGAATAGGAGAGGCCAGTTCAGTGACTCTCAAAACAAAAAATAAATAATGCAAGCTATCTTGTGTTTTCTGAATTTCACCTAAACAAGCATTGCAAACCTGTAGCTACCAGTTGAACACAGTCTCTGGATTGTTTAGTTTGAGCAGCCCTTTACCAGCACGGGATTTTGAAATTTTGTGCTTTAATGCCTTTAAGTGGGATGTACATTCACTTTTCTTTATATGGTCCATTACTCCCTGTTATATTCAAACAGTCTATACACAGATGCATACATCCTTACCCTTGTGATATGGTTTGGCTGTGCCCCTGCCCAGATCTCATTTTGAATTGTAATCCCATAATCCCCATATGTGATGGGAGGGACCTAGTGGGAGGTAATAAATCATGGGGGCAGTTTCCCCCATACTATTCTTGTGATAGCAAGTAAGTCATCATGAGATCTGATGGTTTTATAAGGGGCTTCCCCCTTTGCCTGGTTCTCATTCTTCATTCTCCTGCCACCATGTGAAGAAAGATATGTTTGCTTCCCGTCGCACCATGATTGTAAGTTTCTTGAGGCCTCCCCAGATATGCAGAATTGTGAGCCAATTAGACCTCTTTCCTTTATAAATTACCTAGTCTTGGATATGACCTTATAGCAGCGTAAGAATGGACTAATACAGTAAATTTGTACTGATAGGATGGGGTGCTGCTATAAGGATACCCGAAAATGTGGAAGTGACTTTGAAACTGAGTAACAGGGAGAGGCTGGAACAGTTTGGAAGGCTCTGAAGAAGACAGGAAGATGTGGGAAAGTTTGGAACTTCCTAGAGACTTGTTGAATGGCTGTGCCCACAATACTCATAATGATATGGACAATGAAGTCTAGGCTGACGTGGTCTCATATAATGATATAGACAATGAAGTCTAGGCTGACGTGGTCTCATATGGAGATGAGGAACTTGTTGGAAACTGGAGCAAAGGTGACTCTTGTTATGCTTCAGCAAAGAGACTGGCAGCATTTTTCCCCTGCCTTAGAGATCTGTGGAACTTTGAACTTGAGAGAGATGATTTAGGGTATCTGCTGTAAGAAATTTCTAAGCAGCAAAGCAGTCAAGAGAAAGCAGAGCATAAAAGTTTGGAAAATTTGCAGCCTGATGATGCAAATAGAAAAGAAAAACCAATTTCGTGGGGATGAATTTGAGCCAGCTGCAGAAATTTGCATAAGTAACAAGGAGCCAAATGTTAATCATCAAGACAATGAGGAGAATGTCTCCAGGGCATTCCAGAGAGCTTGTGGGAGATCCTTCAATCATAGGCTCAGGCTTAGGAGAGAAAAATGGTTTTGTGGGCTAGGCTCAGGACCTCACTGCTGTGTGCAGCCTAGGGATATGGTGCCCTGCATCCCAGCTGCTCCAGCTGTGGCTTAAAGGGGCCAAGATATAACTTGGGCTGTGGCGTCAGAGAGTTCAAGCCCTAAGCCTTGGCAACTTCAATGTGGTGTTGAGCATGCAGGTGCACAGAAGTCAATAATTGAGGCTTGGGGACCTCCATCTGGATTTCAGAGGATGTGTGGAAACACCTGGATGTTCAGGCAGAAGCTTGCTGTAGGAGTGGAGCCTTCATGAAAAAACCTCTGCTAGGCCAGGGCAGAAGGGAAATGGGGGGTCAGAGCCCCCACACACAGTACCCACTGGGGCACTGTTTAGTGGAGCTGTGAGGAGAGGACCACAGTCCTCTAGACTCCAGAATGGTAGATTCACCTACAGCTTGCACCCATGTGCCTGGAAAAGCCACAGACACGCAACACCAGCCCGTGAAAGCAGCCTGGAGGGGGAGGTACCCTGCAAAGTCACAAGGGCAGAGCTTCCCAAGGCCATGAGGCCCATCTGTTGCATCAGTATGACCTGGATATAAGGCATGGAATCAGAGGAGATTATTTTGGAACTTTAAGGTTTAAGGACTGCCCTACTGGATTTCACTTGCATGGGGCCTCTAGCTTCTTTGTTTTGGCCAATTTATCCCATTGGAAATGGGTTTATTTATCCAATGCCTATAACTTCATTGTATCTAGGAAGTAACTAACTTGTTTTGATTTTACAGGCTCATAGGTGGAAGGGACTTGCCTTGACTCAGATGAGACTTTGGACCTGGACTTTTGGGTTAATGATGGAATGAACTAAGACTTTTTCAGACTGTTGGAAAGGCATGATTGTGTTTTGAAATGTGAAGACATGAGATTTGGGAGGGGTTGGGGCAGAATGATATGGTTTGGCTGTGTCCCCACCCAAATCTCATCTTGAATTGTAGTTCCCATAAGGCCCATGTGTGGTTTGAGGGACCTAGTAAGAGGTAATTGAATCATGGGGGCAGTTTCTCCCATGCTATTCTTGTGATAGTGAGTACGTTCTCATGAGATCTGATAGTTTTATAAGGTGCTTCCCCCTTTACTTGGCTCTCATACTTCTTTCTCCTGTCACCATGTGAAGAAGGATGTGTTTGCTTCCCCTTCCACCATGATCATAAGTTTCCTCAAGCCTCCCTAGCCGTGCTGAACTGTGAGTAAATTAAACCTCTTTCCTTAATAAATTACCTAGTCTCAGGTATGTCCTTAATGAAGTGTGAGAGTGAACTAATACACCTTACAAACATTTTTCTTCATATGCCTCCTCAAAATTGACTTTAATTTGACTCTTTTTTTTTTTTGCCTGCTGCACAAATACAAACTTTTCTACTTGACTCATATATCAAGACTTTTTTTTTTTTTTACAGTGTTTAATGTTATCTAAGGTTTTGTTCTAAATTTTAAGCTTGTTACTAAAAATCATCTAGAGACAGACAAAAACTTTAAATAAAGCACTTCATTTTTAGGTTTAAAATATTTTTCTTTCTGCAAAAATATTTGCCAGTTTGTAAAATAGTCACATGCCCTTATAAAAATGATAAAGCATTTATTTGATGATGGTGATCATAAGTATAATAACAATATTAAAGGTCATTTTCATTTAAACCTTTTTCCATATACTCTCATTATTTCAGGTATGAAATTGTGAATATGAGATAATTTGAAGTGAAAATATCAGTAAACTAGGAAGCACAGACATTGAATCTGTTTTGTATCTAAATGATGAAGCAAAGGCATGACCTCACTGGCTTTCCATTTTCTATTATGCAGAGAGGGAGCATAATTACTCATACTGATTTTGTGAGCATGACATGAAAAAAATACATCTTTATGATACATTATTCAATAGTTGAACTTCTAAAAATTGTCTGCAAATTGATATTTTATCCCTGTTGAATTAGAAATGCAGTAGGAAAAATGTGTTTAGAAAATTTATAATAAATTCTTTTACTAAAAATATTAAAGAAAGCTATAAAAATATTTAGAACATTATCTATTTTTATTATAGGAAGGTCAACATTCTAAACAAATTTTTAATAAATATTTTGCAATCATGTTGCAAATCTGGTTAATTGGCTAACAAAATAATCTGCTTTTATTCTGTCTTAATTTTTTCATGTACTTAGGTAAACAAATTTCATGATAAAAAGATTAAATTTTGAATATCTCAAGGAATTTGGAATGCTGATATATATATAGTAAAAATAATTTTGTGACAATTTAAAATCAACTATAAAGTGTACATTAGAATTCTAACATGAAGGCAATGGTAAAAGATTTTTAGTATTTGGTAAAATATTAATAATTAATAAAGATAACACTATTTTAGGTTGTTTAACAAAGGCAACATTATCAAATTTTGTGTTAAAAGTTTGAGGCAGTACTTATTAGCAGCAGTGCACTGGACTAATTTATTGCTTATCGATATATTTCATTGCCATATATTGAGTTAGACTATTATTGTTTGTACTCATTTAGTACTCACAAAATCTACCTACAACCCCTAGGGCTAGAAAAAGAAAGAAATACACAACAGTGGATATATATTTTTACTGAAATTATACTTAACTGGTTCTTAGTCCCTGATTTTTTCCAGCCATAATGTTTATATAGTTCACACTTGTTTCGCTCAAGTTATATGATTTAGAATTTTTATCTATAGCTGGGGAAGTTTATCATCTTGGCTCATGAGAATTATGAGTTAGTTGTAACAATGGTGATTTATTATTATAGCTAACAGAAAAAGTTACTTAGTTATAATTTAATGCATCATCTGTCTCTTCCAGTATGTACTGGTTATACGAGGCACATACTGTTCTCTTTATAAGGTCTCTTCTCAAAAAGGAAAGAGATAAGAAAAATACATTGAAAACGTTTTTATGTCTAGAGTCTTTTCCCCCTTCCTTCCTTCCTTTCTTTCTTTCTTTCTTTCTTTCTTCCTTCCTTCCTTCCTTCCTTCTTCCTTCCTTCTTCCTTCCTTCCTTCCTTCTTCCTTCCTTTCTTCTTTCCTTCCTTCCTCCTTTCTTTCTTTCTTTCTTTCCTTTTTTTTTTTTTTTGAGACAGAGTCTCACTGTGTCACCCAGGTTGAAGTGCAGTGGCATGATCTCAGCTCACTGCAACCTCTGTTTCCCAGGATCAAGCGATTCTCATGTCTCAGCCTCCCAAGTAGCTGGGACTACAGGTGCACGCCACCATGCCTGGCTAATTTTTTTTTGTATTTTTAGTACAGACAGGGTTTCACCATGTTGGCCAGGCTGGTCTCAAACTCCTGACTCAGGTGATCCGCCCGCCTCGGCCTCCCAAAGTGCTGGAATTACAGGGGTGAGCCACTGCGCCGGGCCGTCCGTAGTCTCTGGCAAAAAAATGTTCCTCTAACAGTTTTAGTTAGTTTGCAAAAAACTTTTCTATTTTTTGAATCCTTTAAAAAATTTGATGTCCATTATTTTAACTGCATCCTTCAATATTTTACATGCCTCTATTTTTAATGACTCGTGGTATAGTCCCAGTGATAAAGATACCATCAGTTCAATTGCCTTTTTCCTCTACTTGGTTTATAGTGCAAAGACTGCTTTGTCTTTGTAAACATACAAAATGACATTATTTTATTTTCTAGGTCTCTTAAGTGGTAATTTTGGGAGAAAATAGTTCTCCCACTATAGCTGTTGTACAAAATGACAAAGGTAGAAACAACTGCTTCTGTTCCAAAGGCACAGCTGTCTATACTCAAAGTGAATGTCATTCCAAGAATCAATTAGGTATTGAGAAAGAAACCACTCAAGGCACTAGATTGTATTTTCAACAAAGAAAAAAAATTCTCTATTTTACAGGTCTTTTATTGGAAGAGAAAAGCTTAGATTCATTCTTTTCTCCCTATCCTACATGGCTTTAGTCTCACAAATATATAGCAGGTTGCTTTACAGTTACTTTCCAGTTTTTTTTCAATGGAAACTGTTTCAACTTATTCAAGTCAACAGCCTTCATTTGGCCAAATGTTACATTCAAACTCAAATGTCCAAAGTACAAAAGTTAAGAATTCTATTAACCTTAGCAAACAATATGAATTAATCAATTTTTAAAAATTATCATAAAAATCAATGTTTTATATGTTTATATTGGTGAGATTATGTACTATAATAAACAAACTTCAGCATTTCAATTCTTCCTTTATGTTCAATTTAGGCAATAGTATTTATTTCCCCTTTAATTTATTGGTGGGGAATTATTCACATCTGTGAAGGCTGTTTCTTTTCAAAGAGGTGGGCCATCTTTCTAAGTCACACTGACCATGGACGTTCAGCAAACATGGTGATAGAAGCTAGCAGTATCTGGATTCCAGGTCGTTAGTTCACATTAAAGCCCAGTCTAACTGCTGCCTGTGGGTAGAGATGCAGAGCTAAGCCCGCTAAGAAATTGGGAAGGGCTGCACACTTGCCAGGGCCCAGGCCAGAGATGCAGGGTGCCATTTCCTTTTTTTTTTTTTTTTTTTTTTGAGACGGAGTCTCGCTCTGTCGCCCGGGCTGGAGTGCAGTGGCCGGATCTCAGCTCACTGGAAGCTCCGCCTCCCGGGTTTACGCCATTCTCCTGCCTCAGCCTCCCGAGTAGCTGGGACTACAGGCGCCCGCTACCTCGCCCGGCTAGTTTTTTGTATTTTTTAGTAGAGACGGGGTTTCACCGTGTTAGCCAGGATGGTCTCGATCTCCTGACCTCGTGATCCGCCCGTCTCGGCCTCCCAAAGTGCTGGGATTACAGGCTTGAGCCACCGCGCCCGGCCAAGGTGCCATTTCCATTGGAGGAAAGCAAATCAAAATTTGAGGTAGACATCAAGTCATGTAAATGGGGCATATAAAGCTGGAGATTACTAGGCAGGTTTGTGTATTTTAATTTGCATTCTGAGCCAAGACGTTAGGTATCCCGAGTCTTAATCCTATGCTTTGAATAGCCCTATGCACTGCGAAGTTTACCAGTGTTTGAACCACTGTCGGACTTTAAAAGTGTTTAAGGGATGGGGCAATGCTAACCTAGTAGATTGAGGGATTTCAGCTCTCAATTTATAATACACTATTCAAAATAATAAAAATATTCTGCAGGATTATTTCTAGTAACAGTAAAAAAGAAAAATGAAACCCATTGAAGAAATTTTTCTATGATCTGTGCCAACTTGAATAGGATGCTATATTCCTTAGGTAGATTCATTTTTTCTTTTTCAAACAGAAAGATACTCTAAGACCAAAAATCTCTCCCAATGAATTTTTTTTTTTTTTTTTTTTTTGAATAAGGATTCTATTAACTTTACTCAGTGGGCCAGGAACTTTTCCAAGAGACAAAATCAGTGTACCTAGTATTCAGAATGGAGATACACAGAGATTAGTGACAATCAACTTCATAAGTTTTAGATTGACATGTTTCTCATTGTCTACCACTACTTGTTACTGACAGAATCAGCGCTGTTAGTACACCAGCAGTCTAGCTTAAAACCTAGGAGTAGATTCAAAGGATCTCTCTACAGCTGAATCTGGTCCTCTATGATGTTATTAAATGTTTTGTATTTTGCAACATTTTATATATTTGCCCCTGGAAGACTGGCTGAAGCTCTAAAGGTGTTATACTAAAATGTCTTAACAGCCTCCTGCCTTCATCCTGTCATCTTTCCTGATCTACCATGCAATATACTAAACAACTGTCTGCTTTGTGTGCATTTAAATTTTGTCTTAAATTGACCCATTTTATTCTAGTTGCTTAACTAGTATAGCAAGCACTTTAGCACTTACGCATTTTTTTTCACAAAGTTTCTTACATTTTCTTATCTCGCAGGGAGATAAGATGGTGTTAAAAGCATTCAGTTTGAATCCCACTTCAGTCGATTACTTGATACCTGACTAAAGATAAGTTTCCTCTTCAGCAAAAGGATGATAATAATACATTCTTTGCATGTCTGTGAAGGTTCCTTTAGATGAAATGGGATATCTTATGTCAAGCCCCTACCATGGTGTCTGGTACACTGCAGGCCTCAAACATTTGGCAATTCCTTCTGCCTCCCTTAATTTATACCTTCCTTACTTTTGAGCCATTTCTTCTGAAGACTCTGAAGTTCCTAATGGTAAGAATTAAGAATATTGGTAGGCATTCCAATAACATTTTATTCTTTCTATTCAGGTACATGTTTTAAATATTATCTGATTTATCAATTGTTTCTTTTATGATATATGCATTTTATATCTTTTAAAGGTCTTCTGTACTCCAAGATTACAAATATATTTATTTTGAGTGCTCCTATGGTTTTATTTTGGGTATTTAGATTTTTAATCAACATAGAATATATGTTATGTTGGAGGCCAAGTTAGGAATCTTAACAATTTTTTTTTTCAATCCCATTTGTTCAGTCTTATTCTCAGTGGTTTAGAATGTCCCTTCATTATGCATGCTGTTCTCCTTCATTTATATATATCAATGTCTCAATGCCATATTATTTTAATTGCCATATTTTTATAGTCTATTTTGAAATTTGAAAGTACAAATCCTCATCTTTTCCCTTCTTTTGATAAATATGAATTTGGAAATTTTTGCATCTTTTCTGAGAACTGGACTAAGTTTTATTTTTAAAAATCTCATTAGACTTTGAATGGGATTACATTTATTTTGTAATTTATTTTGTGAAGAATGGCTACTATATTTTCTTTCCACTTTAGTGTAGGGTATGTTTCTCTACTTAATTATGTAATTTTGATGTTTAACAGTAAGGTTTTTATGGTAGCTATTATATATTTTTATTAGTTTATTCTTACATATTTTCTTTAATTTTTTGTCATTTCTGTTATAAATTATGAATAGGATTTTTTTTTCCATTACATGTTCTAATTGTCCATTGCCAGTGTTTGAATATACTTCAATCATATTAGGAAAAATTCTCCTTGTATTTCACATATATCAAACAAAAAAATCACAAATAGTGTCACTTTCCAATAATTGAATTTGTCTCTTAAATCTTTTTTAAAATTAATTTTATTAAAAATGTTTTCATGCTGGTGAACTTTCCTTGCATTACCAGCATCAGGCCAATCTTTAATACATTGTTACATTTGATCTATTGCATTTTTATTTAGAAGTTTTACAGTTATACTTAAAAGAACGTGTGGCCTATGGTTTTATTTTTTGTGTCATCATTGTCTAGTTTAGGTATCAATATTATTAAATTATCTTATAATGATTTATTATCTCTAAAAAATTCTAGAATTTATAAAATCTCTAAAAATTATTTATCATTATCTTAAATTTTAATTTAATGGGTTCTCCTATGTTTATTAAATTTTGAGCACCCCCTTCACTCTTCCCTTTAGTTTTGACTTCTTTCATATGTGTCCTTTTAGAAACTCACACTGAATGAATGCTGGACATTCTGGCTCTTTCTTTCATCTTTTTCCTTGTTCTTTTTTTCTTTGTGCTCTGTTATAATAGAAGAACCCATTGCCTTAATATTCCAGTACTCTAATGTATGTTTCAGGTGTAATAATTTTTGCGATTTAGCCCATCTACTTTTTTTAGTATTAATGACCACATATTTTTTATTTTCAAGTTTTATAATTTATCCTGCTATTTTTTCATGGATAAGACAGCCTTTCATATCTTCCTGAAAATATTTACGTTTCTTTGAAATTATTTGTTTTTTCCTTTCATAATAGTTTTCCTTCAAATGTTTTATGATTTTTGATAGTATTCTTATCTACATATTTGAGATGACCTCTTGAAGAAAGCTAATCTTGGTTATCATTGCCTGCATTTAGAAATTTTGTGTGTGTGTGTGTGTGTGTGTGTGTGTATACACATGTTCACCCACATTTATTGCTTTAGCTGTGGATAAATATTTTTCTTCTCACTGCTTAGCACAAGATGGAAAGATGGGAAGTAGCCAACCTGAAAGGCCTATTTGCACCTTGCCTTGGGTGCAATCATTGCCTTGGGTGATCTCTTAGGCCTTTTATCCATGCCTCTGAGTGTGGAGCAGCACCCTTCTCTGTAGCAATCTCTTCTGCACTTGTAGGTTGTGATTTTTTTTTTTTTTTTTGCCAACCTGATTATGTCTGTTTTTTCTTAGGAACTCCTCAAAATTTCCAGTCTGTGATAAAACTCCATTATTTTCTAGCACAGCAGCACTGTGAGGAAATTTTTCTTAAATATGCATGTAGTAAAAGTATATATATAATGTATATATACACTTAAGTACATACATTACCTATGGGCACACATGTGCATATGTGTGTATATATACATATATAATTCCTAGTGACTTTGAGGTGGAGATGAGCTAGATATACATGTTCAACATTTTAATGCAATACTTAATTATAATTCATAAGTGACCACCACTGTATGCAAGCCATTATTATGATGCCTGCAGTAGCAGGGATACACTGATGAATAAGATACTATGCCTGTCCACAAGTGTGTATAATCTAGAGGGCATATATTTGTGTTATATTATTTTTATTCATTACATTATAATAATTTATGCTCATAATGACAATACCAAATCATTAAGTAAAAGTTAAATGAAAATCAATGGATTCTATTTAATTCAGCAGAGAAGTACTGGTTTTATAAAAATATTCAAAATTATTACATTTAAAAAATAGATATTTCAGTGTGTATCAGTTAACAGTGCATTAACAGGTTAGCTACAATTAATGAAAACCCAACTAACAGGTTTAAACCACAAGAGAACTTAATGTTTACTTGCACAATTTATGGATGGAGCCAGTTATAGAGTTGATCTAGCTGAGCTACAATATTAGGGTTCTGGGTCAAGTGTTTTCCTAATGCCCTTAGCCTCAATCTTGTGAACACTGGATTACTGCTCAGCTTCTTATAATCTCACCTGAAGTCCAAAGGAGGAAGAGGGGTAGCTAGGTACGGCACAGAGGAAGCTTTCCTCAGAATCCTCTAAATGCTGTCTTTTTAATTGTCGGGGAGAAAACTAATTTCTAGAAGGCTCAGCATAGTTTACTTCTCATTGGCCCATCCCACGACCATCACTGGCTTGGTATAGGCTAATTTTGATTCATCTCATGGGTCTTGGATATGGTATCACCAAGAGAAAATCAGAGATTTTTAACAAAAAGGATCCAGGAGAATAGCTATTGGCTAAACAATCAACAAGTTGTCCACATACAGAGCTGACTTAGCTTATCTAAGAAGTTTTTACTAATGTGAGAGACATATTTTCCTAAATGCACGTTATTATTTTTTCAACTGGTAAAATGCATATTTTAAAATTCAAATGTTGCAAAAGTGTGTGCAATAAAATTTATATCTTTGTCCTAACATGTCTTATAGCCACTCAGTTCTCCTCCCCAGATCAGCCAGCCTTATGAATCCCTCTGCCTCTCATTTTTTGATTAGGCTAGATAAGCTAGGTACTACGATATTTGTCATTCAATTACACAACAATAGCTTTTAACATCACTAGATCTGCTGGTTTTTGGTCTCTGCCTTAGGAATATTAATTCTGAAATCACTTGAGATGGTTAGCATCTGGTGACCAATATCTACAAAACCCTGGAATACTAATTCCATAGTTTATTATAATATTTAATAAGGTATACCTTCCTTGTTACTTATAAAACCAGTCAAATATTGCCTGGCTGTAATTTCCAATTTTACTCTAAAGTCCTCATCTTTCTCCAAAAGCCAGTTTGGTATCTCGCAGTTGTAAGGTCAGGAGAAGAGTGACTGTTGCAGCCTCTACCTCACCATCTGTCACCTCCCATAGATTGTTTCTTGGCTGACTTAGTTTCTCTGTACTGCTGGTCCTCAGAGGACTTTGTAATACCAACGATTTTATCTGGCCCAGGATCTTCTCTGATTTAGATCTGCTCTTTTACACTGAATTGTGACAGGTCAACCTCCAAAGAGGAGAGAGTATGACCTTTTCCATGGTGGTGGTCCCTTTGACAGGGGTTTTCAAACCTTTTCAACTGTGATCTACAATAACAAACACATTTTCTATCTTTCTCATACATATACATTGAAGCAAAATTTTAGCAAAACAATTCTTACCACTACTATCTGTGATATCATTTCCTATTTTGTATTTTGTTATTTTTCGTTTCAAAAATATCATGATCTACTCAAATGGATTTCGTGAACCAGTAATAGATGGCTCTCTAAAATTTGAGAAATACTGCCTAATGAGAATCAGCACATTGTCAAAGATATTCCTTCTGGCCATAAAAAAATGTTTACCACTTTATGTAATTTAACTGTGAGACACTGTGAAATAAAAAAAATTTACTTTTTTTTAAAATAAAAAATTGTATTTTCAGGTAGTTTAAATAATAGCTATAATTTTCTGGAACAATGTTGCTCCAATTGATTAATCTGATTACTGCGGCTGCACAGTTATAGTGTCTGCAAATCTCAAGCCAGGTGGAGTGTTGATGTGTGCTGGCCAGAATCTTTACTGAATCATTGCCTTTTTATTCGCAGTCCTGTGATAATTTTTTATTATTTTCCTTACTTTTGGATTTTAGTTCCTGTGATAATTTTTCATAATTTTTCTTACTTTTGGATTTTACTTTTACTTATATTCATCTCCTCACAAGACTACACAGCTTTTGCCCCAAATAAATTTCTTTTTACATAGTTACAGATAGGTCTCTTAGTTCTTCTTCTCCCCTCCCCATCTATGTTTAACAGAGTGGAGCTGCAATAATATATTTTGCCAGTAGACACACTTAACACATAATTAAATAGATTCAAAAAAATTCCTTAAGTTTCAGACTTTGGTTTGTTTTGTGAAATATTTTCTTCATTATTTTGCAATTAAAAATTTTTAAGTTTATGTGGAAGAGAACTTCAACATGTATATGTTTAAAAATATTTAACTCTCAAGCAGAAACTTTTAAAGTCAGGTCTTTCCAAAGTTATTAGCACTTGTAATACATCTCTGTCCAGTGGAACAGATGTTGCCTGTATCCACAAATATTTCAAAAACAGATTGAAGGCATGCAGCATGCAATTCCTTTTTGGCACGATTCACGTACATTTTGCCAGAAAACATTTGAACAGATTTTAAATCTTTCTCCTCATTATCTTTGAAAAATACACAAACTCACACACATTTTTGCAAGGTGCCTGTTATGAGTTACATGCTGTGAAGAGTACTTCTTAACCAATATGCCTCTCAACATCAAAAATTTGACTATAGAAAACTTGGCAATATGAGGAAAAGGTTATGTGTACAGTAATTATTAAAAGCAACATCAGACAAATGTATCCTGATAAAAAAATAAAATTAAAACTCCTCGAGAAAAATTAACAGCACCCATATTCTAACACATTTCAAAGAAGCAGTACTTCATTTAAGAGTCCTAGCTTCGAGAAATCCCTTTTTTCATGAATTATCTTCTAATTATGCTTTGTAGTCCAGTTAAATTACATCTCTTGACATTTTGGAATGTTCCCATCTTTACACTTGTCTTCAAATTCTTTATTCCACATGTATTATTATTCCCCCTTATCTCCATTTAGAGTTTATGGAGTTTGGGGAAGAATCGTGTAGTTCACTGTGGCAGGAGGGACAGAGTGAGAAGGTGGACAGGAGCCAGATAATTGGAGAGAGTTTTTACATAATGCTAATTTTAGGACTTTGCAATTAGCACTGTGGATTTGATGAAAACAGTGGAGGTTTTAATCAGGGGAATGAATGATAGGATTAGAATTCTATTTTATGTAATATAATCCATATACATCATTATAAATAAATTTAAAAGATCAAAGCTGGAAGCAGAGAGGTCAGTCAGGAGTTTATTATAATGATTTAGACATAAATGTTTATAATTAGAATCAGTGGATCCCCCTATACCTCACATTCCTGTCCTTCATGGTCACTATTTCCAGTTTAAACACTCCCCACTGTGTATTGTGTCCATATTCTCATCCTTGCATTGAAAGGCTTTTTCTCCTCTGCCCCACAATATGCCTTCCCTGTTACATCCAAAATCTCTTTAAGCCACCTTCTGCGATGCCTATTTTATTTGATGTCCCTCTTCTATATCCTTACTCTCTACATAAACTATTGATGTCACACTAGTCTGTGCTGACGATGGGCTTCTCTAGCAGCTGTCTTAAGTAGGTGCCACCTCTTTTTCCACCAAGCTGGGAGGTCAGCATTCTCTTGCCTCAATTCCACATCCGGACACATAACTCCGCATCTTCTCTTCTCCTTTGAGATTCATAACACGTTTACAGTTTCATCTTTTACAGCTTTCTTGCTGTCATAAACTTTCCAGTCACTACATCTCATTTATTATACATTTTGTCACCAAATGGGTCTTTTTTTTTTTTTTATCCCTATTCCTGTCATTAACTAGGATAAGTGATCATTGCACTTTCTAGTGAACAACTTACTTTCTTGTTGGCGTGGCTTTTTCTAGGCCAATGATCTTCAAATTTATTCCATTTTAGATAGCCACTTCCATACCTCCAACCCAGACCATGTTTTCACCAGAAAGTGCTCCTTTTCTGAAATATTTACAACCTGCTCTTGGATCACAAACTTATCCTTCTAGTTTTTACAACCACTATTCCTCAACCTCATCAGGATCTATAATTTTTTACTCCCTTTGTTTTTATCCATGCCCCCTCTTCTGTCTTTTTTCTCTGTTCATGCTCCAGTGTTTGAACCTCCTTCTTGCCCATTCTATCAACTCTTGCAAATTTTCTCTTTCCTTGAATCCATCAGGAAAACCAAAGTTTAAGCCTATTTCAATGCCTACTTTCTCCATTCTCCTTCTGGGAGCTACTAAATAATGCTGGAGAAAATTAGTGCAAACCCATAGACTGATAATCTGACCAGTTTCAACAATAACCAGGTCCTGAAAGCTGCCTGGAAAATTTTCAAAATATCTCCCATTGTTTTCCTCTTTCAATGTCCACAGTACTTTTTTTTTTCAATTTTTCTTTTTCCTCAAGTCTTTGATCTATTTGTCTCATACTTCATTCAGAAGATTTACAGAGAAAATAGAGGATATCAGATGGATCTTTACTCAAACTCCGCCCGCCACATTTGCACACCTTCCCTTCTCTCAGTTCCTTCCCTCCTGCGGATGTCTCAGCAATATCCAAGGCTCTTCCCCATCCTATGTCCTGGATCCTATCTGCTTCCAGTTCCTCTTTAACTTTCTACTATATCCTCTCTTTCCTCTCCAACACTACCATTCCTTGCCACAAGCTTTCTTCCCATCAGCATTTATAATACATGCTCATCCTCTACTGTTTTATTAACAACCAGCCAACCTTCCTCCCCATCTGTCTTTCCCCAACTACCATCTTTCTCTTTTCACTCTTACTGACTATAAAGATTATTCCTTTTTCTCACCTTCTATTTATTTCTCAGCCTAAAGTACTGTGGCTTTTGTTTCTAGAACACCAAT
Organism: Trachypithecus francoisi; assembly: GCF_009764315.1. Taxonomy (NCBI): domain Eukaryota; kingdom Metazoa; phylum Chordata; class Mammalia; order Primates; family Cercopithecidae; genus Trachypithecus; species Trachypithecus francoisi. Next base: position 61,184,462 of record NW_022681458.1, read on the forward strand.
AAGTATATGCTCATTAAGATAGTTTGATGCAAAATAAGTCCTTATTTTACTTGCCTTTATCATCGCATTGTAAACTGTTGTCTGCTTTTTCTTCGTGAAATCCTGCATCTCCCCCAGCCCCAACCTTTGGCCTATGGAGCACTACTTTATCCTGATTTTCCTCCTAACCTTCTGGCAATGCCTCTTAGACACGTTCCAGAACTACTTTTCTCTGTTTTCCTTTTAATTATGATAGTTTATGCAATTGTGTCTTCAAACTTATAACAACCCAGACAATAGTAATAACAGTAAACATTTATTGAATTCTTACTTGTGTTAAGTGCTTTTATATATGATATTTTAATCTTTGTAAAATCCTATAAAGTAGGTGCCGTCATTATTCCCACCTTACAGAGAAGTTAGAGTCTGAGCCTAGTCTTAGAACTAGCAAGTAGCAAAAACAAGATCCATACTCAAATACTGAACACAGTCTGTCCCTTAGCCCCTTGGTCTGTGTTCTCACCCTCTTGCTCTTATCCACTCACATGTTTTCACTTGAACATGCTCATGATTCTCCAGTCTAGCTCTTCTTCCCAGGCATGTCTCCTGGAGACAAGTCCCATACATACTATGGCCTCCCACTGTGTCGCACAAGCATCTCAACTCCACATGTCTTAAACTAAACTCACCATCACATCACTCTCTATCCTTTCAAAATTGCTCTCTCTCTTGTTTGCCTCATTCAATGAACAGAGCTACAATTTACTCTGTTTGCCAGCTCAGAAACCTTGCTGTCCTCCTTGACTCCCCTCAACTCTTCCCTGTCCTAGCAGTTAATTGCCAAATCTTTCTTTCACTTCTTCATGACTGCTGGAATCCCAATATCCTTCTTCAGTTTCATGGTCCAGGTTACTTAAATGAGTAAGGTTTCTGCTTCTAGTCCTCTCCCCCTTCCATTTCAATCTATTCTTCACGATGAAGCTTAAATCAGTTTTCTAAAATGCACAAGTATCCTATAAACCCCTACCTTTAATACCTTTAGCTGTTAGTCACTGAAATCTCAACTCTACCTCCATTAAAAGATGCTACTAAGGGCCAGGCGCAGTGGCTCACGCCTGTAATCCCGGCACTTCGAGAGAGCAAGGAGGGCAGATCACCTAGGGTCAGCAGTTCGAGGTCAGCCTGGCCAACATGGTGAAACCCTGTCTCTACTAAAAATATAAAACTTAGCTGGGCATGGTGGCACACACCTGTAGCCCCAACTACTCAGGAGGCTGAGGCAGGAGAATAGTTTGAACCCAGAAGGTGGAGGTTGCAGTGAACTGAGATCACGCCACTGCACTCCAGCCTGGGAAACAGAGTGAGACTCCATCTCAAAAAAAAAAAAAAAAAAAAAGCCAATAAGACCCTGTGGTCTGCTCTCTACTTAATATTTTCGCCTAATTTTCTACCATTACCTTTCTCAAATTCTATAATTTATCTATTTTGAATTACTGACATTTATTTAACTATACTAAAATATGCTGTTACTTCTCTTGGTTCTGACCTTCATCAGATTTTGAGACAATTTTATCCATGTCTAGAAGGTTCTTTATTCTTATCTTTACCTCATAAGACCCAGGTTTCAGTTACACAGCATCTGTGCTCAGAAGTGTTTCTTAATAACTCAAGCCTGGATTGGATGCCTCTCTGATGTATATTCACAGAATCTGGTGTTTTTCTGTTTCGGCACATAGAATAATGTGTTGTAAGCTCCCATTTATTGTTTGCTCCATTAAAGTATAAGCAGTTTGAGTGTAGAGCTTGTTTTCACCTTTACACCTACAGTGTATGGCACTGTGACTAGCATATATCAAGTGATCAACAAATATTTGTTGAATTAATGAATTAATAACTGTCTAAAGCTGTCATGCTGAAAAAAGGAAGCCATCTGTTATACTTGGCAACTGAAAATCTCTGCCAGAACAGCTTCATCGGGGTTGAGCAGGTTAGAAATGAATGGAAAATAGAGAAGTAGAGAACATGTTAAATTTCTCTTTTGAGGAAATTAGGTACTAAACAACATAATTCACAAGAGGAATAATAAAGAAATAATATACAGGAATAATCTTTCAAGAGCCATGTAGGGCTTATTGGAAGAAAGTTAAAAATCTTAACTGAATGATATAAAAGAAGAATTGAACAAATGGTGAGACATAGCATATTTCAGGCCAGAAAAACAGTATGATAAGGTAGAAATATTTTCTTAAATCAGTTTATTGTTTTAATGCAAATTAACACAAATATTCCACTGAGATTTTCTTAACATTTTCTTTCTCAAAAGTATAAAAATAGCTCATGTTTGTGGAGAAAAAATCAAATGAAGTCTTTCTTTCTCTTACTCTCCCTTTCTTGTATATGTGTATGTATATATGTGTATATATTCACACATGAATATATATTTATACCCCCACACACATATATGCATTTTTTTACACATATGGACTCTCTCTTTACATACTCTTCAGCAACTATTTTATTTAACTTAGCAGCATAACTTGGATATCTTTCTGTATCAATACATATGGATCTACCTTATACATTTTTAAACTTCTACAAGGAAAATCTATCATACATACAAAGAAGTTCAGAAATCATTCTTTCTTCATGCTCCTTTCTAATCATTATCTCCAGAAAGTTACCATCATTGTGACTTCTTTTTTCAGCATTGGTTAGTATTGCCCATTTTTGAACTTTATACAGATGGAATAATAATGCAGTGTTATTTTTGTGTCTGGTTTCTTATAGTCAACATTACATTTATGAGAGTCATTTTGTAGTTTGTTTTTTCTTTCCATTGTGATATTATATTACATGAATATAGTATAACTTATAGATTTCTCTTTTAGTGGATATTTGGGTTGTATCCAGACTGAAAATATAAATAGAGTTTCTGGGAACATTCTTGTACACGTCTTTTTGTGAACATATGCACATATTTCTGTCAGACATATACCTAGAAGTAAAATTGCTGGGTGATAGGGCATCTATATATTTAGTTTTAGTAGATACTGCCAAAGAGTTTTCCAACTAATTGTAGTGTAGCAATTCATAGTCTCATAGCAGTGTGTATTTTATATTTTTAAAGACTTAGGGTATCCCATTATATAAATATATCGTCATTTATTTAATATTGTTTTTCATTTTTTACTAGTATAATTAACTCTTCAATAAATATATATTTATGTTTACTCAACGTTTATCTATAAGCATATTAATGGCATGAAGTGTTAAAAATGACAAAATAATTTTAAAGTTCACTTGGAAAAATTAGTTTTACTAAAACAAAATCAGACAATGACTTTTTTTAAAAGATAAATAAAATTATTTTATATAGGTTACAATCATTAAAATTGTAGCCCTGATACAGAAAAGAACCGATACATCAATGAATAAGAAAGATTATGTTTCAAACAGGAAATCTGAAATTCAATTGTATTTTTTTTCTTCTTCTTCTTTTTTTTTTTTTTTTTTGAGACAGAGTCTTGCTCTGTCATCCAGACTGGAGTGCAGTACCTCAATCTTAGTTCACTGCAACCTCCACCTTCCAGGTTTAAGTGATTCTCCTGCCTCAGCCTCTCGAGTAGCTGGGATTACGGGTGCCCACCACCACGCCTGGCCAATTTTTTTGTATTTTTAGTAGAGACAGGGCTTCATCACGTTGGCCAGGCTGGTCTTGATCTCTTGACCTCAAGTGATCCACCCACCTCCATCTCCCAAAGTGTTGGATTATAGGCATGAGCCATCACGCTCGGCTAAACAGAATATTAAAAGCAGAGAGAACGTAATGCAGGTAATGAGTTCCACAGGTAAGAAGAGACTGAGAAGTCACCCAAACATGAACAACAGTAAGCTGTTGCTTTACCTGTAGGCTAGAAGAACAAAGGGAGAAGGTAGAACTCCTAGAGTCCAGGGGCTGGGTTATCTCGTGGAAGGTAGAATCATGGTGGTCCTGTCCAACCAGGGACAAGAACCAGAGAAAAAGTGCAACCTCTACCTAAGATACCACCTGAGGCAGAAAGATGGGAGAAATACCTTCACTACTCTCTTCTCCCCACTAGCCCTTCCCATTATAAGCACTAGAAGCCTATTAATAAGGGTGTGTGGAAATCAGTGTGTATAGGTCTGTTTGAGGTAGTGAGGAAAGCAGCAGAGGAGCAAGAAAGGGATATGGTATAGCCCAATAGAATATGTAATGAAGGTGACATCACAGATCAGAGGAGACAGGAATGACAATAAATGCTGCTGACATCATTGTTACCTACTATGAAAACTATCAAGTTAAATGGATCTACACCTCATACTGTAATTCAGAATAAATTATAGGGGTGTGAAAGAGTTAGTTGTAAACAATTGAAGACTACATAAAAAAGAAAATCATGTAGATTTTCTGGAAGAAGAATGATTTACAGCACATAAAAGCAATAGAATAAATTTTAAAAAATGAGAATTTAAATAGAAAAGCATTGTATGCAAAATAATCCTATAAATAAAATTAAAAGACATATAATAAGTGGGAATATTATTAGTACACACATAAAAAGGTTAATGCTTTTAATATGGAAATACTTATAAATAAATAGAAAAGCAGGCAAAAATTATCAACAGATACTTCATAAAAGAAGATAAATAACCAGTAAAAAAGATAAAATAATATCAAATTCTCCAATAACCAAAGTAATACAAATGTAAATAAATATATATTTCTATGACTATTAATCTGACAAATATAAAATATTGTTAATAGTACAGTGTGGAAAAATAATGTAAGCTATAACAATAAGGGACTAACAGCCATGAAAAGTAATTTTAAAGAAATATTTAGTGACAAACAATACTCCTGATATAATAAAGTGAAAACATTCAGATTTAAGTTGTATTATACCTCAGCTAAAATCTGATACAAAGTAGACTAGCTCACACATGTAAGTGAATAGAATGAAATACTAGAAAGAATATATAAATTTGTTAAAAAGTTAACCAAAATAATTATCTCTGGACCATAATATTGCAGCAACTTTTATTTAATTATACATTTCTGCATTTTTCAAATATTCTACAATGGACCTTTAAAATCAATAAAATGCAGTGATGCCAGACATCAGTGAAGTGATGTAAAGAGATAGAGGGGCATACAGTTATGGAAAGATTATTTGCAAAGAAGGGAGAGAGTTGCACATGTTTGCAGGCTGAATGGAAAAAAAACCAATGAAAATAACCAATTGAAGATTAAAAGGACTAAAAATTGCTGAAGGCAGGTCTTGCAGGAGTTTGGTTGAGCTCTAGAGCACTGAGGGAAAATTAGACTTGGGTAGGAGGCAGGAGAAAAATAGCCTGTGGAAGCATGTATGAAAACTGAACCCCGAGGGAGTTTACACTTGGTGACCTTAATTTTCATTCTGTTTTTTTTTAGGCTGTATCTGTTGAGAGTGAGAAATGGTGAATTTGCAGAGAATATTGGATGTTTTGGGTATTTGATGAAGAGAATGAGAGAGAGAGAATTGCTGAGGAAAGTCAAAGGATTAACAGGTTGCCTGAAGGCTTCTTTGATGTTAGACGTCTTCAATTTGTAAACGTGGCATCATTCTCTAAAATTGCATGGGGTTTTTCATTAAGAATATGTATTTTTAGGTATAGAGGCACTGAAAGTTTGGAATGCTCTCTTTGAGAATTTGCAGAGTGGATACAATTAAAAGACTTTGGTTAAGAATTTGAAAATGGAGAGAAACTGAAGTCCGCTGGAATTTAGGCTGGGCAGAAAAGAAGTGAATCGTTGGATGTTGAGCGACAGTGGGACAGGTCTTTGGAAGTAGATTGTAGTAGTGGAGGGAAAGAGACGTAGGACTATGTTCTTTGCCTTCACCTCGCACTCATAGCCTATGCATCCAACTTTTGGCATTCACTGCACTCTGCCTTGTTTTAGTTGACTGTATTTCCCCCTGCCCCCAACTCCTGTAAGTGGCTGCACGTTCCTGAGGCACCTACCCCAGTGTTCTGTATTTGGCGGTGATTCAATTACAGTTGTTGGAGGAGTGAAGGAAACCAAATGTGTTGATTTTTAAAATCATGGCAAGTGCTTTTGGTTAAATTTAGAACAACTCTTTTGAAGACTCTTTTGCACTCAAAAGTATTAATTAAGTTGGCAACTGTGCCTGCCAGCAACCTTAATGTGATACTCTTTGGGGAGGAGCCATTTGAAGGTGTTATTGGAACTATAGCAAGCTCGGAGTATGAATTTAACTGCTCTTAAAGAAGCTCCATCTTTTGAAGCTTCCACCTAATGGTGAAAAAGCCTTGCTTCATAAGCAGACACAGTTTTTTTCTGGATCTACTGTCTGGTGCTTTCAGGGCTGATAACTTTTCATTGTTTTTGCTCAGATAGTAGCCACTCAAGAGGGTGGCAGGGAACCTTCTGCTTCTCCTAAAAGCTTGGTTTCAGAAAGTGAATTTACTTGATATTTTATCTACAGGGTGTACTCTTCTCAATCCAAAGCCTCTCTTGTAAGTTTTCCATAATTTAGGTATAAATTCACAAGATTCCAAGTTCTTATTTTATTTGAGGAGAAAGGACAAGGAATATACTACTCTTGGATCATGATGATTGGTGAAGCTAAAGAGGGAGGAAGAATGACAATTCTTCCTTTTGGTAACCTTAATGGTGGTTCTATGTATGTGGAGGCATACACACACCCATGCACACTCATGCACTCTCACTCACTTACTCATGCACTCACACAACCGTTTTTCCAATCTTATTCTTTTCAGTTGAATGTTCACATCCTAACCCTGGTATTTAAGGTTTGGTGTTTTCAAGGCTCCTTTTTATATATTCATGAATGTAGTAGACCTCATCCCAGTGAACATTCTTAATTATAGTCAATTGCCCCAAATTGGCTTTCTTGAATTTAAATGCATTTGCCATTTCATTTTTCAAGATGAATTTGATTGAATGTCTTGTAGCGATTGATGCAAGCTCATTCAGAATATCTGAATAATAAATTTATTACTCTCTAGAAATAAGTAATAGATCACAAAATCTCTTTGGTTTAATATTTTACTGTTAAAGATTAAACAGTTCTTCTAAATAACTTAGCAACTCTCTCAAACTTAAATTGTTTAGCTCTATGTTTAAGGAAACTATGGAAATTGTTTCAGTTCCCTTGGGTGCAATCGTGCAATTTAGATTTAGCTGGCCTGCAGATTGTACTCATCTATGTTAATGTTTCTGTAATGAGAATGATCCAACTGTGTCATAACCTTTTAGGTCTTAACCTCCTTCATTTACATAACCTTTTACTTTACATTTACACACGCTTTGCCATTTTAGGATTAATATGTCAGGATTTTTATTTTATTTTATTTTTTCGCACGACCTGACTTTGTTGCTAAAAGAAAAAATGAATTGGTTTGCCTCATATATGGGAAAACATGTTGTTCACAATAGATTGGTCAATATTTGAAAGAAATACTGGATTTGATAACCAGAGAAGGGAATCCATGGATTTTTGCATGACTACCATAATTTTAAGTGGAAAAGCTCCATAAACTATTTTTATTCTTAAAAATGTTGATTAAATTTGATATTTGAAACATACATTATTAAATAAATGATTTATATGTGTGTTCAATTCCTTGCTTCAAATATGAAAACAAGTTATAATTTAAAATAATGCTAGTACCTATTACCCTAAAAATATGTGCTAAAAACATATACACATTGGTCTTTTACATTTGAAATTATGTCATTTATGTACATTTTTATATATCCACATATATTTACAAGTATTGATTACAACAAAATAAAATATTAAAAGACTTGGACTTGCTTAACTAAACATATAGTTAAGAGGTTAATATGTTTCAGAAATTTCATAGTAAAATTTATTTAAATAGAAAATATAATACATGTGAAATGATTTCATTTTAAAGTAGCCTACTTATGTACTGGATATTTTTTCTATTATTAATGATTTTATTCTATTTGTGATACTCTGAAGGAGAATCACAGGGTGCATAATCTGGGTATCAGGTAGCACCCCCAAGGAAATGTCATTTGAGCTGAGTCCCAAAGCCTGAGTAGAAACTGAAAGGTAAAGGACTTGAGTGCCTCGGGAGGCCTAATATTTTTAGAACAATATTTGTATTGTAAACCTGACCCATAAATCCCCCATCCTCCCCCAAAACCTTACAATATTTTCCCAAATCTGTACCATGTCCTGCAAAAGCTGCATCATCTGACTTCTCCCTATCTCAGCAACTTTATTTCCCACCACCCTCCCTCACTCTCACCCCGAGCCATGGCCGACTTGTTGAGTTTCACCACCTCACCATTGTCTCACTTCTTGCCTTTGAGCATGCTGTTCATGTACCTTGGATGACTCTCACTACCTCCTTTCTCCATCCAGCTCCTCATCATTGGTAAACTCCACTTATCTGTAGATCTTCAGCTTCTTCGGGCAAGTGGTATCTGAATCCTGGGAAGCTGTGTCTTCATTTACAAGTGAAGCATCTTGCACTTCTTCCCCAGTCACTCTCATCACCTTTGTCATTTCTGGTGTCATGGCTATATTCCTAGAAGGTGGACCTTGTGTCCCCAGCATCTAGATTGCTATTACATTGTAAGGATCAAGCAAATAGCTATTGAATAAATGAATGTATATAAAACTTTAAATCGTTAAATTCTAAATAAAATGTTTTTTCCTAGTCACTATAAGAATTGCAGCTACCACATACTGAGCACAGCGTTAATCAAGTACAGTCCAAGATGCCAAATGCGGTGGATAAGAACCTCATATTATTAATGACAAAACAGAAATTTGGAAGTCCAGTGAATTGCTGCAAGTCAGATTGTGATTTGTTCTATTATGTTTGATAAAAGTAGCCACTAAATTGTCTCATTATCATCAGGAGAGAGAAAACACTGTTTTTTAATGAAAAAGCGCTGATGCAGTTCATCTTAAATTGTAATACTTTTATGTAAATTATATTTAAAATTTAAATTTTTATATCTTATTACACTTATTCTCATTTAAAGTATTCGATTTGTCAGTACTGTCAGTCATGTGCCATATATTAAGAAGCAAAGGAAGTGATAGACATACACGGTTTTACCCGCTAGTGAGGTTACAATTTGAGTAGGGAGAGAGGCTTGGGAAAAGCATCTATGTTTTGGCTGAAGTAATCACAAAATCCTAAGGGTTATAGAGTTATGCATACTTAACAACTATTTAAAAACTGCTTAAGGGCAGGCGCAGTGGCTCAGAACCTGTAATCCCAGCACTTTGGGAGGCTGAGGCAGGCGGATCACAAGGTCAGGAGATCGAGACCATCCTGGCTAACACGGTGAAACCCCATCTCTACTAAAAATACAAAAAATTAGCCGGGGGTAGTGGCGGGCACCTGTAGTCCCAGCTACTCAGGAGGCTGAGGCAGGAGAATGGTGTGAACCTGGGAGGCAGAGCTTTCAGTGAACCGAGATTGCACCACTGCCCTCCAGGCTGGGTGACATAGCAAGACTCTGTCTCAAAAAAATAGAACAAAACAAACAAACAAACAAACAAACAAAAAAACTGCTTAATATGGCCCACACATTATTCTAGGCACTAGGCACACACTAGTGAATTAAATAAACAGGATCCCTTGTCTCATGAAAAATATAGAATAAAGACATTCAATCCTATTGAGGAGGCCTCATTAGGCAGGACTTACTAGAGAGGGCTATGCTTTCATTGGCTCATAAAGGATGAGTAAATAGTGTCATGTCCTGATGGGGAGTGTCTTAGTATATCTGATATTAACCAAAATGCTGAGAAACTATAACAGCATATTAATTAGGATTAGGATCATCATGGAGTAGTAGAAAACCACAAGTTGTATTGTTCTAACAAGCTAAAAAGCTGTCTCTTGCTCCCATAAAAGAAGTCCAGGTATAGTTAGTCTAGCATGGGTACTGTACTCAGAGGTAGAAGCCCACGGTGTTCCCTCCATGTTGTTTCTCCACCACCTTCCATATGTGGCTTCCAGCTCAGGTTCTAAGATGGCCACATGATTTCCATTCATCATATCTGTGTTCCAGCCAGCAGAAAGGAAAGGGATAGTAGGGAAGAAGACCATACCCTCTTTATTTCCAAACACTTACCTAAAGTTGTGTACACTGATTCTGTTTGTTTCTGGAAGCAACCGCAAGAGAGGTGGAGAAGTGGGGAAATGATGTGTTTTGCTAAAAACAGGATTTTATTGCTGAAGATGTGGAAAATGAATATTGGGGATAAATGACAGCGTCTACTCCATTAACAAAAGCAAGGCCTGGAGGAATGACAGCAAAGGATTCAGCAAAATAGCTCCAAAAGTTTCACTGTGTGATGTGGCTGGAATTTTATGTATATGGAACATTATAGAAGGGAATAACTAAATGTAGTTTCATAAAAGCATTTAATTGCCATGCTCAGAAACATTGTCAAACAGGGATATATAATAATTTAAATATCTTTGTTATGTTTTACTTACATATTTTATAATTTACAAAGCTCTTAAAATATATTATCTCATTTAATATTCATAATAATCCTGTGGAATAGTAAATATTATCCTTGTTGGGCACGTTAAATAATCAAAGTCCAGATATCTGACTGAAGGCCAGTGTCCTTTCCATTGTATCTTAAATATTTATAGAAATTTAAAGAGGATATTAGTCTTTTTTATTAATCTTATTCCAAGAACAGGAAAGTAATGCAAAGGAAACTATTAGACAATAAAAGAGAGCTCCTACAGATTAAAATATAACCATTGAGATAAAAAATAATAATCTCCCAGAAAGTAGACCAAAATGAGAAAGTAATGGAAATGTTAGCAAGAAGATGAGGCATAGGGTTCAAATATGGAATGTCCAAATTTTGATTAGTAAGAGTCTTAGAAAGACAGAACAAAAAATAGTGTGTGCTTGGGGTTAGGATAGGGTGGTGGAGATGGAAGAGGAAGTATTATTAAAGATACGGACAGAAGGAAATTATTTAAAACTGAAAAGGACACGAGTCTTCAGATTAAAAGGATCTGGATCTACCTGGAGTCTGGGGCTACAAAAAGATCCCCACAAAGGAATATTCTTGTAACATTTTACAGATCACCAAGGAGAAGACACTAAAAACTTCTATAAAAATATTTTTCAAATTTATGAGACAAAATGTTTTATGCTCATATCATCAACCATACATGATGATTGTTTGAAGACATATTTAATCATGCAGAATTCAAAATATTCTTCATCAACTTTCCTTTGTGACTAACAGGATATATTCAAGCAAAACAGGAGAGCGCACAAAGGTTATACGGAATTTTGGAAGCAATGTGTCTAACTGGTAAATAAGTCAAATAAATCCCAGAATTATAGTTTGCATAGTCCTAGATTGAAGGAAATAAATAAATTGATCTCTGGGGTTGGGGGAAGAGCATGGGGGAAGGAACTCTATGGACAATATGATTAAGAAGGAGGAAGAATATGAGTATGATAAAGTCACAAATTCAGGGAACCAAGAAATACATTTAGAAATGTCAGTTAAAAATATGAAGCAAACTAAGATGTGACACAATTTTAAATAATTGTAGAATGTTAAAAAATCAACTTGAAATTGATGTTAGAACCAATATTTGTATCAGTTATATAAATACACACACAATTGTAGAAGTTATTTAGTTACCATGAGACATCTGGCATCTGATGTTGGAGAAGTCTGCAGATAGACATTGGAGAGGGGAAGACGTGTAAAATAGCGGTATAAGCATGCTGAAACTCATCAGTGTGAGCTGAAATCTGCTAGGACAGACTGGAAGTGTTCCAGTCTCACTACCTCCCACTTTGATGATGTGTGTGTCCTGCAGAATAAGCTGTCACCTTTTGTCATGGAGCTAAGCGCACACCTGGCATAGAAGAAACTGAAAGAAGAAGAAACAGAAAGACCCAGGGGAAGATGGAGCAGCTGCAGGCTGGGCTTCTGCTGCTATCGAACAATGTGAGTCACTAAATAAGAAAATATGTGAGAGCTAAAACCTTCTGTTGCTCCTACCTTGATCTTCTGAGCATACAAACAATATAACCACTTTTTCATTTCTGCCTTCAAAATCTGACCCAAAATGTCTCTTGTTGCCTAATCTAATATGAATCATACGGGGAGAGGAATTGCAGAACACATAGGTCAGCCTAGCTGGTAACATAACGCACTAACACATTACAAAGCCATCACAATCTCTTTTGAGTGACCCTAGAGGTTGTGTTTGGTCCACAGAAAAAAGTAATGCAATCTTAATATAGTACTTGGTCCAACTTTAAAGAATATTTACACAATAAGGATAATGTAAATGCTGTTTCTGGGTCATTATATTTAGAGTCAATCTGTGAAAAAGCACAGAAACCTGGGTCATGATTGCACGAAGGTAAATGTTAACAACCTTGGAAATATAAAAGGAAAAAGTAGGTGGTAGATGGTGGGATGTGGAAAGGACACTGGTATGGAAGAAAAGTTGAAGGAAGAGTAAGGAGCCAAATAGCTTAAGTTTTTCTTCTTTTTTATTTTTTCTTGCCAAAAACATTCTACCATATCTTAATTTTTAAACTGTAGAGTTAAGGGATCCTACCTAAAATTCACAGAACAGGAAATAGAGCTTAAAGATATTATTTAAAGTGATAAATGTAAGCAATAGGAGAATTTAAGATAATGATCTAATTATAAACATTAAGAAAAGAAAGTAAAGGTGGAAAAAAAGAATAAATATGGTAAATCTCGGTTAAATCAATAATCTAAGGTATATAGAAGTATATTATTTAGAGTTATTGAAACAGAATGGTTAAAAGGTTGTTTGGGGGAATAGATGTGAGATAGGGAACAAAGTACAGGGATACTGTTGCTTTTGCTTTTCATCGTAAGTTTTTTGTAATATTTGATTAATGCATTATGAGAGTTCTCCTGAGAGACATAAAGAGGGGATATAGATAGATTTTATGTATATAGATGTAAGAGGGAACTTATTACAAGGACTGGCTCACATGATTATGGAGGCCGAGAAGTCCTATGAGATACCTTTTGCAAGTTTGAGAGCCAGAAAACCTGATGCACTGGGCCCTGCTCTGATGTCCAAGGGCAGAAAAAGATGGATATGACAGCTCAAAAAGAGAGAGATAATTTGCCTTTCCTTTAGCTTTTTGTTCCATTTGAACCCTCAACTGATTGGATGATTCCAGCCCACACTGGTGAGTCCTAATCTTTTTTTCTTAAAAGCATATAGATACACCCAGAAATACTGTTTTATGAACTATCTGGGCATCCCATAACTCAATCAAGTGGACACATCAAGTTATCCATCACAACTAGTTAGAATAAACATACATTACTTTGTATGCAATAATTTTTTTAGAGGAGGGAAAATAGAAGAGGTCAGAGCATAGGGTCTTCCTTGGTCAAATTCTTCATTAAAGGGACAAATGTGAGAGAACCAAGACAAAAAGGTGAAGTGTATTTCGACCTTTAAGATGAACATTATGTAATAGCTATTAATTTAACAAGTTTAAATAATAGAAACATTATCTGCACTGTAACTTCAGAAATAATGCTGGTCACTGCTCTACAATGGTAGTAGAAATAGCTGTCAAACCACTTCTTTCTTCACGTGGAAAGAATAAATGAATTTGATAAAAACCTGTGGTAAAATCCATTGACTATGATTTTATAAATGTGAAACCCTAATACATTATATTTACATTACTGTGTGTATATAATAAAACACATTAATTTTTAAAATGATATTACCATTGTAATAAAATAATGAAATATAATAAATAATATAATAAAAGTATATAGTATTATGTGAAACTAGAAAAATTTAGCCATAAAGCCAGAAACTAGAATGAGAAAAAATTAATATCTAAATATTTGCATGCTTGGCATTTTGCAAAATAAACCAAATTTTAAAAAGAAAATTTTTGGTTAATATAATGTAATAATGTTCTATCATATTCACAATAGATATATTCTTCTGAATAGACTATTAATACTTAAAACAAATTATATGGATATTATGTGGCTATAATATTTAGAATTATAGTTTTACCTTCCCATTTGTAATTCCTTATAATTATGTTCAAGAGCATTGGTCATCATTTTGCAGATTCTAAATGTTCTAATTATTTTTCCCAATTATTAGTTACTATATATATTCTGGACTAATTATATTACTAAAATACAGAAGATTTGGGTAAATTTTATTCACATTGATACTAGTGTATTTTAAACCTTGCCTATCTCCTATCTTCATATATTTTCCTTTGATTAAACGTCTCCGAATTATTCTCAAGTGCACCACTATTAATTTCAACAAGTTAGTTTAAATCATTTATTCTGCTGAAATGCTATATTACATAACTAATTTTGCAAATCTGGTAGTGATTTAAACTAATTTGTTTCCTAGAAACTATGGTAGAGTAATTATGCTTTAATCTTATAAATTAACCAAATGGAGTATTGTTTATAATATAATTTAAATGAAAACTGCCATTACATTAAATAGTGTTTCTTGTCTCATTGCTTAATTGACCTTAATTGTGTGTTGTTCATGGGTAAACAGTGCAACTGGATCCACTGGGGTTAACAGAGAAATACCCTTTTCCTCACAATGTTTTCATTGCATAGGAAATAATAAAATCAAATTAACCTATTTTTAACACAAATTTCAAGGTTTAATTTAAGAGTTTATAAGATAGAGTTTTAAGATGTATCTTTATGATGATGACTGTATCAGTGAAAACTAAACATGTTAACACTGCCTTTTCTTTTGGGATCTGCCCGAGCAGCCTCATGGCTCCGGGATTTTATCAATGACAGTGACCATATATATTAACTAGCCATGAACCTTGGTTCCAATCCTGGGCCCTTTTATTCCCTGGAACTCTTTCATCCTTAAAACTATCAACTCTAATATTCCATCCTCTGACCAACTTCATATTCATTTAAATCTTTTCACTTCTTTATTTCTGCTTAAACAAGGCCTTCACTTCATCAAGACCTTGGTGTTCTTAACCTTTTTATTTTCCTTAAACCAATTTATTCAACAAGATTACAATTTATTGTGCACTTAGCTTGCCCAAGTGCTTTACATGAATTGATTTAAGCCATTTGATGTGAAGTAGGAATTATTATCCCATTTCACATACATGGAAATTGAAGCATAGAGAGGTTAAATAAATTGTTCAAGAGAAGTGGAGGACATAATTTAAATTCAAGTCTTGTTTCTTCATTTCCTATGCTATATAGCTCTTATGCTTTTACTACTTTCCATGTTCAATCTTGCCCATATCTCATTTCAACCACTTTCTCTTTCTCTCTCTTTTCTTTTTGCCACTGCTCTCAATTCCTTTATTCTACAGTTTTGACAGCCACTGACATTTAAAAAGCATCCAATTCCATTAGCTAAGCCATCCACCTTCTCTGTTCCTCAACCTGAGTTGCCAAGCACTGCTGGAGGAATGGTATGCTCATGAGTATTGATGCCATACCCATTCATTTTCTCTAGTTCCTGCTGATCTCCAACACTGCCTAGCTATGTGTCCTTTATCAGCTCCCTTCTCAATTCTAAATTGAATTTCCTCAAACTTCCTGCTACACCATTACCTACTTAATCAGCTAACCCAAAGAATTGGATTGTCAATTCAACTCACATAAATGAGAGACCTTCTTATACTAATTTCAAGAATAAAAGCAATCAAGAAGCACAGATGAAGCATGGAGAAGTCTGAGACATCTGCATGGCTCTCAAAGTTCATTGTTCCTGCGTTAGACATGCACAGTGTGTGGTTCAGTGTAATGGATGAGGTCTACGAAGAAGTGCTCATGGGTTACTCCTTTACATAGCAGGGAACATTTAGGTTACACAATATCTCCATTTTATACCTCAAATTAGTTACATAGCTTGTATGACATTTTCCAGAGTGCCATGCCCCATAAATTCATAGCTCCTATATTTGTTTGTCATAAGCAAACCTAAATGAGGAACATCCTCCTAAGAGAATTCCATAAATAAGAACTTTCCTTCTAGTAAATATCATCAGTCTATTTACAAGGAGTTCAACTACCAATATGTCTAAAAGAATCTTCAGAACTCTTCTTCTCCAAAAGGTTCTTCTGACCTATCTACAAACACACACAGACCATCTGCTTTAACTCCTTCCTTCAACTCATTTTTAGCCAAGATCCCTACTTTCACTTTATTAAAAAAATTAAAGCATCTCAGATAAGAAAGTCCAACTTCCTTTTTCCACTAATATACATTATTAGACATTCACTCTACCCTCTTTCCTTTAGTCTAAGTAGAAAACTGTATTTTGTCCAAAGTTGATCTTTTATTCAATGATCTGTTTCTCCTTGCTTTTTTCTCTCTTCAGAGACTCTGGATATTTTATTAACCAACAGCAACTTTACCTAATTGCATTCTTACTCAGTGAAAACTTCTTAATAATAGTTTATCTATTGTTTCTTCAATGCTGGTTGTGTGACAGGCATTTTTCTAATATTAAGTCATTTAACATAGTATCAACTGTATGAAGTAAATGCTGTTAGTATTGTCAACTTATATATGAGGACTGTGAGTATCAGAGAGGTTAAGTAACTTTTTTTCTTTTCTTTTCTTTTTCTTTTTGAGAAGGAGTTTTGCTCTTGTTGCCCAGGCTGGAGTGCAACAGCCGATCTCGGCGCATGGCAACCTCTGCCTCCTGGGTTCAAGTGATCCTCCCGCCTCAGTCTCCCGAGTAGCTGGGATTACAGGCATGTGCCACCACGCCTGGCTAATCTTTTTTGTAGAGATGAGGTTTCTCCATGTTGGTCAGGCTGGTCTCAAACTCCCAACCTCAGGTGATCCGCCCGCCTCAGCATCCCAAAGTGCTGGGATTAACAGGCGTAAGCTGCTGCACCCAGCCTGAGGTTAAGTAACTTTTTCAGAATCATACAGCTAGTAAGTGATGACTCTAGGATTTGAACAAAGCTGTCTATGCTGTGCTGGAAGTACCTTTCTTAATGTCTATTTTAAAATTATTATTATGAATACACTTTAGATTTATAGAAAAGGTGCAAAAACAGATCAAAGAAGGTGTTTGTAATTCTAATCCATCCTTCCTCTAATGTTAACATCTTACCTTATCACAGTACAATTACAAAGGACAGGAATGTAACTTTGGCACTATATTAACTAAATTACAGTACTTCATCATGTGACCTTATTTAGAAATAGGGTCATTATAGATATAATTAGTTAAGATGAGGTCATACTGAAGCAGGATGGACCTCTAATCCATTTTGACTGGTAATCCTACAAGAAGGGGACATTTGGAGACAGACACAAGGAGAATTCCACTTGAAGCGGAAGGCAGAGATTGGGCTGATGCTTCAACATGTCAAGGAATGCCGAGGATTGCTAACTAACTATCAGAAGCTGGGGGAAAGGCATGGAACAGATTCACCCTCACAGCCTTTTAAGGAGCCAACCGTACTGACAACTTGATCTTGGACTTATAATGTCCACAACTGTGAGACAATATATTTCTGTTGTTAAAGTCACCCAGTTTGTGATGCTTAGTTATGGTAGATCTAGCAAGCTAATACAGGGCTATTGTCCCTTAAGAGGCAACATGATTTACCCATAAAATTGTATATAAAATTGTGTGTGTTTGTGTGTCTGTCAGTACACATTTTTTTTCTCCTTTGCACAATTTCACAATTTCCCTCTCTAAGAACCTATATTTCATGACTAGTAGGGGGAGTATAATAAAGAGAGATGGAAGAAGTGAACCTTCAGTGTGACATTTACTCCTGTTTTAACTTTGATTTCTCATGGTATCTTTAGTTCCTGAGTGTTTAGCATTTTATGGCAGAAAGAGCTTGTGCCTATGATTTTCCAGATCTATCTGACCCTTTGTCAGCATCTGGAGTCCAAGGTAATCTCTTGGATCTTCCCTCATAGTAAGAATTTAAAATGAGATTGAAGACTGGGCCCAGTGGCTCACACCTGTAATCTCAGCACTTTGGGAGGCCAAGTTGGGAGAATTGCTTGAGGCCAGGAGTTTGAGACCAGCCTGGGCAACATAGTAAAACCCTGTCTCTACAAAATTTTTTTAAAAAAATAGCCAGGCATAGTGGCACGCACCAGTAGTGCCAGCTACTTAGGAGGCTGAGTTAGAAGGATCGCTTGAGCTCAGGAATTCAAGACTGCAGTGAGCTATGATTGTATCACTGCACTTTTGCCTGGATCACACAGTGAGAACCTGTCCAAAGAAAGAATCTGTCGGCTGGGTGCGGTGGCTCAAGCCTGTAATCCCAGCACTTTGGGAGGCCGAGGCAGGCGGATCACGAGGTCAGGGGATCGAGACCCTCCTGGCTAACACGGTGAAACCCCGTCTCTACTAAGAATACAAAAAACTAGCCGGGCGCGGTGGCGGGCGCCTGTAGTCCCAGCTACTCGGAGGCTGAGGCGGGAGAATGGCGGGAACCCGGGAGGCGGAGCTTGCAGTGAGCCGAGATCGCGCCACTGCACTCCAGCCTGGGCGACACAGCGAGACTCCGCCTCAAAAAAATAAATAAATAAATAAATAAATAAATAAATAAAAATTTAAAAAAAAAATAAATAAATAAATAGAAAAGAAAGCATCTGTCATGAATATGTCAATGCTCAATGCAAACCAGGGAAAGATGAAGGTAAACGCATTCCGAGACAAAGGGAGAGCAGGTTACTACCTGGAAGCTGCTCTGCTTACTAGAGTTGGGAATTCAGTATGTTAGAAAGCTCTGTATCAGTTTCCTAAGACTGCCATATTAAATTATCACTCTCACAGTTCTGGAGCCTTGAAGTCCAAAATAAAACTGCGCTCCCTCTGAAAGTTCTAGGAAAATATAATTTTTTGCCTCTTCTAGCCTTTGGTGGCTCCATGTTTTCCTTGGTTTGTGGCATCATAACTCCGATTTCTGCTTCTGTCTTAATATGACCTTCTCTGTGTCTTCTCTTTTCTTCATGTGTCTCTTGTAAGGATACTTACTATTGGATTGAGGGCCTACCTTAAATCTGACTGATTTCAACTCGATACTCTCAATTACATCACCAAAGACTATTTTTTTTTTTTTCCCAAAGAATGTCACAGTCACAGATTCCGGGGGTTAGGATGTAGACATGTTGTTTTGGAGGCCACTGTTCAACCCAATATAGGCCCCAGCATTGCTAAATCCTGAAAATCAAAGAGAGAAAGTTAGCCCCAATGGATATGATTTTCATACCTCTATTTCTTAAATGAGAGGCTGAGGATAACTCCTTAATTTTGGATGAATCACCCACCAATGAGAGGAGCTGAAAATGCTTAGACTGTAGAATTGGAAACTTAGAGGTGCAGACTGAGTCCCATTTCTTTCCTTTTCCTTTTTTTTTTTTTTTTTTTTTTTTGTGATGGAGTCTTGCTCTGTCTACCAAGCTGGAGTGCAGTGACGCAATCTCAGCTCACTGCAACCTCCACCTCCCAGGTTCAAGTGATCCTCCTACCTCAACCTCCTGAGTAGCTGGGATTACAGGTGCTTGCCACCATGCCTGGCTAATTTTTGTATTTTTAGCAGAGATGGGGTTCTGCCATGTTGGCAAGGCTACTCTCAAACTCCTAACATCAAGTGATCCATCCTTCTTGGCCTTCCAAAGTGCTGGGATTACAGGCATGAGCCACCACACCTGGCCCCTATTTTTTTTTAAAGATAATAAATTCAATACAGGAATACATCAGAGATATTGTGGGTTTGTTTCTAGACTACCACAATAAAGTGAATATCACAATAAGGTAGGTCACATACATTGTTTGCCTTCCCAGTGCACTCCACTAATACTGTAGAGTATTAAGTGTGCAATAACATTATGTCTAAAAAAAGTACATACCTTAATCCTAAAATACCTTATTGCTAAAAAATGGTAACAATCATCTAAGCTTTCAGTGAGTTATAATCATTTTGCTGGTGGAGGATCTTGCCGAGATGTTGATGGCTGCTGACTGATCAAGGTGGTGGTTGCTGAAGGTTGGGGTGGCTGTGACAATTTCTTAAAATAAGACATCAATGAAGTTTGCTGCATCAGTGGACTCTTCCTTTTATAAAATATTTATCTGTAGTATGCAATGTCGTTTGGTAGCATTTTACCCACAGTAGAACTTTAAGTATTGGAGTCAGTCCTCTCAAACCCTGCTGCTATTTTATCAACTACATTTATGGATTATTTTCAACTTCTTGTTGTCATTTCAACAACGTCAGAGCACCTTCACCAGGAGTAGATTCCATCTCAGGAAACCACTTTGTTTGCTCATCCATAAGAAGTGACTCCTCATTAGTTCAACTCTTGTCATAAAATTGCAGCAATTCACATCTTCAGGTTCCACTTCTAATTCACTTACTATTTCTACCAAATCTGCACTTCCTTTCTTCACTGAAGTCTTGAACCCCTGAAGGTCAACAACTTCTTCCAAACATCTGTTGCTATTGATATTTTGACTTCTGACCATGAATCACAAATATTTTTAATGGCATCCACAATGGTGAAGGTTTTTTCCACAAGGTTTTCAGATTGCTCAGATCTGTCAGAGCAATCACTATGTATGAGAGCTATGAGAGCTATAGCCTTACAGAATGTACTTCTTAAATAGAAAGACTTAAAAGTCAAAATTACTCCTTGATCCCTGAGCTGCAAAATGGATGTTGCTTTACCAGTCATAAAAACAATGTTAATCTCCTTATACATCTTCATCAGAGTTCCTGTGTGACTAGCTACATTGTCAATGAGCAGGAATATTTTTAAAGGATCTTTTTTTCTGAGCAGTAGTTCTCAACAGTGGATAGAAAATATTTAGTAAAGCATGCTGTAAAGAGATGTGCTATCATCCAGAGTTTGTTTTTCCATTTACAGAGCACAGGCAGAGTAGATTTAGCATAATTCTTTCTTTCTTTCTTTCTCTTTATTTATTTATTTATTTATTATTTATTATTTTTTGAGACAGAATCTTGCTCTGTCACCAGGCTGGAGTGCAGTGGAGCAATCTCCACTCACTGCAACCTCTGCCTCCCAGGTTTAAGTGTTTCTCCTGCCTCAGCCTCCTGAGTAGCTGGAACTACAGGTGCGTGCCACCATGCCCAGGATTTAGCATAATTCTTAAGGGCCCTGGGAATTTTGGAATGACCAATGAATATTGGCTTCAACTTAAAGTTACCAGCCACATTAGCCTCTAACAAGAGAGTCAGCTTGTCCTTTGAAGCCAGGCATTAACTTCCCTCTAGCTATGCAAATCTTAGCTGGCATCTTCTTCCAATATAAAACTGCTTTGTCTGCATTGAAAATCTGTTTTTTAAGGAACTCAGAAAGCTCAACATTAAAAAGCAAAACAACTCCTTTAAAAATTTGGCAAAGGAGATGAATAGATACTTCCCAAAAGAAGACATACAAATGACCAAAAGATGTGTGAAAACACGCTCAGCATCAGTAATCGCCAGGGAAATGCAAGATCAAAACCACAATGAGATATCATTTTACCTCCATTAGAATGGCTATGATTAAGAAGACAAAATATTACATGCTATTGAGGATGCAGAGAAATGGGAACTCATACACTGTTGGTGGGAATATAAACTAGTACAGTCACTATGGAAAACAGTGCGGAGATTTCTCAAAAACCAAAAAATAGAACCACCATATGATTCAGCAATCCCACTACTGGGTATTTATCCAAAGGAAAAGAAATCAGTGTATTACAGGGATACATGCAGTCCCATGTTTATTACAACACCATTCACAATAGCAAAGATATGGAATCAACTTTAGTGTTAGTAAATAAATGAATAAAGAAAATGTGGTATATATACACAACAGAATACTACTCAGCAATAAGAAATAAGCAGTCGTGTAATTTGCAGCAATATGGATGGAACTGGAGGTCATTGTGTTAACGGAAATAAGCCAGACACTGAAAGACAAATATTGCCTTGCTCACATGTGAGAGCTGAAAAAGTTTATCTCATAGAGGTAGAGAATAGAATGACGGATACCAGAGGCTAAGAAGAGTGTGTGTGTGGAAGGAGGCATGAAAAAAAAATTGGTCAATGGGTACAAACATACAGATAGACAGAATGAATAAATTCTAATGTTTAATAGTAGAGTAGCGTGATTATAGTTAACAACAATGTATCATACATTTCAAAATGGCTTGTAGACAGGACTTGAAATGTTCCCAGCACTTAGAAATGATAAATATTTGAGATGATGGATATTCTAAATACCCTGACTTGATTATTACACATTCTATTTGTGTAACAAAATATTACATGTGTTCCATAAATATATACTAATATTATTAATCAATAAAATAGGTTAGATTTACCTATGGCTATTGTTTAGTGTAGCTACCTTTATCAATTATCTTAGCTAGATCTCTAGAGAAGGACATTGATTTCATTCTTTTTTATGACTGCAGAGTATTCCATGGTGTACGTCTACCACATTTTCTTTATCCAGTCCTCCATTGGTGAGCATCTAGTTAGATTTCATGTCTTTGCTATTGTGAATAGTACTGCGATGAACATGTGAGTTCACATGTCTTTCTGGCAGAACAATTTGATTTTTTTGGATACATACCCAGTAATGGGATTACTGGGTCAAATGGTAATTCTATTTAAAGTTCTTTAAAACATCTCCAAACTGCTTTCACAGTGACTGAACTAATTGTATATAGCTTCTTTAAAACAACAACAACAACAACAGAAAACTTATGAACCAACCTCTACTAGCTTCAAACTTTTTTTCTGCAGCTTCTTCCCTTTCTCAGCCTTAGAAGAATTAAAGGGAGCTAGGGTCTTGCTCTGGATTAGGGATTGGCTTATGGGCATATTGTGGCTGGTTTGATCTTCTATCCAGACCACTAAACTTTCTCCCTATCAGCAATATGGCTGCTTGACTTTCTTATCATTCATGTGTTCACTGAAGTAACACATTTAATTTCCTTCAAGAACTTTTCCTTTGCATTCACAACTTGGCCAACTACTTGGCACAAGAGGCCTAGCTTTTAGTCTATCTTGGCTTTGACACGCCTTCCTCACTAAGCGTGATCTTTTCTAGCTTTTGACTTAAAGTGAGAAACATGAGACTTTTCCTTTCTCTGGAACACTTAGAGGCCATTTTGGGGTTACTGATTGGCCTAATTTCAATATTGTTGTGTCTCAAGGACTAGGAGGCCTGAGGAGAGGGAGAGAAATGAAGAAGCGATAGGTTGGTGGAGCAATCAGGACACACACAAACTTGTTAATTAATATGAGCATCTTATATGGGCAAGGTTTGTGGCACCCCAAAACAATAAAATAGTAACATCATAAATCACTGATCACATATCACCGTAACAGTTATAATAATAATGAAAAAGACTGAAATATTGCTAAGATTATCATAAGGTGACACAGACACAAGAAGTGAGCACGTGCTGCTGGAAAAATGACACTGATAAACTTGCTCAATCGGGGTTGCCATAAACCTTCAATTTGTAAAAAAAACCACATCTGCAGAGCATTATAAGGCAAAATACAATAAACTGAAACACATTAAATGAGGTTTGTCTGTATTTCAAACATATTTTGGAGGGAGGGGAATGGTATTATTACTGTCCTCATGTTTTTAGAGTGCCATGTAGGAAAGGATTAGATGTATTCTGTGAAGCAGATATAGGGCAGATCCAGAAGTTTCAAGAACCTAAGGTCCAGATTGAACCTAATTAAATCAAACAATTTCAATAGCAAAGATATTTAGAAATGGAGTGAATTATACTCAAATTGTGAGTGCTTTGTATAGAAGTTTCCAGCTTTAGGTAGGAGGTTGAGCTAGAATATTTTCAAGTTCTTGACTCTACATCCTATGTTTCTGCAATTTTATTTTATTATACACAGATAAAATTGCTTATAGATATTTTTCAAGTCTAGGGGCAACGATTCATATTGTTTTGATTTAAACATATTTATCCTAAGATTCTTTTAAAGATAGCTGAAATACAGGTTGAGCATGCAGAATAAGGCTAACAATAAGCTGCAGGTGGGCTTCAGAGTGTTGGAGAGGAAAGTACAATAATTTTAGAACTTCGACTGGCAACGATCACAAGAGGCTACTAATGTTCACAGATCGTTTTCTATTTGACTAATAACCGGGATCATCTGGTATGGGTTCAGGTAATGAGGCATTTTATTTTTCATGAAAAATGCATCCTTAAATCTGTTTACTTACATTTTGTCATGTTATTATAAAAGTATTATTCTTTCTTTCCTGAAAACTATTTGATAACATTAAGTAGCAATCATCAGATTGATATTGTGTCCCACATGGCTTGGAAATTATGCTTTGGGGATGGGGAGAAGAGCTCAGGAAAAGAGAAAGCATATTATTATAACTAGCACTAGTTTCATGTATTTTTCCCTGCTTGCCAGTGCTTTTTACAGATGAGGTCTTGAAACTGGATGAAAGTCAAATAATTTGGAATAATAAATAATGCCAGGTGCAGATTAGGTCCAATTTCTTTTAAAAAATGTTGAATTCAACATTTCAAACAACCAAAATATGTTAAACTTGGAGTCTGATCAGAATAGCTGGCTAAGGCAGATACTTTGAAGTAATTGAAGAAACTCCGTATAACCAGAGCTTTTTGGCATGGCTTAGAAAGATAGTATAACATAAACTCTAAAATGATTTTCTTCACTAGGGCATCTTGACAAGCAATTAGGAAGAGTCAAGGTCTAACAATTGTGAAAAATGTTGCAATTTTTAAAGTACTACAGTCCACTAAATGTGAATTTCTTACTTAGGTAATAATAATTACTCACATTTACTGGGTGATAAACAATATGCCAGGCGTTATTTCAAATGCTTTATTTACGGTGTTTTATTTAATCTTCATCTCAACCCTTTGAGGGTCTTATTTTTCCATTTATCAGATGAGAAAACTGAGGGTCTGGGCTGATTTTCAAACTTAGGCATCTGTAGCAGCCTCATAGATCTGTTGGAGGAAAAGAAAAAAAAGAAGTTTGAAAGTTATTTCTAATGGTTGATTTCCTTTACAATTAATTCCAGTGGACTTCAGCTGTACTAGATTTTTGTCTTTTTTTTAGATGTTATAAGGCAAATTTGACTGGTATGTGATGTGTCATAATGTATATGTTACATACTTTTAATCTTTTTCATGTTTCTATACTTTTTTGTCTATGAATCAGATATTTATTTCAATGACAAATGTTTTCTCTAAAATAAGATACCATATTCAAATAATTCTCTTTCCAAAGATATGAATACCATTCTAATAAAATATCTGATTCATTTATTGTTTCTTTCAAATTTTATCCAGCAGTTTAGTGTCATGTAGTCATTTATAAAATATGTGTAAATATATTATGATTAAGATTTTACTGAAATTCTAGTTGACTGAAATGATGTTTTGAAAATCGCCTTTTATCTAAAAAATTCAAATGCATTGCAGTCATTCAAATTAGGGCTCTGGAAGATAATAAAGTGGGCCTCAAAGAGAAGGCTTTTATGTATTTTGCTCTTGTCTTCTTATTTGATATCTTATAGAGGACAAAAGAGAACAACAAAGCCATAGAATGTTTTTGAACTTTTTTTTCTTTTTGTTTCTGTTCAACATTTCTTATCTGCTTTCCACCATAGGAAGAACACATTGAGTGTAGTATTGGTAGGATCCTTCAGCACTCTGCTTCTGTTATGGAAGCTGAATGGGAAAATTCCTCTCTCCCCAGCCCTTGGCAGACAGAGCTCATGATGGTAGAGTTTTGAATGAAGGTGTGATGTGCTGTGGTAATGAGCATCCAACTGTTGCGTGGAATGTTAGTGCCTTGGCAAGAATGTTCATAATACCTAACTTCTAGAATCCCTTTGGATTTCACACATTTTCCGGAACTACATCCCACTATTGTGCAGACTTTTTATTTTACTGGTAATTTCCTTTCTTGCTTGTGACAGCCAGTTGTTTCTGCCGCTTGCCCCAAGGGCCCTGCAATCATCAACCTGCACCCGTGGGAAGCCTGCTAATGCAGCATTTTGGAAATTTGACTGACCTGCTTTGGGTAGGCCATATATCTAGCTCATTCTTGGTGGAATGAAGAATAAAATCCTACCTCATCCTTTACTAAGCCTTAAGCCCCATGATTGAACAAAATAAATATATGAATATCTATGACAAATATACTTAAAAAATATCAAAACATTGAGACAGTTTTGAAATCACCGAGGAAATGAAACTCTATTACTAAAGTTGAGAAGGAAACGTGATCCTTGTCACCAAACATGTATATTTTTATGCTATGCTTTTGTCTTCTTAAGGAACTATGTTATGCAAGGATGAGGATACAGATCTTCTCCTGACAGGCAACTTTTCAGTCCTCGGTGTCCTCCCTGCAGGAGTCACTTGTCTTAGCGTTAAAGGAGCTTTCTATTTTAAACAACAGCAAAACAAATCTATTCAAACTGTCGCGATTTCTGAAAAATTGCTTTTTTTCCCCTCTTTTTTTACAATGTCTTCTGGGAAACTGAAATGCAATTTGGAAACAAATGACAGCTCAGGACTCAATTTTCTAGCTCTAAAAGGAATTCTGAGCACAAATTTTTAAGTTCAGGTTGAAGCATTTAGGTTTTAATTCGAAGGGAGTTATACATTTGTCATAATGTCTTATTTTTTGTGAAAACAGACATTAAATTATACAAAGGGAGATGCTAACATCTTACACTACCCGCATGTATTAGAAGTTCTGTTCTGTGTCAGCTTTGTGTTCACAAGAACTCCTGCATGTTTTCCCCCTCAATCATGGAGAAAATTCAGCATATTACCTACTGCTGTTATTTACATATAACTTGGTTGATGAAAATTTAATAGTTTTTAAATCAGTAAAATACAGATGAGGACTAGAGATCCAATGACTGCTGCTATTCAGAAAGGGGTTGAGCTTTCCTCCTGCTGCACTAATATCTATCCAAATACAACTCCGTTAATCCTTATTATTGTCAGTGATTATTTTCTATGTGGAAATTTACTTATTTTATTTAATGATTAAAACTAAATCTTTGTATACATGGGAAATTATTTTGACTATAGGATCTGATAGATATTTGAGTTACTCAGACAAATGATAATTTCAGTAAGTAGTTTATTTCTTTCTCTTGCCTGATTGTCCTGGCCAGAACTTCCAATATTATGTTGAATAGGAGTGGTGAGAGAGGGCATCCTTGTTTTGTGTCAGTTTTCAAAAGGAATGCCTCTAGCTTTTGCCCATTCAGTATGATATTGGCTCTGGGTTTGTCATAAATAGCTCTTATTATGTTGAGATATGTTCCATCAATACCTAGTTTATTGAGAGTTTTAACATGAAGGGATGTTGAATTTTATCGAAGGACTTTTCTGCATCTATTCAGAGAAGTGGATAAATACCTGGACACATACACCCTCCCAAGACTAAACCAGGAAGAAGTCGAATCCCTGAATAGACTAATAACAAGTTCTGAAATTGAAGCAGTAATTAATAGCCTACCAAACAAAAATAGCCCAAGACCAGACGGATTCACAGCTGAATTCTACCAGAGGTACAAAGAGGAGCTGGTACCATTTCTTGTAAACCTATTTCAAACAATTGAAAACGAGGGACTCCGCGCTAATTCATTCTATGAAGCCAGCATCATCCAGATACCAAAACCTGGCAGAGACACACTAAAAAAAGGGAACTTTAGGCCGATATTTCTGATGAACATCAATGCAAAAATCCTCAATAAAATACTGGCACACCGAATCCAGCAGCACATCAAAAGCTTATCCACCATGATCAAGTCAGCTTCATCTCTGGGATGCAAGGCTAGTTCAACACATGCAAATCAATAAATGTAATCCATTACATAAACATAATCTAATTCTTAAAATAAGTAATTTTTAGACCAATTTAGGGGAAATGTTTGGTCAAACATCTCAGAATATACCGAAAAAGTCATCTTTCAGAATTATATTTTCATCAAAAGAATCAGAGAAAATGAAGTTATCACACAATAATTTTTAAAAATTATTTTCTTATCTATATTAGCTAGAGGTCGTAGTCTTTAGTAACTGTAAAATAGTAATAAATTGTAAGAATATTTTATTTACTCAATGATTATCCTAAAATAATCTTTGCACTTCATTTTTGGAATGAGGATCAAATGCCACCCTCTGAATCCTTTCATAATCCCTGTGGTGAGAATTACTCCCTCCATTGTCTTTCAACAGCATTTTTATACCCTTATTACCACAATTAACACTTTGAATCTTCATTATTTTTTATCCTGTCTTCCACACAGTACCGTTCAGAAGTAATGTTTTATTCACAACTGTGTTCCCATAGAGCCAGTCACCGAGTAGGCAATCAATAAATGTTGGATGAAATGAGTACATTCACTTGAGCAAATATTTTATTAATTTCCCATTTCCCCATTCTATTCTTTTGTTATTATTTCTTAAGGCTTATATTTCTCTATCTTTTCATGGCGTTTCCCACCTTTGTAAATGTTTATCTTACTGCCTTTGCTTGCTTATTGTCACCTTAAGAAATTTCCACTCCTTTCTGAAGTTCCTCCATCTCTATTCCTTGTTTTAAATGCCCCACGCCAACTCTTGTCTGAGACTGGAAATCCCCTCATAAGGGCATCCCTATATTTTGGAATCTAAAATCTTCATTGCCAAAGCATAACTCTGCAATAATGGCTACTGATTGCAATTTATTACATTAAGAGTGTTGGCAACATTCTACACTAATCCAAAATGGTGATCTCATGAAGGAATTAAGAATTAAGGTTTTGAAAAAAAAGCATGTTTTAGAAAACTACTGTCTTGCTTAGTAATAAGATGAGGCCATGGTAATACACCCAAAGATTCTACTACTTAATATAGAGATTTAGGAAATTCTACCACTTAAATGAGTCCAGAGGCAAATTGTTTTGGGGCCCTGCTCATACACTTGCTTCAAAGTCCCAGACTTCTTAAACATAGCAACTGAATCCTAGGGCCTGTGAGGGGGAATGCTCTCAGTCTATTGTTAGGTCCTTACCCACCGCTTGGATCAACAGTATGGCAGAAATTTGGGTGTTCTGGGAACCCCATAGTTTTAGGAGAGTAAGAAAATTAATTCATGCACAAATTATATCATAACTGAAAAATAACCAGGCTAACTTAATTAGAAAATGGTAGGTATTTACGGGTCTGTATTTTTAAGTTTGTACTTTATCTTCTTCCTCCCTGTTTTCTTTCTCCATCCTTTCCTCCCTCCCTGCTTTGTTCCTTCTTCCCCTTTCTTCCTCCTTAGCTAGAGTGTGGAGTTCTCTTGGCTTGTGGTGCAGCATCACTATCAGTCCCGTCAAGACCTCTCTCTCATTATGTTAGCATATTCCTTTTTACACTATTGCCCTTCAATTGTTCTCCCCTATATGGACAATGTCATAAAAGTTATTTCATCATAAATCCCATTGTGTTTTTCACCCTTTCCATATTATGGTTTTAAGAATTACTTTGAATGATGAATAATGTTCTGTAGTATGTATCCTCCACCTGTTCACATCCTGTTGAGTCCCTCCACTGAGGGACATCTAGGTGGTTCCGACTCCCCTGCAATATGCATATTCTTGCATGTCCCTAATTGAACATTTCTTTGGTGAGGGAATGCCAGTAGTGGGGTTCTTGGACACAGAGTATACTTTTCCCTAATATCACTAAGAACTGCCTGCCATATTGTTCTCCAAAATAGCTACACCATTCTACAAAACATTAGCTGAACCATGGTGGTTTCTGCTTCCCACACCCTCACCAACACTCCAACTTTTTTCAACACATATGTTTTAGGGTTTAAAATAGGATTGCATTGTTTTGATTTACTTTATTCTCATTATGAATGATATTGAATATTTTCATATAATTATTTAACCTTTGGGCTTCCACTTTTCTCAAAAGGCTGTTTTTCAACTTTGGGTTTCTTCTCCTTTTGTTATTTTCTTGAAGTAGTTCCTCCTACCCCCCCACCATATAGCATTATCTTGTCAAGTTTTAGATATTGCAAATATCTTCTTCTATATTGTCATCGTTTGTTTACTTTGTCTAGGATCTTCTTTTTTCAACAAATGAATACATTTTGATGTAAATCTCTCTCTATATATATATATTTATATATACACACACTTTTATTTAAAGATTATAATCTTGTCTCATTTAATAATTTTAATGTGTCTGAATGCTGGTAGACTTGGTGCTAACCTCCCTTGCCAATTTTGCTCAGTTTTTAAAAAGTCAACATAACTATACATGGATCTGTAATCAGTGATTTTGGTTTTATAATAATATGTCATATTATTTTTAAAAAATCTGGTCAGATTTTATTTGTGATTGCATTGCTTTCATACATGATTTTTCGAGCACATAACTCAAGTTCTTTATATATGTACAGAATATCTTTTCATATATTCAGATTATTTATGTCTGTCAATATTTTTGCAATATTTTGCAATTTTTTCAAGAGGTCCTGTAAATTCTTTGTTAATTCTTATGTATTATACAGTGTTTGCCATTATTGAAAAATGCTGTATTTTCTATCTGCTGCTTAGAAAAATGTCTTATAGAATTGTAGGTTTGTTTTGCATTGCTCTGACAATGTATTGCTGGATAGTGCATTTTAAATAGAATCTGATTGTCTCTTTTTTATTGAAAATTTGAATTTATTTATAGTTATATTTATTGATATATTGGGACTTAAAAATTCAACCTTACTTAAAATTTTCTCTGTAGAATTTTTTGCTTTCTGTTTTTTTCTGCTTTGTGTTAAACTAAGTTTTCTTTTGCTGATTTAGATGTTGTATGTTAATTTGTTCTCTTTTTTATGTTATTGTCACTAGCATTTTAATGTACATGTAAGGTTAATTTTTTCTTGCCAATTTTATGAACTTACCAATATCTATATATATACTGAAATGAATATTTTAGGCTGGAGTGCAGTGGTACGATCTTGGCTCACTGCAACCTCTGCCTCCCGGGTTCAAGCGATTCTCCTGCCTCAGCCTCCTGAGTAGCTGGGATTACAGGCGCATGCCACCATGACCAGCTAATTTTTGTATTTTTAGTAGAGACAGGGTTTCTCCATGTTGGTCAGGCTGGTCTCGAACTGCTGACCTCAGGTGATCCTCCCGCCTCAGCCTCCCAAAGTGCTAGGATTACAGGCATGAGCCACTGTGCCTGGCCTTTGCTTGCTTTAAAAAAAAATTTCATTGTGGTTCTTGCTCTTCTGTACAACTATAACTATCTAAGTTACTTTCTAATGCACTTTTTTAAATGTTTCTAGTAGTACTCTACTTTTTATTGTAATTTTCCTTAAATAATATTTTCACAGGATCTTTATTACACAGAACCTCTCAGGCTTTGCATAAGAATGTCTTAATTTCACTCTTACATTTAAATGACAGTCTGCAAAGATATAATATTCTAAAATCAGAGTTCTCTTTCTTCCATATTTTGAAAATATTTCTCCATTGTCTTTTATTTCTAGAGTTTTTGTTGAGGAGTCAGATGTCAACCTAATTATCATTTCTTTTTTGGGTAGTCTGTTCTTTCTCTTCAGAAGCTTTTAGAAATTTTCCTTTGTCTTTGATAACTTTAAATTTCACTATAATAAGCCAGAGTATAAGATACTTATCTATCATTTTTTGTCATGCTAAGAATCCATTCAATCTTTTTTATCTTTTTTTTTTTTGTTTCTTTTGAAACACTTGTCTTATGGATATTAGGACCTTCTCTGGTGGAATTTTTCAACCCTTTCTTTCATGAGCTCACTATTTCAATGTTTGCTAATACAAATGCTACTATTTATGACTTTCATTTTGTTTTCTTCTATAAGTTTTCACATCACGTAGCTTTCAAATAGAAATTATGTGTGCACATAGTTAAGTAGAGTTCAATAGTACCAGAAATTGTGTTATGAAAAACAATAGTCCCTGATCCTTCCTTTTTTCTTATTGGAAACTAGCACTCCCTATTCTTCACTGATAATTTGGTATTTATTTCTATATCTCTAAATAAAATGTGGCAGTTCTTGTGTTTATTAATTAGTTTTAGTCATTTTCTATTGGTTTGATATTGTGGAAGATAAAAATTTAGGTCTCTTTACCCTTGCTCCCAATGTTACTCCCCACTAAATTTTCTATCCCCATCCCATCAATATGGGTAAATAATAATTTTGGTTATAAAAATATGTTTACATTATTATGTCTGTAAAAACTGGGCCAGATAATACACTACAATTACCTTTGCTGCATGACAATTCTACGTAGTACTAGATTAATAATAGTATTTTTTTATTTGCTTAATTTTCTATATACTGTCATTAATTTAGTTCTAAGCTCTTGCCAGTCATGTAAATATCACTCAGTATGTTCTCATATTAGGTAATTTATTAATACTATCATCTTGAGTCTTTTCTGCATAGCTCATTCTTTGGACTTACTGCATTCCTTTCTTCAATTTGTGAGGAATTTGGGTAGCTATTTTTCCTAAAGTTTTAGCTTATAACTGGGTAGGTAAAACAGAGTCTCCTGTGTAGACAGCTATTTCCTTTGGCAGATTCTATGTTTTAGGTGTATAGAGTGAGTAATAGAGCCCATTTGACTTTAGGTCTTAGCTAAGTTCCAATGACTGTATTTTGTGTGTATTCTCTATTCAATATAATTATATAAGGGGAAAAGATAGAATTTAGGCACTAAACTCCTCAACAATCCTTATTGATCTGCCTTGCAAGGAGTTGTTATAAATTTCAATATGGATCTGAAATGGCCTGTGGATTAGTGTTTGGGAACCACTAAGTGAGCTTACCTTCTTGTTCGACCTTCACTAATCCCATAGATTGGCAACTTCTAAATCTCTATCTTTAACCCAGCCATCTTTCTTAAATTTAAGACTCACATCCAGCAAGCTACCTACCAAGAGGGTGTTCTCTAAGTATGTCAGATTGACATCATCCCTAAAAGAGCTATCCATTTTTAAATATATTTTCTATAGCAATAAGCCCTCCTAGATGCATGTGAGAGGCAGCTTAGATTAGTGTTTACAAAAACAATTTTTGAACAAGATTATCTGGGTTAGAGTTCCAGTGCTACCACTTAATAGCTCTGTAACCTTGAAAAATTGACTTGGCCTCTCTTTCGCAAGATAGGTATAAATAAAAGTAGAGTTGTTATGCGGGATTCGGTGGATTAAAAAGTGCTTAGAACAGAAACTGACACATAGCAAATTCTGCCTCTTAAATGTAAATACATGAATAATCAAACAAACTTATGCTAAAATCTCAAAAGCAATTACTGTGTATTCTTCAATCCCCACCCATCCATTTTATTACCAAGCTATTGATAACTACTAAAGACTACTACATTTGTCTTCTAGTTATTTCTTAAATAAGTCACTGGACCATAAACTCTGTAAATGTCTGTTTGCTTACAATCTTATTTCTAGTTTGTACCACAATACCAGGCTCACCTAGTGAATGTTCAATAATTTTTTTGTTGAATGGTTTTAATGAATTACACATACTCTGTTGTATATGAATATATCCCCCCACTAGATTTAATTTTTGACTATTAGGACTTTCTACTCTTTTTAGCACAGTGCTTAGAAAACAGTAGGCACAAATAAATATCCAATGTATGGATGAATGAATGAACGAATGAATGAAAGCATTTGGATAAAAGAAGAATTCAAACCTAGTAAGTTAGATTTCTTAGAGGTTGTATTGCTCTGACTGAGAAACACACTGCTGAAGTTAATAAAGCAGAACAGCTTAATGTTATGTTGACTACTTGTCATCAGTGTTTTAAAAATTACAAGCAGTTAACTCAGGTAGACTATTGAAAGCAACTAAGATAGCTAAGACATACTAAAGTAAAGCCAATTATCCTGGCAACATAAGGGTATGCTTTGTTTGCTAAGCATTCAACTTCTGGAGATGAGGATGCATATTTAGTAGCAAATAAAATAGTGGCACTTCTGGACCCTTTCATATTGTCTGAAATACTCTACTCCAGAAATGGAATATTATAATATTCTTGACCAAGGGTATTCACACTATTATAATAATTATTTCAAATATCCACACTATTATAATATTTATGACAACTTATGTTAACTTAGAAAACAAAAGTAATAATAAAAAATAAAACTCTAAGCTTTCTAGGTGATGGAAATATTTTATTACTGAAAGTACTAGATAACTATTATATTCTCAATAACATATATGCTTAAAATATATCCAAATATTGTTATATTATGAGTGACTGGTAATTGAGCTATGTATAAAATGAAAAGTCGATCTTTTCATTTTAAATCTGGATTAACCCCATGCTATATATTGCGCAAAGCAACAACAGCACAACGGATTGTTCCAATAAAATGAATTGACTGATCTACTTTTACAGAGAACAGCAAAATAAACAGAGCAAAGAAACATGCATGATGACAGTCATACAGAGACAGTCCAGATATGAGCTATGCTGATTTGACTTGGCTCTTTTTTTTTTTTCTCTCTGGAGTCTCGCTCTGTAGCCCAGGCTGGAGTGCAGTGGCGCTATCTCAGCTCACTACAAATTCCGCCTCCCGAGTTCACGTCATTCTCCTGTGACAGCCTCCGGAGTAGCTGAGACTGCAGGCACCCACCAACCACCATGCCCAGCTAATTTTTTTGTATTTTAAATAGAGAGGGGGTTTCACCGTGTTAACCAGGATGGTCTCGATCTCCTGACCTCGTGATCCTTGGCTCCATTTTATACAATGCACAAAGTCATTCTTTGTTAATAATCACAGCAAATTATTTTTCTTTATACTACACAAGAAACATTATACTTAACATGGTCTAGGGTAAGTATTCCAAAAAAGCATTTCTTAATTTTTAAAAGATTTTATGAAAATATATCAGATGACAAAATGATAAATATGTGCAACAACTTTTGCTCTGTTTGTTATAGTATTATTTAACAGCTACTATATTTTCACTGCAGAATTTCCATGCTGTTTGCCATAACAAATAACAAGCCCATGAAATTATTACTCCTGTGTTGGAAATCATGATCCAGAAAAAAAGTGATGTGTTAAACAATTTTTTAAAATTGCTATTTAACTTAATAAATATTTATTAAACACTCGCTGTGCTGAGAAATCTGATAGAAGAGAAAAGAATAGGAAAAATTCAACTACCCATCTTATGCGCAAACACACACACACACAGTGTCTTATTTCTTGGTGCCATTTTAGCGGTTCGGCATCAGTGGAAGGGTATTCAGAGAAAGAGAGGACAACTTCTGGTTTATAAGAAGAGAAGTATATCAGGAAGAAAGGATTAGATAAGCACTGAAGAATGGACAAGACTTTGACAGGTAGAGAATGTGGGGAGAACACAAGGTGGAGAAGGTTTCACTGGGGACAGCAGAGAGGCAGGAACTGTGAAAGCATCAGCAGCTCAGTGGGGCTGAACCATAAAGGTTTGATGTTTTGGAATACAGTGGGAGGTAAGCCAGGCTCATAGCACAGACAGTCTTGATGACCAGCTTAAGGAGTTTGCATTTGTATGGTAAGTAAGGAGGAGCTGTTAGAATTTAAGATATACTTTAATTTAAATATTTATTTTATGCTTGGATATTTTATTACATTTTAATGTAAAATTTTAATTTATAATATCATAACTAATTTGTCATTTTGAAAAATTGGGTCCCTCATATAACATTTTATACTCTATAGACATAATTCAAAGTGAGTGCAAATGAACAGAAATAAATTTAACATAATAGTCCTTTCTCAAAATGATCACTATGTGAAATTCAATATATTTTGGTAATCATTCAGTAGTTTCCATAATATACCTTCTGTGGGTAATAAGCAAGAAGATGAATTAACACCTACACAAAAGGTTGATGATAATGACTTACGTGTAAAAAATGGATGCTGTATTGAATCTGGTTATTTGAAGCTGGATGACAATGAAGTTATTTTATTTTATTTTTCATAGAAGCAATTATTTAGGTTTAGCAAAGCAAAAATTTTAGAGAATTTGGGAAACACAGGGAAGTAAAAGAAGAACTTTAAAAATGTTAGAACTTTAAACAAACACCTTGAAGTTCTAACATTTAGACAAATAATTCTTTGTATTTTCTTTTTTTTTTTTTTTTTTTTTTTGAGACAGAGTCTCGCTCTGTCGCCCAGGCTGGAGTGCAGTAGCCGGATCTCAGCTCACTGCAAGCTCCGCCTCCCGGGTTTACGCCATTCTCCTGTCTCAGCCTCCCGAGTAGCTGGGACTACAGGCGCTGGCCACCACGCCGGGCTAGTTTTTTGTATTTTTTAGTAGAGACGGGGTTTCACCGTGTTAGCCAGGATGGTCTCGATCTCCTGACCTCGTGATCCGCCCGTCTCGGCCTCCCAAAGTGCTGGGATTACAGGCTTGAGCCACCGCGCCCGGCCAATTCTTTGTATTTTCATGTATCTCTTTCCAATTTCTCAGCCTGTGCTTTGTGTTGAGTATGTGTTTGCATATGTATGAGAGAAAGAGGGAGAGTATTCTTAAAAGAAAATCATTCTGTAGGTATGATTTTCCATCCTGCTTTCCTTTTACATAGCTTTATTTATTTATTTATTTATTGAGGTATTAGTAAATAATAAATGGTACATTTTGAAATTGCATAATTTGATAAGTTTAACATATTTATGCACCCGTGAAATCATCACCACAACTAAGATAATGAACATATCTATCATCCCTAGAAGTTTCTCATGCCCTTTTGTAATAACTTTCCTCCTGCCTCTCTCCACCCCTAGACAATTATGATTTGCCATCACTATAGACTAGTTTGTGTTATCTAGACTTTTACATAAAAGAAAGCACATATTACATACTCTTTTCCACCTAGCTTCTTTCATTCAGCACAATAATTTTGAGATTCGCACATATTGTTAAGTGCATTGATAGTTTAGCCCTTTATATTGGTGAATACTATTCCAGCATATGACTGTAATTTGTTTTTCATGTACCTGTTAATGGAAATTTGCGTTATTTCCAGTTTTGGACTATTACCAATAAAGCTACTATAAACATTTGTGTACAAGTGTTTGTATGTAAGTTTGCTTTCTTAGTCCATTTGTGCTGCTATAACCAAATACCTTTGACTGGGTCATTTATAAAGAACAAGAAATTTATTTTTCCTAGTTCTGGAGACTGGGAAGTCCAAGATCAAGGTACCAGCAAGTTTGGTGTGTGGTGAGGGACCTGGTCTCTCCTTTCAAGACGACGCCCCGCATAGCAAAAGGGAAGGAAGGCTAGGAGAGTGTGTGCTTCAGCCACCAGCCCTTTTATTAAGGTGCTGATCACACGCATGCGGGCAGAGCTCTTGTGACTTAATCACGTCCCATGGCCACACCATTTAATATTGTTGCACTGGGGCTTACATTTCAGCATGAATTTTGGAGGACATGGAATGATTCAAACCATAGCACATGCTTTCATTTCTTTGGGGTCTATATCTTGGAGTGAACTGGCTGAGTTATATTGTAGATATGTGTCTTAACTTTTAAGAAACTGACACAAGTTTTTTCCACCAGCAGTGTACATGAGTTTTAATTTTTTCATATGCTTACCAACACTTTTATGATCACTCTAGAATTTTTAGTTATTCTAGTAAATGTGCAGTCATATCTCATTGCACATTTAATTTACATTTCTCTAATAACTGATGATCTTGATCATGTTTTCCAGTCCTCTTTTGCCATCCATGTATCTTGTTTATTAAAGTCTATGTTCAAATCTTTTGCCCATTAAAAATGTTTATTATTGCCGGTCACGGTGGCTCACGCTTGTAATCCCAGCACTTTGGGAGGCTGAGGCGAGCGGATTGCCTGAGCTCAGGATTTCGAGACCAGCCTGGGCAACACGGTGAAACCCCGCCTCTCCTAAAATACAAAAAATTAGTCTGACATGGTAGTGTGCACCTGTAGTCCCAGCTACTCGGGAGGCTGAGGCAGGAGAATCGTTTGAACCCAGGAGGCGTAGGTTTCAGTGAGCCGAGATCACTCCAGCCTGGGCGACAGAGTAAGACCCTGTCTCAAAAAAAAAAAAAAAAAAAAGTTTATTATTGGGCTTAAAACGTCTTTATATTTTCTCGATATGAGTCCTATAACAGGTTTGTGGTTTGCAAGTATTTTATCTCAACTGGTGGCTTGTCTTTCTATTACCTTACCTTGAAAACTATATATTATTAGCATTATGGGCAAAATTACACTTAATCATTGCTTTGAATGTTTCAATTTCTCTTGACTACTAGCAAAATTATTTTAAAAAGATAATTTGAGATTTGAATTTTATTTAGTTTTTTTCTTTTCAATTTTTATGAGGTTTTTATAAATAAAGACTATATATAATTCACTTATTATATAATTCATTTGCAATAGTGGTTCCCAGTATGCTGTTTATCACTAAAATTTTGTAATATGTTGAAATATATGTGTCTGAAGTGTTACTGTATTCAAATTTATTATTTAATAAAAATCTATTATTGATTTCCTGATTAAGATTAGATATTAATCATTTACTTTTTTTCTATGTACACAGTTTCGTTGAGGACTTAGTTTGGAAAAGACATATGGAGTTTATATTTTGATATGTGTTGTGAGATAAGAATCTAAAGATTATTTTCCAAGTCAGTGTTCTCAAATCTAATAGTTTTTAGGCCTCATCAGTGTGTCATGTACCATTACTATATTGAAAATTCTTAAACATAGTAATATTTAGATTTGATTTGCATATCCTATCCATCAAGTCTTATGTCAGTGCAGCATTGTTTTAATTATTGTAAGACTGAGCTCGGTGGCTCACGTCTGTAATCCCAGACTTTTGGGAGACCAAAGTGGGCGGATCACCTGAGGTCAGGAGTTTGAGACCAGCCTGGCTAACATGGTGAAACCCCATCTCTACTAAAAAGACAAAAATTAGCTGGACATGGAGGCGGATGCCTGTAATCCCAGCTACTTGAGAGGTTGAGGCAGAAGAATCGCTTGAACCTGGGAGGTGGAGATTGCAGTGAGCCGAGATCATGCCATTGTACTCCAGCCTGGGCGACACAAGTAAAACTCCGTCTCAAAAAAAAAAAAACCAAAAACAAAAACAAAAAATTTGTAGATGTATTATATGTTCT
Organism: Trachypithecus francoisi; assembly: GCF_009764315.1. Classification (NCBI taxonomy): domain Eukaryota; kingdom Metazoa; phylum Chordata; class Mammalia; order Primates; family Cercopithecidae; genus Trachypithecus; species Trachypithecus francoisi. The sequence goes on from NW_022681458.1 coordinate 61,223,774, forward strand.
AATATAATATATAATATAAATTAATACAAACCATTCCTCCCTATCTCTTGAAAAAATGTTTCAGAAGTATTGAATGCAATTGTTTAAAGTTTGAATAAATTTAAAGGCAAATTTATATTTTTAGAATTTCTGTTCTCTAAGAATATAGTCTATTCATGTACTAAACTCATCTTCATTTCATTCTGAATATTTGTAGTGTTCGTTTATGAGTGTTATGTATTTCTTGATGATGACTTCATAGTTTACGCATTTTTATCATTTAGTTATTATGACCAGGAACCTTTATCTATTTTGCTGATTATTGCTGCTAAATATAAAAAATAAAATTTTCACATTTATTTTTTCCATGTTTAACTTACTATTTTCTCCTGCTAATTAGAAGAGCATTTCAGTTAATTTTGTAGGACTTTTTTGTTGGCTAATATCTGAAAATAATGATGTTCTTGTTTCCTCTTGTTTCATCGTATTGATTTGGGCAGAACTTCTAACAGTATATTAAATCATAATGGTGATAAAAATTATATTTATTGTTTTTCTGACTTTGATTGATATTAAGCCTACAGTTTCAATATTAAGTGTTAAGCTTTTGTTGATTTAGATTGATATTCTTTATTACCTTAAGAAAATATTGTACTACTCGCAGGCTTTTCATGCTTTTTAAAAAGTCATATATGTGTCAGATATTTTATAGTCAAAGTTAAATTTTTTTAAAAAATATTATCATGATGACAATGCATTTAGATGAGAAAAATTCTGGCTCAATAGATTCAACATGTATAACTTTCTCTCTCTTAATTCCCACTTGCTGACATACATTTTCTATGTTCTTAAAATAATAAAATCATTATAGCTGAGGAAGTAAAGAAAGAATACAATCAGCTTCAAGGAATTACTGGAAAATATAAGTCCAAAATTAGTCCAAAAGAGAACCTAGAGCAATAAAGAAATAGTAGTTTGACACTGAAGCCTGCTTGTTCTTCAGTGAGCTTTGAAGGAAATTTCAAACTCGGAATCAACTAGACAAAGAAAGAAGTTGTCAGAGAAAATGATGATAGTAATTCATTAAAATATTTTTCTCCCAAGATAAAATGATTCTATCAATCAGCTCGGGTGTGCCACTTAACTCTAGAGTTAATTGTATTCACCCACCATCATATTTAATTGTGCTTGTTGATATTTTCATTTTTGAGTCTAAACTATAGGCCAGTGGTCCCCACATTGTAATGTCCATGAAAAACATTTAAGGAGATTATTTTTAATATGCTTTTAATTTCTAATTTTTGTGGGCACATAGTACATGTATATATTTACAGGTTACATGAGATATTTTGATAAAGGCATGCAACGTGTAATAATCACATCAGGGTAAATGGAGTATTCATCATCTCAAGCATTTATCCTTTGTGTTACAAACAATCCAATTATGCTCTTTTAGTTATTTTAGAATGTATAATTAAATTATTTTACTAGAGCCATTCTGTTGTGCTAGCAAATATTAGGTCTTATTTATTCTTTGTAATTTTTTGTATCCATTAACCATCCCCACCTCTCCCCCACCCGACCCCCTAACCTTTTCCAGCCTCTGGTAACCATCCCTCTACTCTGTACCTACATGAGTTCAATAGTTTCAATTTTTAGCTTCCACAAATAAGTGAAAACATGTGAAGTTGCCTTCCTGTGCTGGCTTATTTCACTTGACAAACTGACCTCCAATTCTATCCATGTTGTTGCATTTAATATGCATTTATTATTTCTTGAGTTTGGTCGTATTGTAGCCCCAAGCTCAGAAAATATGATTCAGGCGTGGGATAGGACCCCAAATCACCATAATATAGTGCTGCTGTGGGACAACACTTGTAGAAACATGTCTTAGAGAGACACGGAAGTTTTACTACAGTTGAGGATTTAAATATACATTCACATGTTTTATAAATATTATTAATACAAAAACTATATCATTTAGAAAAACTGGGAGATGAGGGGAGGTGAAGAAGGGGCAATTGTAGATGAGTTAATTTCCTCATACTTCACAGTGAGGCATTGATCAATTTTAAAAAGAAAGAAAATCAAAGTATTACAAACACTAAAACAAATATTGCACATCATTCCACCACTTAGAGATACATTTTAGATGTCCACCAACTTCTTTGCTCCTGCCACAAACACACATACAAAATTTTACAAAAATGTGATCATATTATTCATTTAACTTCCTTTTCTTCATTCTACCATTTATTTGTTAGTTTAAGTCAGTACAGCTTTGTCTTCAAATGAATTACCAAAAAACAAAAACAAACACAAAACAAAAACCAGTGTTTAGAACTTCAGATGAAGGATTGTGGACTTAACCAACTTAAATCTCCAACAAATGTGCTAGGAAATTTCTGCTTCTCAACCTGATTAACATTGTTCTTCAATGTGACTATTGGGAAATGGTTTTGTGTCTCATCTCCTTTGACCTTCTCATGTGCATTAATACGTTAATAGATTTTTAAAATATTGAACCATCTTGAAATTACTAGCATAAATCATATTTAATTATGACATATTATTTTTACATTTCCTACTCGATTTAATTTAGTAGTTTTTTTAATACTCCTTGAGGATTTTTCTCCCTTCTCCCCTACCCTGCCTCTTCCCCTGTTTTTTTCCCCCACTTTATCTGTTTAGTTTCAGTGTAAAACTTTTGTTAATATGATAAAAGTGAATTACAGCAAAAGAGCAGAAAAGACAGACAGAACTCTTAAATTATTTCATAGTCATTGGCTTATTAAGTTTTAGAATATAGACTGTGAAGACAGTGACTGTGTTGGTCTTCTTTGTTACTATTATTTTGGTCCCTGGAACAGTGCCTGGCACATACAGAACGCTCAATAAATATTTATCCTTTAACTGATATTCAGTGCTGTTTGCCTTAAAATCATTTTGTTTAATATAAATGTTTTAATTCTTTGTTTTAAAATCTGATAAATATTTAACAATTATTTTATGTTCAACATTTTCGTGTTCATTTAGTATATCTTTCATAAATAGGGTAATGATATATCCCTGTTTGCCTGAGACAGTCTAGGGTCTAGTTTACCTCTATCTTCTATGCATAATTTTTGATAGTGGCTGCCTTTCATTTTCAAAAGTGTCTTGATTTTGAAATAAACTACATGATCACTCTATCATAAACTACACAGAGTAGATTTTTCTTTTTCCAGTCTGAGAATCTGTCTGTTAATGAATGGAGTTAGGCAATTTACGATTTTTCTCTAATAATTGATATATTTGATTTTACTTCTGAGTACTCTTTTTTTGTTTTTATTTTCTGTTTCTAACAATGTTTCTTGTTAAATTTTTGGGTCATTTGTTATGTAGACTATATTTTTCTGACTTTTCTTCATCCTCAAATGACTTCCAAGGTTTTAGTTTTCCTATCATAATTACCATTATTTTTAAAACATATTCAAATATATATTTTTTCAACTTTAATAATAAAAAAAGGACCATTTGTAACCCACTCCACAAAGAGGGCAAATTCCACTTGCTTTTATTTCATTCCTCTCAACTACCAGTTTTTTTTGTTTTCCTGATATTATAGTGCAAGTGCATAATTTGTGGCTAATTTGATACAGAAAAAGATACACTAATGGGGGAAAGGAGACAAGATGGTAATAAAAATGGCTACTAGGTCTCTGAACTAGTAAGTCTCCATGTGTGCAGTGAGATAGATGGAAATCTCTTCCTATAATTTACTTTTCTTGCTCTGTTCATCTGCTCAAATACATTTTGGTAATATAATATTGTTCCTGAGTTCTGGCACATCATTTTTTAAACTCTAATTTTAGAGCTGTTGGAATTTCCATGAATTTGTTTAATAAGAATTTATTGAATGTCTCAATAAAAGGTTTTGATTCAATACCAATCAATGAGATGTGGCAGACATTTGGCTGAGTGTGCTCCTCAAACTGTTTTTCTAAATTGTATAAAGCACATGTCAGAAGAGGCATTCAGCATCTGAATGATTCTGTCTTGATGTAAGTTACACGTAAGTATTGCAACATCCTGTAACTATGCTGGGAAACAGCCTGGAGATAAAGCATGCATATCAAGGATAGAGATGAGGAAACAGGAGAGAATCTGGTTTCTTGACAATGTTGTTGATATAACCAAATTAGGAGCCACACTATCTCTGGACCTCTTGCTATCTGAGATAATCAATTTATTTCTTAAGCTAGTTTAAGAATGACTTTTCTAATACTTGTAACTTAATGTATGCTAACTAATAGGTATTTCAACTGTCTCCCCATTTTCTAAGCTCTTTACATTTGAATTTGATTTTATGTCAATTTTTGTTTTCTGAATATACAGCATGAGACACATTTGTAGGCACTTGAGAAATTAATAAGGAATGAAGAGGAGAGGAGGAAAAAATAAAAAAAAAGAAGGGAGGTGATAAGTGAGAAAACAAGAGAGAAATGGGAAGTAGTACAAAAATAAGAAAAAGAATAAGAGAAATAGAGGGATAAATATGAAAAAGTAGTAGTATATTAATTGACAAATAACAATACTCTATAATCATGCTTGATGGATAAAAATGTATCTTTCTATCTGTTTTCAAAGGTGGACAAAACAGCAGAGGCCATAACAGTAATGCATTCTAGGGTTTATTGATATTTACTTTAAAAATGCTAAAAATAAAACCCCCTTTTCCATAGAATTTACCATTTACTGTTTTTGTGACTTTAGTCACAGTAAGAGCTAGTTACCTGCTTGGTGAAAGGTCACCAATACAATGCCTGGGAGTACCAGGAGATGGTATGCAAGGGACATCCACATTATCCTGGGGAAAGTGGTCAGGTCATCAAGAGCATCAGAAAGTGATTTGGAGCTGACATTTCATATACAGATTAAAAGAGCCATAATTGGGTTAGATAGAGGGATATTACAGGCAAAGGGAGAAGCATGGAATAATTAAAGGGGTACGAAAAAACATGAGGCAGTCTAGTATGGAAACTGTATTCTAAAACAGAAGCACACTTGGCACTTTCAAAGAACAGCACAGAGGCTTGTATGGCTGTAATCTGAGTACAGAGTGAGAGAGCAGTAGGAGAGGAGGTAGGTGAGGGAAGACCATGTGCACAGTCAATGGTGTTTGAAAAATACAAGAAAGTCTGGAAACTACCAGTATTCTATGAAAGAAAGCATTAAAGAGTGTCCAGAGTTGAGGCTTGATGGGTAATTTGGGATCAATCCATAGAGAGCTTTGTGTATTCTGCTAAAGAGTGTGAATTCTGGGTTGAAAGGTTTGTGAAACTCTTACATTACCTTAAGCTAAGGAGTCACATGGTATGATTTGCACTTCGGAAAGATCACTCTGGCAGCCTTGTAGGGAAGCCCACAAAAGGCAAGACGAAGTTCTGTGTGTGTGGGGAGGAGGTAAGAGGATGCAGAGACCAGTTCTGCTATCACAATAATCAAGAAGCAAATAAGGTCAGAAAGAAGAATGTATTGATTAGACACAACTGTGGCAAGAGAAAGTAGACTGGAGCAATTTTAAGTTTTGTTTTGCTTTGTTTTTTTGCCCTGGGAAATGGTTGTTACCTGCAGACATAGGGAGCAGAGGAGAAAATAATTAGTTTTGTCTTAGACATGATGAGCTTGAAATGTTCGTGAGGTTGTTTCTATGCACCTGGAGTTCAGCAGAGTGTTCCAAAGCTGAGAATCAAGTTTTAGATTAGTTGGGTGGCGTGTGAAGCCATGGAGTTGGGTGAGTCAGGAGTGGAGAACTTAAGTCAAAAGCAGAGTGAGGAGAGAACCTCAAAAGACCACAGAAAGAAAACCATGATGAAGAAGTAGAGAGAAGCAGCTATTGGAGAGATTTTATGCCAATTTTTGTTTGATATAATTGGCACAGAAGGGAAGATGACACAGTTTCTATAGGAATATTCTCAGGCAGTTCCAAACCCCACTGAGAGTTCACTCATTAGATCTGATTTGCTAAAAGACACGAGTGTTTTACTGTTAGTCTCCCCAGCTAAGCCATTTCTTGAAATACTGCCATAGGGCAAGTTCCCTCTTTCTCCTTCAGTCCTTCTGGGTATATCCGAAACAAAAAGTAATCTTACTATAAATGTATGTATAAGTTTAGTAAATATTGTTTTTAAATTCAATCGATGAAAAATTAAGCTCTGTCATTTGCTAATTTGACATTTGCTAATAGAGTATCCATTAATTCTTCTGGGATTTAGTTTTCTCATGTGTTAAATAAGAGAAGATGGTTAGGTGGTATCTTAGTTTTCATCTCTGAGATTCTATGGCACCTTAATTTGCCATTGCCCAAAAGAATAGGTGCTCCAGTTTGCTGACTGGTCAGGCCTTAGCTTTACTTCCTTCCTGGGGTGAATGGAGGGACGTAAATGCCATGTGAACAAAACAGGGTAAGGTTCATGATTTGTTTTTCTAAGACCACCAGAGCGAGCACAAAAGAACCAGCGAGTAGGCAAGGCTAAAAGCAAAACTGCAAATTTATTCTTTGGTCATCTAGCTCCAGAGAAAAAGGTATGGGGGTGAAGTCTGTTGGCCTCCGGCAAAGGAGGCCGAGAGAGTCACCCAGTAGAGCTCTCGGGCAGAGTTCCTAATGCAGTCCCGACAAAGGTAGGGGCTGAGGAAGCCCGCCCCGTGCATCTGCCGGGAGTGGCTTTTCTAGGAGTGGAAGGGCAATAGGCGGGGCACGGACGCGTCAGGGGAGGGGGGGGGGAAGGTGCCGCAGGTGCCACCAGGTAAATCTTGATCTCTTCGGATTGACATCACCTGGCGCATGCCTGGTTGGTCTGCACCTTCCCGGCGCCAGCTGCATCCTCGCGCACACGGGGAAAAGTTGGTGATGAAAAACCCGGAAATGCACCATCTTGCCTCCGTTCGTCAAAACATTCCAACCTTTTATTGGTAATAGTGATAAGGGGCGCCGTGGTCTGTCTGGCTACTTCCTGCTGTTAAGGGGCGTCGTCAAGGTCGGGGCCCATGGTTGGCATTTGGACGCACGGATGAAGAATAAAACAAGGCACAGCATCAGCACAGGAACGAGGAATGGAAGCATTTGTTGGAATAGGGGCAAAACCCAGAAGGAAGGTCCCAGCAAGGTTGAGGAGTATGAGATAGTTAAGAAAATTTAGTAAGTTTGAGGCGAGTGGGGGAAAGCCAAACTGATTTCCACTGATTGCTTTCGGTAGGGGCCCTTTTTAGCTGGGAATGAGGAACGAGTGTGCAGAGTAGTTGTTGGCCAGGCAGCAATTAAGGAGTGGAGTTTTTGTGGAGTGGATGGCTTTCCGCTTACTCCTACTACAGAGATATTGGATGGAAGGCTAGGTCCAGAGAAGGACGGCAAAACAGAATAGGTAGCCTCGCTGTTGATTAAAAAATTGATTGTCTTACCCGCTACCAGGAGAGTTACCCACGGCTCGGGGAGGGTGATGGGGGTCCCCGAGTCTCGGCACCTTCAGTTGTCGTCGTCTAGATGTAGGAGCTGGAAGGAGCTCCCAGAATCCTGGGAAAGGGGGTCACGTGGAGACGCAGCACCTGTTCTCAGGGTGGGGCAATCAGACTTCCAGTGTCCTCCCTGCTGGCAAGCAGGGCAGGGGGTTGCTAGTGGACGAGGGTTAAGACATTCACTGGTCCAATGTCCTGATGCCTTGCACTTATAGCAAGGCTGCGTTGGGGCTCGGGGACCTTGCGGACACCTGTTGGCATAGTGTCCTGCTTTGCCGCACTTATAGCAGGCTCCTTTTGTAGCCTTGGAGTCTGCGGAGTGTGTACTCTCTGGCCTGGGGTTACAACTGGGCTGTAAAAGCCGCTGCTAGGAGCTGTAACTTCTGTTCAAGGCGAGCTTGCCGTCTCCTCTCTGGAGTTATAGACCTTAAAGGCTAATTTAACCAGGTCTTGTATTGGTGCCTGAGGACCATCCTCTACCTTTTGAAGTCTTTTACGAATGTCAGGAGCTGATTGAGAAATGAAATAAGACGCCAAAATGGTGGCCCCTGTTGGGGGGGGGGCCGGATCTAACCGGGTATACTGGGTTAGAACCTCAGTCAGTTTAGGGTAGAGGTTAGGATAACCTGGAGGTTATGCCAAGTTAAGTCATAGGCCTGACAAAGGTATCTAAATTCCTTTATGTATATGGTGGGATTAGCTGAGAAATCCCCTAAACACTTCTCAATTTTGAAAAGATCGGCCAATGAAAGAGGGACATGTACTCTGATTACCCCCTCTGCCCCAACCACCTCTCGTAAAGGTGCTAACACTGTAGGAGGGTGTGGGCAGAGATAGGGGACTCAAGACAGCCAGTTGGGGGCCCCGAAGGAGGCACGGGACCGAGTGGATTACTAGTAGATAAGGAGGAGGAGGAGGAGTCTGGGCAGGAAGGGAGGGGTTGGAGAGAGAGGGGAGAGAAGGAGGAATATAGGGCAGGTCGGGACGAGAGCATAAGGCCCAAAGCCTTGTACGTAATTAATTTCGGACCACTTGCCTAGCCGCTGGCAGAAATTGCTGAGGTCGATCATGCCACAGTGGAAAGGAAAATTAACCGCTTCCTCCTAAGGTCTTGTTCAAGCTGTAAGGTTTTTTAAATTGGCTAGGAGGCACCCTAAGGGGGTGCTCTTTGGAAATTTGAACTGGGGGTTTCCCGTTTGTTTCCTCTTTACTTACACAATGGACACAATGGAAATGGAAATGGATCCCTGCCTGGCTTCAAAGCGTCCTTTGGAACCAGCAGAGACAAACTGGAGGCTCTTGAAGCCAAAATGGAGATTACCTTCAGGCGGACGTCTCCGTCCTGAACGGGTCTCCCGAGCCACTTGGTGGCTCCAAATGGACCTCGGACCTGCGCAGGATTTCTGGCCGAGGGAGGTAAAGAGGAGACAAGGGCACTTACCCCAGAAAGGCCGGGAGAGTGAGGGAAGCGGGTCTCAGGTCCTGGTCCGTCTGGCGCGTGGGAGCAGGAGGAGGTTCCTCAACCCTTAGAGGCCCCAGGAGGGTTCTCCTCCCGGGTCTTCGGCACCAACTGATTTGTTTTTCTAAGACCACCAGAGCGAGCACAAAAGAACCAGCGAGTAGGCAAGGCTAAAAGCAAAACTGCAAATTTATTCTTTGGTCATCTAGCTCCAGAGAAAAAGGTATGGGGGTGAAGTCTGTTGGCCTCCGGCAAAGGAGGCCGAGAGAGTCACCCAGTAGAGCTCTCGGGCAGAGTTCCTAATGCAGTCCCGACAAAGGTAGGGGCTGAGGAAGCCCGCCCCGTGCATCTGCCGGGAGTGGCTTTTCTAGGAGTGGAAGGGCAATAGGCGGGGCACGGACGCGTCGGGGGGGGGGGGGGGGGGGAGGCGCCGCAGGTGCCACCAGGTAAATCTTGATCTCTTCGGATTGACATCACCTGGCGCATGCCTGGTTGGTCTGCACCTTCCCAGGCGCCAGCTGCATCCTCGCGCACACGGGGAAAAGTTGGTGATGAAAAACCCGGAAATGCACCATCTTGCCTCCGTTCGTCAAAACAGTTCAATCTCATCCATGTTTAGTATTGTGTTATTCTTTGTCTTGCTCAATGATCAAAGGACTATAAATACTGGGAACAATAAATTTTAACTTAATTATGAGAATAAGCACTTGACTCCTTAATAGTCATTTAAGTTCTTTCAATAATTTTCATGCAAAGAAATGATTTATTAGAACTAGGGATATAAGACCAAAGACAGTTGAATTTGGAAGTGGGGTATAATTTTAGCAACAGACTTCGGCCAGGCTGTAACAATATATGTATTTTTTTATTTTTTGTTTTGCATCTCAACTCTTAATAGCTGGCCAAGTCTCCTTAAAGAGCAGTAAAACTTGGCTTCTGAGCACCCTCTGGAAAATGAGGTATATAGTACTAAATGAGGCAAAATTTTATGACAAACTTGCTATATTCTTAGTCACACTACTTATAAACATTATTTTTAACTCTTTACAAGGATAATAACTTTGTGTGTGTGTTTTAGTTTAACATTTTATTGAGTTAATTATAGCTTCATATGTAGTTTTCAGTTTCCTCCAATGGAGGCATCTTGCAAAACTGCTGCAACATCACAACAGTCTGCTGACCTTGATACAGCTAAGAAACAGGACGTTTCCATCACCACAAGGATTCCTTATGTTACTTTTTTATGGCTACAACCTTTATCCTTCGACACATAATCGCTGCTTAATCCTTTGCAACAAATCTGTTCACCATTTCTACAGTTTTTGTCATTTCAAGAATATTATATAAATGGATTCATAATATGTAAACTTTTGAGATTGGCCTTTTTTACTCAGTATGATTATTCATTCAGGTTGTTGCATATATCAATAGTTTGTTACTTTTTATTGCTGAGTAGTGTTTCATGATGTAGATGTACCAGAATGTACTTAAAAATTTACTCACTTAAGGACATTTTGGTTGTGTCTAGTTTGGAACTATTACAATAAAGGTGCTATAAACATTTATGTATAGGTTTTCATATGAACAAATTCTCTATTTCTCTGAAATAAATGCCCAGGAGTACAATTGCTGAGTTATATGGTAATTGAAGATATAGATTTTTAAGAGATTGTCAAACTGTTTTCCTGGATGGCAGTACTATTTTTCATTCCCACCAGTATTTATGAGTAATCCAGTTTTTCTGTGTTCTCATCAGCATTCGATATTGTAATTATTTTTTTTCATTTTAGCCTTTCTGATGGGTTTGCAGGGTTATCTGGTTGATTGTGGTTTTAATTTGCATTTCTCTGTGGCTAATGATGTTGAACATCTTCCATAGTTAGTTTATCATCTGTGTATTTTCTTTTGTAAAATATTTATCCATGCCTTTTTGCCCATATTCAAATAGCGTTTGTTTTTCATTGTTTAGTTTTGAGATTTCTTCAAATGTTCTAGATACTGGTCTTTTCTTGGCTATGTGGTTTGGAAATATTTTTCCCCGACATATACCTTGTCTTTTCATCATCTAAACAAGGCTTTTTTCACAGAGCGAAAGTTTCTAATTTTGACGAAGTCCACTTTATCATGTTTTTTCTTTTATAGATTATGTTTTTGGCTTTAAGTAATGGAACTGTTTGCCTTGTCCTAGATTCTAAAAATTATTTCCTTTTCTTTTTCTAAAAATTTTATAATTTTAGATTTTACATATATATCTGAGATCTATTTTGAATTCATCTTTGTATAAGATGTGTAATGTGTGAGACTTAGGTTGAGGATTTTTTTTTTTTCTTTTTCTTGTGGAAGTCCAGATACTTCAGCACAATTTTGTATGTTTATCTTGTGTTCTGCAACCATGAGGAACACAATTATTAGTACTAGGAGTTTTTTGTAGATTCTTCAGAATTTTCTACATAGATAATCAATGCATCTGCAAAGAAGGACAGCTTTATTTCTTACTTTCTGATCTGTATACTTTTCATTTCCTTCCCTTGTCTTATTGAATTGGCTAGAACTTCCAATAGCATAATCAATAAGAATAGTGAGAATGCACTACTTATTTCTGAATTTAGGAAAAAAATTCAGTACTTCACAATTAAATATAAATCTTAGCTGTAGGTTTTTGAAGATGTTGTCAAGCTGAGGGAGTTCCCCTCTATTCTATTTTCCTGAGAGCTTTATATTTTTTAAAGTAACAACAATTCTACACATCTCTTCCAGAAAATAGTGGAGAAAATATTTCCTAATTCACTTTATGAAGATTTTTTTACTCTTATACCAAAACCAGACAAAGAGAGTACACAAATAAACAAAAAAATGTGAACCAATATCTCTCATGAATATAAATTTAAAAAATTCTTAGCAAGGTTATTAGCAAACAAGATTCAGAAATAGTTTATGATTCTTTTAAATTATACACGATAAAGAAGTGGGGTTTATACACTATAAAGAAGTATGAGATGCAAAGTGTCTAAAAATTTTTCCCTGGAGAAGTTTGAAATTCTGAAATTCTTTTGCTTAAATGTTATGTCTCTGAGATTTAGTCATGTCCAGGCATCTATTTCTATTGCTGAGTAGTATTGCTTTGTATAAAATGCAACAATGGCTTATTTATTTTCTTGTTAATGGATGTTGAACTTGTTTCTAATTTTTCAATATTACAAATAATATCAACATATTTCTCCATATGTATATGTTGATAATACTTATCCATATATATATACACATATATGTGTGTGTGTGTGTTAGTGAAAGTCTTTATACACAGAGACGTCCGTCGTCCTGTAAGTAGAATTGTTGGATTATAGTGTATGTACATCTTTACATTTGTTAGATATTTTCAAATTGCTCCCCAAAGTAACTTAACTAATTTATAGTTCCAGTAGCAGTGTATGAGCTTACTCTTTTTCTTCATCTTTGACAAAGCTTAGTATTGTAAGGCTGTTTACATGTTGCCAATCATATGGTTATAAAATGATACCTCATTGTATTAATGTGCATTTTGCTGATTACTACTGAGGGTGATTATCCTTTTTATATTTACAGGCCATTCAGTCACTTGTTAATTACTTATTGATTGGGAAGAACTTTTATAAATTCCAGGCATTCATTGTTTATCAAATACATGTTTTACAACATCTTCCTTCTTTTAATATATCTACATAATGTGGCTTGCTTTTATTAAAATTTGAATGTAGATAAAATTACTAATATATTTTTATAGTAATCTTCAAGTCTTGTTTAAAAAATTCTTCCTTATACTGACGTTTTCTAAAAGCTTTTATTTTTAAATTTAAATGTTTAAATACCTGGCAATTTTTTTTTGTTATCAGGTGGATACCTATTTTTTAAAATTCCATATAGTCAATTATTAATTTGGTAATGTGCCAAGTTTCTGCATTTTGCTCATTAGATTATTTATCTATCCTGGTATCAACAAATAATATGTGTGGTTTTCTTAACTAATTAATTAATTATATCTGTTTTCTTTATTATTCCTTAGTTATAGATCTTGATACCTGGCAAAGAAAGTTTTATCTTTTTATTTTCTACAAAATTGGTTCTGTCAACTTTTAGAACTTGAATCTCCCATATGGGATTTAGACCTGTTGGTAAATTCCTGTAGGGTATTCATTTGAATTGCATTAAATTTCCAGATAATTTAGTGGAGAATTAATTATAATGTCAAGTCACTTCATTAGGGAGCTTAGTGAATCTTTACACATAGTCAGGTCTTTTTTCATGTCCTTCATCAACTGTAATTTTCTTTTAAAAGGTCTTACTTATCTTTTCCTGGGCCCCTTTTGATTATTGCTACTACCATATTATTTTCTAAATAGTTTTTGTTTGTGCAATGGAAAGCTGTTAATTTTTGAACACTGGTCTTATATCCAAAAAATTTTGCTGTCCTCTCTTATTAATAAAAGTTTATTTATGAACTTTTGATTTTTTCCTACATTCAATCATGTTGCTGAAAACAAAATTTTTGCCTCTTTTATTCTGATTCTTATACTTTTACCTGTCTTATTGCAAGGACCTTCAGTATGATGTTGAATTGTATGGAACCCACAGTCATAATTATCTTACTCTTAACATTAATAGTACTGCTTCAAAATTTTACCATTTAGTATAGTATTTATCATAGGGTTTTGCTAAAGATATTTTATAAGGTTAGGAAAATATCTTCTTATTCCTTGTTTAATAAGGTTTTATTTTTAAAAATCATAGTTGAGTGGCTACTGTATCAAATGCTTTCTCTATATCTTATGAAATTTTTTCTTTCTCAGTCTGTTATTGTAGTTAACTACATTGATAAATCATCTGATAACCATTCTTTCATGCCAGCACTAAATCTTTCCAGGTCATGTGCTTTGTTTTGGTTTAAATACATAGTTAAAAATTACAGTGTTTTTAACTCAAGATTATGTGCATTTGATGTATTCGACAAGAGATAAAATCATTTTCTCAGACTCAGATCTTTATGTTACGATTGCTGTAATTAGATAAGATTATAAAACTTTCACTGTTATGCCGCTGATTTGAATGTAAAGCTGTTTTATTTAAATCAATATAATTTAATAAAAACATATTTAAATTTTAGGTTAAATTAAAAATTTTCTCTATTGCCAATACTTGGTTTGAACTCAGTTAGGCTCTCTTTACATAAGAGACTACATTAAACACAGACATATATGAGGTATTTTTGAGATATTTAAATGTAATATATTGTAATTTTACCAGGTATTTTGTCTCCTAAAATGACATTTAAATAATCAGAATCTCTAGCTCAATATTCAAATTAACATTTTCTTTCCATGAAATGTTGAGTTACCTCTTTCCTGAAAGGGTCAGAATGTCAGTAACATTTCTCTCTTTCCATGTTTTTCTCAATCGAATGGCACAAAGGTTTTTCTTGACTGCTTGAAAACTAAAAAGTTTCCAAGAGTTTATTAAGTTCACATTAATTTTTAATGCAAACACCTGTTATTAAAACTCAAGTAGGGCAGGCACGGTGGCTCACACCTGTAAACCCAGCACTCTGGGAGGCCGAGGTGGGTAGATCACTTGAGGTCAGGAGTTCGAGACCAGCTTGGCCAACATGGTGAAACCTTGTCTCTACTTAAAATATTTTAAAAATTAGCTGCTCATAGTGGTGGGCGCCTGTAATCCCAGCTACTCGGGAGGCTGAGGTAGGAGAATCGCTTGAACCCGGGAGGCGGAGGTTGCAGTGAGCTGAGATCGTGCCCCTGCACCCCAGCCTGGGTGACAGAGCAAGACAGCGTCTCAAACAAACAAACGAACAACAACAACAACAAAAACCCTCTAAGTAATAAGTCTATAACTTTACACCAAAGGGGATTTTTCTTCAGTAATTCTATAGGGTTTTTGTGTTCTTTACATTAAGTTGAATATAAACATAACTTGAGTTACAAAAGGATTAAAACACAGAAGTAATATTAAGTAGCAATAAATATCATATAAAATCCCAAAGTGGAAAATAATAGATATTCTATTTTACCATTATTTTAAAATTAGAAATTATTTACATTAAATTATTTTAAAACAATTATTACTACTACCAATATGACTCAACTGCCTATGATCAGAATGGACAGAAAAAAGTTGTCTGAAACAGCTGCTGATTTAGACTTTCATACTTGCTGAATTATATTCCTGGTAATGGTATGCGTTTAACATTATATAAGTAAGAATTAAGGAATTTAATCTAAGAAAGGGAAATTATAGATGCATTAAAAGAAATTAGCAAATGTTTTTTCAGCCTGAAAAAAAGGCCTTATGAGATAAATTAGTCATATTATTTGGTTTTGGTGACAAGGGTGAATTTTTGAATTGATAATCTAACACTTATTTTCTCTAGGTCTCTTTCTCTGATTTTTTATTGGACATTTGTTAATTTTTATTAATCTTAGACATGATTCTCACTCAAAATAAAAATAATTTTAATAAATCTTAAGAATGAATGAAGTGCATTCCATGCATTTTAATCTAAATAATAATAGAGAATGATTTCTGTATTTATAACAGGTAAATGTGAAAACTGAAATTACCTGCTTAATAAATTAAGAATGATTAAATTTAACTTGATGTCTTGTATATCTGTCCAATCACATACTGCTTACACTTTAAATTTCAAATTTATCTTTAACACTTGAAAAAAGAAAGAAGAAAAAAAGAAAGAAGCATGATCAACATATCAGAAATCTGGAACAGAGCTTTCCAATAGCATTTTCTGGAATTATAGAAATGTTCTATATCTGCACTGACCAATACAATAGCTAGGAACAACATGAAGATGCTGAGCACTAGAAATGTGGCTAGTAAGATAAAAGACCAAATTTTAAACTTTATTCAATTTTAATTAATTTAATCTTAAGCACAAATATCCACGTGTGGCCACTGTACTGAACAGCAGAGGCCAAGAATCTTAGGTTTTCCAAACTTATCATTAAAGCTATATTCTATTATAATTTCAACATAACTCTTGCTTTTTTTCTATACAATGTACACACCAAATTTGAAGTTCAAGTATCAATTATTAAAACCTGTTTGTTAATATTTAACATATATAGAGCAACTTAACCCTCTAAATAGTATATTGCCCCAAAATGGAAAGATCCTGGGAACAGCAAATGAAAATTTTTATTCTATGTAGGGAGAGCTGATAAAGAACAAGTGTGTTTGACCAATGTATTTCTACTAGTTTCCATGCCAACAGAATTTTTATTATGATGATATTTGATGGTAATTAACATAATGAAATGAGCATAGAATACTCATCCTAAAAGCATTTTATTTTCTGGTAATGTGAAGCATCTCCAACTAGGATTACTTTTAGTTGCTTCTGTTAAGTAGAATTTTTCCACAAAGTGTAGTTATAATAGAACTCAGAAGACCAGAAAAATAAATTAATATTTGAAACATATTAATTTCTTTTTAATTTGGACCCTTCACTGAGGTCCATATTTTCAAGGGAAATTAAACTGTCTGGTAAAATTACACAGCTATGTATTACATTCACATTTTAAGAGCTAGAAATAATAAGAAACCACATTTTTGCACTGCAAATGACTATTGTTATAAAAATGTTTTATGTAAATCTCTTTATTGCTTAGTATTTAAATTATAAATTAAAAATTGATGAAAAATTATTGCATATATTCTGTCTGGGGAATCAAAGGGAACAAAAATAATTTTCTCAGACCCTGGACTCAAAAGCCAGATTCTACATTCTGGTTTTTCAAAAAATACTTCTATAAATTATTTTATTCCAGATTAAGAAATAATACATAATTACACAATTTACTATTTTCTAACCATTTTTTTGGTGTGTGTGGCTGAATTGTGGCCATTAAATATTGTATAGACTTTCTCTAATATGTCTTCATATTTTAAACACATATATGTATATACACATATGCATACAGAATTCTATATATACATACAGAATTGAAACCAAAATAGAACCCCTTTATTAATACTGTTTGAATAAAATCATTAGTCAATTCATACACACAGAGACATGTACGAAGGCTAAAATATTTTGAATTGCCAAAATATAATTTTCAAAACTTTAGAAATGATTCGTACAAATACAAAACAACGACATGTCAAATATTTTAAAAATAATTAATAAGTAAACCAGCAGAATGGTAAAGCTGATTAAGAGGAGAACTTTATGAACAGCAGTTCATATCATCAGTCTGGAAAGGGTGGTGAAATAAGTTGGCTAAGTGTGAGACAAACTTGATTCATGTCCTAATTAATGTCCTATAAGGAAGTAAAACATAATCTTTGGGATTTTCTTTTCTTCCGGAAAGATGTAATTTGCATCTCTCATGGACAAAAACATACAATTTAGCATGTAATTTCTATAGTTAAGCTCTAACCAATAATAAATATAAGTGCGACAATAAAAAGTATATCACCTACAGAATTAAGTAGTCCTTTGAATGTACATGTCAGACAATGCTCCAGTAAGACAGTGAAAGGACATGCAGATGTTCTTTTTCTTATTTCCAAGTTTTATACAAATTTTTTAACAGAAAGGATTATGTTTTAATTTTTTTAAATCAAGATAATTCTTTTAAAAATCATACTGAGCACAATGGCTCATTCCTGTAATACCAGCACTTTGGGAGGCCAAGTTGGGCAGATTGCTTGAGCACAGGAGTTTAAGACCAGCCTGGGCAGCATGGCAAAAGCCTGTCTCTACAAAAAAAAAAAAAAAAGGCAAGTCTTCGTGGAATGTACCTGTAGTCCAAGCTACTTGGGAAGCTGAGATGGGAGGATGGATTGAGCCAGGAAGGTTGAGGCTACAGTGAGCTGTCATCGAGTCACTGCACTCCAGCCTGGGCAACAGAGTGAGACGCTATCTTAAAAAAAAAAAAAAAAAAAAAAATAGTCAGAACACTTCATTATAATAAAAAGTCATAGTTTATTTCTTGAAAAGCTTTTGAGAAATACATAATTTTATTTTGTGATTTATGAGTCAAGTTTTACCAAAGCTGATAACCTTGGAAGAAAGAATTTTATGTATTTTAACATGGGAATAGAAAGAGTTCACGAATCATTTCAGTTATAAATGTTGATCAAACTAGCAGTCAAGTCTGTATACAGACAATGTAGAGCACAATCATTCCAGTTTTCTGTCAGTGATACCACTACCATTGTAGAGACCAATCTGCTGCCATCTAACAGGCTAAGACTGCAAAAACTAAAAAGAGTCTTTGGTAGAGTTCTACTTTTGGGGAGTCAGGTAGGGTGGAGTATAAAACCTAAAACTGAAATGTGACCATTATAAGAAGAAGAATATCTATGTCTTCTCGCTCCCTCCTTTCCTCCCTACCCTCCTTTCCCTCCCTTCCCTTTCCTTCCTTCCTTCCTTCCTTCCTTCCTTCCTTCCTTCCTTCCTTCCTTCCACTCTTTCTCTTTCTTTCTAGATTAAGGAAACATATGTTCTCCTTTGTGTATCCTTTGGGATATAAGGAGAGAAAATCTGAACAGCCCACAATTTGGTGAGGTAAGGAGATCACCATAAGCAGCAGATAAAACATAAAATGGCAGGTGCTTCTCCAAGAAAAAAGCCTGTGCAGGCTGGGTTTCTTTCTAAAGTGGAAAGTTAAAGCAACAGGAAAACACCAGGTAGGATTATTTTTTCTGTATTGGATGGTGGCACAAAGTTCTCTTCCAAAGTATTCCAGGGATGCAGTGCAATGCATATCAAATCAATGGAAGGGGCCATCTGCAATATTAGATATTAAAACACATTGTAAACCTACAATAGCGAAAACAAGGCACTGAGACAAGAATACATAAAAGGCCCTGGCCGGGCACGGTGGCTCAAGCCTGTAATCCCAGCACTTTGGGAGGCCGAGACGGGCGGATCACGAGGTCAGGAGATCGAGACCATCCTGGCTAACACGGTGAAACCCCGTCTCTACTAAAAATACAAAAAAAAAAAACTAGCCGGGCGAGGTGGCGGCGCCTGTAGTCCCAGCTACTCGGGAGGCTGAGGCAGGAGAATGGCGTAAACCTGGGAGGCGGAGCTAGCTTGCAGTGAGCTGAGATCTGGCCACTGCACTCCAGTCCGGGCGACAGAGCGAGACTCCGCCTGAAAAAAAAAATAAATAAATAAAAATAAAAAAATAAATAAATAAAAGGCCCTATTGCAGACACAAATTCAGCATAAGAAAAATGGTGCTTTAAAAAGATTTGTGCCAATAATTTTGGATTATAATTTTATTTTCATTCTTTATGAGTGTTTCTCTTTTATATAACTTTAAGAATAGACCTGAATTATAATATCACTTATATACCATATTTTATCAACATTGAGAATTATGTGATAATCATAATATATACACACACATATGTAAACATTACATCTCACACTTTTATTAAATTGAAAAGTAAAGTCGGGTTTTCTCTGATCTCACTTGTTAAAATTAAAGAACAATGAGGTATGTACAATAAAAAAAAGGAAAAGTACAAAGTCTCTCATTGCTAAGATTGGATTATAGAAAGATTACTTTACCATACACTGCCCAATATTTTAGGTTTCTCTGTTTTTCATCAAAGCAGATCTGGCAGAGAAACACATGTTTTCAGTGTTGCTCCATGAAAAGATAATCTTCACTCTAGTATTCATTATGCACAATGTATGCAAAATGCAATGAGCCAACTGACTCACACTTTGGTGTCATGCAAATAAAACCTAAACACAAGAAAGTGTAACATCTAGTAAAGTGTGCATAAAACCACAAAGGCTAAGATAAGAAAATGGATAGCTAAAAAATGCAATTAGCACATTCACAGAGGGCAACCAGTAGAATTTGGAGATGAGCCATACAAACATAATTCTATGCTTTTGGCTAAGAATAATGTTACCATTATAGGCAAATAGAGGCTCACATTTGCAGAACAGTTTCTGAATTTGATAAAAAGAAAAAAATGAGAGCTTCTATGAAGCTAGGTAGAAGGCAGACACCTAAGTGTATCAAAATGTCATCTTTTTTTAAAAAGATAAGTGCATATACTTCTTGATTTTTTTCATTACTTTCTGATGTTTCTGGCAGTGTTCATGTCCATTTCCAATATTAGAGAAAATATTTTTTAATCATTCAACATGTAGCAATTTAGGTAAGACATAGGCACATGGTTTCTTCACAAAGACATGAAGATTAATTGCCTTTTCCCCACAGAATAATGGATAGTTGAATGTGTGTGTGTGTGTATGTGTGTGTGTGTGTGTGTGTGTGTGTGTGTGTGTGTGTGTGTGTGTGTGTGTGTTGGGGGTTGTACGTATTTACATATATATGGTTTACAGATTGATTATTCGTAGTTTGAATGCTTGGCTTCTTCCAGTCTATACATATAAAATCTGTTTGACCATTTGTGTAAGTGACAAATTAGAATTTATCAAAACCCATAGAGCTCAGATATTGAGGTTACTAATTCTAGCAGACAATCAGGCAGTCCATTATTCCAAGTAGTTGAATTGGTTTAGGTTGTTGAGATATAACCAGAAATTAGTATGACAATAAAGGATTACTATTCAAGAAGTTAAGCTCAAGTGTGGCAAAACAGAGGGGACATGGAAAATGAGGGTCAGCAAGAGATTATTGGTTTTCTAAAACATAAGAAAGTCACTGGAAGGAAAGGGATAAAATATAATCTTTTCTAAAGTCAGCTCTATAAGCAAAATTAAAAAGTCATTGGTCTATTTCAGTGGTTTTTCAACTTTTTGCATTTGTATCACCACTAATGGTTATTACACATGATGAGTCATAGCATACCAAGATCTCAGACACCTGGAGAAATGACCTTAGTCCTCATAGAATTGAAACAGTTACTGGGTCTCTATTTGAGAATAACTGATTATTCCAAATAAGTACTTTCTTAAATACTCAAGTGACAACGATCTCTAAATTTGCGAAGTAACCCTCCATGTTACTTGGAAGCCAGCTTGAAAATACACCCACTAACCTTCTCTTCTTTCCCTCAGCAAGTCCTAACCTGCTCCGCAGGAAAGCACAGGACCCCTTTTGCTCCATATTCCATCTGACAGACATTGCAGTGACCATATGTATTCTTAGTTGTAACCAAAATACATTTTACACATAGCAAAATTTGGCAGCATACCCGGGAAACATTTGTGGTACATTCCCATATGCCCCAGCATGCCAGTGGAGGGCAACTGATTCAGTTGATTATTGCAGTCACATAAGAGGCAAACAAAAATGTTTGATAAACATGACCTGCAACATAAAAAAAAAAAAAAAAAAATGGACAAGTAACTCCTAGTTGACACCGGTTTGGAGGAGGAAAAGGCATTTGTGAGGAAGAATGGAATATGATTTTAAATTTGAAATATTCACACTGGGTTCTCTATTTTCTTTTAATTGACACTGGAGCATATCCAAATGTTTGCTGTTGATGTGTATTTATATAGTGGAAGGGTGCAATCTGTGAGCTGCAAGAGGATCATGACAGCTGGTAATTTATTTCTAGTTTATTAATTTTTTTCAAGTATATTCTTTGAAATTATTTGTTCAGGAGAAATTGAGAAGTGAAATAAAATTCCTTGTTTAGTGCTTTGCTGTCAATCTCAGTTTGAGTTCCAGTACTACAAGGGACCAGCTGTTCTACTTTGGGCATGGTGCTTAATCTAGGCCTTAGTTTTCATATCTGTAAAACGTGGTTAATTGATAAAGATCTCTCTCATAGTGTTGTTAAGAGGATTAAATAAGATAATATGTAGAAAGCATTTAGCACACTGTCTAAAAATAATAAGTTCTTAAAAATTGCAACCTGTTATTATCATCCAGCTTACTTGTGACTACATCCAGATATTTAAACACTTGTAAGTAAAGCAAATATAAATGTAACTTTGAGTCACACAATAGAAAAATTTAGGAAGTCATAGGTCTTGAGAAGCTTAAATTACTAAGATGATGGTGAACAGCTTCCAGGAAACAGTCTGAGGAAGAGGGATATGGAAACAAAAATTATTTTGTATAAAAACACAACTATCATTTAATCTAAGACTTATGAGAGCCAAAGTATACAAATTCATTCCTTCAGTTCTTCTTTGAAATGTTTCCACATATCCTAAGCAGGGAGGAAGACACAAGGCATTGGGAGTCTCATGATTCTGTGAAACAAAATGAAAGAAATCAATTAGAATAATGATTGGTTTTCATTACTGAGTACTGTGTTGAAATCTATCTGGCAGGCATCAATTTTCATTTCCAGAGATATCCAGAAAGTAGTTCTATAAAAGATATTTTATTTGCTAAAATAAAATGGATATTCTTGAAGAAGAGCAAGGGTAATTTTGCTAAGAGATAGTGTAATACAAAATAAGGACTTTGAATATTTGAGAAAACAAAGTAGGATGAATGGGTACTTGCTGAGAGAAGTGACAGCCTGACATAATTAGGATCCAGAAAGCCACTTTGGAGAGCAGCACACCTGAAAGCAGTCTCTGCCAAGGTCACTGCACACCCCAGCAGTCAGACTGGCCCACGGGTGAGCATCCTTTAGAATCTCAATAGAGTTATTTCTATTGCAATAGAGTTATTGCAGTAGAGTTATTCCTCAGGTCATTGAATGGTAGTTTGAATTCGTCTTTTACATATCCATCTTTTATTTACAGTCTATGGGAGAACATCAACTTCAAAGTTGGTCTTTCATTTTTTGAGGAAGATTGAAATTTACAAAATAAAATGCCACAGTCTTCCATGGTCAATGACAATATCTTTCAAAAGGTAGGTTCAATTTAGTCGGGTACCTGCCCTGCTGTGCTATAGCTTCTTAAACATCAAGAAGTTAAAAAAGAAAAAAAAAAAGCTGAGTTAAGAAAACTAGAAGGCACAGTTCTTCTTCATTTAAAAAATAAAAGTAAATCTTAGAAAAAATGAAATCCATGAATTTCTAATCAATTTATGTAAATAAATTCAGAGCCATTTAAAATTTAAAGGTTTTTATGGGCCTTTTAACAATTCTCATACTTTTTGTTTATTGTAAAGGTCATTTCATCCTATAAATTAATCCAATCTATCCTTAAATGTCTCACCAAAGAAGTAAAGACCTCTCATAACACATCAACAAACTGTGTTACTCTCAGGATCCAGCTTTTGCCCTCCAATAAAAAAGCAGCAGTTCAAGAAAATTAAAAATTCTTTAAATCATTATATGACTTTACTGTGTTATTTCTTATATCAGTATTAGAAACTATTGCAATAAATATCCCAATTTGGATATTTAATTTTAAAACATTCTGAAGTTCCATTTTGACCTAAATGAGAAATTATTTTTAAAGCTGTTAGCTTAAAACTAGCCTAAAGCTAACTTTCAAATACAAAAAAGTACAAATAATCATTCATATTCTAACTTCTAGAATTTTGAAGCAAATATTTCCCTACGGTTTAAACTATTTTAATAATTTCAATGTAATCACAACTGCCATAATTTTTGGTAGTTAGAATTACAGAAATTAAAATTTTAGAGTAAGATTCTTCAAAATATACTAAATGCATCATCCTTCTGTTACAAGTGAGGTAACAGAGTGGTGGGCTGCCAGGGAAAGTGCCTGAATCTTGCTGTAGTCATTGATTTATCCTTCGCTGCAATTTTCAAAATGCAATGCATTTTTCAGCATGCACAACACCATGAAAATTCTATTCATTAAAAATAATGCACTTTAATTAGAAATTGAAAAACATTTACAGGAAACTTGATTCAAGGCCAGGGAAAGGGCAAAGAGGGATTGAGCTTTGCAGAGCCCAATCTGCAAACTGGAATCTTGTCATTTAGTTTCACACTACAAGCAATAGGTTCTACACTGGACCAAACCACAGGCAGAATGACTCATTTGATAAAATAATTTTTTTCCGAGGAAAATAGAGTAGCTGCCTCATGCTATGGATTGATCAGTAATATATAAGCAAATTATCATTCTACAGAATTGTGCAAGTCCAGGCGTTGGCAATTAAAATGAATTAAGCACTCAGGGAGAAAGTAAACAGTTCTGATTATTCCAGATTTGTAGTTCAATTCTATAGTTACATGTTGCCTTAGGTTGGGTTTCCCTGGAACTCTGAGAGTCAAATGGTATTTGAGGTGTCCGTAGCTTATTTTGGACATGATCCTAGGAAGTACAAGTGGGGAAGTAGAGAAATGAAACAGAGAAAGGAAGGCAATATACCATGTGACTAATGAGCAGATTACCACTGTGGGCAATTGTGACTCAGTTCCACTGGAGACCCCTGGGGGATGATATAAAACAAATTTCAGAGCTGTCATATCTGAAAATGAGGAGACTGAATATTTTTGTCATTGGTTGTGGGCTGTTCTGAGAGGAGTTAGCTCTCTAGCATTTCTGGTCATTCCTCCTCTTGACTGTGCCTGGAGAAAATCCTAATGGATATGGATGGTGCAAGCACAGTTGTATTACACATATATGTACATGGTAGTGTCTCCCTGATTAACACCTCTAGACAAGTGGTAGTGCGCTGGCGGAGTCTGAATTTACCCTGTTCTACTTATAGCAAGTAAAAAGATATGATAGTAAGATAGTGTCAGAATGTGGGAATAAAGTGACTGAAAATGAAACTATGGAAAATCATGGTGAGCAATAATAAGTTCCTCCAATCTACTAGAGTATAGCTTTAGGTGAAATCTGCCTGTAACTGTAATGTCATATTTCGACCCTCCTGCAGATTGAAGCATGGATTTAGTCAAAATGAAGTGTTTACCAAAAACATTGAAGAACAGCACGAAAGGAGCAGCAGTTGGCAATGCTCATGCAATACTCTACCATGGCCAAAGCTGGGACTTGTGGGAAGATGCCCATCTCTGGTGTTGGGAGAATCAGGCTCTCAAGGCCTGATACGATGCCATGCATGAGGTAGGTCATCTTGCTAGCTATTCTTGCTCTGATCCGTGCTCACCAAATAACCTGGATAGGTCGGTCTATAAAGAGAAGAGTTACTAGGCAGATGATGTAGATGTTTGGTCACTATAACGTTTTCTATTTTCTTTCTTTTTCTTTTTTTTTTTTTAATTATACTTTAAGTTCTAGAGTACCTGTGCACAAGGTGCAGGTTTGTTACATAGGTATACCTGTGCCATGTTGGTGTGCTGCACCCATTAACTCGTCATTTACATTAGGTGTATCTCCTAATGCTGTCCCTCCCCCCTTCCCCCACCCCACGACAGGCCCCGGTGTGTGATGTTCCCCTTTCTGTGTCAAAATGTTCTCATTGTTCAATTCGCACCTATGAGTGAGAATATGTGGTGTTTGGTTTTCTGTTCTTATGACAGTTTGCTGAGAATGATGGTTTCCAGCTTCATCCATGTCCCTACAAAGGACATGAACTCATCATTCTTTATGGCTGCATAGTATTCCATGGTGTATATGTGTCACATTTTTTTAATCCAATCTATCATTGATGGACATTTGGGTTGGTTCCAAGTCTTTGCTATTGTGAATAGTGCTGCAATAAACATACTTTTGCATGTGTCTTTATAGTAGCATGATTTATAATCTTTTGGGTATATACCCAGTAACGGGATTCCTGGGCCAAGTGGTATTTCTAGTTCTAGATCCTTGAGGGATTGCCACACAGTCTTCCACAATGGTTGAACTAATTTACACTCCCACCAACAGTGTAAAAGCGTTCCTATTTCTCCACATCCTCTCCAGCATCTGTTGTTCCCTGACTTTTTAATGATTGCCATTCTAACTGGCGTGAGATGGTATCTCATTGTGGTTTTGATTTGCATGTCTCTGATGACTAATGATAATGAGCATTTTTTCATGTGTGTGTCTGTTGGCTGCATAGATGTCTTCTTTTGAGAAGTGTCTGTTCATATATTTTGCTCACTTTTTGAAGGCGTCGTTTCTTTCTTGTAAATTTGTTTGAGTTCTTTATAGATTCTGGATATTAGCCCTTTGTCAGATGGATACATTGCAAAAATTGTCTCCCATTCTGTAGGTTGCCTGTTCACTCTGATGGTAGGTTCTTTTGCCATGTAGAAGCTCTTTAGTTTAATTAGATCCCATTTGTCTATTTTGGCTTTTGTTGTCATTGCTTTTGGTGTTTTAGTCATGAAATCCTTGCCCATGTTTGTGTCCTGAATGGTATTGCATAGGTTTTCTTCTAGGCTTTTTATGGTTTTAGGTCTAAGGTTTAAGTCTTTAATCCATCTTGATTTAATTTTTGTATAAGGTGTAAGGAAGGGATCCAGTTTCAGCTTTCTGCGTATGGCTAGCCAGTTTTCCTAGCACCATTTATTAAATCGGGAATTCTTTCCCCATTTCTTGTTTTTGTAAGGTTTGTCAAAGATCAGATGGTTGTAGATGTGTGGTATTATTTCTGAGGCCTCTGTTCTGTTCCATTGGTCTATATCTCTGTTTTGGTAACAGTATCATGCTGTTTTGTTTGCTGTAGCCTTGTAGTACAGTTTGAAGTCAGGTAGCGTGATGCCTCCAGCTTTGTTCTTTCTGCTTAGGAGTGTCTTGGCAATGTGGCTCTTTTTTGGTTCCATATTAAATTTAAAGTAGTTTTTTTCCAATTCTGTGAAGAAAGTCATTGGTAGCTTGATGGGGATGGCATTGAATCTATAAATTACCTTGGGCAGTATGGCCATTTTCATGATATTGATTCTTCCTATCCATGAGCATGGAATGTTCTTCCATTTGTTTGTGTCCTCTTTTATTTTGTTGAGCAGTGGTTTGTAGTTCTCCTTGAAGAGGTCCTTCACTTCCCTTTTAAATTGGATTCCTAGGTATTTTATTCTCTTTGTAGCAATTGTGAATGGGAGTTCACTCATGATTTGGCTCTCTGTCTGTTATTGGTGTATAGGAATGCTTGTGATTTTTGCACATTGATTTTGTATCCTGA
This sequence comes from Trachypithecus francoisi, assembly GCF_009764315.1. Lineage (NCBI taxonomy): Eukaryota > Metazoa > Chordata > Mammalia > Primates > Cercopithecidae > Trachypithecus > Trachypithecus francoisi. The sequence goes on from NW_022681458.1 coordinate 61,250,672, forward strand.
GACTTTGCTGAAGTTGCTTATCAGCTTAAGGAGATTTTGGGCTGAGACGATGGGGTTTTCTAAATATACAATCATGTCATCTGCAAATAGGGACAATTTGACTTCCTCTTTTCCTAATTGAATACCCTTTATTTCTTTCTCTTGCCCGATTGCCCTGGCCAGAACTTCCAACACTATGTTGAATAGGAGTGGTGAGAGAGGGCATCCCTGTCTTGTGCCAGTTTTCAAAGGGGATGCTTCAAGTTTTTGCTCATTCAGTATGATATTGGCTGTGGTTTTGTCATAAATAGCTCTTATTATTTTGAGATACATTCCATCAATACCTAGTTTCTTGAGAGTTTTTAGCATGAAGGGCTGTTGAATTTGGTCAAAGGCCTTTTCTGCATCTACTGAGAAAATCATGTCGTTTTTGTCTTTGGTTCTGTTTATGTGATGGATTATGTTTATTGACTTGCATATGTTGAACGAGCCTTGCATCCCAGGGGTCAATTTTAGAATAAGTGCAATGTGGTGCTGAGAAGAATGTATATTCTGTTGATTTGGGGTGGAGAGTTCTGTAGATGTCTATTAGGTCTGCTTGGTGCAAAGCTGAGTTCAATTCATGGATATCCTTGTTAACCTTTCTCTTTGATCTAATATTGACAGTGGGGTGTTGATGTCTCCAATTATTATTGTGTGGGAGTCTAAGTCTCTTTGTAGGTCTCTAAGGACTTGCTTTATGAATCTGGGTGCTCCTGTATTGGGTGCATATATATTTAGGATAGATAGCTCTTCTTGTTGAATTGAATGTTTACCATTAAGTAATGGCCTTCTTTGTCTCTTTTGATGTTTGTTGGTTTAAAGTCTGTTTTATCAGAAACTAGGATTGCAACCCCTGCTTTTTTTTTTTTGTTTTCCATTTGCTTGGTAGATCTTCCTCCATCCCTTTATTTTGAGCCTACGTGTGTCTCTGCGTATGAGATTGGTCTCCTGAATACAGCAAACTGATGGGTCTTGACTCTTTATCCAATTTGCCAGTCTGTGTCTTTTAATTACAGCATTTAGTCCATTTACATTTAAGGTTAATATTGTTATGTGTGAATTTGATCCTGTCATTATGATGTTAGCTAGTTATTTTGCCTGTTAATTGATGCAGTTTCTTCATAGCGTCAATGGTCTTTACAATTTGGCATGTTTTTGCAATTGCTGGTATTGGTTGTTTCTTTCCATGTTTAGTGCTTCCTTCAGGAGCTCTTGTAAGGCAGGCCTGGTGGTGACAAAATCTCTCAGCATTTGTTTGTCTGTAAAGGATTTTATTTCTCCTTCACTTATGAAGCTTAGTTTGGCTGGATATTAAATTCTGGGTTGAAAATTCTTTTCTTTAAGAATGTGGAATATGGCCCCCACTCTCTTCTGGCTTTTAGGGTTTCTGCTAAGAGATCTGCTATTAGTCTGATGGGCTTCCCTTTGTGGGTAACTCACCCTTTCTCTTTGGCTGCCCTTAACATTTTTTCCTTCATTTCAACCTTGGTAAATCTGATAATTATGTATCTTGGGGTTGCTCTTCTCGAGGAGTATCTTTGTGGTGTTCTCTGTATTTTCTGAGTTTGAATGTTGGCCTGCCTGGCCAGGTTGGGGTTCTCCTGGATAATATCCTGAAGAGTGTTTTCCAACTTGATTCCATTCTTCCCAACCCTTTCAGGTTCACCAATCAAACGTAGATTTGGTCTTTTCACATAGTCCCATATTTCTTGGAGGCTTTGTTCATTTATTTTTACTGTTTTTCCTCTAACCCTATTTTCTCATGTTATTTCATTAATTTGATCTTCAATCACAGATACCCTTTCTTCCACTTGATCTAATTGGCTATTGAAGCTTGTGCATGGGTCACAAAGTTCTTGTGCCATGGATTTCAGTTCTATCAGGTCATTTAAGGTGTTCTCTACACTGTTTATTCTAGTTAGCCATTTGTCTAAACTTTTTTCAAGGTTTTTGGCTTCCTTGTGCTGAGCTCGGACATGCTCCTTTAGCTTAAAGTTTGTTATTACTGGCCTTCTGAAGCCTACTACTGTCAGCTCATCAAAGCCATTCTCTGCCCAGCTTTGTTCCATTGCTGGTGAGGAGCTGCAATCCTTTGGAGGAGAAGAGGTGCTCTGATTTTTAGAATTTTCCGTTTTTCTGCTTTGGTTTCTCCCCATCTCTATGGTTTTGTTTAACTTTGGTCTTTGATTTTTGGTGACCTATAGATGGGGTTTTGGTGTAGATGTCCTTTTTGTTGATGTTGATGCTATTCCTTTCTGTTTGTTAGTTTTTTCCTTCTAATAGTCAGGTCCCTCAGCTACAGGTCTGTTGGAATTTGCTGGAGGTCCACTCCAGACCCTGTTTGCCTGGGTATCACTAGTGGAGGCTGCAGAACAGCAAATATTACTGCCTGATCTTTCCTCTGGAAGCTTCGTCCCAGAGGGGCCCCCACTTATATGAGGCATCTGTCAGCCCCTATTGGGAGGCCCAGTTAGGCTACATGGGGGTCAGGGACCCACTTGTGGAGGCACTCTGTCTGTTCTGAGAGCTCAAATGCCATGTTGGGAGAACCTCTGTTGTCTTCAGAGCTGTCAGACAGGGACGTTTAAGTCTGCAGAAGTTGTCTGCTGGCTTTTGTTCAGCTATGCCCTGCCCACAGAGGTGAAGTCTATAGAGGCAGTAGGCCTTGCTGAGGTGTGGTGGGTTCCTGCCAGTTCAAGCTTTCCAGCCGCTTCATTTACCTACTCAAGCCTCAGTAACAGGGGACGTCCCTTCTCCAGCCAGGCTGCTCTCTCCCAGTTCCATTTCAGACTGTGGCGCTAGCAGTGAGCAAGGCTCTGTGGGCATGGGACCCACTGAGCCAGGCACAGGAGAGAATCACCTTGTCTGCTGGTTGCTAAGACCTTGGGAATAGCGCACTATTTGGGTGAGAGTGTCCTGTTTTTCCAGGTACAATCTGTAGGCTTCCCTGGATAGGAAAGGGAAATCCCCTGACCCCTTACCCTTGCAGGGTAAGGCGATGCCCTACCCTGCTTTGGCTCACCCTCTGTGGGCTGCACCCACTGTCCAGCCAGTCCCAGTGAGATGAGCCAGGTACCTCAGTTGGAAATGCAGAAATCACCCGTCTTCTGAATCAATCACGCTGGGAGCTACAGAGCGGAGCTGTTCCTATTCGGCCATCTTGGAACCAGCAATTTTCTTTTCCATTGAAAATCAGTGAATTAAAAAAAAAAGAATCCAGGTCTATAACTCTGGGATTGATAATACAGTATTAGTTATGACAAAGTCCAGTTTCTGAACCTGGATCATGGTAACATTGCCAATATACTGTGAGACCACCTGATAATACCTCTTTGTGACTATCCGGTCAGCATTTTTCTGGCATAAACCCTGCAGCTCTCAGAAATAGGGAACTAGATTTCAGAAACAAATATAGAATAATGAGTTCTCTATTTGCATGTCTGTAACTTATTTATTAATTCACAAAGAATCAGATTTCAATATCCACCATTGTACCAATATCTAGAACAGAACGTGCAATTCAGTTTATGTTATTTTATCTTACTTATTTTTTGAGATGGAGTCTCAGTCTTGTTGCCCAGGATGGAGTGCAATGACGTGATCTTGGCTCACTGCAACCTCAGCCTCCCCGGGTTCAAGTGATTCTCCTGCCTCAGCCTCCCAAATAGCTGGGATTACAGGTGCCTGCCACCATGCCCGACTAATTTTTGTACTTTTAGTAGAGCGGGGTTTCACCATGTTGGCCAGGCTGGTCTTGAGCTCCTGACCTCAGGTGATCTGCCTGCCTCAGCCTCCCAAATTGCTGGGATTACAGGTGTTAGCCACTGTGCCTGTGCAATTCAATTTAACTCTAAGTCTAAATCAACTGGAAAGATATTCATTTACCTATGTATTCCTCACAGCTCTTAGTCTCTCAAGGTGCTTTGTGAAAGTATTTCTGGGTTTACGAAGTTTAAAAAACATTGTATGCTCTATTTCTATTTAGAGATTCAGAATGTATATTAGCCTTTAAGAATATGATAAGTGTTGAGGATCTGTTTAACTTTAATCTAGCATTTTCCCTTTTTTCTCCATCCCCTCCTTATTTTGTGTAACCAAATATTCACTAATATCCCTTATAACACACTTGCGTATTATCATTACTATCTATTTCTTACCCTACTTCATGTGTTTAAAGTCATTTAATATTATTAAGGCTTGTAATTGGGAAAATTAATCTGTTTTTGCACGTTTATAAAGGTTGAATGCATCATGATTATTTACTTTGCTCTGCAATAATATTCAAATCAGTTTCTGCTTATCTCCTTTTTACATGAGTTTGTCCTCTTAATAACATTCAGTGTACCAAATATGGCAAAAATGCATTTTCATTTCTCACATAGCTAGAAAATCTTTGCAGTATCTGGGCAAATAATTTTCTTCCTGCATTTCCTAGTGTACATTTATTTGCTTTGCTCTGTCAATATGCTTGAGTTGCAAATGTAAACATTGAAATAATCTGAAATTCCCTCTGACAGAGAGGTTTCCACCACGGATACACATTTCTCCTTGTATGTTTTGCTGTGTGAACAATTCCTTTCTTTGTTCACACATTAAGGCTTTGCCAGAGGCAGGTGTTTATGGCATTAATATACAGAATGTTGTGGGTATCTCTTTTATTATCTGGAAGGATAGCAGATGAAAACAATACTGAGCTCTAAAGGCATAAGTAAATTCAAAAAATTTCAAAGACCGACTGCTAGCTGAAGTTTTCTCCAAGTTCAATATATAACCATCTAACTCTGTGTGTGGATGTGTGCATGGGAGCAGGCATGTCTGTCTATCCAGGGAGAGCTACTGAGAGAGAAAGAGAGAGAGAGAAGGTGGGGAGGGGGTAGATAAAGAGAGTTTGCCTCATAGCCTTGTTTCAAATGCCAGCCCCGTTTTGACTCTAAAATAAGAACAAAAGCACAATTTTGTAATATATTTACTGATACAAAATATAGTTTAGACATATTATACTGAGTCCATCATTAATGACACAAGAGTGTTTCAACTAAGAAGACAGTTTATATTTCTGAAAACAATATGATGAAAAGAAGAAAACATTGAGCTCCTACAACTATTTTTATGAGAATCTTAAATGAAATTTGAGAGTATACAAAGGAAGCAAAAGCAACCAAAAGAGACACCACTACTGTCAGACTCTACCCAGAGGTTATGTGATCAAGTGGCTGAGGCACTTTTGCTAATGAGGCTTAGGCTTAATCTAAGCTTTAAAAGGAACGTGTGGAATTTGTAATGTCCATAGCACTCTCTTCCCCATTTAACTTTCTTTTCATTAGGCATGTGTAGACGAACACTAATATGTATTATATAATTTTTATTTAGCCACATCTCTGAGGAAGTCAGAATTGTGTGGCTATTCTCAGCTTCCATTATTAACCATATTTATCAGTGTGAAAGAAGGAGCAGCCAGGAAATACCATTCCAGTTTTATAGACAAGATAATAGAAAGCGACTTCCTCTAGTTCATAGAGACAAACTGGAGTAGATGCAGGTAGATAAAGTAAGTTTCATGGCTTGATTAGCCCAGAGCTTACTACTGCATCTTTAGAGCTTGGGGGCTGGAAAATAAGTCAGTGGTGTGTCCTTGGGTGCTAGAAGCAGAAAAAGGAAATGTAAGGAATCATCTGTCTCCAATATGCATATCTTTTTTTTTTTTTTGAGATGTAGCTTTGCTCTTGCTACCCAGGCTGGAATGCAATGACGTGGTCTCAGTTCACTGTAACCTCTGCCTCCCAGCTTCAAGTGATTCTCCTCTGTCAGCCTCCCAAGTAGCTGGAATTACAGGCATCCACCACTATGGCCAGCCAGTTTTTGTATTTTCAGTAGAGACAGGGTTTCACCATGTTGGCCAGGCTGGTCTTGAACTCTTAACCTCAAGTGGTCTGCCTGCCTCGGCCTCTCAAAGTGCTGGGATTATAGGCGTGAGCCACTGCACCAGGCCCCTTGTGCATATTTTGAAGTATGAATTCTGCAAATGAAATAGAGTTCAGAAGGACTGGCAGTGAAGAAGTGGAGTTGACCCAAGAGGCAAGTCAAATTAATTTGGAAGTTATTTTTGTTTTGTTTGCTACACACTCCTCCTGAAACAAGGACAGCCCTTCTCTCCCAGTTATTACAGTATAGGACAATGCCAGGAGGAGTATAGGACAAAGTCAGGAGGAGTCACACGGATGCTTTTCTGCTTTTCCAGACCAAATGAAAGCTGCAAAGCGAAAGAGAGAACTAGCTATTGCTACATTAAGAAAATGAGGTGCCAAGTGAAAACCCCAAATCTTATTTTTACAGCCGCCAAGAAGTTTCAGTTTAGGATTCATACTGGGAGCAAGCTGCATATCACGTGAAATTCATGGCCCACATCACAGGAGAGCGCCATCGAGACTCTGGAGCCCAGTGCTGTATTTGGCACAGCAAGGGACATTTGAAAATCAGAAAAGTTCACATTTCATGAGTCCCTGTCCAGAGAATTCTCTCTGGTCTCCACAGTGCTTCACTGTGAGCGGTGAAACAGCCTAAGTGAAGTAACCAGAAATCCACAGATATCAAGGAAAAGGGTTAGTTCGCTTGCGTTCAGTCTCTGACATTCCTGTGAATTGCTGGGAGTCAATGGGACACAGGCAGAGAATATCAGATTGCCCCCTCTGCCAGTCAGCTCTTGCATTAGTTTCCTATTGCAACTGCAACACATTACACAACCTTCGTGGCTCAAACACACATTTATTATCTCACAATTCTGGAGGTCAGAGTTTCAAAATGAGTCTCACTGGGTTGAAATCAAAGTGGCGGCAGGACTATTTCCTTTCTGGAGGCTCCAGGGAAGCATTGGCTTCCTTGCCTTTTCCAGCTTCTAGAGGCTCTTTCATTGGCAGCAGCGCCAGCAGTGGCAGTTAAACCTTCACACTTCCCGTTATTACAACCTCCTTTTTTGCCATCACATCTCCTTCTCTGACTCTGACTCAGCTCTGTCTCTGTGTCCATTGTTCAAAGACCCTTGTAATTACCTGGGCCCACCCAGAAAATCCAGAATCTTCTTCTGATCTGAAGGTTAGCTGATGAGCACCTTTAATTCCATCTGCAACCTTAATTCCGCTATGCCTTATAACATAACACACTCACAGGTTCCAGATTAGGATGGGGGCATTTCGGAGGGAAACTTTGTTCTGCTTAAAATAGCTCTCTAGCTGCCCATCTCCCCACTTGGTACCATGTTGTCTTTATATAGTCATGGTTGAGTCATACTGTGGTTTAGTCTTGCTTTTTTCTGTTTATCAACACTTTCACACATATTGCCTCTTTAATTCTTAAAATACAGAAAAATATGTAAAAAAAAATCCTTGCTTTACAGAAGAAAAGTAAGGCAAAGAAGGACTAGGTGACTTTGTCATTATTGGATATGAAATTGGGGGCAGAGCCGATACTCAGGTCCAGGTTGACTGTCTCTGGATTTGATGTTGCTTTAGGTCTGTAACTTTGCCTCTCATGTCGATATATGCATAAAGGTAATCTATATAAGTATATATAGACATGTTTATTTACACATATTTATAGTGTGTATGCATGTTCTTGGTCTCTCTGTTTATTGATGAAGTGGGGACAGTGATAATTCCCTTTCAGGGCTATTTGTAGAGTTAAAGAGAGAAGACATTTAGTATTTGACATCTAAATAAGATCAGGAAACTGGTGGTTTTATGACTAAATTTTGCATATCCTCCTGCACCCTTTGCAAACTGTTTCTTTTGGCTAAAACAATGTTTAAATATTAGGATTTGAGAGCCTTTTGGCGGTGCTCACAGTCTCCGCAACCCACTGATCCCTAGTGTTTTATACCAAGCTGGAATCAGAACTTTGTATAACCTGCTTGGGCCTCATAGTCATATGAGCTTGTATCCCTAAAATAAGTAGGAAAGGAGAAAAGAAAACCTCCTAAATATTTTGGGACATCATTTTTTTCTTAACATGCACCAATGTCTAAACTTATTAGGTAAGGAATAGTACAAAAGATTTTGCTGCTTTTTTAAAAGCAAATTAGGAACCATTTAGCAGAGAAATAGAGAAAAAGAATACCATGGGCTTTTAGACACAATAATCTTTAGCATTAAATTTTTCTTTTTCTTTCTCTTGATTTTTTCTTTTGTGAACTAAAATTGAAGATAATCCTCCACTACAAATGATCTTCCAGAATTATAGGTCAGACTTTTGTGGTGGAAGAAATTCCCCTCATCTTACCATCTCTGCAGACGAGGTCAAAATCAGATGTGGATAAAGCACTGACATAGCATTAGCACAGAGGATTCCAGTGCTGAGAATAAAAGCAAATTCATTATTTCTTCTGGTACGTATCTTTTATAATGTAAATGATTCCAGAACTGAGGAGAAATGTGTAATTTGTAAAAGAATAAATGACACTACGTGCAGTAATCTGCATATAATTCTTTCACAAATAATACATCCATTTTAGTATCGAAATGAAGAGAAGCCTGCCAAAAAAGGACTTGAAATTGATGCACACAACATTTTCACCTCGAATTCAAAGTTATCTATAGAAGCTGCAATCATTTTGTGATTAAAAAATGTGTATGAAACTTATCCATAGGAAATAGGTACAAAGAGAATTAGCAGAAAAATAGATGCTGAGTAACTCTGTATAAAAAATTTTTCTTCTGGCTTTCATAACTAACCTCTTCTGTAGATAATTAGTTGTGGGCTATTATCCTCTATAGAGTTTTTTTTTTTTGTATTTTTGATTCAAAACTATAGGAATACATTTTAGAAATAATGACAGTCATAGTTTTTAAGCTATAGAGGAGTGGACTATTTCTTTTAAAAGCAATACATTCTAAAATTGTTCAGAAAGGATAACTGGTTTGAACAATACAATGCTCTTTTCTAGACAACTTATAAAAGCTAAGGACTAATCTCGGAAAGCATTGGAAACTAGAGACAATATTTAGGAAAATAATTGATTCCATTAAACAAAACTATTTTCAGTTCTGTCTTATAGGTTTTGACACATCTTCTGATTTATCAGTAAAAGGAGATAGAAATTCTCAATAATACTAAAAACCAATGTTATCTTACATGCTGTTGATGGAACTTGGGAACAATATCCAGTAAGCATGAGATTAATGGCCAACCTACACTTTGTCTTATGTGACCCAACAGAGTCACACAAGACACTTGCTTGATAAAAAAGACTATATGCGTTTGGGGTCGGAGGAGACGTAATTTTATTTAATCCCTATTTTATGACCTACAGATTTGGAAATGAGAGTCTGAACCATGCTCAAAACTGAATAGCAGTCCCCTCACTCAACTTTAAGTATCATGAGTGCAGAAAATGAGCTGTCTCTGCTGACACTTTTAAACCAGGGCCTACGACAGCACCAGGAATATGTAGACTATATTTTTGGAATGAATGAATAGAAGTGGCTAGTAAAAACAGAAATCCAATAATTTGAAAACATTAAAAATTAAAAACAAAGAAAAGTTCTTGGGCTAAAATAAGATTTACAGATGTGGTTGAATACTATATGCTTGTTTAAGGCAAAATCAAGAGATTCATACTTAAAAATATTCCAAGATTTTTTAAAATTCCTAGAACAAAAAAAATTATGAGAATTTAGAAAGGCATCTTTTTTTCTTTCCTTTTCTATTATTATTGTTTTTTTTACAATTTCCAATACAGAGGGAGCAGACACTGTTGAGAGGCATACTAGGATTGGGAGTCTTTTGGAAAGGTAGCTAAACATAACTTGCCAGAAATAGAAGTGGGACATTTACTTTGAGAGCTGTTCTATGCTCACATAATAGCAGTTTGGTTACAGAGAGACTCCCAACTTAGGAATCAGAGAGCCATGTTCTAGGCTCAGATGGTAACAAACTAAACAGGTGAATTTGCAAAAATCAAGTGTATTTTTACATACTAGCAATAACCAATTTGAAATATCAAATTAAAACCCCCATCAAACTCTTAGGAATAAATTTATTGAAAGGTTTACAAGAATTGTACTCTGGCAGCTACTAATAGTACTTAGAAAAATTAAAGACCTAGATAAATGAAGAGATATATTGTAATCATAGATTGGAAAAGTTTAGTATTTTTATATGCTAATTATCCTCAAATTTACCTACAGATTCAATCAAAATCCCAGCAGGAGTTTTCATGGAAATTGATAACCTGATTCTAAAATTCATATGAAATGCAAAGGACTAGCCTGGAAAATCTTGAAGATTAAAAAGAGTTGAAGACAACTTGATTTTGAGATTTACACTGGAGTGGAACCCAGAGTTATGAATCTGGCAGTTTCGATGGGAACTGCTATACAGCTGCCCTCCTCTCCACCTGAGAGAAGGACATAAATATTATCTTCCTAGTGTAAATAGATCTTTACTAAAATAAAAGTTGAAGATCCTTAATGTATAATTTTTTGGAATGAAAACAAATGGCTCCTAGTTTCATTCCCCTTTTAAGTGTAAATATATAACTTTAAATTATGGAGAGCAAATGTTTTCGGGGACAAAAGAAGGCATTCTTGTCCTTATAGCATGTCAGTTTCCATTGCTCAGGGGGCTGGGTCTCTGTAGGAACAGTGAAAAATCCAGAAAAGACTAACTTCCCTAGTGAAGGCCATAATGTCTCTGTCTCGCATGAAAGCAGTAGTATATAATACATTGAAGAAATGAGTGTGGCTTTGTTCCAGTGAAATCTTTTTATAAAAGAAGTAGCAGGTAAGATTTAACTCCTGGACTATACAGTTTGCCATCTCCTGCTGTGATAGTTAATAAGGTGTCGACTTGACTGGGTTAAGTGGTACCCAGATAGCTAGTAAAATATAGTCATATGCACCACATGATTACATTTCAGTCAGCAATGAACTGTATATATGAAGGTGGTCTTAAAATATTATAATGGAGCTGAAAAATTCCTATCACCTGTTGACATTGTGGCAATGGTAACATCATAGCACAATGCATCGTTCCTGTGTTGGTGGTGATGCTGCTGTAGAAAAACGTATTGTGCTGCCAGTTGTATAAAAGCATAGCACATGCAATTAGTTATACTATAATACATAATGCTTGAGAATGATAATAAACACCAGCTACTGGTTTAGGCATTTCCAAAGCTATAATTTTTGTGGTTATTTTAGAGTGTACTACTTCTACTTACACAAAAAGGTTTACTATAAAACAGTTATGCCATGTTACCCCAATAGCAGCCTCATATATCTTGTGTTTAATGTAATCTTGTGTTGATTTGTTCAGCATGGCCTCTAAGTCTTCAAAATCCACTGCCAATGTTGCCAATAAGGGGTCATGTTCAGTGACTGACCTGGAAACAAAATTCAAAGTGATTAAGAACTACAAAGGTAGAAAATCAGTGACAATTACTGTTCGCCGTCAGGCATGTCCCATTCCATGACGGCTGTGATCGTGAAGGACATGAGCAAAGTAACAGAAACTGTTAAAGAATCTGATTCTTTGAAGGCAATGCAACTAACACAATTTTTAAAAGGCCTATCACACAGAAACTTTTAATGACCTGGATTGAAGACTAGACTCAGTAGTATATTCCTCTCAGCACCATGAAAATCATGACCCAAGCAAAATGTGTGTTTTTGATGTTGAAAGAAAAGGCTGGACCTGATTACCATGTTGAATTTATTGTTAGTTTTGGGTATTTTAAATGATTCAAGAATTGTTGTTCATTATACAATGTGAAAGTGAGTATTGAGTCTGCAAGTACAGATGTGAAGGCAGCTGAAGAACTTTTGGAAACTACATAAGCTGATTGTGGAGGAAAATTATTAGGGTTAGTGCAAAAGTAATTCCGGTTTTGGCCATTACAAAAAAGTAATGGCATTTACTTTGGAATTACTTTTGCACCCACCTAATACTTGCTCAAGCACATTTTCAATATGGGTAAAACCTTTCTATTCTGGAAATGAATGCTTGAAGAGCTTTCACCCATAAGGAGACCAAATAAATGCCAGGTTTCAAGGCTCATAAGGACAGTATAACAGTCCCGCTTGCGGCAATGCTGCAGCCTTCAAATTGAAACCCTTTGTGATTTGGCACAGTGAGAACCTCAGGGCCTTCCATCACATCGATAAATGCACACATTGTATTTATTTTAATATTGTATTTATATCAATAAGTACACAGGCCAGTGTACTACAGGAGCAATATAAGAAGTCATGGACAGCCCAGCTCCTCTTTCAATGCCCTTCTGAATTGCTATGCCAGCGAAATGGAGAAGTACTGTTTGGAGAATAAGATATTTTTCAAGGTTTTGCTCATGGTTGATAATGCTCTTGCACATCCTCCTTTTACTGGTGAGCTTCATTCCAACATCAAAGTGGTGTTTCTCTCTCCAAACATCACTTCTTTGATTCAATAAATAGATCAAGAAGTTATAGCAGATTTTAAGGCCTACAACCTATAGAGCACCTTAGTTTAGGCTATTGCTGCAACTGAGGAAGACACTGAAATTGTGGAAAGACAACATCTATGACTGCATCGAGAACTTTATTTGGACTTGGTGTGATGTTGCCATGGGGTGTATGAATTTTATCTGGAAGAAGACACTGAAGAGTCATCCGTGACTTCAAAGGATTTGCTAAGGATGAAGAGGTTGCAAAAATCAACAAGGTTGTGATTGATATAGTAAACAACTTTAACCAGGTGTGGATGAGGATGACATTGAAGAACTCCTAGAGGTGGTTCCTGAGGAACTGACTAATGAGGAATTGTTGGAAATAGAACAGAAATGCATAGGTGAAGAAGAGACCAGAGAAAAGGGAACTATAGAAGACAAATACTCCCAAAAATTCACAGTGAAGCGCTTAGCAGAAGCTTTTGCAAACCTCAATAAGCTTCTTAAAAATTTTGAAAACATATTACCAACAATGAAATATTTCCACTAATAGAAAGAAATGCTTGTGGTGCATTATCTGATTACAGGCAATTTCATGATGTTAAAAATAACCAAGCAAACCACCATGGACATATTTGTGAAAACGGTGACAGCTCCTCAAGAAGAGCCTTAGACAAGTACTTCAGGAGGCATTCCAGAAGGCATTGTTATCAGAGCAGATGACAGTTTCACGCATATTATTGTCCCTGAAAACCTTCCAGTGGAACAAGATGTGGAGGAGGAAGACAGTAATATTGATGATCCTCATCCTTTGTAGGCCTAGGCTAATGTTATGTTTGTGTCTTAATTTGTAAATAAAAAATAAAATAAAACCAAAAAGAAATTTAAACTAGAGAAGAGCTTATAGAATAAGGATATAAAGAAAAATTATTTTGTATAGTTGTACAATGTGTTCGTATTTTAAGCTAAATTTTGTTACAAAATAGTCAAAAAGTTTAAAAGCGTAAAATTTAATGAAGTAAAAATGTTACAGTAAGTTAAAATTAATTACTGTTGAAGAAACATATATTTTTTAAGACAGGATCTTGCTGTGTCATCCAGGCTGAAGTGCAATGGTACAAACACAGCTCACTGCAGCCTTGACCTTCCAGGCTCAAGGGATCCTTTGACCTTACTTCTCAAGTAGCTGAGACCACACGTGCACACCATTATGCCCAGCTAATTTTTAAATTTTTTGCAGAAACAGAGTTTTGCTATGCTTCCCAGGCTGGTCTTGAATTTCTGGGCTCAAGTGACCCTCTTGTCTTGGTCTCCCAGTGTTATGATTACAGCTGTTAGCCACCACAAATTAAAAAAAATAAATAAGTTTAGTGTAGCCTAAGTGTACAGTGTTTATGAAGTCTCCGGTATGTACAGTAATGTCCTAGGCCTAGACAGTCACTCACCACTTCCTCACTGACTCACCCAGAGCAACTTCCAGCCCTGCATTCTCCATTCATGTAAGTGCCCAACATGAGTGGATCATTAAAAAAAATCAATTATACCATATTTTTACTATAACTCTTCTATGCTTAGATATATTTATATACACAAATACCTACCATTGTGTTACCATTGCCTATGGTATTCAGTATAGTAACACGCTATATAGATTGCCTATGGTATTCAGTATAGTAACATGCTATATAGATTTGTAGCCTAGGAACAATACACTACACCATACAGCTTAGGTGTGTAGCAGGCTGTACTATTTAGGTTTGGGTAAGTACAGTCTATGATGTTTGCACAATAAAAAACATCACCTAATGACACATTTCTCAGAATATATTTTCATTGTTAAGTGACCTCTGACTATATTTCTGTGAGATGTCTCCAGAAGAGATTAGCATTCAATTTGGTAGATCTAGTGAAGAAGATCCACCCTCACCAATGTAGGCAGACACCATCCAATCCCTCAGGGCTCTGATAGGACAAAAACACAGAGAAAGGGCAGATTTGCTCTTTTCTGGAGCTGGACACCCATCTTCTCCTGCCCTTGGACATTAGAACTTCAGGTTTACTGGCCTTTGGATTCTGAAAATTGCACCACCCAACTCCTTTCATCTTTGACTCTTGGACTTAAACCAGGAGTCCCCCAGGTTCTCAGGCTTTGCGTCTTGTACTGAGAGTCACACCGTCTGCTTCTGTAGTTCTCAAGCTTTTGGAATCAGACCGAATCACACTATGGGCTTTCCCGGTTCTCCAGCTTGCAGATGGCATATTGTGGAACTTCTCCACCTCCATAATCACGTGAATCAATTCCCATAATACATCTCCTCTTCTATATGTATATTTATATATTCTATTGGTTCTGTTTCTCTGGAGGGCCCCAAAGCATCTGTTCTAGAGTGATGGAAATCATGGCATGGGTTTCTTCAGCTATAAGGGTTATTGGTTGACAAGGAAGTTAAGGAACTTTCAATTCTTCGTTTTGATTTGTGTGGCAATTATATGGGTTTATATTTGTTAAAACACATCAAACTGTGCTTTTTATATCTGTGCATTTACTTTCATAAAATTTACTTCATTAAAAAGAATCCCTACAAGCCTTGGTGTAGAGGCTCATGCCTGTAATCCCAATTCTTATACTTTGGGAGGCCAAGGTGGGAGGGTCGCTTGAGCCCAGGAGTTTGAGATCAGCCTGGGCAACAAAGTGAAACCTTGTCTTCCAAATAAATAAATAAAATAGCTAGGTGTGGGGTGTAGTCCCAGATACATGAGAGGCTGAGGCAGGAGGATCGCTGCAGCCCAGTGGGGTGAGGTTGCAGAGAGCCAAGACAGCACTGTTGCAATCTAACCTGGTCGACAGAGTGAGAACCTGTAAAAAAAAAAAAAAAAAAAAAAATTACTACAGATTCTTGCAGCTTAACATTGAAAGGGTAATAAGAAAATATTATAAACAATTTCGTGCTCGTTAATTCAATAACCTAGAAGAATTACACTAATTCCTTGAAGACTACAAACTGCCAAAATTCAACTAAGATAAAATAGATCATCTCAATAGCCATATAGGCATTGAAGAAATTGAACGTATAATTTGATAGCTCCTGCAAACATATCTCCAGAACAAAATGGTTCCACTGGAGAATTCTACTAAACATTTAGAGAAGAATTAATATCAATTCTAGGTAATCTCCTTCAGAACACAGAAGGGGAGGGAATATAACACTTCCCAGCTCAGGTTATAAGACCAGTATTAACCTGATACCAAATAAGGCAAAGAAAATACAAAAATAAAACAAAAGACACCACAGAGACCAATATCCCTCATAAATATCACCACAAAAATCCTTGAAAAAATATTAACAAACAGATTCAGAAATATCTAAAAAGAATTACACAATTACACACCATGACAAAGTAGATTTTATACTAAGAGTGCAAGGCTTGCTTAACATTTGCAAATCTATTGAGGTAATCCTCCATATCAACAAAATCCAGATCTCTAGAACTTTTAGGTAATCTATGAAGCAGTAAAAATTAGTCTGTCCTCAGATTTTACTTTTCCAATAGTAAATGTTGATAAAATCTCCTGTATTTAAATGGCAAATAAAATATGGTATATTCCTAATCTGAATTGTCTACAGAAAACACATTCTCATTCACATGTGGATGCACATACACACATCTTCCCTGGCACATAGATAATTGAAAAAAAAGATACTTTTTTTTAAAAAAAGGTAATGCTTTGGGATAGTAGAATTATATGTGTGTTAAATTTTCTATATTTAAAATATATTTTCTACGATGGACCTGAATACATTTTTAGGTTCAGGAAAAAGTAAATAATCTGAAGGGAGATACATATATTGGTATTCATCCCAAGTAATTTCATTCATCTCTTTTTGGATCTTGAAAATTACATCACATACCAATATAAGCAATTCTACATAACAAGAAACACTATTGTAACAGATAATTTCCCTCAAATTTGTGACTCTAAAAGAAATTCTAAAGGACAATGTATGAGACAGTCAACTATTACAGCTTTAATATAGCCTTAATGCCTGACCACCAAGCCAGACTTAACCAGGCTGTAAAATGAATTAACACTGACATATTGAAAAAAATGATAGAATTTCACGACAGTGAACTATTGTGGTCAAATCATAAGGGATTATCCTTTTACAATGTACCTTAAAAAACACCAACTTTCCATTATCACAAATTAGGTGCCTTCCATAGATAAATGCTATTATGAAAATACAAATGAAAAGTACATCTATGGCCATTTTTATACTAATAGCTCAGCATTAATATAATGTCCAGGAATCGGATGTAATTACAGTGAGAGCCCCATGGCTTAGCTCTGCCACTGATTTCTTAAATAATCAATCTGAGAAGCTGAAATAGGGAGTCTGGGGGCATTTTTACCAAACAGAAAATTACATTTTCTTTAAAAATAACACATCAATTTATATTTTACGTGGACAATAATGGATAAAGGATGCATTTGTTGTCATAGCTTAGAATACCAGATGTCTCTTTTTCCAGGTTAATGTGTTATGTATTTTCAAACAATTTAAACTCCCTCCAAACAAAAATTATAGATACGACTTTATTCTTTGAGTGAAGGAAAGTGTGGCGACTAAAAGAAAAATAACTCTGAGAGTCTTTCTTTTGTGAATCCTACAGGAAACACATACACTCACACCCATACTCATACCCGTAGGATTTGGGTGTTAGCAGCATCTCCCTTTGTCCACAATAGAGAAAGAGCTAGAAGAGTTGGGAAAATAAAGTAAAAAGGGTCACTCACTTGAGAGAAAGAATCAGGGTTGTCACACACTTCGTTTACCTTCTCTTTCTGCTTTTAACTCATTTCTTCTACTCCATGGACCCTACACATACTCTAATAAATAACAATGGCATTAACATAGGCTAAAGCTCTTCTAGCTTCCCTGCTCTACCACAGGGGTGTAAAACCTAGAAACTATGTTCCACAGACTCCCTTGCCAGCAGAATGCTAGTGAGATACTACCGATGAGACACACTTGCATGAGACTTGTAAGAAAGAAGAAAAGGGAAAGCCATTACTCTTCAGCTTTAGACAGATCCTAGGCATTGGTAAATCGTAGAGACGAGGTTTCCCTTGTGGCATTTTGATGAAGTCTTATATATCAGCCACTCTGATGCTGCAGGTACCTGAGAACTTTGGTAGTGGTTGTCTACAATTCTTTTAAACTTTAGAATTTCCCAAGAGAGGCCTTTCTGTCCCTCATTACTTTAATCTTTCTACAATTGTAAACTTTCTACAATTGTAATAAGACATAATTTACAAACACAAGCTTCCTTCAACATTAGTTAGGTTGTCATTGTTTCGAAGCTAACATTTAAGGTGCATTATACTATGTGCTAACCTCATGTAATAATTTTCTTTCTACTCAACATACCTAGAGACTTTGTTTTCCTGACCAAAACTCTAACAGACTCTTCCATGGAGAAGTTATTGATAACCTCAAACAATTTCTGGTTTGAGACAAAATGAGCTTATTCCTTTCACCTCTTTTTTAAAATGTTCTTTTCTCTTAGGCAGCTAAATGGAATGAACAAATGAAACAACAGCTCACCCTGAATAAAATCATACCTTCAGCACTATTTAGCATCATGGAATATCAAAGCCCCCATTATCACAGTTTGAATATGTAAATTATTAAATCAATCATTGCAAAACAGGAATACAATATGGTGAAGTGGCAAGTTGATAGGTGAACCATACAAAAATCAATAGTAACTGATGTGTTTGGTCAACAAAACAACAATTTTATACGGTTTGGCCTAAAAGTAATATAAAATTGGAAATTATTTTCAATAGAAATGTGTTAATACTGACAGTCTCCAAAAGAGGTTACATTCCCATTTTAAACAACAAAAAAATTAGCTGGGAAAATATGTGACTTTTTCACATGAAAAACCATGTCAATGATATACATAACTCCACCCTCACACACATATTCCCTGTGATTGCAGAAGCATTTCTCCTTATCTGGCCTCCTCTAGCTCTTGATGACCTTGGATCCCTTACCTGCCTGCATGCTCAGTCTTGCCCTCGGTTCTAGAACAGCCCAGGCTTGATGTAAGATGTGCTCCTGTTACTTTCATCACACCCTAGCACTCCTCTGCACTGATCCCACTCAGTACCTTACATTCTGAGCCAGTGACTAGTGTCCCACTGTGTTCTTAATTATTCCCCTCCAATAATCTGGAATGCTGTTACATGTTGAGGTCCTGCCACTTGTGTGCAGACCCAGAAACTGTGTGATCAGGCTTATAGTTATTGACACCCTGGGTCCCCTGTCACTTTGCTCTATCAAGACACCTTTTCCTTCATTTTGGATCCCATGGTGTTGATGGTTGTCCCATGGTGTCGCCCCAAATTATTTGAGGTTGTCCCGTGATGTTGACTAAGTATTACTCTAGCATTGTGCACAGTTCCTACCAAACTTCATAAATATTCAATGAAGAATAAATTTTAAAAATCACAGGTTGTTCAGAGCAGGCCTAACTTAGTGGGAACCTAGCTAGGAACCTTGAAATAGCTAGAAAATTTACCTAGCGATTAAGGTCATGAAGACTTTGATTGAGATTATGTTTTCGACGAAAAATTTTAGACTTTGGCAGACCATCTGGAGAAGGCAGGTGTGGTTTTCATCCACATGCTGACACTGGCTCATCACACGCTAGCCCACCTTGCAGCTTGCAGACAAGAGGAAAGAAATGGAGGGGAACCACCTTCCTTTATCAAACAACTAGACCTGGAAGTTACATGTATATCACATCTGCCCACTGCCCACTGTCAGATGACCACTCTCATCTTCTAGGGAGTGTTGTGCAGCAATGCCATGTGCTGGGGACTTTCAAGAAATTAGAAGGAGGCAGGAATACATTAGAAGGCATTTTAAAAGTTAAGGAAGCAAATGATGATGGCTTAACTAGTACTTCTCCATCATTAAAGTCATAGTTCTTAATCTCTTAAAAATTATTGAAGACATTAAAAAGACCTCTGGTTATGGAGACCATATCTGTTAACCTTTACCATATTAGAAACACAAAGTGAGAAAATTTTAAAACACAAGAATGCAAAAACACATACTCTATTAATCATCAGAGTGATAATATTACCACATGTTATATAGCTTCTGGAAAACTCGGCTGAATATTTGGGAGAGAATAAGAGTAGAATGAGCAAATAATATTTTAATATTATTATGAAAATGGTTTTGACATCAAGGATGCTCTGAAAAGGTCTTCAGGACACCCAGGGATCTCTGGATTACAAGTTGAGAGAACCACTGGCCTAAAGGCTAAGGTCCTATCATTGGATATGGCAAAAAGAAATACATTTAGAGACTTTAAGGGATTAAAAACAACAGGATTTGATGACATCTTTCAATAAGACATAATTTACAAACACAAGCTTCCTTCAACATTAGTTAGGTTGTCATTGTTTCGAAGCTAACATTTAAGGTGCATTATACTATGTGCTTAATACATGATTTCATTTAAATCTTACTGAAACATTATGACATGGTGCTGTTAAGGTTTTCCACAGCCAATGTGTATGATGAACCTCATGCAACTGGTGTAGCAAAAGATGTAAAATTTTCTGCCTAGCAACAACCAGAGTTCTTCTAAGACATGTAAAATTTTAAATAAGAGCTTCTGGCCCATGCCTTAGAAAAGACCCTGTGCCTCCAGGGAAGTCTTCTTCAAAATAAGTTTCTGATCTCTGTTGCTACAGAGACCTGACTTCACTATTTCTCTTGGTTCTGATTCTGACACTGTTCCTGCTCTAGTTATTCAATATTGCTTACTGCTCAACTCCTGTTCCATCTGTTTCTCCTGACTCTATCTTTAACCTGGATTCCATTCTTATTACTCAGCTAAACTTAGTTTCTCAACACCTGTTCCAGCTTTCCTCCCGTTGTTACCACTCTCTTCTGGTATGTGAACTGATTTTCCTATATTCCAGTTGGCAATCTGGTCCAACTACCCTCAGATATTCTGAAAATTTCTCTAGGCATTATTTGCAAGGAGACACCACAGTCATCCTCTGCTCATGGTCAGCCCAGAGTTAATCCTTTGGTTTTGGCATTAGCCCTTTTGGGTCTGAAAGTGGAAGTGGAATCCTTCAGGAAGGGAAAGTA
Organism: Trachypithecus francoisi; assembly: GCF_009764315.1. Classification (NCBI taxonomy): domain Eukaryota; kingdom Metazoa; phylum Chordata; class Mammalia; order Primates; family Cercopithecidae; genus Trachypithecus; species Trachypithecus francoisi. The sequence continues at coordinate 61,271,297 of NW_022681458.1, forward strand.
GGGCAAGGCCGAGGGCATAAATGTGTGTTTCGAATGAGAAAAAAAAATTGCTTATTTGGAACTCCAGCAATGGCCAATAGAGTATTTGAGGTTTTTGTTTGCTTGTTTTATTTCTGTCTTTCCACCAAGATACAATACCTATAGTGATATGTTATAATTATGAAGTGTATTATGAAGATTAGATAGTGCTGAACGTTTAAAGTGATAGGGTAAGGTGAAAAAACTTCCCGAAGCAGTGTCCTTACACAGCAATTTAAGGAAACTAGCCATTTCATTAAGATTGCCACAGGGAAGAGGTTTTTTAGAGTACTGTGTTTGTTTTTGCAACAGAAAATGTGCAGGAGTCTTTAAAATACAGTAACCAAAATAAAATTATCACAATTTTAAAAAATGAACAATAATTCAAGAACTAAATATCAAGTTAGTGTTTTCATTTCTCTGATTATTATCTTATAAATGATTCACTTTCTGGTTTACGTTTTGTTTGAATGAAGAGCCAGGCCTATACATTGCAATTGTTTAATGTATTTCTTAAGTCTCTTTAAATCTACAGATTCTACCTGTGTTTTTTTTTCCTCCCCTTACACTAATTTGTTGAAAAAATCACGTAGTTTTCTCATGGAATTTCTCACAGTCTAGATTTTGCTGATTGCATCTTGTAGGGTTCCTTGTATTTTCTGTGAATTAACTGTTAGACCTAAATGCATTATCATGGCCAAGAAACATAAAAAAAGCTCATCATCACTGATCACTGGAGAAATGCAAATCAAAACCACAATGAGATACCATCTCACACCAGTCAGAAAGACGATTATTAAAAAGTGAGGAAACAATAGATGTTGGCAAGACTGTGGAGAAATAGAAACACTTTTACACTGTTGGTGGGAGTAAATTAGTTCAAACATTGTGGAAGACAGTGTGGCAATTCTTCAAGGATCTAGAACCAGAAATACCATTCGACTCAGCAATCCCATTACTGGATATATACCCAAAGGATTATAAACCATTTTACTATAAAGACACATGCACACGTATGTTTATTGCAGCACTATTTACAATAGCAAAGACTTGGAACCAACCCAAATGCCTGTCAATGATAGACTGGATAAAGGACATATGGCACATATACACCATGGAATATTATGTGACCATAAAAAAGAATGAGTTCATGTCCTTGGCAGGGACATGGATAAGCTGGAAGCCATCATTCTCAGCAAACTAACACAGAAACAGAAAACCAAACATTGCATTTTCTCACTCATAAGTGGGAATTGAACAATGAGAGCACATGGACCCAGGGAGGGGAACAACATACACTGGGGCCTGTTGGGAGATAGGGGGGCAAGTGGAGGGAGAGCATTAGGACAAATACCTAAGGCATGCGGGGCTTAAAACCTAGATGACAGATTGATAGGTGCAGCAAACCACCATGGCACATGTATACTCCTGTAACAAATCTGCACATTCTGCACACGTATCTTGGAATTTAAAGTAAAATTAAAAAAAAAAAAATGCATTATCAGACCACTTCAGAGGTGGTGGTGTGTCCTTTCTCAGGAGTTATGTAATATCTGATTACAACTCCTTTTATATTCTTAGCTATTGATGGCCATTTTCTAGATCCATTAATTCATTCAGAATTGCAAAATGAAAATATCCTAATTTTAAAAACATTTCCTAGTTTATCAGCTGGAGCAATTCCATAAAGGGAAGTTTCCCTTATGATGTAATTGCCTGTCTTGAGGAATAGCTAATTACAGAGAGGCAGGATAAATGCTAGCTCCTCTTACTCCCTTTGGCCAATGAGAGCCTATTCATGTTACCATTTGAACCCTTTTTACTAGACTTTAGTAGTAGTCTTTGACAGCTTTTTTGCTTTCTTACATGAAAACAATTTCCAGGCTTATCTCGGAATTTTCCTACCTTAGATTTGTAGGCATCCGTTTCTCAAAGGATTTCCGGCTCCATGTGGAAATAATTCATATTGCTGACCACAGTGTGAACACTGGGGATGCTCAGAGCTACTGAATCGGCTTTTTAGCAAACAGACAGGAAATATGTTTTTGGTTTGTTTCTTTTAAATATAAAGGCATCCTGAACTCATACTGCTACTTCTAATTCAAATTCAGTGCTATTGGTTATTTATTCAACTTTTTAATTCTACATCTTTATCTTCTTTTCTCTTTTTAAGACATGTTTCTAGGTTTTTTTTCCCTTACTGGAGAACTATAGTCAAATCATTGCTTCTTATGCCATCCTAAATAGTTTTCTATGGTTATGCCATCGGGTGATATAAATTTAGATTTATTTATTTATTTTTACTCTTGAATTTCAAGAAGTGTTTTAAAATTAATTATCATTATTTAAAATGTTTACATGTTTTCAAAGTAAAATTGACAAATAAACATGTTAAAGGGAGTCAAACTTGTATTTCTGCTCTTCACACTTTTATTTCTTCATTTCCACCTGTCCTCTCCACCTTTTGCTCCCTATCCTCCAAATGACCATATAACTTTGGTCTACATGGAGACATTTTCAAAAGTGAAAGGAGGTTCTATTAATAACTGCACTTCGAAAAAAAAGAATAAACTGGAACTTTTCCAGGCAAATGTGGCATACATGTCATTCTGTCTTGAAAATATTATTTAAAAATTTAGTCTTTTTACTTAAAATATACAGGCTAATACATACACATTAGATGAAACCACATCAAATTGCAGATATTTCACTGCCTTTTAACCTAAAAAAACAGCAATTTCATGCATTCGACATAAATATTCATGTCTCTTCTAGAAAAACGGTGGCACACTCTACTGACTTTCCCCCACTTTACTTTTTCCTTGAAATATATGCTGGAGATATTCCATAGTGGTAGATAAGCAGAGTCTCCATTTCTTTTACAGCTGCAGAGTCTACCTTGTATAGTTGGATCATTGTTTATTCAGGCAGTGGCTGTTAATGAAATTAGTTTTGTTTCTATATTTTTGGTTTTAAAAGTAGTAATGCAATCAATAGCCTTGTACATAATGTCTTTTCATGTTTTTGCCAATGTCAGTTTTGGGACAGATTCCTAGAAAGGAAATTGCTGAGTCAAATGACACCATGTACGTGATTTTGCAAGAGGGGCCCAAATTCTTCTCCATAGGAGTTGTCCTTTTTGCCTTCCCAGTAGCAATGTGTGAGAGGCTTACACATAGCTTTTTGGTATTTATCAGTTTGATATTTGCCATGAATTTTCATTTTTCTGTGACATTGTACATGCTATGTTCTTCTGTAGAATACCTTCAATGTTTTTCTGTACATAACAAACTTCCCCTCATGTGGGCTGCCAAGATATCTTTGGGGTACTCCCCATCAAGCACGGCCTGACTAAGGATACATACATCAGATTTGTATTGATATGCAATATATTTGGCACAAAACCCTTTTTGGAACTTTGTGGAATAATTTGTACTGGAATCCCCACTCCCTGTTCTCTCCTGCCAGATCATTCTTTAAGATTGTGATCAAATGTTGCTGCTTCTATGAAGCCTTGTCTAACTCTCTTCTCTTTCTACAGCATTTACAGGTACTTTTATTGTGAGGATAATCACACTGTGGTTGCTAGTGCTCAGCCAAGTCTTTAGCACAAATAAAGATATATTTCTGAAAGAGTACTGCAGACAAGGTATTATTAACTGATGGAAGACTTTGACATTTACAGTGAAGAGTTTTTGATCTAGAGAGCAATGAGGATCCACTGGAACTTTTTTCTTTTATATGTTTCTGTATATATGTTTTTGTCAGATTGAAAGAACAAATTACACTTGAGGTTGTATTTACATTTATGGCTGAATAAATAATATTTGTCATTTTTCTTATTTCTATTTTTTCCACCCACTGTTACACTGTTGCTTTTATTATATTAATTTCCAAAGTACATTACAGAGTATATGATCTTTCAAAGTTTTGTTCCACATGTGTTATGCATATTAACTACTCATTTCTATTAAAAATACTCATACATTGAATCATATTACAAATAAGTGCTGTATCCTTAACTGAGCAATATACACACATACACATCCCTGATAGGTGATAGAAAGGCAAGAAGTTCTGAGAAATTTTAAGATTCTGATCAATATCACTTGGATGGTATAGCAGGAGTGACAGAGAGAGGAACGTTGCCTAAGTTCTTCGCTTACTGGCCCCTTGTAGTTAGGCAGTATCATGTCACTAGTGCTGGCCAATGAGCAAAAGTGTGGTGTGCCATTTCTGGAGTAAGGGAAATGTATGTGCAATTTCTAATTTCTTTTTTCTCTTCCATTGACACTGAGGAGGCACCACCACCCACTGCACATTTGTAAGACAGTAAGAGCTCTGTTTTTCTGTTTGCATCTCTGAGTGACAACGTGGAACAAAATCCCCTACTGATGTGCCTGGAATATGGTACAAGGCTAACAATAAACTTTTATCATATTAAGTCACTGGAGTTTTGGGGTCATTTGTCACTAAATACAAACTAATACACTTTGTTTATGGAGAAAAGAACTAAGCTATAAAATTTAAATACTTGGAAGATTAGTGAACACACTTTTATCATTTTTTAATTTAAGTCAATGGTGATAATGTAATAGAACTTAAAATACCTTCGAAATGTTTATTTTGAATAATGGAAGTAAAATGAATGCTTGGGACGGAAGTGAATAAGCAGTGATAGACAAGACTGAGGTCAATGATAATCCAGGTAACAGCAGTCTGCCTGCTTGTTTATGTATCATTTCCTGTGTGACTAACACTGTTGGACTCTAGGGTTGCAAAGATAAACAGAGTAGACAATATCCCTGCCCTAAAGAAGATTTTAGCACAGAGAAAGACAGCTAATTAAAAAGTGAATAAATTAGATAAATAATCACAGATTTTTGAAAAGTGTTATGAAAGAAATCGAGGGGAAGGGTGTTGTAAAAGAAAATAATGGAGGTGATTCAGGGGGTTGAGGACCATACTTAAATGAAGTGGTCAGGAAGAAAACCTTTCTAAGGAGGTAATATTTAAACAGAGACACAGAGGGTGAAAAAGAATCCAGGATCAAAGAGTATTCACAGCAGAGAAACAGCATACAGTCCCTGAGGTGGGAGATGAAGGATGGCTGGTACATTTTTAGCAAAGGAGAGATGACAGGAAATTATATTTTCAAGGTGAGTAGAAGCTAGGCTTTGTAAACTAGAGTAAGAAGTTCAGATCTGATTTTAAATATGACATCAAGAGTTTTCTATTTTATTCTAAGTGAAGTTGGGATATGACATGATCTAAATATGGTTTTTAAAAAATGCTTTGCTCTGTGAAGAAAGTATAGGAGGACACCATGGGTGGACACTGGGAGAGCAGTTGATTGGCTCCAGGTGATGCCTTGGACAGGGGAGGCCAGGATGGGTATGGAGTGGAGTGGATGGATTTAGAATATATTTTGAGGATAAAGCTGTCAAAACTTGCTGATGGATTGGATGCAGAGAATGAGGAGAAAGGAAAAACCGAGGATAATTCCCAGCTTTCTGGCATAGATCGCTGAGTGGATAGTGATGACAATAATTGAAATGGGGACGAGGAAGAGGAGCAAGTTGGAAGATAAATCAAGAGCTTCCCTTTGGGTTAGGCATGGTGGCTCATGCCTGTAATCCTAGCATTTCAGGAGGCCAAGGCAGGAGAATTATTTGAGCCCAGCAGTTGGAGACAAGCCTGGACGACATAGTGAGACTTGGTTTCTACTTTAAAAGGAAAAAAAAAAAAAAAAAAATAGCCAGATGTGGTGATGTGTGACTGTAGTCCTAGCTATTTGGGAGGCTGAGGTGCGAAGACGGCTGGAGCCTGGAAGTTCGAAGTTGCAGTGAGCTATGATTGCACCACTGCACTCCAGCCTAAGTGACAGAGAGTGACCCTGGCTCTCAAACATAAAATAAAATAAAATAAAGCTCTTTGAATATGTGAAGTTCGAGAGACCTTTGAGATAACTAATGTCAGCTGGAGAGCTGACTATACGGGTTTAATTCAGAGAAAAGATTTGAACCGGAAATACAAACTTGGAAACTATCTCCATGTAGGTAATATGTAAACAGATACTACCAACATGAGAACAGATGAAGTGGTCTAGGGAGAAAGTGAAGGTAGAGAGTAGAAGAGTGGACAAAGAATCTTATTTGTGTTATGAAGGTTCCTATTACATAAAGTAGAATATTTCAGAAGACATCTAAATCCACATGTTAAGTAATAACTTATGATAAAGTTGGATTGTATTAACAAAATATTACTACTGGCAAAGGAACAAGCAAAAATGTGAGAAGGAAATGTATATTTTAAATAACAATCAGTGATGGAAAAATAGAAAGCTCTAAAAAGTTGGAAGCTTTTTTGCTTTGCTTTAATAAGACTAACTAGCTTAAATACGTTTCATATTTTCAAGAGAGTTAGTATGAGGAAGGCTGGCATCATTGCTTTTTGGATGTTTGTTTGAAATCTATAATGCTGCAGAATCCATTTCATCACACACATAAAAATGACTAAGATGGAGAAAAAAAACTCAGTGTATCTTGATATACCTTAAATATTAAGGTGTGCTTGAGACAGGAGCCCAGTGATGAAAAATGTATAGTACTAGAAGTATAATTCTATTATCATGATAGTTTATGACTACCTGTATAGTCAGATTAAAGGTAGCTTTAGAACAATGGATAGGTTTTTCAATTGCAGAATCAAGGTTGCAATTTTATAGCATATAAGCTCTCAAATCTCTAGGGGGAAATGTAGAAAAATAAAAACTTACTGAAGTAAGGCAATGTGCATTCTATATTATTATGGCAACAAATCGATAATGGTATTACAATAAAATCTGGTGTAATCACATTTTCCTTCTTCGTATTGCAGTATTAATCTCTGTCTCATGGGAGACGAGATGAATCACAAGACGTATAATGGAATGCAGAATATTTTGCTTGTTACAGTCAAAGCAGTGGGACCAGTAATTACTGAAAGTTTTTTTAAAATTACTTCAAAATGCTTGTTGCCCTTTTCAGCCTTTTCAACAGCTTAAGCAGCCACGCCTCAGAGCTATTAATATTATGCATTTTAATTTTTTTTTTTCTTTATCCCTTCCTTGTACCCAACTACTAGCAAAAAGACTCGGAGCATCTGGGAATGGCCTTGACACTGAAGTCAGTAGGTAAAATCTGCTACTGCCTGAGCACCAGGCCAAGGGGCCAAAAATGGGCTGGAGATTACCCTCTTGTTATCTCAGTAAAAGTGTGGCCAAGGAGAAGGACACACCACTAGTTTTCCTAGTCTGAGTTTTTCTGCAATCAGGAAGGTATCCATTAATTTACAGAGAAACAAAAGGCTTTTGTCAAAAATCAAATGCAGGCCATGTGCAGTGGCTCATGTCTATAATCCCAGCACTTTGGGAGGCTGAGGTGCGCAGATAGCTTGAGGTTAGGAGTTTGAAACTTGGCCTGGCCAACATAGGAAAACCCCGTCTCTACTAAAAATACAAAAAATCAGCCAGGCGTGGTGGGGGGCATCTGTAGTCCCGGTTACTCAGAAGGTTGAGGCAGGAGAATTGCTTGGGAACTTGGAAGGTGGAGGTTGCAGTGAGCCAAGATCATGCCACTGCACTCCAGCCTAGATGACAGAACGAGACTCCAGAAAAAAAAATTGTTAATGAAGCTAAGGTTTTATTATCGTACCTTTCCACTTCCTTGAATAAATTCAGTAGCTCTTGTATGATTTTAAATTTATCATTTTCTATACAATCTATAACATGACTTTCTTATTTTCTCTTAATTTTTTAACTGCAATTTGTGGCTCTAAATATGCAAAGATATCTATGAACAAACATTCTAGCAGAAACAAATATAAGAGGAACATATATTTTCACTACATACATACTTATTAAGGCCATATTATGACCCCTTGTTTGAAAACATATTACTTAAATGTAGTTTCATAATCATATAGGTAGACTCTTTATATTGTAATCAGCACAAGTATTAACTAAGGAGAAACATGCAAAGTATTTTCCAAATACATATTTCAGTTGAGAACTGGACCTTGAGAACTAGAGATACCCTGACAAGCATTCAAGGAATAGCCAATCCTACCAACCGTTTTGTGATTCTAGAAAAGAGTAGAGAATATCTGGACCATTTGGAATGTCTACAATATCTGGAGAGAATCCAAATTGCCAAATGATATCAAATCATCATATGAATAATATCTTATTTCTGGAAGCAATCAAATGAGACCCATGTGAGCAGTTAGGATAATATCCACTTTAAGCCTTCTGCAAAAAATTTCTGTAATCTTTCCTAAACCTGCTTTTACAGCACTCATGAGTATTCTTTTGCTGCCCGGCACTTGGTGCCTCTGTGATAGATATTAAATATCTTAAGGGAGGCAGGCCCCACTAGTATGTCACAAGCTGATGCTGTGGCTCATGCAAGCCAAAGCTCCATGGAGAAGCAGATGGCAAAACCTCAGAAGAGTGACAGGTCACAGCTGTTAGCCCTCGGATAGATGCTGGGTGAATCAAGGCCTAGTGTAAGTCTTTTTATTCCCAATCAAACATGTGGACCACACAATCCTCAAGGTAACCAAGTTGGATTCTCAATATGCTATTCCTAACTCCAAATGGGAATCTCAAATTATCAATGCCTTGCACATTTTAGATGCTTAGGTTGTATAATATTGATGTAAGTATATTGGGTAACCGCAGACGATGCTTGTATGAAGGAATATTTTGCATCTATCTCCTCAGCAGATGTATTTGTTATTTGGTTATTGTGCCTCAACCATGCCACAATGTCTCATTCTCAAATTACCAAACATTCAATTGCTCTCCTGGGTCTTTCGGTTTCAAAACCTCATGGAAGAGAACTATAACTGCTTGCTTAAATCCTTGTCATCAGATGGAAAAGGTAGAATAAACTGCATTTTAGAACCCTAGGAAAGTTTTGGAAACTCTCAGCATATTAATAAGGAAGCTTTATTGCTGGCCTATTGGGGAAAAATATTAGTAGTTTATCTGAAGATATAAAGTCAAGATCCCTAACAATTTTTCTTTTCTTTCCTGAAGCAGGTCTCTAAATTTTAACTTTTAATTCACTTTTCATTTAGTATGGGATATTCTCAGTGAGATGTACCATTGTATGCGTGCCTTTGATATCTAGAAAATGCTACATGAGTTATTTACATGTGAAAAGTTAATATTCAAGGTGTTTTGATAGTGGTAAAGCATCAAAGCAATTGTATGACCTGAGATGCAACTTGTCACTCTTGGAATAAATCAAACCTTTTAAAGTATATTAATAAAGCAATGACTTTGTACACTAAAAAATAAATTGGATATTGATAATTTTTATATAATATTATATATAATAAATTGCATGTTATGTAGAGACATTTTTTTAAAGATGATAAGGCAAACTTTAATCTTGTGGGGGCCATAGTGATAAGTAAAGGGATCACTGCAATGGGGTCTTGTGGTGGAGGAGGGAGATTGGACTCAACTCCCAGTGTAAAGCAATTGTGAAGCTTTAGCTTACAAGTGAGGTTGTTTTCTTTGTGAATGGGTTAGAATGACCAGTTTGATCAATACATACGTCACAATCAACCGTAAGTGTCACAAGTTGTTAATTACTGATGGTAGACAAAGTACAAAAATGTGTAGAAGATTGTGTTTAGAATAAATTAGAGTTGATTCAAAGTTATCTTCATATTAACATCTCTCTCGTTTGTCCTGGAATATGCTTCCCAGACTGTGAGAGAGGGCAGTTAAAGGAACTGGACAAGAGAGCATGACACACACATGAGCTCCATTCCCAGTTCCAGCACAAGGTATGATATCGTAGGATAATCAGAAATGTGTATTTGGTCTTCATCCTCAGTTTCTGACACAGAACTCCCCAAACCCTTGCAGCTTCTTCAGTGATAGGAGTATCTTTTGTCATAATATTTGGTTTTAGCTCTCGGTTCCTGACACAAGAGTTTATAAGACTCTTGGAATCTCCAGAATGATGAGTATTTTTTGTATGTTAAGGAGATGACTGGTGGTCCCTCGATACCTTCAGGAGGGGCACTGGTCCCCAGAATGACTAAGGCATGATTAGATGATTAGAATTTCCAGCCCCACCCCCAGACCTTCAGAGATTGAATCAATAACCAATGGCAAGTGATTTAATCATTCATGCTTACAAAATAAAACTTCCATTAAAATCCCTAACCTCTGAGGTTCGGAGAGTGGTTGGTTTTGGTGAGTAAACAGGAATGCTGGGAGGCGGCATGCCAAGAGAGGGCATGGAAATTCTTTCTCCTACACCTTGTCCTGTGCATCTCTTTTATTTGGCTGTTACTGAATTGCATTCATTATAATAAGCCAGCAATAGTAAATCAACTGTTTCTCTGAGTTCGATGAGCCATTCTTGCAAATTATTGAAACTGAGGAGCATGTTATGGAAATCCCTGTCTTTGTAACAAAGTGGGACAGAAGTGTGGGAACCCTCAGCACCCAAGACTTGTGGCTGACTTTCAAGTGGAGGCGGTCTTGTGGAACTGAGCCCTTAACTCCTGCGATCTGATGCTAACTACAGGCATTTTGTTAAGAAGGAATTAAATTAGGGTGTCCAACTGGTATCCAGACAATTGCAGACTTGATTGTTGGTGTGAGGAAAACCCCCACAAATTTGGTGTCAGGAGTGCTGATAGTAAAATTATAAGGAGATGGGGTGAGGGTGGTGGAGGTGTTTTCAGGGACTATAGGAATTTAATCAACTTGAACAATCCATCTGTTTTACAGCCTCCTGTCTTGCAGCCTTCTTTATCCCTAAACCCTATGTGGAGTGTAGTCACCTAGTTGGCTGGAACCAGTTCCTGACAGACCCCAGCAACTTACAAATGAACCTGTGCGAGCTTTACTCATTATCATGCTAAAGTCTCCACCTTGGAAGGAGCTATAGCTCTATTACCATAACCTGTGACCTATGTGCTGGTGTAGTGGCTCACCGAGTCTGCACCGCCCAGACCCCTCCTCTACATGCAACAACACACCCTCACCCCTCTCCATGGCTCCTTCACACCCACCTATCATTTTCCCTTGAGGCGACACTGTTTTGGAAAATATTCCAGGGTCCTCCTTAGTTGTGACAAATAATAAAACGCCTGTTGATCAAAATCTGCCTCTTCTTATGGAGCCATTTGTCACTTCCCAGGGGAATGAACCCAGTTTTTTTCAGGTAACAAATTCAGATTATAGTCTTACAGTCGTATGAAGTAAAAAGTTGTGAAAACTACTGGGTTTAAACAAAATGAGAAATAGTGTAATATAACCAGGATAATAATATAATTTATCAAACAAACTGGGATACTTCTGAGAATAAAGGTGTATCTGTTTTTAATTATACCTGGTCATAAATGGTTGAATACTGAGTTATGAAGTTAAAAAAAAGTACAAGATTCAAGTCTCAATTATTTTGTTTATTAGCCATATGACATTGGGAAAGTTACTCTCTTAGCCTGTTTTCTGTGGGTAAAATGTGCTTACTAATTGCTACCTCATAAAAGCACTGTGTCTGTTAGGTTCCAAGCAGGAGACAGAAATCCCGCAGTTATTTGAACAAAGTAAGTTTAATATAAAGAATTATTAACTTCTATAGAGGACTGGGGGTGACAGAGGATTAGCTGGTAAGGAGTAAGGGGAACTACAGAAGGCAGCAGTGGCAGTTAATGAGGAACAGCCATCTCCTTAGGGCTGAGCTAGACCACCCATGGAAAAGCTAATAGAATTACCTTGCTGCAAGGTGGCTCAAGAAGATGCCAAGGGCTCCCAGCACTTTGGGAGGCCGAGACGGGCGGATCACGAGGTCAGGAGATCGAGACCATCCTGGCTAATACGGTGAAACCCCGTCTCTACTAAAAAAATACAAAAAACTAGCCGGGCGCGTTGGCGGGCGCCTGTAGTCCCAGCTACTTGGGAGGCTGAGGCAGGAGAATGGCGGGAACCCGGGAGGCGGAGCTTGCAGTGAGCTGAGATCCGGCCACTGCACTCCAGCCTGGGCGACAGAGCGAGACTCCGTCTCAAAAAAAAAAAAAAAAAAAAAAAAAAAAGAAGATGCCAAGGGATGCTATCCATAGGGAGATGTTTTGTCAGTAACACTTGCCTATGAAGTTATCTGATGGGGTGTTGGGGAAAACTTTTGGCCACCAGGGCTGCTAGCTGCTATGTGTCCTAGAAGGCAGAGCTGGAAAAGACGCCTTCAGGGCAGGTGCCCGATCAGAGGAGCACACCAGACCCAGGAGAGAAACACTCCGTCCTCCTTCACTGTCCCTACAAACAGTGTCTGCCAGCAAAGCTTCACCTTGTGCCTTTGTGCAAAGACAAAAATATTTACATTGTTCAGCTCTAATTTTGCAGAACAAGAAATTAAGAATAGATTTGGAGCTGAGTGGCAATAAATTGATAAATAAGACGAGCACATTAAAGTCATAGAAAGTATTGAACACATGTAAGATGCTAACATTTAACATGTTTAGTATAGTGATTAGAATATCGTAAATGGTATATAAATTCATGCATCGCATACTGTTGTTATATGTTCTATATAGGTCACTCTGTTATAGATGAGGGTAGGGCTTGAATTAATGACTCTAAGAGATTAAGACAATCAGTATTCAGAAGAATGGGGCAGTATATATTGTCTGGAGAGCTAAAAAGAAATGAAAACAAGGATACTAACTATTATAGTTAAGGGAGCATTCTGATCTGTGATTATTTTTTTAAAACGAAGGGTAAGCCCCTGTCTAAGTACTTTTGCATTGCTATAAGGGAATACCTGAGGCTGAATTATTTATAAGGAAAAAAGGTTTATTTGGCTTATGGTTCTGCAGGGTGTACAAGAAGCATGGTGCCAGCATCTGTTTCTGATGAAGGCTTCAGGAAGCTTCCACTCATGGTGGAGGGTGAAGGGGAGCAGGCATCCCATGGCAAGAGATGAAGGAAGAGAGAGAGGAAAGGGTACCAGGCTCTTTTAAAAATCAGTGCTCAAGGGAACTATGAGAGAGATAGTACATTCATTACCACAAGGATGGCACCAAGCCTTTCATGAGGGATCCACCCCCATGACCCAAATACCTCCCACCAGGCCCACCTCCAACACTGGAGATTAAATTTCAACATAAGATTTGAAGGGGATAAACATCCAAACTATATCAGCCCCTGAAATAGCAGCAACACTGTTTTGCTAGAACTCTAGTATGGAAAATTTCAAGCTTAGAGTTTTTCATGTTCAGAAAAAACAAATATTTTAATTAATAAAAATATTGACCCATTGAAGCTTCATCACCTTCCTTTTGTATCGAGTAAGTATGTATTATCTTCTTATTAATCCTCAACGCTCTTGGGAGGCAAGAGAAGAGAATTATTCTTTCCATTTTCTATTGCCTTCACTCCTAACCGTTGGTTTAATATCATGTTATTAAAGCCAGGTTCCCTTCCTTTTATTTTTCTTATTCCTAGCTAGAGACTGGCTATTTTTGACCGTGAATCATAATATTTTGTTAATTTGGTATATGGCTTTTTATGCTATTTCATACCCATCATAGTGTGTTTCAGCCTCTCAGATCACTCATTTAATGGTTAAACATTAGGGTTTTATATTTATTCCATTTATCAAATCTCCATCTGTGTTCCTTACCGTTCTCTAAATCCCGTCTTCATTCACTGTAGTAGTTGACTCCCACATAATGTTTATTTAATGTTTCTCCCCAGAATTAGTCTTTTATGTGACGTTACATGTCTCGACCTCTCATTAAATTAGATTTACAGCCTCCCACAGTTTTTTCTCTTAATGATTTCTTTGAAACTTTATCTGTTTCCTAAAACGTGCTGTGAAGTATTCATAATGACTACTTTAGATCAAATATATCAATAGCCTATTCGTTTTATTCCAGAAAATGTATTTTCTGGGATATCATACTTATATATTAATAATATAAAATCTGAGAGCCTCTCTCTGTAATTTTCTTGAACCATGAGGATGATCTTCAAATCTCTGTCAATAGCTCAATTCACATTTATATAAATAGTAATTTGTGTGTGTATGTGTTTTAAGTATTTTTATCTTTTCAATGAAAATATTTTAAAAATGAGATTAAAAGTCTGGAACTAGTAGTTCAGGGCAAATGAGATGTCAACTAAATTTACTTTTTCCTAAAATATACTGTTTTATTACATTTCTGTATTGTCTGAAATGTTTATTAAATATAGTCTTATGAGGGAAAATAGTGGATTTGAGAGTTTGTCATTTCATATTTTACTTTGTTATAACTCTTTTATTTATTGTTGTTTTTAAAAATGTTCTGAGGGGAAAGTAATAGCTAATAGTAAATATTCAACCATTTCTAGGTCTGTACACCAGAACCTTGTGGTGCATAATTTAAAACATTTTCATAATTTCCACAGCCTTCTTTAAAGGTGCTTGGTCTTAACCACTCTTCTGGAATATAAGGAATCCCCTCTCCTTGAGGGAGCTTTAGACCCAGCCACATTTGTGTACTGATTGTCCCGGGATCAATGATCTTGCTTCCACTGCTGTTTGCTTTTGTTGTTCTCTGAAAAATCTTTCCACACCCTTTGACTAACTCCTCAACTCCTCAATTCCTAATTATACTTACAGTTTAGCTAAAATCTTCTCCTTTCCTTGAAACAGCCTCTGCTCTCCCCAGCAGACCATCTCTTAAATTCTTATATAGCTTATTATTCTTCTTGTTGGTTTTAGTCATTTTACAGATGACATTTATTGCTTTGTACTCTTATATGCTTAGGTGTCACTTCAAGAGATGATAGATATATACACTTTAATGGCGCAAATACAAATGGTAAGTTCATAATATTTATTATGGTTCATGGTAGCTCTTCAATAGCTATGTGTTGATTAATTGAAACACATGTTTTGTTTTGTTTTTAAATTTGTATGTAGCACCTGCTACTTACTAGGTGCTGCTTAGGTTTTTGGAGAAGAAAATTCCAAGTTAAAGAAAGTACTCCTTATAGAAGTGTCTGTTTAGTTGTGAGGCAGCTATGCAAATAAGTATTTGAAATAGCAGAGTCCAGTCTAAGTCCAGTTCTCTTGAGAAAGAGAACTGCAGTTCAGGGAAAACTTGTTAGAAGACCTAACATTTGTGTTAAATCTTAATAAGAGGGGCAGGGAACAAATTTTAGGCAGAGGTAAAAAAATGTGTGAAGGTATTTGCTGCCTCAAAGGCAATACATCAATAGTAGCAGATTGAATCTCTCCTCCAGTGGTAAGTTAAAGAGTTCAGCCTTTATGAGAGTGAAACCTGAAAACCAGAGCACATTTTGCATGCTTTTGTATAACTGGCATCTTAATCCGTTTGTGCTACTGTAACAAAATACTTTAGACTGGGAAATTTATAACTAATAGAAGCGGATCTCTTACAGGTCTGAAGGTTGAGAAGTCCAAGATCAAGTCACTGGCAGGTTTGGTGTTTGGCAGGGCTTGTTTTTCATTGATGGCACCATTAAGGTGTCCTCACATGGTGCGAGGGATAGAAGGGCAAAAAGGGATGAATGCTGTGTCCTCACATGGTGGAAGAGAGGAAAAGCAAAAAAAGTCCTAAGCTAGTTCCTCAGGTCCTTTAAAAAGACACTGATTCATTCATGAGAGTGGAGATTTCATGACCATTTTCCCCAAAAGATCCACTACTTAATACTATCACAATGAGAATTAAGTTTCAACATGAATTTTAGAGGGAACACATTCAAACCATAGCATTCCTTCCCTCCTGCCCCCAAATTTATGTCCTTCTTACATGCAAAATACATTCATTCCATCCCCAAAGCCCCCAGAGTCTTAACTCATTCCAGTTCCAACTTAAAAGTCTATGGTCCAGAGTCTCATCTAAATCAGGTATGGGTGGGACTCAAGGTAAAATTCATCCTGAGGCAAATTTCTCTCCAGCTGTGAATGTGTAAGATGAAACAAGTTATGTATTTCCAAAATACAATGGTGGGACAGGCCTACAATAGATAATTCCATTTCAAAAGGGAGCAATTGGAAAGAAGAAAGGAGTAACAGGTTCCAAGTAAATCTAAAACCCAACCATGCAAACAACATTCAATCCTAAGGCTTGAGAGTAATCTTCTTTGACTCCATGTCCTACCTTCCAGAAACACTGAAACAGGGGATGGGCCCCCAGGATCTCAGGCAGCTCCACCCACATTGATTTGCTGGGTGTAGCCCCAACTTCAGCTGTCACACATTGAAGCTCCATGCCTGCAGCTTTCCCAGGCTGGCACTATACACGGGTGGCTCTATCGTTAGGGGGTCTCAAGAACAGCTTGCTCCCACAGCTCCACTAGGTGTTGCTGCATTGGAAAGTCTCTGTGGCAGCCCCAGTCCTGCAGCAGTTCCCTGCCCGGGCCCTGAGCCTCTCTGAGGATCCTTTGAAATCTAGGTGGTGGTAGCCATGACTCCACAGCTCATGCAGTCTGCATGCCTGCAGAGGTTGCACCATGTGGACGCTGCCAGAGCTTGTAGCTTGTACCTTCTGAAGTAGCAGCCTGAGTTACATCTGCATCTGCTTGAACCATAGCTAGGGTGGCCAAGGAGTGCTGCACTGGAATACAGGGAGTGGAGCGTTGAGGTGGCAGTGGCGGGGGGGCAAGCCCGAAGATTCCACAGGTAGCCTGAGTCCCTCTCTGGAAACCATTCTGCCCTAAAAGGCCCTTGCACTATGGGCCTGTAATGGAAGTGGCAGCTTCAAAGACCTATGAAATGCCTTTGGGGTCATTTTTTCTTTGTCTGGATGCATATCATCTAATCTCCTTTACAAAATTTCCTGGCACACCCTTGGTGTTCTCTCTTGAACACAACTTTGCATTCTGTACAATCTGGTCAGGCTGAGAATTTTCCAAATCTTTGTGTTATTCTTCTCTTTTGATATAAATTCTGGCTTTAACTCATTTCTCTCCTCCCAAATTTTACTATATGTAGTTAAGAGAAGCCACGCATCACCCTAAACTCTTTTCTTAGAGATTTCTTCCTTTAAATATCCTAGTTCATTTCTCTTAAATTCTTCTTGTAAAAAGGAATAAGACACAGACACATGTAACAAAGTTCTTTATCACTTTGTAATGAGGATGGCTTTTCCTCCGGTTTCCAGTAAGATATTCCTCATTTATGTCTAAGAACGCCTCAGAATGGCCTTTACTGTCCATATTTCTACGGACATTCAGTTCATAGACACGGAGATAATCTCTAAGACTGACATGTTCTCTAAATTTCCTTTCCTGAGCCTTCACTGGAATTGCGCTTAATGCTCTGTTCGTGGCAATCTAGATTTTTTCTAGCATGCACCACCAAGCCCTTCCAGTCTCTACCAGTTAGCCAGTTTCAAAGCTGCTTGCACATTTTTAGGTATTTGTTATAGCAACACCCCTATTATCTGGTACTGATTTCTGTCTTAGTCCATTTGTGCTGCTGTAACAGAATACCTGAGAGTGGGTAATTTATAAAGTGCAGAAATTTATTTCTTATGGTTCTGAAGGCTGAGAAGTCCAAGACTGAGGTGCTGGTAGGATTGGTGTCTGTTGAGGGCTGCTCTCTGCTTTCTCCTTTTCTCTCTGCTTTCTTGCTTTCTCTTTGCTTTCAAGCTGACACCTTGTTGCTGCATTCTCTGGAGTTGAGGAACACTGTGTCCTTAGATGGCAGAAGGGACAGGAGACCAACAGGGTGTTTCATTCAACCTAAGCCCTTTCATAAGGGTGCTAATTCCATGCATGAGACTGGAGTTCTCATAATATAATCACATCCCCTGGAGGTCCTGCCTCTTAATACCATTACAATGGGGATCCACTTTCAACATGAATTTCGGAGGGGACACAAAACCATAGCAATTGGGAAATCCCATGTATCTTCATTTCAAATCATCTTAATCCTAAATATGCACAGTCATGCATCATGTAATGATATTCCTGTCAATGACACACTACATATACGATGGTGACTCCATAATATCATAGCCTAGGTGTAGTAGGCTGTACCATCCAGGTTTGTGTAAGTACACTCTATGATGTTTGCACAATGATGAAATTACCAAAAAATGTACTTCTCAAAATGTATTCCCATTGTTAAGTGACACAATACTGGTAAGAGTCTTACAGGTACACAGTATTCTTTGGCTGGAAATAAGCTAATGCAGACTAAGCTAAACTATCTTTCCTCAGGCAAATACAATAAATGTTTCCATTCTAACATTTTGTAAGGATTAAAACTAGAAAGTAAGGAGTATTGTAGTGTCAAAATATTTTCGCAGACCTGTTAAGAGCAAATTGATTTTCACAACTCTAAATATTGAGTAAAATTGAAGTAAGGTTTTATTTTTTTCTTAATCAACATTAGAACATTTGGTACTGGGATATAGGCTCTTAATAAATGCCATGAATGCAAGTGGAAATTTGAGGCACAGTATCCCTAAAGCACTTTCCACATAGGCTCTCCTGCTGCAGTTGTTTGTAAATGAAGATCTACATGTAAATGCTAGATTAGACTGAATGATGAATTTAAAACAAGTGGGTGCACTCACTGTGGCCCAAATTAAGCCTTGTTCTAAAGTTGCTATAGCAACATTATCTTTACCAAATGTCCTGCTTTAAAAAATAATTGGAAACATTTCCTGTTATTTAGGAAGAAAAATAAAATCACTGTTAATTTTTTGCATCTCACTACACAAATGTATTATTTTCATGCAACTAAAAAAATTTGCAAATATCATGAATGAATACATGCATTTTAATATAATTATAACAGCAAAATCAAGAAGAATAAGAATGAAATTAGTTTGTAGATATAACATGATATATCTAAGAGTTAAATAAAATATTTGAATAAACATATTTTTCTTCTTTCTTTCTTGAATAACACTTAAAAGCAGAGAGTCATGAATAGTTCCTTTGGGCTTTGTATGTATAAATTATTTACTTAATAGACCATGAACATATTTTTTTCTTTTTTTTTGAGATGGAGTCTCACGCTGTTGCCAGGCTGGAGTGTGGTGGTGCAATCACGGTTCATTGCAACCTTTGACTCCCTGGTTCAAGCGATTCTCCAGCATCAGCCTCCCAAGTAGCTGGGATTACAGGCATGCACCACCATGCCTAGCTAATTTTTGTATTTTTAGTAGAGAGGAGGTTTCACCATGTTGGCCAGGATGGTCTCGATCTCCTGATCTCGTGATCTGCCCACTTCGGCCTCTCAAAGTGCTGGGATTACAGGCATGAGCTACCACACCCGGCCAATATTTCTTTAATATTTGGAGAAAGTTGTGGAATAGTTGAAGTTTTTAGGTTATGGATTGGAAAGTAAATAAATAAATTCAAAGGACCTACATACACATGACATACCAAGAAGCAGAAAGGTCTAAAATATTTTATGAGGGTAGCTCGAGGAACATATATTTGAATTGGACAACAATAACTAAATGATGTACTAAAATTCCAGGCCCAGATGCATTTTTTTTCTGAAAAAATGATTTTAATTCAAACCTATCATTCAAATGTTTTCTTAAAAAGTATTAGTTTCATAAAAAACTATTAGAAAATATTGTAACATTTGAGAACATTTGTAACATTTGAGAAAAGACACATAATTTAGAAGAAGAATAACCTCTCTACACAGCATAATATATATTGTTTAGTAACCTGTGAAAATGTACCCTATATAGTTTGACTCAACATTTCAACCCTTTTTTTTTTCTATACTTTGGAAAGGCATTTTCTCTCAATGTAATTTTAATTCTAAAGTGCCATTTCATGCTTTATTATCTCTGAGTAAGAGTTTTAGTTTATGTTGGCCCTCAGCTTCTTCTGTGAGTCATGAGTTGTATAGCTAAGGATATTTTCCCAGGAATTTGGGTGAGGTGACTAATACTTCTTTCTATATATCAATTAGGTTTTCCTATTTAACAACACTAGACTTCAAAATGAAGTGACATGTTCTGGGAAACAAGATGAAAAATATAGAAGCGGTAACATTTTGGAGAATGCTTAAATCTATTTGCAAAGTGAAAATATTTTGTTTGTACAACCTTTTCTCTGCCACCTCCTTCCCTCACCCAGTTCCATCGCTCTTTCCACTAGGATCAGCCATGCAGAATATTCTGACATAGCTCAAAGCAAAATAAATAGAGAGGAGGATGCCCAGTTTCTGGATTTTGGGTTTTAAACAACTTTCAGGCATTAGTGGGTTGCAACCAGCAGCCCTTATCTCATCTCCTGTAACAGATGTTGACCCTGAGTTTGAAGGTTGCAGCTTTGCCATTTATATGTATAAATGTACATGTGAACTCATCAGCTCCCAAAGTAACTTAAATTTGGCATGGAAACTGTGAGAAAATAGGATTGAATTAAATTTTTCCACTAAAGGCTATGTTGCGACTGTTCAATATTAATTCCATTATAATTACAATTAACGTTATAATTAAGATTTTCTAGTCCTCTACCTCATAAATCCAGCTGATTTCTAGTTTCTAGTTCTGTGTGTTCACTTGGCCTAAAATATTCTTCCTTAAGTTTCTACCTGTATCCAAATCTTTCCCATCTTCTCCAGGAAATCTTCCCTGACTGATGCAACTGTTGTCATCTCCTCACTATCTCCTGTCGCTTGCTTTAGATTAAATGATAGCCAAGCGGGATATTTAAGAGCTTAAATTCTGGGGTCACATCCAACTCAAGTTCGAATCCTGGCATAGGGGCCTAGTAAAACAAATCCATGGAACAAATTAATTATTGGGGGTCAGACACTATTGTAGGTGCTGCAGTACAGCAGTGAGCAAGGCAGACAAGGAACCTATTCTCCTTGAGCTCATATTGAGGTATGGGAAGACAATGAAAAATATTATCTATTGTGGTAGGTTCTGTAAAGGGAGTAAGCGTAGTCATGTAATATAGGGTAATTAAGAGCTCCTATTTGAATGGGAACAGGGGTCAGGAAAAGCCTTCATGAGGGGATGATGTTTGAGTTGAGACCTCAAGATTGAGAAGGAGTCAGCCATGCTAGATGAGGGAAAAAATGTATTCCAGTCAGAGGGAAAAAGCAAGTACCAATATTCTGAGTAGGAAATAACATTTAAGAAGTAGAAAGAAGGCCAGTGGTGGGTAGGGGCTGGGGGAAAAAGCAGTACTTGATAACATTGTAGACTACTAAAAGGGAATTGAATTTCACGCTAAGATTGTGATAAAAACTATGACTTTGTTTAATAGTCACACCAATTTTTGGAAAGTTGAATTGGATCTAAATATTTTAAAGGTATAAAATATCACATAAAATGCCACTATATAATGTATGTACATATATGAGTCATGCATTAAGAACTCCTTATAAAAAACAATTGTGTTGACTTACAATTTTCTTACTCACTCCAGTTGAACATAAATATCCTGGGTCATGACTGGAGTAAGAAGAGTGAAGATTCCCTTGATGTCACACCATGTCACAGAGGCACCAAGAGAGTGAGCTTCTGCCTTTCATACTTCCATATTCTCCTCTACACAGTGATGTTGATAAGAGGAATAAGTGAGGAAACATAGATTCTTGAGCCTGAAGCACAGGGAAGATGTCTGGATTTTTACTGAAAATTTGAGCCTCATCAATGTATGGATGTTTGTAAGTCAAGGCAATGAGATTACCTAAGGATACAGTATACACAGAAGAGCAAAGAAGTCCAAAGGAAGCCCTGGTCAGGCCAACATTTAACCGTGAGTTTAGATGGAGGAAAAGGTGTCATCAAAGACTAATTAAGTTCAGTAAGTAACAGAAAAATCAGAAACCAAAAGAAGAAAAAGATATTTAAAGGAGGAGTACATGATAAACTGTGAGGATGAGTAGCATGCAAACTAAGGCATGTTTGCTGGATTTGGCCACATGAAAATACTTGTAGACCTTGATGAGTACCATTTTTATGGAAAGGTAGAGATAAGTTGCTGCAGTAGGTGAAGGAGTTAGTTAGAAATGAGGAAGGGGAGACAAGGATGTAGTCAACCTGTCGGAGGGATTTTGCAGTGAAATTTGCTGTGAAGCAGCATGGGGAAATGGAGTGGTGGCTATAAACAGATAAACAGATATGTGGACTTTTAAAAGTTGATATTAATGATTAAATATGCATCTTCATTAAAAATTGTGTATCAGTTTTCTCATCTGTAAAATAGGCAAATTTAACAATGATGCTTCAAATGGTTGCCATGAGAATGAAGAGTTATTGCAAGTAAAAGATTAACACCATACTTGGTGCTTTATATGTTCTCAGTAAGTGGTCATTGTTATCACCAGGAACTGTAGAATTCCTTAACACTCAGCATATTTACTCAAATTATTTTTCTTTTTCACTCTTTACTGCCTCAGATATAAGGAGTTATCTTTAAGTAAAGTGCTATGTAAGTGTAGTTCAAGGACAAGAATGAACAGTAAGTT
This sequence comes from Trachypithecus francoisi, assembly GCF_009764315.1. Lineage (NCBI taxonomy): Eukaryota > Metazoa > Chordata > Mammalia > Primates > Cercopithecidae > Trachypithecus > Trachypithecus francoisi. The sequence goes on from NW_022681458.1 coordinate 61,293,802, forward strand.
GTTAATAGAATTAAATCATTATTCAACAATGTGTCCTTAACTCTGTGTTAGGCATTTTGACTATGCATATTTACAAGTATGACTTAGTACAGTCCCTTCCCTTTATTAGTATGCAGAGCTCAGGAGTCCCCAAGACCACCTTTACTTCTCACACGTACTGTGAGATCAGGGATCCAAGACTACCCTCAGGTTAGATAATTCTCTAAAGGGACTCACAGATCTCAGAAAGCTGTTACACACATGGTTACAGTTTATTACAGTGAAAAGATACAGATTAAAATCAGCAGAAGAAAGAGGCACACAAGGCAGGGCTCAGAGACCTTAAGGCACAGGGCTTCCAGTTATCCTCTCCCAGTGAAGCCATGTGTGCAGTACCTATTTCTCCAGCAACAATGTGTGAAAATACACATGGAACATTGCCCACTGGGAAGCTCATTTGAGCTTTGGTGTCTGGAGTTTTGATTGTAATCCAGTCACCCATCCACTACTCATATGGCTAATCTTAGTTTCCAGCGCTTCCAGAGGTCAATCTGACACCTTGCAGTCTGAGGTCCCTATGGCCCCAGACCCCAAGTAAACGAAGATGTTTTAATCAGGCAGGACACTCTATGGGCTTAGAGGTTGCCTCCCAGGAGCCAACTGCCAAGACCAGACCTCTCTTTGGCAAGGTTTATCGTTTGCTGTACAATTTATAATGGTGGAGGAGATAATATATAAAGGCATAAAACCTACATACAATACATGATACAATACATGTTTAACTAATGATTCAAGTCAGTAAACAGTATCATAATGTCAGAGGCATTTGAATCACAGCAACTCCATCTTGAACAGGGGCTGAGACCTACTGGGCTGCATTCCCATATGGTTAAGGCTTTCTAAGTCACAGGATGAGATAGGAGGTCAGCACAAAATACAGGTCATAAAGACCTTGCTGATAAGACAGGTGGCAGTAAAGAAGCAAATTAAAACCCACCAAAACCAAGATGGTGGCAAGAGAGACCTTCGGTCATCCTCCATGCTACACTCCCACCAGAAACATAACAGTTTACAAACACCATGGCACTGTCAGGAACTTCTCCTATATGGTCTAAAAAAGTGAGGCATGAATAATCTACCACTTATTTAGCATATCATCAAGAAATCACCATAAAAATGGGCAACCAGCAGCTCTCAGGTCTGCTCTGTCTATGGAGTAGCCATTCTTTTATTCCTTTACTTTCCTAATAAATTTGCTTTCAGTTTACTTTATAGACTTGCCCTGAATTCCTTCTTGCCTGAGGTTCAAGAACCCTCTCTTGGGGTCTGAATTGGGACCCCTTTCCTGTAACAATAATGCTAGGATATGTTTACATACTAAATAGCTTATTGAAATAGTACTCACTGTAGCTATTTAGAGAAAGACAAGAGTTGGAGCTAAGGGTTGGGCAAAAAAAGAAATTCTAGAAAAACAGCTATATGAATTGGACCTTGAAAGATTACCCGGATTTGAAAAGATTACCTGAGAGAAAGGTGAATTATTGGGGTTCAGGTCAATTCTGAGCAGGATCATCAGAGTCAGAATGTGGTCACAGAGTCCTTCATAGTGGACAGAAGAAAACTAGGAATGTGGTTGATAAGTTGAGGGGAAAAAAAAGAATAGTGGTATGAAAGAAAATCTTTGCCTAAATAACAACTTTATATAAAGCCAGCTTTGTGCCTCAGAAGGGATAATTTCCTGTCTCCTTCCCTTCTGCCAGCTGCCAGCATTCACACACTTGGTATTGATGGTTAGGCTTCTGTGGGCTAATCTGGGATTGTAATTGCCATTTATAATTCCAATTCCAGAGGGAAAAAAATTCGTTTTCGTTTAAAGAGTGTCTTTTAGAAAAATTTGGGGAACATAAGTGTTTTGTTTCGTTTTGGGTATTTACTTCTCAATGTCTGAGCTTGGGCTGTGAGGAAGGAGAATAGCATCAATGTTGTCTATACTATCCTCAAACAATTTTGCAGAATTTTGGAGTGAATTTCTAGCCATTTTGAGAATATATAACTCACTTCTAGTTACTTAGTATTTCTTAACAACAGCAATATTTATGAATGAATATTTGAAAACTATTACCTGAAAAAGATGTAGATGTTGCTTCCAGGTGCATGGTGAAAGTGGCTTATACAGGTTGAATAAAAATTACTGCCATTTTCAGAATATTGATGGCTGCTGGAAAGAAAATATAGGGTATCTGAGCTCTGGAAAGTTTTGGAAAAACTCAAAAAATTTCCATCTGCGCCTCAGAAGGAACAATGTTAACTGACCTGGAAAGATAAAATGGATTGCATAAGAAAATATATTCAGTTTCTTAATATTGTTAGATAATTGATCGAGTTCTGGAACTTCAGTGATATCTTTCCTATTCAACTGAATTTCTCCCATTCTTCTGAAGGAATTGAATGCAAAGCAAATGAGAAAGGCAACTTTGCAAAACCCCTATCTTCATCATAAATGTATTACATTCCTCTAATAAGAACTTGCTCTCACCCAGCAGAGGATTTCAGATGATTCTTTTTATCTCAGGGAAAAGAGAAAAATCTGATATGCATTCAAAACCTATGATGTCCTACTTATTAGATAACTTATTGCATTAGCATTTGACTAGTTTGAACTCCTGATTTCTAGCCTAGAGTAAGAAAAAGGTCAACTAGAATTATATTTAAAAGGAGATGTGTTTATCATTGTTATAATCAACACTGTTCCAGTATTGTAAGGCTCATCAGTAAAATTGCCAGTGCTCCTTCTTCACATTTGATGATTTCTTCTGCTTCAGTTTTGAGCATTTAATATGCCAAATATACTGAGGTTTTCACTAATAAAGTTCACTCAAGCAGAGTCAGCACCAATTTATATCTATGACGCGGGCTATACTTTTATAAGGAAATGACATATTCAGAAAAGCACACAAGTTGTGGAGTCACTGGGGCATAGTAGAAGCTCAAATTCTGATCCTCTACTTTTCTGGGCAGAGTGACCTTGGGAAAATAACTTCTTCATCTACACAATGTAGCATTGTTGTTAAAACTTGGCAAAATATCTTCTAAAATATGCCTACCACATAATGATCATGTAATAAATGTATTTTCTGTTCCCATCTTTCCAATACCTGAGCACCACTCTCAAATGAAAATATCAGCGGCCATGGGCATCACAAACATTCTGAAGAATACAGTTTTCCAGCATTGGATAGTATCTGTTGCAAAGGTAATGAGGGGGCCCATAGTGAAAGTTCTCAATGGATCAGCCACAGCAATAAAATGCTAGAAAAAGAAATTGTTACATGATCTTTTATGATTAAATGCACAGATTAAAAAAGAAACAAACTGATATTTACTGAGGGCACACACAGTCTTGACACTTTTATCTCATTCATTTAATTTTTATGTGAAATCTGAAGGAATGTTGGCATTATAGTAGAGTACGAACAACACTGGGTTTGAGTTCTGGCTCAGCCCCTTGCTATCTATGTGTCATTGAGCAAATTATTAAACTTTTTAAGCTTCACATTTTTGCCCAAAAATGGACATAATAATGGTATCCACTTCACAGAGTTGTTTAAGGATTATTTGTAATAATGCCTATAAAACACAATACAGTTCCTGGCATATAATTACAAATGTATTGTTAGTTGTAATAAGACACTGCAGTCTCAAAGTGTTTCACAAAGTTTGAATTAATGACTTCTTGCCTCAGAATCCCTGGGGATCTTGTTAAATAAGAAGACTCCTGGGCCCAGCTCCACATCTAATGAATCAGAATATCTGGGCAGGGCCGCAGTTGAAGAGTTTGTCTTTTAAGAAGCTGTCTAGGTGCAGTTGAAGCCAGCTACTGATGTTATCCATGATCCATTCACTCCTCTCCTGGTAGCTATACCTTGATTTCCATCTGGGAGAATTATTCTTCTGGCTCCAATCATTTTTGCTTTTGGCAGAGCATCTGACCTGTCACTGATGCCTTGTTGTCATTTCCCTGGTCACAGAGACTGGGTTCACTCTGTCCCTAGCAAAGGTGACGTAATGCAAGTAGGCTTTTGCTAGAATGCTAGGACAAAGGTAAGTCCTCTTTCCTACTGGATGAGGATGTGCCCCTGGGCATAATAACAGCCATCTGTGACCATGAGGTAGGATGGCTGTCTGAGAGTGAAGTCAGAAGAAGCAGAACCAAAAGATGGAAAGACAGAAGTCTCTCAGGCTGGTGGTGTCATCTGTAACCTTGATCTAGCTACACCTAAAGCCAGACTGATTTCTGCAGTTCTTGATTATTTAGCCAATGTATTCTTTTGGGTTAGAGCATTTTGGATATGTTTCTCTTTGTTACATGTGACTAAAGCCTAACAAATCAGATAACCCATGTTCAATTTCTTTGTTAAATGCACACTAGCTGGGTTTTCAGTCCATACCCATCCCTGACTTGACACACTGGGCATTTTCAGATTCCTTCTGCCAAGGCTGAAGCAGGCTAAGGAGACTCCTAGATTTCTCACTTCTAAGATGATACCTGAATCTTAGCCTACTAGGACACAAAAAATAAGTCCAAGAAAGTGCCTTTCTAACTTTGATGTTTTGGTTAAAACTTGGTTCTGCTAGTTAGAGGTTACAAATTCCAATCATTAAAGGGAGCACGGCAGGAAAAATGAATAAGTAAAACAGGCTGGGAGTTGGAAATATGCCACTTGCTTCTTAAGTCCAAGGAAAACATCAAGGCAAATCTGAAATTAAATGCCCAGTCTCAGTGTTAACAAGGCAATAGGGAGTAGAGATACTAGAGTATTGTAGAGCTCTTGCCTCCTTTAAAGGCAGCAGGGGTTATTTAGCTTAAGCCAAAAGTTACCATGTGGGAATTCAGTCCCGGATTACTAGAGTTATCAGGCATCTTGAATTTTATATTAAATCTCTTGAATTTTAAATAGTAACAGCTAATTCAAAATTTAAAAACATTCTATGCAAGCTGACACAGTGAGGGCCAAACATAACACACATGAAGCAGCTTAGGATCTCCTGTATAGACCTTCCAAGAGGTGGCAGAGGACAGTGTTATCTGAAGAAAGAGGCTTTCACAATTAGAAGATTATCCCGGGTCCATCTACAGACACATGGGAGAGAAAGAAGAGAAAATATCCATAATTGGACATTGTAGGCAAGGAGAAATGTCTTCTCTCCATCTACAGCATCTATAGGCTAGCTTGGTAACTTGTATTAGGCAGTCCTAGGAGTTCATTGTAATTTTTTTTTTTTTTTTTTTTTTTTTGAGACGGAGTCTCACTCTATCGCCCAGGCTAGACTGGAGTGCAGTGGCATGATCTTGGCTCACTGCAACCTCTGCCACCCTGATTCAAGCAATTCTCCTGCCTCAGTCTCCTGAGTAGCTGGGATTATAGGCACCTGCCACTGAGTCTGGCTAACTTTTGTATTTTTAGTAGAGACAGGGTTTCATCATCTTGGCCAGGCTGTTCTTGAACTTCTGACATTGCGATCCACCTGCCTCAGCTTCCCAAAGTGCTGGGATTACAGGCATGAGCCACCACACTTGGCCTGTTGTACTCTTAACTCATATAAGGTCTTCTTCCTCTCAGGGGCAGCAAACCTTTATCTCCTTCTAGAAGTTAGATCATGTTGCTAATAGTCTCTGCTCACTTGTCTTTTACTTTTCCCTTTGTAGAGCTGGTATAAATTTTCAATTCTTTTTTCTTTCCAGGAGATGTAATTGGCCAGAAATCCGGCCCCAGGCAACTACTGCTTAACTTTATAATGAAGAGCTCATTTGGTTAACAAATTATGTTTCTATACACTTTTAACATAGACTTATCTAAACTGTGGTAATCTCTTCCTACTCAACACATATTCATTTCACTTTCAATATCCAGATATCTGGGTAAGGCACAGAGAGTCAACAACAAAAAGGTTTTTAAAGTTATGTCTTTCCACTTTGTTTCTACGAGATGGGGAGGCTTGTGATAATTGCATCCATATGGCCTTCTCCTTCTTAACATTTGTACATAGGTAGATAGAAGCACGCTAAATGAACATCCAAGGTAGTCCAGAAAAGAAAAAGGAGATCCCAAAAGGGATATTATGAAAACTTTGGGGAGTGAGAAGGTGGTCTCCTATTTTGCCTTCACACTAATGAGGAAAGATAGAGAGGTAGCTTATGGCTGCCCAGCTCCCAGTAACCCATTTTCACCCTATCCACCTTAGCCCTTTCCACATACACAAAAATATTCATGGCTCTAGGCTACTCCTTTAACTTCTAATTTTGGGGCTATTGTTCTAATTCCTTTTATTCCAGCAAAATCAGGAGAATTGGGTAACCAACAGAGGGCTATTGCTCAGATGATCAGAGAAGGTTCCTGTCACAGGAATAAATGTCTGCTATTTTCTTGACTAGTTAATGAAATACTTAGAAAAAAAATCTGAACATAAACTGAAGGAGTAAGAAAGATGAGACTGAAACCAACATAACAGTTTATCTTATTGGTCAAATGGATATGAAATCAACAATATCTGTTGACTAATATCTGGTTCTTCTTTCATTTCTAGTACATGAGAGACTGTACTTGAAGTCAAGTGGGCCATGTGACTAGTTCTGAGCAACAGGAATATAGCACAGAGTAAGAAAGTATGAAGCCTTTATATACTCTCTTCTCTTGAAAGAAGACCACATATCTCAGGGAGTAAAAGCCCAGTTGGTGGAGCCACCTTAAGCCTAGGATCCTGAGTGTTCAAATGAATCAGGGCCTAAAGCCAACAAAAAATAAACACATTTCACTGGGCAAGAAAAAAATAAACCTCAGCTGTGTTAAGCCCTCAAGAATTCAGAGTGATTTTTAAAATTGTGACACAGCACAGTTTACCCTGCCTAATAAAAAAAGATGCTGAGAGGCAAGGAGATTGCTTCGTTTCTGGAACTTGGGGAAAGAAATTAAAAGCAGGGAAGCAGCTAACTAGTGGTAAATTTTTCTGTCTTCCTTCTGTCCTCCTGCCTTTCTTTAATTCTTGTTCTACACGCAAAAAATGCACCCATTCTGTCAATTTTCAATTCTATATTCACACATATGCCAACTTTATAAAATGAAAATAACTGGTGAAATATATAAAGTGCACAGCTTAGTCTTGCACACAATTTCAATTAAAAATTTATGTATTTAAATGCATTCATGGGGGGAGGCATTAGCATGAAAAGCAGATGAGAAGGTGGTTTTCAGTTCTAGTCGGTTTTCAATTCTTCTTGTGAACTTTTCTAGATATGTACCTACCTCTTTATTCCAAAGATATCCAGAATCCTGGGGATGTTTTCAACCCTGTTAAAATCTATATCCAGAGAACCAGAATTAAAGTCATTCACACATTTTCTGTATGGCAGGTGCTGTGGCTGTATCTACCCTCAAGGGAGCTCCCAGGTTTGTGGGAAAGCTAGCATACAAATAAATCCTTCACGTGAAGAGTGTTGCAGCAGACATCAACACAAGGGTAGGGACTGGGAGAAGCAAGAATGTAGGTGGTGGTGGTCTTGAGATGTCAAGAAAAGATTTACTGAAGACATGGCAACTTGCTCTTTAAGAAATTATTCTAGTGACAAAATAGTAGTTGTCTATAATGGAGATGGTTGGGACTGGAGGCAGACAACAACATTAAGCAGGAGGCAATGTAGTTATAACCAACAGTTAGCAAGAAGGATGAAGAAGGGACTTGTGGCAGAGATATTAAGAGGCAGACAGTAATTTGGATTTGACGAGAAAAGAAGAGGGAGGAGTCTAAGAATATTCTACACTGGGTTCAGGGATTTTTTTTCTTACAGTGGGCAGCTAGTATTTTAGACTTTGTGGGCCATGTGTAGTCTGGTGTTTTCTGGTAATCTTTCATCTTTGTTTTTTTGTTGTAATCTTTCAAAAATGCACAGGCCATTCTTAGTTTTAGGCATGGTTATCATCCTTAGGCCGTAGTTTGCCAACCCATGTTCTAGATTAAGACATCCCAAGGGGGATATCTTTAGTCACATAAGAGAAGGAGAGACGGTTCAGGCAGGCTGTAAAGAAAAACTGAAAAGCACTGGTCAATTCTTTTAACCTGTTCACTGTTTGATCACAAATAGAAATGTTCTCTCTCAGTAAAGTTGAAATTTTGATATAGTGGTCAAATTGCCCTTTATTGAACAATCTGATTTTATAACATATTCTTTGTTTTAGGAAATAAACCTTTGACTCATTGATCTTGTAGTGTTTTCATTCTAAGTCCTACATGCCCGTACATGCTTTTGTTTTGCATTTGTCAGACTTTGGCTACAAAGTCCTAAATATTTGGTATTAAGAATAGTTTCTATTACAAAGCCATAATTCATTATATATTTTTAATGGTGGTTGCTTTTTGGTTTGATGTATAATATGTGCTCAATGTTATTAAAAGATATGGATGGTGCCATATCTTTAATGACAATGATAGATTTCCACTGAAAAGTAAATTCATGTTCATTTAAAAATCAATGCTTTAGAAGACTTAAATAGTCCCAACTTTGGGTGTATATTGAACAATTTGTAGAGATGCTCTTCAATACTATTTGTATTTTTACATTTGGATTAAAACATGAGGGCTAAGAAATATTTCTGTTGGCCGGGCGCAGTGGCTCAAGCCCGTAATCCCAGCACTTTGGGAGGCCGAGACGGGCGGATCACGAGGTCAGGAGATCGAGACCATCCTGGCGAACAAGGTGAAACCCCGTCTCTACTAAAAAAAAAATACAAAAAAACTAGCCGGGCGAGGTGGCGGGCGCCTGTAGTCCCAGCTACTTGGGAGGCTGAGGCAGGAGAATGGCGGGAACCCGGGAGGCGGAGCTTGCAGTGAGCTGAGATCCGGCCACTGCACTCCAGCCTGGGCGACAGAGCGAGACTCCGCCTCAAAAAAAAAAAAAAAAAAAAAAAAAGAAATATTTCTGTTATATTCTAAACATAATTTCTAGGTCTTCAATATGAACAACTGCTTCTTTGTTTTCTAATTATGTATTAAAATGCACGTACAGGGATGCACACAATTAATTCCTGATCATCTGAAGGTGGATTACCCTGTTTTCAGACGGAGGTAGTTAAGGTACAGCAGGGATTTGGGATCGGGTGACTTCCCCTACAAGGGCATGCAATCAAGCTGTAATTATTTGCCCTGATTATTAGCAACCCAGTGGTTGGAGGACTGGTTTCCAGGTCTGGATGCATGGAATCTGGCACACATCATTCGCTCCATCAGCAGTCTTACCCAGAGTTTGGGTTCTCAGCTTCTGCACCTTGAAAAGCTGTCCTTCAACTCCAGTCTTCTAATTACCTAATGACTCAGCCTTCCTGGGACGTAAGAGCACCCCAGATATTTGACTAATCTGCAAAGTGGTTAATCTACTGAAAGTTAATGAACAGTCAACTGTGATTTGATCTGAACTGTGCATGGTTTTGAGTTATCTGTAGCTTACCTTATTTCCACCCACCCTCCAAAATTCTATTGATAATCAAACATTAACTGTGATTGCATATTCTCCCCCAAATTTCCCTATGCATGTAATTTTACAGCATTCTAACCAATCCTGTTTTTTTCTTCCAAAAGTTTCATTTCTTTTCAGGGATTCTAAGATATAGCCCTATATATTTTAAATATGATACTCACGGGCATATGTAAACATTGCCCAACTTACAAGTTTGGTTTTTGATGTTCAGCTCTGAAAAACTGGGCTGAAATTGATGTCTAAACTTAGGGAATAGCTTCCAAATGCTTTGAACTTTTTAGTCTAGCTACTTCTTTGCTCCAAAATGTGTTTACTTGATGGCGTCATCCGTATCTTCTAAATTTTTACTACATTCTTTAATTCTAATACATCAAGGCCAAACAAGTAAAAAGAAAAAAAAAGTTTAAGAAAAGAAAAAAGAACCAAATGAAGAAATATATTACCTTAAATGGAAACCCACAAAGTGCTTTATTCTTTCATTATTAGAAGAAGAGTAGTTAACAGAATGGGTTAGTGACAAGGAGATATCAGAATGACATGGAAAGAAGAAGCAATTTAGGAATCCAAGTAGAAGAAAAGTGAGTGACGAGAGAAAGAGAAAGAGTGAAAGAAAACCCAGAGCTGTTGCTAGCCTCATTCCAAGTTGCATGCCTTGGCTCTAAACACTTTGAATATAAGAGAAGTGGGAAGAATATTAACATTCGTAGGAAGGCTGGAGGCAGAGCACACACAAAATCCTGACATGTTTCTGAATGAAAGCTGTGGGTGTGAAAGCAAAGTAAGCTTTGTTCTCAGGTATTTTTTTTTTCAAGAAAGTTTCATTCTGTCTCTTAGGTTATAGTGTTATAATAGTAGCGTGATAATAGCTCACTGCAGACTTGAACTCCTGGGTTCGAGTGATACTCCCACCTCAGCCTCCTGAGTAGCTAGAATTTTAGGAAGCCATAACGTCTGGTTCGCCTGGATATTTCTATGAATCACACTTTATATGTTCTTCCTATATCTCTGGTAGGAGACTCAAGGCAAATCTTGGAGAATACATTTACCTAGTTAGAAAACATAGCTATCAGTTTGTATGTGCCATGTTATATCTGGTACCATATTGCTAAATCAGATTGCTCAGGGAGCCTGGTTTACATTTGGAAAATATATTAGTCTGTTTTCATGCTGCTGGTGAAGATATACCCGAGACTAAGTAATTTATAAAGAAAATGAGGTTGAATGGACTCACAGTTCCACATGGCTGGTGAAGTCTCACAATCATGGCAGAAGGCAAAAGGCGTGTCTTACATAGCAGCAGGCACACAGAGAACGAGAGTGAAAGGGGTTTCCCTTTACAAAAACCACGAGGTCTCATGCAGCTTATTCACTACCACAAGGACAGTATGGGGGAAACCACCCCCATGATTCAATTATCTCCCACCAGATTCCTTCCACAACGTGGGAATTATGGGAGCTACAATTAAAGATGAGATTTAGGTGGGGACACAGCCAAACCATATGAGAATACACCTAGCTCCCTTGTTTCCTCTTAAACATTTTATTTCCCTCCTCAATCTCTTAAATTTAAATATGTGAACAATACAGGAAAATTAAATTGACTGAGACAAGGTAGATAATCAATAAATATGATCCGTCCTGCTTCTGCTCCTTTATCCCCTTTTCTTGGACTGTACACTTGCAAGCTTTATCATGGATGCCCAGATCTCCAAGGGTGCTATTCTGCAGGACCTGGGGATTGCAGCACACTAGAGGTCTGCAATTATTTCCTCCTTACCCTCAGAACTTGCATCGCTCTGGTAGTCATTAAATATGTTCAGACATTCCACTTCTCTGCCTCCCAGGTATATCTGTCTCCTTGTGGTTGGATAAGTTCACGTGACGAATTCTGGTTACTGAGTTGGGAGTACAAGTAAGGATTATCTCTTCTAGGCCAAGGGATTGAATTACTAGCGCAAGATTCTCTAGGATACTTTTGTTCTAGGCTCTAGTGTCCAACAATATTTGAGTTAGTGGCTACCTTACTAGCCTGGATCCCTGGCCTGTGAAGAGATAGCAGAGACCCAGCTCATCTGCAAAGGACATGGAATGAAAGTGAGAGATAAGCCATTGTTTTCAGAAGCCAATGAATACTGGGGACATATTTTCCTTTAGCATAGCTGAGTTATAACCTGAATAATATACTGTCTCATACTTCACCCCCCTCATTAGGATATGTTAAAATTTAGACTCATTGAGGGCAAAGACTTTATCTATGCTGTGATGTTCTTTTACGTATACTCTGCCTGTGCAGAGCCTAGAGCATGGGCAATAGTCACTCAATAAATGTTTTTTTACTCTAAAAATAAATGACACACTCTACTGTTGTTGTGGTGACAATAAGAGGTTAACAAATGTGGTTATTCATGCACATGAATTACAACTCTATTAGCTAAGTAAGTCACGGGTTTTTGTTCCAAATACTACTTAATGGTGATTACAGATACATTGGAGGGCTGGCTGGAGATGATTCTAGTTAGATCAGTTTTCTGGGCTCTTTCAGAAAATGTCACTTGGGCAGCTACCTGAATGGCCTCATGAATAGAAAGGCTCTGAATCTACTTAAGACTAGATATGAGTTATTGAGAGGGCTAATTGATACAACTGAGAGGACAAGAGAAAGAGCCAGAAAGTGCCTTGACAACTGTGTTAAATAGGCCTAGCTTATCAACCTATCACCCTATCTGTAGTTAAATCTCAGAACAACTTAACTATAACTTAGTTGAATTTTTGGAGAGATTCTAGCTGTGAATTTTAAAGGACATTTCATTTTTTTCAAAGAAAAAGGAAATAAAATTTTGCTTAATAGTAAACAAAATAGGTTTATTTATTTTGTCACCTTGGAATTTACTTCTTCTAAATACCTCCTAAAAAGCTTGTAAATGGGAAGATTTTATAGAATAGACACCCTGCTCTGTGATTATAGTCCCTTTTATTATGAACTAAAAGCAGTTCATAATAAAAGTATTAACGTCTTCTGCTAAGAGTTGTGTTGGGAATTCTGTGGCACGCTGGTGCCCAAAGAAGGAAGCTAAAAATATGGGTGAACATTTCTCAGAGGCCGATTCAGGTTGCAAGAGCTGGATCCTGAGACCCGTTCAATTACAACATTGAAAGGTCCTGTCAAATGAATTTCAGCCTGGCCATTTAGGGTGGGTGAGGGTAGCACTAATGCATATGGGCAATAATCAGTTCTTAAGCAGGTGAGTGGTGATGTTGGGTGTTAAGTAGTGCCTTGCTTTGTGTCTAAACAGCGACCCTGGGTTTGTCATAAATGACTCATTATTTTGAGGTTTGTTTCTTCAATACCTAGTTTACTGAGAGCTTTTAACATAAAGGGATGTTGAATTTTGTCAAAAGCCTTTCTGAATCTATGGAGATAATCATGTGGTTTTTGTATTTAGTTATATTTGTGTGGTGAATCACATTTATTGATTTGCATATTTTGAACCAACCTTGCATACTGGCAATGCAGCCTACTTGATGGTGGTAGATTCAATTTTGAGTGCTGCTAGATAGTTTGCCAGTATTTTGTTGGGGATTTTTGTATCAATGTTCATCAAGTATATTGGCCTGAAATTTTCATTTATTGTTGTGTCTCTGCCAAAATTTTGGCATCAGGATGATGCTGGCCTCACAGAATGAGTTGGGGAGCCCCTCTTCCTCGTTTTTTGGAATAGTGTTAGTAGAAATGGTACCAGCTCTTCTTTGTATGTTTGGTAGAATTCGGCTGGGAATCCATCTGGTCATTGGATTTTTTTGGTTAGTAGGTGTATTAATTTGTTTTCATACTGCTGATAAAGAAATACCTGAGACTCGGGAATTTACAAAGGAAAGAGGTTCAATTGGACTTACAGTTCCACGTGGCTGGGGAAGCCTTATAATCACGGCAGAAGATGAAAGACTAATCTCACATGGCGGCAGACAAGAGAAGAGGACTTGTGCAGAAAAACTCCCCCTTATAATAACCATCAGATCTCGTGAGACTTACTATCACAAGGACAGCATGGGAAAGACCTGCCTCCATAATTCAATTACCTCCCACTGACATGTGGGAATTCAAGATGAGATTTGGGTGGGGACACAGCCAAACCATATCAGTAGGCTATGTATTATTGATTAACTTTTGGAGCTTATTATTGATCTGTTCATGGAATCAATTTCTTCCTGGTTCAGTCTTGGGAGAGTGTATGTGTCTAAGACTTTAGTCATCTCTTATAGTTCTTCTATCTTGTGTACATAGCCACAGCCAATATTATACTGGATGGGGAAAAGCTGGAAGCATTCCTCTTGAAAACTGGCACAAGACAATGATGCCTTCTCTCACCACTCCTATTCAACATAGTATTGGAAGTCCTGGACAGGGAAATCAGCAAGAAAAAGAAATAAAGTGCATCCAAATAGGAAGAGAGAAAGTCAAACTATCCCTGTTTGCAGACAACATGATTCTGTATCTAGACAATCCCATAGTCTTGGCCCAAAAGCTCCTTCAACTGATAAATGACTTCAGCAATGTTTCAGGATACAAAATCAATGTAGAAAAGTTACCAGCATTCCTATTCACCAACAACAGTCAAGTTGAGAGCCAAATCAAGAATGCAGTCCCATTCACAATTGCCACAAAAAAACATAAAATACCTAGGAATACAGCTAACCAGGGATGTAAAATTTCTCTACAATGAGAACTACAAACCACCGCTCAATGAAATCAGAGATGACACAAATGGGAAAACATTCTATGCTCATGGATAGGAAGAATCAATATAATTAAAATAACTGCCAAAAGTAATTTATAGATTCAATGCTATTGCTATCAAACTACCAATAACATTCTTCAGAGAACTAGAAAAAAACTATTTTAAAATACACATGGAAACAAAAAAAAACCCTAATAGCCAAGGCAATCCTAAGCAAAAAGAACAAAGCTGGAGGCTTCACCTTACCTGGCTTCAAAATATACTACAGGGCTACAGTAACCAACAGAGCATGGTACTGGTACAAATACAAACACATAGACCATGGAGTAGATTAGAGCACCCAGAAATAAGGGTATGCTCCTACAACCATCTGGTCTTCAACAAAGCTGACAAAAATAAGCAATGGGGAAAGGACTCCCTATTCAATAAATGTTGCTGAGATAACTGGATAGTGGCTGATCCCCTTCTTACACCATATACAAAAATCAACTCAAGATGGATTAAAGGCTTAAATGTAAAGCCAAAAACTATAAAAACCTTGGAAGACAACCTAGGCAATACCATTTTGGACATAGGAATGGACAAAGATTTTTTGACAAAGACGCCAAAAGCAACTGCAACAAAAGCAAAACTTGACAAGTGGGATATAAGTAAACTTAAGAGCTTCTGCACAGAAAAAAAAAAAATTAACAGAGTAAACAGACAACGTACAGAATGGGAGAAAATATTTGCAAACAATGCATCTGAAAAGGTCTAATATCCAAAATCCATTAGAAACTTAAATTTACAAGAAAAAAAAAAACCCATTAAAAAGTGGGCAAAGGACATGAACGGACACTTTTCAAAAGAAAAAAAAAATACATGTGACCAACAGGCATATGAGAAAAAGTTCAATAACACTGATGATATTGAGAGAGATTGAGAGAAACGCAAATCAGAATCACAATGACCATCTCACACCAGTCAGAATGGCTATTACTAAAAAGTAAAAATATAACAATGCTGGCAAGGTCTTGGAAGCCAGTAATCTATTTGGAGAAAATAGAATACTTCTATGCTGTTGGTGGGAGGATAAATTAGTTCAACCATTGTGGAAAGCAGTGTGGTGAATCCTCAAAGACTTAAAAACAGAAATACCATTCAACCCAGCAATCCCATTACTGGGTGTATACCCAAAGGAATATAAATCTTTCTATTGTAAAGACACATGTAAGCATATGTTCACTGAAGTACTATTTACAATAGAAAAAAACAGGGAATCAACCTAAATGCCCATTAATGACAGACTGGGTAAAGAAAATGCAGCACATATACACAATGGAATAGTAAGTGGTCATAAACAAGAATGAGATCATATTTTTTGCAGGAACATGAATGGAGCTGGAGGCCATTATCCTTAGCAAACTGCAGTAAGAACAGAAAACTTGATATCATGTGTTATCACTTATAAGTGAGAGCTAAATGATGAGAACTCATGGACACAAAGAAGGGAACAACAGATACTGGAGCCTACTTGAGTGTGGAGGGTGGGAGGAGGGACAGGAGCAGAACAAATAATTATTGGGTCGTAGGCTTAGTATCTGTATGATGAAATAATCTGTACAACAAACCCCTGTGACATGAGTCTACCTACATAATAAACCTGCACATATACCCTTGAACCTAAAATAAAGGTTAAAACAAACAAACAAACAAACAAAAAACAGCGGCCATCCAACAGAATCTAAACAGACTGTGGTACAGAAAATAGAAATGGAAGTCATGAACAGAGTAGAGACCTTGCACTTCCACAAAGTAAATCGAGTTTTAGAGTAGAACTCAAGTTCAACTAGAGCACCAAGCAAAAAGCTATCCTAGTGAGTCAGAAAATGAATGTAAAAAGATGTAGACAATAATTCCATGGGAAAGTTACATTACATATTTTTAAATAATTATTTATTTATCTTACTACTAAAAAGTCAAGAATGATGGGAGGTAGATAAGATTTCTTTCCTTACAGTGATAGTCCACTGTAACCAACTAATTGTATGGAGTCAACTTACCAAGACTGAAAATTGTCTTAAGTTATATTTTGAAATTTGTATATTATTAGTTCTTTTTGTTTTCAAAATTTGGCAAAAAATAGAAATTCTAGATATTGTAAATATTTAACAGAACATGTGTTACAAAAGGATATAATATTTAAAATTAAATTATCACAATCACACCTTAGGTTTTACTTTGAAACTAAAAATTATTAAAGAGAAATGTGTTTAATTGATAAAGTTATAGTTTATGAACAATCTATTCTTTAAATTGTAAACTAAACATGGTAAACTTGTAAGCAAATGATTGAGTTATTAATCATATATTTACATGTTTATAAAAAGCAGCAGACTTCTAGATTTCTTATGAGTGATACAAGATTTAGTGTTTGACTCACAGATCTCTTTTTACCCTCATCTTGGGTGATATCTCTACTCATTAATTTTACTCTGTGGTATTACAACTAGAGGATACAGCACAACATTTTAAGGAAGATTGAAGCCTATGGGCTCAGATTGCTTGGAGTTTGAATCCTGGCTCCTAACTGTGTGACCCAATCAGCTTACTAACTGTGACACTTATCCTGAATGTTTACATTTATAAAATTGCTCATAATTTCTGCTGTATAAAGTCATTCTGGTCTTTAAATGGGATGACAAATGTAAAGTTCCTTGACTTCATCAAATGATCTGTAAATTACAGATATTATTTACTATCTACACATGTAAGTCCTTGTGGATGTTGCACAGAAACAACACATTCAGGTTGTCAAAATAGAATTTACTGCCTTCACATCTAAATTAACTTCTCTCTGAATTCCCTATCTAACTGTTTCAAATCTAATCTCCTATATCTAACCAATCATTGAAAACTAACAATTTTACTTTATATATGTCTACCATTACCTTAGGTTAGCCCTTCACCCTTGGCAGTCCTCAGTCTCTCACCTGCACTTCTGTATCAGCCCTCTACTTTGTCCCCTTTATTCTAGTGCTCTACTTCCTTTTCCCTCCTCCCACTCCATGTATTCATCCTCCATAAAGCAGTCAGAGTGCTCCATCTAAAACACAAACCTAACTGGGTGACTTCCTTAGGAACTCCCAATGGCTTTCCCTCACTTATGGAAGTAAGTCTGAGCTCATAGCATGATCTACAAACTTTAGGTGTCATGTGCGGCATCCAAGCTTTTACCTTATTTTCTTTTCCTCCAGAAAGGTATCCTTGTATCCCAAGTTAAGTAAAATATCATGCACTTTGCCCACGTGCAGTCTATGATTCCCTCTCATTGATCACTTCTATATGGCATTGAAATCATTCTTGAGGATGTCTTCTCTACATTACTGTAAGCCTCTAAATTGTTATGATATGGCTTGCTCATCTTGCACATTAAGGGCCGGATCCTTAGTAGGTTCTTAATGTTTCATGGAACTGTTGAACTTTATTTAATTTTTCTCAATATTTCTCCCTTCCTTTCTACCATTAAGAAATAAAAGGAAAGAAGATTCTGTCTCCTACATTTTCCATACTTCTGGAAATACTACAGCTCTGTTTCTATCATTTTCCACTCTTCTATTTCAAGAATTGGGATTCTGGGGCAAAAACAGCCTACAAAAGTCCCATAATGCAAATGTTTGTGAAAAATTGGTCATCTATAGACCATTCTGAAGATGCAGAACCAAACTTGGAAAGAATTGAGCAAGCTCAGGGACTCTGAATTTGCCCAGAAAGAAGTAAAACTAATAAGCAAATGAAACCCATTATAGGTAAGGAGGAGAGGAAGATATAGTCTTCTCTGAGACTAGACCAATTTAGATGACCTCTAAAGGTGTGCTGTCCAATGTGGAAGCCACTAGCCACATATGGTTATTGACCACATGACATGTGGCTTCTACTGAAATGAGACAGGTTCAAACTGTAAAACACACCATCTTCAAAAGACTTAGTACAAATAATGAAAAATACCTCGCTAATAATATTCTAATATTTATTACATGCTGAGATGATACCATTTTGATTATATTGGGTTAAATCAAATATATGATTGAAATAAATTTTACCTATTTATTTTTATTTTTCTTACGGTGACTGCTAGAAGATTTAAAACTAAATATGTGGCCTACATTGTATTTCTATTGGACTGCTCCAGAAGATGGAATAACACCCTATAATTATGTCTTCTAAGAGGATTTGAAACAGGGAATACATATCTTCAGTCAGAATCCCTGAGATGCTCCTTTGGGAATCTAATATCTTGTTTAGGCAGGGTCATTGAAGAACCAACTTGTATATTTAGGAGTTCCTAGGGCTAATTGTGAAGAAAAAACAACCTCCAGAAGTCCGGTATTAATAAGGATTCTTAGGCAGATATACTTCTTATTTCTTATTTTGGGGAGACCTGGGATTCAGTTGAACAGTCACATGTTCCCCATGGTTGAGTCACTTCCAATGGGGCATGAACAATGGCTGGGCAACTACTGAATGTCTGCGAAGCCAGCATGTGGCTAATTGGCCATATGCCCAGGTGATTACAACCCCCTTAGGGTCAGTAACAATCCTGGTTCTTGGGCGAATAATAGCTCACCTCTCTGAGGTGAATTAACTCTTTCAGGGCACTAGGGCACTATTTAGAACACTGGGGAAAAAAGTAATTTATTCAATGACCCTCTAAGGATACCCTGGAGTGCAGAGAGGAAGCTCAGCAATTTGAACCTCACATAGCAATTCTGCAAAGCCAATTAGGGGAACAAGACAAATTAGACGGAAGTGTGCTAAGTCCAATTGAGATATAAAGACAGTTTATATGAGCAGGATGTAATTGCCTAAGTGGGAATTTGGCTAAGAAAATGAGGCTTTTCTGAGAAGGACTTTGGAAGGAAAGAATAAAGCATGGCTAAGAACTTAGTTCTATACAAAAACAGTTCGTATGCTTGTCTACTTTAAAAATAACGTTTTCGGCCGGGTGCGGTGGCTCAAGCCTGTAATCCCAGCACTTTGGGAGGCCGAGACTGGTGGATCACGAGGTCAGGAGATCGAGACCATCCTGGCTAACACCGTGAAACTCCGTCTCTACTAAAAAATACAAAAAAACTAGCTGGGCAAGGTGGCGGGCGCCTGTAGTCCCAGCTACTTGGGAGGCTGAGGCAGGAGAATGGCGTAAACCCGGGAGGCGGAGCTTGCAGTGAGCTGAGATCCGGCCACTGCACTCCAGCCTGGGCGACAGAGCGAGACTCCGTCTCAAAAATAAATAAATAAATAAATAAAAATAACGTTTTCAAAGTGTTGGGAATTCTCTGCATTTTTCCACTTTATTTGGGCTACTACACCCAATTTTTGAATACTAAACTAGACATCAGGAAATTTGGCTTCAAACCACAGAGATACTGTTAACTAACCATGTAACCTTGGGCAGGTTTCTTTCCCTTTATGGTTCTTATTTTCCCCATTTATTACATGATGTTAGAGATTGTGTTGAGATACAGATGCTTTTAGATAAGATTAGGTGGAAGGACCCAGGAATGCCCAATCCTACCCTAGACCAGAGCCACTGGTAGGGAGATATACAAGCAAGGAATGACAGCCCAAGGAACAGATAAGCACTTTACTGTTAACTGGGCTGTTTGTCCCAAAGTCCAAAAATAGCTCTGGTAAACTGGGCTAGAGTATATAGCCCAAGGTTCCCTATGCCTGAAACCCTAAAGCAGAATTTTACCACACTCTTATTGGCTGTGAGAAGGAAATGAAAAGAGAGTGCAAGTGATTTGTTTTGCTTTAAAAAAAAAATAGGCTTTGGGTATGTACCTTCTTTGTGTTACAAGAGAGATCTAATGCACAGTGGACGCATTTCTGCATTCCTCACTGTTACCAGACAGCCGCATTAGACTCATCAGCCTTAGCTGATTAGGTCTCCTTCTTGAGGAGTGAGAAAGTGGTGGGGGACTTCATCGGGGAGGAGAGATATGAAGAGTTTTTCTTTTTCAGAAGACTCCTGTTTCTTCTACTTCTACTGTTATTTCTTTATGCTTTCATCATGAAAGTCTGAGACTCTTTGCATTTACTTGACTTAGTTATTAGGCAGTCTTCTATTTTGCATTTCTAAGACAAAACAAAAAAATTTCCTGTTGATTGGTTGCTTTGCTTACCTAGGCATTTTTTTGAGATCTTTTGAGAAAGCTTACTAAAGACCCCTATCTTAATAATTTAGATTAATAGCTCCTTTGACAATCAAGCAATAATAATGATATTCATCACTATCACTCATGCAGTACTTATGTGTCAGATGCCATTCTAAGTGCCACAACACATCAATGCATTTAATCCTTACAACAAGCCTAGGAGGTGTGTTAATTATAATTGGCATTTCTATTTTACTGACATGAATACTGAGGCACAGAGAGGTGAAGCAACTTGTGCCAGGTGTCATGGATAATAGGTAGCGGAGTCTGGATCTAAACCCAGAGTCACACACTTAGCCACCAGGTTATACTGTTATTTAGTGTCAGTTTTATCCCTTTGGTTATACATTTTAATCACGTAATAGTTTCTATTTATAGAAAAAAATAGATTTAAAAGTTTAAAATCCCACTTTTATATTAATTTAATTCACATAAAGTGCTTCCAGTTGTATGTAAACAACTTATACACAAGTGAACAGTGATTATTAAAGTGCTCTAATTAAGAACACATGAACATATTTATATTTGTTGTAACTAGTGTTTTAATTGCATAATAAAATTTTGATAATACACTGTAGTAACTATAAAACATCTGAAAGTTTCCTTTTATTTTATGGAAAAATGTAGTATAATCATGGAAGTCTAATGATGTTTAGTGCCTCTATTTTCATCAACTTTTTATTCAGACAGGCAGAGATCTAACATGCAAATCACTCAATCAAAATTAAGCATAATATGCATCACTGACCTATGCCATATTCTTGCCATTCATTACATTGCAAAATTTAGCAACCTACAATCGGTATTACTATTATTGTACTTTTGAGTTAATATGATTTGTGAAAAAATCATCTCTTAGATGCCTAGCAGAGGGATGACACACTTCAGGGACTTGTCTTGATAAAAGATTTTCATTGACTATACCTTGTAAGTGAGAAATTCTGAGGCCCTTACATCAGCCAGTGGCAGTGCGGCACACAAAAGGGAAGTAGTTGTAGTCTCAAGTGTTCTAAATAATGCAGCAGGTAACTACCTCATCAGGGTTTCAAAATCCCTTAATGCATATTTAAATTTTTCTTTACAAACACCTACCTAATAAAAACCTTCCATTTTTGTCACAATTAAATGCAAAAAGCTTGTGATTTGGATTCTGAAATTAGAATCTTATCCTCTTAGCTCTTTTCACCCACATAGTTTGTAAACAATAAACATTGTTTTTATCTACTCTGACTTGAAAGATTATCCTGAACAGGAGTAGAAATGTAAGGCCTCCGTGAGTCACATTTTCTATAATGATTTTGAAAAAATATCTGCAACTTCCTTTCCCACGTGTGACTTGATTACATGCTGCTTTGTCTTCTAGGTTGAATATGCATTGTGGGTGTAAAAATAAGTATCCTGACATAAGCAAAAGGCTTATTTTTCAAATACCATCATTTTCGTACTTTCTGTGTAATTTTTATTTTGTCACCCCAGGTCTCCATTTTTACTTTACTTTTTACTTTCTTGTCTTACTTTTCTTTCTTTTTAAAATCTTATTTCGGCCTTTCCCTTCTTCACTCTTTTATTTCTGTAATTCATCACTTTAGAGGAATACCATGTGGGTTGGAGGTTAAGAGGAATGGAGGGTAAGTGAGAAGAATGAGAAGAGGGAAGTAGCAATATATTTTAGTTGTCTCCATCTTGTTGAAGCAATGAGACATCATCTTTTCAATGCTAAAATGCTGCAAACCAAAAGTAATTCTGGCTACAAAACTGCAGCTAAAATTGCCACATTGGCTAAATGAATAAAAAAGCAAGATTCAAGTATATGTTGCTTATCAGTGACTCAACTTCAACTTAAAGGACTCTCAGAGTCTAAAAGTGAAGGGATGGAAAAAAATATGCAAATGAAGACAAAAAGAGAGCAAAAGTAGCTACACTTATTTCAGAAAATAAACTTTAGGTCAAAAACTGTAAAAAGGGACAAAGAAGGTCATTAAATAGTGATAAATGAGTCCGTTTATCCAGAGGGTACAACAGTTGTAAGTATATATGTGCCCAACATCAGAGCACCTAAATATATAAAGCAAATATTAAAAGATCTAAAGGAGACACAGACTGCAACATAATGCTAGGAAATTTGAATATCCTACTTTCAACATTATAAGTTTAAAATAATATATGCTTACATCAAAAAAGATGAAAAAATCAAATAAACAACCTAACATTATATCTCAAAAAACTAGAAAAATAAGAATAAACAAAGCCCAAAGGCAGCAGAAATGAAAGAGGAGACATTACAGCTGATAATACAGGAAGTCTCATAAGAGACTAATATGAATGATTATGAATGAATGATTATATGCCAAAAAACTCGACAATCACAAGAAAAGAATACATTCCCTGGAACATATAACCTACCGAGACTGAATCATAAATAAATTGGAAATCGGAACAAATAATTAATGAGGATATTGAATTAATAATTGAAAGTATCTCATCAAAAAAAAAAAAAACAGTGAGCAGATGTCTTCACAGCTGAATTGTACTGAGCATTTAAAGAACCAATACCAATCTTTCTCAAACTTTTCCATAAAACTAAAGAGGAGAGAATATTTCAAAGCTAATTTTATGAGGCCAGCATTACCCTGATAACAAAGGTAGCAAATTAACTAAAAAGAAGGAAAACTACAGGTCAATATCTTGATGAAGATAGATGCAAAAATTCTCAGTAAAATACTAGCAACCTGGCCAGGCACTGTGTCTCACATCTGTGATCTCAGCACTTTGGGAGGCCAAGGACGATGCATCATGAAGTGAGGAATCTGAGACCAGCCTGACCAACTGGTGAAACCCCCACCTCTAGTAAAAATACAAAAATTAGTCTGGTATGGTGGTGCGTGCCTGCAATCCCAGCTATTTGGAAGGCTGAAGGGAGGAGAATTGCTTGAACTCGGGAGGCGGAGGTTTCAGTGAGAGGAGATCACACCACTGTACTCCAGCCTTGGTGACAGAGTGAGATTTGACTTAACCTCAAAAAAAAAAAAAAAAAAACTAGCAAACCATATGCAATTGTACAATCAAGTTTGTCATATCCCTGGAATGTAAAGTTAGTTGAATACATGCAAATCAATAAATGTAACTCATCATATTAAAAGAATGAAGAACACAAAGCACATGATCTTCTCAATAGATGCAGAAGAAGCATTTGCCAAAATTCAACATCATTCCATGATAAAAGTCTCAAGAAATTAGGTATAGAAGGAATATTTCTCTGTGCAATAAAGGCCATGTATGATAAGCCCATAGCTAACACCATATTCAGTACTGAAAATTTGAAGGCTTCTCCTTTAAGGTCAAGAACAAGACAAGAATACCTACTCTCACCACTTCTTTGTGACACAGTATAATACTAGAAGTCTTAGCCACAACAATTAGACAAAAGGAAAAAAATAAAAGGCATCTAACTAGAAAAGAATGAAGTGAAATTATCTGTTTACTAACAACATGCTCTTATACATAGAAAATTCTAAAGACTCCGCCAAGAAATTATTAGAATTATTCAATGAATTTAGTAAGTTTGCAGAATACAAAAGCAATATACTAAAATTAGTAGCATTTCTGTACATTAACAATGTACTATCTGAAAAAATAAGACAACAATTTAATTTACAATAGTACAAAAAAATACTTAGGAGTAAATTTAACCAAGAAAGTGAAAAATATACATACTGAAAATTATAAAATGTTGATTAAAGAAATCGAAGATGATATAAATAATAGAAAGATATTTTACGTTCATGCATTGGAAAAAATGTTAAAATGTTCATACCAAAAGTACTCTACAGATTCAATGCAATACTTAGCATAATTCCAATGTCATTTTTCACAGTAATAAAAATTCTAAAATTTCTATGAAACCACAGCAGATCCTGAATAGCCAAAGCAATCTTGACCAAAAATAACAAAGGGGGGGAAATTACACTACTGGATTTCAAAATATATATATTATAAAACTACAGTTATCATAATGGGACAGTACTGGCATGAAAACAGACATATCTGCCAACAGATTAGAGAGCCAGAAATAAACCCACACATATACAGTCTATTGATTTTATTTTTTCTTTTCTTTCTTTACATGTTATGCGACATGGCAAAAGTCAATTAATTTTCTACAAAGGTGCCAATAGCATACAACAGGGAAAGGATTATCTTCTCAATAAATAGTATTGGGAAACTGGATGTCTACATGAAGAAGAATCAAAATGGTCGCCTGTGTCGCCCATTACACTAGAATCAAGTCAATATGGATTAAAGACTTAATTGTAAAAGCTAAAACTATAAAACTACTAGAAAACAGAGGAAAAGCTCCATGACACTTGTCTTAGCAGATGTTTCTTGGATATGACCCCAAACACATAAGCAATGAAGGCAAAATTAGACAAATGGGATTGCATTAAACTGGAAAGCTTTTGCATAGCAAGGGAAACAATTAATAAAAAGACAATCCACAGATTGGGAGAAAAATACTGACAAATCATACATTGGATAAAGGGCTAATCTCCAAAAATATGCAAGAAACTCAACATACTCAATAAGAAGAAAACAAATTACCTGATTTTAAAAATACCAAAGGATCTGAATAGACATTTCTCCAAAAAACAAAAACAAAATAAAACAAAAAAGCATACAAATGGTCAAAATGATGGCCACAGTGGCTCATGTGGTGCTGCCACTGTGAAGACGCTGGCTGCAGCAGAGGAGGCGTGGCTGGGTCTGCAAGCTCCAGGAAGCCAGTGGGAGCCGGAACAGAGAGGAGCCCTGACTTCCTGGGCACAGCTGCAGCTGCCTAGCTGTGACTGTGCACCCAGACATCCCTGAACTCTTGGGGGCCTGGGAGGCTTCCCTGCCCTGGAAGGCTCGGAAGTGCCTACTCCTGTTGCTGGGACTCTCTCTGCTCCCTGCACCTGCTCCAATTTCGTGACAAAGTCAAGGCCAAGCCCGGGCATTGCCGTGACTGGACCTGGTGTGCACACACTTGGGGCAGCACTGACATGCTAGCCCCTGCCACCTTATCCCCCTCCAGACTTTGGGCACCAATGAGCATTGGAGAGAGGCAAAGGGGAGGCTGAGGGCAGCTTGGCATGGGCCTGCAGGTGTCCTTCAACACAGCCTGGGGGCCATGGGTGCTGTGGAGGGCAGTCTCAGCCAGACTACAGAGACGACAGGACAACCTGCCTGCAGAGAGGAGGTACCCACTTTGGGCTTCCTCTCCACTGAGGACTGCACACTCATCATGATGACCTACCTGCAGATAGGAGCTACCCATATCAGGTCTCTTCTCTGCTGAAGGCTGCACTCATTGGGATAACCTGTCTGAAGAAAGGAGCTACCCACTTTGGGTCTCCTGAGAGCTGTTTTGTTGCTCAATAAAGCACTTCTTCACCTTGCTCACCCTCCAGTTGGCTGTATACCTCATTCTTCCTGGACATGGGACAAGAACTGGGGACCCACTGAATGGTGGGACTGAAAGAGCTTTAACACAAACAGCTTCCTCATGGAGGGTGATGAGAAGGAGAGAAGAGCTGTGGCCCTTCCAGAAGCCCAGACTTAGGGGCTCCCTGAGCCAGGGCTGTGACACCTTCTTTGGGGTTCTGAGGTTTCTGGCATCTCCAAGCTTCTGGGCAGCACTGCATCCCCTTTGTCCAGATGGAGGTGCCCACAGCAGAAGATGCTTGTGGTCCATCTGCATCCAGCTGCAGCATTGCACAGAGCTGGCGCCCGTGCCAACATCTGGAGCTGCCTGCTCCGCTGCATCTGGCATGCCTGGCTGTGTGCAGTGGCAGGACCCTGTGCTCGCTCACACACCCCTCAACACCCCACACCTAGCTCTCCCTTGGCAGGAGTGGGATCTGAGCCAGTAGTGCAAGCTGAGTGCTGCTTGCCAGGCTGAGTGCGCAGAACAAGCCCAGTGGGTCTGAGTAAATTTGGGCAAAGGTGCCACCAGCCACAGAGGTTTCTGGCTGGTGAAATGATACACCAAGGATCCTGTGACAAATAGATGTGCGAAAATATCCTCAACATCATTAATCATCAGAGAAAAGTAAATTAAATCCCCAATGAAGCATCATCTCATACTAGATTGAGTCTTATTTAAAAGATGAAAGACAACAAGTGTCAGTAAGGATGTGCAGAAATTGTGGTATCGTAAATAAGTATAGCCATGGGAAACAGTATAAAGGTTCCTCAAAAAACTAAGCCTAGAATTATCACATGATCCAGCAATCCCACTTCTGGGTATATACCCAAAGAAATTGAAATCAGTATACTGAAGAAATGTCTGCACTCCCATGTTCACTGCAGCATTATTCACAATAGTGAAGATATGGAAACAACCTAAGTGTCTAACGAGATGAATGGATTTTTAAAATGTGGCATACATACACAATGGAATACTACTCAGCCAACTGACATATAGCAGCTGTTCAGTATCTGTACGTGTAATCTAAATGTTACAAAATTTCTGCCATACTGTTCCTGTGGCAGTGAATGTTTCACAAGATCTGATGGTTTTATAAGGGTTTTCCACTTTCCCTTCTGGCTCATTTTCCTTCTTTCCTGATGCCATGTAAGGACGTCCCTTGCTCTTCTGCCATGACTGTGAGTCCTCCTAGCCACGTGGAACTGTGAGTCAATTAAACCTCTTTCATTTATAATTTACCTAGTCTCAGGTGTGTCTTTATTAGCAGCATAAGAACAGACTAATACAATTTGCATTCTCAACCTAATCAACTTGTTCAAACGTCCCTCTTCTAAAAACAACCACATCCCTGGAGGAGCCATCTCTAGGAGCCATACCCCCTCTTTTTCCTCTTGCTTGCTTCCTCTTCATGGCATTACTTTCTCCTCTCTTTCTTCCCCTAGCATGCTGCCATCAGGTCTCTCTCATCTCAGCTTCTTCCTTGAAACTACTTCTTTATTTAGGTGATCTTTCTTTAATCTTTATGTTAATTTACTTCTCTGTAGTTCTCAAATATCTTAAATGACTTTGACTTTCTTGAAATTCTTTCTTTTTTCTTTAAAGTATTCTCCTCTCCTTGGCCTTTTCTGGATATGTTTTTAAACTTGATTGTATAGATTTACATTCCTTCAATAGTAGTTATGCGCGTGTTTTTTCCTAATATGCTTTCCTGGAGCTGTTTCTCTTCACACATTTTCCCTAGATATCTTCCACATCCATAAATTCAATAATCTTTTTCACTCTAGTGACTTTAAAATCCATATCCCAGTCCAAATCTCTTTAATAAGCTCCAGGCCAGCATTCAACACAATATATTTATTATCTTCCCCCCAAATCACCCCCTTCTCTCCTCTTATTTTTGGCTAAGGTCAATAATATCTCCTCTAGTTATCTTAAAAAAAAAAAAAAAAAAAAAAAGCAAATCTGAGACCAGATTTTGTATTTGAGTCCTCCTTCTCATTCACCTTCTCCATAGAATTTGTCTTGAGTTGAATTTGATTCTAGTGCTTTAATATCTGTAGAATCTTCTCTCCTGCAGTGACTGACTCAGTTGAGGTCTTCACCTTTACTATACCAGCCTTCTAATTTATCTCCCTGTGTCCATTTTGTATTCATTTCAATTCTTCTTCATTTCTCATTCTAAAAGACTACACCCATGTCAGTACCTTGCTTAAAAGCCTTTTACAATTCCTCATGACACACAGAGTTAGATTTGGGTGTCTGACACGTCAATGAGTCCTTCGTAATGTGACATCACCTCACCAAGTCCCACCCAACTGCGTCTGAGTCTCCCCCTTGCCCTGTACTTTCTCTATCCCATCAGGAGGACAAGTTCACATACCCATGTTTTTGTCCAAGCCACATTTTCTATACTTTCTACCTGGATTCACCCCCAGGCTCATTGCTCCTTGTGCCCAAACAGACACATACCTACTCATATCCTAGAAAACAACTACATCTTTGTTTTTCCCACTCAGTTCAGGATTTGGGAGATCTCCTTAATATGCCATATCTGGTTTGGATGCTCTCTTACACAATTCTGTAACACCAAATGATTTCCAATAATAAAGTTACATTTGTTAAATAAAAGGAGTATGTTGTGTGCAATTTTGTAAGTTAAGCACCTAGGACCATGACCAGCATATAGCAGGTGTTCAGTACCTGTATGTGTAATATAAACCTTACAAAATTTCTGCCCTCACACAAACACCCATCACCTTTAAAGAAAACTACTTAATGGCATCATTTCTTATATAATTTTTTAGAACTCCTATTTGGCTAGACTTTCTCATTCTATTCATGATGTCTCTTATATATACAGTTAGGCACCACATAACACCATTACTGTATATATCATGGTGGTCTCATAAGATTGTACTACTATATTTTTTTGTACTTTTCTATGTTTAGATACACAAATACTTACAATTGTGTTATAATTGCCTACAGTATTCTGTATAGTAACATGACATGCAGGCTCGTAGCCTAGAAGCAGTAGACTATATATACCACATGGCCTGGTTATATCTAGCAGGCTATAACATCTATTAAGTACACTCTGTCATGTTTGCACAATGACAAAATTGCCCAATGATGTGTTTCTCAGAAGTATATCCTCATTGTTAAGTGAGACAGGACTGTATTTAAAATATTTTTGACATAAGGTTAAATACAATTAGAAGGATGAAATTTTATTTCTAAAAGCAAACTTACAAGATGGGTGATTACAAAGACGTATCTTTGAGACAACTAGAAGCCATCAATTTAATGTAAGTGTGAAATGTCTGCTAGCTTCCATCATAATGACTAAATATTTCAAATATCTATTTTCTTAAGTAATTTTTTAAAATGTGTACTTCATTTAGGTGTCAGGAAAATGTACAATTTCATTTGATTAGTGTAAATCAAATTGCTGCAAACTGCTCTCTGAACCAACACCATGCTGTTTCAGATGCACATTAAGTAGTAAATCAACTTTATTGGAAATGCCAGGTCTCATCTTTTCAGAGGGAATGTTATGTACTTTTTCCAGAGGTGCAATAATTCTTTTACATTTCTGGAGTCTCTTTAGTAAATTGCTTCTATTTAGTAAATTATCACTGCGCTAAGTAGCCCAAAGTAATGAAAGTATTATATTAAGAAGTGTCCAAAAGTCAGATCCCTGTGGTATTCCCTAGCTTTTAGTCAAATGCATTTAGCTTTCTCTTCTTATCCTTTCAGAGATTTCTCAGATACCTTTGCCAAACTTTTGACAAAGATCTGCCAGCATCCATTGGCTGGGCATTATGTTTTATGACCTGCTTCCAGGCAGCTTTTGGACTAAAAGACTGTCAATAATTAGAGCACAGTGAGGTGTTTAACGAAAGCATGCAATGCTGCATCCCAGGGTTGAAAGCAATTGTTTGTGGCCAGCATCACACTGATGTGCATCTGTTAAATTAATTCATCTTCTATGGCATTTCCTATTATGATAGAAAAATTTATCAGCAGCCTTTAAGAGTAGGACTGGCTCAGTTTCACTTTTAAATGTGTTGCAACCATGTGCTGTGAAGTGTGATTTTAAGTGCTGCTCAGAAAACAATATTATATTAAAAAACCTCTGTCAGGTAGAAGAAGATGCATTTTAGATATGGAAAGCTTCCTTGATGGGCAGCATAAAGTATGTGTTTGGGAAGCTTTTTTCTTAAGTTAAAGCAATTTAACCTAGCCCTTTCAACATAAGATGATTACTTCTATTTTAATGAAAATGCACATGTATTGAATCTGCTCAAATATGACAGTCTGTATTTTCTAATCTCTGGACATACACATATTAACACATTTTAACTGCCTCGTAGGATGACATTTTAGCCCACATGGTTTTAGAAACAGTCCTTGCTACGTGCTTCACCAACTGCAACTGCAGATTGAATGGTCCTTTAAAAGCACTGCCATAAATATTTCTGCAAATGAGTGATCTGTTCGCATTACATCTGCTAATGCTATCTTATGGCAGGGCAAACAAATAGTTCAGACATCACATCACTGCACACGAGAACAGTAAGGGGCACTCTGGTGGGGTGTAGCACATCATTTAGAATTGCATCAGTGATTGTCTTTGAAGAGCTAACCTGTCTTTTCAGAGACATATTTCTTGACAGCCTGTCACAGGGAGAGCTATGGATGTTCAGTGAACAAAGAATAATGCTAACATTGTATATGTTAAAAAGCCACAAACTTTAGTCTCAACAGCTTCTGAAAAAATGTAAACATTTCCTTAGGGCTAATAGAATTTTGAAAAAAGAAGGCTCACAAGAGATAAACACACCAACAGTTGCAAAGAAAAAAAGATTATCACATATAATTTATAACATTATTTATAATGAATTTCACAGCTGTTTTAAAATGATGATTGGGAAATTTATTTTATGTCTGAAATCTAAGCAGGTATTGTAAGTTTTACTATGATAATTTCATTTCTCACAGCTTTCTCAGCAAAAGTTTATCAGAAATTATTTATACCTTTCTCAGTCCAATGATTATTATCTTCAATTGTGAAACAAGAAATAATTAAAATATTTTCCAATTTGATGCCAATTTGAGATGTACTTCTGCATGAATGGCTAAAAATGGCTGACCTTTTTAAGATCTGTCTTTGCAGAAAAAGATTCATTATAGTTTTCAAAGGAAATAAATTTAAATGGGAAATACATCTTTATTTTTTAATGCAACTCAACAAACTATGGAAAATAGACCAATAGTTTTTTATGATCAGTCATATCATGTCATGTCATCTTCAGAATGAGTTGATCACAGCTAAAGATACAATATTCATAGAGTCAATCTTCTCATTTCCATAGCACAGCCAATAATCTGTCAATGAAAAGACCTTTAGTACTCTTATTTGTCTAGGATGCAAATGCTTCTGCTTGGCAGCTTGAAATGAAAGTTTCATTTTTAAAATCAAATAAAGATCTTTAATGCTCACATGAATCAACAAATTCTAGAAGTCTTACAACATGTGCTAGCTGCATTTCCCATGAGTTAGACTAAATAAGCTGTTCATTTCCCAGCTATGTTTTTCTGCTTTTGAGATTTTTAAGATACCATCCTATAGGCAAATAAAGCAAAAATAATAGAGATTGCTCTGTTAACAGAACTTTCTTGTTCTGAGGCTTACACAAAGGAAGCATAACTAGTAGCTTTAGTACTTTGTGAAGAAAAAAATTATACTCAAAAAGATGATTGTATTATAACTAAGAAAGTTTTTAAAAAATGTTTTAAAAATAGAAAATGGAGCATAGAGAAGTTCTATAATTTCTTCCAGTTGCACTGCTCACTGGGAATAGGACAGAGATCTTTTGATTTCCAGACTCCTGCTTTTCCCTAGTCTTGCATCTTCCTTTATGACAATACTAGCTTCTCCTACAAGGAACAGATCATGTTGGGTGACCTATTGAAATTTCAGCCACCTCTTTTCTTTCTTTTTTTTTTTGTGTTTCCCCAAATTCTTTTCTCCTCAACCTACTACAAATATATTACAGAATAATTGACAGTTTTAGAGCACAAAGTACCACTATTATGAGTATCATGAGACCATTATTATTATTATTATTTTGAGACGGAGTTTTGCTCTTGTGGTGCAGGCTGGAGTGCAGTAGTGCGATCTCCGCTCACTGAAAGCCCTCTGCCCCCGGGGTTCAAGGAATTCTCCTGCCTCAGCCTCCCAAGTAGCTGGGATTACGGGCACCACCAAGCCCAGCTAATTTTTAGTAGAAATGGGATTTCACTATGTTGGCCAGGTTTGAACTCCTGACCTCAGGTGACCCACCCTCCTTGGCCTCCCAAAGTGCTGGGGTTATAGGCTTGAGTCACTGTGCCCAGGTGAGACCATCATTGTGCTTTGAGAATTTGCTGTGGTATAAAATAAAATTAGCTAGATTAATGTTAATAGAGCTTTACTGTATGCAAGAGAGTCACTACCAACATTGCCAAATAGATTTAAGCTAAGCACAAAGGGAAAAATATAGAAAAGCACAATCACACAGTCCTGGTAACTACCTTCTGAAAAGCTAATATAATTATCCTTATAGGTACATTTGCTAGCCCCTTACTGTGCAGAACTCTGTCCTAGGAGTTAAGAAATAATAGGATTCAAGAAAAACATATTCCTCTCTCTTCCACAAGGAAATTTCAATCTGACTAATCAGGAGTTTGTGCCACACAGCCAGTACAGTGTTCACCTAGAAAAACTAGTCCAACCAAACAGTGATTCAGGGTACTCCTGTGACTAATTTATATTCTCACTCAGCTGGGGAAAACCCACCCTGAGGACTTGAAATGACATACTGAAAAGCAGTATTTTACTGTTTTCTCTCTCTGTCCTTGACTGAGAAACAAGGGGCTGAAATCCAGTATAACTCCATCTAAATGTAGTCCTCTTAGCTCAGGTGTGGTGACTTATTTCTAATACCACCCAGGGATTCAGGGAGACTATTAGTAGTTTTCTGTTAAGCAGCAATATCATAACAGGGAATGCTTTCCTTGGCTGTGGGTCTGTGTTTTGAAATACTGTGTAAATTACTTAAAAACATTTTACCTGATTATTTAACACAGCAGCAGTCTATCCTTCTCATAAATAACACACACGCAGACACACACACACACACACACACACACACACACACACAGAGGGAGAGAGAGAGACAACAATGGAGGAGAGAAGGATATCTGTCACGTACCAACATCTTATGTTGTATCATTTCCCAAGGAACTAATGATTAAAAATAAATATATACAAGCTGTGTAATGCCTGTAAACAGCCTATGATTCAGGAATAAAATACTTTCATGAAAAACTAATGGCCAGAATGTTTTTCTATGTATGTACTAAGACTTGGAAGGAAGGAAGGAAGGAAGGAAGGAAGGAAGGAAGGAAGGGTGGGAGGGAGGGAGAGAGGAAATGGAAGAAGGTAAGAAGAAAAGAGACCTATATTTTCCTACCAAATTAAATTTCCTGCATTAAAGGGAAAAGAAAACCTGGAGGTGCTATTTTGGTTGGCCTCATATATCATAAGGAACATCGTTCAATTACATTTGGCATCAACTAAGAAGTGTTCATGTAACTTTAAGGTTGACTGAGCTCCAATACCCTCTTCCAACCATGGTGAGTGATACAGCCAACTCCCTGGAATCCATTTTCTATCTGTTTGTTCAGTGTTTGCTATGCACAACCACTTAGCTCTTTGCATCACACAATTTGTATTTTATCATGAAGTTTAATGTCCATTTTCACTTGTGTACTCTGTATCTTCTTGTGTGACCCTAAAGTAACTGAGGGAAGACACCCTGTTGTGCAGTCTCCATCACTGGGTATCTACTGCATCTACTATCTCCAGCTAATCCAGAAGTAATAGATAGTTGTTCAAAATAGAACTTCTTATCATTAAGACCTTCAAATCATGCACAAAGTTTAACAGAAATATATCCTAATTACACACATTAGCATTACCAACAGAGGAAATTTGAGGCTCAGTTTAGGGTTCTCTTGCACTATTGATTATTCTTGCTTTGAAAAATTTCCAGTCAGTAATCATGTCTATGAAAAACTTTGGGACCTTTTCATTAGCTGAAGGTGGGATAGAGCTATTTTCTGAAAAATGACTTGATTCCTTACCGACATTCATTTGGCCTATATCTGGACAGATAACCATCATTCTGAAGCCATCTCTGAGGTAGACTTGACATATCCAGTGACCATTTAAGAGAAGGAAGAGATAATGGCAAGATAGACTGCGGTGTCTTTAACAATGACTTGCTTGCATTATACGCTTTAACAAAACATCGGTCAAACACACAAAAAAAAGAAATATTGTGTTAGAGGAATTAAAATTGTGATAAAATCAAACTTGCATCTGTTTAATTTTTTTCATTCATTGTGACTCTTTTTCTTTTTTTTTTTTTTTTTTTTTTTTGAGACGGAGTCTCGCTCTGTCGCCCAGGCTGGAGTGCAGTGGCCAGATCTCAGCTCACTGCAAGCTCCGCCTCCCAGGTTTACGCCATTCTCCTGCCTCAGCCTCCCGAGTAGCTGGGACTACAGGCGCCCGCCACCACGCCCGGCTAGTTTTTTGTATTTTTTAGTAGAGACGGGGTTTCACTGTGTTAGCCAGGATGGTCTCGATCAGCTGACCTCGTGATCCACCCGTCTCGGCCTCCCAAAGTGCTGGGATTACAGGCTTGAGCCACCGCGCCCGGCCCATTGTGACTCTTTTTCTTTTGGTGCAAATTGGTATTGGTTAGTAACCGAAAAATAATAGGATTCAATATGTTACAACAATGTGGCTAAGTGTTCTTTTCAATTCTATTCGGAGAAACAAAATTACAATTTTAAAGGGCAGTGTATGTGTGTGTGTTTAGGGACTAGCTTTTTATAATTGTTTGTTATTGTATTAAAAACTATAATTACTTGATTTGGATGAATTTTAACTCTAGATATCCAAGTTCCCATATTAGTTTTCATCATAAGTCTACTGTTTTAGTTAGAATCTACTTTTTAACCAAAACTAATATTGTATGAACCATTTATGTATATGGACAAAATGAAAATAGCAAGCATAGTCCAGATGTCTTAAGAATGCCCTGATGCTATGAAATTGCATGCTGCTTTCTCGACCCATACAACTATATTCATTTTAATGGTTTTAGGACCTTAAGCCCAACCAACCATCCCCTATAACACTGTTACCCACTATTCATGATATACTAGATAGATTGAAATAAAATATTTGGGAGGCCCAGAGGATTCATAAGGGGAAATACACTCTGAAAGGTTAAGGCAGAGTAAGATTGTGGCTGATGATAAGGGATAATTGAGGAAATTTTACTTTAAATGGAGGAGTTACTGAAACCATCTGTAAGGGTGGCAAGACGGTAGGAGCAGAGGTTTAGATGAATGAGCTGCACAGCAGTGCACCAAAGGTAATCTTCTAGAGAAAAAGAGGCGCAAAAACAGTCAAAATGGAAAGAGATTCACACCTCCGATGTTGCAAAGTAATAACAGGCAGCAGTTAGTTAATATGTAAAGATGGGAATAATTCAAAGATAACCCTAAGTTTCCATTCCAGTTGGATAAGACAACAGTTGAAAGCTAACAGTATTAAAAATATAAAGAAGAAGATACAATTCTGGATGGTAAGCTATTAAATGTGTTTTAAAACACTGAATTTGATATAAAAAAGAAATATTCATATTAAAATATAATTAGGAGACTTTATATTTGCACAAAGATTTATATTTTCAAGGCATTTTCTCATGGTATTTTGTAACATTCTCACAACTTTAGGCACTATTATTGTGCCCATTTTACAAACACAAAACTGAAGGTCAAATAAGTTGAATGAATTATTTAAAGACACAACTTACAACTGCAGAGTTAGGATTCTAACACAAATGTTCTGATTCCTAAGTCTAGAAGAAATGTTTATATTTGTCATTTGGAGACAGAGGATTAGAATTTGTCCCTGAGATTTTGGAAGTTATTAGTTAAGAGAAAATAGTGAAAGACAAAACCAGGCAGAAGGAATCACAAGACAGCAGACAGGTCCAACATTTATTGTATTTCATTCATCTGTGTTTCTTGAGTTGAATTGTTACCAACCTTGACTTTTTTTCCTGTCTAGCAAAATATTTTTTAAAATGATATGAAATCTATTATTTTCCCTCACTGATTCCCATACCATTCTCCCTCTTCCGTTTGTCCCTCCCTACGATAGTTTTCTTCTCTCTCTCTCTCTCTCTTTTTAAAAGGGACAGCAGGGCACATTTTATCTATCTAGCCATCTTTGCTTCATGCCACATCCTACTTCTGATTTTTCTCTTTTGCTGTGAAAATTATGCTTAAGTGAAAATCTGTAAGTTGCAATCTAGTCTCATGTCCTGTGAGTCTCCTAAAGTTTGCTTGAAGAGTAATACCATGAACTCAAGCAGTCAAGATAAAAGTAACCTTGAATTCAGAGAAGAGGAATTAGTCAAATGAGCCATACCTTATCCAATTCACTGAAACCTCCCTGACGATACCTATTGTCTCTGTATTTTCAACCATCTTTCTTACTTGGGAATTCCCAGAATAAAAACTCCAGCTATCTGAAAAGTCTATTTTATTTTAAATATATTATTCCACAATGTGGAAAAACAGTATGTTGTTTTAAGGGGTATTTTTAATAATATGAAATAAATAAAAGAATTGGTCCCTTTTTAAAAAGAAATTGTTTTGTATTGTTGGGTAGAAATTGTGTGTGTGTGTTGTGTGTGTGTATGCATGAATGTATGACATAAAAATGGCATAGATTAAGTAATATAAATTAGGTAACTATTGAATAAATGAACCATTATAGCCTCATGACATTTAGTGGAGAATGTTCTTTGGAGCATTGAAGAGTGGAGTTAGGCTCTAAAAAAGGGGAGAGATCTAGATGGTGGAAATAGGATGGGATTCCAACTCGGGAAAATGAAAAGCAGCAAAGCACAGATAGGCATTAGTACTAACATGTGCAAAGGACACAGAAGATGTGGACCAGCTAGAGAAAAATAAGTAGGAACAGATTTAAATTAGACGTTCATGTCCCCCACTTAAGCTTTGACTTTCTAGGACTACTTTAAGTAGTAGTCTTTGACTCATTGGATCCATCTTTTTTCTCTCAGTCTCACTTTCCTCATAATATCTGGCAAAAGCTTAAGGACAAAATTTAGCCAATTAAAATTTTTCCTTAAAGTGGCATTTATTTTTTAACTTATTAAAATAATTTATTTACAGATTCTCCCCTAATTAGAGGCTAATTTAGAGGCTACCAAAAAAGAAAATAATTAGAGGCTACCAAAAAAGAAATAAAAGAAGACACTGGTCTTGGGAACAAAGATTAATTTAAGTACAATTTATAGTTTTCTGGGTCTACATAATAGTACAAATACTATTTGCCCATTAAAAACGATGATATGAAACAATTTAAAGATAAATAAAGACATTTGTCTAGTAGCCTCTGACACATTTGTTCTCAATTTCCCCAGAAAATACCTTTAAAGACAGAAAAAAACAAGTCACAATGGTACCAGAAAATAGGTCTGAAAGTTTGCCTCTGCCTGAATTAGGAGTGAAGTCTTTCAAACTGCAAGACTAATGTAGCTAGGCTGGTAATTGAAATGGGAGTAATAAGGTCCTATTATTGGTACCCCTGAAGGAAGGAGGAAGGTCTTCCAAGCCTCACCTTCCCCAGCCCTACCCCCATCACAGTTGGATTTCAGAATACCAGGCAGTTTCCCCTGTGCTTTATAGCTATTATCCTTGGAGGAGGTTAGATATCATACCATCATGCTATCTCAAACATTCAGGGTTTGCAACTCCAAATATCAAGTGCAAAATGTATCCTGGAAGGTGTATGAGCCTAAAAAATAGCCTGGGTAGGTTTACTTTCTGTGTTGACCTTAAAATCTTTTCATGTACCTCTTGGAAAATGGACTCAGTGTAGACACTTCATGGTTTGCGTTCTGCTCTTCAGCTGTTTGGGGAGACTGGTCAGTCAAGTCTTCACGCAAGGTTCCTTCAAGTTCATTAAAGCTGGAGGGCAGCTCAGCTACAGTAAAGAACTGTCCTTGAACTTCAGCTGGATACCTTTCAGACTTTCAGTTATTTTCTTGATCTAGGGATAGACTGGTGCATTTGTGAGAATTTGGGTTGCAGAAATGTCCTATGTTTCTTATTTTGGGGCTTAGCATTTCTGTGCAGACACCTTTTTTGTTGCTCTTGGTCCTCAGCAATGACAATGGCTCCCAGGAGATTACTACTTTTCCCTCCTGCTGGCACTAGATCAGAATAAAAAAACAAAACAAACAACAACAACAACAACAACAAAAACACTGTTTAGTGGCAATCCTTAGTATCCTTAGTATTGCTTTTTTTCTGTGGTTAGAAAAGTGACTCCTAGGTAGATAATAACTATCTCTACTCTCAGTCCACCCTTGCTTCAGTCCCAGTCTTCAAAAGAAGGATATTGGCAAGGTTTTTTTTCTCTCTGAATTCTTTCTACTTTCTCTTATTTTTCTGATTTCTTTCACTGTTCTCTTAAGAAGTCGTGTCATCCTGGCTGGGCACGGTGGCTCATGCCTGTAATCCCAGCACTTTGGGAGGCCAAGGCAGGCAGATCACGAGGTCAGGAGATCGAGACTATCCTGGCTAACGTGGTGAAACCCTGTGTCTACTAAAAATACAAAAAGTTAGCTGGATGTGGTGGCGGGCACCTGTAGTCCCAGCTACTCAGGAGGCTGAGGCAGGCTAATGGTGTGAACCCAGGAGGCGGAGCTTGCAATGAGCCAAGATGGCACCATTGCACTCTAGCCTGGGCAACAGAGCAAGACTCTATCTTTAAAAAAAGAAAAAAAAGTGGTGTCATCCTGCCATTTGACCCAAATTGTATTATGCAAGAAGTTGAATAAATGTATATTGTCATAACCACACTCAGAAAAATTACCGAGAGGGCTTGGAAAAAGTGTTTGAGGAGCAATTTTGGATATGGCAGTGAGATGATAGTGGGCAGGCTCAAGAAAAGACAGATTACCATAGACCGATCTCCGACAGGGGTGGTGTCTGTGAGTGGCAGCACAACTAACTGGATGAGCGAATTATGCAAGTTTGGTGGAAGGTAGAGAAGTGTTTAAGTACAGCTGGGCCTCTTCCAGTCTGTCAGCTCTGAGACGTTACAGTGCAATTCCACCTTCCTAGGGGTCTCAGGAACTCATATCTGACTTTTCTGCACCATCCCAAGGTCTTTAGGTTCTGCAAAGTTGAGCCGCTCTCAGACATATCCGCACAGTTACCTCCCTTTGTCATTTTCCTCATCTACTGCCCAGGACTTACTATCAAGTCTCAAATCTGCAAGATGACACCCTGAGAAACCAAACACTGAGCACATTTGACTGGAGTA
This sequence comes from Trachypithecus francoisi, assembly GCF_009764315.1. Lineage (NCBI taxonomy): Eukaryota > Metazoa > Chordata > Mammalia > Primates > Cercopithecidae > Trachypithecus > Trachypithecus francoisi. Next base: position 61,333,196 of record NW_022681458.1, read on the forward strand.
ATGGATTTGTGGAGAGAAAAGGCACAGAAGAGGGGATAAACATAAGTTTGATGACTGTAGATATGCAATATTCCAGAATTTGATGACGTTAGATAATCTCTCTTAGGTTTTTTCTTCTTACAAAGAAAAAAGGAGAAAGAAAAACAAAACCAAAGCCCCATTAATTTAGCTTGGGTAAATTTGAATGCAGGATAGTAACTAAATCAGAGGTGATGATTATAAAACAGGTCATCTTTGCACTGCAGCTTAACACAAACATACAAACACAAAGTGTGAGAAGATGGACATCAAGTAGGTAAAGAAGGCTCTCATGTTGCTCTTCACTGGTGGCCAAATTTAGGCCATGTTAAATGTACTATAGTAGAAACCTACCACAGCACCTCTTAGAGACTTTGCTATCCTGAGCAGCAGCATTTTAATCAATAAGTAGAAAAAAATCTTATTCTTCGTGGGTTTAATGTAAATTAAGGTAAACCCAAAAATGTTTATATATTTTTAGCTTTTCCAAGATTTGAAGTCACTATCAAGATAGAATACCAGTATTGCAATCTCACTGTTAAAAAAAAATGTTTTCTTGAAATAAGGTCAGGAGGATGTAGCATGTTCTTTCAGTGTCATTCTAGGGCATTGTTAGTGAGATCAAATATGCTGGTTTGCCCGGGTCTTTCCCGGTTTTAGCTCTAAGAATCCAATGTCTGGGAAACACCTATGTTCCCGAAAAACCAGGGCAGGTGGTTCTCCTGAACAGCCACAGATTGTCTAAGTGTCTGGCGCATATACTTGTATTTGACTTTGCTATTTACTATTATTTAAGGGCTCAAACTTGATGAAGTTGCAAGTTGATCTGTAGACCTCGTCTGGTAAAGATGTAAATAGTCTAATAGAAAAGACAACCCCAAAAGGTTGTCTTTTTATTGCCCTACAGGATATTATTTAGTTTTGTATCTACCTTAGAAGTTTCATTTTAACATTCCTTTTAAAAATGTTTATAAAATCCACTTTCTCAAAATACTTTACCATTAATAAATAATGGTAATAAGTTATAAATTAATAATTTGTAAATAAGTTAAAAAGTAATGTCATTAATAAGTTAATAAATCTTTGGCATGTCATTCAATATTTGTGTAACAGCCATCTTTTAACTTTAAAATATGGATACTTTGGCATTACTAAGGAAGATTAGACTATCATGGTTTCAATGTAGTTCTTTTAGATAATCACATTTTAACAAAAATATACACATATTTATCTGAGCTTTAGTTTACTCATCTTCAAGTATGAGAATAATATAGATTTTCTGTGATTATCAAATGAGATAATATATATAAATTATGAAGCAAAATGCCTCATATATTACAAGGTTATATTTGTACTGTACAGTCAATGATATTAACTCACTACCAGATTTCTGCTTGTGGGGTTTTCAACATCTGATAGCAGGAAAACATTTATGCTAACTTTTTTCAATGTATTCTCATTGAAAGAATCTACATGATTAGATCCTTATGATCAGCGCATGGTTTGCTGTTGATCTTAAGTCTTTCTTCCTGTATCATTCTTCAGGATGCACCTTCATTTTATATTTAGGGGAAGGATTAATCCATCCTAAGTGCACTACCTTGCATTTGTTCTTACTGAATTTTATCACATTTAACTCAGACAATTTCTTAACATTTTTAGCGTCTTTATCAATTCTTCTCAAATAAGTCTTTGAACATTTTTGTTATGTTTTGTGAGGACAACATATAAAATAGAAATTCTGTATGGAAACATCCAGTTTCTTAGATTTAAAAGATCTGAAAAAAATTAATTACATAATAAAAGACATTTTAATCCAACAATTTATGTCTATATTATATACTTTGAACATTTCTCTAATATCTTAAATTAACCAATTAACCTCCAGAGACTTCTATTAACACAGCTAAATGAAAATAATTCATAAGTTTATGTTTTCAAAACTATCAAAAAGTTATTGATACATTTCAGATGCTCTCTTAATATCTTTTCCTTCTCATGATATTTGAAAGTCGTTATAAAATGTCATAAAACCTCTTCAGGAAAGGTATCAGAGTAACAAAGGGCACTATTGTACTTCAGTACAAATGTAGTATAGTGCAGAGAGAAAGAGATTGCCTCTCGGGTCAGATAGACTTGAGTTCATATCCAAGAGCCGCCACATGCTAGCTATCTGATTTTGAGTTAGTTGCTTTATCTCTCTAAATCTTAGTTTACTCAAATGTGAAGCAGGGATAAGAACAGTGCTCATTTAACACGAGTCCTCTGTTGAGTCAATGAGATAATAAAGTACCTTGCAGGGTATGTGACACAAAGCATTCAATGAACTTTAGCTATTATTTTCATTATTGCAGGATGAATTATCAATTCAAAATATGGCTGTATAACCATACACACATATTTTATAATATTAGAATCATAAAGAAGGGCAGAGCAATCAGATAGTGATAGAAAGTAAGACTTCTCTTGGCTTTCTGCATCCCTTATTATTATAAAACTGAGCATTGATCCAGGAACGATGACTGGTTGTTGCAGGAAGTCAGGGACCCCAAACGGAGGGAACGGCTGGAGCTGTGGCAGAGGAAAATGAATTATGAAAATTTCATGGACATTTATCAGTTCCCAAATAATACTTTTATAATTTCTTATGCCTGTCATTTCGTGGACATTTATCAGTTCCCAAATAATACTTTTATAATTTCTTATGCCTGTCTTACTTTAATCTCTTAATCTTGTTATCTTCGTAAGCTGAGGATGTACGTCATCTCAGGATCACTGTGATAATTGTGTTAACTATACAAATTGATTGTAAAACAAGTGTATTTGAACAATATGAAATCAGTGCACCTTGAAAAAGAACAGAATAACAGTGATTTTTAGGGAACAAGGGAAGACAACCATAAGGTCTGACTGCCTGCATGGTCGGGCAAAAAGAGCCATATTTTTCTCCTTGCAGAGAGCCTATAAACAGACATGCATGTAGCGAAGATACTACTAAACTCTTTTCCTAGCAAGGAATATTAATATGAATACTCTAGGAAAAGAATGCATTCCTGGGGGGAGGTCTATAAATGGCCGCTCTGGGAGATAAGGACTGAGATTCACCCTGGTCTCCTGTTTCTAGGAGTCTGCTTCTCCTGGTCTCCCTCAGGCTTACTAGGGTTGGGAAACTCCACCCTGGTAAATTTTTGGTCAGATCAGTTCTCTGCTCTCAAACCCTGTTTTCTGTTGTTTAAGATGTTTATCAAGACAATACATGCACTGCTAAACATAGACCCTTATCAGGAGTTCTGCTTTGCCTTTGTCCTGTTTCCTCAGGAGCATGTGATCTTTGTTCTGCTTTTTGCCCTTTGAAGCATGTGATCTTTGTACCTACTCCCTGTTTTATACTCTCTTCCCTTTTGAAACTGTTAATAAAAAACTTTCTGGTTTGAACCTCAGGTGGGCATCATGGTCGTACCGATATGTGATGTCACCCCTGGAAGCCCAGCTGTAAAATTTCTCTCTTTGTACTCTTTCTCTTTATTTTTCATCTGGTTGACACTTACGAAAAATAGAAAGAACCTATGTTGAAATATTGGGGGCAGGTTCCCCTGATAACTGGTAGAATAAGTACCCCCAACTGGTTCAAGGAGCACAAAGGTAGACCTCAGGGTAGAAGCCTTAACTGTGCCTGATATTTGAAGAAATTAGATGGGATACGAGTCAAAAGCTAGGCAGAACTTGATTACTCCCAAAAGATGTAGCGTTATATCTCATTTTGAGACTCCTGCATTCTCCAAACCTATATAGCTGAAGCAATATTAGGGTCTCAAAGATAAAACAGGAAATAACTTTTGAATGGACGTAAACTAAGGGGTGGCGATAAAGTCTCAATTCTTACACCTACTTCTCCAAATCAGTATAGAACACAGTCAAATTAATCTAATTAAAAAGAAAACCATTTAAAGAGTATGTGGTCAGTAAAATAAAAGCAGAATTTGCTTTGTAAAGGCAAAATTTTCTTAGTTTATTGCCTCAGCTCTAGATGCTACATGCACCAGCTAGATTTAGCTTTTCTGATTGAAGGCAGGTTCCCATTTCTTGCCTATGTTTAATATGAATCATGAAATGAGGAGAGAGGATAGAAAGCTTCTTCTTTTAGATAAATAATCAGCAAATACATATATGAAAATATCCTTAACATCATCAATTATCAGAGAAATGCAAATAGGAACTACAATGGATATCCTCTCACCTCAGTTAAAATGACTTTTATCCAAAAGACAGGCAATAAAGAATGCTGATGAGGATGTGGAAAAAGGGAAACCCTCATACACTACTGGTGGGAATGTAAACTAGTACAGATACTAGGGAGAACAGTATACAGGTTCCTCAAAAAACTAAAAATAGAACTACAATATGACCCAACCATCCCACTGCTAGGTATGCACCCAAAATATAGGAAATCATTTTATCAAAAAGATATCTGCACTCCCATGTTTACTGCAGCACTGTTCACAATAGCCAAGGTATGGAATGAACCTAAGTGTCCATCAACAGATAAATGGATAAAGAAAACGTAGTACATATTCATAATGGAATATTATTCAGCCATAAAAAGAATGAGATCATGTCATTTGCAACAACATAAATGAAACTGGAGGACATGATATTAAGTGAAATAAGCCAGGCACAGAAAGGAAAAGCTCACATGTTCTCACTCGTATGTGGGAGCTAAATATTAAAATAATTGAACTCATAGAGATACAGAGTAAAATGATGGCTACTAGAAGCTGGGAAGGACAGTGCAGAGGTGGGAAAAGATGGGGTTGGTTAATGGGTGTAATAACATAGTTAGATAGAATGAATAAGATCTAGCATTTGATTCTACAACAGGGTGACTACAGCCAAAAATGATTTATTGTATGTTTAAAATAACTTAAAGAGTAAAACTGAAATGTTCCTAATACAAATGAGTGGTAAATGCTTGAGATGATGGATAATCCAATTACCCTGATGTGATTTATGAAACGTTGTATCCCTGTATCAAAACACTGCATGTACCTCATAAATATATATACTATGCACCCACAAAATTAAAACTAAAAGGAAGAATCAGCAAATAATGGCTTAGAGAACAAATTTGGACTGCAGGTTGTGTTATGTTTGCCCATGAACTAAGAATGGCTTTATATTTTTAAATGATTGGAAAGAAGCAAACAAACAGAAAATGAGGATTATACAGTGGAGATCATTTGTTATTCCAAAGCCTAAAATGTTTACTATCTGGCCCTTTACAGATAATATTTAGCAAACCCTTACTTTATATCTATTATCACAAGTCCAGTTACAAAAGCCTTTTAGAATAAGCGTCAGCAAACTTTTTCTGTAAATGGTCAGAAGTAAATATTTCAGACTTTGTGGGCCAAATTGTCTCCATTGCAAGTGCTCAACTCTACTGTTGTTGTCATATGAAAGCATCCATAGACAATAAGTAAATTAATGGGTATGGCTGTGTTTCAGTAAGATTTTATTTGCAAAAACAGATAGCAGGCCAAATTTGGTCTATGGGCCATGATGTGCTTGACCCCTCTTTTAGAAGATTTCTCTGAAGACTGAACTTGATATATTTACTGGACTTCCTATTATATTCTTGCTTTGACTTCTTTGTCTCTGACCTTGATTTATTTATTGTAGCATTTTTAACCCAAATGTTGCCTTCTTTAAGCACCATGATGTAGCTCCCTATACGGACTTTCATTTTTCTAGTTTTCCAGACTTCTTGGCAATGACCTCTTGCTCATTTGTATTCACATTTTCCATCAGAGCATGCCTTGTCTTTCTTTACCCATCTGTTCTGAAGCACATGTCCCAGAGTGATGTTTTCTGTTTTTTCACTTAGACAAAGTCATTAAAAACAATTCTAGTCTTAGAGGAACCTTTATTTCTCCATAGGAGGCAGTTAGATATCCCAGAAAGACTGTAGGTTTTGGAGTAAAGTAGATCCAGGTTCAACTTTTCACTTACTGACTTTCTACCAGAAAGAATGTAGACAAATTTTCTTTTCCAAACTTTCTTCCCTTATCTTTAGTATCTATACTTCAGGCTTTTTTTCTAAGGATTAAACATGTAAATGTATGTAAAATATTTGGCATGTTGTAGGCATCAGCCAGTATCTGTTTGATGATGATGATCCAAAATGATTGCTGTAATTGCCTCCTAGAATGATTCTGCTTTAAGTCTTTGCTCTTTCCATCTATTATGCACACAAATGTTGAATTAATCTTTTTATGATGCCTTTTTCAAAATCTGTCTTTTCAATTAAAATACCTAAAATGGTTTCCACTTGTACAGATGGACTCTAATATTCTAATAACCTGAACTCATAGATGATGTTAGGACTAAATTTCCTAGGTTAGAGTTATCCAGATTAGAAATCTTTTGAGAAACGGGGGCAAAATTTAGCCTGTATCGCAACGAATTTAACTCTTTCACACAATATCTTCTACTAATTTCTGAACGGCACGCACTCATGCACTCATATATACCCAACACAGGTAAAAAAACATTCAAATGTGGCATGTACATCAGCATCTATATCTATATCTAACTAATTATACTGAAAATTTACCTGATTATGGAGGTTAATTTAAGTCTTTTTTGAGAGATAGTTGGAATGCAATGCTAAAGACACGACTCTGTCTCTAAAGTGTCTTAGAAGCTAAAAAGGAAATGTCAATAGGATCCTTTTGGCAGCATATACTGAGCCAGAGTTACGAGTGTGAGAGATTTATTGGAGGTAATGCCTGCAAAAAATAGGAGAAGGAGGAGGAAGCAGGTCTGGGCAGGGAAAGCTTTAGGTCATGATGCAGACCTGACAGAATCTTGGTCAACAAAATGGGGGAGCTCCAGAGCAAAGATTGCCTGTTACAGGAATCTTGCATGCACAGAAATGACCAGGTCTACTCCTCCTGCAGAGCTAGAGCACTAGGCACTGCCCAGGAAAAGCATGGCCTTGGCTTAAAAGCTGAGGCAGATCCTGCAGAGGGAACAGCTGGAGGCTGTCAGCTCACTACACCATTTACAGCTGAACAATTGTTTTCTTGAAGGGACAACTGAATAACACATTTCCATACCTGCTACTGGGAGACAAAGGCAAAAAAAAAGGAGCTTTCTGCAACATAAGAAATAATAGAAATATATATAAGCTAAATGAATTAGTGTATCAATGCTAAGAAGGACAGCATTGAGAACAAGCTGATTTAAGTTTCATTAGATCTCATAAAAGTGAAGAATCAAGTATTTCCAGAGAAATGTTTCAATGATCAATGTTTTTAGACACAATATTTATATGTTTGCCTATACTTGTGTTTAAATTATTGCTTTGACTTAGAACTTTTGATTCCATAATTGTAATTTTATGACTGAGTGGCTGGATATTTGATTTGTATATCACTACCTATTAAAAAATAGAGCCCTAGTTGATAAATTCATTCAGAATTTCTGAAATGGGAATACTCCACATTGCTGTAAGATAGAATATTAACTTATATGTCTTAAAAACATTTCATGTTCAAACTGACTGGAGGAAGGTAGAGGAAAAACAAGATGGACATAGATCTTTTTTGAAAATTTTCTCAGGGCCTTTAATGTGTGAACACATATTATAATCTCAGATGGTAGAAAGGGGCAGGGTAAAGAGAGTATACAGAATTTCTCACACTTAGTGGAACATAGAGCCATAGCTAGTCTGGGTATTGCTGAACTAATGAACTTTAAGTTTATCCATGTTAAGTAATTTAGTCAATAGTTGCTATATTTTGAAATACCAAAAAAAGACTAATTTCTTTTTCAGTTTTTATCTGTATATTTGACATTAGATAGACAAAGCCCAATTTCCCATTTCATTGTTAAAGGAAAATGTTCTTTCTAAAATAAATCTCATATTTTGAAACCATTAGTTAATACCACTAACTAGAGGCTAAAGGCAGCTATAATTATTTGCATCATCGTCTGGAATTGGCTTTCCTTTTAATAGAGCCCATTTGCACTATAATAAAAAGCATGATCAGAACTGATTAAAGCTGGCTGGAGCAATTTTCATTTAAGAATTTCTCTTCCTGTGTCAGTCGATGTTTGTCTCTTAATGTTATTTTAATGCAATCGTTTTATGTTTGAAAATGAAGGCAATCATGTCAGTCCATGAGCTGGCAAAAGACAGTTATTGATTTTTACAAATCAGTCACCTTTAAAAATCCATATGAGATGAATATTTATTATTTTGAAACTACAAATCAGTTTCTGTAGAAATGAGAATGGATGCATGAAAAGGCAATGAATTTTGAAAGAATGGAAATGTGAGAAATAGCTTGCCTTAATGTGTTCCTTACATTTTGTCATTGTAATAAACATCCCTCATTGATTATTTCTCCCAAAGTAGCAGCAATTTTCATTAGCTTGCAATGTGCCAAATGCAAAAACTGACAAACTTTAAAAATGGCATACTCTAGAACCGCCTTTTGTTCATTGAATTATTATAGCTCACATGTAACAACACAAATTTGTCTAACTTCACCAACAGAAATGTTCCTGTAACCCTATGCAGAAATGATTTTGGATTCATATGATACGTGTATCAGGGCAAGGGTTTTGAACTGTCTTGTACAGAGCCTCTGGAGGAGAATACAAAAGACTTGCCTTAGAGGTTCCCCCAGGATGGGAGGACAACGAAGGGCACAGAGGATGGGTGCTGAGCCTCTCCCACACCCCACCTTCTACCAGGGAAGCATTAGAATTCCATGTAATGATTCATTTGCTGCTTAAAGAAACAAAACAAAACCCCAAATGAACAAACTTTACTAGGCAAATATTCATTTTAAAATATTTTCTTAGAGAACCTTTCAAACATAAATATTAGCAACACATTATGTAAGAACATGAGTTTTTTACATAAAAACAAATGTTCACACATTGGAATATGTGAATAAAGTAAACTGGTGTGTAGCATAAAGATGATAAAATATCTTTGGAGAACTAAAGATTCTTAATATGATTTGAAAGTTTCTTCCTTCCCCTCATTTTCTTTTAAATCCTTAGTGTTAGAAAGGAGCTAGGAGTGGAAAATGGTTCCAGAAAAGTCTATGCTAAAGGTTACAGTATGGTGAAAAGGATGATCTTTTACCAAACTCAGGCTAGTTAACCTCAGGCAGCAAAAGAAACTATTATTCAATCAATGGTGTTGACGTCCATGTTGGAAATATGTATAAGGTTTCCTCTAGATTAAATCCTCAAGCTACATTTTATTCCTAGAGGAAAATAATTCTTTTACTTCTCATTGGCTTCAGGTCGTGTCCTACTCAAATGGCTGCCAATCTTGGCATTTAGCTCCCCAGAAATAATTAACTTGAAAGTACAAATAAAGGTTAAAAGATCTTCAAAATGTGGCCAGACATCCAAAAAGGTAGCATGCACTTTGGCAGCAGGTTATGGACATGTTAAAGCAAATCACATCTAATTTAGCAAGGACCTGAATCCCAACTAGAAAAAAAAACAAATTCCTGTTATATGAGCTGAGGTATTTGAACTGGGTTTTTCTGAGACTGACAGAGAAAGGTGTGGCCCATTTACCCTTTGCTCAGAAAAAATATCTTGGGTTTAGGGCTATGCCCAAATAAATAAATCACTAAATCAGTCTGTGACTTTGAACATAAAGAAATATAACCTTTCAAAATGCAGATCTTTTTCAGATGAATGAAAAAGGCTTATTCATCTGGTACATTCAAACTTCGCTTTATGATCTCAATCCCTCTATTTTAGCAGAGGGGCATCTCAGTCATGGATTCTGTGTGTGTGTGTGTGTGTGTGTGTGTGTGTGGTGTGTGTGTGTGTGTGTAGTCTTGGCATTGTGAAAATGCCCTAAATTCTGATTGAATAGCTTGTCCTTAAACTCCCAAACTGTTTCAACCATCATCAAGTGAGAGATGCCCAGTCATTTTCTAGGAGCCAGGGAGTCTGCTGGCTTCCAGTTCCAAGTCTCCGGCACTGGAGTGGAGCTCTTAATAAATCAATGGGATAAGAGTAATTATGGACCATTCCTAGGGAAAGTAGCACTGAATTATGACGAAAGGAGTCAAAGGCAATGCCACTTCCACTGGGTGGAAGGTGAGAATAGTTGAAGTGAGGCAGGTTCTTCAGGTTCAGGTTCAGGGAGAAGTCTATAAAAATTTAGAAACAACATCATTGCCTTAGCCCTGCAAGGTAATTAAATTGTCCTACAGTGATTTTAATAATCTCTGGTTCTCTTTTGAAGTGATGGAAAAATCTCAGCTTCTCTTGCTTCTTCATAAATCTAGATATTTTTCAGTTTTTTCAGAGATAAAGAAACCAAAATCGACTTACTTTTTAAAGAAGCGGAGTCAGTGGGTGAATAGGTTAAGCTCTTATAATTCCTATGTTCTCAAATAAGATCCTGGTAAATGAGGGCAAAACTCAGAAAGGTCATAACTGAGCCCATTAAAAAATGGGCTGATAAAATTGGTTAATTTTTAGGAGAACAATTAGAAGACTGAAGAGAAGAGTGTCTGGCTCTCAAAATGAAGAGTTCTAAAGTCTTCAATGTTGGCTTCCCCTCAGAACATATCAGAAATGCAGATTCTTGGGCCCCACCCCAGACCCATTGATTGGAACCTGCAAGGTAACAAGATACCCAGATGATTCTTGCACATGTTCAAGGCTGGGAAGACTGAAGCCTAAACCACTACGTAACTGCCTCATGGCACCAGTAAGAACAGCACATCTGCTCTCCGTTAGAAGAAAGCCCTAGTCAAAAGATGTACTCTACTGGTCAAAGACTAAGGCTTTCAGCTCACTACTCCATACTATTGATCCATATTCAATTAATGGAAAGAATATTTAGGGAAATAGTCACAGAAAAATTTGCAGTTCATTCTTGGAAGACATTAGGATTTTGTCAAATCTTCCATGGTCATTTTATTTGCATGTGGGGTTATATGACTGTACGCACTAAATGCTCTAAATTTTGTTTCTGATTAAGGCTCTGTGATCTATTTATATTCTTGCCAATGTCTTTGTTTATAAGTGCCTCATTTCAATATTTAAAATGTCCAATCCATACCAATAACCAGAATTCTAAACTTTATTCAAATTAAAGTTTCTCCTGTCACCCCTACCCTAGGGATGCAAGGTTTCAGATCTGGAAGTTGGCCATGAGACAGGATGGCATGAACCTGCAGGGTAACAGACTTCTCTCTATCCCACTGGCCACTCCTGCAGTGTTCTGACCACAATACGTTTAAGCCCAGGAAGAGTCAAAAATGGATGATACATTACAGTTACCATTTGACTTTCGTTGCAGAAATATAATTGCTGTTCTTTTTGTTTTTATCTCATGGGTGCCTTTTTTGGGATTTCTAAATGGCACACTCCTCCTCCCCGGGAAAGTTCAGCTGCAATTGCCAGGACAAACACATGCCTCTCCCTGACACATGACTCCTTCCTCAGGTGCAGCCATCTCCCTGCTGCTGAGCCTTCTTCTCTGATGCTTTCCACTGTATCGCTTTTTGATAGCTTCAATGAGCTCCCTCATGGGATGACTTCGGCTGTCAGGCAGGGGGCAACTGTAGCATCAGTCTCTTCCCCTTAGACTCTCTTAGCAAGAGTCAGATTCTAGACCTTAAGCTCTAGGGGACATTTGATTGTTTGGCAGAAAAAGAAGATACAAAATACTATGCAATTGTCTCTAAAGAAATCCCTCCTTCTTGACATTTCAGTACCTTTCTCTCCTCCTAAGCCCACATTCCCTCCCTCTCTCTCCTCTTTGTTTCTCTCTCTCTCTGTCTGTCTCTCTCCCCTCCCACCAGGAGTTTGTCAATCCTTAATTCCTTAACGCTAGCAGATCTAATTTTATAGATTCTTATCATTTTCTTCACAGTTAGTCTAGTACATAATGTCAAAATGTAGAAGTACTTGTTCTTGGCCTTTGAGCTGCAGAGTAAACTGACTCAAAAGAGTCGTATTTTGCATCTTGATATACACCAGGTCATCTAAATATCTGTCTCTTATTAGATTGTGATATCTCCCACTAAGATGAGACCATGGCGTTATTCATCATTATATCTTTAGTACCTAAATATGTTTTGAATGCATAAAACCCGATTATTTTCTTCACCTTCTCTAACCTGTCAAATTTCCATTTATCCTTCAATACTCAACTCAAATATCACTTCTTTTGCAATTATTCATTGATCCCATTTGGCAGAATCAAGTGTTTTCTATGCCTTAATATCTCCCGTAGAACTTTACTGGTTACCTCTATTATATTGCTTATCCTAATCATGCTTTCACAGATAATCAGCATGTCTCCTTTAATGCTAAATGTAGGCAGAGAAGAGTACATTGTCCCTCCTCTGATGCCCTCCAAGGGATCATCCACAGGTATCATGATGAATGTTAACGAGTGAGATTTTTTTGTGTGTCATTAAGAGGAATGCAGTCTTATTCTGCAAAGTGGGATAAGGGTTTAGAACTTTTTCATTAAAGGAAAAAAAGCTTCCATTCTATCTGAGAAGGCTGACTACTGAACACTATATGTTATTTGCATATCTTAGCGGAATTTCTGCCGTATTAGGCAACTAAAATGCAACCAGGACCATAGGAATCGGAATAGACCAGCTTAGACTTAACTGGCTGTCAGTTACTTAATTTCTCTGAGCCTCAATTTATGCATCTATAAATAGAGATATAATATGTATATTGGGAAGTTTATTAAAAACATATTCATATGCATCCCTCAGCTCATAGAAAGCATTTAATTAATAGTTATTATTTTTAAATTAATATTGCCCATTCATTTGACACCATATATGTGCCAGACACTGCTCTTGGGAACCTCATGAACTCTTGTTTCATTTGATTAGAAGTCACTGCCAATCCTCAAAAATTTCTCAGAAACAGAAGTATAGAATTTATATAGTGAGATTCATGGTGTTTGCAACTTGTATTACCTGGGTCAAGGATATATTAATCAAGTCAAAGACCATTTTTTGCAAAACCATATGTTTAATGTTTAGCAAGTAAGAAAACCAAGTCCCTTTGAGACATTTTTTAAAGAAGAAAAACATAAACAGATGCATTGAGAAAGCTATGTATGTTAGAAAGATTATTCATTCTGAAAACAAAAATTGCCACCCTTATTGAGACCTCTATTCCTTATTAGTCCAGATGCTCTCTGGACCAAAGAACCCTTCGTGGGTTATTCGTACCTTTTCCCAAAGTAATGGAGTCTCGTATTCTAACACCTGGTACCACCTGCTCTTGTTACGCTAAATGGCTTTGCAGCCTCCTTGACTTTCAATGAGAAGATAAAATGATTGTGTGCAGCTAGGAGAGCATATTATGGGGGCACGGTAGCAAGAAGGGGAATAAATTAAAGCCGTTTCCTCTCTATGCCCTTAGGTAAAAACAGACTTAAGAGATTTAAAAATGTTGAACTTTGGGTCAGCTGGGCGATCAAATAAGCAGCTGAAAGGTTCTGGAGGGAATTTGATACCAGATATTTGAGGCTCAACTGTCAAGAAGGCTTAGAAACTTTACCACAGGGCTGGGGCAGAATGGTTTACTGTGAGTATTCCTGATAACCCACAGGATTCTTTTAGCTTAATAGTACACAGTAAATATAGTTTTAAAATAAGGTCTATTTCCCCCTTCACTTATTTTTTATTTAAACATATATTTTAGAAGATGAAAAACAGGTGTTCATGTTGAAATGTCTTACAGAATATTTTTACCTCTTTGACTATAATATTGATTTTACAGTGAGCAGGTCATAGAAGTCAACCGAAAATAGTATTTGGTAGAAAAGGCATACACATGAAATATATGAGTATTCTAATCTTTTGGGTATTATTTTAAGGTAGAAGAAACTTTCAAGATCTCTTTGCTGTGTCACTAAATACTTTCTTACCCTAAAGAGATAGAGATGCTTGAGAGGCAGCAACTGGAAATTGTTAAACGTGAAGGCCTGGAGTGACTCCCTGAGATCAAATACTGCTCTCGTCAATTTGTAACCATGTGAATTCTGTGCCTCTGTTTCCCTATATGTAAAATAAGAATATTGATAATGCTCATCTCATAAGGCTCTTGAGTGGACTTAAATGGTTAATTCATGTAATGCACTTAGAGCAGTGCATAACACATAGTAGGTGTTCAGATTTACGCTATCTGAACAACCCAGGCGATTCCCAATTACATACAGTTTGTTCTGTCAGCAACACAGAAACTGCGACCATCCACTGACACACACTTATTTATACTTTAAGTTTACAGTAACCAAAATGGCATGTTACTGGTTCAAAAAGAGGCACATAGACCAATGGAACAGAATAAAAACCCTAGAAATAAAGCTGCACACTTACAGCCATCTGATCTTTTAAAAAGTCAACAAAAATAAGCAATGTGGGAAGGACTCTCTATCCCATAAATGGTGCTGGGATAGCTGGCGAGCCATATGCAGAAGAATGACACTGGACTCCTACCTTTTACCATATACAAAAATTAACTTAAGATGCATTAAGGATATTTCTATAGAAGATGGCCGAATAGGAACAGCTCCAGTCTCCAACTCCCAGCGCGAGCGACACAGACCGGTGATTTCTGCATTTTCAACTGAGGTACTGGGGTCATCTCTCTAGGCAGTGCCGGACAATCGGTGCTGGTCAGCTGCTGCAGCCTGACCAGCATGAGCTGAAGCAGGGCGAGGCATCGCCTCACCTGGAAGCGCAAGGGGGAAGGAAATCCATTTTCCTAGCCAGGGGAACTGAGACACACAACACCTGGAAAATCGGGTAACTCCCACCCCAATACTGCGCTTTAAGGAAACAGGCACACCAGGAGAATATATCCCACACCTGGCCGGGAGGGTCCCACGCCACGGAGCCTCCCTCACTGCTAACACAGCAGTCTGCGGCGATCCATCCGCAAGGCAGCAGCGAGGCTGGGGGAGGGGCACCCGCCATTGCTGAGGCTTAAGTAGGTAAACAAAGCTGCTGGGAAGCTCGAACTGGGTGGAGCTCACAGCAGCTCAAGGAAACCTGCCTGTCTCTGTAGACTCTACCTCTGCGGACAGCGCACAGCTGCAGTCCAATAGGGGAAGCAGCGGGGGCTGGTGCAGACGCGAACGACTCTGTCTGACAGCTTTGGGGAGAGCCATGGATCTCCTAATGCGGAGGTTGAGATCTGAGAACGGACAGACTGCCTGCTCAGGTGGGTCCCTGACCCCTGAGTAGCCTAGCTGGGAGACATCCCCCACTAGGGGCAGTCTGACACCCCACATCTCACAGGATGGAGTCACCCCTGAGAGGAAACTTCCAAAGGAAGAATCAGACAGGTACACTCGCTGTTCAGCAATATTCTATCTTCGGCAACCTCTGCTGCTGATACCCAGGCAAACAGGGTCTGGAGTGGACCTCAAGCAATCTCCAACAGACCAACAGACAGTCCTTCTGACTGTCAGACGGAAAACTATCAAACAGGAAGGACACCTATACCAAAACCCCATCAGTACGTCACCATCATCAAAGACCAGAGACAGATAAAACCACAAAGATGGGGAAGAAGCAGGGCAGAAAAGCTGGAAATTCAAAAAATAAGAGCGCATCTCCCCCTGCAAAGGAGCGCAGCCCATCACCAGCAACGGATCAAAGCTGGTCAGAGAATGACTTTGACGAGATGAGAGAGAAGGCTTCAGTCCATCAAACCTCTCAGAGCTAAAGGAGGAATTACGTACCCAGCGCAAAGAAACTAAAAATCTTGAAAAAAGAGTGGAAGAATTGACAGCTAGACTAATTAATGCAGAGAAGATCATAAACGAAATGACAGAGATGAAACCATGACACGAGAAATACGTGACAAACGCACAAGCTTCAGTAACCGACTCGATCAACTGGAAGAAAGAGTATCAGCGATTGAGGATCAAATGAATGAAACGAAGCGAGAAGAGAAACCAAAAGAAAAAAGAAGCAAAAGAAATGAACAAAGCCTGCAAGAAGTATGGGATTATGTAAAAAGACCAAATCTACGTCTGATTGGGGTGCCTGAAAGTGAGGGGGAAAATGGAACCAAGTTGGAAAACACTCTTCAGGATATCATCCAGGAGAACTTCCCCAACCTAGTAGGGCAGGCCAACATTCAAATTCAGGAAATACAGAGAATGCCACAAAGATACTCCTCCAGAAGAGCAACTCCAAGACACATAACTGCCAGATTCACCAAAGTTGAAATGAAGGAAAAAATCTTAAGGGCAGCCAGAGAGAAAGGTCGGGTTACCCACAAAGGGAAGCCCATCCGACTAACAGCAGATCTCTCAGCAGAAACTCTACAAGCCAGAAGAGAGTGGGGGCCAATATTCAACGTTCTTAAAGAAAAGAATTTTCAACCCAGAATTTCATATCCAGCCAAACTAAGTTTCATCAGTGAAGGAGAAATAAAATCTTTACAGATAAGCAAATGCTTAGAGATTTTGTCACCACCAGGCCTGCCTTACAAGAGACCCTGAAGGAAGCCCTAAACATGGAAAGGAACAACCGGTACCAGCCATTGCAAAAACATGCCAAAATGTAAAGACCATCGATGCTAGGAAGAAACTGCATCAACTAACGAGCAAAATAACCAGTTAATATCATAATGGCAGGATCAAGTTCACACATAACAATATTAACCTTAAATGTAAATGGACTAAATGGTCC
Organism: Trachypithecus francoisi; assembly: GCF_009764315.1. Lineage (NCBI taxonomy): Eukaryota > Metazoa > Chordata > Mammalia > Primates > Cercopithecidae > Trachypithecus > Trachypithecus francoisi. Next base: position 61,349,956 of record NW_022681458.1, read on the forward strand.
AATTAAAAGACACAGACTGGCAAACTGGATAAAGAGTCAAGACCCATCAGTCTGCTGTATTCAGGAGACCCATCTCACATGCAGAGACATACATAGGCTCAAAATAAAGGGATGGAGGAAGATCTACCAAGCAAATGGAGAAAAAAAAAGCAGGGGTTGCAATCCTAGTCTCTGATAAAACAGACTTTAAACCATCAAGATCAAAAGAGACAAAGAAGGCCATTACATAATGGTAAAGGGACCAATTCAACAGGAAGAGCTAACTCTCCTAAATATCTATGCACCCAATACAGGAGCACCCAGATTCATAAAGCAAGTCCTTAGAGACCTACAAAGAGACTTAGACTCCCATACAATAATAATGAGAGACTTCAACACTCCACTGTCAACATTAGACAGATCAACGAGACAGAAAGTTAACAAGGATATCCAGGAATTGAACTCATCTCTGCACCAAGCGGACCTAATAGACATCTATAGAACTCTCCACCCCAAATCAACAGAATATACATTCTTCTCAGCACCACATCACACTTATTCCAAAATTGACCACATAATTGGAAGTAAAGCACTCCTCAGCAAATGTAAAAGAACAGAGCTTATAACAAACTGTCTCTCAGACCACAGTGCAATCAAACTAGAACTCAGGACTAAGAAACTCAATCAAAACCGCTCAACTACATGGAAACTGAACAACCTGCTCCTGAATGACTACTGGGTACATAATGAAATGAAAGCAGAAATAAAGATGTTCTTTGAAACCAATGAGAACAAAGATACAACATACCAGAATCTCTGGGACACATTGAAAGCAGTGTGTAGAGGGAAATTTATAGCACTAAATGCCCACAAGAGAAAGCAGGAAAGATCTAAAATTGACACTCTTACATCACAATTAAAAGAACTAGAGAGGCAAGAGCAAACACATTCAAAAGCTAGCAGAAGGCAAGAAATAACTAAGATCAGAGCAGAACTGAAGGAGATAGAGACACAAAAAAACCCTCCAAAACATCAATGAATCCAGGAGTTGGTTTTTTGAAAAGATCAACAAAATTGACAGACGCTAGCTAGACTAATAAAGAAGAAAAGAGAGAGGAATCAAATAGACGCAAAAAAAAATAAAGGAGATATCACCACCGACCCCACAGAATACAAACAACCATCAGAGAACTATAAATGCCTCTACGCAAGTCAACTAGAAAATCTAGAAGAAATGGATAATTTCATGGACACTTACACTCTTCCAAGACTAAACCAGGAAGAAGTTGAATCCCTGAATAGACCAATAGCAGGCTCTGAAATTGAGGCAACAATCAATAGCCTACCCCCAAAAAAAGTCCAGGACCAGATGGATTCACAGCTGAATTCTACCAGAGGTACAAGGAGGAGCTGGTACCATTCCTTCTGAAACTATTCCAATCAATAGAAAAAGAGGAATCCTCCCTAACTCATTTTATGAGGCCAACATCATCCTGATACCAAAGCCTGGCAGAGACACAACAAAAAAGAGAATTTTAGACCAATATCCCTGATGAACATCGATGCAAAAATTCTCAATAAAATACTGGCAAACCGGATTCAGCAGCACATCAAAAAGCTTATCCACCATGATCAAGTGGGCTTCATCCCTGGGATGCAAGGCTGGTTCAACATTCGCAAATCAATAAACGTCATCCAGCATATAAACAGAACCAAAGACAAGAACCACATGATTATCAATAGATGCAGAAAAGGCTTTTGACAAAATTCAACAGCCCTTTATGCTAAAAACGCTCAATAAATTCGGTATTGATGGAACGTACCTCAAAATAATAAGAGCTATTTATGACAAACCCACAGCTAATATCATACTGAATGGGCAAAAACTGGAAAAATTCTCTTTGAAAACTGGCACAAGACAGGGATGCCCTCTCTCACCACTCCTATTCACATAGTGTTGGAAGTTCTGGCTAGGGCAATCAGGCAAGAGAAAGAAATCAAGGGTATCCAGTTAGGAAAAGAAGAAGTCAAATTGTCCCTGTTTGCAGATGACATGATGGTATATTTAGAAAACCCCATCGTCTCAGCCCAAAATCTCCTTAAGCTGATAAGCAACTTCAGCAAAGTCTCAGGATACAAAATTAATGTGCAAAAATCACAAGCATTCTTATACACCAGTAACAGACAAACAGAGAGCCAAATCAGGAATGAACTTCCGTTCACAATTGCTTCAAAGAGAATAAAATACCTAGGAATCCAGCTTACAAGGGATGTAAAGGACCTCTTCAAGGAGAACTACAAACCACTGCTCAGTGAAATCAAAGAGGACACAAACAAATGGAAGAACATACCATGCTCATGGATAGGAAGAATCAATATCGTGAAAATGGCCATACTGCCCACGGTTATTTATAGATTCAATGCCATCCCCATCAAGCTACCAATGACTTTCTTCACAGAATTGGAAAAAACTGCTTTAAAGTTCATATGGAACCAAAAAGAGCCCGCATTGCCAAGACAATCCTAAGTCAAAAGGACAAAGCTGGAGGCGTCACGCTACCTGACTTCAAACTATACTACAAGGCTACAGTAACCAAAACAGCATGGTACTGGTACCACAACAGATATAGACCAATGGAACAGAACAGAGTCCTCAGAAATAATATCACACATCTACAGCCATCTGATCTTTGACAAACCTGAGAGAAACAAGAAATGGGGAAAGGATTCCCTATTTAATAAATGGTGCTGGGAAAATTGGCTAGCCATAAGTAGAAAGCTGAAACTGGATCCTTTCCTTACCCCTTATACGAAAATTAATTCAAGATGGATTAGAGACTTAAATATTAGACCTAATACCATAAAAACCCTAGAAGAAAATCTAGGTAGTACCATTCAGGACATAGGCATGGGCAAGGACTTCATGTCTAAAACACCAAAAGCAATGGCAGCAAAAGCCAAAATTGACAAATGGGATCTAATTAAACTAAAGAGCTTTTGCACAGCAAAAGCAACTATCATCAGAGTGAACAGGCAACCTACAGAATGGGAGAAAAGTTTTGCAACCTACTCATCTGACAAAGGGCTAATATCCAGAATCTACAAAGACTCAAACAAATATACAAGAAAAAAACAAACAACCCCATCAAAAGTGGGGAAAGGATATGAACAGACATTTCTCAAAAAGACATCCATACAGCCAACAGACACATGAAAAATGCTCAACATCACTGGCCATCAGAGAAATGCAAATCAAAACCACAATGAGATACCATCTCACACCAGTTAGAATGGCAATCATTAAGAAGTCAGGAAACAACAGGTGTTGGAGAGGATGTGGAGAAATAGGAACACTTTTACACTGTTGGTAGGATTGTAAACTAGTTCAACCATTATGGAAATCAGTATGGCAATTCCTCAAGGATCTAGAACTAGATGTACCATATGACCCAGCCATCCCACTACTGGGTATATACCCAAAGGATTATAAATTACTCTACTACAAAGACACATGCACACGTATGTTTATTGCGGCACTATTCACAATAGGAAAGACTTGGAATCAACCCAAATGTCCATCTGTGACAGACTGGATTAAGAAAATGTGGCACATATACAACATGGAATACTATGCAGCCATAAAAAAGGATGAGTTTGTGTCCTTTGTAGGGACATGGATGCAGTTGGAAACCATCATTCTTAGCAAACTATCACAAGAAGAGAAAACCAAACACCGCATGTTCTCACTCATAGGTGGGAACTGAACAATGAGATCACTTGGACTCGGGAAGGGGAACATCACACACTGGGGCCTATCATGGGGAGGGCGGAGGAGGGAGGGATTGCATTGGGGAGTTATACATGATATAAACGTTATGCACATGTACCCTAGAACTTAAAGTATAATAAAAAAAATGCATTAAAAATTGAAATGTAAATCCTCAAGCTATAAAATTCCTAGAAAACCTAGGAAACGCCATTCTTCACATCGGCCTTGGCAAGGAACATAAGACTATGTCCTCAAAATCAATTGCAATGAAAACAAAAGTTGACAGGTGGGACCCAATTAGATGAAAGAGATTCTGTACAGCAATGAAAACTGTCAACGAAGTAAACAGACAACCTACAGAATGGAAGAAAATATGCTTAAACTAGGCATCCAACAAAGGTCTAATATCCAGAATCTATAAGAAACTTAAATCAATAAGCAAAAAACAAATAACTCCATTAGAAGATGGGCTAAGGACATGAACAGATACTTAAAAAAAGAAAAAAAAGACACAGAAGCAGCCAACAAACACACAAAAAAGTGCTCCACATCACTAATCATAAGAAAAATGCAAATCAAAACTACAATGAGGTATCATCTGACACAAGACAGAAAAGCTATTATTAAAAAGTCAAAGATGGCCGGGCGCGGTGGCTCAAGCCTGTAATCCCAGTACTTTGGGAGGCCGAGACGGGCGGATCACGAGGTCAGGAGATCGAGACCATCCTGGCTAACATGGTGAAACCCCGTCTCTACTAAAAATACAAAAAACTAGCCGGGTGAGGTGGCGGGCGCCTGTAGTCCCAGCTACTCCGGAGGCTGAGACAGGAGAATGGCGTAAACCCGGGAGGCGGAGCTTGCAGTGAGCTGAGATCCGGCCACTGCACTCCAGCCTGGGTGGCAGAGCAAGACTCCGTTTCAAAAAAACAAAAAAAAAAGTCAAAGATAACAGATGTTGGTGAGGGCGTGGAGAAAAAGAAATGCTTATATATTGTTGGTGGGCATGCAAATTAGTTCAGTCACTGTGGAAAGAAATTTGGTGATTTTTCAAGGAGCTTAGAACTATCATTTGACCCAGCAATCCCTTTACTGGATGTATATCCAAAAGAAAACAAGAGGTCAGGAGATTGAGACCATCCTGGCTAGCATGGTGAAACCCTGTCTCTACTAAAAAATACAAAAAAAAAAACATTAGCCAGGCGTGGTGGCAGGCGTCTGTGGTCCCAGCTGCTTGGGAGACTGAGGCAGGAGAATGGCATGAACCCAGGAGGTGGAGCTTGCAGTGAGCCGAGATCGTGCCACTGCACTCCAGCCGGGACAACAGAGTGAGACTTGGTCTCACAAAAAAAAAAAAAAAAGAAAACAAATTGTTCTACCAAAAAGACACATGCACTTGCATGTTCATTGCAGGACTATTCACAACAGCAAAGCATGGAATCAACACAGGTGCCCATCAGTGGTGGACCGAATAAAGAAAATGTGGGAAATATATATCATGGAATACTACACAGACATAAAAAAATAATAAAATCATGTCCTTTGCAGCAACATCAATGCAGTTGGAGGCCATTATTCTAAGCAATTGACAGAAACAGAAAACCAAATATCACCATGTTCTCACTTACAAATGGGAGATAAAACTCGGTTGCACATGTACATAAAGATGGCAGTAATAGACACTGAGGACTCTGGAGCTGGAAGGGAGGAGAGAGGGCAGGCTTAAAAAACTAACTGTTGTGTTCTATTCACAGTACCTGGGTGAAGGGCTCACTCATACCCTAAACGTCAGCATTATGCAGTGTTACCCAGGTACCAAACCTGCACGTGTACCCACTTAATGTAAAATAAAAGTGTAAAAAAATCAGGTCAACCATCTGCTATTTCAAAATCCTCAGTAGGGCGTTTTCTTTAGCAGTTATTATGGGGCTTTACAAGATCAGGCACCAGGGTTTTGGAGTTTTATTGAGCGCTCTAACTTTTCTTTCCTCTTTCATGACTCCCTAGCCCTTTTTCCATAAACTGTCACAATTATGGTGTAAGCTAATCTACCTTTTCTGTGCCATTACTACCGTTAAGTAAGTCATGCAGCACTGTCTTGTGTTGGTCAAAACCCTTGTCTCTGGAGTTAGGATGTTTGGTTACAAATCCCAGCTCTAGTATTATGTAATCTTGGGCAATTTGCTTTATCTCTATGGTTCTCAGTTTTCTCATAAAAAGGAGATAAAAACACAAACTCTCTTATAGTGTTATTTGGAAGATTAAATGAGCCAATGTTTTAAAAATATATATGATAGTACCTCACTTCCTATATGCTCACTGTGCTCAATAAGTGTTGGCCATGGTTAATAGTGAAATAAAATAGAATAAGCCAAACTCTTCTAGTTTTTTTTCCCTCTCTCTGTGCGTGCACACACATGCATGCAGAAAACACAATTGTTGAAGCGATTACCACACATGCTAATGAAATGCATACATTATAGGCATTTACTAAATATTTATTTAAGGCATAACTCTTGTAATGTCCAGTATATTTTAAAAATACAAAAGCATATTTCTCAAACATGACATGCCTAAATAAAGGGATTTTTAGAAATCCTTCTTAATGGAAGAGTGAAACATGAGAATACAAAGAAAACCATAATTCAGGCCAGGCGCGGTGGCTCAAGCCTGTAATCCCAGCACTTTGGGAGGCCGAGATGGGCGGATCACGAGGTCAGGAGATCGAGACCATCCTGGCTAACACAGTGAAACCCCGTCTCTACTAAAAAATACAAAAACTAGCCGGGCGAGATGGCGGGCGCCTGTAGTCCCAGCTACTCGGGAGGCTGAGGCAGGAGAATGGCGTGAACCCGGGAGGCGGAGCTTGCAGTGAGCTGAGATCCGGCCACTGCACTCCAGCCTGGGCAACAGAGCAAGACTCCGTCTCAAAAAAAAAAAAAAAAAAAGAAAACCATAATTCCTTATGAATCCCTAACATCTTTTTGCTCTGTTTGTTCATTCATTAAACAGTTATAAATTCTTATTGCACAGCTAACAATAAATCCTTTACTAAATAAGCTATACAACGGCATTTGACAAAAAGAATAGAATTCTAATCGATCAATTCAGTTGTCTATGTATCATTACATTTTACCTCTTCTTCCTTTTGAAATTCTTACCTTTAGCATAGGTGCCATGGTCAGTATATTAAATTCATCTACATAGGAGAAGCAAATGGCTTGACAAATTATTTTTAAAAACATATACAATCAGATTCTAGAGAATGGGCCGGTATGAATATTTTTGTGTCACTTCTACTAATTCATGGCTTTATGGAGGCAAGTATACACATGCTTAGAAAGAAATCTATCACTTAAATTGACATCTCTTTTTTTTCTCCCAAAACATTTAAAAAACTGTTTTTCAGTGTTAATGTAAGCAAAAACTGTTTTGTTCTTTTTACATGTCTTAACTAAATTACTAATATTTTTGGAAAATTATTTTAGCTAGACGTCCTTTCCTTTTATTAACTTGTTTTCACAGTAGACTTCTTTTTTTCTTTTTCTGAAGGATAAATCTGCGTTCTATTATAGCCAGAGGGGCATTTAAGATACTGCTTTGCACCTGGGAAACACGTTTAATTACTCGAGCTGTCAAAATATTTTACTGTAAACAGCTTTTCTGATAGATCCTGTTTCCCTCCTCTGAACTATCTCCCCCAGAAGACGGTCGTCTTTACAGAGGCGCTTAAAGTACAGGTGTCATAATTTAGAGAATGAAGTTTTTATGTCTGAAAATACCCCATCCTTCTTCTCATGTCTGAATAAGAAATATTGTATGTTTATTTTTTTAGTTTATGTATATCATAAACCACTATCATATTAAGAAGATTTCAAAAATTAAATAGAATATTAATTTCTAAACTGTCTAAAGTACAGGTAGAATATTTTATCTGAAACGAAAAATCAAATATTTGAACTTGTATGTATTCAATAAAGATTTATAAAATAAATTACGAATGCAATCTAGCAACATAAAAAGGTACAGATGTTACAAAATTTTATAATTCACTTAAATAAACTGCATATTACATAAATAAGCTCAGGAACCAAGACAAGTTTCTGCGATACACAAAAGTCTTTTCCATAACACAGCTCAATCTGTTAAATGACTTCTTCATTTTTGGAAATCTTATTTTAATTCCAGGACCTTCCCTGTGCTTGGAGTACCAAAAATATTAATATTAAGGAAAGATTTTCTTTTTTATGCAGAGAGGCAGGGTTCCAATTTATGTACCATTCATTTTCAGTTCTGGAGTTTTCTTGGACAAGTGCAAGGGTGGTTGGTTAAGTAGACAAATATAGTAAAGACTATATTATGGCTTTTAAAGATCATCAGCAGCTAATGGCCATAATTAGAAAAAAATAATTAGCACATTAATTGAAATTAGTCTCCTATCTACAATCCTATTATGAAGGATAATCTTTTTATATCCTTATGCACTGATAACTGTCAGGTGAAAATATGGACAAGCCTAATCTTTCCTGTGAAATATATAGAGAATTCAAACAGATGATCTCTTATTACTTGATAGGATAATTGATAAACTAAGAAGGCTGCAACTGCAGTTAGCATAAATTATTATAGTTTCAAATGGAACTCTAAACCCAATTTTAATGAGTAGAGTTGTTGCTTTCTAACATGAGTGTGGGCATTAAACTGTCTTCTGTTAGTACAACTCGAAGTATGCTGTGGTTTTGCCTAAAGATGCTGCAATGAACCTCTATCAAACAGCATATACACTTGGTCATTACTGCAAGTTTTACTTATCCTACACATAACATACACACACACACACACACCACACACACACACACACACATGAACACACACAAAAGCACCACATGCAAACTTTCTTACTTCTTTAAGAATTAGGATTATGGTCTTTATCTAAACCAACTATTTGGACTCTGGGTGTTCAATGAGTCAAAAAGTAACCAAGAATTTAGGATGGTAGAAAGACGTAAAACTATAGACAACCAGAGAGAAACAGAACAAAGATACTTAGAGGCAAAGAAGAGAAAATGGTGAATGAAATTAACAGTGGGAGGGATGTCAGGAAGCAGAATGGTCACATATGACATGTGTAGACCAGTAGTACTCAACCCTGGTCACACAATAGAATTACCTGAAAACCAAACACCACATGTTCTCACTCATAGGTGGGAACTGAACAATGACATCACTTGGACTCGGGAAGGGGAACATCACACATCGGGGCCTATCATGGGGAAGGGGGAGGGGGGAGGGATTGCATTGGGAGTTATACCTGATATAAGTGATGAATTGATGGGTGCTGACGAGTTGATGGGTGCAGCACACCAACATGGCACAAGTATACATATGTAACAAACCTGCACGTTATGCACATGTACCCTAGAACTTAAAGTATAAAAAAAAAAAAAAGAATTACCTGGGAACTTTGAATAAAATATTATTTCCTGCACTTCATTGTCACAGATTCTGTTTTAATTTATTTGGGGTAGAGCCTGGACACGACTTTTATTTAAAAATGCTTCAGGTGAATGTACATGTGCTGTCAGGGTTGAGAGTCACTGATGTAGATTGTGGGGACCAAACATTGAGTGGGCAGATTATATGATGCCCAGTTAAATCTGAATTTCAGATAATCACAGGGCTAAATACTCTTTATAAAGATACGTTATTCTTCACTCTTTTACGTTTGAGTAATATTATGCTTGTCTGAATGTTATTTTTTTTTCTCTTAAAGCAGTAGGAGTTAAGCTTATTTGATGGTTTAATCCAGTGATTCTGTGATTTATTTTCAACTTTCATTTTAGATTCTGGGGGTACATGGGCACATTTTCTACCTGAGTATATTGAATGATGCTGAGGTTTGAAGTACGATTGAATCCGTCACTCAGGAAGTGAGCATAGTGCCCAACAGGTAGCTTTTTAACACTTGATCTCCATCCTCCCTCTCCCTTCCTGTATTCCCCAGTGCCTATTGTTCCCATCTTTATGTCCATGTGTACCCAAAGTTTAGCTTCCACTTATACGTGACAACATGGTGGTATTTGGCTTTCTGTTTCCACATTACATCACTTATGATAATGACCTCCAGTTGCATTCATGTTGCTGTAAAGGACATGATTTCATTCTTTTTTATGTCTGTGTTGTATTCCATGATATATATGTACCACATTTTATTATCCAATCTACCACTGATGGGCACCTGTGTTGATTCCACATCTTTGCTATTGTAAATAGTGCTGCAATGAATGTGAAAGTGCATGTGTCTTTTTGGTAGAATAATTTATTTTCCACTGGGTAGGTATATACCTCGTAATAAGATTGCTGGGTTGAATGATAGTTCTGTTTTAAACTCTTTGAGAAATCTCCAAACTGCTTTCCACAGTGGCTGAACTGATTTACATTCCCACCCACGGTATATAAGTGTTCCCTTTTCTCACCAGCCCCACCATCTGCTATTTTCTGACTTTTTTAACAAAAACCATTCTGACTAGTATGAGATGGTGGTTTTGATTGTGGTTTTGATTTGCATTTTTTTGATGATTAGTGATGATGAGAATTTTTTCATATTCTTGTAGGCTGCTTGTATATCTTATTTTGAGAAGTGTCTATTCATGTCCTTTGCCTGTCTTTTAATTGAGTTGTTTGTGTTTTGCTCATTGGTGTGTTTAAATCTCTTATAGATTCTGGATATTAGGCCTTTGTGAGATGCGTAGTTTAAGAATACTTTTTCCCATTCTGTAGGTTGTCTGTTGACTCTGTTGATAGTTTCTGTTGCTATACAGAAACACTTTAATTAGGTTCCACTTGTCAAGTTTTTTTTTTTTTTTTTTTGCAATTGCTTTTGAGGATTAGCCTTAAATTCTTTGCCAAGGTCAATGTCAAAAAGGATAACTTCAAGGTTTCTTTCTAATACATATATGCATATTTTTTTTTTTCTTCCCCAAAATGCAGTCTTGCTCTGTCACCAAGGCTGTAGCAGAACCTGGCCTCGGCCTCTCAAAGTGCTGGGATTACAGACGTGAGCCACCACACCCAGCCCCTTCTAGAATTTTTACAGTTTGCGGACTTACATTTAAATCTTTAAACTAATTTGGGTTAATTTTTTGTATGGTGAAAGGTAAAAGTCCAGTTTCATTCTTCTGCATATGAAGCATTTGTAGCCAGCTATCCTAGCATCATTTATTGACTAGGGACTCCTTTTCCCATTGCTTATTTTTGTTGACTTTGTCAAAGATCATATGGTTGTAGTTGTGTGTCATTTCTTCTGGATTCTCTATTCTGTTCCATTGGTCTATATGTTTGTTTTTGTACCAGTACCATACTGTTATGGTTACTGTAGCATTGTAGCATAGTTTGAAATTGGATAAGGTGATTCCTCTGGCTTTGTTCTTATTGCTTAAAATTGCCTTGGGGCTGGCTGCGGTGGCTCATGCCTATAATTCTTGCACTTTGGGAGACCGAGGTGAGTGGATCACCTGAGGTCGGGAGTTGCAGAGCAGCCTGGCCAACATAATGTGAGACCCCGTCTCTACTAAAAATACAAAAATTAGCCGGGCAGGGTGGTGTGCACCTGTAATTCCAGCTACTACTCGCTAGGCTGAGGCAGGAGAATTGCTTGAACCTGGGAGGCGGAGGTTGCAGTGAGCTGAGATCATGTCACTGCACTCCAGCCTGGGCAACAGAGCAAGACTCCATCTGAAAAAAAAAAAAAAAGAAAAAGAAAAAGATTGCTTTGGCTATTTGGGCTCTATTTTGGTTCTATATGAATTTTAGAATAGTTGTGTTCTAATTTTGTGAAAAATGATGTTAGTATTTTGATAAGAATAACACTGATTCTATGAATTGCTTTGGGCACCGTGGCCATTTTAACAATATTAACTTTTTCAATCTATGTGCCTGGAATATTTTTCAGTTCATTTATGTCATCTCTAATTTCTTTCTGCAGTGTTTTTTACTTCTCCTTATAAAGATATTTCACTCTTTGTTTGATGTATTTCTAGGTATTTTATTCTTTTGTGGCTGCTGTAATTCTTGATTTGGCTCCCTTTAAATGTTAGTGGTGTATATAAATGCTGCTGATTTTTTACACTGATTTTTTTTTATCCTGAAGCTGTACTAGAGTCATTTATTAGTTCTGAGAGTCTTTTGGTGAGATATTTAGTGTTTTCTAGGTATGGAATCATATTTTCACTGAATAGAGATAGCTTGATTTCTTTTCCTACTTGGATGCCTTTTATTTCTTTCTCTTGCCTGATTGCTCTGGCTAGAACTTCCAGTACTACATTGACTAGGGGTGGTGAGAGTGGATATCCTTGTCTTGTTCCAGTTCTAAAGGGGAACGCTTACAGCTTTTGTTTGTTCAGTATGATGTTGGCTGCAATTTGTCACAGATGGCTCTTATTATTTTGAGGTATGTTCCTTCTAGGGCATCCTGTATTTGTATGCGCTGAGGTGTAGGAAGAGATTTATCTTTGAGTTCTGGTAGATGGAAGGAAAAGGTCTGGCATTTTTCTTAATGGAAAAAAAAAAAAAATAGCACCAGGCTTTAGCAGATAAGTGATGGAATCAGATGAGCGATAGAGAATAAATATAAGAATAAAACCTTCTGAGCTGACCAAATGACAATTTTTATTTTAATTCTTCCAATGATGAAGTCTCAGGAAATCAAAACTATAGGGTTTCCTAAGAAATCTAAGTAAAATGAATTAAGGAATTTTAAAATGCAATGGCAATAGACATTCCTTCACCCAAATCTTGTTATTGATCAACATGTATCTTTGCAAGGCCTCTGAATAAAATATCATATTAGAATATAAGACAAAGCAAAGGAACTAATATTAGTTTAGAAACTGCCCTCAGTCTCCGAACTGCAATGTGGAATGTCAGTGTGCTTGTGTGAATCGTGTGCATGTGCACACATGTGCGTGTGTGTCCACAGTGAACAAGTGAGGACTTTTGTCAAGGTATGGTCACTAAGATGAACAAACCCAAACATAACTGTACATACTCATTTTCCAGCACTTAGTCTAACATGCAAAAAGGGCATGAGCAGAAATTGCTGGTCATTAAGAAGAACAGGAGGAAACGTTCCAGAGCCTTGGCACTGTGCCTGGGGAAGAGAGGATCTCAACACTCCTCAGCCATCTCTGGGCCAGAGGAAAGTCACCTAGGGGTTTTTCTAAAGAGTTCCACGGGAGAAGAGATTGTGTTGTTTGATGATCCCTTACTGTTTTCTCCAGTATATCTCTACATTTTTTTGTCCAACTGAGTTTATTAAACTTGTCCTGCTTCTGAGGTCAGTTTCTTTTCTACCATGTGAAGGTTTAAATCTGTTATACTGTCTTTGCTCTCTTTTCTTACTTTTCCCAGAATTCCTACACTTACTACATAATTAAAAACTGGATTTTAAGCTGATTTCACCCTTCAATGAGTTTCATTTCTGAGATTTTTCCTTCAAAACCCTAACAATAGTTTTCGGATCACACGACAAACTCAGGAGGCTTTTCACCTGACACTGGGATACTCCCTCTGAGCAAACCTGGTTCTTGGAATCAAAGTGTTGCAGAAATGGATCTTTTTATTTCCTACTAAATCTTTGCATACAGATTAATTCCATTAAGTTCTACTTGCATTTTCACCCAGGTTTCTGACTCATACTCAATACAATAAGGTCCTCATCCCTTTTTATTTGTTCAGTATTTAACTTTGTCACACTCTAAGTTTCTGAAATGGACAATTACAATCTACGATTTAGCTTATGGTCTCTGAGGGCCCTGATCAGCAAAGAAAGTGACAGAAGGACCCTGGGTGTTTTATAGAAGTGTGTGTGTGCATGCATGTATGTGTATATACTCTTTTGTTTTGGTTTCACTTTATCTCTCCTAATCTGAAGACCATGATTTACAATATGAATAAATTAAGAGCACATGGTTGGAGTAATTCAGATTGGCTGCAGAAAATCCACTGGAGTCCCCTGAGATGAATCTGGCAGGGTCGCTTCTGACCAAATACGGCAGAACGGCCCAGAGCAAGGTACGGAATGAGAGACTCTATGGCAACCAACTAGGTAGTAACTCCCAGTGATTGACATTAAAATTCCAAAAACAAAACAGAATAAAACAACAACAACAAAAAATAAACTTGCACAACACAGCTGTGCTTGTTTTGTGGCGAGCTTCACCTGGTCAGTGGTGAACATTATATTTGTAGAATTTTGCCTGGAATACCAGTTTCAGCTGCACTGGGAGTGAGAGGCTTACTCTGAACCGGTGGTTCCAATTGCGTAGTTTGTGCATTAGTAATGTCCCTTAGCAGTTTATCAGAAATACAAATTCTTGGACCTATTCCAGATCTACTGAATCTGAACCTTTGGGGGTGAAGCCCAGCAGTTCACGTTTTAACCAGCCCCTGGGGTGAGTTTGAGAACCATTGCCCTAAACACTAATGATCCTTTCCAATATAGGAGCTTAGATTTTGATGACATTTGGTCACAATTCTGCTATTCACTTCCATCATATCTCCTCTGATCCTGAGAAATGTTGGCACTGAGAATAGTGCAGGGCAAAGAGAAATGTACAGCATTATTAGCTGGGGCTTTCACTGAAAACCCCAGGGTCTCTTTCTATTGTCCCCATGTGGCTGGAGTCACAAGAGTGAGAGAGATGGCCAAGCTCTCTGCAGAGAAGGCAGGAGCCTGAACTTTCTTGCTACTTCCATCAAAGGAAAAAAAATTGAATGTTTACCCCACGAGCTTATATATATTACAGAGCACTCCACCATCCTGCCCTGCAAAATATCCTGGGATTTGACTAATGCTAGAGCTGCTTTTCTAGTCCTTGAGTGACTAGGAAGGAAGAACCAAAAGCTTGACTCCCCTACAGCAGTGATTCTCTGGCTTTGGTTTGCACAGGAAACCATAGGGTCACGTAAAATACACATATTCGGGTCTGAGAGGTTCTGATGAAGATGATCTAAGGTGTGGAGCCCAGCAATCAACATTTTAATAAGAATCCAAAGAGATCCTAATTTACTTGCTTCTATTGAAAGTTTAGAAAACCACTGCCTTACACAACTTTAGATACAATACTTTTAGCCTGCATATTATATCCATTTTCCAACCTTCTTAGATGGAGAGTTCAGAGCTTTCTCTCAGCAAAAAGGACGATAGTTGTGTGATGATACTATTCCCACACATTTATACAGCACTTGTACACTTTTAAAAGTTCTTTCATGTTCACCATCTCAAAATAGCAAGGGCAAAAAATGGCAATGCTTTAAGAATGCAGCTGCTTTGACTCAAATGTTTTTAAAAAGACATTTAAGAGTATATATTTGTAGCCATATACATTGTGTAGGGATTAATGTCATGGATGAAATCAGCCACTATGGAACAAGCTTCCAAGGGAAATTCAAAAGAAGATATCTGTTTTTCTTAGTAAGAATTAACTTAAGGTAATTTTTACAGCAACTGCACTGGAGAGTCCCAGCTGTTTTCAAGGCAGTGGTCTAAAATATAGGATTATGTACTTTTTCCATACTTGGAAAAACTTACAGTGTAACTTCCACAGCATACTGCCAAATAAATACTAAGTATGTATATTTGGAAGACATACTTTTGGCATTTGGAACAGAGATGTAAAAATCAACCAAGAATTCTCTTTAGTAGTGGAAGGAGATCTCCGAAGGACACATTTTCATTTTGTAATAGTAAAGGATCAGGACAACCTTTCAGGAATTTCCTATTGGGCTGTAGCTGAGCCAGTTACTTTTGTTAAAAAAGCATGCAAATGAAGCCAAGGTTACAGGTCTGATTCTCACATGAGGAAAAACACTAGTCTCTGGTCACAAATCTTGAACATTAGTCAGCTGCCTTGCAAATATGTGCCATTGATCATAAAAGGTTTTCATAAATACTGAGGCACTATAAATACTCCCATGAAATAAAGCAAAGCTTTTCTGTACTGCCGCCTGAAGCTGGGGCTTCATCTCTGTTGTATGTAACATTTAATTGGATTTCAAAATACTGACTGCATTGATGACATCATCTTACTTTTGTGCACAACAGTCTTAACCATGCAAGTGTTAGGGGAATACAAGACAGAACCTTTCAAATACTGAGTAGATAACACTATGTAGAAAGATACTCATGGTTAATTCTGACATTTTAATCTGAATACCTCTATTTTATAGGCAAATTACCTAGTAAAGTTTTTAAAAGAACTTTTTAACAATTACTAAATTGATATATGATATGACATTGCTATAACTTCATTTTGGTTTGCTTAAGATTTTTTTCTCGTATGATTTAGGTTATAGATAAGTATGCACGATTCTAACATGGAAAGTTTATTCTAACTAAAATGACTGCTGAGAGATTAGACTTAGTTTCATCTTGTATGGAATGCACATTAGGTGTGTCTTACAGAAACACATACACATTAATCTACATCATCACACCTATGTCAAATTTCTCCGAAGAGAAAAAGAAAAACAAGCAAACAAAAAACTCAAGGAAGGGTCTACTTGACTATCTTTTTTTTCATTCTCACATATTTTCTGTTTAGACTTTTCTCCTTTCAAACAAGGAAGATAGAAAAGGTAAAAATCTTTGTTCCAAGAGGAACTGTGTTAAAGTAGGTTTTAAGGGTTAGAGCCAAAGGCCTTTGTCCTTGGTCATCTACAGCAAAACAAAAATTGAAACACAAGTCTGCAGACAACAAGCTGTGATGGTCTCTGGGGTGAGAGTCTCAGGCCGAAGCCGAGTTCCATTCTACCGCTACTGGTGATTGTTAACGCTCTTCCCCGGGTTGAAGAAACAGCAGGACTAAGGTCGGCTGTGCTCCAGGTTCCATGTGCTCTGTGAGCCTCACTAAGTGAGCATGAACTACAAATGAGTTATGTCCTTGAATAGAAACTCTCAATTGATGTCATAACTATGCTATCTGATAGTTAGACAGGACCTTAATACATTATCTGGTGAGACACAAATCCCTAAGTTTCCAGATAAAGAAATGACCAATGAAGGTCCAAAGACTTCAAAGACACACAGCTGGTTAGACACAGTATCCCCAGCTATTAATGAAAATCTCATTTTGACACCAGAAACATGTTCATTGCCTTGAAAACACTTTAAAAGATAAAGCCTGCAATAGTGTGCCTGACTCCTGCCCAAGTCTTTATCCTCATTCTCTCTCTGAATATCACATCTCCCTTTACTGCCCACAAATTTCTCCTCCTGCTTCCATTTTACCTCATTTTTCTAAACCATCCCTGACCCTCCTCACACTGTATCCCTTAGTCTCTCCCCGACTCTGAGAGGCATATAATTGTGCAAACTCAGGAAGAAGGGAAGAATCAAGAATAGCAATCGCTGACATTACTTGGCAAGTTTTGTTAAAGGTTTTACATTTTGACAAAAAATTTCAAATCTCCTCACTAATAGTGTCTGCATCAAAATATCCAGCTTTGCAATGAAAATGAGCCATGAAAAATTCAGGAATACTGTAAGAGATTTGACACTTTAACATCTGATGGTACTCTTACTGGTAGATGTATCAGGCACACCTTATTCACTCTTTGGATTCTCTTAGCCACAACTCCTGTTCTCAACATGACTGAGGGGTCCAGCTCTGAATGGGCTCCAGCCACATCACGTGGGTGCAATCTGTTAGCAGCATCTCACAACACCCACTTAAGTCCTGCCTCTCTTTTCACTGCTCCTTGGGCTTCCCTATTGCCGTGGATGGGAGATACCCCCAGAATTATGCTTGGTACCCAAGCATGCACAACTCAAAGGTGGGATGAGCCTTTAACCAGTGGGAATGAGAGACAGTGGGAAATTATCCACCCTCCTCTCTCCACAGCTCACAGGAAAGGTCCTGAGATACAGTTTTTGTGACTCTTTGGGGTGGGAGTTAGGGGAAAGGCTCCTAGATCAGGTGATGGCCAGCTTGTTTAGACATCTTTCTTCTTACCTCTCTCTCCTGCTTCAGCACCCTTGCATCTCACTTCTGTTCTCTGAGTTTGCACTCTCTAATAATGTGACAGCACATCCACTTGCTTTTATGGTAACCCAGGCTAAGTCAATATGTGTTGGTATATAAACTTTATGTTTCAGTCAAATCTCAAAATGACTCAAAATGATGACATCTAATGTATACAACAAAATTTAACCCCAAATTAACCAAGAAGTTTGGTGTTAATGACTCCCCCAGACTCAGTCTTAAAAGGGATTCTATCTTATATTTAAGTTTCACTTGATTTTGTATAATAAAGATGCATGTAAATTAGAGTAGAAAAAGGGTGGAAAATAGCATTTAAAATGCGTTACATATTTATGCTTCCTGTGTTTTCCATCTAACTCAAGGAACTGAGTTTACTTGTGATAAAAGCAACATATCAGTATTTATTTAAATATAAGTAGGGGTTCTGGCCAAATACCTTTGAGAAATTTTGAGTCACACAAAATTAAACATTTTATTCTTTATTGCACAACTCCTTAGAGTCTTTGATATATATAACCACTACAAGATTACTTGTTGATATGTGTCAATATATTAATATATTACATCCTGGGGAATCAAATAATGGGCAAATATAGAAGCAATCTTTGCCCTCATGGAACCTTCAGCCCACTGAAGGGAGATCAACATCAATCTAATAATTGTGTAAATGAATGTAAACTTGAAAATATAAGTAATACTACAATGGGGAGTTATAAGGTACAAGACAGTTTGTAATAAAATTCCACTGAGAAATGTGAATATCTAGGGAGAATAAACCATATGCCATTTGCAAACATAATTTGATTCCTAATTATTTTTCAGGTGAATATTTATTTTTAGGGAGGGTTGTTGGATTAGAAATGAGTCCCAGTTTGTAGCTGAGGTTCAAGCAATGTTCAAAGTTTTGTTCTTGAGGATGATTCTTAGCCTTTATTTCCTTTTCTGAAAATGAGCAGTTTGAGCTTACTGATCTTCAGTGACTTTTCTAGCTATACATTGTATGATTAAATAATTCTAACTAAGTTATTTAGAGGTTTAAGAATATTGTTTGGAATTTCTCCAGGACCCAGCTGCTCTTCCTTCTTTCTTTGCTGCTAATTTAATTGCTAATTACCCCCTCCATTTAAACAATATTATGAGAAATGGAAGCCATGAAATCTATGTAAGGAAAATTTGCTCCTTTACCAGAAGGGTTATTAAAGCCATTTTACTCCTTAGCATAAAGATATAGTGTAATCTAACAAAAGACATCCTCTCTGCTCAAAGAATAAAGTTCAATGTCAAAAAAAAAGTTTGAGATGAAGAGTTGGCCTATATTTTCTTTGGTGAGCACTATAGACAATAATTGTATTGATTTTATATAGAAAACCTCTGTATATAATGTAGAGTACAAATAACCTCAAAATATGAAAAAAATCAATTAAAATTAGTAAAAATTTCTGTTTTAAATACTATTTTCCAGCTGATTACTGCTAAAAAAAACAAAAAACAAAAAACAAAAACAAAAACAAAAAAACCTAGACTTCTGTTTTCCATTTTCTTCTCTCTTATAAAAAAAAGCTTGCATGTTCTCACTCTTAAGTGGGAGTTGAACAGTGAGAACACATGGACACAGGGAGGGGAATATCACACACTGGGGCCTGTCGGGGTGTAGGGGGTTAGGGGAGGGATAGCATTAGGAGAAATACCTAATGTGAATGACGGGTTAATGGGTGCAGCAAACCATCATGGCACATGTATACCTATATAACAAATCTGCATATTCTGCACATGTACTCCAGAACTTAAAGTATAATCATAAAAAAAAATGCTTGACTGTACGCACTGTATGTCCAACGCATCTTGGGTGGTATATATCCAATAAGGCATGTTTCCTTAAGGGTAGCACTTGGAAAACTCTTGCCACAATTTTCCAGTTAGATTACACACATCTGGTGTGATGCTAACCTGGCAATTACGTATAGTTCCTTTCTTAGCTTCTCGGGAAAAAATGATAATTAAACAAATTGGGGATATGTTCAAATTAACATTTAAGTTTTTCTCAGTTGAGTAAACTGAGCAAGGACCCCTATAAACATTTTCTTCTTAGCGCCACATAAAACTCTTACCCATTTTTTTTATGATTAAAAAAATGACCTTTTAAATGTACAAAAGTCAAGTTTAATGGTAACATTATAACATTAACTCAGTAATCCACTCTACAAATTGGGGCTAGGTATATTTCTCCCTGAATATTATATGCCAGAAGAACTGTTAATTAATCTCAGCTCTACCATATACAAATTTTGGAAGTTTTGTCAATTCATACAATTATCATAAGCTCTGTGTATATTTTCACATAGAAATAAAATTATCTGATTTGCATACATCACAAGATTACTTAAGAACCAAATGAAGCAGTATATGTGAAAAAGTTTTGAGTATAAAAAGAATTTTACAAATATGAGATACTATTTTTGTTGCTCTCTGAAGATTTATTTTATTACACTAAATGTCTAGAAATTAATATGATCTTATTAGATAATATGAAATATATGAAACTGTGTATAATTCAGTGTTTCTTAAATATAAAATATGACCATAAAACACATAAATCAATTAAGAATATGCTCAAACTGAAATGCTATGTATTATGCCATAGGGAAGAAATGTAATATCTGCTTAAAAAAGAAAATAACCAGAGGGAGCTTCATAGACTCATACCAGGCCATGAGAAATCAATAATATTTGAGTAACTGGAGAGGATTTGAATAAATGGAGAGCAAAAGAGCAAGACAGGGAAAACATCCAGCAGGGGCAAAAAGCTGAAATGTCAGACCGAATGAACCACTTCTCAGGTGACATGGGCAGACCCTATTTAAAAAATTTTAAACTATCTCATTCTTGTTCTTTGCACAAATTCAAATCCCTGAATTCTTCCACCCAAAGGAATATGTGGAAGAATTCGGGACCAATACATCATTAAGGAACACTTTGTTCTGAAATATTCAGTGTCTCCTCTCTCTCATTGCTCTTCTTCTACCAAACGCAGTATAGACCATTTTGGGCAGCCTGTCAAAATTCACCTTGTCACCACACTAACTAATGTGTCTATGGTTAGAAAAGCAATGATAAAAATGGCAATCCAATGTCTCAGATTTAATCTCTAATAGCCACTTCCCCAAATACAACCTGTAGAATTTATAAATCAAGAGGAAAATATGTTCATTATTTCAAATCAAGTTCAGTATGGTGACTGATCTACCCAGTTCATACAGTACTAGTTATGATTGGCCAGATCAACTGTGGCCTGAGACTAAAAGAAGCAAGGATCCAGGAAAAGAGACAACAGAAAGAGAATGTTTTATCATGGTGATGTTTGGGATTATCATATAACCGGAGGCAACCAAAGAATCAAGTTTTGCCCATGAAGTCTGTCCTGGTTGTCTCAGAAACCTAGAAAAAGTATGCACACAGCATACTGGAATACCCTTATAATGTGCTCTTGGACACACTTATCCCCAGTGGAGGGAAGCTCACTTATGCTGGTCCCCATCCCCCAAAGGAGCTCAATGATTCCCAATAAGGGAGTCTCATTACTGCAGCATGAATCACAAAGCACTTGTGAAGATGTTGAATCACTTATGTACTTCCTCCTTCTGTTTCCCTACTTCTCTCAGGCAGCAATTGATTTACTACTTATTAAGCAAAGCCTTCATATTGAACTAATTTTACCTTCATAATTCTCCTATCCCAGTGACCTTATATGTTAATTCAACAAAAATTGATGTAATACTTATGATATTTCAGGTGCTTGTATGGACTGATGGATTGATGACAGTAGATCTCTTAGATAGATACTGGATCTTGGAAATTATTTATTGAGGTCACTGAGCACTTACAGTATTATTTCACTTCTCGCTATGTCAAAGCACCTTGCTTTATTGTTTGCCACTTTTTAAATATGAAATTTTGTACAAAGCCTCCATTTTACTGGTGGCACAGTCAAGAATATGTACCAAGTCTCTCTGCCTAGACATCATCCACTTCAAGTTTTGGCATAGAATAGTTGGGGATAGGTGTGGAAGTGACAGATGCAGGCCCTAGCAGCTGCAACCTGCCTCATCCAGACCTTGCTGTCAGCACAACTGAAGACAGATGGTTAAGGACTGGTGTCTCTCCTTTCAGTGACTCAGAGCAACTATACCTGACTCATGGATTTGACATCAGCATTAGCTCCTTCATCGGAGGCAAATGGGAGGCTTCAATGAATTAGGAGAATAGTTTCTCATCACAGAGATTTTTACCTTTGAATGCAGTGGAGACAGATTTCTAAGCCATGATATTAAATTGTCAAATCTTTGGTAATCCAACTTACCCCTTTAATACATTACAGTCCCATGGAAAACACTGCTGTAAGAAGACAATTATTATTCCAAATTCACAAGGTATTTTCCTGAGCTAGAATAAAAATAGTTAAATATCAGTCAAGCCATAAGCATTACAGCAATTTCACTCTTTCAAACCTATGTCCATCCTGTTTTCATTGCCTAGAAGTACCACTTCTCTCCACTTGGAAGATCCATCATGGATGTTACTCTCTGGGTGATGTTTTTTGTGTTCTCCCAAAGGTAGACAGTAATGCTCTCTCTTCTTTCTTTCATTACATATCCTCATTGAACACACTTTCATTGGAACACTGATTGTTTTAATGTTCATTTCAACTCTGTTGTAAACTCCTTGAAAACAAAGACATCTTTATGCTTGTTTCTTTAGTGCCAGGCTAATAGCAGGGATTCAATACTTGTTAGTGAAATAAGCATTATTATGGTCACATGAAATAAGTGGCTAACATTAAATGGACAAGGGACAGAAACCCACAATAATTATTTGCCCATGTCCCTAGTGACTTCCCCAGCTGTGAAAAGGTGTGAGTCATCAACACTATTTCTTCCATTCATGGTAATAATGTCAATTGTGAATAAAATGAATGTCAAGGGAAGCCTTAAAATGAAAAGATAGCTATTCATTCAGGTAGGCATTCAGCAAACATTTACTGATTAACCACTACATGCCATAAAAGATGAGATAAATGACACAGTGCTTGTCCTCAAGGAGATAAGAAAATAAGTCATTAGAATACAGGGTTCTAAGTGTTGAGCACTGATATAAGACAAGCATCTTCTCCAGACTAGGTGAGTCAGAAAGGATTCTCTGAGGGGGTTATGCTCTATGCCCTGAAAGACCAATAGGAATTAAGTGTGAAAAAAGCATAGTGAGCACTCCAAGTAAACGAAAGAGCCACATGACCATTCACTGCTGAGAAAGAAGCTAGCACTTCCATGGACCTGGGAGTGGTTTCATATAGCGGGATTTGTGGCCTCAGGAATAAAGATAGAATAAGGAAAAAAGAAGTTTCACCAGGTTGTAAGCTAGTCATGGGAAAGTATAAATGCATGTGAATGAGCCTTAGGTCTCTAAAGGTACTCATTTGGTGGATTGTAACTACATGATCCAGAAGTTCTTATAGGACAGTTTTGCTCAAATCAGAGTTGGGGACAGACAATCCAATTTAACATATCTTGCAGATTTTTTTTTGAAAAACTTAAGACAATTATACTAATCCTATGTATTAACATTTTAAAAGTAGATTATATTAAAATCTATAAGGCAGCTATACCAAACATTTTAAAATAGATGTTAAATATTAATATTTTAAAACATTCTTTTAAGCCTAGAAAAATGGTAACCAACCGATTTTTAACATATTGACATGGCTAGTTTGCAGAAAAACACATTTTGGTAAAACAGATTATATATTTTAGTTCTTGAGCACTTTACATTGATCAGTCAGTCTAATAGAGTTTTATCCTCATCGGTGAGCGATTTGACTTAGAACACAATTAAAGTGTCCATAAGAACCTTCAACAGTAATTTCCTGGACTGAATTTAATCTAAATTCAGCTTTGTATGAGAAATGCGACATTTCTGCTAACTCTAATTCCGATTTTTGTCTTTGAATTCCCAAATCAGCATTAACTCCCTCTAGAGTGTTGCTGTTATTTTACTAAATTCATGTACAGGAGACCTACTTGTTTTTCTGAGAAAATCATGGAGCACAGGAATAGTCTTATTTTCAAAACAATACCCAAAGAAGAGAATACAGAATTTTCAAGGGATACACTTGTTTAAAAGTCAGGAAGAACTAGAAATCAGTTCCAGTGGTAGAGCAAACCTCAACATTATCTATACAAGTAGAATAATTCAAAATCTGTGCTAAGATTTTCAAAAGTCTCAAAATCATATTTGTGAACTTTTAATGAATAATAAGAGAAAGCAAATCAAATTGTATGTACTCATTTACATCGACTGAATTCAAACATTTAAGAATCTTCTAGAATAAAAGTCTGTGCTGTTTCAGGTGGTACACAGAGATGAGCCCAGTGACCTCCATATTCAAAGACCCTTCATTGTGTAAGAGCTGATGGATATTGTCCTTCATCGAATATCTCTTCATTATAAATGGAAAAATGCTCATCCACTGAATAAGCACTCTCTCTCACCCTCTATGTCAACAGGTAAACATTTCAAAGCCTTTTGGAAAGGCAAAAAGTAACCGTGATGGACTAGAATTAAGATATGCTGCTGAGTTGCTTCTGCGGTTCATTTAGAATGTCATTCAGGAATTTTACTGACAGACAAACCAAAACAAAACGAAAAAACAAACCCCCCCAAAACCAAGAAATTAGAGTTAACAGGTCTATCAGTACATAAAAGTTGTTGGAAATAAAAGGAAAAATAGTTTCTTTGTAAATCAGCAACACAAAAGAGCAAAGCAGAAGAGAGAAATACAAAAAGAGGAGGACTCTTTAAAGACCTAACTGAAAATCCTGTATTGATAAATATATGAGAAAATATTTTGCAGCAAAAAATGCTGCATGTTTCTAGGTTTCAAGATATTTCCAAAATATTAAAAATTCTTACCACACGTTTGAGATCAATGGGCATAATATCTGCCATTGGTGAAGAAATGTGCCAATTGCCTAGGGCTATGCAGCTTTTCACTCTGTGAACCAGGACTAAAATAGAATTCCTGGCTCTCTGGATTTCTGATATCCAATTTAGCAGACTTCAGCCTTCCACTAGATACTCTACAAGTTAAGCAGCTCTCATATCAGTTTATGCCAACTGCTTAAATACCCTGTCAGCTCTTCAAGTGTTGTCAGTGTCTAGTGCCTAGGGACCTAATATGTCCTCAAGGGCTAGTACCTATTATTATTTGAAGTTAGATGTTAGTAACAGCTTTAGAAGCTATTATTTCTATAAATATTTCATATTAAAGCACTAATGCTAATGTCTTATTGAAAGAAGTCTTAATTACATACAGGCTGTGGAGCCTCAAATTTATCTTTAGATAGGAAACTAAATTCCCCATCTTGATAAAATGAATCAATATTTATACAATATCAACACAGTTTGTTAAAAACGTAAAAGAAAAAAAAAACAAACAGCTGGAAGGGGGTAGGCATGTGTGCATATGTGTGCTTATGTTGGAGTAGAATTTGTCCTATGTCATGCCACATAAACAGTTCACTTTCCATGAAATCAACTGATTGTTTGGCATTGGATACACACAGCATATAGAAAAGTGCCTCATGTTTCAATTTTTTGCTTTTAAGTAAAAAAAAAAAAAAAAAAAACCTCTTGCTTAGAAACATGTTTCTTGTTGACATGACTGAAAAATCTGGAAGTTAATAGAAGATTGAAAATCAAACACAAGAAAAGTAATGTAAGAAATGCAGAGGAACGGGAGGAAGAAAGAGAAAAAGTGAGAAAGAGGAAGTGGTAAGAGAATGTGTGTTATAATAAAAATACTATTCACTCCATGACTGTTGTGAAACTACTCTTTCTAGGCACTGTTTTGGGTACTGAACAAAATAGCATAGGCAGACATTCTAGTGAGTGCAGAAAGAAACCAGACATAGATTATCAGGAGGGATTTATCCTATGGCTATATTGGCATTTTAAATAGGATTGGCTTAACGTTTTAAACAACTAGATTAAAATTAAAGTTCTGAGGACAGCTTAAAATAGGAATTGTTTACCCATGTATATCAACACTGTGATGAATAGTTCAAAATAAAAAGAATTTCTACTGGGTGTTATTTCAAGGATTATGCCCTTATGTCCCCCAAAACAATTTATAATAAAACTGCTACTAACTTTATAGGGAGATATTTCTTTGTATAATCTTTACATTTGTATTTCTTTGTGTAATCTTTGAAGTAGTAACTGTGGCCTTTCCTTCTCACCCTCAAATCCTCATTTTCAAAGCCAGTTGCTTTGTGTCTTCATAGCACGGTTGAAGAGGGTTCGTCTTGGATAGAGTCAGACTCCAGAATTAGTTTGATAGCTTTTTATTGACTCCATAGAGCTCTGGAGCTCTATGCTAATTGACTAAAAAGTGAACAGGTAAAAGTACTGAAATGACACCATAAAGGGGACCATACTAGGGGAAGACAATGTACAACTCAGCAGACCATTAAATTACCTCTCGGTTTGTTCCAATAACATACGTAGTCTTAATGCCATATGTTCTGTATTACTAACATGTATCTGAAACTCATCCAGGGTCACTTTCTTTTATAATATCCAACTTTGCTTCATACAGTCTTCAAGCAAAATACTGTGCATAGCAGCGTCTTCAGCATGATCACATCCTTTTATATGTAAACAAAAGCTTCTTTCAAATTTACACAGCATTTTGAATCTCTAACATTTGGATTGGAAGACGAAAGTGTTGCACATTCATTCATTTATTCAACCATACGTTCAGTCATGCAACAACATATGTTGAAACTTTATAATTATCAAGGCACTAGGCTAAGCTCTATGGAATGAGAGACAAAAGACCCATTCTTTCTAAACACAGAAGGAAGACAATTTTGAAAGTTTGCTGACAATTTTAACATAGTGTAACTAAGTGCTTTTATAGAAGTATTCATAGAGTGAAGAATTGAATACTTCAATTCTTCACTCTATGAATGAATTCTTGGGCAATAATTCATGAGGAGAAGCCACTCATCTTAAGACTTGATGTATATGTCATACATAAATAGCAAGGAGGTGGAAAGAGGGAAGAACCTTCTAAACAGCCTTCCTATTTCCCAAAGAAATTAAAAATATGTGGCAGGAACCTCAGCCCTGAGCCCCAAGTCAATCATATAAGCATTTCTGAGTCATAAATTCCATCCTTCTGCTACCATGTATAGAATTACTTGTTAATGGGTGTAATTATGTGGTATCAAAAGCACAGAAGTGGTAATTTGGGTACAGTCAGTATAGGGGTAAAAATTATTTTCCCAGAGGAGAGTTGGGTTATGAGTTTCCAGCTGGGGAGCCATACTAGCATTTTGTTCACACTGTACCAGCCTTTTGATATATGCCCAATGTATAGCTTGGTGAGGAGGTCTTAGTGTTTACAAGGTGCTCTAACTAGTATCCTGTGTCGGTTAAGACCAGGTAACAAGCTGGATGTGTCAGACAAGCTCTCAGTTCCACAAAACCATCTGAAGCACCAGAGTCCACTATTATGTTTGGAATGGTATGCTGGAAGTCTTGGGCATTGGCATGAGTGCAAGGTGGAATGGATACCCACCCCGCTGAGAGGCCAAGTGACTCTCTGAGGTGGTTTCTGTGTCTCTACATTCTGAGAATCCATGGACAAAGTGGATTTCCATGGTATATACCCAACTCTTGGAGGGCAGCGGGTGGTCCCAGGCTATATTATCCAGTGCACAAAGTCCCTAAGAAACTCACTGAATTTGCCAGCACCTTTGCAGCTCATTACTAGAGCATTTTTGAATTCCTTGTGAGTTACATACAGAACCAGCAGTGCTGTCCCAAGCTTGTTGTTTTCTCAACTCCTGGTGCCACTGTTGTGCTATTTCCCTGAACCCTATTTTAAGTGGCCACTGGCAGAATTTCTCCTGTAACACAAGGAAATATGCCAATAGCCAAGCCCTCTCCCCACCACCCAAGGAAAGGAGTGGTTTTTTTTTCTGGATTCCCATACAATATGTATAGATGATTCCATTAATGTCTTGCTACATTTGATGGTAACTTTGTAATGTGAGTACTTCTTGCTGCCCTCCCTGGGGAAAAGCAGGTTGAGGGTGACAAGAGAACATTATATACAAGGGGAAAAATACATTAATGTTTGCAAAATACTATCCCTGTATCACTGCGAAAGAAAGTGACCCAAATAATTCAACAGGTAAATGAAAAGAAGCCTAAATACGCAGGTTTGTGAATAGCGTCCCTGTATCTGCAAGCTTAACTAGTCAGTCTTTGATAGGCTTTTAAGCAAGGACATTTCAATGATGTGGGGAAAAAACCAAGTGCCACAAAGGTTTGAGAATCAATTATCCGTATGTTAAAAAAAAAGTGGGGGGCGTTCGCTTCAAGGTGTGTATAAGCAATTACCTTGTTAATGCAGATGTGACAGTTAGGCAAGAGAGGGCATGGATGGGAAGAGGGTGTGTAAGCGCAGAGAAAGTGCTCTTCTAGCCTTAACAAAGACAAGAACAGCTCAGTAAATCATGTGCTTTCTCATAGAAAATGGTGAGTCTTTTACATGTAAATAAAGGAATTATCTGAAACAGTAAATAACTGGATGTGTTGGAACACACTAAAATATCTGAGTAATTTTTACTACTGCGTGATCTGAAGTTTCTTCCAAATACTTAATAATTTCTTCCTGTGTCTCAAACAGGGACTATTTGAGTTTGATTAAGAGTCAAGGCCAGGCGCAGCGGCTCACGCCTGTAATCCCAGCACTTTGGAAGGTCTAGGAGGGCGGATCACCTGAGGTCGGGAGTTTGAGTCCAGCCTAACATGGAGAAACCCTGTCTCTATTAAAAATACAAAATTAGCCGGGCATGGCGGCACACGCCTGTAATCCCAGCTACTCAGGAGGCTGAGGCAGGAGAATCACCTGAACCCGGGAGGCAGAGGTTGCCATGAGCCGAGATCGCACCATTGCACTCCAGGCTGGGCAACAGGAGTGAAACTCTGTCACAAAAAAAAAAAAAAAAAAAAAGAGTCAAAGAGTCAAATGCGTACTATTCTAGGTCAGGTATATGTTAGAACACCAAACAGTTCTGCAAAATGGAGTATAAAAAAGCAAAGAAAATACTGCTATTCTCAAAATTAATGAATTTTTGCTGTAAGAGCAAGGCCTTTTGAAATCAAAGATACTGAGTTCATTATAATGCCTCATGGCTTGAGGGGCTCAGAATATACGCTTATAGGGTATTCACAATGATCTTACTTCATGTTATAAAGTAGCAAAGAAAAATAAATATTTTGAAGTATGGAAGCTATTTTTGGTCTAATTTTTGCTCAAACAGTATAAAAGAGACATGGGCAAAGTAAAAGACCGGGAATTTCTTACAAATATTACTACTGATATTATTGTGTTTATTCTATAAAATTTTCACATAAATTTATTCATAATAAATCTGTAGAAGTCTTATTGCTACATTCAGATTTCTTCAAACCGAGTTTGTCCCTCAGTCCTCTCTCCTTCCTTAAGCATGGATTATTACTTGTTTTTGATGGGGAGGAAGCTCCACTTACTTTTTTTGCTCCTACTTCTGATCAAGGTATTTTTACTTCACCCTTCTTTTTAAAAATAATTTCAGCTGGTATTTTAGATTCAGGGGGCATTTGTGCAGGTTGGTTTCTTAGCCAGGGGTCGGACGTCCAGGGAGTTCTCCAGGTTATGCCCAGAGAAACAAGGGGTAAGCAGGTCGGGGTCAACCAGTTACTGTACTTAAGTGGGCAGAAGGGAAATTGGAAGACTGTGGGTGCGTGGAACCAATCACAGGTAATGTCCCAACACATTATTCTGCCATGCTATGATATGTACAGTGTTTATAGGGATGACAGAGATGAGAAAAGGTTTAAATAAAATATACCTCATAAAAGATTGAAGAGACAGTAAAATAATACCATAGACATAGATAATGCTTACAAATATTTCTTGCTCCTCTCCCTTTTTGCTCTGCCATTCCTGGTGTCTCTCCTGTAGGTTGTGTAATTGGGGTTGACATGATTTGTCATTTGCACCATGACACGCACTATACAGAATGCCAAATTAGATCCATGCACATTCCAAGAAAAATGAGAAAAGAAACACCTTCAAAAACACTGTGATACATGCTTTATGCTCTGTGTGTGTGTGTGTGTGTGTGTGTGTGTGTGTAAAGTCATTTGGATCTGCCCATACTTTGGCCTATTAGCTTATTTTTGGTGCCACATGAGTCAGTTAAGATGAGAATGGTAATTTGTTTGAGTGGATGTGGTAATGCATTGCTTTGGAAGCAAGGTGCCTGTGTACTAGGGCATACCATGACAACAGGATAGCATGGAAAGGTATGGACTGCAGAAGGGGTATGTTCAGATTGATGAAGTGAGATGAAAACTTTCTTAGATTTCCGTTCCAAGTACTACATGGGGTGGGGGAAGAAAGGAGAGAGGGGAGGAGAGAGAGGAGGAAAAGGAACAGAGGAGAGAGAAAGAGAATAAATACAAAGAAAGTTCTAATGGTTAGGACTTAGTGTGATGAGAATTGAGGCTGGAGATCAACATCAACCTCTGTGCCCATGGATGGAGCATGAGGGGAAGCTCTAGCATTGACCATGGAACAGCTCAGCTCCCTGCCAGCAGCCAGAGTCAACAGTGTAATGTGGCATAAGAGATCCAGGAAGGCTGAGGCCAAGCAGAAGAGACAGAGGCCTGTGAGCTTTAAAGGACACGGAAAATCCTGGCACCCTCAAAACTGAGAAAGAAGATAATGGATCCAAATCGAAAAATCTCAGCAAAATATCCAAGCCAAAGAGGCAACCCACCTCATCACAAAATTTAAAAGGAGGTGACAGAGTAAAGATTCCTATAATTTAGAAAGGAAAACAATTCTTTAAAAAGGAAAAAAAATTCTTTAGCTTTGGAAGGCAGAGAAACAGATTTTGTTTTTGATATTTTAAAATCTTCTTTTTCTCTCTCCTTGTACATATTTTCCTCTGTCAACATCTGGCTTCATATCAACCAGCTGCTCACATGTAACTTTTGGGTTGTAAATCTTTTTCCTGAGGACTCTGCAGCATGTAACATGGATACTACTCTGGTGCTAGGAGGGATCACCAGAAACAAGCCAAATAACACCCTACTGTGTTAGTCACGGTATTGCCCTAGTTACTAGAAATGCCCTTCTCCAGGCTTTCTGAGTGGTTTTCTGAATATTCACAAGTATCTGCCCACAGTTACTGGGAAGCAGGTGGAAAACTCACATTTTGGCGCTGGTATTTCTTGATCTTCAGATTTTATTTCCCTGTTTTCGTTCCTATTTTATTCCCAGTGAACAATCCCTGTTTTTATTTCCCAGTGAACAATCACAATGATAACCTACCAGTTTCAGCCTGAACGTGATGGATGAAGCCAGCTATCCCTTGCTTTGCACATGTTGAGGATTTAAATCCCAAGCAGCTCATGGAGTTCTGGATCCTTCCAAAATCCTTTTTCCGGTTGTCTTTACAGCTCCTGTTTCCAGTCTTGGCATCCTGCCCCTTTCTTCTTCTTGGATTTTTATCCTATATTTTCCTTTTTTTGTATCTCAGTATGGAGTATATGATCATATTACTATCTTCTTGGGCTTTCTGCTCAGATTTTTGTACTGCACATTCTTGAGTCTAGAATTTCCCATAACTCTGGATTAAAGATGTTTTCATTTCTGGTCAAGCCGGGCAGAACCTGCAGTTTTGCCAGAGAAAAAGGATTAAGAAATATTTCAACCAAAGTAGTACAAATTTCCATAAACACATGTACTTTTGAATACAAGTACCTGAAAGGCTAATGAAAAATATAGATTAAGTAAAATACATTTTGTCCAAAAATAAAGATGGCGTTTTCTTTTCCTAATAAACTGCTTCTTCTAATGCCTTGCTAATATTAAACATGTGGTTTTATTTTCTCCAGCAACAGAGTTACCTTACAATAAATGAAAGTAGCTGTCATGTCCTTTTTGAGAGCAGTGAGTCTAGACATCTTGAAATTTTGGGGGGACTTTCCCTAAGAAAGCAAATTACCTTAGATCCATTGAAAATACCTTATTTCAGGTTGATGGGAGGCCTCACAGATTTATTGAAGGTCACTTTAAGAAAGATGGAAGGGGAGTATGAAGCCTAAGTGTTTTGAGGATTTAAAAGTGGGAAAACAGAAGTAGAGAGATGTTGGTCAAATGGTACAAAGTTTCAGTTAGATGGAGGAATCAGCTCTGGGAATATGTTGTACAGCATGGTCACTATAGTTAATAATAATGTAAGATATACTCAAAAATTGCTAAGAAAGTAGATCTTAAATGTTCTTACCATACAAAAATAATGAGTATGAGAGGTGATGGATATGTTAATTAGATTGATTTAATCACTGACTAATGTATACATATACCAAAACATTACATTGTATAATATAAATATATGCAACTTTAAAATTTGTCAGTTAAACCTTAATACAGCTGAAAAAAAATTGTCCCAGGTTGATTTTTAAAAAGAAAAGAAGGATGCTGGTTTTAAAGTCCCTAAGACAGGGACTACAAAATACCCTACAATATAATGCTCCTGAAGCCAGATGGTATTCATGAGAGAGACTGTGTATAGAAATGAAAAGAAATGCAAGCTAAAGTTTGCAGATCTAGAAAACAGAGTATGGGTGAAAGGAGATGAGTTTGTTCCTGATGGGAGAGGCCTGTGCAGGTATTTGCACCATCAAGATATCACTACAGCAGTCCACCAGCAGGGCTATGTTTTGTGGCAAGACCATGCAGCACTTAGCAGCAATGATAAATGGATCAGACTCCCTTTTGTAGTGCCACTTGGGCATGGAAACAAGATTGACCCTGCACCATTCTGACTATAATAGCCTTCAAAGTATTTATTTCTCAACCTTTTAAGAAAAATATTTCAAACACCCAGAGAAGAATAACATAACAAATGCCTCTGTACCCACTAGCCAGATTTATCAAATTCTAATATTTGCAACATGTCAATGTAATATTATTTAAATAAGTCATTACTGATGTATTTCAAGCTCCATTTGTAGCCACTCCAATCACATCCTTTTCTCTTTTTCCTGTTTGTCATTCCTACACATGTTTTCATTTTTACTATAAACGTATGTCTTTATAAATAATACATCATGTAATTTTTTATTTTTGAAATATGGTTATTTTGCTGGAAACACTAAATTTATCAATGTGTGTATTATTCCTCAAACAACTTTTTGTTCTTACCTTTGTTTTTGAGGTTTATTCATGTTCATATATGTATACATCCCATAATTTTTAAACATTTCATTTCTAGTTAAGAATCTGACTTCATTTTTGATGTTTCACTGCTGACAATCTCCAAGCCCCACCACTCTTTCTTACCCTTCTACCCTACATCTTGGCAAGCCGATAAAAAAGCCAGGTGCTCACTTCTTTGACACAAAAATCCCAACCTTAGTGTGTACATAGGAGCCCTCACTCACCACGTGGGTTAAAGGTTATCTCATGGGGTTAGGAGTTTACCACCATAGAAACTCCAGTTTTCATTCCCTAGACTCTTAAGCCACAGTTTAACTAGCTTGGGAAACTTCCTTGCTTTCCCCAGTAAATCTCATTATGTGCATAATCTATAACCTCTTAGTGTGTGTGGCAACATGGGTCTAGAAATTTGATCCAAAGTTTGGGTGGGGAAGTCCATCCTACTTCTGCAAGATGACTACATTATCATACAAATACATCACTTTTTTAAACCTATTTTCTATTTGATGGACAGTTTTTAAAATTTTTAATTGTTGTAGATACATAGTAAGTGTATATATTTATGGGGTACATGACATATTTTGACATAGGCAGGCAATGTGTAATAATAACATCATGTAAAATGAGATATCCATCCCCTCAAGCATTTATTCTTTGTGTTACAAACAATTCAGTTATACTGTTTTAGTTATTTTTAAATATATAATTAAAGTATTATTGATTATAGTTACCCTGTTGCACTGTCAAATACTAGGTCTTATTTATTCATAAACATTAACCATCCTCACTTCCCCTTACTCCCTCCACTACCCTCTGCAGCCTCTGGTAACCAACCATCTACTCTCTCTTTACATAAATTCAATTGTTTTAATTTTTAGTCTAAAAATTCGTGTAAGTGAGAACACGTGAAGTTTGTCCTTCAGTGCCTGGATTATTTCACTTAACATAATGACCAGTAGTTCCATCCATGTTTTTGCAAATGACAGGATGTCATTCCTTTTTATGACTAAATAGTACCCCACTGTGTGTATATATACCACATTTTCTTCATTCATTCATCTGTCAGCACTGAAGTTGCTTGAAAATATTGGCTATTGTGAACAATGCTGCAGCAAACATGGGAGTGTGTATATCTTTTTGATATACTGATTTCCTTTATTTTGGGTATATACCCAGCAGTGGGATTGCTGGATCATATGGTAGCTCTATTTTTAGTTTTTTGAGAAACCTCCAAACTGTTTTTCAGAGTGGATTTATTATTTTATATTCTCACCAACAGTGCACAAGGGCATCCTTTCCTCCATATGCTCGTCAGCATTTGCTATTGCTTGATTTCTGGGTGAAAGCCATTTTGACTGAGGTGAGATGATATCTCATTTTAGTTTTAGTTTACATTTCCTTGATGATCAATGATGTTAAGCATGTGTTACTATGCCTGTTTGCCATTTGTATGTCTTCTTTTGAGAAATGTCTATTCAGGTCTTTTGTCCATTTTTTAATCAGATTATGAGATTTTTTCCTGTAGAATTGTTTGAGCTCCTACATTCTGGTTATTCATGACTTGCCAGATGAATAGTTTGCAGATAGTTTCTCCCATTCTATCGGTTGTCTCTTCACTTTATTGATCGTTTCCTTTGCAATGTAGATTTTTAACTTGATAAGATCTCACTTGTCGGTTTCTGCGTGGGTTGCCTGTGCTTTTGAGGTATTACTCATGAAGTTTTTGCCCAGCCCAATATACTAGAGAATTTCTCCGATGTTTTCTTTTAGTAGTTTTATAGTTTGAGGTCTTAGATTCCATTTTTTTTTGATATTGGTATATGGTGAGAAACAGTGGTTGGCATATAAAAATGCTACTAATTTTTGTATGTTGTTTTTGTATTGTGCAACTTCACTAAATTTATTTATCAATTCTAATAGTTTTTTGTGTAGTCTAGGTTTTTCCAAATATAAGATCATATCATCTGCAAACAAAGATAATTTTACTTCTTCCTTTCCAATTTGGATGCCCTTTAAATATTTCTATTGTCTGACTTCTCTAGCTAGGACTTCCAGTACTATGCTGAATAACAGTGGTAAAACTGTGCATCCTTTTGTGTTCCAGATCTTAAAGGGTTTCAGTTTTTCCACATTCAGTAAACTAGCTGTGGGTCTCTCACATATGGCTCTTATGATGTTGGGGTATATTCCTTTCACGCCCAGTTTTTTGAGGCTTTTCTTAATTATAAAAGGATGCTGAATTTACTCAAATGTTTTTCAGCATCAGTTGAAATGACCACATGGTTTTTGTACTTTATTCTGCTGATATGATACATCACGTTGATTAATTTGTATATATTGAACCATCCTTGCATACCTGGGATAAATCCCACTTGGTGGTGATGAATGATCTTTCTAATGTATTGTTGAATTTGGTTTGCTGGTATTTTGTTGAGAATTTTTTGCATCATCAATGTTCATGAGTGATATTGGCCCATAGGTTTCTTTTTTTCTATGTGTTTTCATCTGACTTTTCTATCAGAATAATACTGGCCCAACAGAATGAATTTGGAAGTATTTCCTCCTCTATTTTTCGGGACAGTTTGAGTAGAATTGGTATTTTGTAGAACTCAGCAGTGAAGTCATTGGGTCCCAGGCTTTTCTTTACTAGGAGACATTTTATTACAGCGTCTGTCTTGTTACTTGCTATTGGTCGGTTCAGGTTTTGGATTTCTTTCTGATTGAATCTTAGTAGGTTGTATGTGTCTGGGAATTTATCCATTTCTTCTAGATTTTCTTTTTTATTGAAATATTATTGCTGATAGTAGTCACTAATGACTCTTTGAATGTCTGTGGTTTTATTTATAATGTCTCCTTTTTCATCTCTGATTTTATTTATTTTGATCTTCTCTCTCTTTTTTCTTAGTCTACCTAAAGATTTGTTGCTTCTGTTTAACTTTTTTCAAAGAAGTAACTTTTTGTTTCATTGATGTTTTTTGTTGTATTCCTTGTTTCCTTTACTTCTGCTCTTTTATTATCTATTTTCTTCTATTAATTTGGGGCTTGGTTTGCTTTTGCTTTTCTAGTTCTTTGAGATGCATCATTAAGTTATTTATTTCAAGTTTTTCTTCTTTTCTGACATAGGCACTCATAGCTATAAATTCTCCTCTCAGTACTGTTTTCATTGTATCCCATAGGTTTTGATATGTTGTGTTTTCATTATCATGTATTTTAAAACAATTTTTAATTTCCTTTTTAATTTATTAATCCACTGGTAATTCAGGAGCATATTGTTTAATTTCCATGTGTTTGTATAGTTTCCGAAATTCCTCATTATTTGTTTCTAGTTTTATTCTATTGTGGTCAGAAAAGATGCTTGATATTATTTCAATTTTTTGAAGGTTTTAAGACTTGTTTTGTTACCTAATATACAGTCTATCCTTGAGAATGACCCATGTGCTGAGGTAAAGAATGTATATTTGCAATTTATGGATGAAATATTCTGCAAATATCTATTAGGTCCATTGGGTCTACAGTGCAGATTAAGTCCAATGTTTCTTTGTTGGTTTTGTGTCTGGAAGATCTGCCCTACGTCGAAAGTAGGGTGTTGAAGTCTCCAGCCATTATTGTATTGAGGCCTATCTCTCTCTTCAGTTCTAATAATATTTGCTTTATACATGTGGGTACTGCAGTGTTGTGTGCATATATATTTACAATTGTTCTATCCTCTTGCTGAATTGACTCCTTTATCATTATATAATGACCTTTTTTGTCTCTTTTTATAGTCTTTGTCTTGAAATCTATTTTGTCTAATGTAAGTATAGCTACTCTGCTTTTTTTTTTCATTTCCTTTGGCATGAAATATATTTTTCCACTCCTTTATATTCAGTCTATGTGCATCTTCATAGTTTCTTGTAGGCAAGAAATCTTCTTTTTTAAAAAAATTCATTTAACCGCTCTATGTCTTTCTGTTGGACAGCATAGTTCATTACATTCAGTGTAATTATTGATAACTAAGGACTTGCTCTTACGATTTTGTTATGTGTTTCCTGATTGTTTTGTAGTCTTCTCTATTATTGATAACTAAGGACTTGCTCTTGCCATTTTGTTACTTGTTTCCTGGTTGTTTTGTAGTCTTCTCTTCCTTTTTTCTTTCTTGTTTTTAGTGAAGTTGATTTTCTCTTGTGGTATGCTTAAATTCCTTGCTTCTTGTTTTGGTGTGTATTTGTTTTATGTTTTTTGATTTGAGGTTAACATGAGGCTTTCAAATACTATCTCATAACTCATTATTTTCAAGTGATGACAGCTTAACACAGATTGGATAAAACATAAACACACAAGTGCAGGTGCGGTGGCCCACGCCTGTAATCCCAGCACTTTGGGAGGCCGAGGTGGGTGGATCACGAGGTCAGGAGATGGAGACTACCCTGGCTAACACAGCGAAACCCCATCTCCACTAAAAACACAAAAAATTAACTGGGCATGGTGGTGGACACATGTAGTCCCAGCTACTCTGGAGGCTGAAGCAGGAGAATGGTGTGAACCGAGGAGACGGAGCTTGCAGTGAGCTGAGATGGCGCCACTGCACTCTAGCCTGGGAGACAGAGTGAGACTCTGTCTCAAATAAATAAATAAACAAATAAATAAAAGAAAAGAAAAAGAAAAAAACCACACACACAAAGAAAACTAATCTAAACTATACACTTTTACTTTGTCCTCCAATTTTTTAACTTTCTATTGTTTGTCTTTATGTCTTATAGTACTATGTCTTAAAAAGTAGTTGTAGTTATTATTTTTAATGGGTTCCTTATTTAGTCTTTTTACTTAAGAGTAGTTTACACACCACAATTACAGTGTCATAATGTTCTGTGTGCCTACTATTACCAGTGAGTTTTGTACTTTCAAATTATTTCTTATTGCTCATTAACATTCTTTTCTTTCAGATTGAAGAACTCTCTTCTTGAAGGACAGGTTTCGTATTCATGAAATCTCTTAGCTTTTGTTTGTCTGGGAAAGTCTTTATTTCTCCTTCATGCCAGAGTGTATTTTTGCCAGATACACTATTCTAGGCTAAAACTGTTTTTTCTTCAGCACTTTAAATATGTCATGCTACTCTCTCCTGGCCTGTAAAGTTTTTACTGAAAAGTCTGGGCCAGACATGTTGGAGCTCCATTGTATGTTATTTGTTTCTTTTCTCTTG
Source organism: Trachypithecus francoisi (assembly GCF_009764315.1). Lineage (NCBI taxonomy): Eukaryota > Metazoa > Chordata > Mammalia > Primates > Cercopithecidae > Trachypithecus > Trachypithecus francoisi. The sequence goes on from NW_022681458.1 coordinate 61,388,265, forward strand.
TGGCTTTTAAGATCCTTCCTTTATCTTTGGCATTGGGAGTTTGATTATTAAATTGCCTTGAGGTAGTCTTCTTTGGGTTAAATCTGCTTGGTGTTCTATAACCTTCTTGTACTTGGATGTTAATGTCTTTCTCTAGGTTTGGAAAGTCCACTATTATCAGCTCTTCAAATAAATTTTCTGCCCCTATCTCTTCCTCTATCTCCCCTTTAAGGCCAATAACTCTTAGATTTGCCCCTTTGAGGCTATTCTCTAGGTCTTCTTGGCATGCTTCATATTTTAAAATTATTTTTCCTTTTGTCTTCTCTGTGTATTTTCAGGTAGCTTGTCTTCAAGCTCACTAACTGTTTTTCCTACTCAATCAATTCTGCTATTAAGAAGCTCTGTCGCATTCTTCAGTATGTCAATTGCATTTTTCAACTCTAGAGTTTCTAATTATTTTTATTTATTTCAATCTCTTTGTTAAATTTATCTCATAGAATTCTGAATTCCTTCTCTGTGATATTTTGAATTTCTTTGTTTCCTCAAAACAGCTATTTTGAATTATCCTCTGAAAGGTCACATATCTCTGTTTCTCCAGGACTGGTCCCTGGTGTCTTCTTTAGCCATTTGGTGAGGTCATGATGCTCATCTAATGAACCAAATAAGACACCAGGGACCATCCACTTCCTGAATGGTCTTGATGCTTGTGGATATTTGTTGATGTTTGGGCATTGAAGAGTATTTATTGTAGTTTTGCAGTCTGGGCTTGTTTTTGCCTCTCTTTCTTGAGAAGACTTTCCAGATATTCAAAGAACCTATGCTCCAAGCCCAATAATACTGTGGTTCTTGCAGACTTACAGAGGTGCCACCTTGGTGGTCTTGGATATCATCCAGAAGAATTCTCTAGATTACCAGGCAAAGACTCTTGTTCTAGTCCTTACTTTCTCCCTAACTAATGGATTCTGTCTCTTTGTGTTGAGCTGCTTGGAGCTGAGAGTTTGGAGTTGGTGACATAAGAACCCCCGTGGCCACCATCACGAGGACTCTCCTGGGTCAGACCTGAAGCCAGCACAGTTCTAGGTCTCACCCAAGGCCCTCTGTAACTACTACCTGGCTATTGCCTATGTTAACTCAAGGCCCTAGGGCTCTATAATCAGCAGGTAAAGAAGCAAGTGAGGTTTGTGTCCTTCCCTTCAGGGCAGTGGGATCCCCCAGTCCACAGATGAGTCCAGAGGTGCTGTCTGGAAGCCAGGGATTAGAGTCAAAAACCTTAGAAATCTACCTGGTATTCTGTTCTACTGTGGCTAAGGTGGCCCTCCAATCACAAGATGAAGTTCTTCCTACTCTTCCTTTTCCTTTCCACAGGCAGGGCCTCTCTCAGTGGCCACCACCACCACCACCAAGAGCCCATTGGGAGTTCTGCCAGGCACCACCGATGTTCACTTAAGGCCCAGGGGCTCTTCAGTCAGCTTATGGTGACTAGGCCTAGGACTCACCCTTCATGGCAGTGGGTCCCCATCTGGCCCAGTGCAGGTTCAGAAATGCTGTCCAAGAGCCTAGGCCTGAACTCGGGGACCTCAAGAGCCCACTTGGTGCTCTATCCCTCTGTAGCTGAGCTGGTACCTAAGATGCAAAACGAAGTCCCCTTTACCCTTCCCTCTGCTTTTTCTGAAGTAGATGGAGTCTTTTACTGTAGCCACCACAGGTGGGAATATGCTGGAGTCTCATCTGAAGCCAGTACATCTCAGAATTTCACCCAAGGTCTATGGCTTACTACCTGAGTATTACTGTTGGTTATTCAGGACCTAAGCGCTTTTTAGTCAGCAAGTGATGAATCCTACCAGGACTGGGACCTTTCCTTCAAGGCAGCTGGTCCTCTTCCAGCCCAGGGTGTGTCTAGAAATGTCCAGGAGACTAGGGCCTGGAATGGGGTACTCATGACTCTGCTCAGTGCCCTATCATATTATAGGTGAGCTGGTATCCAAGATGCGAGAGAAAGTCCTCTTTACTCTTTGCTCTCCTCTCCTCAAGGAGAAGGAAGGAGTCACTTTTGTTGCTTTGAGCTGCACTGCCTGGGATTGGGAAAGGGTTGGTGCAAACACTGCCTTTGTTTTCTCAGCTGGAGTCTCACTTGGTCATGTGTCACCCTAGTGCATGGGCTCCAAGACCAGCCTAGCACTAAGACTTGCCTAAGAAATGTAGTCCTTGTGTCCTTGTGTCCTAGACTGCCTTTGAAATTTACCCAGGACCTAAAACCACTTTAGCCTGCAGTAGCAAGGCTTGCTGAAACTCAACATTGTGACCACTGGGATAGATGATTCCTCTCTGGCTAGGGCTGGTCCAAATTGTTCCCTCTGTGGGTAGGCACAAGCTGAACCTTGTTCCCTCTGTGGGTAGGCACCAGCTGAACCCAGCATGGATTTGCTCTTCGCTGTGACAGGGCAGCACAGAGTTCAATGCCAAGTCTCAGTCACTGTGCTGTTTCTTCAAGCGCACAGATTCTCTCTCTGTGCCTTGCTGCTACTGCTAGGGGACAGGGGAGTGGTGGTGTCAGGGTTTCAAGCCTGTCTTTTCTACCCTCCTCAGTGCCTCTTTCAGCAATATAAAGTTAAAGACCAGATACTATGAGTGTGTACTTGATTTTTGGTTGTTATGATGATGCTTTTGTGTGTGTAGTTGTTAAAATTTCATGTTCCTGCAGGGGTAGGGGCAGCTGGTGGAGGCTTCTATTCAGCCATCTTGCTCCCAACTGACAATTTTTTTTACAAAGCTTACTTGTATAAGCAGAAATGAAACAATCAATATTTTGTCCATGTCACCTTATTATATCATGCTAAATTTTCTCCAGAATTTATTCCTAGAAGTGGGATCACATCTTCAACTCTAGTAGATGCTAACTTTCCTAGATAGTGTCAATTACTCTCCAAAGTGGTTGTGCCAATTTAAACTCCCCCCAGCAGTTAAGAGAATTCCTGTTGCTTCAGATGTTTGTCATACTTTTAAACTTTTTGTTAGATCTAATGGGTATAAAAGATAACTTATTGTGACTTTAACTTGTATTTCCCTGATTACTTTTAATGTTGAACGTTTTTCCATTAGTTGCGGGCTTCAGGATTCTCCCACTATAAAGTGCCTATTTACAGCCTTTGTTCATTTTTCTGTTGACTTTGTTTGCATCCCAATTTGAACTAAAAATTGCAAAAATGTCTTATGAAACAGTCAAGAAAATTTGAGATCTGACTTTATATTTAAATATATTTAATTTGTTTAGGTGTGATAATGATATTGTTACATTTTTAATAATATTCCTTAGTTTTTAAGCACACATACTGCACATACTGAAATATATAGATGAAATGATGTGACTATTAGTTTATGGGTAGAACGTAGTATGAGGTATACATGGAACATAATCAGGAATTGTTAATTATTGGAGATGGTAGTGGTTCATGGGGTTATTATATCATTTTCTCTATTTTTAAAAATCATCTATAATTTTTCATAATAAAAATCAATATAAGATTGGACAATAAAAAGAGAAAGAAGACAAATAAATAAAATTAGGAATAATAAAGGGGACATATGGACAGATATATCAAAAATTAAAATTGAATATTACTACTGTTCCTGTAATTCAATATATTTGAAAGTTTAGATGAAAACAGTAATCTTATACAAACATATATATTTCTAAAATTGATTTAGGAAGAAATAAGGAACTGTATAAAATAATCATTAAAGAATGAATAAGAAATCAAGACTTCCTGTCTTCTACCAAGAAATTTAACCCAGGTAGAGGCTTCATACACTAGTTTTACCAAATATTCAAGTCATTAATCTTCAACATACATAAACTATTTCAGTGAATAAGCAGAGGAAAAATTCTCAGATTCATTTACACGCTTTGTATAATCTTAATACCAAACCTAGACTAAGACAGTTCAAGTAAAGAAAATTTTAAGCCAATTTTATTTCCATGTCAAATCCAATATATAAAAGAATACATATCACAGGTGAATAGGGCTTATCTAGGGGATTACAAGAAGTTTTACCTCTGAAAAGTCTATTAATGTAATATACTCATTTACAAATTGAAGGAGAAATTATTCATATAATTTTTTCAATTAATTTTAAAAAGCATTTAATAAAAGTTCTCTTCAAGATTTAAAAACTTAGTTAAGTATAGAAAGGAGTTCCTTCACCTAAGAAGGTTATCAAAAAATCTATAAAAAGTATATTCCTCAAAAGCATTCTCACTAAAATGAAACAAGAATGTCCACTACCTTTGAGTCTATTGCATTTCAATAGACTTGTGATTTTGGTCACATCAATACAAGTGAGCTCAGTAACTTTTCTGATACAACCACAATCTGCAAAAATCAAGTGTTCCTCTATATCAGTAAATCAATAATAACTAATTATATAATGTAATAGAACAAAGATCGTATTCACCATAGGAGAACACATCTCTCCAAATATCTCTGTCTACACATGCAGGCACATATACACTAAACACACAAAATGTAATATAAATGGAAGTTATTGTAAATAATAAATTTATTTATTAATTTATACTGATTAAGATATCACAGAGATCTTTACATGTTAGCAACTTTAAATACAATCACCTATTTTAATGATCACATAGCATTACGTTTTAAAACTATCCAACATTCAAAGTTCTTTTAGTTGATATTTAGGTTATTTCCAGTTTTAGCAACATTATACACAGCAGTGTGGTTGAACATTTTTATGTAACAATCTTTGGGGGTTTGTGAGAAATTTCCTTAGTGTAAATATCTGAACTCATCATGAACCACTTCACTAGCTGAGAACACAATTATGGCCTTTAAATTCTTCAAATTAATCATTCTAAGCCCTGTCACTTTACTAGAGAGAAATCTATTATCACTATTTTGAGAACTTTCCCTTCATTTTTTAAATTTCTAAAAACCCAGAGATTTGCTTAGTCTTGCTTTATAAATGCTAGGCTGAGAATAATTGGAAAATCTGATAAAGCTACTGGTACCTTTGTAGCATTAGCTGCTTCTGGACATTTAAGACTGCCCCTGCCTATCTCTTGCTAAGCTCCTCTTTCCCCTTGCTCCCAGTCCCTGGTCTTTTTTTTAATTCTTTGAGCAAACAGTGAGCTTTCCTGCCACAGAGAATACGCTGTTCCCTCTGAGTCATTCCTATTCACCTCCCTCACCACTCCCGTCACATCTTTGCATGGTTAACTCCTAGTTATTCTTCACACTTTAGTCTTAAGTACAGCTTTCTAAGGGAGGATTTCACACTCATTCCCTGGCTTTCTTACCCTTATATACAAACAACAAGGGCCCCTGCCCTGGCCTCATATTTGAGAGGATGCTTTGTATCAAACACACACACACATTAAACAACCAAGCCCCTCTGTCATTTGTGTTCTTATCCTGAACTCAACATTAGTACAGCACCACCTATAATCATAAATATCAGGTCTAATTAACCAACACAATTAGTACCCAGGAAATGATCCTTCCAAAATCTTGCCCTGTGTTCCTGAAATAAAAGTGTTCAATTCATATTGTGAAAGTTTGTGGGTTGTGCTGCTCTTTACATTGAAGATGGAAAAAGCTAGGAAATGTGGAAAGAATTTGATCCATGGAAGTTCTTAGGTAAGAAAAAAGTCAATTCACTTGTCAAACTTTTCCTCTCAGATTCTGTGAATGCAATAGATTCTTACATAGCGCACAGTATCTATTTTTGTTTGTTTCTCATGGTGTTCCAATTTATAGTTTAGAAGTACTCATGAATTGGCACTGTATTTGCAAAAGTTGGAAATGGTGGCTGTGGAAGATTTTGCAATGTCAAACCATTCATATTATTCTTATTTTGCATATATGTAGATCTAGATACAGAGGAAGTAGACATAGATTTTTTTATGTTGGTAACTAGGAGAATACTGAATATTAAAATAGTTTTTAATTTTTATAAATTATGCAATATAATTCAAAATAAAAATGTTTCAGTTTTATTTAAATATTTTTGTCTAAATATTTGACACTTAATCATTTAATAATATAATTTAATAATATTTACCCTTTAATTTTAATGGTGATTTGAATATTTCAGAAAAATACTCTGAAGAACATATAAGAAAAATAATTTTAACTTTTCAGTGTTTAACGTTTTATGTTATTTTATTTTGTTGTAATGCAAATACATTAAATTAGCTCATAATTGTCAATAGAACAAAAATTATGTAAAAAAACTTGTTGCAACAACACAACCAGTGAATTTGGTTTAAGGAAGATAAGAAAATGAATGTTATAGAATGAATATGTAATAATATATAATTTATATGTTCTGTTATCTTTTTAGTCATCCAAACATTGCAGACTTATCAATGGAACATCTAGATATATGCAATGACAAATTCAGTCATCTTGATATTTTGCCCGCTTTTAGTCATATTCAAAGAAGAACTTGACATATGATTTTTAATTTTGTCATCATAAAGGCATATTTGTCAGGGTATAAGAACATAAATATGCTATTTAATAGTTTGCTTGATTTAATAAAGATTGAGATGTATGGTAATTGGGCCTGTGTTTTGTACTTCTGTCCTGACTCTTGCAAAGGTTAGGAGTGGGCCTAACCCTGTGGAGGTCAGGTTCTTCGTAAAAAGAAATCATGGATTTGTTCCTTCAGCGTATTCATTCTGTTTTAAATTATTCATCTGTTAGTGTGATTTTGGCTGAATTCCCTACTAGGCTCTAAGCTCCATGATAACTGAGAATGTTTCTGTTGCTGCATCACTTCTCCAGAACCTAACTGGCTGACATAGGCACTCGCTAGATATTTAGCGAGTAAATAACTGATGAATGTTTGCCTACTCTTGTGGTGAGGTATTTCCTAACCAAGATATCTGCTGGTACCACAGTAATATTCCATGCTTGTGCTCCAAGATCACAGCTCTTTTATTTTATATGCACATGGTTGAGTGTCCTTCCCATAGCAAGATTACAAGGCTAAGGTAACTGGAGTGGGAGGGGAATCTAGCTTCAGTAATATGTAGTGTTAGAACCATTTCTATTCCCGGAACTCTCAGATCTGGTGTTAAGCCCAAGTCACCAACCTAAAATCTCTCTCTGAGAAGCAGAACTTATTAGGAGCTATTTGATCTACCCTAGCAAGTTTCCTGATTTTAACAATCACAGTAGATTTGTAGTAGGCATTAATAATGTTCAATTCTCCTCTATTTCTGGGTACTTGGGGAATTAAACTCTCCATTTCCTTGATGGTAAGTACAACCATGTGACTATGTGGCTAGTTGTGGTTAATGAAATGTGAGCAAAAGTGAAATATAGCTCTTTAGGGCTTCTGTTGTTGAGAAGATTGTAGAAGCTTGTGGTGGCATGACTGCATCTTAAGATGGTAGAGCAATAGTAAATATATTTTATTTATTTATTTATTTAGAGATGGAGTTTTGCTATTGTTGCTCAGGCTGGAGTGGCGCGATCTCGGCTCATGCCAATCTCCACCTCCCAGGTTCAAGCACTTCTTCTGCTTCAGCCTCCCGAGTAGCTGGAATTACAGGCACCCACCACCAAATCTCAAACCACAGCTCATTATTAGCTTTCAAAATAGTGAAATACTTCTTATACTTCAGAGTATGAAATAACTTGCACCAGGGATGCTTAAAATACATGTTACTTGGGCATGGGTTCATTTATAAATTTGGAATGTCATGGGGCAAGCCCAAAATGTGGATTGGAAAGAAGACTGATTAGCTCTTAAAATGCAGATGGAGTAGAAGTCTATAAAATTTTTCTAACACTTAACACACATGTGTATACATACACAGATTTTTCAGTTCTAATACCTAGGATGACATATGCACAATGTTTTTAAAATTAGTAAGTAGTTATATCAGTTTGCTAGGGCTGCTGTAACTAAGTACCAGAGATAGGGTGGCTAAAACAACAGAAATGTATTGTGTTACAGTTCTGAAGGCTAGAAGTCCAAAATTGAGATGCTGGTTCCTTCTGAGGGAAGAATCTATTCCAGTCCTCTCTCATTGGGTTGTACATGGCCATCTTCTCCCTATATATTTTCACATCATCTTCCCTATATGTAGGTCTCTGTGTCCAAATTTTCCCTTTGGATGAGAACACCAGTAATATTGAATTAGGGTCCACTCTAATGAACTCATTTTAACTTGATTGCCTCTGAAAATATTCTATGTCCAAATAAGGCCACACTCTGAGGCCATGAGGTTAGGACTTCAACATATATATTTTTGGGGGATGTAATTAAACCAGTAACAGTAGTTCTTTGTACATATTAATTAAATCAATAATTTATTGAGAATCGACTACACTGCAGGTACCAAGTTAGGTGCTGGGGATCCAATGGTGAAAATATACAAATGCACTGTTTGACATCATGCTGCATGTGCTCTAGTGGGAGAGACAAATATTAAATGGCAAATGTCACAAACAAATTAAAATTTTCACAGAAGTACTGAGATGGAGCGAAGAGATAAAAGAAGAAAAATTTTACATAATCAGAACATTCAGGAGAGGTTTCCTTAAGAAAATAGATTGAATAGAGATCTGGGGGACACCCATGAGAGAATATTTTCCAGGTTAAATAAACAGTGTGTATAAATGATTTGTGATGGTTTGGAATATAGTGAGTACAGAAGACTGAATATAAGCCACTATGTGTGGAAGAGGATGAGGTTGAGGATGGTGTGAGATAATGCTGGAGATGAGGAGTGGCCGAGAAACCCACATAAATCCTTGCATTTCACTTTATCTTAATAAATGATCTTAGACATAACTATTCTTTTTCAAAAGACTTCTCTGGCTTCATACAGAAACAGGCATAAGGGAGGATGCAAGAAGACTGAGGAAAGATTATGATATTAACCCAGGAGCGAGTCATTCTGGCCAGGGCTAGATTGAGTGCAGTAGAGATTGACAAAAAGAGATATTTGGTAAATAAAATCGAAAGGACTTCATGTTAGATTTGGAAAGGAAGATAAGACACAATAATATAGTATAAATATATGGTGTTCCCATTCTCTGAGCTAGGAAACACTGATTTGGGAGAAAATAACATGAATTAAATTTTTGGTTTGTTGAATATGAGGTAATTTTGAAAACTTAAGAGAAAATGTCAAGTAGACAATTGGTTTAAGATTTCAGAGAGGTGGCTATCATGAACGTAAGAAGAGAAGATAGTCTAAGACAGAAATTTGAGGAACTTCAAATTTTTATGGTCTGCTTAAATAGAATAAACCAGCGGAGAAATGGCAAATAGAACAGAAGGAAAACCAGCTGATTGTTGCTTCAAGGAAACAAAGGAAAGAAAATGCTTCAAGTATAAGTGAGTGGTCAAGAGCATTCATGCTACCGAGTCTTATTTAAGAATATAAGCTCCACAAGGGATCTTTACTTTGTTCTCTGATATGTCCCAAGTATATGTTCCTCAAGCAGAGTGAGTGCTTAGTAAATAATTGTTAAATGTCATGATGGTTAATTTTATGTGCCAACTTGACAGGGCTAAGGGATGTCCAGATAGCTTGTCAGATATTATTTCTGGGAGCATCTATAAAGGTGTTTCTGGCCAAGATTAGCATTTGAATCAGTAGACTGAGTAAAGAAGATTCATCCTCACCAATGTAAGTGAGAATCAGCCAACCCACTGAGGGTCAGGAATAGAACAAACAGGCTGAGGAAAGGTAAATTCTCCCTTCTCTTAAGCTTGTACATCCATCTTCTGCTGCTCTCGGACCTTGAAGCTCGTGATTCTCAGGACTTCCAACTCTAGGACTTACACAACTTTCTGTCTCCACTCCCCCAACAACCCTGAACCTGGTTCTCAGTCCTTCAGCCTCAAACTGGGAATTCCACCATCAGACTCCCTGGTTCTCATGGAATCACATCACTGGCTTTCCTGGTTATCCAACCTGCAGACAGCATATCATGGGACTTTCTCAGTCTCCATAATAGTATGAGCCAATTTCCATAATAAATCTCTATCTATCATCTATCTATCATCTATCTATCTATCTATCTGTCTATCTATCTATCTATCATCTATCTATCTATCCATCTATCTATCCTACTGACCTATTTCTCTGGATAACTCTAATACAAATGTTGAATCAAGTAAGATAAAGATAAAGACCAAAAAGTACCCTTTCTACTAAACTTTCTGGAGCTGATTAATGAGTTTAGGGATTTTTTTTTTTTTTGATGGAATGATGAATGAAGGAGTCAAGTTGGAGTGGTTGAAGAAGGAGTGGGGTATGAGGAAATGGAGAAGGTGGTGAATAGACAACTCTTACAGGAATGTTGGTTGTGATGGAGATAAAGGGAGTGTGGGATCAAGGGACAGTTTTGGTTTTTCTTAGTTTTATTTTTTAATAGGATAGTACTCAAAAACTTGCAAAAAACTTGAGGGGAAGAATCAAATTAAGAGCACATGTTGAAAGGCAGGGAGTAGAGAATACATACATATTTTCAAGTGTGTATTTGTGAAAATATGATAATGGTAGAGATCTAAACATAGAGGCATTGGTCTTAGAGAGCTGGAAGGAAATGTCTTTAATTGCAATAGGAGGAGATGAAATAGAATAGGTGTTGATATAGGTAGCTTGTATGTTTAAAAAACAAGGAATACCCATCAAATGGCTCAATTTTTCTCAGAAAACAAGTGGTGAGATTATCTGCTAAAGATAAAGAGAAGTAAGGTGGGGAGAGGGGTTGGATGTTTGGGAAAAGTGCAAGTAGCTTCAAATAGTTGTTATAAAAAGGAGAAAAGTTAACTAGAGACACTAAGGTAGTTAAAAATACTGAGGGTACATTTAAAATTGATCATTATTTTATGGAAAATATGTCTGCTCTCTTTGTAAGGGTAAGAATGGAACCACTTTAAAATGCTTGCTTTAATGCTATAGAGACAAAATGAGTTAGAAACTATATCAGCTCTGTCATTTATTCTGGGCACAAACAGAATAAAGTTGTTTGCTTGTATTTCCCTATAGACTTAGTATATTTCCCTAGGCAAAAATGTAACTCATTCATTTTGAAAATGAATTTTGAATGTTCGAAAATCCTCTTAATGTATTTATAGTATATTGACATAAAGATATGTTTATTATCCTTATGATATTTGTCAAATTATGTTTTTATTTGACCATATGTTTATCTGAGTTTAAATTCACTGGTGCTAACAACATATATGAATTAGAAGCAACGAGATGCTTTTGCTCTTGTCAATATGACCAGTCTTTAAATGTACATACTCTGATATGTTGGTGTTGATTTGATCTGGAAATTGACTAGTTGAAGATTAAATTCCTACAATATCCATATCTAGACATTTAACTCAATTCATAGCTCTAGCGGACATAAAATCACAGCATAAAGCAAACTAAGAGAAACTAAACACAGTATCATGCAAATGAGTTAGGATGCTTTAAAATTGATATTAATCATTCATTTTTTGATGAGTAATGATAAGTCAAATTGGCATGCCATATTTTACTTTTGAGCATGTTAATTTGACAATATCTGTGAAATAAAGATAAGATAATGTAACATTTGGTGAACTGTATTTTTTTGTTATTTGTGCATTGTATTCTTTGCAGACAACACATGCTTGAGCACATATAATATTTTGATTATAAATCAAAATAAAACATTTACATTTTAAAAGTGTAAAATTTAGCCAACTTCAATTCTTTACACATATAATGTTAAGAAATTGATTGTGTTTTTAGAAAGGAGAAAGTCTGTTTGAACTTTGTTTATTATTTTTATAGGCAATATCTCGTCTAGGGTATTTATTTTTTAACAATTTGATTGAAGGAAATTCACAAATATTTCTTGATTAAATCAATTTTTGTTCTTTAAATGTTTACTAATAATTTAGGTCATTATGACATTTAATGGTCTTCTAATTACTACTTCTTTTATGGCGTTATAAATACTATAGAATGTAAAATTTAGAAAATGTCATAGATAAATTAATCCAATAAAAATTTGGTAGCAGCCATAAGTTAGCTATGTTTGCAGAGGGCTTGCATAGTTGTTAATCTGTTGTTCAGCAATTATAATTAGATTCCACAAAATAATTGGGATTCCATAATGTTGAATTTAACTTTAGAGAACATCACACCAACAGAGAATGGTAGGAGGAGGTGCTGACAGCTTAATGGTCTCCATTGGATAGTCACCAATGACTCATTGTGTTTTTCTGAGGTCCACATATTGGATAGGCTGACTCACTTATTTTGAAACAAAATGAAGAGAAAGATTCTATAGTTTCCATCCTCCTGTTTTCCTAATGCAGCATGTTGCATTTATATAAACAAGCTTGTATTGCTGTGGTTATTTGAAAGAATAATCTACTCTGACAAGGATGTGGATTCCAGGCATATGGTAAGTGGCATAGTATTGAGACTTCATTTATGAAAACAGAGCAGGAGCTGAAGATTTAAGGAGGCAGGTAATGGGTCAGTACTTGAGGAAAAAGAAATGTAAGATCAGACATAATAACTTCATGAACTTGAAGTTATATCAGAAATTAACCCTCATCAATTTGAGGACTGCCTGAGTCTGCCCATCTCAGGCATATTCAAAGGAGCCATCAGACCCTACTGCTCACCACCAGTGGTGTGGTACAATGCCAAATGCCTTTACTCCTACAATCAGGATATGGAAATTTGCTTTCTTTGTGGAGGGCAGTTTTAATTTATGCATATTTTTCTTAATTTTCCTCTGAAAACCCAAACACTTTTACATATGTAGAAGTTCTAGAACACATATAGAAGTGTGCTGCTTTTCAGAGGAAAATAAAGAAAACTATGCCTAAACTAAAATTGCAGAAGTTCAACATGTGTAGAATTTCTCTGCCTAAAATGTTTTTTCTTGCCCACCTCATACATCATTACCTTGTCCCAGACTCCTTCCAATTTCTTGTCTGCCTAGTTTTTGCTTCTACTTTTGAGAAATTGTGGACATGTTTCCTTTTCTTTGCATCATCACTCCTCACCCATCACCTTTTGTTTTCTTCTCTATGTCACATCTCACTGACCCTAACTGATATTAGGTCCTCTCACTTTGAAGTACCTTTCTGTGTAAAACTTCATTATAGCAGTTCACTTTCTCTGGTAACAGTTCATTTACTCAAACATTCTGCCATTGCATCATGGGCTCCTAGATGGCAATAACTCTACTTCATTTTCCTTTGTGTTCCCAGTGCTTATGATGTAACTTCTGTCAATATTAATGCCTTTTTTACATATACTGTTTCTGAGATAGCAAATTGAGTCCCTTAGTCATTCACTGAACCTCCTTGGGTATATAGCAAATATTTTGTTTCCAGTCTCTCATTTGTCTTTTAATGACAGTTACAGTGTCTTTTGCTACACAGAGAATATTAATCATCGTGAAGTCAAATATGTCAATATTTTTCATAATGGCTTTGTTTTATTTCTTGCCTATGAAGATGGTCCTTAGGTAACAATGATCAAAATGTTTTTTCTGTATTTCCTTTTAATGCTTTCATCCATTTTTTTTTTTTTTTTTTTGCTTTTTAATCTTGTTAAGAACTATACGTTTAGTCAATGGCCTTTTCTATTAAAGTACCATTGGAGAATTGTACAGTCATCACTGTTTGTCAGTTAATTGAGGAAGAGGAGCTTGAAACTCTGACATTATAGAAATAGCTTCAGGTTTTCTGTGACTCTGAACTTTTGGAGGAATAGAACCTTAAGATATGGCACATAGGACTGCTCCTGGAATTATGAAATGACCTCAAAATGCAGGATTCTAGGGAGCATTTTTTAGTTAGTGGGATAAAGTTCAACTATAGAATGGCTTAAGTATTTTATTTCTTAGTTTTGATGACTTTTGGTGTTATTGAAGTATTATTCTTTTAAAATTTACGATTTCTAATCATTGATGGTTTATAGGACATAGTTTGCTAGGGCTGCTATAAAAAAAGTACCATAGATTGGGGGTTTAAAAACCAAAAATTTATTTTATCATAATTCCAGAGGCTAGAAATTTGAGAACAAGGTGTTGGTCACTTTGGTGTCTTCTGAGGTTTGGTTTGGATGGCTGCTTTCTCTTTGGGTCTTCTCATTGTCTCCCTCTCTGTGTCCAAATCTCTTCCTATAAGGACACCAGTCATACTGGATTAGAATCCACAGTAATAACCTCATTTTAACTTACCCTTTAAAGACTCTATCTCCAAATAGTCATATTTTGAGGTATCAGGTGTTAGGACTTCAACATATAAATTTGATGACATAGTTCAGTCCATAACATAGGAATACAGTGACAAATCTTATATCCAGTGAGCTTATTAATCTTACTAATTCTAACTTCATTTTGCTTTCTAGTGGTTTTCTGCTTAGCATTTTAGCTGTCTTCTCTGAGAAGCTTAAGAATAGGGAAAATGTCTAGAGGGGGAAACCACTGAGAATTTGACTTGTTCGCTCTGTGACTCCCATCTCACTGGATCTCAGCCCCTTTAATCATAGGGCCTTGACCTCCTGACATTTGTCTCTCTAGTCTTATGAGATTGTGCTCTGTTGGCATCTCTACCCTATCACTATGGCTGTCTGCCTGGATTCACAGTCTCTGAGTGAGAGCCAAGATATACAAATACCCACAGGGGGAAAATGACTCACAAAATATTGATTCACCATTCTATGACTCTGTTTTGTTTGATGGCTTAGTTTCTCAAGTCTTGGTTGCCTCAACAGCACTGTGATGCCTCAGTATTTACATATTGAGGCAAGATGTTGGTGACTTTTGGTAGAAGTGTTGTCTGCCTGAAGGTAGTCAATTCTAGCTTGAATTATGTCTTGCAAGAGAGATTCCATTTGACTCTGGAAATTTGCCACCATTTAAAATATCAACCCTCAGTTAACCTAAAAACATAAACTTCCCACTATAAACAGAAAATGAAACTAAGATAATTTCCTTAACTGACAAGTTAAATGTCAGTTTGAATATATTATTCTTAAGATATTTAGCTGTTAGCACCATTATAGAACATACGAGCATTTTATTCTATTTAAAAGGAAATGAAAAGTTCCTGTGTTTTTTCAACCAGTTAAGTAATTTAGTTTTTAGTGCATATACTAAGAACAGAATGAACTAAAAAAAGAGATTTATTTTTGTGCTAATGGAAAATGTCCAGAATGCAATTAAACCATTTAATTAAACCATTATAATAATGTCCAGTAGCTCTAATAATGCCCAGTAGCTGTAAGTGCTATAAGGATTTTAGAGCAGAATATTTACTACATCCAGCACATATTTAGTTATAAATCTTAGCCCTTTTATCATTATATGTCAGGGCCAATAAGATGAAAAAGTATGCATATTATGATAAAAAGTTTTTGCAATTTAATGTTTAACATAACCTTTGTTGAGTCACAGAAGATGCCAATTTTGCTTGCTTATTAATAGAAGTAACCAATCTTATGTTACTTGCTGTTGTTGACATTGATTAATAACCACTATTAACACAATTGAATTTATATGTGAAACTAATTTTCCATGGATCATTTAGGACTTTGACCAGTCATCTTGCATAACTTTAAGATTAACTAGTGATATTTATATTGGTAAATTACCACACATGAGTAGTATTGTTTTTATCGTAGAAATCCTCTGTTCTATACAAAGAATACCTGTTTCTGTTATTTTCTTCTTTAAAAAGTGATTTTTATTATTCTACTTATGAATTTGCTTCAGTTTGTTGTTATTTTAAAGATGTGTTAAAAGTCTGAAAAGATAATATTATTACACAGTTTTAACAATGAAAATCCATAAGGAATCAAAACTGACTGCTTATATTAGAGTTGATTAAGCATGCAGGTCCTGGAATCAGAATCCCTATGCTTGAATCCTGATTCTACAACTTACTAGATGTCTGACTTGTAAAAGTTACTTAGCCTTTCTGTATTTCAGTTATCGATCTGTGGAATGAAGATATATATCCTACTCCATACCACTCAAGGGATTGCTCGAGGCAATACATTTAGGCACTTAGAACTGTGCCTAGTGCATAGTAAGCAGAGGAATTAAAATTTCACTTGTATTCGAATGGTAGTATCAAAAATACTAGGACAGTCTGGAAAATGAGATAAATTCATTGGAGAGCTTTGGAGTTGGATATGGAAGTGAGTCCCACCTATTTTGAGTTGGTATTAATTTGACTGAATATTGTATACCATAGTTCACTGAGCTACTATATTTTCTGCAGCCTTTTTTGTGTTCTCTTCCATTTCTCCTCTTCTATTTTTTGTACTGCTCCATCAAACATTATTTCATTCTGCCACTTCATTCCGTACTCTTCCACTAAGCCTTTCCTCACTTGCCAACAATCCTAATTATGTCTCTTTTATTTTCAAATAAAACCAGCCAAACAGAAAGACATTCCTATTATCATCTTAAACATTCTTTTGAGAGGAGTCTCACTCTGTTGCCCAGGTTGGAGTGCGGTGGTGTGATCTTGGCTCACTGAAACCTCCGCCTCCCAGGTTCAAGCTATTCTTCTGCCTTAACCACCAAACTTTGTGAAAATGTTGCATCTCTCTCTCTCTCTCTCTCTCTCTCTCTCTCACACACACACACACCACACACACACACACACACACACACACACACAGAGAGGTTACGGTGAAAATCTTCAAGCTAGAAAGGTGGAAAATACATGAAACTACAGAAGATATAAGGTACATATTTCTAGAGCATCAAATTTGCTTAGTGGCATATAATTAAAATATTTATAGTGTTGTATCAAAATAAGTGCATATGTGATGGAGTAGAATGTACCAATTATGTGAATTTGTTAAGATAAATAAGAAGAGTTTTTAAAAATGGAATGTAAGATGATGACTTAAGATTTCCTGTCAGACCTCCAGAAGAACATCAGGCCAGGATAATGTTTGGTCCTCCTATTCTCAGTAGATGTTTTGACTAAAATTTGGATTCAGGGGATGACAACCTAATGTGTCTACTTTAAAATTCAATTTAAAACCTTTTTCTAACAGTTTCATGTGATGATAATTTTAACTTGATTTTTAAATTTCTTTAGGAATTACAAAGTAGCGATTTAGTAGTTCAGTTATTTGCTCTGCATTTATAAGTCACAATTATTGTATATTTTGACATTTGCCATTTAACAATATATCTAAGAGATCACTTTGTATACAAAGATTTTCCTTATTCCTTTTCTATAACTGCATTATATTTTATTGTGGGAATATACCATAGTTTATTGAGTCAGTTCCCCATTAAATTCATCAAATCATATCCACTTTTTGCTATTATAAATAATAACAAAGTGAATAACCTTGGCCATAAGTCATTAAAATTTAACAATTTTCTTTTGGGAAATATTCCTAGAAATGATATGGCAGAATCAAAAGATTAATGTATATTTTAGAAGATAAGAATGTGGCCCTCACATATTATATCATCTTGCCCATTATCCCAATAGTGTTTATAATATTATGGCTATATCAAATAATACTGAGTGCTTAGCAAAATAATATAATATGCATACACTACCTTTGTTGTACTTTCTTTTACTTTTTCTGAAATTAAAAATACCTTCTTAAATATTTTAAGTTATATTGTTTTCCACAGGGCAAAATTAGTTAAGCAATCAATCAGTTCTATTTTATTTCCATCTATTTCTATTCCTGTACTCAAATCTACATACAACTCTTGTCCTGAGGATATTCCTCACCATTTCCTGGAAAATCTCTTTGGTTTTGCTATGCATTAACCCTGCTCCTTAGATCCTAAAACGTTTATTTTCTTGGTGGAATATGTCCTCCAGCTTCCTGAGAAAGGGTTCATAGAAGTTAAACAATATTTGAGAGCCTGCATGCATAAAAATGTCTTTATTTTACCCTTACACTTTATTATCTGTCAGTATTGTTATAGAATTCTAGATCAGAAATCAGTCTTCTTGGAGATTGAAGGTTTGTCTTCAATTCCCTTTTTTCCCAAGAATGTTTTTGAGATGTCTGAGGCCATGCTGGTTCCTGTGCCTTTATTGGTTTGGAAGGATATGGTTAGACCGGATGTTAGCCTAGTGAAGAACACGAAACAGAATAGAGAATTGTAGGATTATGACATAGCAAGATGTTTTGTTTGTTTTTTTGAGACGGAGTTTCGCTCTTGTTGCTCAAGCTAGAGTGCTATGGCATGCTCCCAGCTCACTGCAATCTCTGCCTCCCGGGTTCAAGTGATTCTCCTGCCTCAGCCTCCTGAGTACATGGGATCTCAGGCATACACCATCATGCCTGGCTAATTTTTGTTATTTTAGTAGAGATTAGGTTTCACCATGTTGGCCAGATTTGTCTCGAACTCCTAACCTCCGGTGATCCACCTGCCTTGGTCCCCTCAAAGTGCTAGGATTACAGGCGTGAACCACTGTGCCTGGCCCATAGCAAGACTTCCCTCATATGGTTTAAGTTACTAATTATGGACTCTTGAGTACTCATATGGCTCTATCTTAGCCCAATATTGCAGCATCAGTAAGGCTGTACTTCTGAGCTCCTCTCACCGGATTACTCCTTAGTCCATGTGGGCCATCCTGACCACATAACTTGTAATGTACCTCTGTGAAGAGCCAGGGAAGCCATATGGAGCAATGTTTGTTTACTTGTGTCCTTGTCTTGTATATACCTTTGCACTGCTTGTTTATTGGTTTGTTCAAGAGTTAAAATGAGAGTAGCCTTAAATCAACAGTCAACGTGCTTGCCAGTCTCTGAAGCTGTATCAATTCTTTGTGACCTGGCTTTCATTAATTTTTCTTACCTACAGCATTCTGAAATTACAGAGTACATCACCTTACCCTCCAGACCCCCATATGGCCTATTTTGACTTGAGAACTCATATTCTTTAGTTCTGGAAGACAGTCTTGTAGTCATATATCATGTCTTTGATAATTTCTGCCCTTTCAGTTTTCTGTTCTTTCTGGAGCTAATTTTAGCCATATGTTAGTCTTCCTAGTTTAATTCTATAATTCTTTTCTCATGTATTGTTCACAGGTTTTTTTTTATTCAACAGTTTTGGAGATTTTATTGAATTTATTTTTCAAACCTCCTATTAAAATTTTGTTTGGGTATCATGTTTTTCATTTTCTGATGCATTGTTTTTGTTCCTTGAGTTATTTTCTTATTTCCTGGATGCAACCTCATATCCTATTTTGAAATAATTACTTAGAGGATTTTCCAAAACATTTTCTTCTGTTGCCTGCCTTGTTTCTGTTTCCTATGAAAATGCCTTTTGTTTGTTCTTTCTTTTTCATGTTTTAGAACATTCCTTAATTATTTGGTTATTCTTGAGTAACTATCAAATTTAAGAGTAAGTGATTAAGATGATTAGAAGCTATGTATACATTGATATGACTTGATTGGTGAACTTACAGCAATACGATTGTGTAAAAACACAAAAAATATTCCAAAACCCACAAATATCATTATCTGCAGACTTTTCTGAGATGATCAGTTTCCCTAGAATAGAATACTCTCATCTTTCGCCTGCTGAGTATTCTGTTCTGTCCATCTCTGCCCACATTCTTGGAGCTGAGTATAACAAAGAGACTTAGAATTTTCAAATTGCATGTGTAGATTCTCATTTATTTCTCCCATTACCAGGGCAGTCTCTCATCCTTGATCTCCGCTTGTCTGGTGTTTCTGAGTCTTGGGATTTTCCAGTTAAACTTTTGTAGATAATATTCAGTTAGTGCAAAAGTAACTGTGGTTTTTGCCATTACTTTCAATGGCAAAAACTTCTCCTGTTTCATCTGAAGGTAGAGAGATAATTTATCATCTGGTAGTTCAACGCACGTCGAGTAGAGAAGTGTGGTACCTGGATTGTACAACGGCTTTTTTTTTTTTCCAACAGATTTTCAAACAATCCCCCTGTTTTCAGCCCCTCACCTCACTCTCTTCCATGATAATTGGTGCCTCTAGTATCTGAGACTTTCTGGAATTCTGTGGGTAGAAATTAATTTATCTCTCTTTGGTATTTATTTCAAAGATCTTTAAGGTGATAGCAATCCCTACTTTGCTAAGACAGATTCCACTCATTTAGTTCACTTTCAATCCCTAATTAATTTAACTGTCTAGTCTACTTTAGATTACTATCCTATTCTTGTTGGTTGTATGTGTTTATACATTTTGAGTGAGAGGTTTGGGGACTGGAAAAGAGACAAACGCGTGTACTTTCTACCACGTTAAATAATGAATTTGTCTTCATATTATTCAACTTTTTTTCTCGCCATTGAATTACATGTTCATCTACTTTTTACATATTTGATCAACAAATATTTATTGCATATACTGTTGCCAGATCTGTACAAGAATAGTCTGGATATGCTGTGATCTAAACAGATGTCATCTTTTTCTTCATGGCCTGTATAGTCTAATGAGAGATAGACCTTAGCCATATAATTTTACAATGAAAAGAAATTAAAAGAAATACCACAATTCAAAAGTACTGGTGGTAACAGATAGTTTTCTTAATGAGGTGATTTGAGCTGAGATCTAAAAAATTAGTAGAAGTAAATCCGTTGAAAGTAAAGCAGTGGAGGTGGTAGAAAGTACTCCCAACCAGACAGAAGCAAATGCAGAGAATTCACAATGCAAGAGGAAGAATGGCACGAGTAAGAATCTGAACAAAGGCTTCACCCAAGACAGTGAGGGAGATTCCTCTGTCAGATCAAGTAGGAGACCTAGGCAGGAATCAGATCATAGAAGATCCTGGACATCTGTTAAGAAATGTACCCTTTATTCTGCTGGCCTTTGGAAGGTTTTAAACAGGAAAGTTACATGATAAGGTTGAGTTTACAAAAATAATTCCAGGTGCAGTATGGGGAATGAATTGGAAGAAAGCAAAAATTGATGCAGAGGAATAATGTATTGCAGTGGTCCATATGAAAGAAAATGGTAATGAGGATCAATGTATTGTCAGGAGATCAGAAGACATTGGATAAACCTAAGGGATTTTTAAAAAGCTATATTGTTAAAATTGACTGGTGAATCAATTATGACATATGGGGGGAGGTGGATAATCAAGATGATTCCTAGGTTTTAGATTTGCATAAAATAATAGTGGAGACATCTCTTGAGATAGGGAATATAGGGGAAGGCCAAGTTTTGGGGAAAATATTACAATTTCTTTTTTTAAGGTAGTCTTACATGAGATATCCAGTAGGTAACTGAAATACAGTCTGGAACTCTGAAGAGAGTTCTATTCTAGATTGAACATCCAAATTTGTGTGCTATGTGGATAGTAATAAAAGCCATGGGCATGTATTCAATCACCTTCAAAGAGAGGAGAGAATGAGAAGAGCAAATACGTATACTCTTCTAGAAGAAAGGATCACCAGTTAAAGAATTACAATTCAATAAAAATTAGTTCTATATAAGGATAAGCTCTATTTAAACTTCCAGCTCCTTCTATAGAACCTGGCACATAGTAGAGGCATATGTGATTGAACTGAATAACAACAAAAAGAGAATGAAAATTCATTGTAAAGTTCTTTAAATTCATCATTCTCACTTGGTTTGCAAAACATTATCATCATCAACCTTCTTTTCCTGTCTAAATCCTATCAGCTATTCATTGTCATCAAATAGAATTTTTCTTTTCTTTTCTTTCTTTCTTTTTTTTTTTTTTTTTTTTTTTGAGATGAGGTCTCACTCTATCACCCAGGCTGGAGTGCAGTGACATGATCTTGGCTCACTTCATCCTCTGCCTCCTAGGCTTAAGCACTTCTTCCATCTCAGCCCCACCCCAAGTAGATAGGACTACAGGTGCTGGCCACCATGCCTGGCTAATTTTTCTATTTTTTGTAAAGACGGGATTTCTCCATGTTCCCCAGGCTGGTCTTGAACTCCTGAGCTCAGGTAATCCCTATGTGCTGGGATTACAGGCATGTGTCACCATGCCTGGCAATCAAATAGCATAATTACTGTAACATCCCCTGATATATCGTTTCTAAGAGATGATTACTTCCTCTTTGAGACCATAACACCTTATTAATATCTCCGTCATGACAGTATTTTCATTTTATTTTAGTAATTTATGTACAGGTCTTATCTCCTCTTCTATGACATAAGTTCCTTGAGGTTGTTTTGTACTTCGTGTTCTATACAACATCTGTCCAGCACAGTGGCTTACATGCAGTAGATGACCAATACATGTTTATTTAATAGACCCATGAATGCATCATCATGCTCAGGTGTTACTCATGTAGCAACCCATGTGCATCACTATTGCTGGGCTATGACAAGATTATTAACCTGGGACCTGGGATTTTGCAAATGAACTGTTACATGACTGATGCATGATCTCTATGGTCACATTACACATAGCCTACTACGTTTCTTTTACCTCCAAGAAAGTAGGCTCACCCACTTGTATTTCAAAATGGATTTATTCTTAAACACACCATAAGCCAACATAGATTTTTATTTTCTTTAAATTATCGAGCAACATGAGAAGTAAAAGAGACATTTAGAGTTATTACATGTATCTGTGATATCCAGATATTCCAGATTGATTTTTTTCATCTTATTTTAAAGATATCCAAAGATGAAAGTTTCAGAGCTTCCTGTAGGAGATTATATAACACTAATAATCTTTACATTTGGTAACTTTCTTATGTTGAAACCAATGTTTTTAATGTAGTTATCATCAGATTCATAATATATATTAAAAACTGTTTGTCAGCACCTTCCTTATGCTTTTCAATTATTTGAAGACAGTCATTATAATAAGTCATCCCTAGTTTACTTACCTGGAGAGTACATAACTCCAAATTTTCTCATTATGTGCACCTTCCTTTCTATCTTCTTATTTAATACATCCTCTGTTGACTATTTCCAAGTTTTAAATATCCTTCTTAATTTGTTTAAGGAATATTTTATTACAGTGCATTGAATAATTATCTAGCACCAGGATTATTTATAATTTTCTTTAAAAATTTCCAAGAATACTCAATAATTAACATCATTAATTTGTAAATTTTAAAAGGCAAAATTTTCTTTGCTGAAATGATTTGTTTTTGTTTTCTTTTTTTTACTTATTTATTCCTACACTAACGTATTAGGGCTATAGTATTTGTCTTATAAAAACATGTTTTGAATTTAAAAAGACCTCAAATAGCAAACCATAATGGAGATTAATGAAAATTATATTATTTTCCCATAGCTATCAGCAACTAGCTTGGACATAGATTCTTGGATTTATAATTAGATACAATTTGACTTAATTAGTTGGCCATAGCTCTTAATTATGGTATGCCTTTTCCCTTTATGGCTGCTGTAGCCACAGCTTAGGATAAACATTGATGATCCCACTTACAGTGGGACTAACTGTATCCCTTGGGTTATTTGTGTGAAAATGAGAATAGGATTTCAGAAGCGTGACAGAAGGTCTAGGCATGAAATACTGTTTGGTACAATTCCCTTCATTGCTTTTCAGAAATGGCAGTTAATTCCACAAAAAAGAAAAATAACCAGTGTTTATGTGTATTGTTTTTTGGTGTGGTTTTCTACTGGGAGGAGTGTCCAGGGAAGATTCAGGCAAATATTTAAAACATTAATGAAGCCAGTTTTCACTAGAAATGTCCTAAGATCTCAAATATTAAAAATAAGAGTTACCTAAATTTTCCTTGCCGAATAAATCAAGTCGCACATATACTTGGAATCCCTTTGGGAATTCCACGATGCTAAGTCAGCCATATCCTCAAAATTTACTCTTAAAAAGGCTACTAAGAAATAATGTAAGACATTTTGAAGCTAAAAAAGAGCAATGTTGTGTGATGTTCCCTATGAATAAAATTGACATGATGCCATTTTCAATGAAAAAAATTTTCAAAGGTGTTAGAGAAGAATGGCCTTTAGCTGTCGAATACCCCCACATGTTAGATATGGGGGCACTGACTCTCTATGCCACAAAATATTTTGGTGTTGGAAATAAAAAATATCCACGTAAAATATATGGTAATCCGGTCCTCTCCTTAGTCCAAATCATTCTTAGTCCATTTCATAATAGCCAATTACAGGTTACTCAAGGGACATGGATCATGTAAATCAGCTCATATTTCACTGAGTGACTGTTTCTCATGTGTTTGAGCTATTATCTTCATCACAGTGCAGCACATGAATCCAACCCATCTGTACTATAATTGCTATAAATCAAGCATTCGTTTGTCATTGTTTATTGCCAACTATAAAGAGTTTTAATAATATTTAGAGGGCACTGCAATAAAAGCAATCATTTATTGTGTCTGCTTATAAGGTCACTTAAGGTTTTCAACAAAAGCCAATGTCATTTCCTAATCTTTTAATATTTATAAGGTAACAACACTTGCAAATGGTAATTATAATTTATAAACATTTCCTGTCCAGAAACATAAAAGCGTCATCATAATTCCTCCCAGAAAAAGCAGTAAGATTCTGCGGGGCAACCTGAGGTACTAGAGCCCTGTGTTCTAAACCTAGTCTTGTTTCTGCTTTTTTGTGTGCTGTTGATCATGCCACTTAAACTCAATTCTCAACTATAAATTACAGAGGGCTTGTCAGAGTTCTTCTGCAAGGGAGGCTCTGCATTATTATTTGGAAAGATGGTTGTGTTTTTCCTTTCTGAACTTCAGTAATAATCGAAGTGGTATGGTATGGCAGATAGACAGCTTGGGATGAAAAAGCATAAATACCTAGGTTCAAGTTCAAGTTCTATTTCCATCAATTACTACATGTGTGACCTTTAACAAATGAGTTAATTTCTATAAGCATCTGTCATCTTTCATGTTAAATGGGGATAATGCTTTGTCTGCCTATGCAAGGAATCTCTGCAAGGATTATCTGAAAACCACTTGTGAGGTATAAAGCAATTCAATGATTAGCTGAACACACAACCTCCTTGGGGAAAAGGTAGAGATAATTTTCTCCTAGAACACTCTTTGTAAAATTATGTTTTACAAAGATGAAGAAATATATTGCTTTGTAATTATCTAGAAGAATCATAGAATCTCAGGTACTTATATCAACTGCACGCATTACTGCTAAATTTTCTCTACCACATTCCAGTCTCTGCTTGGGTATTTCCAATGATGTGCAAATAATGGCCTCTGACAGTAGCATACTAAATTTGATAGCTCTAATTTAGTGCTAAAATCTGTTTTATTCTGGGACAGACTCAACAAGCCCAATATCTTTTCTTTATCAGTACCAATGACATTTCAAGACAAGTGCTATGTCCTCTCTGAGGTTTGTCTTTCTCAAATGTAATATTTCCAATTCCTTCAATGATAATTTATGAAACATGATCTCAAGTTATCAGTATATCTGGGTCAATGTATTTTAAACAATAATTCAATTTGATTACACTGAATTTAACTCTATGAAAAATATTGAATACCTATAAAGTGCCAGAGACGTGTTACGTTCCAGAGATACAAAGCTGAATAAGGCATGAGTGCCCTCAAGGATATCCTATGCTAGCCAAGCCAACTTTCACATTTATAATCACTTATAGTACCACACAGTCAACTGCAATGTATTGGACACATGCTGTATGCCAAACTCTTTGCCAGGGGCTGAGACTCCAGCAGTGAATGAGGCAGGAATGGTTTCTGCCTTCGTCAGGCTCTCATTTTTGTGAGGAAAAAAACAGAGTCATTTGTGAACAAGTGTATTAGATGGATGTTATGGTCTGAATGTTTGTAATCCCCCATCCCAGAAGAACTCATAGGTTGAAACCTAATCACCAATGTGTTGGTATTAGGAGGTGGGGCCTTCGGGAGGTGATTAGGTGGTAAGAGCACAGACATCATGAATGAAATTAGTGCCTTTATATAACAGGTCCCAGAGAACTGCCTTGCCTTTTCTGCCATGTAATGTTACACTGACGAGACAGCTGTCCGGGAGGTGGGCCCTCACCAGACACCAAATATGCAGACACCTTGATTTGGAACTTCCCAGGCTCCAGAACCATGAGAAATACATGTCTGTTGTTTATAAGCCACCCAGCTTATGATATTTTGTTACAGCAGCCTGAACAGACTAAGATAGTGGGCAATGAAAAATAATGTTTCAGAAAGAAGAAAGAACATTGTGTCCATGAAAGCAGGGACCCTTTCTATCTTGTTTGCTCTTGCATTTTGAGTACCTGATGAAGTACCTAGAACACAGTATATATTCAATAAATATCTTGTATAGTGAAAGAAACAGCAAGCTAGTAAGAATTCCTAGAGCATGTGACATCAGAAGGAAGTGAGGATGGTAAGTAGAAAGGGATCTGTGGCAGATATTGTGAGAGTCTTGCCTGTATCTCTTTAGTATATGCAGGTCCAAATTCCACACATCACCATTTCTCTTTTTTAGCCTGAGGACTTTAACAGGCAAATAGCACTGAGGTCACTTTACCTGCCTCTGAACCTGGCCAGAGGTGCTGCCCACTTACCCCAATAGCAGTCTTCAACTAAAGACTGCTGAGAGTTGTTTAAGAAATACCCCAGCTCCCTTGTCCCTCTGGTGGGACAATTCTATGGTATAGGCTCCACAACAGCTACCAGAGTTTTCCTCAGTGGAATAATCTTCAGTTACCTTCAGTGGTAACTACCTTAATAAGATACTGACTTATTATATCTCATTTGCACTCTTCTCTATCAGTGCTTCCTTTATTATTGACCAAATAAACTTATTTCAGAGTCTATTTCTTATTCTTATTTCAGATTAAAATTCTTCAGAGTCTATTTCTGGAAGGGGTACCACATAATGAAAGTTCTTTTAAGCCATGTTAAAGTGGCTAAAGTCTGTCAAAGTACAATGTGTTAGCGCTGTATTAGCAATATAACTAAAATATTAAGAGAACCTTTTATATAGCATTTTCAGGAGTCTTATTTAGCCTAGGCTGGCCTCTGGATGGATCATCACTCCCTGTCCCCTCCAGTAGCACATGCTAGAAACAAGAAAGGGAATAAAAATCCCGCCTCTAACATCCTTCTTTGCATACGCTTTACATTCCCAACTGGAGAAATCTATCTTCATATAGACCTCTGCAGGGGTTTGGGAGTAACAGAGACATGGGCAGCATTCTGACTTCCTGGAGAGTTCTAGCTTGATGGCCTACACATCCTGAGCACTCTGAAGGAACTTAGAGTTTGTTCTGGGACTCCTGAACATGGAATACCAGCCACAGGGACACACAGGCTCCTATGGACATCAGTGACTCTGAAAGAGGACTGGTCCAGACACACTGACAGACCTTGCCTAACTGTTTGGAACATCCTAACAGGCCTGTCACAATCGCAGGCCCCAACATACCAGCTCTCGCAGATACATCCTTCCAGAGCTTCCACCCTGATAGGAAACAGGCCACAGTGGACTGTGGATCACCCAGTCCCATCGATCAGTCCCAGGACTTCACGCATCCTACAGAGGTCGGAACGAGGATCATGTGCAGGGGCCAACGTGCTATCTTCTATCTAGCCATATGATATGCTTTTGTCTTATAAAACTCTGGCTTTATAAGGATCAACACAATATTATTTCCAAGTTATAGCGCCAGACAATGATCAATGTGCAAGCATCAATGTTTATGCTGCCATCACCCACTCTTAATTTATAATTAATGGCAATAGCATGAGCCCCTTTGATTATGATTACTGATGAAAATTATATGTCTATCTTAGTATTTATTTATTCTTTCTAAATTTAATTTCATCATGTAAACAAGGTATAGTATTAAACAAATTCTTTTATTTTTAATTTAATAATCACACATAAATGGATATATAAGAATTTTTATTGCTTCTAAGACTGTCATAGACTTCTTAACAAGATTAGCTTTTACTTTCTGATGTTCTCTTAAAATATGATTATTGAATACCTTAAGTGTTTTATATATAAGAACATTTTTCACCTATTGAAAATGAAATATTTGGATATACAGGAATACTTATCCTAACGTGCTAAGAAAGAGTTATGCAACATTGGGTACAGCTGTAAGATATAATTTTCACCAAAACATTGACACATATTTACAATTTATAACATATAGCCCTACCTGGGGTTTGAGTGAAACATGATTTTTACACATATACATGAAGATGTCAATTCTCCATTTATAAATTTATACTAATATTTATAAAGATATATGCAATGATTTGGCTACAAGGAAGTTTATAATATTCATGGTTATAGTGTCAAAAAGCTGGGAAAAGTATAAATATTTAGGGATCACAGAATTGATAAAATTAGTGCTCCATATGAACATTCTCTTCAGCCATTAACAATTATATTATATATTAATATTTATTAATATTAGAGAACAAATGACTGTTTATTTCTTAAAAACTGGTTTTAAGAAAAAATATTAAGTGGGTTTCAATTTTTATAATATAAAATTATGTAGCTATATAGATAGGACATAAAGATGGACATCAAATGTGGAATGCATCTTATCATTATGTGCTGGAAGTTACGAGTGCTTAAAAAAATTTCTGTAATTTTTATTTTTCACTTTATTATAATGAAGGTTACACTAGAAAACTAGCTAAGGAACAGACTAAAAGGGGTCTTTAATGCCAAATGAAGGAGTTTATCCTAGAGGTAATGGGAAAATATGCCAGGTTTTAAAAGCAGGGAGGCAAATTGGTCAGATGAATAGCTCGGAAAATATTATCTTAACGGTTGAAACTCAAGTTTCTCCTATGTAAGAAATGTGTGTGTGTGTGTTTGCATAATAGAAAATTTTAATACGCAATCTGAAAGTGGTAGATGAAGGTCCTGAAGATATAGCCTAGAAAAAAAAATAACTAAGCAAAATGGAAGGAAACCATGCTGCAAAAGAAGTTATCAGGTATGTAAAGGAGATGGAAATCATAGAAGGAGGAGGAACAGTGAGTTTAGAGGAGACAGAGAGAAAGCAACAGATAGACGGAATGAGAGGTAATAATTGGAGAATATGGCAGAAAGCCAGGACTGCATAAAAACATGACCAGTGAGAGGTTTCCACTGGTGGTGAGCCTGAATTGTAATTTTAAGTACAGGAATATCTAATGTTGCATGCTTAGGTGTTTGCAACGCTGTGACATTATCCCAATCTGTCACCCCGTACTTTTGGCAGAGTCCAGTAGTCCATATAGCTTGGTATGGAGATTTTTAAATAATAAAGTGCTGGAGCCATAAAGGAAGATAAGTCTGATTCAGACAGACCTGAATCATTACTCCATTTCTTAATTTGTAGGAGAAGCTGGACAAATCACTTAATGAACAGCAGGGTTCTGAGTTAACATTTAATAATTGCTTAAAAGCTGTTAGCAAATATTATTTATTAACTGCTATGTGTCAGGCAGTATTCCAAAGCCCTTATAGGTATTTACTTATTTAATCCTCATGATAACTCTATTAAGCTGTAAACTATTTTGTTTATAACCACAATGTGCCTCTTGTGAGAAAACTGAGGTGCGTTGCAGTTAAATAACTTGTTTGAGGTCACACAGCTTGAAAGTGAGGGATCTGTGATTTAAAACAGGTACTCTAGTTCTAGAGCATGTACTTCACCCACCCGGGTTATACCATCCCTCAGAGGTTGATTACAAGTTCGGAAGTACTAAACAAGATAATATATGTTAACACCAAGCACTGTAATTGGTACAGAGAATTTTAGTTGTATCTCTTTTTTCTTCGATTCACTCTATATTTATAAAACTTGTTTGCAAAACGATCAAAACAGATTTTGTCAAGGGTCTTAAAATTTAGACACAATATTCCTTCCTAATTTTCCTGACTAAACAATTAAGAATTCCATGAAACAAAGAAATGGGGTTAGATACGTTTTATTCTCTCGTAGTAAACTCTAGTCATTTTTCTATTCCATTCTAGGATTTTATTTAAGATGGAGAGCAAGCTCATTTGTCTGTGGCCTCGAGTTTTAATCTGTGCATTTATCAAAGCAGAGTAACATACCTTATTTCATTTGTTCTCCACGGCAAGATCAACAAGAGAAACATTCTTCATTTCTGTGAATAAGGAACTGAGACTCAGTGAAGTAAATGCTTTAATGAAGACCGTCTTTCTTTTTTCTTTTTTTTTTTATTATACTTTAAGTTCTAGGGTACATGTGCATAACGTGCAGGTTCGTTACATATGTATGATTGTGCCATGTTGGTGTGCTGCACCCATCAACTCGTCAGCACCCATCAATTCGTCATTTATATCAGGTATAACCCCCAATGCAATCCCTCCCCCCTCCCCTCTCCCCATGATAGGCCCCAATGTGTGATGTTCCCCTTCCCGAGTCCAAGTGATCTCATTGTTCAGTTCCCACCTATGAGTGAGAACATGCGGTGTTTGGTTTTCTGTTCTTGTGATAGTTTGCTAAGAATGATGGTTTCCAGCTGCATCCATGTCCCTACAAAGGACGCAAATTCATCCTTTTTTATGGCTACATAATATTCCATGGTGTATATGTGCCACATTTTCACATTTTCTTAATCCAGTCTGTCACAGATGGACATTTGGGTTGATTCCAAGTCTTTGCTATTGTGAATAGTGCCGCAGTAAACATACGTGTGCATGTGTCTTTATAGCAGCATGATTTATAATCCTTTGGGTATATACCCAGTAGTGGGATGGCTGGGTCATCTAGTTCTAGATCCTTGAGGAATCGCCATACTGTTTTCCATAATGGTTGAACTAGTTTACAATCCCACCAACAGTGTAAAAGTGTTCCTATTTCTCCACATCCTCTCCAGCACCCGTTGTTTCCTGATGAACACCATCTTTCTAATAAGGCAAGGAATTATGTTAAAAGTTGGCATACTTGGTTCCAGCTCAAGATTTAAGTGTCAGAATCAATGTTTAATTTTTAAATTTTTAAAATTTTTCCATGGTCAGCTAGTAACAAATATAGAGAGATGGAGACAAAATATAATATGCAATCAAACGTTTTTTGCTGTAGCTATACAGTATATATATATACAGCAATAAATATGCAAATTTTTAAATATAATATTAAAGACAAGTAGTTTTAGATTACTTTTATCTTCTTATATTGATATCACTGCTTCCATTCATTGGGGTAAATAAACAAAAAAGATTGCATTTATAATTTCCCACATATAATTTCTATAGACAAAAGAGCTGAATCTTAAAGCAGAAGGAATGTGGAAGGAAAAAATCAAAGGCCCAGGCAATTCAATTAAATATACATTTTAATGACAGTAATCTTCTCCCTTTAACCTCTAGCATGTCTGTTCACCTGAAATCTGAAAATACTTAAAATTATACGTAAGTATAGTTAAAATTGTGAACAAATCTCTGTAACAAATAGACTTCCACTGTCTACGGAGTCACTTAATAGCTGACAAATAGGTTCTTTTAGGCTCTATCTTAACTGGTACTTGAACTTTTACCTTAAGCTGATTCGGCTTCTATAATCCTGGTCAACTCTCTTAGAGCTTACCAAATCATGGATATATTTCATATGCTTATGTTTCAGTTTTTTGGACATTGTCCCCAACTGATTGAGACATTGACTGTGAGATTTGTAACAAATAAATTAGCTCTGAACTCTTCATATAACAAGATGTCTAGTTTCTTCAATCGCAACATCCACTTAATTTCATTAAACCCAGCTCATAAATTCTACAGCTTAACAACCAACTAACCAACCAGAGTATAGTACTTATATATAAAATTATCTTTTTTTTTTTTTTTTTTTGAGACGGAGTCCCGCTCTGCCGCCCAGGCTGGAGTGCAGTGGCCAGATCTCAGCTCACTGCAAGCTCTGCCTCCCGGGTTCACGTCATTCTCCTGCCTCAGCCTCCCGAGTAGCTGGGACTACAGGCGCCTGCCACCTCACCCGGCTAGTTTTTTTTTTTTTTTTTTTTTTTTTTTTTTGTATTTTTCAATAGAGACGGGGTCACACCGTGTTAGCCAGGATGGTCTTGATCTGCTGACCTCGTGATCCGCCCGTCTCGGCCTCCCAAAGTGCTGGGATTACAGGCTTGAGCCACCACGCCCGGCCAAAATTATCTTCTTATAGTAGATGTTGGTAGTTAGAGGATAGTCTTCCATAATCTCTCAAAATTAAATATTCATTTTATCCAAATTGCCAAATAACTGATGTAAGATAAGAAGAAAAATAATGGTGACTTCTATTCCTTTGCCTTCTCAAGCATTTTTAGCTGGTGAATGGCTTATGTTTATGTACAAGGATGCCATAGATCAGACAGCCATTAACTGCCTCCAAGATCATTACTGCTTCCTCCCTTCTTCAGCTGGACCACCTGTCTTCCTTGCTCAGGACAGTTGGTCCTGCTTTCCATCCCTTTCTTTTGTCAAGCTAAATGACAGCTTCTTTGATTTTCCTCACCGCAGAAGCATCTATCATTGCATCCATTATCTATTCTGACATATTTACACACTGTGTGTGCTCAGCTGATTGGGATTCTGTCTACAGTTCACAAGGCACCTGCCCTCCAACCTACAGTTGTATATTGTGGTGAAATATCAGGCTAAGTCAGTGAGAAGCACTTGCTAAATTTGTTAAAATGACATGTATAATTGTACACACAAGAGTAAGCTGGATACTAGGGAAACTTTAGACTCTTGGGCTATGAGTTTACGAACTACCCACTCTCTCAGAATTAGTTAACCCATTCAATTCACCTCAGTCTGGAAAAAAACAACAGACTGTTGATTTTTTAAAAAAAAATTGTGTGGAAGGAAAACTTTCAGCTAATTTGATATATCTACTGAATTAAAACATTCTCAATTTAGTAAAATAGTATTATGTTTTAAGTTATTAAAAATCATCTGTGGAAAGTACACAGTTACACACACATTTACACACTTATCATATACTTATTTTATTTTATTTATTTATATATCTTATATTTATTATATACTTATATATCATTTATGACAGTCCTTCATTTGAAAAAATTGTTTCATTTTACGGTTGCAGAAATTCTAATTTCAAAAAATGCATTACAGTTATATAAACCTAATCATTTTATTTCTCAAATTTCAAGTTCAACCACAAAAATTAAACTTTCATATACCTTAGTTTTTTAAATGGTCAAAACAATAGCACATCTCCTTTTAATTCCAAAGTAGAATTAGGTGAATTTTCCAAAATACGCCTTCTAATGCCTTTCATGTACTTTCTATTTATTTTTTAATTAGTAAACTTCATATAAAAAAAAGAACAGCTTACCAAACAATTCTTGCCCATCAAATAGAAACCTATCTGAATGACTAAATAATCCAATGAAACCTGCAGTGAGTCTCCTGAATGAAGCATATTTATTTTTCTCAAGTACATTTTATATTCTGCACTCACTAACATTTGTAATACATTACTTCCCCATGCACCAATAATTTAATGATACCTTATTCTTTGCTTGAAAAGCAAAAGAAATATTATCAGGCAGTATTACAATAAGCTAAACCAATTACTTTCTACAGTGATTTTAATGCAGGCAAAATATGAGAGTCATCATTCTAGCACAGTGAGATTTATTAAGAGAAGAATTCAAAGCAGTAAACTGGACTTTATATGCTACATCGCTTCCTATTGAGATTCAATTAATATTTTGAAAGTTTTTACCTTATACTGTAAAATTTTAAAATGTCATATTCTAGCAGATTTTGTGTAAAGAAACTAATAATATCTCATAGGCCATTTGGTTGTAGCTTTCATATATATACACGTTCAAATTCAAGACATATACTGCAAATGCTATTGCTAAAAGTAACAGGCTCACCAAATAGTATTAAAAATTGTTCCCATGTCCATAATTCAAAAGAAGTAAAGAAAAAGTTAAACTAGTATGAACCTGAGACCTTCAGATAAATTCTGAACCTCAAATTATTAATTTGCTATGCAAAGGCTTGCTAATGGGTTATACATTATTTCTTTTAAGCACATAAGTGGATATTTTAAATCAGATACTTACTTTTTTCCCTCAAGGATAAGAGTAGACCCTGTCCTTAAATTCTGTGCACAAAGAGCCACTACCGTAGAATGATTATTTTCTCTTGGCATGGACTCATGTGTTAGCATTAGGTGCCTTATTTTATCTGGAGAATAAGAGTGTTAAAGCATGTATTTCTTCTCCAACCACTTTTATCTCTTTTCCTTCAGTAGAGTTAGCATCTTTTGTTTCTTACTGTAATTTCTAGATTGAATACCATTTTGTTGGAAAAATTTCAAAGAACCATTAAAAGACTTCTTTAAATAAATAAAACAATCTCTTAATAATGACCTTTCTTTGCTACCCATGTGTTTGCTTAACTATGTACTCTGAGTGCTGCAGACTACATAAAACACGGTAGGTTGGTTAAAAAGAAAAATGCATCAGTGTGCCACCACATAGAGTAAAGTATGCTATTATTAGCTTAATTATCACCCCCTCATAAGAAAATAAGAAATGCCTCCAACTTAACATTTGAGAGAGATTCATTTTTAGTTACAAAATAATAAGGCCCTTAAATTTTTTGGCCTGTTGATCATTCTTACTAACGGACATGAATGCTATTTTCTATATTTTTACAACTGTTATTGGATAGCCTCATACTGACTAGAAATCATTGCTCTTGGGAAAAATAATCTTATATAGCATCAAACGCAGAAGGGTAGATGCTAAGATCTCACTCCCAGATGGAATGTGGCATTGTGATCTCAAAGGAGAAGATGTGAGTTAAACACTTCAGGCATACTTTGCATTATCATGAAGATTTGTTTTTATTATGTGCATTTTTATGTGCATTGTCTCATTTATTTGACACAAGGATTTCATGAAATAAATACTTCTATTAATCCATTTTTATATGAGGAAACTGAGAAATTAAATTATGACTTGTATGAAATCATATACTCATGATTTCAAAGTCAGTGCTCCAAATTTCATTTTGCCCCATTCTCCTCCCCTATATATGGCAAACAAATCAGGACATGAACTACAATACCAGCAATATACAATATACGTAGTTGTTAAGATCACAGGCTATGGTGCCAGGCTTCCTAGGTTCATATTCTACCTCTGCTAATTATATTACCAGTACTAACCTTCACCTTGCTTTAGGCAACATAACAATCCCTGCCATATAGGATTATGGCAAAGATTAATGAGGTGGCAAGCACAAAGTACTAAGAACACTCCTGGCATATAGGATGTTCTCAGTAAACCAGGTTGTTACACATACATTCACCCCCTAATCATTTATCAACCTCTATTTGCAAAGTACTTGCAGACTGGTAAAATGAGTAACAGTCTGTGTTCTCAAAGATACTAGAATCTAGTAGAGAGACTTACCCATCACTAGATAAATGTTAATAGTGGCTATAAATCCACTGCTAAAGGAGAATGAAGAACAGACTACAACACGCTTCATAAATGAGGAAGTGTGTTTAGCCATAACTCGGAAGAATGGTTAGATCTTAGATCGAGGAAAGGTGGCTGAAAGTAATTTTTTGACACAGGTAGATAAAACAGTAGGACAATCTCAAAAGTCTCTTTTAGGAAGTTAGGGTCTTTCACTCTTCTGGAGTAGGTTCACTGCCCATTCTGTGGATGAACACACAAAACATCCTTCTAGACACACACATGCAAAAACTAGTTACAAAAAAAACCCTCTTTTCTTAAAAGAAAATTGAGGTCAGGCATTTCAACACCCTTGTCTCCCACATACAACAGTTTATACATATATTTTTTAATGAAACAATGCAACTAAGATTTCATCTTGTAATAAGGGGAGGAAGAAAACCAACAGCTACAATCTGCAATTGGCTTGCCAGGAATTTTGTTAGAAGAGGCCTGGTCTTATCTAGAGAGATAGAGTCTGAATGTCATGAATCTTTGTCATCTGTCTGTCTTCAGAATATCTGTTTCTACCCCTCCTCCTGGCCCTTTTTCTCGCTATAGCTTGTCTTTTGGTTCCACAATCTAGGGAAGATAATAGATAGACAGATTTTATTGGTCCCAACAACATCATCCTCCCCACAAACCAGCAGCTCACTCACCCTTCTATTTTTTACATTGGCCAGATTAGAACTCATGTAATCATCATCATTTTCCCCTAGCTTGTCTCACAGAGCTAGGCTTTGAGAATAAAATTTCATAATGTCACAATGACTGGAGGATTCAACCCCTACAGCTTTACCACTGGACTTTCAATTACTTTGCAATTGGTCTCTCTGTTTTCTGTCCATTTCTCTTACAATCAATACTAAGTGTTTTTCTACTAAAAAAAAAAAAAAAAAATCTAAAGAAAAACATTTCCTGTGCTGAAACATTTTCACAGTCTTCCTAATCTCCACAGAATGAGGTTTATATTCAGCCTACCATTCAGGACTTTCTTGAACCAGATCCCAGCCTGCTTGTCTCTCACTTTTGTCCTTTTAATGAGACTTCAACTTAAAAACAAAATAAAGTAATCATTCTGTTGAACAGATTCCTTCTTTCAAATGCCTACTCACTCAAAAATCTTTCCATTGAAATTCTACACATTTTTGAGAACCATCCTTAATAACTACGTCTCTGAATCTCACCAGGAATTCCTTCTTTCTCTAAATCATCGTATTGCTTCATATGTACCTTTGAGGGGCATTTGGCACATTCCATTCTAAATTGTGTTATAATCATGTATGCAACATTCTCAGTTAGGAGTCACTTATGTTTTTTTAAATGTGCTTTTTTGTTGTTATTGTTGTTGTTTGTTTGTTTTCCCTACCCCTCTACAGTGGTCATCTTAGTGTCTTAAATAAAAAGCTGGATAGATACACATTAACTGAGTGAGGGAACAATGAAACAACCGTAGAGAGTGCAAGGATAAGGATAAGAAACAGAGATTTTCAATTTGTAGAAACTAGATTTCCAATAGTTCCGCTTGCTTAGCAGTGACCTGAACTCACACACTTCTGTAAATTTCATACAAAGACTGCTGTTCTGTGTAATAGGAATGGATTAAGAAGGCAGGCTTTTGTTAAAGCAGGGAAATACAGAAAACAGCATTGAGATTAGTTCCTTGAGAATAGCTCTTGAATGTTTTTGATATATAACTCAACATCATTACACTTATCTATCAAGATAAAAATAAATTTTTCCTGTTGAAGTATTTCCAAATTTATTTATTTATTTATTTATTTATTTATTCATTTATTTATTTTGAGACGGAGTCTCGCTCTGTCACCCAGGCTGGAGTGCAGTGGCTGGATCTCAGCTCACTGCAAGCTCCGCCTCCCGGGTTTACGCCATTCTCCTGCCTCAGCCTCCCGAGTAGCTGGCACTACAGGCGCCCGCCACCACGCCCGGCTAGTTTTTTTTTGTTTTTTAGTAGAGACGGGGTTTCACCGTGTTAGCCAGGATGGTCTCGATCTCCTGACCTCGTGATCCGCCCGTGTCGGCCTCCCAAAGTGCTGGGATTACAGGCTTGAGCCACCATGCCCGGCCCCAGTATTTCCAAATTTATAATGTAAGATTGTCTTAGTAGTAGACTGCGAAGGACACAAAGTTTTAACAAGCTGTAAAAACAAGTGTTAAGATCTTTTTAAAATTTTACAGCTTATAATGAATGCTTCTTGCCTACCTAGGGAGAAGCCCCTGTAATTATGTGTAGCAATTTGTTAAGGCTTATTGTTAGAGATAAAAGGTTTTGCAGATTCAACTGCTTCCAGGTTCTTCAGATTATAACATTTCAGACTCACCTTTGAATGTGCTGTCTAAATTTGAAAAAAATAGTACAGGAATCATACCATTCTTGGACTGGCAAATATTCATTCTTTGTATGATGCTATGCCACACACCTATTGAATTCTAAGGTTACTGAAGAGAAGGGATAAAACATTTGGAATCATATAATTTCATTCCATTTTAACTGTTATTTTTCTTTTTTATTTCTATCAACAAGTATGAGCTTGAATTAACTGTTTTGAGAGGTAAGCATCACTTGGAATTTAAATCAAAGCCAACCTTAATGAACTAAACCAACTCTGGATGAAAATGCCTCATTTCATATCAGCTCTCCAACCTGATTATGCATGTATGCTATTTGCAGAGATGAAATTCGATTGGCTTCCACATTGAACACTGTGTTGGAAGTTAGTATTACAACCGCTGATATCTCAGATGACTTAAGGCATTAGTTTGCTCTGATAAAGTAAACGAGACTCGATGCAAATATCATTAACACAAACAACTTTTTGCTAACAAGGTTTGCAGGTCATTTAGTTATTCATTATACACTCACTGGATTTAGGTCTCAGATTTTGAAAGATAAAGGGAGTTGTGCTTTAGAACAAAAGGGCAAGTAAATTTCTGCTTTTTCCCAGGTGAATTGCCTAAATCATGACCTACAATATCCTGTCTGATTGGGCCCCTATCTCCCTGTTAAACCTCATCTTGATCACTCTCCTTCTTCTTTACACTGTTCCAGTCACTTTGGCATACAGATCTCTTTTTCCGCTCAGTCTTTGCACTGAGCTCCTCTCATTCTTATCCTGTAGGTTTGCCCTGTGCCAGATTGTAGCCACTAGCCATATGTGCTGTTGAGCACTTAAAATGTGGCCAGTGTGAATTAAACTGTGCCGTGTTAAATACACGCTGGGTTTTGAAAATTTAATATCTACAAAATAGAATGACCTCATTGATATTTTTTCATATTGGCTTCTTGTGGAAGTGATAATATTTTGGGTTAAATAAAATATACTATTAAATTAATTTTACCTGCTTCCTCTTAGTTTTTTAGAATATGGCCACTAAAAATTTGAAATTACATATGTGGCTTAGATCTGTGGCTTGCATTATATTTCTAATGGACAACGCTGCACTGTGTATTAACTCACATGTCACCTTAGAGAGTTAAATTTGTCAGAAAGCATTTGTTTATTTTCTCCATTTTATGCATTGCTATATCCTCACCACCTAGATGCATGTCAGGCAAAAAATAAATATTTGTGGAATGAATGAATACATTATACATACAGTGATTGAGAGTTTGGGATCTGGAATCCTGCTGGGATTTCAATCTCAGTTCTCCTATTTATTAACTGTAACAGCTTGAACAATGGACTTATTCTTTCACAGAGTGGTTTTGAAGATTAAATAAATTCTGGCATCCAAAGGGCTTAAATCAGTGCCTGATATATAGTAGTACTGAATACATATTAGCTATGGATAAGTATTAGTGTTCCATTCTGTAGCTAGGAATGTAAGACACAATTAAGATAATTATTTGTTTACTGAAATGTTAAAATGGAAGAGCTGTGATTTAACTCCAGAACTATTTGACTCTGAGATTTATTTTCTGTCTGTTAAGCAAATGTAAATCAATATTTGACGTAGATAAAAATCTGAAGTCAATTTAATGTTATTTCCATAATATTAAAAATAGATACATGAATCACATCTAGACATCCTGAAAGATATCAGACTTTATACTCTAAATTAAATATAATTGGCTAAAAACGTGGCATATGATAAGTATTATATTAGCTAATACTTAGTTTATCAGCAGCAGGCACTCTTCCTACATTACATATATTAACATATTCAGTTCTCACTCCAGCTCTGAAAATAGACACTATCTATCATTATTTCTGTTTTCCAGATGAAGAAACTGAGGTACAGAGAGGCCAAGCACATTGCAAAGGTCACACAGCTAAGAGAAGAAGGAGGTGGAATTCTCACTCAGCAGATGTGGCCTCAGTGCCCGCACTCTCCTGTTGTCTGCTGAAGTGCATTCTGCCTTCCCATTTTATGCCTGTGGAACAGTAAAAGATGGGCGAGCATTCAGTCTTGTAGTTGCTGTGATTAACTCAGAGATAGGAACTGACTTCTGGTATTTATCAATAAGAGTACCTTTCTAAGAAAAATTGTTTTTCCATCTCAAAAAGTGGAATGGACTGTCTCAAAGTAAATTTTCCTTCCAGAGGACATCTTGGTAATCCATGTAAGCCTTGGTTACCCCATCAAAAACTCTGCTGTCTGAGGCGTGTTTCTCCTTAATTGGACATAAAGCAAGAATAAATTATCCTACATATCATAACACATCAGGCCCAATCAAGCTCAGAAAATGACTATTTACTTCTCTCTTTAGAAGCCCAGCCCAATAGATCCTATGCTGATGACACTTTCAATATTTAAATTAAACTAGACCAAGTTTATGATTGAAGAAGCCATCATCTTTCATTAGAATGGGAAAATAAATTTTCAGTGTTAGGCTACTAACACGTTTGAATGGCTCAATTCATTTTCTATCAGGTCACGGCCAATATCCACCACAGAGCAGCCTTGTTGAAAACAATCCCCTTAAAGAATCTACTTTGTCTTGATGACAAAGAGGTGTGTTCTTCCTCTGACAAGAAATGAGAAAATAAAATAAAATAAAACAACCTAAACCCTCTAAATGTTTTTACATTTCAGTGATTTGGTCTTGTAACATTCTCCCCTGTGTGAAAGGGAAAAAGGATAAGGGAAAGGACAGATCATTATCAGCGAGCACTCTCCTGCATGTGGCAGAAGCAACTGAAATCTGGAGGAACCAGCAGCCAGAGGCAGCCTGGAGCAGAGGGAGACAAGAGTCCGAAAGGCCAGGCTCTGCTTCAGCAATGCCATCTACTACCTCTGTGTATTTGAGCATCTCACAAACCTTTTCCAAGTAATTATTTATACAATGAGATAGATGGTTTGATTAGATCACGAGATCATTTTTTACCTGTATAAGATATTTTACACAAAATCTGGACATATGTCAGACAATTGGGGGAATTCCAATGTCCAGTATTTCGTTAGAATGTGGAAGTCAGAAGGAGGACTCCCTTCCACAGAACTTGGAGATAAGAAACATAGTGCTGTCTGGTAGATAAAGTAGCAAAATCCACACAGTATGGCCGTGGTCAGTCATCAGAGAAAGTTAACAGGGGAAATGCATGTGACTCTGTGTCCGAAGGGTTTGGGAACATTGGAAACTCAGAAGTACAGAAATGGAATATGAAGATGCCTAAGTATCCTGAGATCTAAACACAAAAATTGATATTCTTTTTTTTGTTTTGTTTTGTTTTTTGGAGAAGGATGTATGTGTACGAAGGATACAAAGTCAGCCAGAAAAATAGAAATGAGAAGACCAAATATTTTTGTACTTTTTCCAATTCTAAGTCTGGGAGGGTGGCAAGGGGTGTATCCTCTATGCAGATGGACAGAGCAGCCTCCAGAGCTCGACATACCTGAGTGTTCCAATCAGATAATTCTCACTTGCCTTATTCTGACCTGCCCTTAGCAGGCATCCTTCGGCCCATGAGAAGAAAATGCATTAGAAAGAAGACTGGTATCAATGTCCAATCTGCCTGTGTTTGAATTTTTTTCTACTGGAAATAAAAAAAAGGCCTTCCTACAAGAAATGGGCCCGGGAATATATGTACCAAATGGCTATTTCAAGTATTCTAATCTACCTCATAATTGTATTTATCATTCTAAACAACTAGTTGACATTGTGCTTGAAATATCTCTCATCTCATTGAGCTTTATTAATGTGAGTCTGTGCCAATGTGATGGATGGTGTTGGCAAGATGGGGTTTAAAACCACATATCCCCAAATATTTATTCGTTTTGAAATGAAAATAATGTTCCAGTCTCCATCCCGCTTGATTAGTAGGGCATTCTGTCTCTTCTCCCTCTGGGTCTTTCTGGGTTTCTTAGGAATGTTTACAGGTCCTGAAAATCTGTACTGGTTTTAGCATCTCTGTCAACCATCTTCTTTCTTCCCTACCAGCAGCAGATTTTTTTCCAATTGCTTATTTTTTTTTCTGTTTCCTAATCAGCATCACCAAGTTTCTCTGGAGGTTTTCCTATATAGCATCACCACACGTCTGGCACAGGCTTGAGAACAAACCCAGTTTATTTCACCAAAGATATGGAGTTATAGAAAAGAATGATGACCAAAAAGAAAAAGAAAAAAATTATTAAAATTGGACAAAGGTATTGTAATGGGTTGAATTGTGTCTCTTCCAATTCACATGTTGAAATCCTAACTCCCAGGACTGCAGAATGGGACCGTATTTGAAAATAGGATTGTTGCAGGTGTAATTAATTCAGATGAAATCATACTGGAGTAGGATGGACTCCTAATCCAATATGACTGTTTTCTTTCTAAAAATGGGAAACTTGAACACAGAGATGCATGCACTGGGAGAATGCCATGGGAAGATTGGAGTTAGGCAGCCACAACGAAGGAATTA
Organism: Trachypithecus francoisi; assembly: GCF_009764315.1. Classification (NCBI taxonomy): domain Eukaryota; kingdom Metazoa; phylum Chordata; class Mammalia; order Primates; family Cercopithecidae; genus Trachypithecus; species Trachypithecus francoisi. The sequence goes on from NW_022681458.1 coordinate 61,430,540, forward strand.
TGAGAAGTTAGGAGAGAGGTCTGGAACATACCTTTTTCTAGTGCCTTAAGAGGGAGCATGACCCTGCTGATACCTTGATCATGGATTTCTGGCCTCCAGCACTGTATGACAATAAGTTCTCTTGTCTAAGCCATTCAATTTGTGGTACTTGGTTACAGCAGACCTGGCAAACTAATGTGGGTATTATGGCTCCCTCAATCTTCAGAGTAGGCCTCACCATAGGACCTGTAATGTTACGAGCCCTCACTTGCTGTGAAAATGCAGGGACTGGATCATCTATAAATATATAAATTCCGTAACAGGGACACTAGAAACTTCTTACCTATAGTCTGCACCTCACGGTCAATTTTCTTGCATCACCCAATGACAGAATAAAAACACTTCTCTACAGTTAGTGTGAGGTCTGGTTTACAGGAAAAATCAAAACAAGCTCTTCTGAGGTACAATTCTGATCGCAATAAGAAAGCTTGTCTCATATGTCACCATTATGTTATGGTATTTGGTTTTACCTTTGCATAGGCAAAGAGGTGATAGTCACCAAAAATTAAAAAATAATTTTAAAGAAGATTTAATTCTGCTATTACTTCAAAAAATAGTTGTAAAATAGTAGATTGTCTCTTCCCTAGATATTTAGGTTTCAGAAGTATTTATGTAAGGCACCTGGTACCCTGCTTTAGGATCTATGAGAATGATGAATTCACTATAGACACGGTGTGAATTCTTAGGTCACTAAGATGATCATCATCAAAAAGATGATCATCTTTCGAGGTCTCCTGGTTGGTATTTTTCATGTGCAGGGAACAGTGTCCACACCTCACCCACACATCACCATATTCCTTCAGTACTCTCTGTTCTTATATATGCTAAGGGCTTTACATAGCAAACTCTGCCTGAGGGTTCTTTATTTTTTTTTCCTGGCCTCGGTGTTCTTGGCCCACTCACCAAGCAAACTGAATTGCTTGAGTGTTAATAGTCTTGGAAGTAACCCTCAACCAATGCAGAAACAGATGGTGTATAAATACTTATGAAAGTCAGTGTTATGAGTTGAATTGCGTCCCTCAAAAAGATATGCTGAAGTCCTGAACCCTGGTCCCTGTTAATGTGACTTTATTGGAAATAGAGTCTTGGTAGATGTAATCATTTTTACAATAAGGCCATAGTGTATTAGGGTGGACTTTAATCCAACGTGACTCATGTATTTATAAAAAGAGGAAATTTTGGATATGGACAGACATGGCAGAAGCCAGCCACATAAAAACAGAGGCAGAGATTTGAGTTATGTGGTAACATAATGGTATGCCTGGGGCTACCAGAAGCTGGGAGTAGCAAGGAAGAATCCTCCTGTAAAGACTTTAGAGAGAATGTGGCCCTGCCAACACCTTGGTTTCAGACTTTTAGGCTCCAGGACTGTGAGACAATAAATCTCTCTTGTTTAAAGTCATCTAGTTTGTTGTACTTTATTATGACAGCTCTAGGAAACTAAGTTTTATGTATTAGCTTGGCTGGGCTACAGCGCCAGATACTTAATCAAACACTGATCTAGGTGTTGCTGTTAAGGTATTTTGTAGATGCAGTTAACTTTAAGTAAAAAATAATACCTTCAATAATATGGTGGGTCTCATTCAATCAGTTGAAGACCATAATAGCAGAAGATGGAATTTCTCAGAGAATAAATTCTACCTCGAAACTACAGTACCAACTTCTGCCTAAGTTTCCAGCCTGCCAGCTTGTCCTGCGGATTTTGTAGTTGCCAGTCTCCACAATTATATGAGCCAGTTTCTTAATAAATTCCTGTGTGTGTGTATGCACGCACAAACACACACACACACACAAGCACACACACTTTTCTGTTTCTCTTGAGATCTCAGACTGATACAATACTCTAACTCTCTTGCTTCTGGAATGGGACAATTCTGAGATATATTTGTGTATTACTTCGTTCTTACACTGCTATAAAGAATTGCCAGAGACTGGATAATTTATAAAGGAAAGAAGTTTAATTGACTCACAGTTCTGCATGGCTGGAGAGGCCTCAGAAAACTTACAATCATGGCAGAAGGGGAGGCAAACATGTCCTTCTTCACATGGCAGCAGGGACAGAAGTTCAGAGAGAAGGGGGAAAAGTTCCTGATAAAACCATCAGATCTTGTGAGAACTCACTCATTGTCACGAGAAGAGAATGGGGGAACCACCCCCGTAATCTAGTAACTTCCCACAAGGTCCCTCCCATGGCATGTAGGGATTATGGGGACTATAATTCAAGATGCTCAAGATGAGATTTGGGTGGGGGCATAGCCAAACCATATCAGTTCGGCATTATTTCCCAAAAGATCTCAGCAGGATTGGTGCTCACAGTAGTAACCTGCTTATTAGCTTTCTTGTATTGGCTCCTTTCCTGTTGTGGCAAATAGATTCTAAGATGGTTCTCATGATCCCTGTTTCCCATTATTCCCATCCTCATGTGATTCTCTTCCTTTGTGTGGACATGACCTAAGACTTGTTTGTAATGGAGGTAATGAGATACACATTATTACAGGTACATAATTACATTACATAAGATTGTAGCACCTGTCTTTCGGAGAAAAAGTCTCTCTCTTACTGGCTTTGAGAAAGGAAATGGCCATGCAGGGAAAGCTCACCTGGCAAAGAATTGAGGGCAGCCTATGACCTATAGCCAATAAGAAACTGAGGTTGGCTAGGCATGGTGACTCATCTCTCTAATCACAGCTATTTGGGAGGCTGAGGTGTGAGGATTGTTTGAGCCCAGGAATTTGAGATCAACCTGAGCAACATAGCCAGATCCCATCTTTATAAAAAATTTAAAAATTAGCTGGGTGTGGTATACATGCCGGAGTCCCAGCTGCTTGGGAGACTATGGTGGGAGGGCCACTTAAGCTCAGGCTGAGGTTGCAGTGAGGTATGACTGTGCCACTGCACTCCAGCCTGGATGACACAATGGGACCCTGTCTCAAAAAAAAAAAAAAAAAAGAAAGATACTGAGGCCATCAGTATGACAATTCACAAGGAATTGAATGCTGCCAGTAACCACATCACCGTGGCAATAGATACTCCCCAAGTCTAACCTCTCATGAGACTGCAGCCCTACACAACACTTTGATGGCAGCCTTCGAGACCTGGAAGCATATTGGTTAGACTGCTCTCTATCTTCTCTGGAAAATTTCCTCAAATTTTTCTATGTGGTTTTAATAACCTTATGAACCTCATAGAACTATCATTCACATTTTTCTGATAATGGTTAAGTGATATTTTAATGGTGATGTACTAAAGGAAAAATGCAACTAGAACTTGGGTCATCAAAGTCCTAGTTCAAGGGCCTTCTTGTTCTACCCAAATGTATTCCTCTGGTGCTCACAATAACTCAAATGTTGCATATAAACTTCTGGTGATATAGAAAGGCTCTAACTGACCTCCATATAGAAGTCAGTATGTAAGTGTGGATGTGGGGGATGTGCAGGTCTTTTTTTGTGATTTGTGATAATTTGATTTTTGCATCAACATTTGTATCCATCAGCTCATATCTCTATTTCCAATTCAGAGCAACTTGGCAGTAAGAAGCATCAAAGATAATCATTTCATATGAGGAAATAGAGGGTTATTCAGCTATTAGCAGTCAAGAAAATTTGCCCTCTTGGCCTCTAGCTTCTTGATTGACGTTGATTCAATTGGAAAATTGCAAAGATGTGGCTGTTTCACCTCCATTTAAAATAATTAGAATTAGCAAGAGAATGTCTTATTGCCACACCTGTCGCTAGTTTTCACAATGACCATGAACTGCTGGGAAAGGATAAAGGGGAAACCCATACTGACCTTTCTAGCAGGCCAGGAGATATTAACAATCAGCCCAAAGAGTTTACAGGACACCCTTTTCAGTAAGTTGTTCTCATTTATTTTTCCGTAAAATTATGACCTGATTCATTATCTCGGCATTGATCTATAACTATAGTTCTTTAGAAAATGTATAAAGTCTGAAGTCAGGAAAACATCTCAGAAGTATTCACTCTAACATGTAACTATTAATTTACCCTGAATTGGAAAAATAGCCTGAAAACCAGAGACTGCTTCCCTCTCAGGAGAAACTTCAGTGTCACTATATGTGGTAAACTATAGCATGCTATTTAAAAAAAATCCCAGAGCAAAAAATGGATGAATCTAGGGGAACTACCTATAGTACCATCTGAGGCCCAGGATGTTAAAAATTAAATAAATAAATAGATTTTAAAAAAAGAAACCAAACCAAAACAAAACAAAACAAAAACCTCCTCTGGTAAAACAAAAAAATTCTTAAATTGAATAAAAGCTAATATTTAACTAATAATTATAGAGAATCATTAAACAAAAATTGAAACTAAAAATACGGCAAAGACATGCCTGGCAAATACTAACCAACACCAAAACAAACACACAAAACACAACACCGACAGCCTATATTAACATTAAGCCAGGTTGCATTAAGAGCAAAAACAAAAAAGTTAAATGATGCCAAAAAGTATAACAATAAAATCATAAAGAGTATCATCTGTAACATAGTTAGTATGTAAATTATCATGTTAACATATATTAGATATATAGCTTCAACTATTTTTAAGGCAAAACTTCAGAAAGCACAAAGATAAATAGAAATACCACAAATTTGAAAGTTTTTACTTATATTATTTAGTCTAAGACAAAGCAAGCATACAAAAAATTTTTAGATAATTTATTCGGAATAGGGAGACAGAGGATTTCAAGAATCATCACAAACTCCTATCCCACCATTTTGGGGTTACAGTCCATCCTTCCGAATGTTATTTGACACATGAACACATAGGAACATACTTGTGACTATTACATCAAAGAAAAAGCCAAAAGAAAAAAAGAAAAAAAAAAAGACACAGCTAGAAAATAAATAAAACACTGCTTGTTGTCACCCATGAAATTTTGGCTAGAGTTGAATTCTAATGAAAAGTCAAAGCTCTAAGAAACTGAAACTGCCAAACATTTTAAATTTTGTATTATAAAGAAACATACTACCCATTGTAGACAAGGGTGTGGAGATATGGAACCTCTTTATCATTGTAGAAAGGAGGTATAAATCAGTAAAATCTTTTTGCAGACTATTATCTGTCAAAATAAAAAGGAAAATGAATACACCCTTTGGTCTAGCAATTTTAATTGTAGGAGAAGTGTAAAAACACATGTTTTTCAGTGGGTAATGGGAAAATAGCGATTATCTATGAAAACTCATGTAATCCCATGCTACTGTGAATTCATTAAAATGACTCAAGTAAATAAATAACAAATCAAGGTACAGAAAGCATAGTTCTTGCAGAAAATCCCCCCAAACCCTACTATAAATTTATATATGGATATATACATTCATATACAAATATTTATAAAGATACTTATAAAATATTAACAATAGCTATATCTTGGTAATGGTTTCAGAAGAAGGTTGCTTTTTGTGACTTTTTATTAACTATAAGGCTGTATTACATAAAAAATACATACCATTTGAAAGGTTCTCCAGATTAAGAATATTATCCAAGGATTTATTATAATAAATATAGGAATGTACATCACAGCATTATTTATAAATTTGGAAAATTGAAATAATTAAAAGGTCTAGAAATAGGAAAATAGTAAGTTTCATTGAAAGTATAGAATGAAATTCAGGGCAACATTTAAAAATTAACTCATAAAAGAGTATTTTTGGTGAAAAATTATGTTAGTAATAAAATGCCAGATTGTTTTCAAAAGGGAAGCTATAATGTATATGGCCTTAATATGCAATGATTATATACAGACAGTACTATTGACTAACCACGTCGGGAGGGGTCCTCATTCTTTGTCTGGTATCAGTCATGGCTCTACATGCATGGGGCACTTTGAAGACTTTGCAAAATCCTTCATGCCCCCATTATCTGCTACTTAACAATCTAACATGTTTTTTAAGTTTGGGAGATCATTTTAATTCCTAAATATTATACATGTAATTGATTTTTACTTTGCCCATTTTTTGTCCATTTGCAATTTTATATATATATATATACACAGAGAGAGAGAGAGATCATATGTTTCCGTAATTGTAATCTAACATTTTTATAGCCTTTAGTTCAAGCAACTTTACCTGACTGAATCTGTGCCTTTCTGTCAATCTTAGCATCATGATGTCATCATGATGTTGGTACACATACACAGTGGCCATGGAATTGGGGTTGATGTGTTGGGATATGGGAGAGAATAGATTATCATATTAATGTTGTTTGTATTTTGTGTTTAAGTGATAAGACTACAAGTGGTTTTTATCTTCTGTTTGCTTATCTTTATTTTATGAATGTTCTAAAATTAGTATGTATTTCTTCAGTAATTTTAAAGTTAGCGAAAAGGCAACTTTAAAACAATGTAGATAATGGAACCCCAATTTTGATTCGGTACTTATGTATATATTGTATACCCCAACTTAGTTGTGGTTATGTCTTTGGGTAGTAAGAATAGGATTTTTTTTCTTGGACATATTTTAAAAATTTATAATCAGAATAAAATCAATAATTAAAAAGTTAAGTATGTTCTTGTACTTGAAAATGTTAGGGATCATAGTCTAAGGTCTGGTGACTCAAAGTGTAGATCACAGACCAGCAGTGTTTGATGTCACCTGGAAGTGCAGAAACTCAGAGTCAACCCCATTTCTGCTCATTTAGTATCTGTCTTTTAGCAAAGTGATCAGCATGAATATTAAAATTTCACAAGTACTTCTGTAGGTGATGATTCACTACCCAGAGACTTTTTTCATCTATATTATCATCATTCTTTAGCTCCTCTGTTAAAAATTGATTGGCATTAAGTGCTGCTACAGTTAGAAGTGACTGAAGTTGGATGATGAACACTTAAACACTGGGTCACTCCTATAGTACTGTGAATAGGATTTATTTTCTGTGATGTTTTCATTAAAAATATACATACCTTATATGGCTATACGTAGTCTATTTGAACATGGAGTAAACAAGGGAAGGCAGGGACAGGAGAGCAGAGAAACTTTGACTATAATTAATCCTCGCCCACAAGCAGAGAGGAGGTAATCAGAGGCATAAGTCATGATGGGGTTAAGAAGTGGATATATTTTTATCAAATAATTTTTGTTCAATACTGATTATCAGATTACAGAAGGACTTATTAACAATTTATAACTATATGTAGCTTTTGATTTTATAAAGAATTTTTCGTAAGTATCTAAATGTATTGTTACCACTAGCCAGTGGGATAGATATTTTAAGCAAGATCACTGTGGTTCAGAGAGGTTCACATCTGGCTAAAGAACTGAGAGCTAATCTCAAAGGGTCAAAGCTCCTTTCTGCAGCAGTAGCCAAGATTAAACAGGGCAGAGTCATGACGACTCTTCCTCATGGACGAGTCTCTGACTACGATCCCATTGCTTTAGCCGTATGTCTTTCTTACCTACCTAAGCCCAGGACTGTGTTGGGTACTAGGCAGAAAGCTAACAAACATAATGTATAGTCCTCACCAATAAAGAGCTTACAATCCGCTGAAGACAGACTATCATTCCCATATTTCATATATATTTACATCATCCTTACAAACGTGATATATACTAGGTGAGGTGTTCATTCTGGAAATCATTTTTTCTTAACCTCTAGCTCAATAAACTTATTTTGTGACAATGCTGGGGACTTACATATATGAACCAGTGTGCTTGTATCAAAATAAGTAGTCCACTTTTATCAGATTATTTTTCCCTTTTCATTGTGATGTCAACATTTATTCCCAGAAAGCAGGAATAGCATTTCCCAGATTAACAACCCCAGACTGTTTCAAATGGAAATCCCTCCTGATTATGTGACTTGTTCCTGTTCTGAAGAGCCACACCCCAGAGAGCAGAGAATGACATTCATCTGCCATTGCTGCTGCTCCTAGTTAGAAATGACTGTTAAGTATCGTCACCAAAGTAGCAGGTTTTACTGCTCTGCTTACTTGGTTGCTGGACTCATTAAGATAACTGAAAGGGATGGCTTAGAAAGAAAGTGTGTTCAATAATGAATGCTGTATTGAAAACTACAGCTTTTAGGTTTCTATAAATGTGGACTAGAAAATATTATCAAAATTTTGCCTTAGAACTGAGCATTATAGGCACACAGACATTTTTTGCAACCTCATTTGCATGTATTTACTCATTCTAGTTGATAGCTCCAGATATGAGTTGTTAGATAGCAGCAAAGCAGCACGGTAAGAGCATGGAGTCTGCAACTGCATTTCCTGAGTTTGAACTGAGATTTGACCAAGCATTAGATGTATATACTTGGGCAAATTGCTTAACCTTGCTGTGATTCAGTTCATTCATCTATAAAATGGGAATAATAATTGGATCTCATAGTGCCGTCAAGAAGACTGAATGAGATCATGTAACCATGGTGCTTAGGACAGTGCTTAGCATCTACTTGGCATCACACATATATTAGTTACTGCTAAATAGTACCTTCTCTGGAACTGAAGTTCAAACATCTTCCCTCCATAGGGAATGTACAGTGCAATATTTCTGTACATTCTACGTGATAGTGCAAGTCTTTACTCCTACAGAAAAGGAAGATGGTAAAAATAGTACTGAATAAGAAATTAGGAGTTACATGTCTGTAATTATAATTCTCTAAATTAACTTGGTAACTAATTTCTTAGCCTTTTTAAGATACAGTTCCTCATTTGTAAAAGAGGAGGTTAGAAGAGCTAATCTCAAAATTTTCTTTGTTTTAAATTTCAATGATTGTGAGATTTTGGTTAGGGTTCCACCTCGTATAAGAAAGGGAAGGCTGCCATGAGTGATCATAACTAATAATTGCATGTATAATTCATAATTGAAGCTGAAAGAAAGGCATTTTAAACTGTCTTAGCTAATATGTATTCTTTATAATGTTTATTCCAATTATCTGGTGCTTTTATCATTGGAAAGAGAATCCACCGTATTAGAGCTAACTGGATCCCTTAGAAAACTCACTCCTGGGAGTGAGTATTTATCTATTGAACCGAACCTCTAGAAGAGTGTCTAAAATGACCCTAGGAAGCTGACCCAGAAATGTCGGAACCACTGCTCTAATAATTCCACAGCCCTTGGGGCCCAGTGGGAGGTCAAAGCTGTCCAGCCATGGGAGGTTGACTCTTGGCCAATAGCTGATTAGCCTGCTGGAGGAAGGAGATCTGAACTGAGGGGACAGACTACTCAGGAGTCTTTGAAGACCCATTGAGCAAATGCTTATTTAGCAAATGCTTTAGTTTGTGTGGTAGTGGGTCGTATATGTGAATGTAATGAAAAGACTCTTGATTTATATCAGACCGAGACAGCTTAAAAGTTTTCCATCTACTGCTTTCAGTAATAATGGAGGGTAAAAATTATATCCAAACTAAACACAAAATGTAAAAAGTCATGAAGTGATTCCTTGCCCTCGTGGTGCATGCATCCTGGAATACTTGTCCACCTGGAACTCCCTTAGCCTGTGACATTGCCTGGGAAATCGCCCATCACATTTGAGTGAAGATTGCAATGGTTTATAATTCACACACCATCACCCTTCCTCCAACTCCACATAACTCCATCTATAACAGTGGAAAAATAACAAGTCCTTGTTGAGATATGATAAGTGACCAGCACTAAAAATGACACATTAGACTTTTCAGTGTTCTTGAGGCAGGTAAAATGCGAAAAAGTGTTCTTTATTTAATTGCTTTAACAGATAACATTTTTCTAATAGTAAGAAAAAAATTACAAGAATAGTTGGGAGAAGTTCTATAGATTAGTGCTGTCCAATAGAACTTTCTGCAAAAAAGGCAGAAAGTTTGACTGAGGTATCAGTGTCTGTAAAACTTCTGAGGTGAGTGTAATGTACAGCAAGATTGAGGACCACTGGGCTGGCTTCATAAGAATCTAACAAGCACAGCAAGCACTAAGCTTACCAAGCACTTAGTAAACACTTAGTAAGAGATATTTTTAAAATAGAGATACTTTTCAATCCTTTTTCAATTCTGATCTACAGTGAGCTGTAAAAACCATCCATCTAATCACAGTCCCCATCTGTGTGCTGTCCAATATGGTAGCCACTAGCCATATGTGCTTACTGAATGCTTGCGATGTGGCAAAGGTGATAGAGAAACTAAATATTAAATTTTATTTAATTTCAATTCATTTAAATAATATGGCTAGGAGTTACCATTTTAGACAGTGTAGCTATAGATCCTACAAGTCAAGAAACTTGACTTGTTACTATTTAGTAAATAATTTTAACCTGAGCCCTCTGCCATTGTTTACACTTTTTTTTTTCTCAAAACCACTTGAAAAAAAAAATTAACTTTTAATTTCCAACCTTGGTATTGAGTAGTCTAGCTCCAAGGAAAATTATTAGGGGGCTGTTGTATCTGTTTTCCTCCCATGGCTTTTCTTAATGTCAGTCTTCTCCTTTAACTCTATTAACTTCTTACCTTTTTAAACCCTCAAGCACTGTTTCAAGTCCCATCCTCCTGTTTTGCTCCACTGCTTATAAACAGTTTTTAATGCTGCCTTGGAGCATTTTTATTGCAATATGTTTTTACTGAAGACCAAACAATGTGTTTGAATCCTAGAGCCAATGTTTTTCAAAGTGTGATCTGAGAACCCCGGCACTAGAGCCACCTAGGGGTTTGGAGAAGTGCATGTTGAAAATTTGGATTCCAGGGATCTACCCTCAGACACTAATTTTAAAAAAAAATTGTAGAAGAGGGAACAAGGGCTCTTCTTAGGGACCAGTATAGTGGGCAGACTCTGCAATCAGGCTGCCTTGGCTTGAATTCCAGCTCCAGATTTTACTAAATGTTAATCTTTAAGCAATTAACAAAACCTATTTGTACTTACACTTTCTTCCCTGTGAAATCATAGGGAATGATGATTTCATGAAATCGCAGTCCTTAATTCAGGGCTGTTGTGAAGAAAAATTCAGTTGATATATGTGAAGTGCTTAAAAGAGTGCCTGGTGATATTAAGCATTACATTAACTAGAATTCCTGTTACATTTAGCAAACAACTTGAATGAATCTTATATACCTTTAAGTTTGAGAACTCCATTTCAAGGAAAACAGTAGAAAAGTAGAGAACACAGATTGTGTAGTGATAGCTCCTATATTGCATCTGTGTGTCCTCAGCTGTCAAATGAGATGGTGATATTTGCTCAGAGTTAAATGGATATAGAAAACAAATGTGAAAGCCCTTTACATTTCACGTAAGCTGTATTATGGTTTACACATGAGGATACCAGATTGGGGTTTTAGATAGAATGAGATGCTTAGGGGCTATCAAATAGACAGAGTATCACGTCGGGAAACTGCGAAGAGAAGGAAGAATAAAATTCATGTATGTGGGAGGGAGGAGTGGTATCCCTCTGTGAGTGCAATTTACAAATAGCTGTGCTTATAACACATAAAGACTTTCAGTGGAACCATTGCGCATACCGGGTTATAAAGCCTTCCATTTCCTAAATAACATACACTTGCCAATTGGGACAGGTGCTTTTCCCTTGTCAGCAAGTTGGAGTGAAAGCTTTGTTGATCATCATGCTGGCAGGTAGAAAATGGGCCTCATCATCAATTTATTCTGGAAGTGAGAAGCTCCTTGCCCCTGGGAGAGATTGTAAGATGGAGTCATTTTACTCCCGACACCTTCAGATTCAGTTACTCGGTGTGGGGAAACTCAAGATTCACTTTCTGTGCCTTTGGCAAGAAAACATTTTCTACAAGCTACTGGCTAACACCTCACAGAAAAGTTTTATTTAAGGTCCATGTGGGACCGGAAACCAAAAACCAATAAATCGACTCTAGAGAACACAAAATATCTCAAGGCTGAAGCTGGCAGATTTCTTTTCTTTTCTTTCAGTATTATAGATCAGTATTGTTTTAAATGAATAACTGAATTCTGAAAGCACTATGGGCTAAGTTTTGACATTTTCTACCCTCTCAATTTCTGAAATAGACATATAAACTAACCACCTTTCATTTTACTTAGATAGCATACTGTGCTCTATTTCCATTAAAGAAACTATGCATGCTGCCCTCTTTTAATATTTTTTAAAGTACTATATGTCTATCATTCAAGTATTTTTCTATGAGTATGATTGTGCCTTAGAGCTTACTTAAAAAGCAAAAGAGAAATGAAAACTATATACTAATTCTTGGCCTTTGAGCTTCCAGTGACCTAGTCTAGGCAACATGAGGGTCATTTAAGAAAGTTTCAGAGGTGAATCACTATATGCCATTTTAGCATTACTGCCTGGCTTTAGTGCCAAAGCCCCTGTGTAATTTGACTTCCCCTAAGTCAGTTTTCATCTCATGGAGACTCACAGAAGCCTTTGACAATCCAGTTAAAGCAATGCATTTAGTCTGTAGTTAAAAAAAAAAAAAATCTCATATATATAAACACAAAAATTTTGGACACAATTTTAGAAGGTTTTTGGATATTATGAAGTCAATTCATGGATGTTCAGAACAAACCTAAGTTAAATTGCACTAATTACACTATTGACTGGAAGGAATAGATTTTGGAATCTGACAGCTTAGATTTGCACCTTGACTCTGTTACTTCCTATGTGAAGTACCTTGTCTAGACTTCATTTCTCCCCTTTGAAAAATGAGAACAATGAAAGCATCTATTTCCTAGAGTTTTATAAGCATTAGATGAAGTAATATGTACAAAACTCTTAGCACAGGCCTAGCATAAAGATAGCACTCAACAGAAGTTGGCACTATTTTGAAATCAATCATTTGAAAACAATGTGAATAGAACTCAATAAAATGAAAATTTTCTTAAATGCCATTATTCCCCTTTTCTCTAACCCCAGAAGATGTAGTAGATGTAAAATAAAATGGATTTAAAGGAAAAAAAAGAAACAGACAAAGATTGAGAGGAGTGCTTGAACGTGGATGCGGTAGAGGAGCAAAGTACCATGGTGGAGGAAAAAGATAGGGTGGGCTTTTAACCTGTATCTTTAAGAACTTTCCTGCCATGTAGTAGCTCAAGGGACAGAAAAACAGTACTGACTACCCAGTGCCACTGGGCCAGCAGATAGTATTCAGGCTACACAGGAACCTGACAAGTGTTAGGAGAGATAACAAAGAGATCTGTAAGGATGGCAAACTCCATAGCATCTCCAAACCCCATAACATCTCCAAACACATTCCCATTATTATCTGACTACAATCAAGGGTTGAGAGTCATTTGGTGAGGAAAGTGCAAAGAGGGATGGTCATGTTCAAATTGTGGCATGGCGGGTTCTCTGCCAACAATCAACATCCACATTCACTCACTCTTCACCCCTCAGGAGCACAAGCTAGAACCTGGGCCTCCTTCTTCCAATAACAGCCAGAGCAAAACAAGTTCAAATGCAAAAATAACTGTACACCCGAGGAGCATAATTGCTGCAAAACAAAGGCAGCTATCCAAACTGCACATACTAGGTGACCAGGTGACTCAGCATTAGCACTGCTTCTGAAAATTCTAGCCAAAAACTCTAAACAAAACTAGTAAACATTCTTAAAGAATTAAGATAGAACAGTTGGAATATGAGGCAGGAAAAAGCATTTATAAATAAGAACCAAGTAGGCATACTTGGTGTGAAAAAATGTTTGTTTAAATAAATTACCAATACCTTGGATAAATAACTAAAAAGATACAGCCAAATCATAGAACAGAATACGGAAAAGTGGGCTAGAAAATTCTCCCAAAATGTCCTTGGAGAGAATAAAAAGAGAGAAAAAGTAAAGTCAACATATTTGGAGTCAGCAATAGAAATATCAAAGTATTTTTAAAAATAAGTTCCATTTGGAGAGAAAAAAATGTATGTAGACACAGAAAAGGAAATATTTCAAGAAGTGACATCCAAGAATTTCTCTAATTGAAAGAGGTTGGAAAACTTCTGATTGAAAGGGCTCCAGAATGAAACAGCATAGAGAATAAGAAACCCAACCCTAAAAATGTTGTAAAATACATGGCTATTGAAGACAAAGAGAAAAATTTAAAAGTTTCTAGAGACAAAAGCAGACTCTCCACAGAGGGAAACAAGTCATATTGGCATCAGACTTCAAAAAGGCATGCTTGAGTGTAGAACACAGTGATATAATATTTTCAAAATGTTGCAAGAGATAGCTTTCTGATTTTTAAATCAAAATCAAAATCCAAAAATATGCTGTTATATATAATCATTAAGAGATATATTTAAAAACAGATTTTTTTTGTAACTTGGAAAACTCATGCTCAAATCTATATGGAAGAATAAAAGTCAGTTTAAAAAAAAGAAAATTAAAGGTATATGGGGCAGTTAGAGAGGAGGGGCTTATTCTACCTATATTAAAATATAACCAAATCTCTAGCGATAAAAGTCAGTATAGTATTAACTCAGGAATAGACAAACAAACCAATGGATGGGAACAATGTTTAGCTTTCAACATAGCACCACGAAGTAACAGACAAAAAGGATCATTTAGGAATGGTATTTGGAAAACAGAATCAGTATATGAAGAAAAATAAAGCTAACCATGAACATTTCCATAGCATAGATGGTAGATTAAAAACTTGTTATTAGGCCGGGCGCGGTGGCTCAAGCCTGTAATCCCAGCACTTTGGGAGGCCGAGACGGGCGGATCACGAGGTCAGGAGATCGAGACCATCCTGGCTAATACGGTGAAACCCTGTCTCTACTTAAAAATACAAAAAACTAGCCGGGCGATGAGGCGGGCGCCTGTAGTCCCAGCTACTCGGGAGGCTGAGGCAGGAGAATGGCGTAAAAAACCCGGGAGGCAGAGCTTGCAGTGAGCTGAGATCCGGCCACTGCACTCCAGCCTGGGTGGCAGAGCAAGACTCCGTCTCAAAAAAAAAAAAAAAAAAAAAAAAAAACAAACAAACAAAAAAAAACCTTGTTATTAAATAAAAAGAATAAAAGTTTAAACAAAAGTTTTGTAATTTAGGCATAGAAAAAACTTTTTAAATGAAACCCCAACATATAAACTGTATGGCAAAAATATATGGATGATTTGACTACATTGAAATTAAGGACCTCTGTCTAAGGGGCAACAGACAAAATCAACAGACAGATGGCATAAATAGAAAGACATTTGTAAGTCAATAAGAAAAACAGAGAAATATCAATAGAAAAATGGGGAAACTAGGTGAACAAGCAGTGTATAGGTAGATAAGACCATGGCTAACAGGAACATATATGAAAGAATACTCCATCCTACTATTAATCAGATCAAGGAAAAATTAAAAAAACAATAATATATCACTTTACACAGTGAGAATGGCAAAACATAATTTTTAGGAATGGCAGGAAGCTGGAAACAACCTGTATTGTTATTGATCAAAAACATGTAAAATATGGACCATGAAGACAATGGAAAAACCTACTATAGGAAGGAAGGAAGGAAATATCACAGAGTCAAATTTCAAATGTGTTAAGCATGAAAAGTGAGAAGCAGAGATGCATAAGCAGCAAAATAGCCTATACACAAGATTTAAAATACCCTGTCACATAACAATATTACAGGAATATGTGCATGCTTAAGACCTGTATCACAAATAGGGTGGTGCCCATATGTATGAGGGGAATGGGGGCAGACATTGAGAAGAAGAAGAAAAATAACAATAGATAAGGTGGAAACCTTGAATTGACCAATGATGACAATGTGCAATGGGCTGAGAAATATGTTAAGTCAACTCTGCACTCAACTGAAAAATAAAAGCAAACACATAGATATTTAAGGCATAGCACAAATTAAGCAAATAAGAACATGAAGATGAAATAGAAAATATTAAGGAGATAAGAAAAACTTTAGATTTGGATAGATTTCAATATCTTTGTATGGAAAAAGTTAACAAGTAATTTTTTAAAGTCTAACATAATATAATTTAATATTTTATTTCAGAGATTTAAAAAGTTGTTTTGTGTATTTTAGAGAAATAGTAAGACACTGATCAAGGAAAGAAGAGAGTGTGTTAATTTTTAAAAAGTATCTGCATAACTATTTTTGTCAACTCTATTTCTGGCTATAGAGGAAAAATTATAGAGAACTGTGTAAATTTATAGAATTAAAAGAGTGTTTTAAAGTATAGAATGAAGGATTAGTGGAATAAAAAGAGTTTCTGGAGGGAGCTGTTAAAATACAAAAATTTCATAATGTTAGTTTAGACTAATGGTCTGATAGAGAATAAAACTGAGATGACCAAGTGATTAGGCTTGGTTCTAGAAAAGGATAGAGATTTTGTTTTATAGAAATAGTTCCTGTAGTGGTGACAGACCTGGGGACATTTTGAATATCTTGCTTATCCTTCCTTATTTTCAAAGGATCATATATCTAGTATGACAATATTGTAAGTCAAAGATAATAGAACCAGTCATACCTAAAAGGATAAAACTGCAGAAAGAGTTGGAAAGTCACCTAATATTTAATACTGATAATATAAATAATAATACCATTGATATCTTGAATTAATATGCCCCTTCACTTCCTAGGCGCTGAAGGAGCTGTGACTGTAGCCCACAAAATGTTTCACATGAATATAAGACTGCCATCATTTTTATAGGTTATTATATTGATTCAATGCAATGAGACTCGGTAGTGCCCCATCTTCTCTGTCAACATCAGAAGGATTTGTGGTTACATTCTCACAATGAAAAGGAAGAATGGGCTGTTAGAACTAGCCCAAGGCAGGGATTTTGATAAAGAAGATGAGTCACACATCAAGACAGGGAGATAGAAAAGAAATGACTAAAAATAATCAGGGTAAAAATAGTTTCAGAAACGGGAGAAAATACTACTGGAATCTCTATATTCATGTTTCAATGATAGGTATTTTTATTGCCTCCATATGCTTCCTATACACTGATCACCTACCTTAAATGTCCCCATGTCTGTAAGAATCAGAGCTTCTATTTCCATAATTACAAATCCCTGTCCTTTCCTAGAGCCAAGCCTAATCATTTTGTGACCTCAATTTTATTCTTCATCTGACCATTAGTCTAAACTAACATTATAACATATTGATATTTTAACGGTCCTGGTCCCCCGGCAAGACTCTTTTCATCCCACTAATCCTCCATTCTACACTTTAAAACACATTTTTATCTATGAATTTACACATTTCTTTATATTCTTTCCTCTATAGCCGGATATAGAGTTGACAAAAACAGCTATGCGATGACACTTTTTTTTAATTTCACATACTCCATTCCTTAAAAAAGTCTGACTACATGTCTTAATTGCTGAATATTGAACATTTTAATGGGACTCTGAATAAATTCTTATCTTGCTACTGTTAAAAATTAGCTCTATATTATGATTTCAGTGCCTTGAGTATGTCAAGCATTGTTATAATTCCTTATAGAATCGTATGTATAAGATTCCTTATAGAATTATAAAACTAAACAGTTACATAACTTGCTAAACCATGTTGACCACCTTACATAAAACCAATAATATTGTGTGGATGCAATGATTTACATAGATTGTTTTACTTCTAAAAGGAAATTTTTATGACACAAGGTTGAAATAGTTTGGACATTATAACCAAATATATCATTATAATAAAATATTCTATGAAATAAACAATGCAACAATTACCCAGAATTCTCTATTCCTACTAATGTCAACTGAGAATGAGAGAAGAAATTCCAATAGTTTCATGACAGGGCTACAAATTACATGTGGTTCATATGCTAAGGACCAAGACAAAAAGCCTTAGAGTTTACACAACAGTTTAAACTGTTGAATGAGTATTTTGTTTTATTAGATAAAAAGATACAAGGTCACTGAAACAGTGAAAGAAGAGAGGGAATCCTTTATACTCAGCAGAATATTGAAAAATTCTTCCCTGAGGGAAATAATCAAATATTCTCATTATGTTATTATCAACAAATGTAACTTTTTCAGTCTCAGGCAACTCATCTAGTTCTGGAAAATATTTGTGATTATTAGTATATTCTCTGCTGCCTCATGATTTTTGCTTAATAATAAAATACATGATACTCTCATAAACCACAGATGTTTATGTAGAGGTTTATTACTTTCCTTCATATACAGCTTTAATGTGTTCACTAAATATTTTCTCTTTTCCTCTGTCATTTTCATAATTAACAATTTTCAGCATCCCCAGGCTGGGTTGCATTGCTTTGTAGCTAAAAGATCAAATACTTAATTTCAATTGAATAAATCAGTTAGGAAATACAGCACCAAAGACAGTGCTCGGCACCCTCTTGCAAATTCTAAACAGATGTTTACTTTGCAGTAGAACTATTGCTCGGGAGCCTGTAATCAGAGAGAGAGAGAGAAAGAGAGAGACAGAACAGGAGCCACTGATATAATTAGTTCTTCATTCTTCTCATATGTTTAATCTAAAAATTACTAATAATCATTTTGCTGACATGACTAGTCCTCAAAATTATGGCCCTTTATAACTTTGGTTTATTAGAGACACACTTTATTTGAAATCCTCAGGGCTCAGTTGCAAAAGTCATAAATACAAGAAAAAATTATATCAAGGGTATGGTTCATTTCAAGAGCTTATATATGAAATATACAAATTGATAAAAA
Source organism: Trachypithecus francoisi (assembly GCF_009764315.1). Taxonomy (NCBI): domain Eukaryota; kingdom Metazoa; phylum Chordata; class Mammalia; order Primates; family Cercopithecidae; genus Trachypithecus; species Trachypithecus francoisi. The sequence goes on from NW_022681458.1 coordinate 61,449,143, forward strand.
GATGACATTTTTATTGAGATATAATTAACATGGCATAATCACTATTTTAAAGTATAGAATTCAGTGATTTTTAGTCTATTCACTAGTTGTATAACCTTCACTTCTACCTAATTTCAGAATATTTTTAATATTCCAAAAAGAAACCCACACCCATTAGCAGTCATTCCCCAATCCCACCATCTACCAACCCTTGGAAACCATGAATGTACTTTCTGTCTATGTAATTTGTCTATTCTGGATATTTCACATAAATGGAATCATATATTTGCCTTTTTGTGTCAGGCTTATTTCACTTAGCATGATGTTTTTAAGGTTTATCCCTGCTGTAGCATGCATGAGTATTTCATTTTCTATGATGATATTTCCATTTTCATTTTTTGTTAGGTATAGAACACTTTGTCTTGCTTTCATCAGTGCATGGACATTTGAGCTGTTTCAACCTTTTGGCTATGATGAACATGTTTGGAATGCTATGAACATTTATGCACAAGTTCTGGTGAAGACAGACATCTTCAGTTCTCTTGGTTATATACTTTGGACTGGAATTCCTGGTTCGTATGCTAACTCCATGTTTAACTTTTCAAAGAAACTGACAAACTGTCTTCCAAAGCAGCTGAACCATTTTACATTCCCACAAGCAATGTATGAGAGTTCTAAGTTCTCCACATCCTCACCAATACTTGTTTATTGTCTTTCTTATAGCCATCATAGTACATGTAAAGTCATAAGGAAGATGAGTTATACAGAAACTCATATTAAAGGAATCTTTTGCCATGGGATTTCTTTAATGATGACTTACCTTGTCCATTTAACTTATGTCAATTTATTACAAAAATCAATTTTGACAAAACTGTAAAAGAGTTTTTAAGAAACGGATCCCTTAAACAAACCTGTTAATTAGTTGAAATGATATGGTAACTAAGAAAAGTCTCCAAGCATGTGAGAAGAGTGCTGGAATTATTCACTAAGAGACTGATATTGCCACAGTAGCAAATTATTTATCTGGCATCATTGGGCAAAGATATGGTTTCTTCAGGGGAGATGTCAGGAGTATTCCTTTTTAAACTTCTAATACTTTTAAGTCATTTCTGGTGGAATCCTTTCTAAAGTGTCTTTTGAAACAGAAAGTTCAAAATGCTTTAGTCATTCTTGATAACTCAGGGAATGTGCTCTGAACATCTATCATAATACTCTGTTTAAATCCAGTTAAACAATCATGGACTTGTCACATGAGATATATAGAGCCGGTTACCACTGCAATAAATTTCTGTGCATTTTCAAATCTTCTGATTGTTTTACAGATTTTTTCTTTTTTTTTTTTTTACCCTTCTTTGCTAATGGGCTACATTTATTGATACTGTCAATGAAAATTCTTTTGAACATACTTTTAATGCTCTTCTTGATAATTTTTAAGCTAGGATAAAACATTAATTGGAGCATTTCTGAATCACTTGTATCTGTATACAAAATTTTATGTGTATATACATACATTTCCTGGGGAGGCTTTATGTTTTTTAAAAATATATTGGAAATAAGAAAGGCATACATGTTACCAAAAGCTAACAATGCCTTTTTTAGAGAAAATATAGTGTCACTGCTTATTAAAACTGACCACTGGTAAACTCTGGATAAATACGCTACTAGTGTAACTCTTTATTTACTGTCAATATTATTGAACCATATGCCTTTGTATTTTGAAGTCTGTGGATAGCATAGAGGTTTGGTAGGTCCTTTCCTTCCATATCACCCACATTTTGACATGATTCAATTTGAGTGTGTTAGCAGGCCCTGTTGTCTGATGACTAATACTAATTAAGGATCTTTAGATCTTGTATTGGTTATACCTCAAAAATGTATCCACTCAACTCCCTGTTATCACTGTGTTACTCTTTAAAATTTGCTCTTTTAAAATTAATTTTCAGAACAGTTATTTTAAAGGCCAGAAACACTTCTTAACTCTACACATATACTTACTATGCACAAAGTAGACAAACGTCATTTTATTTACAGAATTTTCAGTTGGAAACTAATTATCTAGGTAGGGCGTATTCCTGAGTTACAGCTTTCTTACTTAGTTCCTCTAGAAAATTTTATTGTGTCTCTACTGCCACAAGGTTTCCATCAATAAGTGAAACTGAGATTCTGTTCTCTGACTTCAAGAAAACCAAATATTCAACACCAGATAAGTAAGACTAGTTATATAAATTGTGTTCCATTCATATGATGAAATATTATGCTCCCACTAAAAATATGAAGCAAACATTTTAATGACATAATTCTTGTGATATGTCATTAAATTAAAAGCTGGAATCCAAAATTATGTATATAAATGATTTTTTTTGTACAAAAGCCATCAAAAATATTAGAAGGAAGCATGATAATTATCAACCATGTCTGATCCTAGATTTGGAAATTATGCACGATTCTTAGTAAGAAATTTAGATACTATTCTACTGTCAACTGAAAAAGTACTATTTTTAGGTTGGAAGTGGCATCATTTGATTTATAATTTTAAAAAGGCTTTGGTTAATACATAAATAACTAGTAAGAAAGTTGTTAGAAGTCTATTGCTAGAATCACATGAAAACTTTTAGAGGCTCAAACCCCAGTGATGACATAAGGTGAATGAGAAGTACCAATATTTATGATATAATGTAAAGGCAGAATGTAAATTTTTGGACTGAACAACTGGAAATAAAAATTTATTTAAGTGGTGAACTCCAATGCGTAATTAGAGAGGACTGAATATATAACTGAAAGTGAGAAAGTGAAGACAGTGAGTATGGACAGTGAGTAGATACTGTACAGTGAGGCTTTTGAGGCAGACCTGATGTATAAAGGAAGTTTTTTTTTTTTTTTTTTTTTTTAGACGGAGTCTTGCTCTGTCACCCAAGCTGGAGTGCAGTGGCCGGATCTCAGCTCACTGCAAGCTCCGCCTCCCGGGTTCACGCCATTCTCCTGCCTCAGCCTCCGGAGTAGCTGGGACTACAGGCGCCCGCCACCTCGCCCGGCTAATTTTTTGTATTTTTAGTAGAGACGGGGTTTCACCGTGTTAGCCAGGATGGTCTCGATCTCCTGACCTCGTGATCCGCCCGTCTCGGCCTCCCAAAGTGCTGGGATTACAGGCTTGAGCCACCGCGCCCGGCCTAAAGGAAGTTTTAAAATCATCTTTGTATACTGATAGAGATGATCTGGGTGAAAGTGAAAAATTGATTCTGGGGATAATCGGGAAAATTGCAGAAAGAAAACTTTGAGAAAAAAAGTGACAATTATAAAGTGCTTATTATGCCCAGACGTAATATAATCACTTTACACTTACTTCATTATCTTCTTACTCAATTTAAGTGGGGTACTGTTACTATTCCCAGATTATGGAGAAGAAAACTAAGGCACACAGAGGTAAGTAACTTATCTTCATTCTTAATGACTGCCTGGTACTACCTCAGAAAACTGATTGTAGGGTTAATCCAGGGGACATATGGAGTTTTAATACTAGAAAGAAAGAGAGACTTTTTTTTCTATTTCAAAGGAAATGAGGTATACATGTGGGGTGGTTGGTGAATTTAGTTTTAGGAAGAGGAAGCAGTTCTCATCTGATAGAATTGATTTTCTCTCTATATGTGAGGGGAAATCGGCTGAGATGGAGATAAGGACAAGGGTTAGAAACTCAAAAGATAAAACAAGCAGGTCTGAACTATTCATTTCAGAGACTAAGGGAATGCAATTTATTAAAGAGGTACAATATAATTACTTGACAACGTTTGACTGCCCATTGAGATTTGTGAATGTAGGTACCAAGCAAGGGAACATTTGCATTTACAAAGGCAAATGTATTGATGGATAAAGAGTGCCTATTTTATAGACCCGGGATCTAAGCTGAGTCTATAAGCAAGGACATGGGAACATGGAGGTGACCAACAGCAACGTGAATGGATTAAAGGCCCTGATGTAGTCTAGGTGTTATTAAAACGCAAGTGCTAGAGTAACAGACTGGAGGTTAGAAGCGGAGATGCTTGTAACTGGGATTTTTCAAGGTAGCACAGTTACGGAGGAAAAGCTCTTTGGAAGTGGCATGCCAAGGAACTGAGACGCCCAATGATGAAGGAAACATGACCTAGAAGCATCAATGGGGAAATAGGAGGATATCTATTTCATGTCATTAAAAATTATTCTGCCTCCTATAAATAGTTGTTTAAGGTTACTGAAATCTATGTATTTGTATTAATGACAGAAAGTATGAACTTGCAGCAACCAAAAGTGTGTTTTTACAAACTGATAGTATGTCAAGTTAAACAGCTCTGATAGTAACAAAAGGAGAATGATTGAATATAATATGGCTATCAATTATAACAAAATCTTGAAATATTTTCTTTATAATTCTCAGAAATGAATATTTCCATAAGGAATAAGTAATAAAGATGTGAGAGAATTCAACTGATCAGTGGGCTTCCAGGCAGGAATGCATCTAATGTGAAACTGGCAAATAGCATGAAATGAAATGAGCACAATTTTATGTATTATTTATTCTAAGTTTTTTACATTTATATTGACACAGGAAATAAATATAATGAACAGTCATGTGGGTTGAGCAGCATTTAAATAGTAAATCATCTAATTAACTAGTCACTTGAAAGCAAAAAGGAAAATTTGCTTTGGATCTGTTGATTAATTGTCACATTTCAAGAATATGTTTTAGCTGGCTGCATTTAAAAAGAAATAATATGAGATCATGAAAGCATTTCATAGTAATGAGCAGTCTCCAGTTTCTGTTTATTGCATGTACAAAGGATACTAACAATAGTTTTGGAAAAATGAGTAAAGCTCTCAGAATAAGTAGCACAGAGAGATGAAACACTGGTGTGAGGCAGATCAATTCTAACACTACCTCCTGGGAAAATAACATACTTTCTTAAAGCTAGAGTGGAAGGAATATGTGCCTCATAATTGTATGGTTTTAAATAGTCACCTTTGCACCAAATTCCAGTTCTGGCCACAGACATTCACAAGAGGGTAAACACAGTGGTTTACTAAAGACTCATCTGTCATATCAACCATTATTGTGTTTTATATTCTAGCAGGCCCGCAAACAGGGTCTTCCTTTATACATGATGGGGAGAGGATCCAATGTCTGAATGATTTCTTTGCAATTTCCCTTTTTGTTAAAATTGCTCCTTTCACATTCAAAATGAAAGCTGGAAAAATAAAAGATCGAGACCCTAATACTTTAAGTTATATAAATATTAGTTTTTTTTTTTCTAGGCATCTACATGTGGTAATGGGAATAGGAAAAAATAAGTGGAAATAAATTGTGAAGAAAGAAGAGAGATTTCAAAAATAGAGTCTATCTGGTATGTGTCTTTTTCTGTTTTCTTTTTTCCTAGAAGGTTGGTTATGCTTCATTGGTCAAAACAACACCACTTGGGGAATTATTTCCTCTCTCTCATGCCATATACCTATGCAGAAGAGAATGTAACAATGTGGAAAATGTTTCTGATATGATTGTAAGTGAAAAAAATAAACTCCAAGCGGAAAGTCTTAAAGGCTCTGTCCTGACTCCCTATTCCCTCCCTCACTTCATTTCCTACGACTTTCCTTACTGTTCCCTGGATTCCAGCCGCAATGGCCTCCTAGGCATGTCCCTGCCCAGGGACCTCAGCCTGGCTCTGGCCCATGTCTAGACTACTCCCTAAATATCCACGTGACTATTTCTTATCTTTTAACATTGTTTCTAGTGTGAGCATCTCAAGTAGGTCTACTCTTTTATCCTATTTAAACTTTCAGAGCCCTTTCCCAAACTCCGAGCACACCTTTCCCCTGCCAAATCTTCTCTATTTTTTTTAAACTATAGTATGGCAAAACTTTCTAATGTCAACATACTTTACCGCGCTCTCGCTCTCGCTCTCGCTCTCGCTCTCGCTCTCGCTCTCGCTCTCGCTCTCGATGGGGGTCTCACTACGCTGCTTAGGTTCCCGGCTTGAAGTGATTCATCTGCCTCAGCTTTCGAAGTTGCTGGGTAATTCTTTTATATTTCCTATATTGAACCTCCCAAAGTTTTATCTTCATGAAGGCAAAGATTTTTGGTTTAGAATGTATTCTAAGGTCTTAAAATGATGGTGGTCAGTGAATATTTGTTGAAAAATGAATAGATGCATAAACGGTATTGTCACTATGTTTACTGCAGTATTAAAAATTTTGTACATATATTGCTAAGGCTTCAAAAAATGTGAAAAATTTAAAAGTTAGATTTATTGAGATGACAGAATTGTGAAGAAATGATGTCTTCTTATTTGGTGTTGAATTGTTTCTAAAATGCTGTACAATGAGATAATAAAAATAAATGAAAATGTGTGGAGAGGGTTTTTATTTCCTTTCATGCAAAGTAAGAATATTACGAACAGATAAGGTGATCAATTCAGTACACTATTGAATACTATGAAGCAGAGATGGCCTAGTTCATCAGTCAATATTAAATGTATTTATCTGTTTTTGAGCAGATTTCAGCCTGTATTAAACAAAATATGCAGCATAGAAAGCCCTAGGCATGAGAACACATACTTTCTTTTAGAAATGCACTTTAACTCTAAATTCCTATGATGGTTTGTTATCCCAAATATGTGTGGTCTCTGGAAAGAAATTTTACATAGTGTTTTGCTTTGTTTCTAAGAATGTTTATTTTTTTATTTCAATGTGCAGCATTACCTGAGATACCTTTCTTTGAATTAAAACTGAATGATCAGTAAGTCACAAGGCAACACATTAAAATTATAGTAAATATTGTAGCATTAGCACTTAAAGGATAAATTCACATTTCTCACTTCTTTCTAATTCACAGTAATGAGTTTTATTATACTGAATATAGGTTATTGTGTGAGATAATTGATTTATCAAAGCATTGTATAAAAAAAAAAATTCAAAGTCCCTGCATCATTTCGGATACTCTTTTACTTCTAATTCTTTTCCAAATGGTGGCATGCAATTGAGCAAATTCCCCATGATAAATTCCCTTTCAGGTATATAAGTATTGCATAGGAAACATTTTCTCTATCCTATTTCGAAGTAATAAATATTTCTGACAAAGGATGAAATCAGAAACTTCACTGTGAGTATTTGAAATAGTTTTTGAACAAAATGAAATCATTTATGTCCATTATTTTACCTACTTGCTTACAGATTTGGTATGAAAAGAAAGGGAATTCAGAATAAAAGAAAAAAGAAAAAGCATCCTTAAATAAAATGATCCTTGCCAAAGTGTAACATATCTGTAAATCCAGCAATTTGGAAGGCTGAGGCAGGCAAATCTCTTGAGCTCAGGAGTTTGAGACCACTGTGAGCAACAGGGCAAAACTCCATCTTTACAAAATAAATAAATAAACTAAAAACTAAAATGGACAGGCATGGTGGCACGCACCTGTAGTTCCAGCTACTCGGGAGGCTCAGGTGGAAGGGTTGTGTGAGCCCTAGGAAGTTGAGGTTGCAGTGGGTAGCAATCGCACCATTGCGCTCCAGTTTAGGTGACAGAGTGAGACCTTGTCGTAAAACAAAATCCTTTAATTAAATCTTTAAGGTAGAATTTTATGTCAATGAAAAAGTTTAAAGGAAAAAATCATTATGTGCATGCACTCAGATTATATTTAAAAGTGAATGAAAAGAAAAAGGGATCTCAAGATTGCCTTCAAACAGTGTTATTTACCTAGCAAACATTGAATAGACATTTGGGAAAATAAATGTATTATTTACTTGTTTCACTTCTATATAGAGTGATGTTTTTAAGGTCAGTTCATTGAGGTATAATTTACTTACAGCAAGATTCACCATTTTCAGTGTATAGATCTATGCATTTGACAAATGTGTATGGTTGTGTAATTGCCACAGGAGTCAAGATATGTAATAGTCTCACTCTACCAAAATTATTTCAGTCTTCTTTGTAGTCAGCTCCTCTCCTGAGCCACAGCCTTATAATGTTCCTTCTTTTTTTTTTTCCTGGTAGTATTCTTTGATCTGAAGTCTATTTTGTCTGATATGAATGTAGTCACTTCAGCTTTCCTCTAATTAGTGTTGGTATAGTATATCTTTTTACATCATTTTATTTTGAATCTATACTTGTCTTTATATTTAAAGGGGTTTCATCTGGACAGAATAAATGGCTTGTTAGCCAATCTGACCATCCCTGTCTTTTCATTAGTGCTATGATAGCTATTATTAACTGTTCACTTGACTAAATTGAGAAATATCTAGATGGCTGGTAGAAGAATTATTTCTGTGTGTGTCTGGAAGGATTTTTCTAGAGGAGATGGACCCGTGAGTCAGTGGACTGAGACAGGAAGACTCACCCTCGGTGTAGGCAGACATCATCCAGTTGGCTGGAGGACAACAGACCAAAGAAAGGGGATACCCAGTATTCTCTAGCTTCTCTCTCCCTTTCTGAGTAGAATACCTTCCTCTCCTCCTGACCTTGGACAAAAGATTCCAGATTCTTTCAGCCTCTGGATTCTGTGACTTGCAACAGCAGCCTCCTGGAGGCTCTCAGACTTCCCTGGTTCTAAGGCTTTTGACTAAGCCATGCTACCAGCTTCCCTGGGAGCCACACTACTGGTCTCTCTGGTCCTCCAACTTGCAGATGGCCTGTGCTAGAACTGTACCTTTGTGACCATGAGCAAATTCCTCTTAATAAATTATCTTTCTTGTATATGCTATTGGTTCTGTCCCTCTGGAGAGCCCTGACTGATATAAATGCATTTAAATACTTTTATAAGTTATAAATATATAGTTAAATTAAAATCTGCTTTCTTGCAATTTGTTTTCTATTTGTTCCATCTGTTCTTTGTTCCTTTTGTCTCCTTTCTGTCTAGTTATGATTGAGTAATTTACATAATTCTATTTTATTTCATGATTAGCTTATTATATATATCTTTTTAAAATGTAGTGGCTGCTATAGGGTTTTCAATGCATATCATTAATTAATAACAATATACTTTCTTTTTTTTTTTCTTTTTTTTTTTGAGGCGGAGTCTCGCTCTGTTGCCCGGACTGGAGTGCAGTGGCCGGATCTCAGCTCACTGCAAGCTCCGCCTCCCGGGTTTACGCCATTCTCCTGCCTCGGCCTCCCGAGTAGCTGGGACTACAGGCGCCCGCCATCTCGCCCGGCTAGTTTTTGTATTTTTAGTAGAGACGGGGTTTCACCGTGTTGGCCAGGATGGTCTCGATCTCCTGACCTCGTGATCCACCCGTCTCGGCCTCCCAAAGTGCTGGGATTACAGGCTTGAGCCACCGCGCCCGGCCAACAATATACTTTCAAATAGCATCATACTGCTTCATTTAGATTGCAATTTACAAAACAGCATACTGACAATCTTCCCCCTCATCTTTCATGCTATTGATTGATGTTATCCATTTTATATTTACATATGATATAAACCCCAAATGCATTTCTACCAGTGCTTTTTAGGCATTCGATGATACTTTAGTGCATTACTGAATGTTTAAAGAAAAGTGATTTAGAGTGGTTAAAAATAAAAAAGTGTCTTTTAAATTTACTTTCATTTTAACTATTCCTAGAGTTTTTCATTTGCCTCTGTGGGTATAGATTCAAATTTCTGTCTAGTATCATGTTCCTTTGCCTAAAGACTTGTTTGTTTTCTGTTTGATTGTTTTTTGAAATATTTCCTGTGGTGCAGGTCTGCTGATATTAAATTATTTTACATATGTATATATGTATATTTGTATGTATGTATTCTTTTGTTTCGAAAACTATTTCACCTTCATTTTTGATAGATAGTTTTTAGCATTTCTATTTGACTCTTTTTAATAGTTTTCATTTCTCTGCAAAAGTCCACATCTGTTCATGGCTGTTGACCATGTTTTCCATGAGAAATTGTAATTTATTAATAATAAGTATTTAAAAGTTCCTGTCCAATAGTTCCAATGTTTGGGCCATTTCTAAGTCTGTGTCTGTTAATTGCTTTATCTCTTTCCAGTGGGTTCTTTTTTCTTACTTGTTTGTGAGCCTTCTGTTTCTTCTGTTGAATGCCACTCATTGTGAATAGCTCCAGTAACAGGGAGAAATAATATATGTGCCTGAAAATAGGCATGCCTCTTTGCTAGACCAATAGTGCATGCAGTTGACTCAATCTACTCCATATCTGAGCTGGTTTGAGTTTTGTTGTTCCTATTGTTTCCTTGAGTGTATCACAGAGTTTAAATCCTGGAGGGTTATCTTGTGTTTATCACGGGAGCTGGGTTGCCAGAGCGTTTTGCTGAATGTTTCTACTCCACCCTTGGCTTTCAGCCTTCCCTTTGTGCCTGCACCTCATAGTGGGTGTCAGTCCTCTTATCTCTCTCACAGAGATAGACATTTGTAGCTTGTAAATTGGGACTTTCTAACCTTATTATAGAAGTGGAAAGGAGTTTCTTTATTGTCCTGCTCTAGCCTCATTCTTAGGCTGGCCTTGTGTCCCTGGGCCTTAGGGATGGAGCTTTGGCAGTCATCCTGCTGCTCACATCCCTGGCAGGCAAACCGTATCTTATATTTTTGGTAGTTCTTGTGTGGGACTTTCTTGCTGCTCCAGTGATAGGGTTGAGCATAGTTTCCTGTTTCCTTAAAAATAAAAGTTTTTTTTTTCTTTTTCTCCAGCTGTAATGGATCTTAATTTGTGCCCTGAGGTTGACAGGGCTTACTGCTCTTTCCTCAAGGGCTTAAAGCTCTCAGAAAAAGATGGTTCTGCCAGGGCTTTGTGCCTTTCCTGCAGTGGTGGCCTCTCCCCTCCTCCAAGTCATAAAACAAAGTTAGATTTTTATTGTTTTCCTGCCCTGGCATCAGAGTTCCTCATCAACACTAGTTGCGTTCTGCAGAAAAAAGGATGAGTGGGTGCAAATCCCCCTTGTGTTTATGGCTCCACGGATTATATGGTTTTGCACCCACCCACAACCAGCCTTTATAAATTCATTAACAATTTCAGTTAATTTTTTATCTGTTTGTAATGGCAACTCTTCCTTCCATGCTCTGTGCTTGTGATGGGCTTGTGTCTCATTTTTCTTTGAAGATGCATCTCTTTTATTAGATTTTAGGCTACTTGGTTGCCCTGAGACTTTCAGTCTGTGGTTCAAATAATTACAATTGTGTAGTTCATTCAGGTTTTTGTATTGTAGTTGTTAGAATAAAAGCAATGCTCTTTCCAGCTTTCAGCATCTTAAGTAGTCAGGGAGACCCTAGAATACTTTTTTTTCACAAGATATCCCTCTGTTGCCCAGGCTGGAGTGCAGTGGTGCAATCTAGGCTCACTGCAACCTCTGCCTCCTGGGCTCAAGGGATTCACCTGCCTCAGCCTCCTGAGTAGCTGGGAATACAGGTGGGCACCACCACGCCCAGCTAATTTTTGTTTTTTTTTATAGAGATGGGATTTTGCCGTGTTGCCCAGGTTGGTCTAGATCTGCTGAGTTCAGGTGATCTGCTTGCTTCTTCCCCGAAGTGCTGGGATTAAAGGCTGTGAGCCACTGTGCCCAGACCCAGGATACCTTTGTGAGTGGAAAAGGATGCTACTAACAGTTATACTGGAAAGTAGTATAAGCAAGCACTGGCCAGGGAAACTGGGAAGCATGGTCATTTTACCTAGGTGGGTCTTTTGTGCTATGCCTCTGCTGCTCACTTAACTTTTCCTTGTTTCAAGTGCCTTGCTCTGCTGGTGAAAATCCTACTCTTTAGTTCATTCTTGATACCACCTGTTCTAAATTGACTTCTCTGATCCGATTTGCCAAACCTGTTCTACAATTTTTGCCTCAATATTTATAAGTGATATGGATTGATCTTCCCTTCCCTTCCCCTATAGTCATGGTTTATTATCATGCCTATAAATATGTATTGAATACATTGATAATCTTTCCTGCTTTGTATGTACTCTAGACTTTTGTAAATAAAATATAACTTATGTTACCAAAAAATTTGAAATAACTCACCTATGACATGGATATGTTAATTAGCCTAATTTGCTCATTCCACGATATATGCATGCATTGAAGCATCACATTATATGCCATAAAAATACATACAATTATTATTGCTCAATAAAAATAAAATAAAACAAAGAACACACCTCAAACTTTGAGCCAGTTTCTTTGAAGATGAGTGGGATAATTTGTTAATTTTTAAATTGATCTACTTAGCTTTATTATATCATCTTCAGCAAGTTTAGGTTAAATGTAAATCTCTTAAAATTATACGTTTAATCCTGATTATGTTTTTCAACATCATGCGCCATATAATATTCAATTATAATTTATTATTTTTATATATCTTATTTATCTATGACTACTCAGCATTTTTTCCTTCCAACTTGCTACACATAGTTTCTTATTTTTAAAATTAATTGAGGAGAAAAGCCACCTCTGGTAAGAAAATAATTATGGCATATTGTATTTTTGTTTTCTGTTCTATTGACGTCTGCTTTAATCCCTATTAATTCCTTCAACCTACTGTGCTTAGGCGTGTTTATTTTTTCTATGTTCTTGAATTCTCAGTTTTGGTAGGTTTATTTTCATTTTTAATTGGTTAATAGAAGCATTTAAGTTATAAATGTTTTTCTAAACACAACTTTGATTATAAGTTTTGTCACATGGTATTGTTTGTAAGTATATAATTGTACTTTCAGTTTTCTCTTTTGATTAAAAAATTATTTAGCAGTTAGTTTTAATATTCACCTATTTGCTGTTTCTGTGTATGCTGTTGGCATTAATTCTAATCTTATTACATTTTGTATTAGGCTGAGATATCCAAGAATAGGATGCCAAGACAGGATTAATGTACAAAAATTTAATTAGAGGACATGCTTGTGTGAAGGGAAACAGGAAGGAAACTGGGCAAAGCTGGGAGAGCTACCATACAGCAATGCAATGCTGACCCTGAGTGAGAGAGAGAGGGTGGGAAGTGGGTGGGAAGTGTTGGCGAAGTATCGTAGACTACTACTGTGCAGTTTTGAAGTTTTGACAATACTTTTGAGGAGTCCTGGAGTCAGTTAGTTGAAAATGTAGTCCTCAATCTCCCAGGCATAAATCTTCCTAAGTATAACAACTGCACTCAGCCTTTGTTTTAGAAGGGCTTGTGGGATGCACGACCTTGGTGCAAATGAGGTGATAGATTTCAAAGTATAGCATCCCAGACCTCATTCAGTTATGTGCCCTATGCCTGGATTTCTGTGAGATGAATTCTCATGCTCACCACCCACCTGATCAGAGTGTATTCTATATTGATTTGTACATTATATTTTTAGATTCTCTTTGGGTCTAGTTCAAATTATATTTTGTAAACTTTCCATGGCATTTATAGTACAATAATTTACATATACTATTAAAAAGGTAGATAAATGTATGAAATAAATATTATTAATTTTATTATTCAATTCCTTGATTTAATGTTTTACTTTTTATCCATTTGATCTGCCAAAGACTCAGAGAACTTTTTGTTGTTGTTGTTTTACTAGTGAAGCTTTACGTATTTATCAGTACTCTTGTCAGGGGAACATAAATGTGAACTCACAGTTAACCTGTTTGAATAACAAACATTTTTCTTTGACCCATGGAAAGCTTTTCCCATTGAATTCTAACTTTTTCAGTATTAACATTATTAACACATGCCTTCTTTGTGTTTATTTTATATTTCTGCTTATTCATCACATTTAAACAATAACTTTGTGTTACTTTCTAGTACATCTTTAATAAAGAGCATATATTTCAATTCTCCTTTTGGTCTAATATGATGATTATGTTTTTGTAAGTAGAGGAGAATAATCTATTCACATTAATGTGATAAACATTAGCTTACTCTAGTCATATTAAGATGCATGTCTTTTCTCATGTTTTGGAGAGACTGAAGTTTATTCTCTCCTTTGCTGTATATGCAACCTTTTTAGTGATTGTGAAATCACCCCTTCAGTTTTATCCATTTAGTGTTTAGATTCAATTTTAGAAATAAGTTTTTATTTAATTTTATTTCATTCTAGGTTCCAAGATACATGTGCAGGACGTGCAGATTTATTACATGGGTAAGCATGTGCCATGATGGTTTGCTGCATCTATCAACCCATCACCTAGGTATTAAGCCCCACATACATTAGGTATTTATCCTGATATTTTCTCCCCTCCTGCTCCTGAAAGGGCCCCTGTGTGTGTTGTTCCTTTTCCTGTGTCCATGTGTTCTAATTGTTCAGCTCCCATTTTTATGTGAGAACAGGCAGCGTTTGGTTTTCTGCTCCTGTGCTAGTTTGCTGAGGATAACAGCTTCAAGCTCCATCCATCTCCCTGCAAAGGGTATGATCTCATTCCTTTTATGGCTGCATAGTATTCCATGGTACATATGTACCACATTTTCTTTATCCAGTCTATCATTGATGGGCATTTGTGTTGATTCCATGTCTTTGCTATTGTGAATAGTGCTGCAGTACACATACACATGCATGTATCTTTATAGTAGAATGATTTATATTCCTTTGGGTATATATCCAGTAGTGGGATTGCTGGGTCAGATGGCATTTCTGGCTGTAGATCTTTGAGGAGTTGCCTCACTGTCTTCCACAATGGTTGAACTAATTTATATTCCCACCAACAGTGTAAAAAGTGTTTCTGTTTCTCCACAGCCTCACCAGCATCTGTTGCTTCTTGACTTTTTGTAATCATCATTCTAACTGGTCTAAGATGGTATCTCATTGTGGTTTTGATTTGCATTTCTCTAATGGCCAGTGATGTTGAGCTTTTTTTCATATGTTTGTTGGCCACATAAATGTCTTCTTTTCAGAAATGTCTGTTCACATCCTTTGCCCACTGTTTAATGGGGCTGTTCATTTTTTTTCATGTAAATTTGCTTAAATTCCTTATGGATTCTGGATATTAGAACTTTGTCAGATGGGTAGAGTGTAAAAATATTCTATCAGGTCCACTTGTTCCAGAGCTGATTTCAAGCCCTGAATATCCTTGTTAATTTTCTGTCTTGATGACAGAAAAGTCTCCCACTATCATTGTGTGGGAGTCTAAGTCTCTTTGTAGGTCTCTTTGTAGGTCTCTAATAACTTGCTTCATGAATCCGGGTGCTCCTGTATTGGGTGCATATACATTTAGGATAGTTAACTCTTCTTATTGATCTCTTTCCCATTATGTAATTCCCTTCGTCTTTTTTGATCTTTGTTGGTTTAAAGTCTGTTTCATCAGAAATTAGGATAGCAACCCCTGCTTTTTTCTGCTTTCCATTTGCTTGGTAAATTTTGCTTCATCCCTTTATTTTGAGTCTATGTGTGTCTTTGCACATGAGATGGGTCTCTTGAATACAGCACACTGATTGGCCTTGACTCTCTCCAGTCTGCCAGTCTGTCTTTTACTTGGTGCATTTAGCCCATTTTTATTTAAGGTTAATATTGTTATGTGTGAATTTTGTCCTGTTATCATGATGCTAATTGGTTATTTTGCATATTAGTTGATGGAATTTCTTTATAGTGTCATTGGTCTTTGTATTTCAGTGTGTTTTTGCAGTGGCTGGTACCAGTTTTTTCCTTTCCATATTTAGTGCTTCATTCAGGAGTTCTTGCAAGATGGGCCTGGTGGTGACAAATTCCCTCATTTGCTTGTCAGAAAAGGATTTTATTTCTTCTTTGCTTATGGTACTAGATACGAAATTTGCTTGGCTAGATATAAAATTCTGGGTTGGAAATTATTTTCTTTAAGAATGTTAAATATTGGCCCCAAATCTCTTCCAGCTTGTAGGGTTTCTTCTGAGAGATCTGCTATTAATCTGATGAGCTTCCTTTTGTAGGTGGCCTGGCCTTTCTCTCTGGCTGCCCTTAACAGTTTTTTTCCTTCATTTTGACCTTTGAGAATCTGATGATTATGTGTCTTGGAGTTGATCTTCTCATGGAGTATCTTACTGGGATTCTCTGGATTTCATGAATTTGAATGTTGGCCTGTCTTGCTAGGTTGGGGAAGTTCTCCTGGATGATGTCCTGAAGTGTGTTTTCCAACTTTGTTTCATTCTCTCCATCTCTTTCCGGTACCCCAATCAGTTGTAACTTCAATCTTTTTACATAATCCCATAGTTCTTGGAGGTTTTGTTCATATATTTTCATTCTTTTTTGTCTGACCTTGTCTGTCGGTCTTATTTCAGCAAGATAGTCTTCAAGCTCTGAAATTCTTTCCTCCACTTGGTCTATTCAGCTATTGATACTTGCGGTTGCATTGTGAAGTACACATGTTGTGTTTTTCACCTCCATCAGGTCATTTATGTTCCTCTCTCACCTGATTATTTTGGTTAACAGCTCCTGTAATGTTTTACCATGGTTCTTAGCTTTGTTGCTTTGGGTTAGAACATGTTCCTGTAGTTCAGTGAAGTTCATTATGACCCAGTTTCTGAAGCCTACTTCTGTGAATTCACCCATCTCAGCCTCTGCCCAGTTCTGTGCCCCTGCTGGAGAGGTGTTGTGATCATTTGGAGGAGAAGAGGCACTGTGACTTTTTGAGTTTTCAGTGTTTTTTCATTGATTCTTTTTTATCTTTGTGAGTTTACCTAGCTTAGATTTTGGGGCTGCTGACTTTTGGATGGGGTTCTTGTGAGGACTTTTTGTTGATGCTGTTGTTGTTGTTGTTGCTTTCTGTTTGTTTGTTTCTTTTAACAATCAGGACCCTCTTCCATAGGACTGCTGTGGTTTGCTGGCGATCCAGTTCAGACCCTGTCCCTTCTGCATCTAGAGGTGTTACTAGTAGAGGCTACAGAACAGCAAAGATGGCAGCCTGTTCCTTCCTCTGGGATCTCTGACCCAGAGTGGCACTGACCTGATGCCAAAAGGAACACTTCTGTATAAGATGTCTATCCCTTTTGATGGGGGCTCTCACCCAGTCAGGAGGCAGGGGATCCAGGACCCACTTAACGAAGCACTCTGGCTGCCCGTTGGAGGGGGTGCACTGCATTGGGGGAAATTTCGCTTATCCAGACTGCCTGGATTCCTCAGAGCCAGCAGGGGGAAAGACTAAGTCAGCTGATCTGCAGAGACTCAATGCTCCTCCCACTGCAGACTTTGTCCCAGAAAGATCAGAGTTCTGTCCATAAAGCCCTTGCTGGAGTTGCTGAAATTCCCGCAGGCAGACCCCACCCAGTGAGGAGGCATGGGTCAGGGTCCGACCTAAAAAGGCAGTCTGGCCATGGTCTGCCACAGCCACTGTGTTGCACTGTGGAGAATTCCTCCTGGAATTCTCACTAGGTCAAAATTGCCTAGTCTCCATGGCACCGGCAGGGGAAAAATGGCAGACTGGAGCTGCTGTGGTGGCTGCTGCCTCTCCCCACTAGGAGCTCAGTCATCTTAGGCAGCAGGCAGACACAGTGAACTTGGTAGTTTTAGATAGTCTCCAGCCAAATGGCTGCTGAGAGTTTGCATAGCTCTGTGCCTGGGACCCAAGACCTGGTGGCATGAGCTCACTAGGGGGATCTCCTGATCTGCGTTTTGCACAGATTTGTGGAAAAAACGTGGTTTCCTGGGGCGGGTAGCACAATCACTGACCACCTCCCTTGGCTAGGGGTGGGAGATCCCCTTTCCCCCGTGGCTCCCAGGTGGGCCTTTGCACCACCCTGCTTTTCCTCACTCTGTGTGGGTCACGCCACCTGCCTAGTCAGTCCCAGTGAGAAAACCTGGATACCTCAGCTGCCAGTGCAGAATTCACTCACTGTTTTCGTTCTTTTTGGCAGGACCTTCCAACTGCAGCTGTTTCTAGTCAGCCATCTTGTCATGTCCTACTACCTAGAATATGTTTTGATGTCCATGCATAAATAATCAAGAAAATTAAAGTATCCATTCTACTTCCCATAGCCTATGAAAAGGAAGAGATTTTTGTTTGCATTTATTTTTCCCCTTTCCTCAATCAACCCTCAGATTTGGGTATTTTAAAATAATAATTTTATACAGTATCTTCAAAATATCTTTATTTTTTCCAGCTTTATTGAGGTATAACTGGTATACAAAAAATACAGTAATTGGTGTATATAATTTGGAGAGTTTGGACATATATATACACACTCATGTTACCATAATCACAATGAAAGTAATAAATATATCCGTGTGTCTCTTTTTTATTTTAAGAACACTTAACATGAAATCTGCCCTCTTAAAATTTTAAATACACAATATCTTATTTTTGACTTCATGAGGTCTATTGTACAACAGATCTCTGGAACTAATTCATCTTGTATAAGTTATAACTTTGTATGCATTGAGCACCTCCCCAAGTGCACCTCCTTCATCTCCTGGGAACTACCATTCTGTTGTCTACTTCCATAAGTTTGACTATTTTTGATGCCTCATATAAGAGGAATCATGAAGCTTTTGTCCTGCAGCTGACTCATTTCATTTAGCATAATGTCTTCCAGGTCTATCCATATTGTTGCAAATGATAGGATTTCCTTCTTTTTTAAGGTTAAATGGTATTCCATTCTATGTATATGCCTTGTTTATTCAAGTTCTTTGCCCATTTTTAAATCAAGTTATTTGCTTTTTTGTTAGTAAGTTTTAGGAGTTCCTTATGTATTTTGGAAGTTAAGCTCTTATTAGACATATGACTTGTAAACATTTTATATCATTTTGTAGGCCAACTTTTCACTTTTCATTATTTCCTTGGCTATACAGAAGCATTTTAGTTTGATATAGTCCCACTTATCTATTTGTGTTTTGGTTGCCCACGCTTTTGGTGTCACATTCATGAAATCACTGCTGAGACCAATGCCAAGAAGCTTTCCCGTATGTTTTATCCTAGAAGTTTTATGGTTGCAGATCTTATGTTAAAATCTTTAATTTATTTTGTGTTAATTTTTGTATATGGTATAAGAAAGAAGTTCAATTTTATTCTTCTGCATGTGGATATCTAATTTTCCCAGCAGTATTTCCTGAAGTGGATTTTCTTTCCCAGTGTGTATTGTTGGCACTCTTGTCAAAGATCAGTTGACCGCATATGAGTGGGTTTAGTTCTCTATTCTGTTCCATTGGTCAGTGTGCCTATTTTGTGCCAGTTAAATATATTTTCTTTCAATAATTATTTTTAATTGTTGTTTTGTCAGTTGATTCCTCAAACTGAGGCTGAGATACATTTATGAGTGTTAGAGGTTGAGAGGGGGTTATCTATAAATAGGAAAGGAAATAATATTAATCTGAGAGAATCTCCAGAACATAATGCATATCTGACAGCTATGACAAGAAAGGTGAAGGAAGAAAGAAAAGAAAGGTGAAGGAAGATTGATCAAGGAGAGCCTCTGACTGCGATTCAGATCTCACAAAATTTCAGCTGACTCCACCAGGAGCTCCCAAAGATTGCTTTTAAAAGAGTCCTGCATTGGGTAGAAACGGCCAAATCCCAGTATTTCTCTTGTTCTGGGTCATTGGCTGAGGTATGCCCAGGAAGTGTATGACCTTCCCTTGAATGCAGAGAAAGATCTTGAAGGCACTGCTATCTGAAGGCTGTCAGCTCACTACAAACCTTGTTCTCAGACAGCAAGTTCTTGCTCTGCCATGGTTTCTGCACTTGTACTGTATGATATAATAGTGTCCACAGCTATTGTTTACACATTACACAGTTTTATTGTTCATAAAGCTCATTGCCATGCCTATTAAAATATGTCTTTCTATACTTAGAATCTTTATATTTTTCATTTTCCCGATTAGCTAGATCAACTTTTTATGCATAATTTTCTTGGTGGGCTTTTGAGGAGTATGTTTTCTGAGTCATGCCAAACTTGAGAAAATCTTTCCATTGCTCTGACAATTGGATCAGGCAGAAGCTTCATGGGTTTTAACTGTTTGGCTTAAGTATCCTACAGAAAATGCTCTATTTTCTTCTGGCATGCAGTATTTTAGATGAGAATGGCTAATATTTACTTTGATGACCACCTAATTTATTTTCCTTTGATGACCACCTAATTTAATTCTCCCCAGATTTTTGTGGAATTAAAAAATAACTATAATTGTTTCAAAGAGTTCTTAGAAAAATCCATGCTCTTACATGTATAATAATCTTTTATAACTTTTGCCTGAGTTTTGGTAGAAATTTTGAACTGGTAACTTGGTCTTCCTTTAGCTCAGGGATCTTCGAATATTGTAGTTGGCCACCTTGGTTCTGTCTTTATGTTTATCATTTGTCTATTAGTTTGCCAATTCTCTTGTGCTTTTCTCTGTTATCTTACTCTTCTTCCTTTATTCTTTTTTCTTTTTTTTCTGAGGTCTGGAAAAAATTTTAATATTTTAAAAAGCAATTTTATAAACCATCAAATGTATTGATCACTATCTTCACTGAGTCCTAAAAATTCAGTAACTGTGAATATTTATTAGAGTAAAGAGCTCTCTCAGTGGCTTAACACAATAGAACTTTATTGCTCATGTATATAACGTCCCTATCAGTGTTTTGGTCAATGAGAAGCTGTGTGTGGTCAGGTACTCAGGCAGTTAACCCCACAACTTCTCATATTGGAGCAGTCTGCTTGCTAGGACCTCAGGCTCCTATCCATTCAGCTAGGAGGTTAAGATAAAGTGGAGAATTACATTGTATTTTTAAATGAACATGTCTGAAATTGATGTACATTACTTCCATTTATATTCCATAGGCTAAAATTCAGTTACATAAACAAGAGAAACAGGAATATGGAGTTTAACTATGTGCCTAGAAATATTAACCAGATTTTGTTGAACATGGAGCAGCAGTCTCTCCCATATAATTAATTGTTCTCAGCTAAATCAAATATCTCTGATCTAAGATTGACTGTCTTGTGAAATCACCAACTTTTTAAAAATGTGCTATTTTCCTATAAGTTTATTTTTAGAGGATTTTTAATAAAAATAATTCAGCAGAATGATTGTTAGTTTTTTTGGATAACTGAGTCTTTTCATAGTTCTAATAATCACAGCTTAAAAGGGAGCTCTATATTTGTACCATTGATGATGGCATTTACTCCCAGCCCTCACACGATCATATTCTAAGCTCTTCTTGTATCTCAAGACTAGTCGTCTCTAAAATACAGACTCCAGACTCCCTTGCCCACAGGAAACTATAGTTTGGAATCTAGAACAGATCCACAGCCTATTTTTATATATAAAGTTTTCTTATAACTGATTTTGTACTACAATGGCTGAGTTGAACATTTGCAATGGATATTGTATGGCCTAAAGCCCAAATATTTACTCTCTGGCCTGTTACAGAAAAAGTTTGCTGATCCTTGGGCTAGAAATTACAGGGTATAGAAAATTAGGAGTTGTAAGCCCTCGGGTCTAGAACTGTGGAGAGTGGGTCTGAAGTGGCAATTAGGAGATACATAACCAGGAGGGCAACACAGAATAAGTCTACATTATTCTTAGATTTACTCTCTCCAAGTGAAACTTTCCCCATTCATTCAGTCATTTTCTAACGATATGTTTTCCCTCACCTCTGTCACTACTACCTGGGAGTTCATACATGTCACTTAAAATGTGGCTTCAAATTTAATAGTTCATTATATACTTTATTAAAATACATGTAATAGTTTAAAAACCCTGCCCGTATTTTCTCTATATAAATACTTCTTTAAAATGCAGACACTTGGGTATAATCTGATCAAAATTTCCAATTTAGAAATAATGTCACAAATTTTTTCTATATATGCCATATTGAAAGGGAATAAGCAAGCAGAGCTCTCTTTCCTGCCTAAAACTCTTCACACCAATTTATTTCCATTTGCTTTTCAGACAACTGGAAGGAATGGCTTGTCTGTGAATTTTCAATTCAATGTCCAACAAAAATATCAACAGGTTTAGGTTATAAATAATAATCTCCTTTAATAGGCAGACATTAACACTATTTTTAAAAAACAAGATTGGAAATATCTACTGCAATCCCCTTTCTCCCTCATCAGTTAAAAAGAATTCAGGGTTTTAGCCAAAGCAATTTTTCAAGCATAACTTATATTTATATTCCTCTTAGTTCCATCCTTTGAGCAATAGCATGTGAAGAAAAACTGCTTTAAGTAACAGCTTCTCTGAGCTGACACCTTATTTCTTCCCTGATATCTTATATATATGTATATAATATACACATATATATAAATATGTATATAGGAATATATTTTATATGCATACTTTTTTTCTATGACTTTAAAGATGATATTAAAAGTCATGGTTTAATTCTTTAAATGTAGACCAAATCAAACTAAGTGAAAAAATGTAAGAATAATCTTGTAACTTTTAGTTTGTATTTTATATATTAGTTTGTATCTACCCCTTTCATATCCAAATTTAGGCTCTCCTGAAATTCCTTCAGTCTTTCTAAAAGTATGCAAAGTCTTTTATTTCTTCTTTCACAGAACCCAGCTAAGAGCAGAGTAAAGAATGTAATGATAGGAATTTTTTATTTCTATCTCTAGGCTTCCCATAGGACTATAATATTATATAATGCCTTCCCATAGGACTGTCTGATTCTCATCCCAACTCAGAAGAAGATACTGTAATCAGTGTCAGGCTAAATATAGGAACTTAAAAAAGTCAGCTTGCCAAATTAAGAACAGAAACTTTTAAGGCTATAATTAAAGGAAATATTTGAGAAAAACTAACAACCCTGAAATCATAGAAAAACTGTTAAAATATTAATTTATATAATTATCTAGTGTAAGAATAGATTTAATGCTTATGTTATTAGCATATGTGACAAGCATAAAATGCTCCCTTTCCACCATCACCAATGGTGTACATGTTCTAATTACTGGCACCTGTGATTATATTACCTTCTATGGCAAAAGAAACTTTTTAGACGTGATGAAGTTAAGGACATCCAAACAGGGAAATCATTCTGTATTATCCAATGAATATTGAGCCCAGTCCTATTGAAGTGTCCTCAAAAATGAGGGAAGCAGAAAAGAGGAATTAGAGGGAGATGTGATTATGGAAATATGGGCAGAGAAATGCAACACTGCTGGCTCTGAACAAGGAAGCTGGAGACTGTGAGCTAAAGAATGTTGACAGACTCTGGAAGCTGAAAAAGGCAAGGAAATGAATTATTCCTTAGAGCCCCCTAAAAGGAATACAGGCTTGCTGACACCTTAATATTAGCCCAGTGAAACCATGTCAGATTTCTGACCTATAAAATTATAAGATGATAAATTTGTGTTGTTTTAAGCTACTAAGTTAGTGGAAATTTGTTACTTAATAAAAAAATTAATGCATCATACATAGTTATCAAAATTCTTTATGTTCCACTGGTTTTGTTGTTCACTAATAATCTTTTTAATACCCTGTTTCTCTGTTTCTATATTTTCTACTTTGATTAAATTCTTAGTCTAGGAGACTAATAATTTGAGAGACTTTTTTCAGGAAGGTCACATATGTGGCATTGTCTAAACCATTCCATATATGAGAATAATTTTTAATTATCCTTGTTCATAACAGCAAATTTAACAGTGTAAAATTGAATTGTTGGGTCACAATCATTTCCTTCATCCTCTGGATTTTATTTCATGGTCTTTACCTCCAACTCTCTCTCTTTCTTTCCGCTAGGCTACACTGGTTTTTCTTTCTTTGTAGGAAATCTTTTCCTATTTGTAACTTTAAAAAAAATATGAATGCAGGTCTCTGTGTTTCTTTTCCTTATATGTAGTTCTTTTGCCCCAAAGACACAAATATTTATTCTGAAAAAAATTATTTTTTAATATATCTACTCAGTTATTTACTCCTTGAATTTCTATTATTTGTATGTTACATTTCCCTCATCTGTTCATTGTCTCTTTTCTCTCATTATCTTACTTCTTTTTCTAAATATTGTAAGAATTCTCAAGCTGATGTTAATTTAATTTTCCTTATTGTGTATTTTATTTACTGTGCTTTTATTTAACCATGTTTTTATTCTTTTAAAATCTGCATTCAGGCGTTTTGGATTTTAGATTATTCTCATTTGTTGTTTAACTTTATAAGCATAGTGTCTTCTAAAGAACATGGGTTAGACATTTTCTCAATTTTGGTTTTCTTCATCCTCTCATTTGTACTGATTCTTCAGAATAGGTACTACCTCTTGAATTCAGTGATATTTCTTGGCTTTCTCATCCTAAATTCAAATCCTAAATCTGCTTTTCTCTCAATATATGAGCTTAGACAACTTAGTAATTACCTCTAAATTCAAATTCCTCATTTATAAAATATTGACATGTACTTGAAAATAATCATATTATGAGTAACTGAAATAACACAAAAAGGAGCTAAACAAGGTGTCATGCACTAGTTGCCATTATAATCACTGTTACATCCTCTTCCTCCTCCTCATCTTCACGGTAGAAGAAGGTCTGTTATTATCTAGGTAGCAGCTGAGGTTGATTTTGTGGCAGTACTTGGATACCTTCTCTAATCTGACACATCTAGATAAAAGAAGGAAAAAAGCCATTTAGAGTTACTATAATGTTTCTTTGCCATTTCAGAATTTCATTTCATTGAGACCAGCCTGATTGACAACTGAGCCCGAGGCAGCTACAGCAGAAGATTTACTTCTGGCTACGAGTGTCTTTCCCTTCTTTAATATGGCAACCAGAAATTTGCCGGGGGGTTCTGCTCCAGTCTTTATTTCTCCCACTTGCCTGGACTTGCCCACTTTCTCTTGCTTGAAGGTGACCATAGCCATACACAAGCTCTTTGCCTGAGTTGATAGTCTAAGTTTCTTCTAATGCTTTCACATTATGACAAAACCGTAAATGTGAATCTTTTTTCATTTTTAAAAAATTATCAAATCTTGTATCTGCTCATTTAGAATCTATTTAAGGTTCAGTAATTTCTAAAAATAGTTTGCTCTACTAACCTAAAATATCTAGCATTACTCCGTTATAATGGAGTGAAAACTAAGCCAAGTTTTTACATCTATTGATTTTTCTTTTATGTTCAACTATAGCTCAATCCCTATGTAAAGTTATAAGGCACTTTAAATAGGCAGGTATATATAGTAGAAATGGAACCCCCCTCAATAATATGAAGCAACCTAAAAGGCATTAAAAAATACTTTTAAAGAAATCTCCTTCAGTTGAGGTTAAACAGATGTTGAATATGTTTTCTATTTTAAACACTATCATTGTGGCGTGCTCAGATTTTTTCCACCTAGCCAGGAATAAAATGATTCAGACTTTTAAATTCTCCCTCTTAAATTACTGGAAGTAATTGTTTTGTGACAAGAAATTTTTATTTTAGCTCATATATTGTTTTATAATATTCTATAATTTTTCATATCTCTTATCCTTTTTTGAATTTCCACTTAAAGTTAAAAGACTCTGAAATGAACTTTATTGCCAATTCTTTGTCTGTTTTGGTACCAGTATCATGCTGTTTTGGTTACTGTAGCCTTGTAGTATAGTTTGAAGTCCAGTAGCATGATGCCTCCAGCTTGGATCTTTTTGCTTAGGATTGTCGTGGCTATACGGGGTCTTCTTTGATTCCATATGAAATTTAAATTAGGTTTTTTTTTTCTAATTCTGAGATGTCAATGGTAGTTTGATGGGAATAGCATTGAATCTATAAATTACCAGGGAAGAACAAGTTAGGTGAGAGTGTAAGTTTAACCACCGCCTTTTCCTCCAAGCCTCATTATTCAAGGATTTGACTAAGGAGTGAATTTTAGAGTGGATGTTAATGCAGCTTCCTTTTTTTTCATCAGTTAAAGACAGGGCAGCCAAACATATGGCATTAGTAAGGTGGCCTTCCTCACTCCATACCTTCAAATCCAAATAATCAGCAAGTTCTCTTGTTTTCTTCACTCAGTGATTCTGTAGCCTTTTTTCTTTCTCCATGGCACTGCCACTGCTTTTTTTTTTTTTTTTTTATAGTCATAGCATTGCTACTAGACTATTATAATGGAATAATTTGCTTATGGTCTTGCTCAACCTTCTATCCCCAAATCTTCTTTCAAATTGCTGATGAATAAGATTTCAGGAAAGAAGATATGATTAACTCATTCTGTTGCTTTCAATGCTTCTAAGAATCTCCACTAATTTCAGGATAAAAGTCAAATGTTGTAGCCATTTGTGATGTAACACTTGCCTGTTGCTTCGCCTCTACAATGACCTTCAGCCACAATGAAATATGTTCATGCTCCAAGACAAAACTTACTTCTCCATATCCAAAAACTCTGTCTTCCTGCCACTCTCTTTTCCAAGAGCACTAAGCACTGACTGAAGAAGGTTGACTAATATCTACTCATCCCTAACAGTTGTAGTTTGGCTTCTAGATTAATAATATTTAGACATCAAGTAAATTTCTGCATAAATAAAAACTATGAACTTAAGCAACATTTAAACCTTCACCAGAATAGCAAAGAAATATTGTTGCCTTTAGAAAAATTTTAGTGGTTATATAAAATGTTAACCATACACTCCAAATCCTTTGATTACAAATTATTCCTATTTTATGCTTTTCTGTATGTTCTAAGTTTTATGGCCTAGTCACTTAAGTTTATGATGGCAAGAATAATTCTTATAACTTTTTAATGAATGACTAACAGCATGAGAATCTGTCATTATTTTATAATTTCTTTGAAAGTATTATAAGTGCTTCACAGGTTTTTCATTCATTTTTAATTTGACATCCTTCTCAGCTATGTTGAGGACTGACTTTTTCCTACTTCAAAAGGACAAAGAGTAACTTGCACATCATATCTCAGGGAATCACTGGCAAAGTGGTATTAGTAATGTTTTTCCATCATCCTTTTAGCAGAAACCACTGGCAAGGTTCATAGAATCTCAATCAGTTATCAAGTTGTCACCATTTATTGAGCATCCATGTGATACAGTTCTCTGTGTCAGGATATCCAAAGCTAAAGAAGCCTTTCAACTATCTGACACAGTCCCTGCCCTCCATCCGTGTCCCACATCCCTCAGCTGAAACAAGACAACACACAAAATAACGGACACTTTTAAAATGTGCTGGCCAGACAGTGTTCTTGATTGCAGAAAACAGAAACAATAATGGTTACGTTGAACAAAGAAGGAATACATCAGAAAGATCTTGCCTAGATCACAGAATTCATGGAAAGTCTGGAGAACCAAGCTCTGTAAAGAGAACACAGCCAGAATCAAATAACAGGCATGACTACTTAGTATGCCAAATGTAAATCTTATTATCGTGTCTTCCCATCACAATGAGAGAATTAAACTTTCTCAATGTGCAAATCCCTTTGGGAGTCTAAAACCTTGAAGTTGTGGCCAGTTGGTGAACCAAGTTTGTGAGCTTACAACTTTAATGATACAGTAATATGGAATTCTCCTGAAAGAGGAAGTGTGTTTCAAGGCTAGGTAGAACTAAAAGAAAACAACGTTTCCTACTCAAAGGCCCATGCAGAACCAACAGATGCATATGTACAAGCTATGGTCCTGAGTGCTGAGAGAAATGCTGGTTGTGATAAAATCAGTCTTCACTCTGGGTTGATCACCTTCTTACTGGAAGATGATGAGGATGCTTGCGACACCATTTTGAAAGGGCAGTGACATAATAATAGAAAAACAAGAGGAGGAAGAAGAGAAGGAAATTGAAGTCAGAAGAGAAAAATGAAAGTGGAGTGTCTTAGACCATTCAGACTTCTACAACAAAAAATACCATAGACCAGGTGGCTTGAAAACAACAGAAATTTATTTCTTACAGTTCTGAAGACTAGGAAGTCCAAGATGTAGGGGTTGGCAGATTCACTGTCTGGTGAAGACTTACTTCCTAATTCATAGATGACTTATCTTTTCACTGTGTTCTCACATGGTAGAAGGGGTGAGGAAAAAATCTGGGGTCTCTCATAGAAGGGTGCTAGTTCCATTCATGAGGACTCTGTCTTCATGACATAATCATCTCCCAAAGGCCCAACTGCCTAATACCATCACACTGGGGATTTAGTTTCAACATACGGATTTTAGGGAGAAACAGTAGATAGCAGAAAGAGAGAGGGGGAGAGAGAGAGAGAGAGAGAGAGAGAGAGAGAGAAAGAGAGAGAGAGAGAGAGGGCCCAAGGATGGATATAAACAGAAATAAGATGTAGGGAGAAAAGGAGGATGTCAGAGTCAGACATGTAAACACAAATGGCAAAACAAAATAAAAGAAACTAGCTTAAAATCTGTAGATCCTTGTTCTTTATGGCTATAGGGTCATTATTAATAAGAATTCTAAGATTAGAGAACTCGTACTTCCTAGGATGTATCAGGTAGGCACTTAATAATAATTGTTCCTAGTAGAATAAAACACAAATATTAGTTAATTAAACATTTAACCTCATTAAATAATAGCAATTCTGTCAGTGCTGTAGCATCATAGTCACGAAGTGAGGAGTTTTGAGACCAATAAAAGAAAAATATTGTACTATTGGCTTTTATCCCTATCTTTAAATTTTTCAGAATATGTGGTTTTATAAATTACCATTTTTATAGTAATGACTATAAGTAGCTTCATAAAATGTTCTACATATTCAAGAGATGAAAATTTGTTTTTAATCTATGTAAGCAGCTTTCTTGATCTTTTTCCTTCTTATCTGAACACCCATAATTTGGTTTCTTTTGTGAACAACACTTGATTTTATTGCTTATATTTGTTAATATGACAGCACATATTTTCTTAAGCATCTAATAACTCACAATTTTAACTCGTCTATTTTTTTTCTTAGCCTGGAATAGGAGTAGTGGGATTAGAGTGTGGGAAGGGAAATAGGACCAATCCAAGTGACATTTTGTGAAACAAGCCAAATTTATTGGTAAAAGAAAAGATAACAATGATTTACTGTCTTCATTATTTTATTAGTCTTGAGATACATATTATTCAAGGCTAATCATCAAAGTCATAATTGACAAAACTATTTATGTATTCCTATAGATTGCGATTAGTGAGATGGAAGGCAAATTATATTAATATGGGCATTAGGATGTTGCATTAGTTCAGAGTTCTACAAGAAAACCCTAGTAGAAGCAGGGTTATATGAAGAGATTTATTGCCAGAAACTGGCTAGGCAAGTCTATATAATCTGAAGGCCAGTGGGCTGGAAACTGTCAGGCAGGAGCTGACACTGCAGTTCATAGTTGGGATTACTTCTTTCTCTGGAAAGCCTCAGTTTTGCTCTTAAGGTCTTTCAATGGATTGAATGAGGCCAACTCAGATTATCAAGGATAATTTCCTATACTTAAAGTCAATTTACTGTAGCTATTAGTCACCTCTAAAGAAATACCTTCACAACAATAACTAGATTAGTGTTTGACTGAATAAACAGCCAAGTGGACACATAAAAGTCATGATCACAGATGTTTAGTGAATTAAAAAAGCCTTAACAGAGCTGGAATTAAAAAGTCAGCAATATGTACACTAAGGCCTTAGTAGAGTAGCAAGGGTGACTCCAGAGTCAGGGCCAAGGAAGATTTTCTGGATATTCAATGCAATTTTTAGAAAGGCATTGAATATTTATTGAATAACCTTGAGATTGGTTAAAAGAGAGAGAGTTGTCTTGAGAAACTCCCAAAGCATATCCCTTGTCAGGGATTAGCAGCAGCAGGTTGATTAACCATCAACTAACTTCTATTTCAGGCTCTGTGCTAAGTGTAACCTCATTTCATCTCACATCATCTTCATGAGTTAGTGTAATTAATGTCTCCTTTCACAGTTCAGGAAACTGAAGTTTAGAGCAGTCCAGGCTTGCCCAGTAAATTAACATTTGTTGAAGCCCCATGGTGTGGTAGAAACATTGCTAAGCCTTTACGTTACTTGATCTTTGTCATATACTTTTACATGCGGAATTCTCTCTCTCATTTTATATGTGCGCATATTGAAGGCCAGAGAGTTTAAGTAGTGCACCTTGTATTTAGTATCTAGTAAAAGGTGAATTCAATCACAGGTTTTTTCACTCAAAGCCCGTATTTGTTCCACTGCTTGGTAGAGAATCAACATTCATGTTTTATCCAGGACATTTCTGACAAAAGCAGAACAATTAATACAAAATAATGACGGGGGTGGGGTGTGGAAGGGAATTTTTTCTTAACTGGCTAGACAAGAGAGAAAGTGGGTTGCTGTGCAGGGCTTCAGGATTCACGAAATGCTACCATAAATAAGCAGAGAACTAAGGAGTGTGCTGCGTGTCCCCCCCGCGTGTAATTTTGTATCTGTGTTAAAGTTTGATCATTAAATATTTTTATTAAATATTAAATATTGATATATACAATACTCATGCATAATTACCCATATATGAGTAATTATTGCTCAAGTGAACAATAAGGCTTATAGCCATGCTATTGTTTTACTACAGGGAATTTAAGCAGCAATACCAGAGAGATACTGAGAGGTGACAATGTGCTAGCAGTCCTCACTCTCAGGGCGTCCTCGGCCTCCGCGTCCACTCTGGTGGCGCTTGAGGAGCCCTTCAGCCCGCCATGGCACCATGGGATCCCCTCTCTGGGCTGGCTGAGGCCGGAGCCTCCTCCCTCTGCTTGCGGGGAGGTGAGGAGGGAGGGGCGCAGGTGGGAACTGGGGCTGCCCTGGCAGGCCGCTGTGATTTCAGGCAGGCGCCAACATGGCCTCCCCCAGCCCCACACAGAGCGGCCAGCCAGCACCACCAGCCCAGGGCAGTGAGGGGCTTAGCACCCGGGCCAGCAGCTGCTGAGGTTGCCCCAGGTCCCTCAGCAGTGCCTGCCGGCACCGCACTCAAATTCTCGCTGGGCCTTAGCTGCCTCTCCGCAGGGTAGGGCTCAGAACCTGCAGCCCTCCATGTCTGAGCTCCTCACCCTGCAGTGCGCTCCCGTGCGGCCTGAGCCTCCCCAACGGGCGCAGCCCCTGCTCCGTGGCACCGGGACCCATCCACAGCCCAAGGGCTGAGGAATGCAGGCGCCGCTAGGGACTTGCGGGCAGCTCTGCCTGCAGCCCCAGTGCAGGATCCACTGGCTGAAGCCAGCTGGGCTCCTGAAGCAGATGGGGACTTGGAGAACTTTTATATCTAGCCAGAGGATTGTATGTGCACCAATCAGCACTCTGTGTCTAGCTCAGGGTTTGTAAATACGCCAATCAGCACTCTGTCAAAACAGACCAATCAGCTCTCTGTAAAATGAACCAATCAGCTCTCTGTGGGTGGGGCTAGACAAGGGAATAAAGGCAGGCTGCCAGCGCCAGCAGTGACAATCTGGTTGGGTCTCCTTTCACGTTATGGGAGCTTTGTTGTTTTCCTCTGTGGGTTCTTGCTGCATTTGTGAGCTGTATCACTCACTGCAAAGGTGTGCAGCTTCTTTCCTAAAGCCAGAGAGACCACGAACCCACCAGGAA
Organism: Trachypithecus francoisi; assembly: GCF_009764315.1. Lineage (NCBI taxonomy): Eukaryota > Metazoa > Chordata > Mammalia > Primates > Cercopithecidae > Trachypithecus > Trachypithecus francoisi. The sequence continues at coordinate 61,480,402 of NW_022681458.1, forward strand.
GAATGAATAACTCCAGACATGTGGCCTTTAAGAGCTGTAACAGTCACCAGGAAGGGCTGCAGCCTCACTGGTGACAGCAAGATCAGGAAGCCACCAGAAGGAAGAAGCTCCAGACACATCTGAAGGTCTGAAGGAATAAACTCCGGACACACCATCTTTAAGAACTGTAACACTTACTGTGAGAGTCCGCAGCTTCATTCTTGAAGTCAGTGAGACCGAGAACCCCCCCAATTCCGGACACAGTACTAATATTAATAATACAGCAAGGGTTTCTTAACCAGTGTCACAACACATAACTTTTTCATATTCAATCGTGCAGTGTAACTTAAGTGTTCTTATTAAGAGTGAAGTGCTGCAGTTTGTGAGTAACGTATTTTTTTCCATAAATCAGAGCAGAAACAAGGTCATACCTATGATATCAATCTCTCTAGATTTGGCCAGTCTGAGTTCAGTCAGGAATATAGCCCTTGACACTATTCTAGGAATAAAAGATTTAATACAGAAATTAAAGTTTGTGCAAATATGGCAGGAGCTGGATGTTCTATAGATGCTGGTTTCAAGAAGCAATCATCAATAATTTCAGTTCAAAACACTGGAATGGCGGGGAAGACTGGGCATGTGGTGAAACCTAAGACCTTGTGGTGTCTGGCCACTCTTGGCCTGCATGGTGGGAGCTAGTGAAGTGGTCTCCAAGGTTGCCACGTCTGGCAATCTCCCAAGGATAATGGCTTCCTCCTTGCCTTCCCAATCTTCCTTGAGTGTCTCTTTTTGAAAGGCAAGCTAGCCCAGAACCAGACAGGAAAGGGACTTCAAGAAAATAAGTGTCCAGGTTCAGCAGGGAGCAATGGTGGTACTAAGTTGATCACTCACTTGGGTTACGGTATACATTTTTGAGAGAGGGAATCTATGAGGTGAATTAACAAACCAAGAATTGCACATGGGGATGTGTCACCAGTATGAACGTGTTCTTACAATAAAAGAAGAGAAAAAAAAACAGTTTGAAACACCGGTGATAAAATGTATGCCTGAGCAGCCTATGGCTACTAAAGGCTGATACAAAGCCATTTGAAATGTAGCACGATAATCTCTTTCATTAGAATGAGATCACATTTTAAATTTTTGTGTTTTCAAGCTGGATACCATGGAATGAGGGAAGGAAGGAGGTCAGGTCTGTCTACCTATTTTCCAACAGTAGGGGTCAACATCAGGAGGAAAATAAGAAGCAGCAAACTTGTTTTCTGTAGCAGTGTAACATGCTGCTCTCCTGGGATTCCCACCTGTATAATTTCCCCTGTTACACTGACTGCTGAATAGGAAAGCTTGCTGTTTCACCACTGCTGTGATGTGACACTGGAAGTCTGGGCAAGTAACTCATTTATTAAACTGGCACCATAAAGTAAATCATTAAAATACAGCACGACGTATTCAGGATATGGTCCCAAACACAGATGAAAAACTAAGATCTTTTAAAATGAGGTAGTATGTACTTTTTAAGTGAGGCAACATGTGAATTATTATTGGTTAATATTTATGAAGGCCAGCAGTGTGCTAGGTATTGTATATCACCCTGAGCAAATAGTTGTTTATATTGTTTACATAGGGGTGTGTGTGTGTGTGTGTGTGTGTGTGTGTGTGTGTGTATACCTGGTATCCTACCATAGGGTCATATGGCATATGGGAGAATGGAGCATATCTCAGAAAAAGCAGATGAACATTATCAATCATAACTAATTTATATTCTTCATGTCTACCAGCTGAAGTTTCATTTTTTATATGTATTAACATTTATATTATACATCACTGCTTATGAAAATTATGACTGCTTGAAAAAGAGTTAAGCTTTCATTGTCCAATTCTAAGTTGCCCTAAAGTGGAACCTCCCTTTTTTTTGATATGTGAAGTACTCTATTTTTATTGAGATTGTAAGTTGTTGGTGTTGAGCAATCTATTGTAAAGAGGAACAGTAGCTATGTGAGACACAATATTGGTCAAAAATATGGTAAGTTGAACAAAATTTTTAAAAATAAACCAAGAAACCATGTGTCAAGAGCTGTGCTAGGTACTTTCTCAGGTGATTTCCCTGTATAGTTTATTCCACCTTAGAAACACCATATTAAAGATAATGATCATGGTTTTCAATATTGAAGATCAGCGATTACAAAGAGAGAAATAGTACTGGATGGAATGGATTAAAAACTGATTGCACAAATGCACCAACAAGGTCTTTGTAATTAAAAAAGAGCCCCTTTCAACTGCTTTTCTTATGCCATTCCATGGGAGAATTAGTTTTGTGAAAAACAAAATGGTAACAGAGTCTCAGTTCATTTGTTCTGATGCCTAACTTTTAAAAGTTCTTAGAAATCAAGCTATCTGCAATAAGGATGGTTGAATTTCTATAATTTAAGGTACAGATGAGATAAACATTCTCATTATAAGCTCAGGTACTTATAACTTTTTTTATAGTTCAACAATTTCCCCATGTACTAATTGATTCACAAGACAGTTCTATTACTTCCACAGCTTGGGCTAGATATAATCAAGAAGAACCACTGTGGCACCCAGAAATAAAAGTTAATGGAACTTTTGCTGAGCCACAAAGAGAGTACTTTTAGTGTTTGGCTAAGGGTTCAGTTTCACGCTTGAGAACTTTCTAGTATGTCCCCCTTTTCACTGGTTTGTACCACTCACAGTTCAAGGAGAGATGGAAGAAACTAAGTCAAGCCAACAGGAGCCATGTCTTTCAAGCCAGAAATACAGCTGCCAGAGAACACAAATGAGGACTTTATATAAGCGTAAAGCCAGCAGGGTGTCTGGGGACATCACATTTCATTGCTCTTGTCTGTTTACTACAAGATATAAAAACAGTCATTTGCCACCGGGGAGATGTTTCATGAATTGAATGTTATAATTTTATAATCAGATACTATGACTTTAGGGGACTAAATGAACTTTTCAGAAAGATTATTTTTTTCATCTTGTGTTCCAAGAACAGGTTCCAGTTGTCTTTCAATAAGTGAATGTTAATTGCTTAAGTAGCTCCTGTTAGTCCTTTCTGGCCTGAACAAAGAACATTAGGAGTTCTCTGTTTGTCTCTATCTCTGTCTTGCAAAACAGGTGTTTCTTCTCCTATCATTTCATAACTTCCTTATATGAGTTCTTTATTTTTGTTTATTTTTCCATTGTTTGGAATATAAGACACAACCACTTTTAGGAAGCATGCTTGAGTTGTATAATTCATGAATCGTATATTTAAAATGTCTTTTTGTTGTCTTGGCTCATGAAATTAATCTCATGAATGACAACTTGACTGGGCATAGAAGTTATTGAATTACACTTTCTTCTCCTTCCAAATAATTACACACTGCTCTACTTATATTGGCATCTAATATTCCAAGATTGTTGTACCTTTTCCCACTTTATAGGTGATGTATTTCTTCTTTACAGACACATTCAAGCTCCTTTCCTTAATAAAATATTCGAGTAAGAAAAAGTCATTAGTTTGTATCCTAATGTGGATCTTTTTCCTTTATAAAGATAAATGAAATGGAAAACACTGTGATGTTCAAGACAGATTAAATGAACCAAATGTTGATATGCAACACAAACTAAACTTCAGTGGTTTTATTATAACCTCAGTCAGACTCATAGGCTGCAAAAGAAGACCTCAAACTGAACTAGCAGTAATAATGCAACACTCAACGTGTTCTGGAGATTGGACAGCTGACAGTCCAGCAACTTGCCTAGTTCATGAATTTTGTTTACTCTCTATTCAGATCTTGCTTACGATCTTATGCCCTAAAATTATCTTAAGACACATCCTAGCCTACAAAATCCTCTAAGTATCTTTTCTTAACATTTTACACTGGAGACTGTGTCAAGGTGGTGCCCTCCCTTATGCATCTATTTCAGAGACTGGGTCTTGTATGATCAACAGGTGTTCCCCTATGTTCTTTGCATGTGGGCTTCAACAGAAATTATCTTTGGGATACAGTTTGCCCTTTATATCTGAAAACCCATGCTTCTTTTTAAAATTTCACAAAATTTCTGTTCTATTACATTTTTGAATATTAGTATTTCTTTTTTGTCCTATTTTCTTCATGAGGCATACGAATTATGCTTCTGAGTCTCTATTATTTTCGTAACTGGCATCTTCTCACTCTTTGTTCTTATTTCTTTGTCCACCTTGTTAAAAACTATTTGTGATATTTCATTTTGTTTTTCTTTTTCCTCTGGTTTTTTACAGTATTGATTTTGTTCTCTTTTCTTTCTGAAGCATTGAATATAAAATATTCTTCAATATCTTGGGGAAATTTTTTTCCAACTGTGTGTTTTGACTGTCTTTTGTTTGCCATTTTCTCCTTCAACTTTGTGGTTGAATAATTTTTTCACAGATAACATACTGATATTTTTCTCTCAGTTTTTTTCTTTTCTTTTTTTTAGTTTAAGTCCTACATGAGTGTCCTACTTGCACAAAAAGAATATAAGTAGAAACTCTTTGACTCTGTCACGTTTTTATCTGATCTTTTATAAATTTTCTCCTCAGAATTGAGGTTAAATTTTTGAATGTTGAATTTCTCTAGTCTGTGTTAGGACTTGGATGCTTGAGGAGAGTAGTATGGAAGCTGGGACCAGGAGTACCGTTAGTCTTGAAACTTGGTCCCTGTGTTCCTCCCTCTAAATCTCTTTAAACCTCTAGTCCTTCTAAACTAGCAGTATGTTCTGTTCCATGATGGGAATGGAGACCCTCTGGAGGATTTGGCCTGCTTTTGTGCTTTAGCTTCAGCAGGGAAAATTAGCAAGATGCCAAGTGTAAACTATAAATCCGTAGTACATTTTGTTTTCTTCAGATATTGGTCTTCTATAATTACGAAGGTGGTTACAGGATATTGTTTTATATCTCTTTTCTTCTCACAAACTTAACTTTCAACATGCACTTAGGTGTTGGAAAGTCAAGTCAATAAAAATGTCACTGAGTATACTGTTTCTGCGTCAGTCCTGGCTGTCATTTCTGTTTGGCAGCACAGAAAGATACCACAAATACAGTGTTTTATATTTCCAATTTCATTTGTTTCAAGTTGAGTATCTTAATTATTCAAAAATATATTGTTTTTCTTTTCTTGTGCCGTACTATTCTCTAGATAGAAAAAGATGTGTCCCAATTACAAGCATCCTGCTAAACTTCTTTCAACCTTGTCTTATGTCCAGCAAGTATTCTTTGGGGTCTGTGCTTTAAAGTTGGAGCTCTCCACCTGTTTCAATGGAAATGAAGTCTTATTATTTCACCAATTTTGGTGGATTTGGAAGTGTAACTTGGGACTGCACACCTTTCCCAGAGATCTTGTTGACCACTTTAGCTGTAGGATCTATGATTGCCAGTCCTTCTGGTTATCACCTGACACCAGGAAAATCTACCTTAAGCTATCAATTCCTCACGTCTTTCTAGTATTCTCTTGCATAGAGCCCTACATAAAAATATCCGGAGGGAGGGAGATAGCATGTATTAGTGGACATCACAGAATTTATACTAGGGCTTCCAGAAAACCATGAAGTCCTTGAAAATGCATACTTTGCATATATTATTCACAATCTTAAAAAATGTCTTTTTTATACTAAGAAGCAGATGTGGATATAAACTTCTTTTGCATTATATATAGTCTTTGTGTATGTGTGTATATACATAGGGCTTCGGGAACACAGAGTTTCTGAGTCTGTGCAATCATCTTACCTCTTAGGGGCCTAAGAATTTCTTAAACAATGAATATCAAAGTCCTTAACATAACTGGCTGATAAAGTCCAGGCATAAGTCACTATAGCTTTTGCAAGTAAATTCTTTTTATTTTTTCAGTGCAAAAGGGTCTACTCCTATTTCCTTTCTCTGGTTACTTTCCGTAGCTACATGTGGAAAATTTAATCAGCCTCTACTGAGATTGTATAATGCTGCCCCATGGTTCTGCTGTTGAAGTTGATTCTTACACACCTCTGTGGACTTTGCACATTCTGTAGTGACCCTCTTGCTGGCTCCAGTTCTTACAAAGGTTGTAATAGTGTGTGCTGGGGTCCCAGAGATTATCAGATGCCTTAGGTTACACCCACATATTCTGTCATTTTCTTTTCCCAAAACATCATACCACGCCAAAGTGGTTGAGTCTTAAAAGATATACTGGTACAAGTCCTCCTTATTAACCTCAAAATCATTTTATTTCAGTAGCTGCCTTGCCTTTCCCTGTCAGTGTGTCTGTGTTGAGACCACCTTAATCTCTCTGGACATGTCTTCCTACAGGTTTCTTTTCCTCTAGAAACTGTAGGCTATTTAGCCCCTGTTGAGCAGTGATAAACTTTGCAACTTCCTATGTGATAACTTCCTATGCAAAGTGATACTATCCTAAGTGATAACTTCCTATGCAAAGATAAACTTTTCTGAGGAAGTGAAAACCTTGATAAAATCATAAAAATTCCCATCATGTCTTTTCCTACATGCATACAGTCAAAGGGCACTGCTCATGTGATACCTGAAAGTTGCTACATTCAGGGAAGAGCAGGGAGGTCACTGTGGCTAGGCCAGAGTGATAGGGGTTGAGTAGGTTTGGGATGGGCATCAATGATGGGAGGTAAGGTCTGACAGATTATAGGTGGCTGAGTGAAGGGCTTCTGCTGGCCCATATGGCAACTCTGTGAGACCTGGAAAAAGGTGCACAAAAATTGCATTGTTTGGAACTCAAAAGATAAATGTTTGAGTGGATAAATACCCCATTCATTCCCCATGATGTGGTTGTTTCACATTGCATGCCTGTATCAAAACATCTTATGTACCCCATAAATATATACCCACAACACTTTATTTTTTAATTTTAAAAAAGAAAGAAAAAGGTACACATTAGTCATGCACCAGAACATGTAGTTTGATAAATTGATTTTAACCTCTATTAGCTGGTTCAGCCTAGTGCACACATACACAATACAAAGCCTATCAGCCAAACAGAGCAGCCCAGAGCCTCCATGTCATCATAAGGACGTTATGCTCTTACTCTGAGTCCAAACGGGAAGCCATTGGAAGCTGTTGAGTAAATCAGTGACATGACCTGATTTACCTTTCAAAAGGATCATTTGGGCTGCTCTGCTGAGAAAAGGAATCATGGCAGAAGCAAGAAGGCCAGTTGGGAGGATAGTACATAATTTGGATGAAAAATTCTGGTGGCTTGGATTAGGATGTTAGCAATGGAGGCAAAGAGAAAGCTCAGGTTTTGGCAATATCTTGATGGTAGGTCCTATAGGATTATGATAAAAAGAAACATGTCAAAGATGACTAAAATAATTGAGTAAGCCATTTTTAATCTTCTCAGAATCAGTCACTGAGTAGACAAATTTGGGAAGTACCTTCAGTGCATTAGATTTTAAATTCCTATTTGTTTGATGATAATAATAATATTTCCCTAATTAGTATACTCAGTTGGCATAAGAATCACATGATATGTTGCATGTCAAATTATTTTCATATGGCAACATATAATAAATATAATGTTGATTATATGAGAGCTAGCTATTGGGCCAGTTTTGGCTTCAAAAATTGTTTTAAAAGAATTAAGTGTGGAGCTTCTTTTAGTGGCAAGCTTTAGTCCAAGCACAGGAATTGAGAGAAAATGCTATATTAAGGCTAAGTCCAGAAATCCAGGCTAAGATGACCAAAAGATCTAAGGAGTTTCCTGAAAAGGTCTAAAGAAGTTCCCAGAAGTTTCTGTAGTCCTGCCATGGCTGTGCTATTATGCCCATCTGCAGTCATGAGCTATATAGATGTGCACAAATGTTCATGTGTCTTCTGGATTCTTCCCCTTCCAGTCTATGCCTTAATAACCATCCTCAATTGTCTCTTCGATTTCTGTATTTGCCAGAGAAAAACATACAATACAGACTTGTCCCCTTTTAAAAAGGAATCCAGACTAGTAAATATTGCTAGTGATACTTCACAGTGAACATTAGCCAAATATTTAATATTTAGTCACAGAGTAAATTCCCACATCTCCAAAATGTGGAAGATTTAAAATGCTTAACTAGCTTTTAGGGTTACTGTGAAAATTCATTAATGGAAAGCCTTGGGGAAAAGTGTTTATAATGCACTTGAAAAGAATAATTACAATGAAAGGCATATTTAGCAGGCATGTAGAATGTGGTTTAATTTCTTTTGGTTATAAAGCTCATCACTGTACATAAAAACCCAGCTTTCTCATGAATGGATAAGCCATTTAGAAAAACTCTTGGTAGTCAGTTCTGCAAGATACTATATTCAGTAATTAATTTTACAATAACTGGTTCACACATACAAAATAGTCCATTTGCATAAAAAATTACTGCTTAAATGACAAATCAATTATTGCACACAAAGTCAATTATTATACACTTGTTTAAAACCGAATATCATAATTAAAATTTGAGTAATTTGCTGTTTTTCCTATTGCAACACAGTACAGTAATTAGTATTCTAGCTCTGTGAGATTAAGTATCTCTATAAAGTCATTAAAATAAAAATCCCTAAATCTAATGCACAGTAGATGCGTGATAATTGTAATGATTCAGGGAACTTTTTTTTTTTTCTTTAAAATAGAAATGATCACTGAGTTTCCATCTTGTTTCAAAACTTTATGACTGAGTCTACATGGCTATTGGTTAGCACTGTTTTTTTCTGAAACAAAAGTGAGGGTAAGAACTGAGAATTGCAAATCTGGAGAGCAAATGTCTTTCATATTGAAATAAATTCACCTACATAAAACAATTGAAATTGTTTAAAACAAAGCATCAGTTGGAAGGTTCCAAGATGGCTGAACAGGAACAGCTCCAGTATACAGCTCCCAGTATGAGCGATGCAGAAGATGGGTGATTTCCACATTTCCAAGTGAGGTACCAGGTTCATCTCACTGGGGCTTGTCAGACAGTGGGTGCAGCCCACGGAGTGTAAGCTGAAGCAGGACAGGGCATTGCCTTACCCAGGGAGTGCAAGGGGTGGGGGAATTCCCTTTCCTAGCCAAGGGAAGCTGTGACAGACGGTACCTGGAAAATCGGGACACTCCCACCCTAATACTGCACTTTTCCAACGGTCTTAGCAAATGGCTCACTACGAGTTTATAACCTGCCCCTGGCTCAGAGGGTCCCATGACCACGAAGCCTCGCTCACTGCTAGTACTGCAGTCTGAGATCAAACTGCAAGGCGGCAGCGAGGCCGGGGAGGGGCATCCGCCATTGCTGAGGCTTAAGTAGATAAACAAAGTGGCCGAGAAGTTCAAACTGGATGAAGTCCATTGCAACTCAGTGAGGCCTGCCTGCCTCTGTTGACTCCACCTCTGGGGGCAGGGCATAGCTGAACAAAAGGCAGCAGAAACTTCTCAGACTTAAACGTCCCTGTCTGACAGCTTTGAAGAGAGTAGTGGTTCTCCCAGCACAGAGTTTGAGATTTGAGAACGAACTGACTGCCTCCTCAATTGGGTCCCTGATCCCCGAGTAGCCTAACTACACCTACCAGTAGGGGCTGACTGACACCTGATACAGATGGGTGCCCCTCTGAGATGAAACTTCCAGAGGAAGAATCAGGCAGCAACATTTGCCGTTCTACAATATTTGCTGTTCTGCAGCCTCCACTGGTGATACCCAGGCACACAGGGTCTGAAGTGGACCTCCAGCAAATGCCAACAGACTTGCAGCTGAGGGTCCTGACTGTTAGAAGGAAAACTAACAAACAGAAAGGACATCCACATCAAAACCCCATCTGTACGTCACCATCATCAAAGACCAAAGGTAAATAAAACCACAGAGATGGGGAGAAACCAGAGCAGAAAAGCTGAAAATTCTAAAAATCAGAGCACCTCTTCTCTTCCAAAGGAATGCAGCTCCTCACCAGCAATGGAACAAAGCTGGATGGAGAATGACTTTGACAAGTTGAGAGAAGAAAGCTTCAGATTATTGGTAATAACAAACTTCTCCGAACTAAAGGAGGATGTTCAAACCCATAGTAAAGCTAAAAACCTTGAAAAAAGATTAAACAAATGGCTAACTAGAATAAACAGCATAGAGAAGACCTTAAATGACCTAATGGAACTAAAAACCATGGCACAAGAACTACATAATGCATGCACAAGCTTCAGCAGCTGATTTGATCAAGTGGAAGAAGGGGTATCAATGATTGAAGATCAACTGAATGAAATAAAGCCAGAAGATAAGATTAGAGAGAAAAAGAGTGAAAAGAAGTGAAGAAAGCCTCCAAGAAATATGGGACTACTATGTGAAAAGACCAAATCTACATCTGATTGGTGTACCTGAAAGTGATGGGGGAGAATGGAACCAAGTTGGAAAACACTCTTCAGGATATTATCCAGGAGAACTTCCCTGACCTAGCAAGGCAGGCCAACACTCATACAGAGAAATACAGAGAATGCCACAAAGATACTCCTCGAGAAGAGCAACTACAGGAAATACAGAGAATGCCACAAAGATACTCTTCGAGAAGAGCAACTCCAAGACACATAATTGTCAGAGTCGCCGAAGTTGAAATGAAGGAAAAAATGTTCAGGGAAGCCAGAGAGAAAGGTAGGGTTACCCACAAAGGGAAGCCCATCAGACTAACAGTGGATCTCTTGGCAGAAACTCTACAAGCTAGAGAGTGGGGGCCAATATTCAACATTATTAAAGAAAATAATTTTCAACCCAGAATTTCATATCCAGCCAAACTAAGTTTCAAAAGTGAAGGAGAAATAAAATCCTTTACAGACAAGCAAATGCTGAGATATTTTTTTCACCACCAGGCCTGCCTTACAAGAGCTCCTGAAGGAAGCACTAAACATGGAAAGGAACAACTGGTACCAGTCATTGTAAAAACATGCCAAATAGTAAAGCCATCGATGCTAGGAAGAAACTGCATCAACTAACAAGCAAAATAACCAGCTAACATCATAATGACAGGATCAAATTCATACATTACAATATTAACCTAAATGTAAATGGGCTAAATCCTCCAATTAAAAGAAACAGACTGGTAAATTGGATAAAGAGTCAAGACCCATCAGTGTGCTATATTCAGGAGACCCATCTCGTGCAGAGACACACAAAGGCTCAAAATAAAGGGATGGAGGAAGATCTACCAAGCAAATGGAAAACAAAACAAAACAAAAAAGCAGGGGTTGGAATCCTAGTCTCTGATAAAACAGACTTTAAATCAATGAAGATCGAAAGAGTCAAAGAAGGCCGTTACATAATGGTAAAGGTATCAATTCAACAGGAAGAGCTAACTATCCTAAATATATATACACCTAATACAGAAACACCCAGATTCATAAAGCAAGTCCTTAGAGACCTACAAAGAGACTTAGACTCCCACACAATAATAATAGGAGACTAACACTTCATTGTCAACATTAGACAGATCAACAAGGCAGAAAGTTAACAAGGATATCCAGGAATTGAGCTCAGTTCTGCATCAAGTGGACCTAATAGACATCTACAGAACTCTCCACCCCAGGTCAACAGACTATATATTCTTCTCAGCACCACATCGCACTTATTCCAAAATTGACCACATAGTTGGAAGTAAATGCCCTCTCTCACCACTCCTATTCAACATAGTGTTGGAAGTTCTGGCCAGGGCAATCAGGCAAGATAAAGAAATAAAGGGTATTCAATTAGGAAAAGAGGAAGTCAAATTGTCCCTGTGTGCAGATGACATGGTTGTATATTTAGAAAACCCATCGTCTCAGCCCAAAATCTCCTTAGGCTGATAAACAACTTCAGCAAAGTCTCAGGATACAAAATCAATGTGCAAAAATCACAAGCATTCCTATACAGCAATAACAGACAGAGAGCCAAATAATGAGTGAATTCCCATTCACAATTGCTTTAAAAATACCTAGGAATCCAACTTACAAGGAATGTGAAGGACCTCTTCAAGGAGAACTACAGACTGCTGCTCAATGAAATAAAAGAGGACACAAACAAATGGAAGAATATTCCATGCTCATGGATAGGAAGAATCAATACGGGGAAAATGGCCATACTGCCCAAGGTAATTTATAGATTCAATGCAACCCCATCAAGCTACCAAAGACTTTCTTCACGGAATTGGAAAAAACTACTTTAAAGTTCATATGGAATCAAAAGAGAGCCCGCATTGCCAACACAATCCTAAGCCAAAAGAACAAAGCTGGAGACATCACACTACTGGCTTCAAACTATACTACAAAGCTACAGTAACCAAAACAGCATGGTACTGGTACCAAAACAGAGATCTAGACCAATGGAGCAGAACAGAGCCCTCAGAAATAATACCACACATCTACAACCATCTGATCTTTGACAAACCTGACAAAAACAAGAAATGGGGAAAGGATTCCCTATTTAATAAATGGTGCTGGGAAAACTGGCTAGCCATATGTAGAAAGCTGAAACTAGATCCCTTCTTTACACCTTATACAAAAATTAATTCAAAATGGATTAAAGACTTAAACGTTAGACCTAAAACCATAAAATATCTAGAAGAAAACCTAGGCAATACCATTCAGGACATAGGCATGGGCAAGGACTTCATGACTAAAACACCAAAAGCAATGGCAACAAAAGCCAAAAATGACAAATTGGATCTGATTAAACTGAAGAGCTTCTGCACAGCAAAATAAACTACCATCAGATTGAACAGGCAACCTACAGAATGGGAGAAAATGTTTACAATCTACCCATCTGACAAAGGGCTAATATCCAGAATCTACAAAGAACTCAAACAAATTTACAAGAAAAAATCAAACAACCCCATCAAAAAGTGAGTGAAGGATATGAACAGACACTTCCCAAAAGAAGACATTTATGCAGCCAACAGACACATGAAAAAATGCTCATCATCACTGGCCATTAGATAAATGCAAATCAAAACCACAATGAGATACCATCTCACACCAGTTAGAATGATGATCATTAAAAAGTCAGGAAACAACAGATGCTGGAGAGGGTGTGGAGATATAGGAACACCTTTACACTGTTGGTGGGACTGCAAACTAGTTCAACCATTGTGGAAGACAGTGTGGGAATTCCTCAAGGATCTAGAACTATAAATACCATTTGGCCCAGCAATCCCATTACTGGGTATATACCCAAAGGATTATAAATCATGCTGCTGTAAAGACACATGCACATGTATGTTTATTGCTGCACTATTCACAATAGCAAAGACTTGGAACCAACCCAAATGTCCATCAATGAAAGACTGGATTAAGAAAATGTGGCATATAGACACCATGGAATACTATGCAGCCAGGAAAAAGGATGAGTGCATGTCCTTTGTAGGGACATGCATGAAGCTGGAAATCATCATTCTGAGCAAACTATCCCAAGGACGTTCTCACTCATAGGTGGGAACTGAACAATGAGAACACTTGGACACAGGGTGAGGGAACATCACATACTGGGGCTTGTCATGGGTGGGGGGACGGGGAGGGATAGCATTGTACCACAAACAGCTCGGTAGGGGAGACCCTAACCCAGTGATGCTAGAGGAATTAAAGACACACACACAGAAATATGGAGGTATGAAGTGGGAAATCAGGAGTCTCACAGCCTTCAGAGCTGAGAGCCCCGAACAGAGATTTACCCACATATTTATTAACAGCAAACCAGTCATTAATATTGTTTCCATAGACATTAAATTGACTAAAAGTATCCCTTATGGGAAACGAAGGGATGGGTGGAATTAAAGGAATAGGTTGGGTTAGTTAACTACAGCAGGTACATGCCCTTAAGGCACAGATCGCTCATGCTATTGTTTGTGGCTTAAGAATGCCTTTAAGCAGTTTTCCGCCCTGAGCAGGCCAGGTGTTCTTGCCCTCATTCCCATAAACCCACAACCTTCCAGTGTGGGCGTTAGGATCATTATGAACATGTTACAGTGCTGCAGAGATTTTGTTCAAGGCCAGTCTTGGGGCCAATTTATGGCCAGATTTTGGAGGGCTTGCTCCCAACAACATTCGGAGATATACCTAATGTAAATGATGAGTTAATGGGTACAGCACACCACCATGGCACATGTATACATATGTAACAAACCTGCACATTGTGTACATGAACCCTAGAACTTAAAGTATATATATATATATTTTTTAAAAAATCAAAGAGAGGTTTATTGTTGAGTGTTCTCATTGGAACATGAAACCCCCAGTGAACAAAAGATGAGCATTTAGTTAGTTTTAATTCTGCAGAAAGAGTCTGTGAGTGAAAAACATTCAAAACGCTAGCAGAGTCATTATGAACAGATAAAAGAGACTGCAAGGAACTATTAAATAAGTTTTCACTCAGAAGAGGCCCATAGGCCCACATGACCATAAAAATCAGGTGAGACACAGGTAATGAATTTTTTCTAGAAGCTGACCTCCTCTATCACTACCGCCCTGTTCTAAGCCACCATCGTCTCTCACCAGGATTACTGTAATAGATCCAAAACTCCCTAAAAATGACTTCTAGTGGTTCAACAAAACTGCCAGCATGACCAAATTCACCTGTCTGCAGACTCTCATCTCCCTTTCGGTAATGTGTCTGTTATGATCTAGCTGGCCCTATATGGCCTGGCCCACCACCGTTCTGAGTTCATCTCCTACTACCTTCCAGTTCACTCACTGCACTCTGGCCTTCTGGCCTTCTGGCCTCCTTGCTCCTGCCTCTGGGCCTTTTACCGTGTTTCACTGGGCCTGCAAAGCTCTTCTCTTCGCTCTGTGTTTGCTCCCTTTCCTCCTTCAGATCCCTGTTGGAATGCCCCCTTATCACAGGGCCTTCTCTTATACACCATCCCAGAATGCTCTATCCTTCTATTGTTTTCTTCTTTTGAAATGTCACTTAATCAAAACAATTAGGTTTTTTCTTTTTTAATATTAGAAAGGATAATATCTGTGTGTATGGAATGAAGGATTCTAATTTGATCTTCCTAAGTGTCAGTGAGTCACCATGTTGTTCTGCTCCCAAGTTTACCTGGATGATTGGAACCTGGGTTTTATATCCCAGCTACCAAAACTTACCAACGAGCACTTACTAATATCTCACAATGGCTGAAATTAATTGTCCCTTGTAAGGCTCTGTGCTTTCCCCAGCTTCTATTAAAAAAAAATTATGGCCGGGAGCAGTGGCTCATGCCTGTAATCCCAACACTTTGGGAGGCTGAAGGGGGTGGATCATGAGGTCAAGAGCTCGAGATCATCCTGTCCAACATGGTGAAACCCTGTCTCTACTAAAAATACAAAAATTAGCTGGCCATGGTGGCACGAACCTGTAGTTCCAGCTACTTGGGAGGCTGAGGCAGGAGAATCGCTTGAATTCAGGAGGTGGAGGTTGCAGTGAGCTGCGATCGTGCTACTGCACTCCAGCCTGGCAACAGAGTGAGACTTCCTCTCAAAAAAAAAAAAAAAATTTTTTTTATTTTTCTGTCTCTATGGTCCCACAAGAATATAAACTTCACTAGGGCAGAGACTTTTTGTTCATTGCAATATCTCAATCATCCAGAACACTGTCTGGCATTTTGGAGACAGTAATATTTTGTTGAATGAATAAATTAATGATCATATTAATAACCATATACTCCAATCCAATACCAACTTCAGTGTACCTATCTTGAATTTAAAGAGTCGTGATGAATCGATCACTTCAAAAACTACCAGTTTCTCATTCATTCATTCTTTTGACAAAATATTTTTTATTACCTACAATGTGTTAAGACTTTTATAAGCATGGGAAATATAATAGCAAGCAAAACAGCTAAATTTATGCCATAAAATGTATATTCTATTGGAAAAAAACAGACAATACATAAAAAAGAATATATGTTATAATGCTGGGTAGTGATAAGAACTATGAAGAAAAATGAGGGAGGATAAGGGGTTAAATATTCTCCAGGGGTGCTATTTGAGAAGACATGGTGAGGGAAGTCCTTTCTGAGGAGGGAGCATTTGAGTAGAGCCCTGAGTGACATGTGAGAGTGAGCCAAGAGAGGATCTGGGGAAGAGCTGCCAGATGAAAACTATGGGATATACCAGGTGGGCGGGGAGGCTGGCATATTGAAGCACAAAAAAGGCCAGGGTCATAGGAGCAGAGGCCCAGTACGGGTGAGAGGAGAGGGCGGCCAGGGGCAGATTTTCTAGGATCCTTGGATACTATTCTCAGTGTGCTGGGAAGGCATTCAAGAGTCCTCAGCAGGGGAATAACTAGATCTGACTTATCTTTTACAAAAAAGGCTCACTCTGACTGTTGCGTAGTTTGAAAGAGGGCAAGTGCAGAAGCTAGAAAAAGCACAGAGCCTTACAATGGATAATTAGTCTTAGCAGTTGTAAGTTATTACTAGGAGCTCCTTGGTAATATTTAGGAGTTGGGATATGAAACCCAGGTGGCCAATTACCCAGGTAAATATGGGAGCAGAAGACCATGCTGATTTGATCCTCTAAGCCTCACCATCACAGTCATTTAGGCAGCTCAAATTAGAAGTCCAGGATTCAAAACACCCATGGCTTATTGTCCCTAATATTGAAAAAGGAGAATAAAAAATCCACAGCCAGAAATGCAGTATTTTTCAATCCTTCAACTACAAAAAGAGAAAAATTGGATCAGCAGAAACAACACATGAAAGTAACCATCCAGGTCCACCCATTCCCTAGGGAAATATGCGGCCAGATTGGCCCCATTAGTCATATATAATTACCTAAATAAGACATTCATGGAGGATGTCACCCTTTACCCCAAAGGAGCAGTTAGATGAGTGACAGCACTGGTCACTACAGAAATCCGTTTTTTCTTTCACTATCCTAATGTACAGTTTTCTTCTTTCTCCTTACTATTTCCTCTGTTAAATATAAGTGTCTGAGGTTGTTTTATAAAAAAAAAAAAAAAAAACCATGAAACTCTGCTTCAACTATTGTAATTTATTCCCCTACAGTTAAACATCTGGTATTTTAAATCTATGTCATTTATTTACTTGTGGCGTAATCACATTGACCATGACCTAGAGAGGAACAGATAAGTTAATGAAATGCAGAAGTACCATAGACTCACCAGACCACGACTACTGAAAGGGGTGGTGTTTATGTTTTTGCCCAAATTATGATTTGAAACCTCTACCTGGCTGAAATTCCATGTAGTGTCCCCTCTTCAAGTGTTTCCGATTATTTCTAGAAGGGCTTGTTGATCTCTTAAGACTGGAATGCATATTTTAGTAATAGGCTTTCTTGCTTCTGGGAAACTCATTCTCTGTGGATAGGGGGTACAGGGGAGTATAGCACAGCAATTACAAGCTCAGGTTCTGAATTCAGACTCCCTGACTTTGAATTCTAGTTTTCTCACTTATAGCTACATGGCACTGCACAAGTTACTTAATCTCTGTATCTGTTTCCTAATGTATAAAGCAGAAATAATACTACCTCCCTACCTCCTAGTAATTACCACCTCATTGTAATATTATGAGGAATAGTTGAGATACAAGCTGAGTATCCCTAACCTGAAATGCTCGGAAGCAGAAGTGTTTCAAATTTGGAAGTTTTTTTTTTTTTTTTGAATTTTGGGATATTTGCATTATTTTAACCAGTTCAGCATCCCAAATTCAAAAATCAGAAATTTGAAATGTTCCAGTGAGCATTTCCTTTGAGCTTGGAGCTCAAAAAGTTTCAGAGTTTGGAGCATTTCAGATTTCAAGTTTCCAGATTGGGGTACTCAAAACCAGTATCTATAAAACTTGTACAACAGTGTTTGACATCCGAAAAATGATGGGCTAATATTGTCAGCCATTACTATTGTGTCAGGGAAGGCAGATGATTTCTGCCTCGTACTCCTGTTGATGGTGCCATTTTGAGAATGACAACATCTAGGCCAAGTATCCTGTATCCAGGTGTTCCCAAAGCTACCCTTGGTTAGTGTTAAATTCCGGACAGAGGCAGGAAGATTAATTCTCCTTTAAACTCTTGGTCAGGTCTTGCCTCCTGGGCCCCAAACAGAACTACTTGGATCTATCATCTTATCAAGTTTCTGGCCAGTGGTGAACAGTTCTGTTTGTTTCTAATTCTCTCCTCCGTTTATGAGAATTCAAATCCAAACCTTGTGCCTAGACAGGTAGGGGAGGTGTTTTCAGCCTAACCGCTGTTCCCGCAGAGAACAGATCTCATAGCATCCTCTTCTTTCTCCTATTGGTTTTTACTTTTAGCTAAAACCCTCCCCTTCCCTTAATTGGTAAACCAATGCTTTTATGCATAACCTTAGAACATGCAGAAGGAATGAGGGAGAGGAATATTTTCTACACTGTCAGTGTCTGGGTCTAGTTCAGCCAGGTAAATATGCCCTATTATCGATGTTGGAGTTTTATCTCCCTTGTGGGGTCAGATTTAGATGGCCCATGGTTATCTGATTTAAAAGGTATAACGTGTTCATTAGAGAAGGCCAAATGTATATTTAAAAACATTAAGGCCAAATATATATGGCTCAAGTGCAATAAGAATTCTATTTCTTGCTCATGTAACAGTCCGAGGTCGATGTAACTGTTGGGCATGTCACCTCCACTCAGTAATTCAGGCAATGATCTAGATTTCTTTCCTTTTGAAGCTCTAGACTTCTCTATCATTTAGATCTAGCTCTCTAAAGAGAAAATGTAAGCCTGCTTCTCTTAGCACAAAACAGCACGCTTCTCTTCCACACACAGTCCACTATGAGTTATTCATATCTACCTGCATGGTCTGCCAAAGGCATTCTCTGTGAAAGGGAAAACATCTTTCAGTGGGCATACAGTTATCTCCACATACAGAAAAAACAATTCTATATTTTATCAGAGTCAAATAATCAAAATGCGTTAACTTTTCATTCAACTTCAGAGCTGGTTTACTGAAAATTAAAACCCACTAGTGAGTGATCAGGCAAAACTAAATTTTTTAAAGGATAACTTTAATCAGTATATTTATTCCTCCTGCCACATTCTCCACAAGGAATTGTAATTTAAATAAAAGAAAATATTTGCTGACAACAATTATTAAGTCCTCCTTCCAGAAATCAAATCTAGTAAAATTTCACCTTGATTCTAGAAGAAGTAAAGAAGTAAAATGGGGGAACTGAACACCCTCCCACACCAATGTTTTTTAACCTTTTCCATTATTCAACTAAGGACTCACATTAAATCTCTGGCAAGTTTGAGAAGGTGGTAAATATCCTGACTTCATGGTACTCATTAGCAATATTTTTAAAGACTACTTTAAACTTTAATAAGCGAATTCAATTCATGCTCAGGGAGTTGCTGGATTTCAATGTGCTAAACAAATACCCCTGACTCAGGCAGCATCTTTTTCTACATTACTAATGCATTACGCATAAGCTTTCCTAATATTGGTGCCACTGTGCAAACAGTACTGTCACTTAGAGCCACTTTCACCTTTTGTAAACAAATGATTCAATTAATAAACCTCACCAGGGAATAGTACTTTTGACTTAAAGGTTGCCTTTCTAAGATTGCTTTATAAAACAGTCTTCACGTTCCTGGAGCTTATGACCTACGTGCATTTCAGGATTTGCTAATGAACTGCTCAGCTGCTGAGTTGAGTAAATATAAAAGGCCATTTCTCTTTGCTCTTTTCACACCTTTTAATTGGAACAAGTATGTTTTTGGTCTGATTCATACCACTTTCACGTGCTAGAAACTTGTGTGCGTAAAAATTTGGTTGAAATTCTACAGGTAGTAGGGGTCACATTTTTTAACGTGATTGTTTTAATTCTACAGGACGAGGATTAATAGATTATGAGTGACATGATGGATTTGTCTGAAAATTACATTCCAACCTAAGTGAGTTTTAGCTCCCATAATGTGTCTGTTCATGTTTCTAAAGAAATTATTTTCCAAGTAGAATGCACAAGGTGGCCCAAGGGTGTTAAGAGAGATTGTGTTAGTCAAGACTCTTTCTGGCTGTAAGTGATAGAAACACTTCTCAAAATGGATTAAACAAAAAATGGAATGTATATGCTCACGTATATGAAATGTCTAAGGTTGAGCTGGTTTCAGGCAAGGCTGGTGTATTACTGCGTGTCTCAACAGGAAACAGCTGGCATGCTTATATTAAAATAACCAGAACAGTTTATATACACAAGGAACGTTGTGAAGATATGAGAGTAGTGAATGAAAATGAGCTAGAACAGTAACCCAGGGTTAGCAGAAGAATGGTTATCACCTATAAGCCCAATTATATGAGAGGAAGAAGTTACCAGAACCTCAAAAGAGCCTAACAGAGCCAGCCTGAGACAACCCTATAGAGAGACCCAGAGGATTAAATCCCTCACCTCACCTCTGCTGTGGTTCCCCAGTGCCCAACCCCATCTGAAAACCAGAGAGGCACTCTATGTGGTCTCCACAGGTCAGCCTCCTGGGTTGAACTTCTGGGGAGAAAGGTGCAGGGCAGTTCTGTTCCACACAGCTAGGTATGATACCCTCAGGACTGGGCTGCCATCTCCTGGATCTTTTCTATTCTCTCTTGGCATTACTAGTAGACATGCTTGCTTTCCCCTCATAGTGACAAGAAGATCACCAGCATCTCCATAACTAAATCCTAACAGCATAGCTACCCTGAGAGGGTTTCTTTGTCCTACAAGTTGAATGGAAGTCGCAAGTCCCCAGATAAGCTCAAAAATCCTTCCCTGAACCAATCACTGAAGGCACGAAGTAGAATACACTCAAAAGCCAGCTTCGATTATGTGCCAAACTCTGGAGTTGGAATGGATTCAACCATAACTGAACCAAATGAATCAAGTTAGAGAAGACTGGGGCCTCAAAACAAAAGATAGGGTATTATCATCAGAAGAAAGAGAAGCTGATGCTGGACAGGTGGATCCACTGAATATACACCACTTCAGAGATAAAAGCTGGAAGTCATGTGCGAGCAAATCCACTCCTGGCACCCATTAAGCACAATAGTTTCTTTGCCAAGATCCATCCTGAGAAATGTTTTTCCTTGGGGTACATCCACTAGAGAATCTGAATACCTACTTTTTGTTTTTGTTTGTTTTTTTAATCTTTTCTGAGATGCTGATTCTATCAGTTCAATTCTTTGTTACCTGTTCTTTTCATGGGTAGAAAACAGCCCTCTTCTCCTCTGAGAGGCATATGAATGAGGATGGATGATACTGTTTTGGAATTCTTAAAATGGAGTCCTTAGAATTCTAGGGAATTTATAGACCTTATGGTTCTTGTGAACACTTACAATTATATAGAAAATAAACATTTTCATTTTTAAGGGGTAAGAATCTGTAGCTTTTCTTAGATTTTCAGATAGGTGATCCCAAAATAGCTAATACCCTTTGCTGGCTCATGCCCTTTCATGAACAAATATTCTTTGTGATCACTCAGTTCCTACAGAGAACAGCTAGGAGAATGATTCATCAAGGTCTGAGTTCAAGAGAATCCAAATCATTGTTGTAAGCAGAAAAAACTACTGTGTGAAGAGATAATCATGGTCTATAAACAGAGAATAGAATATTCAATTTCAAAAGTCCATATAAATAAATCATTAAAATGATGCTTCCTTAAAAGCTACAGTGCTTTTATTAATTAACTTCATAATGAAGTCATCATAAGTGTCTATGGTTAATGCTATTTTAAATAGCAAAATATATTTCTCTTCCATATTAATTTCTGTGCCTGTAAATACTAGCTACTATATACTGCTGCCTACAGCCACACAAATATTTACTTCTTATCATAGCCTTATTGTCCTGTGTGTTCATAATATGTTAAACTAGATAATCTGGTCAACTAACAACCCAGAGGCTAAGTGACACAATTATGTGCATGTGGTCAGCTCCAAGCTCACTGTTGTAATGCTTCACAGGAATAGAACTAAGATTTAAGACCCAAGCAGTTGTAGGGGCACAGCAAATAAACCTTGCCTCTCTGACTTCATTGAACTTTTGGGAGAAGTAAGAGACAGAAACCCAGGAGAAGGAAGCCAACCAGGATGGTACCGGGGGTAGGACTGGTATAAGAGAAGTACATAAGCCACTTATGGGTAAGTGATGTTATTTCCTCCCAGAAATGTTAGGAGCATGTATTAGCTTGCTAGAGCTGCTGTAACAAAGTACCAAAACTGACTGGCTTAACCAACAGAAATGTATTTTCCCAAGGTTCTAGAGGCTGGAGGTCTGAGATCAGGATGTTAGCAGGGTTGGTTCCTTCTGAGGCTGTGAGGGAGGATCTGCTTCATGCCATTCTCTGAGCTTCTGGTGGCTTGCTGGCAATCTTTGATGTTTCTTGGCTTGTAGAAGCATCACCTTCATCTCTGTCTTTGTCTGCACATGCATGTTCTCCCTATTCGCACGTCTTCCTCTGTGCTCAAATTTCCCCTTTTTATAAAGACACCATGCATATTAGGCAATGGGGACCATCATACTCTAGTAAAACCTCATCTTAACTGAACTAATTGCTTCTACAATGACTCTATTTCTGAGTAAGTGCACATTATGAAGTGTTAGGAGTTAGGACTTCAACAGATGAATTCAACCCATAGCAAGGCATTACCCTTCAAACACCCAAATTCAGGTATATAACGCTAACTAATAACATTGTTAATATCAGATCAGATTAAATATATTTGGAAGAGTGAAGGTAGCCAGGCAGCTGCAGAAATTAGGAAGGATTAAATATAACTTACTTAAAGGGACAAGAGGTTTCATGGATAGTTTGTGGATTGATTAAAACACAGAATCTTCCTCTGCTCATGTTTGCTGCATGCCACCTATGTTGCTTTTCTCGTTTTTTTCTGTCCTTTTGCCTTTGGGGGTTATGATTTTGAAGCACAGTGAAATAAAAATGACTTTCTGAGCCTCTTTTTTGTTTGGATTAGATCAGCATTTTATCTGAGAAGTAATCTCCTCTTAGATTTCAAGTGTAAACAAAAACAAGTAATATGAGGACTATCTACTTTATACCTTCTCCTTTTAAGTAAATTAGCATATTAGAAGTGCTAACAAGTCCTACAACCCCCCCCAAAAAAATCAAAACAAAACACTTTCAACCTTGCTTGAACAAAGTTTTTTTCAAACTTATTTGATCATGTAAACCACTTTTTTTTTTCCCCACTAATCCTGTGTATCATCCTGTAGAGCTAGTGTTGCTGACACACATTTTGGGGAACCACAAGGAAAATATTTACCAATATCTGTTATAGATTAAAATTACTGTAACTTAAAGAAAGAGGGGAACAGACAGGTTGGAGGTGGGAAATGGTAACTAAGTAATTAAGTTTCTTCTCTAATATGTTTTCCTCACAGACTCTGAGCCCAGCTTTGTGTTCCTAGGAGGTAAATCACACATGGAAGACTTGTGGCTTAGGTAAATTCTAGATGAGAGAATTTACTAAAAATATTGTATTATTCACGGCTGGGAAGATAAGGGTGTGAGAGACAGAGTATCTGGCACCAGGATGCTAAGAAAATACCCAGTGACTCTGATGGAGCATGAGACAAGGTCTCACTAGAAAAGTACACCATGAATTGGCTTAGGAGTACAGAGTAAAGACAGAATACATCCAGGCCTCAAATTTACTTGCGCTTAATTCTTAGCATAACTATCTGAAGTCAGTGTTATTGTCTCAGTTTAACATGTGCTGTTCAAAGTCTGCACAATAGTTAGCCATAGAGCTGGGCTAGAAATCCAGATCTCTGTGCACATAATGTGTATGTCCTCACCATCACACGCTATTCTGAAGAGATGTTGGAGGATATCCTGGGGTCTGAGATAGCTCTTAAGAAGGGTGAGAAAAGGGGAGCTTGGTCAAAGGGGTCATGTTCTAGTGTGTTTCATGTGGGAATTTGTTGTCATCATTGTCAATACTGTTATTTCTAAACCTGAAAAAAGACAAACTACAAAAATAACTTTCTCATTCCCAAGATGATCATGAACAGTAGAGAGTCCAAAGATATCATTGAACCTGCAGTCTGCAAGCAGATTTGTAGAGTTGTGCCAACTGACAAGAAAAAAAATATATATTAATTTAAAAAAATCATGTCCTTAGGGACAGACCCAAATATGGATCTGTACAATGGTGTGTCTGATCTTCAAGGTGCCTGCTAGATCTTTGACATACCCTTGATGCTCTAGTGGCATCCCTAAAGCTCATTAATGTCACTAGCCAGCCATAATTAGTATAAAATGAGAGTGTCTGAGATGGCCAAGAATAAGCTGAAGCATTCAGTCTGAAACAGCAGCCAGTTGTGGTTGTATAACTCTGCTCCATGGAAGATACATAATCAGCATGCAAAATCGGAAACCCAAATGGCAGCTGAATTGCAGGTTGAACGAAGAAGCTTTCTAGCGACACTGCAACCCATTTCAAGTGGCATGGCAGAGCTGGGAACAAATTGGAAGCATCACTGGTAGACAGAACAATATGGCATGAAGCATCACAGATGGGGTGGCTTTTTGAGTAAAGGTGTCAAACAGACTGTGAGGAAATGAAACAGATTCTTAGATGGTGGCTGCAGAAGAAAATGAAAGGGCAATCTTTGTGTGTCTGCCACGTGGAGAACACTGCTTTGCATTTTCCAGCATCAGCAACACCCATACATCCAGATTGTGAGCACTAACAGGGTAGACTTTTAAAGTTTTCTAAAAATTTGACTCACAAGAAAAATCCTTAAAGAACAGTGAACATTCTATCCTTATAATTTACTATGGCATTTTGTGCTCAGTGCAGTTCAACTTTCAGTAATAGTTATTCTGTATCACGCTATTGTATGGATCATTTTCATCTCCAAACCACATGGGCTTTTTCTCCCAACCAGAATAAGACAAATGGGATAAGATGAAGGGAGGGACAGGAGTATCTCAAAATGTCATTATATTGAGATATTTTAAAAATGAAACTAAAGAGGTTTAGCTGGAAGAGAAGATAAAGGCATTTGTTGAAGTGAATTGACCAAAATAGGGACAGAAGGGTCTTCAGATATTTAAAAGATTATCCTGAAAAAGAGGAAGTAGATGGTTCTTGATTTAAAAGACCAGAACATAAAATCAATGGAAAGAAATCATAAAGAAACAAATTTTAGTTCAGTACAATGAAGAACTTTCCAACTACATTTCAATCTTACAGAAGAGTAGATTGCACTGAGATAGTAACAGAGCTGGCAGTGGTCAGTGACCACAGAGCCATTTGCTTGGAATGATATTGAATAATCATATTACAGAGTCTGAGGTTAAACTAAATATACCATATTTGCTTGTCTCTTATTCTTCCTACAGAGCTTTAAACTCCTTGAAAATAGGGGTGGGCTCTTCTAAATATTTCTCATCTTCACAGAGACCAATAGGGAACCTTGAATAGAGCAGGCTGTCAAAAACCTATAATTAAATTAATTTCATAACTAATTTCATCTTCAGACTTCTATGAAACAGAGAATTCAAAAGTATCCACTCAATTCAATTCAGATAATTTAATCCATAAGTAACTAATGTAATAGATTTACTCAAACAACAAAATTTTCAGAGCCAACCATATATAAAGCACCCCTCCAGACAATCAGCTTTTTTGCCAACAATTTACTTAAAATATATTCATTGTGAGGGCCAGCATCAGTTAACTGACTATATTTCCTACTCTCCAACCTTAAATAACTATTTACATGAGAAAGTAGTTCTGGTAATTGAAAGAGATTCACGACAGTCAAAGTAAAATCAGATCATCTCTATAGTTTCTAAACTTTAGCTGTTCCTGAAATCCTGTTTAAAAATAAAAATACATCAAATTATCAAGAGATTTCACTTACATTCTTTTAAAGCTTAATATGGTTTGAATGACCCACTTCCAAATATCATGTTGACCTTTGGAACTTCTGCACTAGAAACTGTCTTTTAAAATATGGCACTGACATTTTTGTCTTAATATGCCTTATTAAGGTCAGTGCTACATTTGCTATAATAAATAGCAGAGAATTAAGAGCTCATCAGCACTGCCATATTACAACATTGAATAGATTGAATTATGTGCTTAAGAAGATGAATTGATGACAATTGGCAAACTGAGCTTAAAAAGCTGCTGCCTTGAAAAATATTTCAGAGGAAAAGTGTTTTCATGAATATATTTCCCTCCTTCAGCATATTTTATTTTGATAAAATACACTCATAAATTGGGGTCCTCTTTTAAAGATTCATATTTCAACTTTATCATTTAACAACCATCTAATGAGCTCACAGGGATCTCTGCCATAGCTGTGGATTTTGAAGTACTGTCTGCAAAAGCCGTTGTTTTGAGTGCTCATTGAAAATATGAGTTGTTCTTCAAACCCAAAGGAGTAATCAAGTTGCTGTCTGTCTTTTTTTAACTGAAGAAATATTGAAATAATGAGGAAGTATGCTTCGTGAGTAGTATGGAGGTGTACTCAGAGCTATTTAAAACATCCTTTGTGTAAAATGAAACATCAATCTAATTCCAAGTGTGGAGAGCCAGCATGGCAAATCCAAAGTAGCTGCAAGGCAGTTTACATTGTATCTTACCAATGTTCAATTTAAGAAAAGATTGAAGAACATCAGGCTGCTATAAAAACAATTTACGCAGAATAAATTTGGTACTCGTCAACCGTTTTTCAAAGGAAGCAGCTCTCCAGCAGAGCCAGGGTGTCATGCAACATGGCTTACAGGCACTTGAATAGAATGATTATTAGGTATAAAATGAGTTCAAAAATAGATGTACAAAAGTATTAAATGATTGAAACGAGAGCACTAGCTGCCATCCAAATGGCATTTAAATTGTGTTAATTGAGACTAGGTAGTAGGAAAAGTACTAAAACTTACAGGAATTTACAGACTTTTTTTGTCAGATTTCTATTACAGCAGCCTACAAAATAATAGGTTAAGGAAAATCAGTCAACATCTATGAGTTATGCTTGTCTATCCTCTTTGTGATGCATTTCATGATTTGCAGGGCAGTTGTAAGGTCAGGAAGAACAGGGAAGTCTGGAATGGGGGTAGGGGTACAAAAAAGTAAATGAAATTACCCCTAATGCTAGAATGTATTTTAAGAATTTAAAGGGAGTGGAAATTCAAAGATAAATTGATTCCAGAGAATTAAAAGAGTGGTATTGTGGAGCATGTGGAACTGAAGATAGGTCTCTGAAGTAGTATAAAGTTCAGTAAAAGTAGTGAACATAAAGCGGACTTCATTGACAGGAAAACTCAATAGTTTAGAGCAAGGGCTATGAGATTAGAATGCCTGGCTATGGTTCTGTCACTTCCTGAATTTATCTCCTTGAGCAAGTTACTTAACCTCCTTGAGCTTCAGTTTTCACATCTGTAAAATGGGATCAGTTTCATTTGATTGAGATGCCTCTTTGAGCTGGTTCAAGAAGTAAATGAGAGGATACAAGTATATTAGTTCATTTTGCTTTGCTACAAAGGAATACCTGAGGCTGGGTAATTTATCAAGAAAATAGGTTTATTTGGCTCAAAGTTCTGTACATTGTACAAGCGTGGCAGCAACATCTGCTCAGCTTCTGGTGAGGTCTAAGGAAACTTCTACCCATGTCAGAAGGCAAAGGCAGAGCTGGTGTGTTACATGCTGAGAGAGGGAGCAAGAGAAAGAGAGGGGAGGATGTACCAGACTCTTTCTAAAAATCAGATCGTGCAGTAGCAGAAAACTCACTCACTACCACAGGGAGGGCACCAACTCATTCATGAGGGATCTGCCCCTATGACCCAAACACCTCCCACCAGGCCCCATCTCCATCATTGGGGATCACATTTCAACATGAGATTTAGAGGGGACAAGTATTCAAACCATAACAACAGGTACAGCTTTTAGAGCACTGCTTGACGTATAATAAACAATAAAGTTAGCTATTGCTATCAATATAATCACCTTTTTCATCAGCATTATCTGGCTTGAAATTCCTATTATTAATTTTCCTTAACTTCCTTTTTTGCCTCTATGACCTCATTTTTTTACCTCCAATATAAAGAAATGTGACTTCATGTACATTTCTTTTCACAAAAAAAAATAAAAGAAAGGATCTTGATTTGTTGAGAAATAAAATATAGACTTTAAAAATGTAGTTGCTTTAAATAAATGATTATGTCAAATTCCCCCTTTTCTTTTTCTGGACGTGTGAACAGAAGCCAAACATTTCCTGCTCTTTTTAATTAGTAAAAAGTCTAATCCAGTTTAAAAATCAAATCTCTTTTATACCTCAGAGCTCTCCTCTTCCCCCATCATTGATTAGACTCTTGACTGGAGGGGATTGGAATGGAGAATTGAATATGGTTGTTCTTACTATGTCTCTCTGTGTCTCCTTTCTAGCTTCTCTAGTTTTGGAGGAGGTTTGAGGGACAAACATCTCTTTTCTTAACTAAAGGAATCCACAGCTACTGCTTATCGGTTGTTGCCACTTTTTTGACTAACACTAATGGAGCATCAATGTTTTGTGTGTGGCTGGTATCAAAATGTTGATTCTCTTGTGGGATGCATGTGTAGGTTCTTGGGAGGGACCTTGCTGTTGCATGATTTACTGTCATGGGAGATCTTGTTCTGGCTAAACCTCTTCTATTCCCTCCCTTGCCTTAATTCTTGACATCCGTGGTTGTTCCCACAGCCTCTTACTGCTTGAATTCTCATTCATGTTGAACAGCCTTGTTGGGTAAGCCTTCCATCTGCCCTGGTAGTTTCTTGCTGAAGGGGAAATTTCCATGGCCAAACATAAAAGGGTAGGCTCTTTCTCATATTTTTCCTAAACCCTGCCATCTCTTTCCAGTTCTCTTTAAGACTACATGGACAGAGGAGCAGATCTGGAAATGTTGTGCCTACACATACATCTAACAAGGAGATGAAAAGTCATTTGTCCCTTTCTTGCATATATTCTCAGCTCTGAGTGATTTTTCTGTGAAGCTATTTTTTTTACTTATCTTGGAGGGAGAACACCCCTCACTTCTGACCCAACACCTTCCCTTTACCTTTGCAGTCCTCTACCTGTATGTGAATGTGAAAAGGAAGAAAAGTGGCACAGGATGGCGATGAAGGTAGATGACTGGCTCTGCTGCCATACTAAGCTTTTCAGGGAGTGTCTGGTTGGTGGGCTTCTTCAGAATGTCCAGTTCTTTTTCTTACTTTGGGACCTAACTGAAATTCCAGGATAACATGAAAAGACCTCCTGAGCGTCCTGTAACAAATAGGTGGTACTCACTAATCATGTGAATTGGTAGATACTTTATGTCTGTGTTGCTAAATTCTACTCACTTTTCAAATTTCAGTTCAAATGGCATCTGTTCAAAGAACCTGACTCCCTGTAGTTGAAAATAAAATTTGTGATATCTAAATTGTCATGGTCCTTTATTCATAACACTATAGTAATATTATATATTCCTGTGTTTTATAATTATAACTTACCTTTATATATTTTATCATTTTAGATGATAAGATTATTAAAAATATTATTTAAGAGTAGAATAGGAAAAAAACTTAAAAATAAAGTTTACACAGGAATCATCTTCCTTATTTCTCATAGTACCACTGAAACTCTTACAATGAAATTATTATTTTTTTAAAATTTACTTTTTAAATTGACAAATAATAATTATACACATTATGGGGTACATAGTGATGTTTCAATATATTCAATATATAGTGATAAGACCAGGGTGATTAACATATCCATCATCTCAAACACATTCCTTTGTGTTGGGAACATTCAATATCCTTGCTTCTAGCTATCTGAAAATACATGATATGTTAATGTTAACTATAGTCATCCTACAATGCTTGAGAACACTAGAATTTATTCTTCCTATTTAGCTGTAAAGTTGTATCCTTCAACAAATATATCCCGATTTCCTACTTTCTGCTTACCATTCCCAGTCTCTAGTAACCTGTTTTACTCTTCTATGAGATCAACTTTTTTGGCTATTGCATGTGAATGAGAAAGTATGGTCTTTAACTTTCTGTTTCTAACTTATTTCACTTAACATAATGTCCTTCAGGCTCTTCCATATTGCCATGAATGACATGATACCATTTTTATGGCTGAAGAATATTTTGTTGTGTATATACACAACACTTTCTTTATCCATTAATCTCATGTTGGACACTTGGGTTGATTCTATATCTTGGCTTTGGTAAATAGTGCTGCAATAAACATGGTGGTTCAGATCTCTCTTTGGTATATTGGTTTCCTTGGTATACTGATTTCCTTTCCTTTGGATAATATCCAGTAGCATAATTGCTGGATCATATGATAATTCTATTTGAAGTTTTTTGAGGAATCTTCATAAGCTACACTAGTTTACATTCCCACCAACAGTGTATACCAGTTCCCTTTTCAGTGCAATCTTGCCAGCATTTGTTAATTTTTGACTTTTTATAGTAGCCATTCTATCTGGGGTGAGATAATATCACATTGTGGTTTTGATTAGCATTTCTCTGATGATTGTTGATGCTGAGCACTTTTTAAACATATTTGCTGGCCATTTGTCTGTCTTCTTTTGAGAAATGTCTGTTTTGATCATTTGGTCATTTTTTAATTGATTTTTTTTTCTGTTGAGATGTTTGAGTTTCTTATATATTCTGGATATTTACTCCTGATGTATAAATAGTTTGGAAATATTTTCTCTTATTCTGTAGATTGTCTTTTCACTTTGTTGACAGTCTCTTCAATAAATGGTACCCGGAAAACTGGATATCTATATGCAGAATAATGAAATTAGACCCTGATCTCTCATCATATACAAAAATAGAATTAAACCCAATTAAAGACAAATCTAAGACCCCAAACTATGAAACTACTACAAGAAAACACTGGGGAAACTCTCCAGGACATCAGTCTGGGCAAAGATTTCTTGAGTAATATCCCACAAGTACAGGCAATCAAAGCAAAAAGGGACAAACGGGATTACATTAAGTTAAAAAGCTTCTGCATAGTATTCCATGGTGTATATGTGCCACATTTTCTTTATCTAGTCTATCATTGATGGGCATTTAGGTTGATTTCATGTCTTTGCTATTGTGAATAGTATTGCAGTGATCATATGTGTACATGTGTCTTTATAATAGAATGATTTATATTCCTTTGGGTGTATACCTAGTAATGGAATTGTTGTGTCAAATGATATTTCTGTCTTTAGGTCTTTGAGGAATCACATTGTCTTCTGCAATGGTTGAATTAATTTACACTCCCATCAACAGCATATAAGTGTTCCTTTTTCTCCACAACCTCATCAGCATCTGTTATTTTTTTACTTTTTAATAATAACCATTGTGACTGGTGTGAGATGGTATCTCATTGTGGTTTTGGTTGGCATTTCTCTAATGATCAGTGATGCTGACCTTTCTTTTCATGATGGTTGGCTGCATGTATGTCTTCCTTTGAAAAGTGTCTGTTCATGTCTTTTGCCCACTATTTATAAGATTGTTTGTGTTTTTTATTTTTTGTAAATTTAAGTTCCTTATAGATGCTGCATATTAGACCTTTATTGGATACATAGTTGGCAAGAATTTTCTCCCATTCTGTAGGTTGTCTGTATGCACCATGGAATACTATGCCCTCATAAAAAAAGATCATGTCCTTTGCAGGGACATAGATGGAACTGGAGGCCATTATCCTTAGCAAACTAACAAAGGAACAGAAAACCAAATACTGCATGGTTTGTTTTATAAGTTTGGCTTATAAATGGGAGCTAAATGATGAGAACACGTGGACACATAAAGGGGAGCAACACATACCGGGGCCTATCAGATGGTGAAGGGTGAGAGAAGGGAGAGGATCAGGAAAAATGGCTACTAGGCTTAATATAGGGGTGAGGGAATAATCTGTACAACAAACCCCTATGACATAAGTTTACCGTTGTAACAAATCTGCATGTATACCCCTGAACTTAAAAGTTAAATAAATAAATAAGCCAAAAAAAAAAAAAAGCTTCTGCACAGCAAAGGAAACAATCGACACAGTGAAGAGGCAACCTATATTTTCCAACTACCTGTCTGACAAGCGATGAATAACCAGCATATATAAGAAACTCAAACAACTCTACAGGAAAAAAAATCTAATAATCCATTTTTAAAATAGTCAAAAGATCTGAATAGACATTTGTCAGAAGAAGTCATACAAATGGCAGACAGACAAAGGAAAAGGTGCTCAACATCACTGATCATCAGAGAAATGCACATCAAAGCTACGATGATATTATTTCACCCCAGTTAAAATGGCTTTTACCCAAAGGTTAGGCAATACCAAATGCTGGCGAGGATGTGGAGTAAAGGGAACACTCATTCACTGTTGGTGAGAATGTAAATTAGTACTGCCACTAAGGAGAGCCATTTGGAGATTCCTCAAAAAACTAAATAGAGCTACCATAAGATTCTGCAATCCCACTATTACTCAAATAAAAGGAAGCCAATATATTGCAGAGCTATCTGCACTTCTATGTTTATTGAAGCACTTCCATAATAGCCAAGATTTGGAGGCAACCTAAGTGTTCATCAGTAGAAGAATGAATAAGGAAAATGTGGTACATACACACAACCAGATACTATTCAGCCATAAAAAGAATGAGATCCTGTCATTTGCAGAAACATGGATTAACCTGGAGGTCATTTTGTTACATGAAATAAGCCCGGCACAGAAAGACAAACTTCACATGTTCTCACTTATTGATGGAAGTTAAAAATTAAAATAATTGAACTCAAGGAGGTAGAGTAGAAGGATGGTTACCAAAAGCTGGGAAATATAGTGGGATGGGGAGGGGAGAAGAAGGGATAGTTAATGGGTACAAGAAAATAGAAAGAATGAATAAAGAACTAGTATATGCCAGCACATCAGGGTGACTAGTAAAAAAAAAAAAAATTATACATTTTCTAAAAACAAAAGAGTATAATTGGATTGTTTATAACACAAAGGATAAATATTTGAGGTGATGGATATCCCATTTACCCTGATGTGATTATTACACATTCCATGCCTGTATCAAAATATCTCATGTAACCCATAAATATGTATATAACTACTATGTATCCACAAAAATAAAAAATAAAATAGAAAAACAGAGATGGAAAATATTTTTGAAATAATAAAGAATACAAACTCTAATAAATATGATTGAAATTAGTAACAAGCATAAGCACTTCTACAAAAATTGGAAGGAAAAATGAATTTAATAAGAGCTGTGTTAGTTCTGTGCTATTGTAGTTTACTTTAAAACTAAATGCAGTCGTGTGCTGCATAGCGACATTCCGGTCAACGATAGAATGTGTAGACAACAGTGGCCCCATAAGATCATAAGGGAGCTGAAAAATTCCTGCTGATTAGTGATATCTTGATGATTCTGACCCTGTCTAGGCTTAGGATAATGTGTGTATTTGTGTCTTCATTTTTAGCAAAAATATTTAAAAAGTAAAAAAAAAAAAAAAATTTAAAAAAACAGGAAAAAGTGTTCAGAATAAGGATATAAAGAAAAGGAATTTTGTACAACTGTACAATATGTTTTTCTTTTAAGCTAATTATTGTTATAAAAGATTTAGAAAGTTTAAAAATTTAAAAGTTTATTAAGTAAAAAAGTTACAGTAAGCCAAGTTTATTATTGAGGAAAGAATTTGTAAATAAATTTAGTGTAGCCTAAGTGCACAGTGATTATAAAGTCTACAGTAATAGCATTGTCCTCAGCCTTCACATTTACTCATAACTCACTCACTGAGTCACTCAGAGCAACATCCAGTTGTGCAAGCTCCATCCATGGTAAGTGCTCTATACAGATGTACCATTTTAAAATTTTTATACCATATTTTTACTGTACCTTTTCCATGTTCAGATATATTTTGGTACAGAAATGCTTACCATTGTGTTGCAATTGCCTACAGCATTCAGCACAACAACATGCTGTACAGGTTTGTAGCCTAGGAGCGATAGGCTATACTTTATAGCTTAGGTACGTAATAGGCTATAGCATTCACATTTATGTAAATACAGGCTCTGATGTTTCCACAACAAAATCACCTAATGACACATTTCTCAGAATCTATCCCCACCATTAAGTGACACATGACCCTATGTTTAAGACACATATTAATGAATAAAAGAATCTTTTACATAACACCACAGGAGAAAGAAGTTTCTTTCTGTATGTTAATAATCAGATTATGCCCAGCTTTGTCAGTAGCTAAAAGGCCTCCATATATTTTCCTCCTGAATTATTGTAATCCCCAGCTCTGTACCTTCTCTTTTTAAGAAGTGTCACTTTTACTTGAATCATATTGTCATTTTTACTTAGATCTCTATTTACCTGTCTACCTAAGCAGAAATGTCAAGTGACCTTGAGAAGTAATCAATGAGAAGTTGTCTAACAGAGAACATTTTAATTCTGTCAATCCATAGACACTAAGGGCTGTCATGGTATCCATTTGAATTTATTTCTTATGTTTTATCCTCAAGTTTTTTTCCACTGGTCTAAAACTGTGAGTTCTCCCAGAAGATAAGAATTAATAAATTTAATAGTTGGACTAGTGGATCCCTCGTCAACTGTTGAATAAATTAAAGCTGTAAAACAAATTAAAAACAAATTGCTAAGTGTTCAGCCACTTCCACTGCTACCCAGTTTAGTATTTTTTTTAAACGTACACCTTTGTTTCATTTTCTCTAAAATATTAAAGTCACAATTGTGGAAATAGGGGTACATATGTAAACCTTCCCCTTAGAACTCATTTTAGTATGCTGACCTGTGGAAAACACAATACTGCAGTATTTCCAAACCCTCACTAAAACCTCATGCTTTTAGCGATTTGTATTGATAAGATCAGAATTAAACCTTCTTATGGAACACTTTGTGATCAAGAGCCTATGTTTCTGAGAATACTCATTTGCAGCTTGATGACAATCTGTTGTTATAAATCAGTCATCAATTAAGATGTCTGCTAAGAATCAAATCTGCATACTTGTCCTTATCTTAGACCAAACTCACTAGCCACAATCACCAAATTTCAGTGTCTTTTGTCTTAAAAAATATCCTCAGGTATGGTATAATTTTTAAAAAATTACCAATTCTAATTAGACAAGAATCATCTCAATTGTATTCCTCCTAACTGAAATACTTTACAGCACACTAAACCCTTGAGGTCTCATATTACTGTTTTGGGGGGCAGTTCATTATGATAGGGAATTTACTTTTGTAAAACAAATCCCACATTGGAATATCATGTTTTTATAATGCTACCTTCAATTCTCCCCAGTGGCAAACTAACAAATTAGATAGGATGATATTCCAAGTTAGATTGGCTTACTGTTAAAACTAGTGGTCATCTCATAAAAGCAGTGCCTCTGTTAGGAAAAAGAATATAATTTTGAATGCGTGAATGCACACAGATTTCATTTATCTCTTGTTCCTTATTATACAGTGGTATTCATGGAAATCAGTAACTATGTAATGTCAGTTTATTCTGCTTCTTTCCCTCTCATAAACTGAAATGCTCTAACATGGCCAAAACAGCGTTAGGTCTTCCACTTTACATGCATTAGTCATGTAGGAAGTTAATCATCTGACTATAAATGAAAGCTTGCACCATTTTCAATAAGGCAATATTTACTTTCTTTTTATCCTAAGAGACAGAAAGCCTAATTAGTGGAGGAAATTAACATTGACACGCCTTGAGATCTATTTTTAAGCAAAATGTTTTCTGTTGTAACTTCTCAGAGCAGAAATGTCCACCTTTTAATGATAAGGTAGTAAATGCACCCCTCACTTAAGACCTTCTGAGCAGGGAGGAGGTTATGATTCATGAGCGAAAAGAGAAGAAATTCACATTTCTCTTTCACATTCACAGTTAGTACTATAATCTTCTCCCCATATTTCATTGTAATTTAGAAAGAGGTGGAGGGAGGGCATGAGAGTTTCCAGTTTTGATTCCCTTTCTTTCTTGGACCCTCCAATTTGAAATTCTGGAAAGCCCTGGGCAAAGAATATTGTCAACCACTGTTAGCATGAAAATGACTATCTAGCTTGCTTATTGCCTATAGACTGAACCCATGGGACAATACCTATATCCACACTGCAGTTTTACTTGTAAGTCACTGAATAGCAAGAAGGTGATCAAGAGATTCAAACTCTGTTAGCTGGAAAACTGCTGGGTAATTATGTTTTAAAAATTCTCTTATAGATGTAAGACATCACTAGAATTTAAGATCATACTTTTCTAGTAGAAAAGAATACTAAAAATGATTCATGACAAAGTAGTGAATAGACTATTTGAAGGATTTTCCATTCTAAAATGTCTAAGCATAAACCTTTACCTTGCTTCTTTAGACCAAATCCATTAAAATGACAGAAGAATAAATCTGTGGTAACACAGAAATGCTGCTGTCAAGAAACCTAAACTGGAAAAAATCCTGGAAAGTAGAAAACAAGTTGTAACAGATCAACCGTGAAACCCAACATAGTTGAAGAGAAAGAGAGGATCTCTGCAAAAGTGAATTTTCCAGCAAAACCAAAGAGTAACCTCAAGATCAAGAACCATGGATCTTGAAGTAGCAGTGAGCCATCTACCAGTAGACATCATAATTCATTTAAAGACTGTAGAATATTTTTTTAGTCTTCCCAATCTTAGTTTCTGGTTCCAATGTTTGCTGCCAAAAGTAAGCCATGACTAGAGCTCTCTAAATAGTAACATTGGCTGAAATACATTCTCAGAATTAACAGTGAGAATCAGAAGAAAAGCAGGCAATCACCAGGATGAGCAAGGCACCAGCAAGAGGGCAAACTCTCTGGGCCTCGAAAAACCAGCAACATTTTTGGTACCCACAAGCTGGAGACAGCACTTTCTGTGACATTCCTTATCCGAGGAGTAGAGGTTTTCATTTATGTTAGAAGGATTATAAGCAGTTAACAGCATTATAAATATGACTATACTAAAGATTACTGAGAATTTGAGGAAAATCAACACCATTCTGAACAAACCAACTATTCACCAATGAAAATGTTGATGCCAAAGGTATAAGAAAACTTTAAAATGAGTAATGTTAATAACCTCAGAAAAATTCAAAGGAATAAAATATCCGTAAAATAAAAACATGCAGCCATGAAATAAGGTAAATTTCTTTGAATATATATATTTTTAATTTGATTTTGGAATTGTGTACTATACATGGTTGTAAAAAATTAAAGTATAATAATCAAACATCAAAAAAAAAGAAAAAGGAAGTAATTAAATCCTTGTAATTAAAAGTATGAAGATGAAAAGTTTTTAAAAACTCAGTAGCAGGGCTGAATTACAGGATGTTTCTTGCTATTTTCCTATTGTCTTTCATGTTGAATAAAACTTCATCTTAAGGCTATAAATGGTGGTTCTTCAACCAGTTCCAGGCTCTTTCCTCATAGTCAAAAGACAAGTGCGGCTGTCACAGGTCTCAGATTCTTTCCACAAATATCAAGCAACAATCAGGTATCTCTTTAGGTAGCTGCCGCATAACCACGAGGGTTCATTCTTTCATAAGCCTGAGCCATTCAGGACCCTGTCTTACCATGGTGATAGGAGTAGCGTCAAGCTCACAAAAAATCTTAAAAGAGAATGGTAGCAAGGTGAATTCCCCATGGAAAATCAGTTGGTAGGAAAATGGTGAATGGATACGGTGAGTCAATTAACTACACAAATCAGTTAAAAAAATCAGAATATAGATGATCTGAAAATTAATTTAACATGGTTAACAGTCATTTATTTTTTCAAAACAATATATTTTTAAGTCAAATTATGTTCAAGACCCTGGGTCTTGTGAACTTTATCGAGTTGAGAAACTGATAATAATATTTTGTCACTAATTTACAGTACCAAAAATTATATTTAGTTATAAATTTTTGAAGTACATAATGAAGAATAATGTTGGTATCAGCCCAAAGGAAACACAATGTTTTCAAAACCTCAAATCTGTTGGCTAGATATGCCAATAGCCACTGATTTTTTTCTTTTTTAAAGATTTAAAAATTTGTGCTAGTCATGTTGCACTAAAATTGGGAATATTACGATGTTAGTGCATAAATCTGGCCAAAGCTAATTTCCTCTTATAAGTGACAATCCTCATGGCCAGTAATCATATCCATACAAGGAAAAGAAAATGATATATTTAACAGGTGATTTTAGCAGTGTGTGGTTCCTTCATGATGAGGTTAAGGCCGTTTCATAGATGGATGAACATCATTTTGAAGGTCACTGATCAGAGATGAACAATTCAATGCATCTCCAAATCATAAAACAGAGTTGCTTTACCAATATTACATTGCTGCTTCTAATTACTGTCCCTCCCATCCCCTGCTACAGCCACATTTCAGCTTATTCACAATGAAGAATGTTGATGTAGTTTCAACCTTAGTGAAGAGCTCCAGGTATTTAAAACACAGTGTACTTTTTTTCCTCTATGATAGTTTTAGGAACAAATTGGCATAAGTAAAGGTTAAGCATAAGTTTATTTTATGATGACCAGTAGGAAATGAGGACAAAAATTTGATCTTTGGAAAACTGAGAATTTAATATTCTCAGTTAAGCTTCTGTTAAGCTTTGACTATATATTTGAGTAAGGAAATATTCTAAAATATCATTTTAATTTCCTCTCCGAGTAGTATTTTGGCAAGTACTCAGAATGCAAGGTTTTGCAAGAATTTCTCAAATGGTGTGATTTTTGTCTAACGATTAAGAGAACTATATTAAACAAACTTTGACAGGCTTTAGAGACTGCTGGTATATCTTATCACCATTTACTCTTAGGCACTACAGTGAATTACACTTTATAGAAAAAATTCTGGTCAGTAAAATAATCAAAAATAAGCTTTGTGATTTTTATTCAAATAATAACGTAACATTCAGTTCTCAATGTTTCTGAACATAAACATATCGAGAAATTTTGATTCTATCTTTCATAATATACAGTACAGGGATCTAGATTTGAATTGATCACCATTTTTTTGGCAAAGATCTTCAAGAAGCTGTCACTTTCTCACTTGTAGATCAATAAATGTGTGTGTTAACTAGTGGATGTGGAAAGTTCTAGACACTTAGGTATGTCTGAAATTCAATACTTGTAAATTGATTTCGACTCTACCTATCACTGTGTCATAATACCCTATATCAACTTATGTCACTAGAGAATGGCTTCAAATAACCCAGCTTGGACAGTGTCCTCATTTCTATCATGCTGAGGCATGATGTTTGTTAATTCGAGTTACAGATGAAAAATGAGATATAAAAGAGTGCATGTTTTGAGATTCAATATTGTTAGAAAAACCAAAGTTTACCTTTTATATTAGAGGGTAATTTAGATTTAGTGAAGAGCAGATGTAATTACACAGCTAGATCAGTTTTCACAAAGGAGCAACCCAAACCCTTATCAAGACATAAAACATTTCCACAATACCAAGTCATTTCCTAATCTATTTCATCACTCTCTATCTTTCCACACGTCCTTTCCCAATCTATTTCATCACTCTCTATCTTGCTTATTTGATCTGTTTATCTACCATTAGCCAGTGCCTCACAGTCTAAATTATTTAGATTGATACTGTCTTGGAGTTAGGTAGTGTACCTTCTCCAAATTAGTTCTTACCTTTAAATACTTTCAGGCAATGTTAGGCCCTTTGCATTTTCTTTTAAATATTCTAATAACCTTGCAAAATGCCATTTAAAAAAAACTTCCTGAGAATTTGACTGTGATTGCATTTACTCTATAGCTCAGTTTGGGGAGAATTGATTTTTTAGCAATATTGAATGTTCCAAGCAGAAACATGGCATACCTTTCCATTTATTTAGGCCTCATAAAGTTGCTTTCAGCAATGTCTTATTTTTTCAGCAAAATAACTTACATATCTCTTAAATGCATTATTAAATTTTTTTATTGTAAATTATATTTTTAAAAATTTCAAGTTGTTCAGGAAGAACGTGTAGAAACACAGTTGAATTTTGTGCATTGTTTTTGTTTAAACAGCAAATAAGTATTCCCTTTTTTCCACATCCTTGCTAACATCTGTTGTTTTTGGCTTTTTAATAAAAGCCATTCTGAGTGCTATAAAATGGTATCTCATTTTTTTAAATTAGCATTTATCTGATCATTAGTGATGTTGACCTTTTTTTCATGTTTGTTGGATACTTGCATGTCTTCTTCTGAAAAACGTCTGTTCATGTCCTTTGCCATTTTTTTTAAATGGGGATTTTTTTTTTTTCTTGTTGAGCTGCTTGAGTTTCTTATAGATTCTGGATATTGGTCATTTGTCTGATGTATAGTTTGCAAATATTTTTTCCCATTTTGTAGGTTTCCTGTTTTCTGTGTTATTGGTGTCCTTTGCTGTGCAGAAACATTTTTGGTTTAATTAAATCCCATTTGCTTATTTTGTGTGTGTGTGTGTGTGTGTGTATATGTATATACACACACACCTTGGAATACTACTCAGCCATAACAAAGAACGAAATCATATCCTTTGCAGCTCATGGATGGAATGGAGGTCATTATCCTAATTGAAATAACTTAGAAACAGAAAGTCAAATAGCACATTTTCTTGTTTATAAGTGGGAACTAAACACTAACGATAGGTACACATGGACATACAGAGTGGTACAATAGGCATTAGAAACAATACGTGGGAGACTGGGAAGGGGATGAGAGTTGAAAAACTATCTATTGGGTACAGTGTTCACTGGGTGATGGGTGTGCTAAAAGCCTCTACTTCACCACTACACACTACATGCATATAAGAAGTCTGCATTTATACTTATTATATGTATAGAATGTTTTTTAAAGGTGAAAAAAATCAGCCACATTTCTTTATGGCCACAATTCAGGTACTTCACTGGTCTCTGTCACTAAAAAGAGCTCACTATTTTCTAAATAATATAATACCATCAGGTACTCTATTACTTCATTTACATTTTATCAATAAGTCGTTATATAAAACAATAGAAGACAAAACAGTAAGTTACTTATGGGATCATGTTATATGCAGTCTGTTACTCTACATTCACCTTTTTAACAGGAAACTGTTCATCTAAATTGGATATTTCCTTTTTTAGTCAACAAAGTAATCAGAATTCATGTCAGCATACCTGTACAAGATGCAATTTAAATTGAAACAACAAATAACATAATCTTGAGAAGCTGAAATCCTTTAATTTTTCAGAATTTTTTTCTGTTAACATAGTTCACTGTATTATGCTGTATTATTTAGAATCAAAACACCAACCTGTCATATTGTTTTTCATTTTTATATTTATAATATAATGCATCATCTAATTTTGAATATAATCTTGAATATACTCCAAATATGAGAAAAGACACTTAGAGATAGCAATAATCATGACTAAAATTTGGTCATACAAATTCAGAAAACTTATTCTGAAATGATATAAACATGTATACATTAAGCCACATTGTTTTTACCTCTGAAAAACCTCCTGATAAACACCACTGGCCAAGGGTAGCAATTCATAACTTCATTCCTATTTGCAAGTCATGACGTATACCACATTAAGCAGACTATGCATATATATATACACATACATACATATATATATATATAAAGCAGACTGTTAAAAATAATAATCAACATGTCCACTGCTGCTCTTAAGAAGTGTTCTCAGATGTAATTTTGACTAAAAAGAATTCAATTCATATTCTATATGCACCCATAGCAAAAAGTGCTGAAGTATATGAGGTATACACACACACACACACACACACACACACACATACATCCTTATTACATACACCTAATTTAAAATGTATATATAATTATTGATGGACTAATAAAGAAATATTTCTCTATGATACAACTTATAGAACTAGTTATGCCAAAAGTATTTAAGGAAATAAGAAAACTAAGGTGTAGTGGGGTACAATTTCTTGGTAATTTTTTGGCAAGAAAGGCTGTGGTGGAAGTCTCCTGAGTATCACATTATATCCCCAGAGAGTGCTACTATATTCCTAAAGTGTTTAAATTAAAAATGCATTCCTAAAAAGTATATTTTTCCCTAAAATAAAGTCCTTAAAAATTGCTAAATAACCATGTCCGAACAAAATTAAGTTACATCTTGAGTTTATATGATAAGCTATCACATCTTGCTTCTGTTGAGTCTTACATTGCCCAAGAATCATTAGTCCAGTTCACATGGAAAAAGACATATTTTTATTTACTTGGATTCAAAAGATCCTTTAATGTTATAAACAAGTAACACACTCAAAAATAAAGCTTAATATGCAGATTTGATAGTCCTAGCCATTTTTCCCTTTAACTTTAATATTAATTGCTTTCTGAATGTATCATTACTTTTAAGATAGAAACATATAATTTCAAATATTTAGACACAGGAGACACATTCATCTTATGTGCTTCCACAGATATAAATTAGATATATGCTTACCATAACAGATTGTAATTGCCATTTTATTTGTCTAACAACTCAAGAGACTACAAGTTCTGTGGAGACAAAGATCATAACTCTTTTAATCACTATTGTAGCTACAGTGCTGGTGTTATATAGCTGGTGTATAACTGGTAATCAATACAATTTTGTTGAATTTTTATTCAGTCATTAAACAAATACTTATCAGACACCTTCTATGAGCAGTATGCTTGGCAGTAAAGATTCTGACATGAACATAACTAAGAAGTTTAAACTCACAGGAAAAATAAAATACCGTGTAGCAAGTGTAATGATAAAAAGCACATTATTTATCAAAGTAATAAAGAAGAAAGAGGACTTAATTATTTCTGGCATAATTTGTGAAAGACTCCTGAAAGAGGTCACACCTGAGCCAGATTTTCAAAGAAGAATGGGCTTTTGCCAGGAAGATCAGTGGGGAAATTTGACAAAATTCTAAATGGTGCAGTATTTGAAAGGCAACTGGATATGATGGTAAAAATTGACAAAACCCAT
Organism: Trachypithecus francoisi; assembly: GCF_009764315.1. Lineage (NCBI taxonomy): Eukaryota > Metazoa > Chordata > Mammalia > Primates > Cercopithecidae > Trachypithecus > Trachypithecus francoisi. The sequence continues at coordinate 61,523,280 of NW_022681458.1, forward strand.
ATCCCTAAAACATAAAATAAATTAGTTCTTAAAATATGTGGCAGTTCTTAGTCCACAAAGAGTGAATTACCACTCCAAAAATTTTATCAACATCGCCTTCATACTGTTATTGCTTGAACCTATGTTCCCATAGAATTTTATATTATCACGATTAGAACTCCATTCTAATTTAATCAGTATGTCCCACTTATCAGCAGAAGATAAAGAATTAAGTCACTTTCCTTTTATTCAAATTAAAGGATTCTGAGGTTCTAGTCTATCTCTTCAGAATCTTCTCCTTATTGATTGCTTTAAGCCCCTCAGGGACAGTTTGCTTTTCTTTTAATTTTCTTTCTTTTTCTTTTATATATATATATACACACACATATATATGTGTATGTATATATCTTTTTCTTATATATGTAAATATACATATATACATATATATATATATATGGGGGGAGAGAGAGAGAGGTCTCTATCTGTCACCCAAGCTGGAGTGCAGTGGCGTGATCATGGCTCACTGCAGCCTTAAACTCCTGGACTCAAGGATCCTCCCATCTCCACCTCGCTAGTAGCTGGGACTACAGACATGCACCTCCATGCATGGCTAATTTTAATTTGTTTTTTGTAGTGACAGGGTCTTGCTATATTGCCCAGGTTGGTCTTGAACTCCTGGCCTCAAGTGATCCTCCCACCTCAGCTTCCCAAAATGCTGGGATCAGAGGGTGAGCGACTGTGCCTGGTCCAGGGATAGGTTCTTAGTCCAAAAGGTCTCGGGAAAGCAGGCTGCAATACTGTGGTTGCTTCCATAGGACTGATGTTGTAACCTGGGCAGTCTTCCCAAGAAAATATAGTGCAGGAAGGTCAGGTGTTTCCTAGGGGACCATGTATAGTAACTTGGTACACACTGAGCCCAATTCTTGGTGAGCCAGCTTCCAGGTACAATTTATGTCCTAGTATAGATGGTGTTTCTTGCCTCCCCATCTGGTCCTGGGTGAAGGAATAAAAAAGATGATTTCATGCTTAATTCTCATGATTCCATGCCACCTTCTTCTTGAGCTCCTAACATGAAAGTTACTTAATAATACATATCTATTTATATACACAAATATCCACACAGCCTTTAAAAAAAAAAATTAAATCAAACCCAGATCTAGAAGGGCTGCCTGTTTCAGCCACATGTTATACCATGAATTACATCTTTGTGTAGTTTCCAAGAGTGTTAAAAGTTCTTGCCTCTTACAGCCACACCAGTGATCACCATTTCCTGTCCTTGGGTGAGTGATATTTCTATCTATAAAAATCCTAAATTCAACTTGTCCTACACAATGCTTAAACTTCTTTCTTAAAATATAACTCTTCTTGTGCCAATTAAAAATTTGTGTTAGTCCTCTACTGCATGTCAAATTGTGGCCACACGTTCCAGTTTTGAGTCTTCCTACTCATATCACAGCATAACACTTCCTGTAACCATAGCCTCACATATTCTTTTTATTTATTTATTTATTTATTTATTTATTTTTATTATACTTTAAGTTCTAGGGTACATGTGCATAACGTGCAGGTTTGTTACATATGTATACTTGTGCCATGTTGGTGTGCTGCACCCATCAACTCGTCAGCACCCATCAATCCATCATTTATATCAGGTATAACTCCCCAATGCAATCCCTCCCCCCTCCCCCCTCCCCATGATAGGCCCCAGTGTGTGATGTTCCCCTTCCTGAGTCCAAGTGATCTCATTGTTCAGTTCCCACCTATGAGTGAGAACATGCGGTGTTTGGTTTTCTCTTCTTGTGATAGTTTGCTAAGAATGATGGTTTCCAGCTGCATCCATGTCCCTACAAAGGACGCAAATTCATCCTTTTTTATGGCTACATAATATTCCATGGTGTATATGTGCCACATTTTCTTAATCCAGTCTGTCACAGATGGACATTTGGGTTGATTCCAAGTCTTTGCTATTGTGAATAGTGCCGCAATAAACATACGTGTGCATGTGTCTTTGTAGTAGAATAATTTATAATCCTTTGGGTATATACCCAGTAGTGGGATGGCTGGGTCATATGGTACATCTAGTTCTAGATCCTTGAGGAATTGCCATACTGTTTTCCATAATGGTTGAACTAGTTTACAATCCCACCAACAGTGTAAAAGTGTTCCTGTTTCTCCACATCCTCTCCAACACCTATTGTTTCCTGATTTTTTAATGATTGCCATTCTAACTGGTGTGAGATGGTATCTCATTGTGGTTTTGATTTGCATTTCTCTGATGGCAAGTGATGATGAACATTTTTTCATGTGTCTGTTGGCTGTATGAATGTCTTCTTTTGAGAAATGTCTGTTCATATCCTTTGCCCACTTTTTGATGGGGTTGTTTGTTTTTTTCTTGTATATTTGTTTGAGTTCTTTGTAGATTCTGGATATTAGCCCTTTGTCAGATGAGTAGATTGCAAAATTTTGTCCCATTCTGTAGGTTGCCTGTTCACTCTGATGGTAGTTTCTTTTGCTGTGTAGAAGCTCTTTAGTTTAATTAGATCCCATGTGTCAATTTTGGCTTTTGCGGCTGTTGCTTTTGGTGTTTTAGACATGAAGTCCTTGCCCATGCCTATGTCCTGAATGGTACTACCTAGATTTTCTTCTAGGGTTTTTATGGTATTAGGTCTAACATTTAAGTCTCTAATCCATCTTGAATTAATCTTCGTATAAGGGGTAAGGAAAGGATCAAGTTTCAGCTTTCTACTTATGGCTAGCCGGCTGGGCGCGGTGGCTCAAGCCTGTAATCCCAGCACTTTGGGAGGCCAAGACGGGCGGATCACGAGGTCAGGAGATCGAGACCATCCTGGCTAACACGGTGAAACCCCGTCTCTACTAAAAAAAATACAAAAAACTAGCCGGGCGAGGTGGTGGGCGCCTGTAGTCCCAGCTACTCAGGAGGCTGAGGCAGGAGAATGGCGTAAACCTGGGAGGTGGAGCTTGCAGTGAGCTGAGATCCAGCCACTGCACTCCAGCCCGGGCGACAGAGCAAGACTCCGTCTCAAAAAAAAAAAAAAAAAAAGTAGAGAGCAGCCCTCACCAGACACTAAACCTGCTGGTGCCTTGATAGTGGACTTACCAGCCTCCAGAACTGTGAGAAAATAAATTTCTCTTATTTACAAATTACCCAGTCTGTAGTATTTTGTAATAGCAGCACAAATGGACTAAGAACGCATGTCTGCCAGAGAGTTGTTGGGCTTTAGAGCTTTAACAAAATTTGAAACTGCCTTACCACAATTTTCCAGATGAGATTAAAGTGATTTGCTCCAGGCTACAGTTTGAGCAGGTAGTACTGGCAAAAAATAAAACTGGTAAAAACAGAACCTAGGTGTGCTGGCTGGTAGCACAGTTATCATATCATACTCCAATATCAATTGCCTAAAATTTTATTATGCTGGTCCACAACCTATCCCAGAGCCCTCTATGTTCCACTCAAGTCCCATAGTTCTCTGCATGAATGATCATTGTCATATTTATCACACTCTTCTGGAATTATTTGTTAGTGTGTCTACTTGCTCTCTAAATTAAAAACACCCTCTGGAGCAGGCATCATGAGTTATTCATCGTTCTATCCCTTTCCTATCCTCCCTCCCACTTATATTCTCAGAGAACACTCAGCATATTGTAGATGGTTAATAAGTTTTTGTTAAATGAATTAACTTCACATAGAAGAATATAACCTCATGATTATATTTTAGTGTTGCTGATGGAAGGATATTAAACATTTTTACGGTGTTGATTTTTACCCCAATAGTCCCCAAGCCATTGACTAAAATCATTAATACATTATTATCATCATAGTCTCAGGGCTAGTGAAAGTCATCTGATTCAGTTCCTACATTCATGTAGTCATTTTTATCATCAGAGTCAACTAAGTACCAGAGAAGTTACATTGCCCAAGGTTACAAGATCAGTAAGTGAAAGGGAGGAGACAAGGCACAGGTGTCCTTCTTCTTAGGGCTATTTAGTGTCATTATTGTTGCTTTCAGTACATCACATTGCCAAAACTTTAGTGTAATGATGTATTTCACTTTTATATTTAATATGCTCAAAGTCTAAAATGTGCTATGCTATTTTAAAATATTGACTTTGATATATCTTTGGGTGAAAATGCAAAGGTTTTCACAAGTTTGATATTGTATTTGAGCAACAGCAAGTGTGTCAAAATTTATTCTCAAGATTGAACTTGAGTTTTTCTATTTCTAGGGATTGATACTCATAATACATCTTTAGTGTCCCTCCAGGGCAGCTTAGATAGTCTACTTTTGGTTTATAATGGAAAAAAATAGAGGTTAAAATAAAGGCCAGAGCAATTGTCAGAAAGCATTAGTTTTACTGCTATATAAACATATCCATTTATTTAAATTATGCTGGCTGTTAGCATCCACACTTTTGCTATATGCAACATAGTTAACACTATTTTCTTAGCACTTTACTCACTTGAAAATGAGAACATGTATTTTATATGATTAAATAAATTAGACAAGGCTAGGCTATGACATATAGTTCTTGTCTCCAAGATCTAAATGAAATCAGAGAAGTCTATTAAGAGGTAGATGGTAAGCATAAAGACCATCAGGTGCAGAGCTAAACATAATCTCATGTATTTCACATAGATATTTCATAGCATATGTATCAAATCTGTCTTGCATATTTATAGTAATCTTCATCTTTTTGTTACTAGTAGTCATGTAAGCCCTATTTCCCCTGGACATAAATTCACTTAACATAAATTTGTTGAATAAGAATGATTTTATATTTCTTCTTCAATTCAATGCAACCTACAGTGTGGTGAAAAATTTGGAAGTTGTCTGAACAATGAGAAATAGTTGGGTAAGTCAAACAGGATCAATTGGAGTTTGCATGTCAGGGTTATGCCCCTAATCTATTTAAAGAGTTAGGGCCTGGGATTCTATTTAAAATATATATTCTTATTTTCATACTTGACCTTATTTGATCCTCTCCCAAACCTCATAAGTTAAAAAACAAGAGCAGGTTTTCTTATTTCTAGATGATGAAAATTAGGCTCAGGAAAGTTCTACAACCTATCTAAATTCTCATAGCTACTAAATTACAAAATTGGAAAGTCAGAGGGAATAAAATCCAGGGAATTCTGCTTTGAAATTCTGGGCTCCTTTTACTTCACTGCCTTCTCCTGTAGTTACAAGTGAATCAACCTGGGTTAGCGGGGATAGAAACAACACACATCTTAAGAGTTAAGCTGATGTTTTACAGATTTGTTTTAAAATTATTTTTTAAACCTAGTTTGGTTACTAAACAACTATACTCAAGACAGGTAATCACTTAAAACCTCAATCGTTTGATAAACGTATGAAATACCTGAACAGTAATTAGTTCTGTTACAAAACTACTTTGATGTGCTACGTTTAATGATTATATATTTTTTAATTTATAATTGTCTAATATCTACTTACCTATTGCTATGGGACAAAGAGACCTTTTTTGTTATATGTATACCTTCTAATCCTGCCTTTATATTGCTCTCTGAAAAGTTGATTAGGAACAAAATCCATTAAGATATATATTAAGGGAACTGTGGGAAAATAGGTCAGAAAACCAACATAGGAAGTTAAATGGGAAATAATTTTTTTAACATCTGTTCATTCTTTTTAAATTGTATACATTTCCTTTGCAAAAAAATTTTAGAAGTCAGTTAAAAACTTATACCAAGAAAAGACTTACTGTGAATAAGTCAATACCTTCTTGCATACACCACTGCTCTCTCATAACAAACCTGCCCTCCAAATAATGATATTACGTAGACCACCACTATATTTGTATTTGTTTAGTGCTTTAAAAATGTTTTCTCATAAATTATCTTTTTTTGTTTTTTTGAGATGGAGTCTCACTCATCACCCAGGCTGTAGTCGAATGGCATGATCTCAGCTCACTGCAACCTCTGCCTCCTGGGCTCAAGTGATTCTCCTGCCTCAGCCTCCTGAATAGCTGGGTTTACAGGTGCCCACCACAACTCCAACTAATTTTTGTATTTTCAGTAGAGACTGGATTTCACCATGTTGGCCAGGCTGGTCTTGAACTCCTGACCTCAGATGATCCACCCTCCTCGGCCTGCCAAAGTGCTGGGATTACAGGCATGAGCCACTGCATCTGGCCACCTTTTTGATCTCTTTATATTAGTTCGTGCATCCTTTTATGTCTACATACCTACTACATTTCACTGATCATCTCTTTGTCTAAAATGTAAGCTCAGGAGTTATTCTTGTATCCTAGAACCATGTTCAGTTTTGAGAATATAAAGAGTATAACATCTTAGCTAAGCAAGAAGATAAATATCCTGAACATCATGCAATTAATTTCATGAAAAATATGTCATAAATCATCCAGAATCTCCTCATTTTCTTATATCACAGAGACAAGAATTTCAGAAATGTAGTGATGTTATCATCATCCTTTGGTATTCAAAGTTGATTCTTTCTACCAATATCCTTATCTCTATCTGAGGTTGCACCTGAAAAATGTTTGAAACTCTTGGCCTCACACAGACCAAGTCCTTTAACTGTTAATGGCTGTCATTTAAGGATCTGTGCACCTCTATTTTTCATGCCAAGAGCTTTACTTAAACTTTTGAACTCTACATGCCAGGTTAGTTGATCTGCCGCTATTCTTCCTCCTTCATAGAGCTCAATTTCTCTGCTCAAAATTATGTAACTTTGTAATGTTTCTTCCATTCGTCTTCATCCATCCACACATTCCAGTATGTGTGACTCCCCTCACCATTACTCTAACCAAAATCTGCTTTATGGAATTAGTATTATAAATATTACTTAAATTCTTTTGTAAATGTAAGGCACCTTACCCCAAGTGTTGTAACAGCATAGTAACTCTAATTCTGGAATGAAAGATTCTTAAAGATATTTAAGGCATCAAATGAAAAGGAAAAATTCATAAGAAGGTAGTGATGAAAAAAGTAAAGAGCTGAGAGCTTGGTTCTAGAGTACAAATTTGGTTGATTCCTTATCCAGATTAGAATCTGACCCTAAGAGCATTTTTCTCTCTTCTGATCCTCTGACAGACTTTCTAGAAAGATTAAGGGTGAGATATTTGACACTTTAAAGCCAAAAAGCGATATTTGGGTTAAGAAGAATGATATCAAACTCAGTACCAAACACAAAATATTTCAGCTCTTTTATTTCATTTAATGCTAGAAACATTCTGAAGAAGGAAATATACTCTTGGAAAAGAAAATATTGAGAACAGAGACATCCCTGGAAAAAAAGGTAATATAATTTTTAAAGTGCCTAATTCAAAACGATTCAAAAGGCACAGAACCCTTTTATCCCTTTACCATTTTGCCTACATTCTAAAATGAAATCTTGCCATTTTTATTGTACTTAGAACAAGTATTAGATATGTTATTAAAATGTCAACCTAGAAATAAAAATGGGTCAAAGGCACCACCTTGATTTTTATCATTTTATGCCTTGAAAATTACAAGTTAAAACATACAGTTAATAATCTTCCTAATGGACTGCAAAAATACCAGTTATGTATATATCCCTTCTGATATACACTCTGTGACAGAGTGTATCTTCTGGATATATACCATCCTACATATTCTTCTTACAATGTAACATCAACACTTCAGTCAAGAGGTGAAGTCTATTAAATATATCTCTTTTCTTTCTCTTTCCTTTTCCTCGTTCTCTGACTTCTCCCTTTTATCTTCAGCACTCGTGGAACCCAGCCAGCCACTCTGCTGTCAGCAAGTCCACACTAGCTCATGTGGAAAAACAACACGTAAAGTTCCACATGGAGAGAAACTAACTCCTCCATTCAATAGCTAGTCACAACAACCAAGGATAAGCAATCCTTCAGATGATTCCAGCTTCCAGCCTTTGGGTCTTCCAACTGAGGTCCCAGATATTCTGGAAGAGAGGTAGGCTGTCCCTTTTGTTCCCTATCCAAACTCTTAACTCACATGATCCATCAGGATAATAAATGGTTGTTTTCCTCAAATACGTTTTGCATAATTTGTTATAGAGCCAAAGTTAACAGAAACATTATCAAATCAGAAATAAGTACTTGGTGTTTTTGTTTTCTACTCTTGGCTTTTGTCATCAGTGCAATTTTTGATTATTATTTTTTTAAATAATGAAGCAGAGTATTATGTCATCTACTTCATTCCCTCCTTGATTCTGAATCTCCTAGTCAGGTTCAATACACTTCCAGAGGTAGCACATGGCACAACCATATTTCAAGACTAAATGCACAATTTAGAAACCACCTGGGAACATATTTTGTAACCCTATCTGTGTTAGTACCCAGATGTACAGACATTCAACTTACATCAACATACATTCAGGCCAGGTACGGTGGCTCACACCTGTAATCCTAGCACTTTGGGAGGCCAAGCCCAGAGGATCACTTGAGGTCAGGGGTTCAAGACCAGCCTGGCCAACATGATGAAACCCCGTCTCTACTAAAAATACAAAAATTAGCCGTGCATGGTGGCATGTGCCTGTAACCCCAACTGCTCCAGAGGCTGAGGCAAGAGAATTGCTTAAACCTCGGAGGCAGAGGTTACAGTGAGCCCAGATCATGCCATTGCACTCCAGCTTGGGCAACAGAGTGAGAATCCATCTCAAAAACAACAACAACAACAAAAATACATGAATTGAGTGTATGTGCAAAAGAAAAAAAGGGGAGGATTTATGTTAAGTAATTTGTACAAGGCACACACTATTAGTTTCTTAAAAATGTACAACAATCTTATTACATAGGGCATCACCACAGATGTGACTCAGAGAAGTTAAATAACTTTTAAGATCTAACTACCAGTTGTTGGTAGAGTCAAGATGCAATCTCATATCTGCATTATGACAAATATATGACTTTTGCACCTTACCTTGTTTCTTTAATGAGATAGCAATAGTAACAATTTCAGTATTTGTCACATAAACTCAATGAAATTCATGAAAGTTCCCTAGAACATAGTAAACAATAAATATTAAAAATTAATGTTTTTTTTTTCTACTTAGTGGTAGATACTGTAAAAAACAAAACATAGAAACACGTAGTCTTTACCTTCACTATATTTGTAATATAGTGTTGGGAATGTTAAGTTGGATCTATAGTGGGTTAGGTATGTATAAATACACAAATAACTGTAATTTATTATTTAATTGATAATTAAATCAATTATCGGAAAAAATAAATTATAATAAATGACTTGACAAGTATAAAAAAATGACTATATTCAGTTGAGATATCAAGAAATGTTTTATGAATACAATAATGCCAAAGATGAATCTCGATGGTTAAGATTTTATTTTAACAGAGAGGAAGAGATACTAATTTCATGTAGAAGGAACTGCATAATGAATGAATATGCAAACATTGGGAAATTTCTCTAAAAATTCTACAAAGTTTAGTATTCCTGGAGAAAAGAGCTCATTAAATTTTTAAGACGGAAAAATTGAATATGTTTGTAAGCTAGGGGAAGGAGTCAGTAAAAATTTTAAGAATAGAGACAGAAAAATGGCTATTCTAAAAACAGTAAGAATGGAATAGGTCAAGGAAGGTGGGAATGCAATTGTCCCTGAAAAGCAAGTGAAACACCTCATTCTCAGAGACTGTGGAAAACTGCGGTTATAGATTAGGTGACTGTGTATGAAATGGTAGGAAGTGGAGGAAGAATGTATATGACAACTTCAAGTCCTCAGTTTGACAGGAAAGAAGATTGTCTGAGTGGTGGAAAAGAAGAGGGCTTGAAGAGGATGCAGAAGGCTTAGAACGGTTTTGAAACTGAATAAAATAAGCAATTGAATAAGGATACATGCAAGGATTGAAAGTATTGTTCCCATGGTAAGTACTTATTGTTCATCTCCCACGTGTTAGGTTTTGAAATCACAATAATAAACAAAGTAGACACTGACTACACCTTCAAGACAAAGATTAGGTAAGTAAATGGAAAATTACCATTCATTGTGACTACTGTTCAGGAACACTGAATGGAAAGGTGTCATTTGAATATCAATAGGCATTAACCGAGCAAAGAGAGAAAGAGGAGTAAAGAATGTTGCAACACACAGCCTACTATATGCAAAGACCCACAATTACAGGAAGTCTGGTATATTCTATTTCACTGATTATAGTGCCTTCTGGAAGTTCAGAGAGATACAGTTGAGGTGAGGAGAGGAGAGGCTAAAGAATAAGAGGGGAGGGCCTGACTATGTTGGTCTTTATCTAGTACAGCAAGGAGTTTGGACTAAACTCCCAAGACATTAGAGAAACACTGTGTGGTTTTACACAGGAGAAAAATCAGCTCAAATCTACTTTTTGAAAGATGTCTCGGTTAAAGCTCTCCGTGGCAAAAAACCAGAATACTGCTAGAGCTGACTTAAGCAAAAAGAAGAAATTTATTAACTATATATTATACTGTTTTTCAACCTTTTCCATATCCTGGCACAGATGGAAAATGATAATATTTATACAGCACCCTGGGGAAAACAGACGAGGCTGCTTGTGGCAGGAGGCAAGCAGCCTGGGGACTCCAGCTGCCCTGAGGCTAGGGGGTCAACATCGCAGCATACATCTGCAACAGACCAGCTGGAGAGCTCAGAGCCACTACATGAAATTATAGACTCAGGGATAAATCATGCAAACAGAGACTGGCTGAGCCTCATGAGGCTAGGAACTCTAAAGCCATCAGAAGTCAGGTCTCTTTTCTCAGCCTCTCTCTCTCTGTCTGGGGCAATGTGGTTTTATCTCTGCTCCTTTTGGTATATAGATGCTTCCTTGTGCACGTGGCTGAATCTGCCTCATATCTCCCACGTGTGCAAGTTCTTCCAGTTGAAGTACCCAATAAAAAAAACCTAACGGTCCTTAATGTTAACTCCACATTCCCAAGAAAGAATCTGATTGAACCAGGAGTCTATTCTGTCTGCATCTTTTGTTATCAGTAAGAAAGATGCCCTATAATAAACATAGAGCCATGGAGGCCTGCCATGTGATTGGAGGTAATTTCCAAGAAGAGCTGCAGAAGTGGGCAGACTCCTGAGACCTCAGAAGAGTGCTCTGGCTACAATAGGAAGCATGTCTAAAGAAAAGGCTATATGGGATTCATGGAGATGTATTGAGAAGCTGTTCCAGCAAGCCAGGAAAAGTTCAGAATGGCCAAGGCAAGAGTAAGAGTATTAGTAATACAAGTACAGAGATTTGAGCAATAGTTTCAAGGCATATTAATAAGATCTGGAGTTTGATTATTTGAAGGCATAAGAAAGAAAAAGAGACAGATTTCTGGCTTGAACAACCAGGTGAAGGGGATGGCATCTTTCACTGATCAGGGACATGTGGGAAGAATAACAAGATTGACAGATAGAAGAGTTTCACCATTGGATTGATATGTCCAATAGGCAGCTGGTTAGGAGATACTGGAGCTCAGAAGCGCCATCTAAGAGGAATTTAAATTTGGGAGTTTTTAAAATAATGACTAAAGTTTTGGAGTGAAATTGTGCAGGTAGAGAGTTTAGGATGAGAATAAAAGCTGAGAAACAGTGGAAAGGACCCCAGGAAAAAAAACATAGTTTGAGGAGTGGTCAGAGTAGGAGAGGCCTCCAAAGCAGATTGAGAAAGAGTACCAATATGGGAGAAGAAAGCACAAGAAAGAAAGAAGAAACTGAAAGACAAAAGGAAGGATTTTTTCCTACACATAGGGAAAAACCAGTAGCGCCAAATGTTGCTAAGAAGTAAAATAGAATATAGAATAAAAAGAGCTCCATGGATTTAGCAATAAGTGCCTTGGCAAGGAAGCCTTCTAAATAGAGGAGTGAGTACAAAAGCCAAAATGAAAAGTATTTAAGAGTAAATGGGAGATAAAAAAGTAAAGCTTTAGCAAGAGTCATGAGAAATTTGGCTGTGAAAAGGCAGAGAGATATGCTAATAATGAGAGAGGGTTATAAATTGAGGGAGTGTTTTGTTTTGCTCTTAAATATGTCATATTAATTCCATACAATGGTGTATCTGGCAGGCATCTCCAAGCTAAAGAGTGGAGATGAAATGGTGGCAGTAACTCAGAAAGCATGCCAAATCTTTGCTACCTGTGCCTGCCTAAAAACGCAGAGGATAATGCTGAACTGCAGAATTTAGAAGTTCATTCTCTGGTCACTGAACGTGTCAGGTCAGTGAAGACTTCAAGGTGCCAACAGAGATCATGGTCAGGTGGACCCATATATGAACTCCACTAACACATTGAGGAGATCCTTGCTGGAAAGGAACAGGCTGTTCCTAAGCCAAAATATGGTGTTTCTCAGAAGAAAAAGATAACCCAAAAGGAACTGAAGAAGGAAAATGTAGGACAGGAAATACAAAGCACACAATTAATGCAAATTAAAAATAAATAAATAAAAGGGAAGGATAGGTGACAGTTGATAGGAAGTATGAGATAGAGAAGAGAGGGGTGTGGGTGTGGGTGTGTGTGTGTGTGTGTGTGTGTGTCCATGTTGTATTGCTTTTATAGAATGGGAGAGAACTAAGAATTTAGGATTATGCCCAGGACATAGTAGATACTCAATACATATAGTCACGAAAAAAAAGAAAAAGAAAGGTAGGTAAGGAGGGAGGGAGGGAAGGAGAAAGGGAGAAAGGAAAGAAGGAGGCAGGAAGGAGGAAGGAAGAAAGGAAGGAAGGAAGGAAGGAAGGAAGGAAGGAAGGAAGGAAGGAAGGAAAGGTGTCTGCAGGCTCAATACAGGGACTTCCTGAAAGTTGATGTCATTGAAGGTATACCAAAAAGAATAAATATTGGACCAAAATCCCAGTGTAGATAGAAAAGTATGATGTTTAGAAACTATACATTTATTTTTAAACCAACAGAAATGTAGCTTTAATAGGCAAAAGATTTCTAAACAGAAAAATGTACAGAAAAACAAGGATGATAATATCTGAAATAGTAAGACAAGCCCCAGGAAACAAAGGCTGATAATGCCAAAGATAACTGTAGTGTCTTTAGAATGGTGCTGATGGGGTGAGCTGAGCTACTCCTCCTTGGCTTTCATAAACAATAAAGTAAAAGTAAAACATAATTCCCAGAATCTGTTGGCTATTTACACAAGAAGCTAAACTATAATCAGTAATGAAAACCAGATGTGACAGAATGTTGAAATGAACTGTTTCACTCCATTTTGGGGCTGAAACCTCAAAATAATAAAAATCACATTTGAATTTAGGTACAGCTAAACATGCATGACTTCAAATGAGTAGTCAAAAACCAGTTTTGTGATTGTTAATCTCTTATCTTCATTCAGTGCTTAAAAGATTTGGAAGTCTGAGAGAAAAGCTGGATAAAAACGGATTTGTATAGTGAGTTAATGTTCTCTGGGATTCCCTCCCCAAGAGGGAGAAGTCAGAGAAGAGGTGTCCCTTTCTCACCTCATTCCTGGGAAACTGGGTTTCTTGGACACCATGAGGAGAGTTTAATGTGTTTCCCTGTTGCATCAGGTGACACAGTAGGTGGCTGTCTAAGAAATCAAGGTTCATAACAGTGTAGTGAACTAAGTGCCCTGGGAATGGAGAAAGGGGGACAAGACTGTGCTGAGTCTGGCCTGCACTCCATGTTGTTATGGAGAAGGGGATGAATGTTTCCTAAGGACCAAATGTAGGTCTCTTTCAACAGAGAAAGCACGAGCATTTTTAAGAGCATCCCTTAAGGTATAAGAGAACTTGACCAGAAAGAAGTTGGAGGTACTCTTTTGGAGGCAGAGGGGGCTCTAGGGACAATATAAGAAATCAGTTCAAGAAAAATGTTACTTCTTTCAAGGCTACTACTAATGAGAGATCCTCAAAGACTGCGCTCCTCTGTGGAACTCACCAAAGTGATACATGACAAAAACGACTGCGGTGCTCTTGAATGTTTTCTTTGAGTGAAATTTTTATGCCTTTCTTAACTTTACCTCCTTTGATCTCATCCATATGCCAGTCGTGGAAGGGTCAGAAACTGTTAGAAAGATGGGAAAAGGGGTGGAGAGAGAGAATCCTGCCAAGCTTTTTCCTTCATTTCCCACTTCAGGAGACCAGCCTGCGTAGTTCCAAGGAGAAACAAAACTAACCTAATACTAAATTTGAAGTGTTAATTATTATGCCTGAAAGAATATATTAGTTATGGGAATGAAACTATGATCTATGCCTTGAAGTGGCTGGAAGACCTTTCATTATTGTGTGTGTGACTGGGATGTCAGGGGTTTGCCCAAAGATTTCGTCAAGGGGTAGGCTAAGTACCAACCTCATGCAATAGGTCTGAACACTGAACAAAGGAAAAAATCAAGTGGTTTCTCACTGTCCCACAAGAACCTCTTCTTCATCAAGATGTTTACACAGGTATTCATAATTCAGCCACTACTTGTTCTCTTTTCCCAGGCAATAGAAAAACAGACATGTCTAGTATCTTAAAACTTTTACTTGTCTTTAAATTTGAATTTAAAAAAGCAATAAAGGGATGAAAAATATCAGGTGAAACCTGAAGTAATTTTACTTTGTACAGTATTGAAACATGTTATTTTCATTTATTTTCTGGAAGAAGAGAGAGAAAGTTTGAAGGAGAATTTTCTCTACCTATTTAATATAATCTTCCGTGCTGAATATAACCATACATACATGAATCACTTTCCTCCTTTAATGCTATTTTAGTGCTTATTCTAAAAACATATTTTATTAATTAAATGAGTCCAGTGAAACACATTTGTTAGGAGAATCGATATTATGTGAAATGGTAATGTTAAGGGCTATCTCTGCTCTGGCTAACTGCGGTTTCACAGACTAAATTATTTGTTCTAGGTAAAGTCCCATGTTGTTCGCTTTCTCCTAATACAAGCCTAAATTAAAGAATGCTGATATCCATGAGAAATACTTGAAGAAATGAAAGCAAAAATCTGGAGGTGAACCAAATTCTGTCCCTATACAAGGCAACCAACAAAGTACTAAAGTTGAATACTAGAATTTGAGGAATCTTCCCTATCAAAATCAATCACTGACATTCATGCGGTGACTGCTTTAGGCATTTGAAAATCATGCAGGTTGGCATGGACTGAGCCATTCTTGCAGTAGAATGTTTCTGCCATGTATTTTTCACCAACATTTTTTATAAAGGTCATTTAAGGCTTTAAATCTTAGAGAAGTAAAAAGTAAGCTTAATTTTTTTCCTATGACAGATACACTAGTTCAATTTTTTCATCTGAGGCACAATGCTCTCTTTTATTTCTATTTTCTTATTGTGGTAAAAACATTTAACATGAAGTCTACATTCTTAACAAACTTTTTTAGTGTACAATGCAGTATTGTTAATTCTAGGCATTATGTTGTGCCTCAGATCATTGGAACTTACTCATCTTGCATAACTGGAACTTTGTACCTTTTAAATAGCAACTCCTCATTTCTCCCTACCCCTTGCCCCTGAAAATCATCATTCTACTCTCTGTTTCTATGAGTTTGACTACACAAGATACCTCATATAAGGGGAATCATGTGGTATTTTTCCTTATTTTACTGGCTTATTTCACTTAGCACAGTGTCCTCATGTCGTCTCATACGGCAGGATTTCCTTCTTTTTTTTTTTTTTTTTTTTTTTGAGACAGAGTCTTGCTCTGTCACCCAGGCTGGAGTGCAGTGGCGCGATCTCGGCTCACTGCAAGCTCTGCTTCTTGGGTTCACGCCATTCTCCTGCCTCAGCCTCCTGAGTAGCTGGGACTACAGGCGCCCGCCACCGCGCCCGGCTAATTTTTTTTTTGTATTTTTAGTAGAGACGGGGTTTCACCGTGGTCTCGATCTCCCGACCTTGTGATCCGCCCGCCTCGGCCTCCCAAAGTGCTGGGATTACAGACGTGAGCCACCGCGCCCGGCCGATTTCCTTCTTTTTTAAGGTTGAATAATATTTTATTGTATACCATATTTTCGTTATTGATTCATCTGATCAGTGGGCTTTTAGGTTATTTCTGCATCTTGCATATTTTGAATAATACTGCAGTGAACATGGCAGTGCAAATATCTCTTTAAAATAATGGTTTAAATTCTTTTGGATATACACCCAAAACTGGGATTGCTATATCATATGGTAGTTCTATTTTAAATTTTTTGAGGAATTTCCATACTGCTTTCCATAATGACTGTATCCTTCTGTATTACCACCAATGGTGTATACAGGTTTGAATTTCCCCACATGCTCACCAGTGCTTGTAGTTGTCTTCGAATTGCCATCCTGACAGTATGAGGTGAAATGTCATTGTGGTTTTAATTTGCATTTCCTTGATCATTAGTGATGCTGAGTATTTTTTCATATGCCTGTTAGCCATGTGTATGTCTCCTTTGGAGAAATGTCTGTTCAAATCCTTAGCCCATCTTTAAATGGGTTATTACTATTATTATTTTTTTTATTTTGGGGGCTTTTTTTGCTAATGGGGTATAGGAGTTCCTTGTATATTTTGGATATTAATCCCTAATAAGATATATGGTTTGCATATTTTCTCCCATTCTATATGTTGCCTTTTCACTTTATTGTTTCTTTTGCTATGCAGATGCTTTTTAGTTTGATGTAGTTCCACTTGTCTAATTTTGCTTTTGTTGCCTGTACTTTTAATGTCATATCCAATTAATCATTTCCAAGGTTAATGTCATGAGGCTTTCCCCCTGTGTTTTCTTCTGGGAGTTTTATAGTTTCAGGCCTTACATTTGAGTCTTTAATCTATTGTGAATGGAATTTTATTAATGTGTGGATTAAAGTATATTTTCATTTTTTCTGCATGTGGATATCCAGTTTTCCCAACACCATTTTTTTTGAAGAGACTAGCATTTTCCCATTGTGTGTTCTTGGTACCCTTGCCAAAGATCAATTGCCTGTATATGCATAGATTTACATATTCCATTCCATTTTATTCCATTGTTTTAAATGTCTGTCTTTATGGCAGTACCATACTTTTTATATTACTGTAGCTTTGTAATATATTTTGAAACCAGAACATCTGGTACCTACAGCTTTGTTCTTTCTTGAGATTTGTTGACTATTCAAAGTCCTTAATGGCTCTAAATGAGTTTTAAGATAGATTTTTCTCTTTCTGTAAATAATGTCTTGGTATTTTAACAGTGATTGCATTGAATCTAGAGATTATTCTGTGTAGTATGGCCATTTTAATAATAGTAAGGCTTTAATTTTTAATAATATTAAGGCTTTTGGTTCAAGACCACAGGATTTTTTTCATTTATTTGTGTCTTCTTTAACTTCTTTTATCAATATTTTACAGCTTTTAGTGTAAAAGTCTTTCACTGTCTCTGCTAAGTCTATTCCTAAGTATTTTAGGGCTTACTACATGTAAGGTTATGTCATCTGAAAACAGAGATAATTTTCTTCTTTTCTGATTTGGATGCCTTGTATTTATTTTTCTTATATAATTGCTCTGGCTAGGACTTCTATGACTATGTTGAATAGAAGCAAGAGTGGACAGTTTACCTTGTTCCTGATTTTAGAGGAAAAGCTTTCAGCTTTTTGCCATTGAGTATGATGCTAGCAGTGGGTTTTTGATGTATGACCTTTATACTTTCCCTTTGCTGAGCCTGTGGGGGATGGGTTATGATGACTGTGTGCTAGTCCAAACATCACTTTTATTCTCATTCTCCCCAGGCATTTAGAATATGCTATATCCTATAAGTGCTTTGACATGAGAGACATAAGAGCCAGTACCTTGGGAAACCCCTGAAAATTTTAAGGCATTGCATATGAAGTCCAATTATTTCCCTCCCCAGGGAGAAGCTGGGAACTGGGGGTTTTCTTCTGATCTTCTGGTCTTACGCCAAGAGTAGGGGTGATGGTGAGATGATATCTTGAACTTTCCTACTGGTTTCAATGTGGCTGATTTTGCCCTGTACAAAAGGGCAGTGGAAGAGTGCAAGAGCCTCTCAACTAGTCTGTGGGCTTCTCACAAAGGAAATCTGTACATGTCTTGTTGAATTGGTATACTCTTTGGGTGAATGAGAGTCCAGCTTTATTTTCTGCCATCTTACTGATGTCATTCCTTTCATAATGTTTTCTTAATTCCTTCCATAATATTTGTGTTTCTATGACGCTGAAATTTTTGCTGAGTTTGAATAATAGATTAAAAGGGATACAGTAATAATGTTTCTTATAATAATTTTCTTACTTGAAACATTTACTACAAATATAAAATATTATGTCTACTTAAAACCTTACCTGTCTTATTAGAAATTTCTTTTAATATGTTTTCTTTCGATGGTAGTTGTTCTTTAATGCTATAAAGTAGAAAGGACAAATATTATGCCTTTATCAAGGTCAATGAGCCAACTGGGAACAGAATTTAAACTGACCTGAATTCAAAAGCCTGATCTAAACTCCAAACAAGCATTCTTTTTTATGGTCTACTGAATGGAAACACTTCTTATTCATCACAAATGTAGAAGTTGCATGTTCAGTCTCTACCTCTAAAATCCATCTCTTAACTTGATATGGCATAGGGAAAGTACAGAGGCAGTGTTTCTTATTACCATTTAGCAGTGTCTCTGGGAAGAAGTTAATAACTGCTTAGCTTGGAGTTTTTATCTTCTTCCAGAGAATGCCTTTGCATGGAAGCAATTAAGTAACTTCCCTCTGTAATCATTAGAAATAAAATATACAAACAGCATTGGAACTAGGGACCCATTTGTTTCCTCTTTCTTGTTTTCTCAATTCATACTCCGCAGAAAAGGAATATATAACATCCACAGCCACAGAATACATCTCTTATTCAAAACGGAACCAAGGTCCTCCTTTAAGTACCAATGTCCTTGAAATGGCAATTAACTCCCTGCTCAGTAAGTCATTTTATTCCTAGGATGTTGAGAAAAAATTCACCATAAAAGCTCTGCTCCACACCAAAATCATTAGAAATTTCATGCCAGAAACTTGAGTACTTTGTGGCCCATGAAGTTGGAACTCTATGTTTCCAAAATTG
Organism: Trachypithecus francoisi; assembly: GCF_009764315.1. NCBI lineage: Eukaryota > Metazoa > Chordata > Mammalia > Primates > Cercopithecidae > Trachypithecus > Trachypithecus francoisi. Next base: position 61,542,263 of record NW_022681458.1, read on the forward strand.
TATTGTAATTTATGCCCTCAAAGACTTAGTTTTTAAAACAAAAATTTGATATGGTTCTACAGGAATTCCTTTGGGCCTCTTCCCTTTCTTCTTAGCTTTCCTACTGCATAATGCACATCAGATTTTTCACAGAAACTCTGTGCAATTTACTGTGTTATCCTATTTTTCATGTCCACCACCTGTTAAAGCCCTGTGATTTCAGCTTGTTCATTCATTTCATATATTCCCTTTGTAAATCAGAAGCAACAAAAATAAAGGTAAGCATCATTTCCAAAGGTCTTGATTATAGTATGAAGTGGAAATTTAGTAGTTAACATGAGAGACATGGGCCTTGTCATTTATGTCCTAGTAGAAGAAAAAGATGTTAAACCAGCATTGATATTAATTATTTGAATACAGTTGAGGGAAGTGCTATGAATGGTGGTATGCGGGACTGTGAAAAGGGCATAATGGGGAATCTGTGTTAATTTGGAGTGTTGGGTGTCAGGGAGTCAATGGGACAGGGGCATTCCAAGAAGAAGAGATGACAATGTGAGGAGCTTGAATGGAAAGTACTGATGCACTTCAGGAAATGAAATAAATCATGGTAACTAAAGTGGGTGTGAAGCTCTAGGATTCCACAAGATGTTACTAGATTGGGGAAAAAACAAAGAGGAGGAGGCATTTGTTTTAAACTTTACATACCCCACAATGTTTGCACTTGCAGTGATGGATTATTACTGAATGACCCCAGCAACAGTTTCATTAGCAGTCTTGTAGCTCTGTATGACAGTGTGCAGTAGGACTGTGCTCATTTAGACAAGTGCATTCTCAGTTTTTCTGTGAGATAGGGGAGGTCAATGATAAAAGGTGAACACTGTATCACACAGAAGGGAGGACAATAGATGGATGACATAAACATCTCCCTCTCAAATTGCCTACCACAACCTCTTCTTATTATCAATGATTGGCTATTAAAGGTGACTACGCTCTATTTGTGCAATACAAAATTGTGGGGAAATTTTTATTCTAAAGAAGGTATTTTTGTGTGTCATGATTCAGTTTGTCTCATGCTGCTTTGCTGTTGCTATAAATTTGCAGAATAAGGATTATGTAGATTAGAATTGAATTACATTGTGAATTTTTCATATATTTGTGATTTTTCCTTCATTTGTTATTACTATGAATTGTATGTTTGTATTCTCCCAAAAATGTATATATCAAAACCGTAATCCCCAGTGGGATGGTATTAAAAAGTGAGGTCTTTGGGAAATAATTGGGTCATGAGAGTGAAAGGGTCATGATGGGATTAGTGCCCTTATAACAAGAGAAATGAGAGAGCTTTATTCTTCTTTTTCTGCTCCCTGCCATGTGAGAGTGGATACAAGAAGATAGTCTTCTGCAAACCAGGAAGCGGGCCTTCAACAGACACTTGATATGCCGGTACCTTGATGTTGGATTTCCCAGTCTCTATAACTGTGAGTAATAAATGTTTCTTGTTTAAGCTGCCTAGTCTATGATAATTTGTTATAACAGCCCAAATGGACTAAAAGGGTTATTTATTATATCATTTTGTTTTAAGCTTCATTACTGTCCAAAATGTCTGATATTCCATTAAGGTAATTTTTGAAGACAAACTTGAGATGGTAGAGAGAGATTTTAGGCCTAAGCTTATGGATAATAAGAATTATAAACTTCTAAGTCATTTCACTGTACTAGTGTAAAAAGGAACGCAAAACAATTTCATTGCAATAAAAACTAGTTATCAATGGGTTTTACATAGATTGGTTATCCAAGTTTTATTCTATGGTGCAAATGCATTATTTGCACATCCTTTCCTGCATCATTTGCTGCAGAAAAATTAAAAAGACATGAGTACAAATCATAGCTATTTTATAGGCAAAGGTGTTGATTATTTTAAATGGCTATTGGAATATCAGAATAAAAGTGAAACTTTTATTTTTTAAAAAAGCCACATTTAGTAAAAAGGCTCAGGAAGCAAGTTACTTAGTAATTAAATGTGTTGCCCAAAAATATGAAAAAAATGATGTACTTGATGAGAACCTAATAATACCAGCATAGAAATATATAGTGAGGAAAATGATAGGAACAGTTGCAATATGAGAATTTAAAAAGGTTCTATATTACATGATATGCTAAGTTATCATATTGTTGACATGCCACAGGATGCTAAAGAACTCTAGGGTAATAAATTTCACATCTTCCTAATGCAGGATGATGGTTCAACAAATTTCATCAATAAGTGTCTTTTTGTAGCATTTATATCATTTCTACATGGTGGTGAAATCCAAGAAAACTTTTTTCTACTGTATCTAGCTTACCCACACAGAAAATGCCAAGATCTATTTAATGTTGTGCCATCATATGTGGAAACAAAAGGCCTGTCTAAAAGGACCATGTTGGCATCTATGCTGATGGCACCATGCATCTATTGTGAAAAAAACAAAAATCCCAATGTTGTCATATTCACTGCCTTCTTTACTAAAAAATGCTTCTTCAAAAACTCAACATGAAATAAAAAAGTCCTATGTGATGCTATTAAAATGGTTAACTTTATTAAACAAGACCAGTTCACCCAATAATTTTTAGAAACCTGATCAAAGACAACATAAGTCAGCTCCCTGCAGAAATCCATATACTTAATAGAGGAGGAGTTCTCTGTAGGGAGTTTGAACTGAAGGCTAAATTGCAGGAACACTTGCAGAAAGAACACAGAGACCAGATTTTATCAAGTGCTTGCATGGTGAAGAATAGCTGCAGAAACTAACCTGCTTAGCAAACATTTTTCATCTCATGAATCAGTTGGACAAGTCTCTGCAAAGTCCTGAAGAAAATGTTTTGATGTCAAGTGACAAGATGTTTGGCTTTAAAAGGAACAGAATCATTAGAAACCATCATGTTGCAACAGGAAACCTTGAAATGTTTCCCATGCTGCTTGGATTTGAGAGTGAGAAAGGTTATCAGTCAGTCTCTAGTTTTACTGAAATCCACCTGGAATAACCACAGAACAAAACTGCCATTTTTTTCCAACCCATTCAACACAAGTACCTGGCCAGGTGAGGGCCCTTTCTCTGCCACTCTTGCTCAGTCTAAGAATTTCATTTTTTAATATTTCTGAAATGAAAAGCAAGCACATGTTTTCCATTATTTTAGTCTATGCATGTGTAGGCCTATAACAGAGATCAAGAAACTACTATACATATATAAAAGTTTTATTAACTGTCTAGGCCTATATTTGTGCCTGATATGTGACTCAGTAGGAAAATGCTTTCAAAATCTTACATAAAATGGTGCAGAAGCTATATTTTTATTCGTAGTTCTTTCTCGTACGGTTTTGATAGCCTTGCTATTCAATATTGCCAATAAATTTTCATGTTGAAATAACATTAATTAAAATCAGTTTATAATATTTATTTAAGTGAAATTTACAATGTCAGTTCTCAGAAAAATTAAGTCCCATTTTGGCCCAAACCAATTATTTAAAATAAACTTATTATGGTTTGTCTTATAAATTTTTTTGAATTTATGAAAATGAGAGAATGATAATTTCAAACACAGTAAGATAAACTTAACTTTTTTTAAGGAAAATTTGGGTGAAAGGTCACTTTTATCTTTTAATAAAGAAAAATGTACAACTATTCTTGTACGTTCAATGTAGCACATAATAAACCTCATTAGCATTTTAAATAGGAAAAAATTATAGTATGGCATTTAGGCATACTTGGATATATTTTTTAAAATCAACCACAAAATTACTAAATGAAGAAAAAAGTGGAGTTTCCTTTACCTACATGCTGACTTGCATTAGAGTTAGAGCAGTTGTAGAGAGGTAGAACAACGTGACAGTGGGAGAATATACTGGCCAAAATAAGCAGATCCACAAAAAAAAATAATAATAATTCTTCACTGAAAAAGCATTGATAATTTTTTTTTTTTTTTTTTTTGAGAAGGAGTCTCGCACTGTCACCCAGGCTAGAGTGCAGTGGCGCGATTTTGGTTCACTGCAACCTCTGCCTCCCAGGTTCAAATGATTCTCCTGCCTCAGCCTCCCGAGTAGCTGGGATTACAGGCATGTGCAACCACGCCTGGCTAATTTTTGTACTTTTAGTAGAGACAAGGTTTCACCATGCTGGCCAGGCTGGTCTCGTACTCCCAACTTCAGGTGATCCACGTGCCTCTGCCTCCCAAAGTGCTGGGATTACAGGCGTGAGCCACCATGCCCAGCTGAGCACTGACGATTTTAATGCATTATTTTATGTACGATTTATGTTCACACTAACATGCTATGAGCTGTAGATACAATAATTTTTATATAAGATTTTCTGAAACATGAAAAGTATTTCAAGGGATCCCAGAGATAAAAACATTAAGAACGGCTGGGCTAGTATAGAGCAAGTAAAAGGTTGACATATACTAGATGAGGCTGGGGGTGTAGGTAATGACAAGGTCTGATGTGGAGCTGAAGAAAAGTACATATATTAGAAACTCATTAAAACCAGGAGAACATGGCCATGTATTGTACATAGAGGAGAGGTTAGGGTTAAAAGTGTAAAAACTGAGTTCTATGTTTGTGATTTACAAGGCTGAGTGGATAATTGTACAGTATGAGCTTCTAGTGAATATTAGAGAAAGTCCAAGTTTGGGAGATAAGATCAACTGTTCAGTTTAGGCATATTCATTTCGAGGCACCTATAAGACATGAGAAGGAAATGTGATTAAGATGTTTGGATAGATAGACCTAGAGCTCAGAGTAAAGGACTGAGCTAGAGAGAGCATGTTGGGATTCTTTTTGATACAGGTGTCAGTCAGTTACAGCTCTGATGAAATGACAAGGAGTGAGAAGCCATCGAATTAGAAAAGATGGGAGCCTCAGAATGACCACTGAGGATTGAATAAGGGACAGACAGAAGGAGTGACCAGAGAAGTATTGGGGAAAGTAAGATGACCATGGCACCCTAGAAACCAAGAACAAAGAGGGTTTCAAACAAGAGAAAGTGGTTAGCAATGTTGAACACTGCTAAGGGAACAAGACTAGTCAGGACTGAGCATCTTGCCGGCTAGACTTTTCTAACAAGGAAGTAAACGTTGGCATAAATAAGAAGAGGTGTGTTGAAGTTGTAGGTGTCCAAGCAAAATCAGGTGAGGAAAGAAGTAGGGAATGAGCAAATGGGATGCAGCAAGATAAGAAAACCACAAGAAGTTAGGTTGTGGAGAGTAGAGAGACGGAGGATAGCTGGTAAGCCTTTCCCTAACACTGGAAGGCCTGAAACGAGGGTGTGAATGGAGGCCCATATGCTGTATTTCTAAATACTTGAAAGTTAAAAATCAAGTGAACATAGTATTAAATAAAAGCTCTATCATTCTATCATCCTACCTTTTAAAATATGTCTTTATAACAATCTGGAAGGCCAGGTAGCACCAAGCAGCCATTCACACTTAGAAATTTTTGGACTCCTCAGATTTGTGCACTAGAATGTCCAGCATGAGGACTGATGGCCCCGAGCCTCTGTCGCGGGCCAGTGATTGGTTCTTTCTCTCTGGTCCCATGAGGTACCTCACAGTCCTGCACAAGGACACCCCAGCCTGAATGTCGAAACTGTTTCCAGGCTCTCCTGAAGATTGCCCCCACTTGACCACATCTCACACCCAGGCGTAGTATGGCCTACACTTGGGAGCGGGAGACAGAAGCCTGTGCAAGTCTTGAAGGTGGAGTTGGGATCTCAAGTACTGGAAGCATGGCCTAGAAAGAGGGAAGATGAGCTCTAGGTGGACATATCCGCTTGACCCTGTGGATGCCCGACTCTGTAAAGAGCTGCCCCAGTAAAGTTAGATCTAGATTCTCTAAAGCACAGGGTTTATGTCAGAGGTCTCTCTTCCTTAGTTCTGAGGGCAATAGTGGTAGCTGGAGAGAGGGGTATTTTAAAACTCTAGTCACATTTTTCCTCTTTTGAAAATAGACTATCCTTCTTGGCAGGTAAGTAGAATGGCCTGCTTCTACTCCAGCATTTTCTGTTCAACATAATCCAGAGGAGGAAATCGACAAGCTGTAGCACAGTTTCAAATGAAATGGGCTGGTTAAGAAATTCTTGTAAGACATCAGTTTATGAGCTATTTATTCAAGTTCACTGAATAAGCAATTTACAAATCACTTTTCATTGAGCTTGATTCAGCACTCTGAAGTAAATAAATATGGAATATCTATCAGGCTTTCAGTGCAGTATCAGCCCGGCCTAAACAGAGGATGCTGAATTTATGTTATAAATCTAACTCTATTTTGCTATATTTTGACTCTACTTTGTTGTTGTTGTTCTGAGATTCATATAAAGGCTATATCTACATTAGCAGAATACATGTTTACAAAACCAAAAACCACTGCAACAATTACTTGCCACAACAAAATATTTCAAGAAAGATGATTTAGGCTTAATTATCCACAAAATTGGTTCATTTTTCTGGTTCATTTTATTTGCATAAAACTGTACAAACATAGAGACTTTTCTTAGTCTTGTTCTTTTTAAAATTTGACAGTAATAGTAGATAAAAATGTAATCTTCTTACATTGTCCCTCTAAATGTGAAATTGACAGATTTTCACCTAAAAAGATTGTCAGTATGACTTATATTTTTCTTTATATAAATATAATTAATTTTCTACATGCAATGTTTTGATGTAATATTGTATCTCATACAGATTTGGGAAATATCTCATTTATCACATTAAAAGAGACAATACTTATGTCCTACTACCTTTTTCACTTAAAGATCCAAAGAGGGAGATAAATCATGTAGGGAATCTGTATGTTCAAGTGTTGTTCTACTGTTAGAGAACAAGATAACTGGAAGAAAGTATCTGGCATTTATCAAATAATTAGCTATTTTGAAAATTAATAAACCAGAAGAATCAGAGGTTAAAGATATGAAACAAAGCCATGGCTGGTTATTTAACAATAACAAATTGACCTAAAGGTTAATCAATGAAAATTATTCCCAGAAAGTCTCCTGTTACAGAGAGAGGGGTATTTTAAAATATGGTTTTATACAACTAGATTAAATGGTATATAAGTGCCTTAGGAATTATTCCCACATGTTTCTATTTCTCTCGCATTTAAAGTAGAGTAAAATAAGAGGCCCCAAAATACCATTTAGAATTCTCATAAGTTATTTGATAATCAGAATGAGTTGAACAATTTTGATCACATTAGTAATTGCTTTTCACAGTTGGGATAAATCCAGCTTTTGAAAAGTATTGACAATAAGGCCACAGGCAGAGGCAGACTCATTTAGTAACACAATTACATGTAAAGGGAGCGCAGTTCTGCAGCCAAGAATCAGGTTTTACTGATGTTTTCCCCAGGTTCATGGGTATAAATATGTCCATCTTCTTTTGGACATGAAGTTAAAAAACAGAAAGTAAGTAAATAGAAAGGTGGCAGGAGAATGTTAAATATTATTAACCCACTAGTGTCTTTATGCTAAATAATGGGGAAAATCTTTTTTTTTTAATCTTAGACCATACATATAAAATGGCTCTTGCCCACAAAAGGCATTTAAAATATCCTTGTCGCCCCCCTCATTGCAGAGCACTGATAGTGCATTCAGAATGCTGAGCAGGCAGCAGGCACACATTGGTCTATAAGAAGAAAAAGACGCTCAAATTCAAGGGGCAGAGTAGCAGCACCAGGCAGCCTTTCACACTGACAATGCACACAAAGCATTTTGGGGAAAGTAAAATCTTTTGCAAAAATCTATCAAGAATAGTTCTGTGCTTAAAGTTATCCTTTGTGTGACTGTGTAAGTCAACAGCGGGTATGTAAGGGGGAAAGGCACAGGCATAAGAACCTTGAAGCAAAATGCAGACATGGTGGCACAAGAGAAACATGGAACTCAAGGGGATTCTTTCCAAACCAGAATTTTTGTGAGAACATCTGAGATTATTATCTATTTTTAATCCAAAGAGGAAGTGGAAAGTAGACACTGATAACCAACTTAATACATAGATTTTGCAAATAATTGCATATTGCATATAAATATACCTACTAGACCCAACAGAGTTATTATTATAGTGTATTGACTCAATAATATCAAAAAATCTTTTTTGTCATTTTTGTAAAATACTGTGCTAAAAAATCCTGATAATTAGAGAACTGAACTGCACATACCAGGTCATTGATTTAGGCTTCTAGTGAAGAGTATGGGGCTTCTGTACCTCATTGAGATGTGGAACAGATGGGGTACATAAACACTGCCTTTAACAAAGTCAAAAGTAGAAAAAAAATTATAAAAGTTTTACAGTAGTCTTTAACTCTTTTCTAGAATAAATCACAATATAAATAGTGTAGTCAATATAAATCTCAGCACACGACTGGGTAAACTCCAAATATAACTTTATAATTATTTAACAACTTAAATCAATTGCAGATCTCTCAAGATAAATGTACTTAGTGAATTTAGTTTTCTGTTACTCTTTCTTAAGGTTGTATCAAAGTTCCAGGCTGCTTTCATGTGACCAAGCAATCAAGGATAAGAGAGAGGAGCATGGGTTCTTGGGTTCTTTAATCATCTAGGTACAAAATAAGGGCTAACGCTGAAATAACCCTCAGCTCAGTTAACTTGGAGGTGTGGGTATTTCAGCAAAGGTTCCTATGACTCCCAGTTACCTGCAGGAAGCTCATAGTCATTTTTTCTTTGAGGCTGTATACCATTTCTGGGTTTTACCCAAGATATGGACACAGGAATGCTCCCTTTCAGGCCCAGTAACACATCTCTATCTCATTTTTTCCTTCTCTGTCTCTTCCTTATGGAACCTAAGGGAATCATTTTCTAAACTGGAAAATGAACAGAGGAGATTCTACACTCATTCCTGTGTTTCCCCCAAATTTATGCCCTAATCTTTGAGAATTCTTCTGTCTTCTAAAGGCTTAGATTTTTGGAAACCAAAGTTAGGATGACTCATGGGGTTTCTTTTCTCTCTGGATTGTCACACCTATCCCCTGAAGGATTACACATAGAATTAACTAGCTACTCCAATGAGGAAATTGGAGAAACTGAAGAGAAATAACATTGGTTAATAAAAAGGGTGTCTTTTTCCCCCAATAGCTTTTACAATGAGATAAGCAAAAGATAGCCATTTGCTTTAAATCCTAACACAGACATACACATATGTCTCATAAAATATTATCTTGTGTGCACTACTACAGCAGGCTTTTGGCTTCATATAGCCAACTTTCATGGACTATACAATGCAAGTAATGAATAAATAGTACCTGGAAGAATACCCTGGACTTGAAAAATTGGTATTTAAGATCTCCATCTTACTCTACTCCACCACAAGAAAGAGCATTTAAAAAAAAATTAAGCTAGACCTCAATAATCAAAATATTATGGTTTCATTTTTTAAATGTCACCTTGTTCTGAGACTTCTGCTTATAATGATTAACAGAAATTTCTAAAGATGTACAGCAGCCATCATGACATCAGACAGGAAGAGAGAGCCTTCTGTATAACACACACCCAGGAGAGATGTCCTGCAGAGGAAATGTCACGAACAATGTTAGGTTGGGGATTTCTCTAAACCCATCATTGCCAGGCACCTGTGCTCCAGGGCATCCATCCAATCAACTGGAGAGCAGGCACCTTGCCATTTCAGCAGATGGGTATTAATGTTGAAGGCAAAGGAACCATGTACAGTATATATTTCAATTATGAGTGTGGAGACTTGGAGTCCCAGTAGAAATCATGTCCATTCCTTTCTGAGCCTGTACCAAACGAGAGATTGTACGATCCAGAATGTAGCTTTACATGGAATTAGCTTTCAGGAAAAATACATATTTACAAAGGAAAAAAACATATTTTGTATGGCAATCAAGAATTGAAGGAAAAAAAGTTGAATATTTTAAGGAAATTTCCTAGGCATTGAATTTCTACTGAAGCAGCATTGAAAGAGGGAATATTTCTGCCTCACAGATATATAATGTCAGGATTGACAGAATTGTGAAAGCCTGTGGATTCTTAAATGTCAGTGTGTATTTCAGGTTTTCAAAGTGTTCTAGTCAAACAAACCTCAGAGGTGAAGTGACTTCTGGGATAAGATCTTTTTCCATCTTGGGACTGCATATCTAAGACATAGATATCCTTTCAGGTCAAACTCACTTCAACATTGCTACATTTTAAAAGGGTTGTAAGTAAAAACATCTAACTTTTACACTGATTAATACTATTCACTGGCCAATTATTATTTCAGGATGTGATAACTTAGCATACTGTCACTCTGCCTTTGACTACCCAATTTCATTGTTATTATCATCATCAAAAAATATTGAGATGCTTGATTTATGTTTTACACATTATCCTGGCCAGTCAGCATTACAAGCAAGTGGCAATACCTGAATGAGTTACAATTATCTAAAGAAATGTCAATTTATTTGTTTACTTCTTTTCATATAATGCCTCTTAAATAAGGGGTTTAACCTATTATTTCATCTAGCTGGGGTTATATATAGAGATTTTTTTTTACAATGACCTAAAACATATCTATTATTGCATATGATACATCATCAGTTCTTGTGAAATTATTTTATGGTACCTAGGATTAGCATATGGGATAAATATCAGCATATTTTGAGATGCCATCTATTCCATGGAATGTTTCTAAATTTTTGTTTAGGGATTCAAGTATTTATTTTATTGACTATAGCACTACTGAAATCCTAGTCATGAGAAGCAGTCACAACTCAGGAGCAGAGTGGAAATTAGAAATAGTGATAGAATTCCTATTGAACCACTCCAGTGTGTTACGCTCATGTGTTGGTTATGATGGTGTAAACTTCAGGCCACCATAGTCACTCAAAACCTGATAACTCTGCTTGTAGTCTAAAAAGTGACTTAGGGCCCTCTACTTTAATAACTCATTCTGGTAACATAAGGACCATAAAAGTAACACCTGCAACACTCCAGGGAATTTTACAGGCAACCAGATGGCCAAACCAGTGGCCAGAGAACAAGACCAATAGAGGCAACAAAACCCGTCTGCATACTGTCTGTTCAATGAGGATGGGGAAGTTATGTGTTGAATTTAATTCCTAAGCTTCCCATCATTTCCAGCTCAGATTGAGTCCTGTCTCCTCCTTTTCTTGGAGTCCTGGAGTTGAGTTTGAAACTCCCAGAATGCTGTCACCGTCATCCTGAAAAAGAGGTTGCCATGGGCACATGACAGGCCTCAGGCTGGCCAGGACCTGCATTTCCAGGCAAGAAACAGACTTCCTGGCCTGTGAGTAACCACTCGCATGGATTTACACTGGCACCCAGTGTCACCAGTGCCACTGCCTCCTAGTTATGATAATATTAAAACCATGCAACAATACCTATGTTTAGGTAAAACACAGATTCTCGGCTTAGGTAATTATAAAGAGGATTTTCACCCAGGGAATGTCTTGAAGTCATTGGAAAGGAGTGCAGGGAAGAGTAGTGCAGGGCATAGTTCTTCATGGTGGGGTGCCAAGCACCCCTGCTCCCTGCCCGCTAAAGTGCCACGGGCTCATCCAATCCCATTTACCAAAAACTTCCTCTAAGAGAAGTTATGCTCCATCCCCATCTTTGGGAACCACTACCCTAAAAGATAAGCATCATTAGCCGTATTTTACAGATTACAAACCTGATTCTTGAGTAATTGGCCTAAATATCAAATATCTAGTAAGTGAGATTTAAATCCAGACCTGTTTTATTTTTAAAGCACAGGTTCTTCTCACTGCACTATATGGTGTCTTTGGGTCAATTCATTGCTCCCTATAAAAGGCACAAGTAATTTAATTGGGTAGTGCTGAAATTAGGACTAAACAGCCCCTAGACTCCAGACCATGTTTAAGGAATATCTATTTCATTCAGTTTTGAGGAAGTAAAAAATGTCTACAAATTTTTTTTAGCACTTTCACCGTCCATTCATTTCCTTATCCAGTTTTCCTATCATGCTCATTTTCATTCTGATTTCAAAATGCTTTAAAGTGAACACAATCGTGTAAATGTTAAATCAAAGAAAATGCAGTTTAGGAGCTATAAAACCAACTATTTTAATTCCATTTTATGTACCATGAGTGTTGCCTTAACTACTTGGACATAATTCTAGTGGTAGCCTACAACAGCAAGGATTCTTCAATCACAGAACCCTGCTTTTTGTTGTAATCATTACCTTACTTTCTTCTAACCTACCCATCTCCAGGTTCTCCACTTTATCTTGCTCCATAGCCAAATACGCCCTTGCTGAATTTGTCCTCTGAACCTGGGATTATAAAGTATGAATTATCTTCACCAGTTAAAAAGGATCTTTTCTTATCTAATTCCTACATAGCACCATCAATATTTCAGCTACCTGCTGCTAGGAACACTAAAGTAGTGGTTCCTGGCCAGGCTGGTGACTCACGCCTGTAATCCCATCACTTTGGGAGGCAGAGGTGGGCAGATCACCTGAGGTCAGGAGCTGGAGACCAGTCTGGCCAACATGGTGAATCCCCATCTCTACTAATAATACAAAAATGAGCCCGGTGTGGTGGCGGGCACCTGTAATCCCAGCTACTCAGGAGGCTGAGATGGGCTAATCACTTAAACCCGGGAGGTGGTGGTTGCAGTGAGCTGAGACTGCACCATTGTACTCCAACCTGGGCCACAAGAACGATACTCCCTCTCAAAAATATATAAATAAATAAAAATAAAAATAAAAAAATAAAGTAGTGGTTCCCAAACTTTAGTGAGCATCGGAATCTTCAGAAAGGCTTGTTCAAACACAGTTTGCTGAGTCCCACCCCAGAGCTTCTGATTCAAGAGGTCTTGGGTGGGGGCCAAGTTCTAATAGGTTCCTAGGCACTGCTAATGCTACTGAACTGGAAACCACACTGAAAATCATTGAAGAAACTTCTCCACTGCTTCCGGTGGAGGAAATACTGAATAGAATTCATGTGATGATATTCTTGTGTATGTTCCAACAAAATATCAAACAAGATGGTGCTTCAGCATGAAGCACTGTAATGGAAGTTTCAACTTTCATTGCAGTTAATTTTATTTCTTTTTAAAATTTTGTTTTTTAATTGACAAATGATAATTATGTATATTCATAAAGTACAAAGTGATGTTTTGATACACATGATGATCAGATCCAAGTACTTAGCAGTTGTTTTTTTTTTTAATCCTTGAACTTCCTGTGAGGTGGTAAGAGGCTATAAGTATCTAAACCAAGCTTCCATACCTGGAATGTGGCCATTTTAACTCCACTCTGTATTACCGGGAAAATCATGCTATAATAAAGGTAGTAACATCCGAAACTACAACAATACAATTATTAGTAATAATAACAGGTTATATATTGAATATTTATTATCAGCAAGGCATTGTATTAAGCACTTTCCTTGAATTGTTGCAGTTGAGCAACCCAAGAAGCAAGGAGGTTACATAACATGCTCAAGGTCTCAGAGCCAGAGAATGTGTTCTCTCTGGCTGTAAACCCACCCTGCTAAAGAGTCCACCTCAACAGCTCCCCCTCCTCTGCCTCCCTTCATTATGCAGTGACATTGAGAAAATCTCTTCAGCCACGAGATACAGGTGTTCATGTATAATATATAGGAAACTTTGTAGGGCCCAAAGATCCCATTGCCAAATAGTTAGTTGCCAGATTGGTGTGATTTTAGGATCCAGAAGTTTGAAAGATCATGGATTATTTAATTAGCCTCCTTCGCTTTTATCATATGCAAATCTGACCTTTCAGGCATAATGCTACAGGAAAAAAAAAAATATGTTAATGATTGGTGAGCATGTCTCACATTTGTACTAATTGTGATAGATTTAAAACAACATTAGGATACTTTATATTAATTTTTGCCATGATTACACAAGCTTGGCTTAACTTAAAACTTTCAATAACCTCATACAAAATATGGTTTGAACATGTAGTAACAGGCAGTTGAGGTGGGAGTTTTCAAAGAATCTGAAAATTACATTGAGAACCTGGCTTTATCTAGCTTCCTCAGCCAAACCATGACCTGAAGTGAGGGAATCCAAGTGAAAAAAAATAAGGTCAAAATGAATCTTTTTTTTATAGTTGAAAAAGAAATGCAACAAACAAAACCTGTTTTTAATAAATGATTGTACATGTTTAATAAAATGTCAGTAGGGTAAATGATAAACTGTTGTGACTTTAAGAGTAAGAATTAAGTAATACATATTCTAAAAGGTTAGCCCTCAGCTAGGGTATCATTTTACTTCATTCATATTACGGTCTATAAATACTATTTATAAACACAGTCTATAAACACACCATAATAAATAAAACTATCAGTCCTTGAAGCAAAATATTTTTCAGACGAAAGCCTCACCTTTTATAGCAAAAGAAATCTATAGTGTGACTTCTTAACATTTTTATGGCAACATTGGTAATTTGTTTTGTAATTAATTGTACCTTCTTTGATTTGTAATATCACAGCTTATCTCTGCATATTGAGGTTTCTAAATAACTCTCATAATAACTTTGGAAAGTGATCTCTTACTATTTATTACCTTTTGAGGAATTTACCTTTAAGTAACGGGAATAAAATTGAATTGCTTCTCTATGTCTTTCTCATGAGAATGAAGGTTTTTACCTGAGATATAGTGTAAAATATTTTTTTCAATTCATTCATAATAGAGCAGTACATTAATCCATTGTAAGAAATCCAAAGAATTATTTGCAGTTAATACCTGTACACAACAGGAGACTCACAAAATGCTTACTTCTAAAAAAGAAAAGTAATCTTAAGATTATTATGCTATCATTTCAACAGAAACTCAGCTAACTTGAATTTACAAATTTAACAAGTGCAAAATTTGAAATAGTATTTTCTGCTTCCTTTTCTAAAAGCAGTGTTAATTTTTCACTGCATATGAGCAAGGTGAAATAAAAATGGAAGAAATGGCACGTACATTGGCAAAAACAAATGCTTTTAAAAATTTTCCCCAAGTTAAAATAGTTTGATTTTAAAGGCAGACTGTAGTAAGTGCTCTGAATCCTATTTCCTCAGCATTTCTGATGTCTGTTTAATTGTGAAAATTTTTGAACAGGGCTGAGACTGGGAAGGGTAGAAGGCATAGAAGAGCAGACATCAGGAATGGAGTGGGGGTCAAGGTAGAGGCCAAAGGGAAATGAGAAGAGAACAGTGGTAGGGAGAGAAATGAAAACAAATTGGGGCAGAAGCCAGAGAGAGACAAAAGACTTTGTCTAATGGAATAAGCTGAAGATGAATTAAAAGTGGATACAGAAAAGTGAGATCATGAATCTCCAGGGCATTCTATACCTTGATTACTCTTCTTCCAAGACCATGCAGATAACAGAGGTTCCATCACGTTATTTATAAAGCTAATATTTTAAAGTTCTAGCCAGCTATATACAAATAACAAAAGAAGTTCATAACATTTTCTAGTGATTAACTGGAATGGAAAACACTGGAATACATTTGGTGGTCCTTATTAATATTCTTTCCAGTAAACCAGAAAGGCATGTAAAGCATATTGATCTGACAACCTCCCATGTATCTACTTACTAAATACTTAGTAGACGTGATCATTTAAAAGCTATGAAAGTAAGTGTGAATTTTCAACCTTCAACTTTTTCAAATGTTATTTTCTCTCAAAATAATATTTACAATATTATAGTTTTTAAACAAGTTGCTTATCCCAGGCAAAAGTATAGCAGTCTTTCTCATAGAAAAATATCTGCAAAAATGTTAAGGCACGTTCACATTCATTAAATCATTTCTACGCCAAACAGTTTAACCAGGTAATCAGATGAAGAGGCAAAAAGTCCTACTTAAGAACTACGTATCTTGTAATTAATGAATATGTTGATTCTTAGGTAAACCTCAAAATAGCAGAAAAGATGATTTCATGAAGTCTGTCTCCAATATGTTATGCTTATATTTTGAATTGTATATGTTCCAATATCCATCATTAACTCCTATCTGAAAATAATAATCACAACAAAAATGCAGTTATTGTAGGATTTTTGTGAATTCAAAGAAGGGTAAGATGTAGTTCCAGTTCTGCTCACCAACTTTAGGCAGCAGACCACCCAAACTATTTCCCAAATCTTGAAACAGAACATAATATTTTTCTTTTAAAAAACTTTGATAACTATGATAATTAATATTAATTTCTGAAGTGACATATGTGGTTGTTAACCAATGTTCTCTTCTATCTTATCTATGTGCCCATTAAACTTTCATAATAAATAATGACTTTGGCCACAGGTCTTAGCTTTGACCTGTTGGTATGACCAAGAAAACCCTGGCATCTCATTCTCAGTACGCTGAACCCCCAAGTAGAAATAGCCTGTGGGGGGCGTCAGACTAGTGTGCAGCAGCCCATACACAACAAGCAATCTGATTACAGTGCTTTAGTAAGGTGCATTATTTATGGCCCTTGGCAGCTACAAGCTACATTACACTGTATTACGCAAGTATTACATCTGTGGTTCAGAAATGGAGGAGAAATAGATTTTATTAAATATAGGTCATATTTGATAACAAAAAAATAAATCATATGTGCAATGCAACAAGACGAGTACTTTAACAATCTATCTAAAAAGCTATTAATAATTATTACTTTAGTGTTGAAGCGGTTGATGCTATTTTTATGCAAAGTTTTAGATCACAAATCATATTGGAATGGGAATTAGGTATTTCTGGTGCTGGCCAGATCTGAGTCATTTTGCACAATCCTTAATAAGAAAATCTTCCACTGTGGGCACTGACCATCTGCCGCTATGTCGACCTAGATATATGGGATACAAGAGCAGCTCTAAACAAGGGTGTGAGTGGTCAGTGTGCTGTACATGGGATAGAGTCCTCACTTTTCCTGAAACTCTTACATGTCTCAGATCCTGTATTCTTATGCATCACATCTCTGAACTCTGCCTCCATTAGGAACAGGTGTTTCCTAGAATAAAAATTATGGTAGGTTTATGCATTTTCTTCCCATTCTGACACTGTTTAATCCTCAGTACCTCCAGACACATTGCTCAGACACTAAATCAGATTTTCCCCCAGAACCCTTACAACTAATTCCCCACTAAATGTATTGAGAGCTCATTAGGTGTCAGGTTCTTGCTGCTGTCACGCATATTCTCCTAAAGATCACAGTAATCCAACTAGTTAATTAGAAGCACTTTCCAGCATCAGATCCCAGTTTCTCCTTTGGTTACTTGGTCTGGTGTTTCCATGATAATGTATACCTAGGTCAGTATGTTTTTCCATAAGCATGTTTTGTGATTCTTAAGTAGACCTAGAAGAGTCCAGAAGGCAACTGGAAGGGAAAAGTGAGAGAAAGGAAAAGAAGAAGTAATTACTGTCTTTTGAGTTTTACAAGACAAATACAATTTTTGTAAGCAGAATTTTTATTACAAGTGATTTAAACAAAAAAGCAAAAGGGCTTTAGTCTTTTCTGCCCCCATAAGCACTCCCTTCATGCATCTATTATAAAATAGAGCAAAATACACTACAATTTTAAATTCCTATATCTTTCCCTCTGTCATGGCAGGGACTTCCCAATCAATTCTATACTCATAGTGGCCAGCTGAACATCTGATATTTAGCAGACTCCTCAAAAATAATTTTTCAATGAATGATGACCGACCAACTGAATGAATGACCAGTCTTAAGCACCAGTGAATGTTTTTACTGTCTTCACGGAGCTCAGAATAGATCCTTGGAAGCCATTCTGGAAGAGCGCAACTTTCCAAGGATGTTTTCAAAAAGACCAACATATAAGCAAGCGTATTTGGTTGACCCTCTTTGCCACCCTAGGATATAAATTAAATCACATCCATTTTAATACTTAAAGTCATTTCTGGAAAACTTTGTATGCCAAAAAACAACAACAACAACAGGACCTCTAGTATCTGCCCCTTTCCCCACTCCATTCACGTCTACCTTAACTGGGAGGCTTAATTCATGTGAAACAACCAGCCCTCCTCCGAAACAGATGTCAGGTGATTATCTGAGGCTGTAAAAATTTTCTAGAAGGCCAGATTATGGATGATTTGCCTTTTTTGGCTGTTAAGAAATAATGGGTTGAAAATTAGTTCTAAAAAATTGTTTAACAATCTTACTGAGATGTAATTCACATATACTACAATTCATTCATTTAAAGAGTATGATCCAAAAGTTTTCAGTATATTCAGAGTGTTGTTCTGCAGGTTTTAATGCTTTCCTGTCATTGGCTCCAGTAGTAACCTTACTGGCTCATATATCTGCTCAGACCACAGTGATTCCTTCAGGAAGGAGAATGCAACTTCTTCTGGTAGTATTTAAGGTCAAGGGTACTCCATGCTTAAGCAACATAGATTAAAACTTCATGCTTTAAGCTTATAAGTCCAATCATTGTTACCACAATACAACCCTTGCCCCAGTGCCAAGTTGCCTGAATAGAAGTAAATTCAGGGTTTAAAACAACCATCCCTTAAGACCTGACTATTGAGCTCTGGTTAACAGTCCAGCCTACCTGTGATATACATGGAAATGTGCTACACAGATCTCACTTCAGAGTAAGACTGCCCAATTGCAAGAAGTATAGTCAACAGTCTTCATCTGTTAGCTTTTTGAGGATATGCTTTAGCTGCACAGTTGCCTGGCCCAAGGGTCAACTTTGTGGGAGCAGCCCACATCCAGTCACTGGGCACAGCAAGGATATAAAGGCCCGGCCATTTTGGCCTGACACAGGAAATTCTGATGTGGACAATACTCACTCTAGAACTTTCTGCAGGGTTGGCAGAAACTTCATCAAACTGCTTTGCAATTTGGCCCCTTCCTCTTTTCAAAAGTGCTCCTTTCCCATCCTTGTCATAAGTGTTGATCTCTAATAAACATCTGGCATCTCAGACTCCATCTCAGTGGCTCAGGAGTAACAGCTGCTCTCAGGAGTGGTCTGAGAAAGCAGGCAATAAGATTGTTTTGAAGCTAGATCACTCATACGCACATGGAAGACGACCCCATCACTGTTTGGGGTTTAGCACCAACAGCCTGTGGCATAAAGTGGCAGACCCATTGTTAAAACTTCCACTGGAGGTTAATTAGGAGGTTTTAACCAGTAGAAAGGAGTACACTAGGCTCAGCCTATCCAGTATTGGGTAAATATGGAAGAAATAGTAGCTATAAAGATAACGGAATTGGGTGACTATTTCTAAGTACCATGGATGCTCTACAGAAAGAAACTGTACAGCAAAGGGTAAATGACAGCCAACTGAAATCCTGGCATGAAAACCAGTGAACCTCTTTGGTTACATAAATACAATGAATTTATCTTCACACACAGCAGAGGGAAGAGAAAGTTGAGAACCACGCCCAGTATCTAATAGCATGAGTGACTTTATTTCGAAGAAAGTTAAATGTAAAACCACAGCAAGCCTGTTATGTGTGGATGGGGGAAATGTGAGTTTGCTGGGAAACCTCCAAAGTTGTTGTGATACCTAGTCAATGTGGACTTATAGAAGCCAGGAGAATTTGCAAAGAAGTGAATTCTGGACTGGGTGTGATACCTCATGCCTGTAATCCCAGCACTCTGGGAGGCCTAGGTGAGTAGATCACAAGGTCAGGAGATCATCCTGGCCAACATGGTGAAACCCTGTCTCTAATAAAAATATAAAAATTAGCTGGGTACCGTGGCATATGCCTGTAATCCCAGCTAAGAGGGAGGCTGAGGCAGGAGAATTGTTTGAACCAGGGAGTCGGAAGTTGCAGTGAGCCCAGATCACGCCACCGCACTCCAGCCTGGGTGACAGAGTAAGACGCTGTCTCAAAAAAAGAAAAAGAAAAAGAAAAAGAAGTGGATTCTGAGGATGTTTGATCAAGAAGACCAGAACATTAAATTTGATAGGCAAGCACTTATTGATTTTGGAACTCTTTCTCCAGATGCACCCTAGCAAAGATTCCACTACAGTGTGAATTCACTACTAGGATAACTCCTAGAAGCATAGAAAAATGATGATCCATTCTGAGATCAGTTGAAATGTCAGAATTGTCATGGCAGACAGTGGAGAAAAGAAATCAAGGGCTCAGGGAAGTGGGCATCTTGAAATGAATATGTCACGTAAGGTTGGAAAACCACCACATGATTACATTCCATAGGAAGGCAAAGAAGACACACTATTTGCCAAAGACACAGGAATGCAGTGATAAGAGGTATGCCAGAATCACCAAAAAGTTTAATGATGGCTTTCCTTTTCAAGTCAACGTTGACAATAGGAAAGCTTGTCACATAAATTGGCTTATTGACAGCAACAGGTATAATAGGACCCAAAAAACATAAAATTAGGTAGCAGCATTTAACTTCCAGAAACCAAGGGATTGTAATCATTATAATGACTAGGCAGGTCAGGGTTGCACCCAAGAGAACCTGAGCTGAAAAGAGTTATGGAGGTAAAATGCAATAAAATATCCCAAGGGTTATAGAAATGCATAACCAACAACAGTACTATCCTAGTTCTCTGACCCTGTGTCATGTGTGTAGGAACATTTAGATATCATGCAGAATACCAACTGACCCATTTCACTGGTCACTTTTTATTGGTTAGGCCAGATGAGCAACAGGTGGCTGGTATATGTGAGGCCTCAACAAGTCATGTGTGCTCTAAAGGAAAGGAAATAAATTGTATGGACTACCACAACCATAAAATGTTTAGGGGTTCAATGGTTAGGGGTGTAGCAAGACATCCTCTCTAAAGTAACATACAAATTATCACAGCTTGTACATCCACCACAGATAAAGAAGAACCACGCTGGTAGACTTTTTCCATCTCTGAAATTGGTGCATTCTGCGTCTACATTCAGGATGATATATCAGCCTTAAACGGGGTACAGAGAAGTAAAGAGCTCCACAACAGGTCCAAGCTGCAGTGCAGGCAGCCCTCGCACTTGGACCATATGATCTGGCCCACTGTGGTGCAGGCAGTATCAGTGATGTGAAAAGATTTCATATAGTACGTTCAAGTGGAAGAACCACAAAGTAGGTCCCCTGAAATTTTAGGGCAAGGTCTTGCCATCTGCAATGCACAATTATACACCTTTTGAAAAATAATTCCAGGCAGACTAGTGAGCTGTGGTAAAAATGAAATGCCTGACTATAATTCACCAAGTGAACACGTGACCAGAATTGTCCATCATTAGTTGACTCCTGTGAGACCCACCAATTTATAAGTTAGTGTAGACCCAGGAGTAACCCATCATAATATGAAAGTGACTACACACAAACAGGGTTGAAATCATTCACTGCACCCTTCCCTCATCTGATTTTTATAGCTGTTTGGGGGATCTTGCATGATCCATTGAAGAAGAAGGAAAATACTCCTAATAAACATATTAGGTATAGTGCACCTGTTCATTAATTTTGGATAAAATTAGTGAGGTTATAATTTATTCAGACTCTTGGGCAATGGCAAAAGGCCTGTCTGACTTTTCAGGATTATGGAAGGAAAACAAAGTTTGGGGATAAGGAGGCCGTGTTAGATATATGGGATGTCTATTAGGTGGATATATATGGGATGTCTATGAGATGGGCATATGGGAATGGACATGAAATGGGAATACACATGTCATATGTCAATGCTCACAAAGGAATATCAATCACAGAAGACTCAGTAATCAACTAAGTACACAAAATAACCCAAGCAGTTAGTGTCAGCCAACCTCTGTATGTAACCTCCTCAGTGCTGACTAAGAGAAAAAATGAATTAAGAGACCACAGTGGCAAAAAAGGAGATTATGCATGTGCCAATGCATGGACTCCCAGCTTTGAAGTCCAATTTAGTTGCTGAATTTCCATCCTACCAACACCAGATATCAGTGTGGAGCCCTTGATGCAACACCATTCTTCAAGGAGTCCAACCAGTCATATAAGCCACCTCCATTATGGAAGTGCCATTCATTTATGCTCACAGGACTAGATTTAACATGTATTCCAGGCATGAGTTTGCTTTTTCTGCCCAAAAGCCTTAGTCATCATTCTAGCTGAGGGATTATGAAATTCCTGATCCACCAATATGTAATCTAACATAACACTTCCTCAGACCAGAAGACCATTTACAACAGGGGAAGTGCCATTGTGGGCTCATACCATGACATTCACTTGCTATATCACAAACTCTATCCAGATGCTGCTAGTCTAATAGAGCCTCGGAATGATTTGCTAAATGAGTAGCTAAAGCCCAAATCAGAGGCAGTGCTCTATGAGGATGGGGTGCCGTTCTCTGATATGCAGTATTCACATGGAATCAAAGGATTTTGTGCAGCTTTGTGTGTCTGATAAGAATGCAAGGGCTGCAGAACCAAGAAGTAGAAGCAGGAATGGCTCCTGTCCTACAGCAAATAAAGATCCTTGGAGAACTTGGTGCTTCCTGTCCCTGCAACTGTGCTTTGTAAAGGCCCTGATCTATTAAAAGGTCACAGTTTCACCAGAAGACACAATAAAAGCTCTGTAGAATTAAAAGTTATGACTGTTGTCTGGAGATTTGGAGGAAAAAAGGAGTCACCATCTCAGCAGGAGTAACTGAGTTAAATCATTAAGGGTTAGGACTGCTGTTATACAATGGAGACAGTGAGAAATACATACAAGACTCAGATGATTCAGCTGAGTGCCTCACAGTAATCCCTTGCCCAGCTGTAAGTGTAAATGGACAGATCCAGCAATGCAGGCATGAGGAGGACATGGTAACCATAGATCAGACTTCTTGCAGAGGACAGTCTGAGTAATGCTACCAGTTAAATGACCAAGGACAGCAGACATAGTGCCTGATGGTGCAGGACCTAAAATGAATAGTATAGGAGAAATAAAGTTAATAGCAATATTGGTCCTGAGATCAACTACAGCAGAGCAACTGTAGTTAACTCTGCTAACCTCCTTCTTTTCAATTTCCACTAAGGAAAAGTCGCCCACCAGAATCCTGGAGGAGCCAGGATGTTACTCAAACATATGTGTAGAAATACATACAAATGACAAAACAGGTAGACTGTGACAGATACAGAGATGTGCCACCCAAATCCTCTGTCAAGTAAGGACTTGCTGCCTTGGGGTTGCCTCAACTGATTAGTTATCTATTGCTGCTAACAAGTTATCCCCACCATTTAGCAGCTTAAAACAAGAATTTTATCTCAAATTTATGTGGGTCATGAATTAGCACATGGCTTTGCTGGGTGCCTCTTGCTCAAGTCCTGTCCTGGGATTGTAGTCAAGCTGTCACCTGGGGGCTGCAAGTGTATCTGAAAGGTCTATTGTGTGTGTGGGTGTAGAGGGGCCACTTCCTAGCTTACTGATGTGGTCCCTCAGGTCCTTCACAATGTGAGCCTCTCCAGGGGCGAACTCGCAACATGGCAACTGCCTTCCCCAAACTGAGTGATCCAAGAGAAAGTGTGAGGGGAAGCCTCATCCAAGATCATGACCTTTTTAGGACAGCCTACTTTCTGTGACTGAGTAAGCCATGACTAGAAAGGACCAGACACTTCACTCTGGCATGAATCACTCTGACCAATAATACTCACTTTGAAACTCCATGACAGGTTGGCCCAAGCATTGTCATGCATACATCACACTCATATTCTTCCTCTGGCCAATCCTGCTTCCTCTTTTCTTTGTCTCACAAGAATTGAGCCCTAATTTTGTATTTGAAAGTCTATCTCTGTGTCTGCCCATGGAAAACCTAATCCTTTTCCTTCCTGTATAGTAAAATTCACTGGGGGAGGGGAGTATTTTATTCATTTCCTACCCTGGCTGATTGTTTTCCTGCTGGGAATCTCCAAGTCCTCTGATATGGTTTGACACTGTGTCCCCACCCAAATCCCATGTCAAATTGTAATCTTCAGTGTTGGAAGAGAGGCCTGGTGGCAGGTGATTGAATCCTTTGGAGTTCCACCTTTAGAAGGTTGTTTTCATAATAGATTTCCAAACAGATCTGGTTGTTTGAAAGTGTGTAACACCTCCCCTTTCACTTTCTCTCTTTTCCTGCTAGCCATGTGAAGATGTACCTGCTTTCCCTTCGTCTTCCACCATGATTTTAAGTTTCCTGAGGCCTCCCCAGAAGCAAAAGCCTGTACAGCCCACAAAACCATGAGCTGATTAAACCTCTTTATAAATTGTCCAGTCTGAGGTATGTCTTTATAGCAGTGTGAGAACGGACTACTACATCCTCTTTTCTAATACACTACTTCCTCATCACTGGCCAGATCTAGAAATTAAAGGACAGGAAGGGCCTTTCTCTCCCATACTACAAATGGTCTTGTTCTACTTTTTTCAAGTTGGAGGGTACCTTCTGGCCTTATATTTAATTTGTGTGTGTGTGTGTGTGTGTGTGTGTGTATGGAGGTGATACAGACATTGGGGAGAAGTTCTCAGAGACTTTTCTGGAATTAAGGAGTCCATGTTACTCTTACTAATTTAACCTAAAGACACAACCAACTTATAATTTTTTTTCTTTTAAATTTACCAAACTGATGTACTAAACAAATAATATTATCATATGAGAGGTTTTCTCATAAAAGTGCATGGAAATTGTTAGGAGGCATATCAAATAAAACAACTTGGTCTTATTTTTGTTTTTGTTAATAATCTAGTGATTAAAAAATTTTTAAATTTGGATGCACATACTAATGTTCCATCTAAAATTAGATATTATTTAATAAAATAAGAATCCTCCAATTCTTTGAAAAGTACCAAATGATCAAACACAGTACATACAATTTAGAAGGAGAAGCATAATAAAAATGCAAATTAATTCAAAGGTCCATAATGAGATCATTTGGCCATATGGCCACTAATGAAGTTTCTAATTGCTAGAACATCAACACCCAAGTCAGAAGGCAAAGGGGAAAAATTCTACTGTATTTTAATTACCTTAAAAGATTTTGAATTTTAAGAAATAGTTTCCATCTCTGAAACATTTTTACACCAAAGTGTATTGAAAAACTTGCACTACATGAAGTTTAAAAAAAAGTCTGAATTATAAATAATTCTCCATGCTGTAGGATGAATAAAAAATTAAAATGTTATATCCATAACTTAGCATACAAAATGTATGCCAACAGGGATTCTATAATGAATAAAATTAATTTATTCATTCATCCAAGAGATTAATTAGCATCTATAATGTGCCAGGAACTGTTCTAGGCACTGGAGGGATACAGCAGCAACCAAAACACATATAAACCCCTGTCTTCATAGAGTCTTCATTCTACTCAGGGAGACAGAGAGTGAAATAATAAATTTAACAATAATAAAACTAATACATTAAATAGCAAAAAGTTCTAAAAATAAAAATAAAAGCAGAGGAGTGATATGAAGTGTAGGTATTGAAATGTGTAGAATGTTTAAATTCTGTGTTGGGAAAAGACCTCACTGAGAAGATGACGAGTTGATTTGGGTTTCCTCCTGGGGAGGAGCCCTCAAGGGTGGAGGCGACAATTGCAAAGTCCCTGAGGCAGGATTCAACCTGGCACGTGTAAGAAATAGGAAGGTGGCCAGTGTGGCCATTGAGGAGTGAAGGAGGGTCAAGTACAATGAATAGGTTCTGAAAAGCAATGCAGAGGAGGTGAAGGTCATATATACTCTTAGGCCACATTGGATTTACTCTAAGGGAGCAAAGAAGATTTAGAAGGGTTTCATGCATAGATGACATGGCAGGATCTTATTCAGGCTTCAGCAGAATCACTCTGGTTGATGTTATGAGTAGTAAAATGAAGCATAATTAGAACCAAGGAGGCAAGTTCAGAGCTATTGCAATGATAAAGGTGAGAGATGATGGGGACTTGTCCAGGATGATGGCAGCAGGGCTGGCTGGCCATATGATTTCCCAAAGGTCCAGATTAAATGCTGTGGTTTTTAGTGGTAAAAACCATAATACTAAAATATCTGTACCTGCATTTTATAAAACATGGTTTATAAAAAATCATGATGCTAAATTTGTCTGTGACCTTTACTATCTGTTGGCTTGTTTTGCTCATTTTAGCAGAGACATATTTCTGAAGTTTAGCACTTAACACTGGCCTGTAGATGATGTGTTATTGATGAAGCTTTTGATGATGTCCTAGTTTGATATTGAATAAGAAGAATAAAATGTTCAAGAATCTATACACTTTTGCCCTATTATCATGTTAAAAATGGTCCTTGGAGGAAAATACTATTGAATACATTCTTTACCTTAGTCAATTCTAGGTAAGCAGAAATTAACTGTTAGCTGCCAGTTAAGGAGCCTAAAAGGGGCAGGGCAGAGAGCTGACTGTGTTTACAAGGGGCATTTGCACTTTTTTACTAACACAACTACCCTCACCCCTCAAAGATGGAATCTTTGACTCAATGATTGTTCAAACACCCAGCAAAGTTTTGCTTTACATTAAATTCCTCATCATATTTGCAGAATGATCAAACATTATTTTTCTGATTGAAAAGAACCAACACATGTGACAATCTATGACAACTCTTTGTGAAATAACCTAAGGACTCCTAAAGAGCCTTAAATATCCAGCATTTTTCTCCAGTATTCTTCTGCTGGTTTTCTGCATGTTTTCCCTTCCCTTTCCTCTTATTCTCTCCTATCCCTGGACTCTACCCATGTGTCAAGCCTCAGTGCTCAAGTGACGCTTCCTCCATGAAAAATTCACCATGTTTTCCCAATCAAAAAGTAATCTTTTCCCCTCCTCTCCTACCAGTGTCTATTTCTTTTGTTTCTCTCTTTGCCTTTTAAAATGGTTAGAATTTCTTCCCTTTTCAATTCCTACCACAGCCATTATAATATAATCTTTCTACTCTCCAGTTTCCAGAACAGTGCCTTGTGAATGTTTCTTGATTTTATTTCATATCTAGTGAGTCTGTGTTTATAATTAGATCTAGCCAAAAATGAATGGCAATTCTTCAAACACTTAGCGTTGTGGTCGATATTAGGAATATTAATGCCAATTGTATTAAGTTAGCTCACTGATGATTCTGGAGGAGAGCCTAAGTAAAGAAAGCCAAATTATTAGCATTTTAAAATGGCAAGAAAAGAGACAAAGACTAATGATATAAGAATAAAGTGAGATAGTCATTGGACATCAACCAGAAAAAGTAGATTCCCCAACTAAGAACAGGAAGCAAGATCTGGACTAGTCTAAACATGGAAGAAAAAAATAAAAATAAAACTTTGTGTACAGGATTTAATATCAGGAATATCAAATAAAATTTAAATATCAGGGAAAATGAAAAATGCTAAAATTAAAATGATTCTAGAGATGTAAGAAGATGACAGAAACAAAAAGAATGAATAAATTAAGAAATTAAAGGCAGTTAATTCATTGTCCAAATAACATCCATGGATATAACAAATCAATTATGTGTTTAAAACATTTATAATCAGTTCACTGTGGAATTTCATCTATGGATATCTTTCCCAAAATAGAAATATAATCCTGATCATGAATAAGTTAAAGTCAAAGTCAAAAACATATCAGTATGCCATATTTTGGAAGAAGACACAAAATTCCTGGAAAGACCTCATTGCTGTTAATATAGGGTAATCTACGATGAACCTCTTTAAAATAAGTTGAAGAAATGAGCTAACACACAGCATTGGATTATCAAATCAGATTCACATGACTCAGAGATCTTAATAACAACTTGGACTATAAATAATTACTAAAATACAAGAGATTTAAGAATCCCAGGTGAAGCAGAACAAGGTCGAAGACATCAAGGGTGGTGAGATGTACCTCTAAATAGTTAAGGTCTGGAAAGGAGGCTTTTGAGTTCCTTAAACAGCGTGACCTGTTTAAGCTATGTTATGTCTCCATTTCATATCTAGTAGGGTTTTATAGCTTATGTGACATTCTCCAAGGAGCCATGTATCACAGATCCTGAGTTCCACCTATTACAGGTACAGTAATTCTAAATCAGGGACATACTGCTAATGGTGTTTCAGAGATTAGGTCTCTTTCTCCTAGCAAATAGCATTAGTCTCTTTATCCAAATGTCCATTCAACAAGATTAGACTGGGTCACCTGCCTTCTTTTCTTTACTTAGGGAATATCCCCTGATGCAAGGAGAGAATGTATTCCATGGATCCCCGTCCATTGCTTTAATACCTTCCTCCCAAGAAGTTTAAGATGTTATTTCTCATGATGATGTAATACTTTAATAAGCAAATATAAGTTGATTGTAGGACAGTGGGGAAAAAATAATTTTACAAGAGTTAAGATAAACCAGTGATTATGAAATCCCGGAGTCTACAATTTGAAGATAAGGAACTGAGGATGACATTTGGAGAAAGGAAAAAATAAATAAGTCTATTGAGGATATTTTGGTAGCCTAAGGGAAACACAAGCTGAGGCGTTCAAACCTGCAAATAATGTAGAATGTTCTCTTGTGATTGGTAGCAACAGTGATTCCTAAGCTAGCCACTCTGCCATTGACTGTGAGCTCCCCTCTCTTCATAATCAACTTACACAGGCTTAGAAAATATAAACTATATTATTATTATTATTATTATACTTTAAGTTCTAGGGTACATGTGCATAACGTGCAGGTTTGTTACATACGTATACTTGTGCCATGTTGGTGTGCTGCACCCATCAATTCATCAGCACCCATCAACACGTCATTTACATCAGGTATAATAATAATAATAATAATAATAAATAAATAAATAAATAAAAGAAAATATAAACTATATATAATAGAATATTAAAATGAAACCCCTACTGCTCCCTGCAGGTGAACAGGAAAACATTAGATGCTCCATCCCTAAGTGGGTGGTAAGACAGACCATTTTGCCTAGAACCCCATAGAGGATGTGAGCTGTTGGGACCTCAACAGCAAAGACTTTTGAGGAGTGGACGGATGTTGCAGGGAAACATTTGCAGTGAGAGTATCTGAGGAAACTGAGAATATCTTTCCTAGAGTCAGCTTAAAATAATTGCCAGGTTCAGAAAGCACCAAGTGTCTTAGGAGAGAACAAGTTAGGTAATAACTTCCCTGTTCCCTGCCTCTTGCCTCTCTGCTGCTTCTACCCTGCAGACTTCTCTCATTAGCAACCTGAAGGAAAAACTGAAAACAGCACAGCAATAAGGAAAGAGGCAAACAAGATCATGCTTTTCTTTATTCAAGTTCTGCCACTGCCAGTCTCAATTAGGGGGAAGGAAAATATTTCATTTTAAATCAAATCAAAGTTTGATTCTTATCTGGGACTGGACACTTTTTGTTACTGAGTTGAGGATGTGAGGTGTGTATGATTTCAATTACCTGAGAGTAATCAGAAAAACTTTTATCCAGTTTTCAAGGTGAGGCCAACACCATTGATTAGATTTAAAGAGACTTGAGGGGACAAAATAAAATTTCTTTTGCAATTATACCTTGCAAAAACTGCTTGTTCAATGTATTAGTCACATTTATTCGCTAACTTTAATCTTAATATCCTGTCAGAAAACATAATTAGCATAGCTGAGAGTTTTTTAACTGAAAAGCAAAAAAAAAAAAAAAAAAATCAGACTGATGCTAAAGGAAAAAGCATATGATTTAAACCATTGTTTCCATTCATTAAAATAATGAATTAAAATTGGCATGTAATCCAAAAGTACATATTTGTCATTTAACAACCTAAGAAAATGCGTATAGGCAAAAAAAGAAAGAAAGAAAAATCATCATGCTGTATCTTGCAGATAATAGGCACTATTAACATTAGATTACATCTTTTTCAGTGTTTCATACAGGGAATAATCTGCAAATCTTTTTTCACCAAATAATGTATTAAAATTTTATTCCAATAAATGTAAATATTTTTAAGTTTGAGTGGTTTTGTAGACTATTTAATTTAACCATGCTAATGTTAATGTTATTCTTCAATTTTACATTATTATAAACAACACTCTTCATACCCTTTCACTGTATATTTTTCCTACCTTTCCACTCATTTTTAGGATGAATTCTTGGAAATAGAACAGGAGGGTCAATATATATAAACTTTATGCCAAATTGCTCCAGATAAATATTAGACTAATTTCTATTTCGTCCTTAGCCGTGTATGAAAATCAACTTAATCTTTATTTATTCAAGAATTGAAAAGTGGTACCTTACTACATGTGTTAGTTTCCTAGAACTACCATAACAAAGTACAACAAATGGTTGGCTTAGCAAACTAATGCAGGAGCAGAAAACTAAATACCGCATGTTCTCACTTGTAAGTAGGAGCTAAATAATAAGAACACAGGGACACATAAAGGGGAATGACGCACACTGGGACCAATCGGAGAATGAAGGGTGGGAGGAGGGAGAGTATTAAGTAAAATAACTAATGGGTAGTAGGCTTGACACCTGGGTGATGGAAATAATCTGTACAACAAACCCCCGGGATACATGTTTACCTGTGTAACAAATCTGCAGATGTACTACTGAACTTAAAATAAAAGTTAAAAAAATTTAAAAATAAATATGTGATTTTTACTCTCAAAAAATAAAAATAAAACAATGAAAATGTGTTATATCACAGTTATGGAAGCTAGAAGTACATAATCAAGGTGTCAACAGGGTCACGGTCCCTTTGAAATTTCTAAGGAAGCATCCACCTTCACCTCTTCAGGACTCTGGTGGTGGTCAGCAATTCTTAGTGTTCCTTGGTTGGCAGCTGCATCACTCCAATTTCTGCCCGTGTCATTATGTGGCATTCTCCCTGTGTGTCTTTGTGTCCAAAATTTCCTCCTCCTAAAAGAACAGCCACGTTGGATGAGGGCCCACCCTAGTGATCTCAACTTGATTACACTTGAAAGAAAACCTATTTTAAAACAATGTCACATTTACAGGTTCTAGGAATTAGGGCTTCAACATATCTTTTGAGAGAACATTACGCTACCCTAATCTATATCTCTTTGATTAGAAGTGTAATTGAGAATTTTCCATATTTTATTTGAATCGTATTTTTTCGTTCTTGATCCTTTGTCTATTTTTCTAGTAAAGATAGAGATTTTCAAAAAAACTTCACTGGTAAAGCCTTTTAATACATTAGGCATGTTAGTTTTTTATAGAACATATGCTGTAAATATTTTCCTATTTGTAAATGGTCCTTTAATTTCCCTTATTCTGTTTCCCCCCACCATACAAAAACTTAAAATATTTATTTAATCAAATCTAGTAATATTTTCCTTTGTGGTTTCGTACATCAGTGTCCTGATTTTTCTTAAAAAATCTATCCTGACAAAAATATTACATTTACATTTATAATCATGTCTATTTTTTTCTAACGATTTATTGAATATTTAGTTTTTAATCTATCTGGATAGATACACTTGGTGCTTTCTGAACCTGGTAATTATTTTAAGCTGACTCTTTCCAGGAAAGATATTCTTGGTTTCCTCAGATACTCTCACTACAAACGTTTATTTTAACGAAAGATGTGACAAAAAGTTGAAAAATAGTTCCAACTTTATATATATATAAACTATAAGATATGTAGTTATATTGTTAAAATCTGATCAGCCAAGACTATGAAGAGGCCTATAGTTTGACAAAATCAGATTTATTGACTCAGAGTGAGAAAAGGCATTCCTTAGGACTGAATACTGCTCTCCAAAGGAGGGAGGAGACTAACATCGGGAAACTTTGGAGGATGTAAAGGAATCAAGGATCAGTTCTGGAGTGGTGACTATTTGTGAGGTGGGATTGGAGAAGCTGGATTAACTAGAGATTGAGGGCGAGGATGGCTTAGCAATCGGGTATCCCAGTAATAGACAAGCATAGCAGCCGTCTGGGGACATCATCAGTAAGAAAGCAGTAGCTACTCAGAAAGGATGTTGCTTTGGCATTTTATAGATGCTGCACCAATTTAGAAGAAACAGAGGCTCCTGTCAACTGCGGAGCTGCCTCTATCTGCTTCTGTACTGTTGGTCTTATAAATGGCAGAATTGTTTTACTTTTTCTTGTCGAAGTTGATTTTCAGTCTCACAGTTCCAGAAAAGCTTTTACTCTTTCAGTGTGATTTATTAAATATAATAAATATGATATATAATTATGTATTATAGATTCATATTTTATGACAGCCTATTACTTATACTTTTACCTAGTAATCTGAAATACAACTCGAATCATAGTTTTGTATCTACTTTGACCATTTCTAAGCTTTTTCTTTTACTCTAATAGCTTTCTGATTCTACCAACTCCAGAATTATATTGCTTTGATTGTTATGCTTTCTACTAGTTCTTTTTTAGTCTCTTTCTTAGTATGTCTTGATTGATTCTTGATTTCATTTTTTTAAATCTTAAATAACAAGTTTAATGATATTAGCATTGCAAAATTAACTTCAACTATGAATATCAGAAAAACCAATGTAACTGTTGTATTTTAGAAGATAAGTCATCTACGACAGATAGAGTGTCCCGCTGTGTCAAGAAGCAGGCTCTTTCTGTTTTTATTTCTCAATTGTGCATAGTCTTAATTTTATGGTGCATGAGAGTAGCAATCATGTTCCTCGCTGAAGGATGGAGAAAAGAATGAAGATTAAGGAGGAAATTGAGATGAAGAAAAAGCAAAGATACGTGCACCCTGCTTCTTTAGGAAGGCTTCAAGAAACTGCCATAGGATACTGCTGCTTACATCTCACTGGCAAGTGATGTCACATGGCTATACCTACGTAATGGAAGGCTGACGAATATTATCTTTATTCTGGGCTACTATGAGCTCAGCTAAAATTTCCATTACCGTGGAAGAACAGGATAGCACATATATAGGAGCAACTAACAGTCTCTACTTAATCATGTCCACTGTCTCTTTACTAGTCTTTTTAACAATATTTCCTTTTATCTTTCATTATTATCAAAGTTAGTTTTTATACTTATTGTGTTAAAATGTATCATCAATACTTCTCTAAGTTGTATTATAAAAAACACCTGTCCTGAGAAATCCCTTCTATACCCCCAGTTTTACCCCATGCATGCAACTGCTAGGAAATCTTTGCGTACTTCGTTTTTAAACTATTTTTCAAGAAAAATACGTTTATGCTGCCATTGAAAAATGTTTTTGTTTTCTATGTTTGCTAAGGATATGTGTTTTTCACTATTATTTTTCCTTGAGTCATATATTTCCCCTGCAACCAGAATCCAATTTATTATATTATAATTCTTGGTTAGATTAACATTCCATTTTAATGTAATCATGACTAAATAAATGCTAAAAGCTCTCATATAGTGTAATATGATTTCATTTTTATATAATCCCCCAATTAATAATATTTCTTTGCTTAACTTTTGTGTACAGTATATAGTGAAAGATTACAACAAGTAAGCAAATTAACATAACCGTCATCTTCTATAGTTACCTTTTATTCTGTGTGTGTGTGTTTAGCAAATTTTTAATAGACAACACAGTATTACTAACTATAGTCCTTCTGAGGTAGGAGGCAGGAGGGCCTTGTCTCCAGATCAGATTGAAGACTGGCCAAACAAAACTGAGAAGAGGTGCTGAAAACACCTCTCATTGTCCATCAGCGTAAGGTACTTCCACCAGCACTATGACAATTTAACCATTGCCATGGCAACACCTGAAAGTTACAGCCCATTTTCTAGCTATTTCTAAATACCCCACCCTTTAATTAGCATGTAATTAATAGCAGGTATAAGAATGACTGAAAACTGCCCAACACTGCTACTCTCCTTGCACTGCCTATGGCGTAGCCCTGCTCTGCACAGCGATCATAGAACTGAAACACTGTTGCTCATTAAAGCTGCTTCCTGGCCGGGCACGGTGGCTCATGCCTGTAATCCCAGTCCTTTGGGAGGCCAAAGCGGGCAGATCACGAGGTCAAGAGATTGAGACCATCCTGGCTAACACAGTGAAACCCCGTCTCTACTAAAAATACAAAAAGAAAAATTAGCCACGTGTAGTGGTGGGCTCCTGTAGAGCCTGTAGTCCCAGCTAGGAGGCTGAGGCAGGAGAATGGCATGAACCCGGTAAGCAGAGATTGCAGTGAGCCAGGATCGCCTCACTGCACTCCAGCCTGGGCGACAGAGCGAGACTCCGTCTCAAAAAAAAAAAAAAAAAAAGAAAAGAAAAAAAAAGCTGCTTCCTTCCACCACTGGCTCACTCGAATTCTTTCCTGAGTGAAGCCTAAAACCTGCCCTGCATGACTTCTGCTACACATTTCATCTCTGGACTTGTGTATACTATCTCACTGCAATTTATTTTAATGTTTAGTTTAACATTTTTTCTGGGTACATAGTAGGTGTGTATACTTATGGGATACGTGTGATACTTTGATACTGGCATACAATGCATAATAATATCAGAATAAATGGGGGGTATCTGTCCCCTCAAGCATTTATCTTTTGTGTTGTAAGCATTCCAGTTATACTATTTTAGTTATTTTCAAATGTACAACAAATTATTGTTGACTTTAATCACCCTGTTGTGCTATCAAATACCAAATCTGTTCTTTTTCTCTAAGTATATCTTTGTACCCATTAACCAGTCCCAATCCCCCTCCCCTACCACTACCCTTCCAAACCTCTGATAAACATCCTCTTACTCTCTATCTCAAAGAGATCAGTTGTATTAATTTTTGGCTACAGTGAATGAATGAGAACATGTGCCACTTGTCTTCCTATGCCTGGCTGATTTCACTTAACATAATGTCTTCTAAGTCCATTCATGTTTTTACAAATGACAAGATCTCTATTTTTTATGACTGAATAGTACTCCATTGTGTATACTTACCACCTTTTCTTTATCCATTTATCTGTTGATACACATGTAGATTACTTCCAAATCTTGGCTATTGAGAATAGTGCTGCAATAAATATAGGAGTACAGCTATCTCTTCAATATACTGACTTCATTTCTTTTGGGTGTACACCAAGCAGTGGGATTGTTGGATCATATGGTAGCTCTACCTTTAGTTTTTTGAGAAACCTCTAAACTGTTCTGCCTAGTGGTTGTATTAATTTACATTCCCACCAGTTGTGTATGAGGTTTCCTTTTTCTCCACATCCTTGTCAGCATTTGTTATTATCTGTTTTTTTGGATTAAAACAATTTTAACTGAGATGAGATCATATCTCATTTAGTTTTTATCTGCATTTTTCTGATAACCAATGATGTTGAGCACCTTTTCGTATGTCTGTTTGCATTTGTATGTTTTCTTTTCAGAAATGTCTGTTCAGATAGTTTGCCAATTTTTTAATCAGATTATTAGATTTTTCCCTATAGAGTTGTATGAGTACAATATATTATGGTTATTAATCCCTTGTCAGAATGGATAGTTTGCAAATATTTTCTTCCATTCTGTAGGTTGCCTCTTCACATTGTTGATTGTGTTCTTTGCTGTGCAGAAGCTTTTTAACTCGGTGTGATGTGATCCCATTTGTCCATTTTTGCTTTGGCTGTCTGTGCTTATTATTATTCAAGAGATCTTCACGCAGTCCAATGCCCTGGATCATTTCTCCAATATTTTATTTTAGTGGCTTAAGAGTTGGAAGTCTCAGATTTAAGTCTTTATTCCATTTTGATTTGATTTTTGTATACAGCAAGAGATAGGGATCTAGTTTCATTCTTCTGCATATGAATATTCAGTTTTAACAGCATCATTTATTGAAGAGACTGTTCTTTCTCCAGGGTATATTCTCGGCCGCTTTGTTGAAAATTAGTTTACTGTAGATGAACAGATTTATTTCTGGGTTCTCTATTATGTTTTATTGGTCTGTGTGTCTGTTTTTATGCCAGTGCCATATTGTTTTCGTCACTGTAGCTCTGTAGTATAATTAGAAGTCAGGTAATGTGATTCCTCCAGTTTTTATTATTTTGCTCAGGATAGCTTTGGTTATTGTTATTCCATATGAATTTTACATTGTATCCTCTTTCTAATTATGTGAAGAATATCATTGCTATTTTGCAAGATGTTGCATTAAATCTATCAATTACTTTAAGTATTATGGACATTTTAATAATATTGATTATTCCAAATCATGAACATGGAATATCTTTCCTTTTTTGATTTTCTTCCTTTTCTTGCATCAGTGTTTTATAATTTTCATTATAGAGATCTTTCACTTCTTTGGTTAATTTAATTACTAGGTGTTTTATTTTATTTGTAGCTATTATAAATGGGATTACTTTCTTGAATTCTTTTTTAGATTATTGACTGTCAGCATACAAAAATTCTACTATTTTTAAATGCTGATTTTTTTTATCCTGTAACATTACTGAATTTGTTTATCAGTTCGATTAGCTTTTTGGTAGAGTCTTTAGGTTTTTCTAAATATAAGATCACATCATCTGCAAACAAGGATAATTTGATTTTCCAATTTGTATGCCCTTTATCTCTTTATCTTGTCTGATTGCTGTAGCTAGGACTTCCAGTACTATGTTGAATAACAATGGTGAAAGTGGACATCCTTGTCATGTTTCAGATTTTAGAGAAAAGGATATTCATATTTCCCCAATCACTATGATACTAGCTGTGGGTCTGTCACATATAGTTTTTTCTGTGTTGAGGTATGTTCATTTTGTACCCAGTATTCAGAGGATTTTTATCACGAAGGAATGTTGAATGTTATAAATGCTTTTTCAGCATCAATTGAAATAATCATATGGTTTGTCTCCTTTATTCTGTTGATATGTGTGTTATATTTACTGATTTGCATGTTGATATGGTCTGGCTGTGCCCCCACCCAAATCTCATCTTGAATTGTAATTCCCATGATCCCCACATGTTGTAGGGGTGATCCAGTGGGAGGTAATTGGATTATGGAGGTGGTTTTCCTCAAACTATCCTCGTGATAGTGAGTTCTCATGAGAGCTGATGGTTTTGTAAGGGGCCTTTCCCCCTTTGCTTGGCACTTCTTGTTGCCACCATGTGAAAAAGTACGTGTTTGCTTCCCCTTCCACCATGATTATAAGTTTCCTAAGGCCTCCTTAGCCATGTTGAACTGTGAGTCAGTTAAACTGCTTTACTTTATAAATTACCCAGTCTTGGGTATGTCTTTATTAGCAGCATGAGAATGGACAATTACAGTAAATTGGTACCAGAAGTGGGGAGTTGCTATAAGAATACCTGAACATGTAGAAGCAACATGGGAACTGGGTAACAGGCAGAGGTTGGAACAGCTTGGAGGGCTCAAAAGGACAAGAAAATGTGGGAAAGTTTGAAACTTCCTGGAAACTAGTGAATGGCTTTAACCAAAATGCTGATAGTGATATGGACAATAAAGTCCAGGCTCAGGTGGTCTCAGGTGAATATGAGGAAATTGTTGGGAACTGGAGCAAAGGTGACTCTTGTTATGCTTTAGCAAAGAGACTGGCGGGATTTTGTGCCTGCCCTAAAGATCTGTGTAAGTTTGATCTTGAGAGAGAGAACTTTGGGTATCGGGCAGAAGATATCTCTAAGCAGCAAAGCATTCAAGAGGTGACAGAGCCTAAAAATTTGGAAGAATTTCAGCCTGACAATGCAGTGGAAAAGAAAAACTCATTTTCTGGGCAGAAATTCAAGCAGAAGTAATGAGGAGCCAAATGCTAATGGCCAAGACAATTGAGAAGATGTCTCCATGGCATGTCAGAGGCCTTTGCAGCAGTGCCTCCCATCATAGGACTGGAGGTCTAGGGGTGAAAAATGGTCTCCTGGACTGCATCCAGGGCACTCCTGCTGTGTGCAACCTTGGAACTGGTACTCTGCATCCCAGTCACTCCAGCCATGGCCAAAAGGGGCAAAGGTATACAACTTGGGCCATGGATTCAGAGGGTGCAAGCCCCAAGCCTTGGCAGCTTCCATGTGGTGTTGAATCCTGAGGATACACATAAGTTAAGAATTAAAGTTTAGGAATTGCCACCTAGATTTCAGTGGGTGTATGGAAATGCCTGGATGGCCAGGAAGAAGTTTGCTGTAGGGGTGAAGCCCTGCGTCATAGAGAACTTCTGCTCGGGCCATGTGGAGAACTGCTTGGAACATGGGGCACTGCCCAGTGGAGCTGTGAGAGGACGGCCATCATCCTCCAGACCCCAGATGATCTGTCAAACTCTGAAAATGGGATGTTGAAGTCTTAAGCTATTGTTATATTGGGGCCAATCTCTCTTTAACTCTGCTAACATTTTTTTTAATATATCTGTGTGCTCATATGTTGAATGCATGTATTATTTACAATTGTTATATCCTCATGCTGAATTGACAACTTTGTCATTATATAATGACATTCTTTGTCTGTTTTCACAGTTTTTGTCTTAAAATTTATTTTGTCTAAAGGGAGTATAGCTACCTCTGCTCTTATTTTGTTTCAATTTGTCTGGAATATCATTTTCCTTCCCTTTATTTTTAGTTTATAAGTGTCTTTATAGGTGAAGTGCATTTCTTGTGGGCAACAGATCATTGAGTCTTGTCTTATTATACATTCTATTACTCTGTCTTTTGATTGGAGAGTTTAGTCCATTTACATTCAATGTTATTGTTGATAAGCAAGGACTTACTCCTGCCAATTAGTCATTTGATTTCTGGTTGTTCTCTGATCTCTTCTTTCTTGTTTCTTTCCTTCCTGTCTTCCTTTTTGTGAAGGTGATTTTCTCCAGTGGTATGTCTAATTTCTTGCTTTTTATTTTTTGTGTATCAGTTGCAGGCTCCTTGATATGAAGTTACCACAAGGCTTACAAATAACATCTTTTTTTTTTCTTTTTCTTTTTCTTTTTTTGAGACAGAATCTCGCTCTCTCGCCCCAGGCTGGAATGCAGTGGCATGATCTTGGCTCACTGCAAGCTCCACCTCCCAGGTTCACGCCATTCTCCTGCCTCAGCCTCCCGAGTAGCTGGGACTACAGGCACCCACCACCACACCCAGATAATTTTTTGTATTTTTGGTAGAGATGGGGTTTCACCATGTTAGCCAGGATGGTCTTGATCTCCTGACCTCTCGATCCACCCACCTTGGCCTCCCAAAGTGCTGGGATTACAGCCGTGAGTCACCGCGCCCAGCCCAAAAACATCTTATGATGCACTACTTTAGACTGATGGCAATTTAACACTGATTGCAAAAACAAACTAACACACAAGTTATAAGAAAACTAATAGAAACTCCACACTTTAACTTTCTTCCCCTGCTTTTCAACTTTTTGTTGTTTCTGTGTATATCTTATTATACTGTCTATATCTTGACAGTATAATATTATTATTTTTCATAGGTTCATGATTTAGTCTTTCTACTCAAGATATGAGTAGTTTACACACCACAATTACAGTGTTACAATATTCTGTGTTTTTCTGTGTGCTTACTATTACCAGTGAGTTTTGTACCTTCAGATTTTTAATTACTTGTTCATGTCCTTCTTTTCACATTGATGAATTCCCTTTAGCATTTCTTTTTTTTTTTTTTTT
The DNA here is from genome assembly GCF_009764315.1 of Trachypithecus francoisi. Taxonomy (NCBI): domain Eukaryota; kingdom Metazoa; phylum Chordata; class Mammalia; order Primates; family Cercopithecidae; genus Trachypithecus; species Trachypithecus francoisi. The sequence goes on from NW_022681458.1 coordinate 61,581,610, forward strand.
TTTTTTTTTTTTGAGACGGAGTCTCGCTCTGTAACCCGGGCTGGAGTGCAGTGGCCGGATCTCAGCTCACTGCAAGCTCCGCCTCCCGGTTTACGCCATTCTCCTGCCTCAGCCTCCCGAGTAACTGGGACTACAGGCGCCCGCCACCTCGCCCGGCTAGTATTTTTGTATTTTTTTAGTAGAGACGGGGTTTCACCGTGTTAGCCAGGATGGTCTCGATCTCCTGACCTCGTGATCCACCCGTCTCGGCCTCCCAAAGTGCTGGGATCCCTTTAGCATTTCTTATAGGAAAGGTCTGGTGTTGATGAAGTTCCTCAGCTCTTGCTTTTCTGGGAAAATTTTTATTTCTCCTTCATGATTAAAGAGTATTTTCACTGGTTAAACTATTATAGGATGAAAGTTTTTTTTTTTTTCCTTCAGTACTTTAAATATGTTATGCCACTCTCTCCTGGCCTGTAAGTTTCCACTGAGAAGTCTGCTTCAGTGGAAGATCAGAAATATAGAAGCTCTGTTGTATATTTGCTTCTTTTCTCTTGCTGACTTTAGGATCCTTTCTTTATCCTTGACATTTGGAAGTTTGATTATTAATTATATTGAAGTAGTCTTCTTTGAGTTAAATCTGCTTGGTAGTCTAAAACCCTTCTTATACTCGAATATTAATATTTTTCTCCAGGTTTTGAACATTCTCTGTTATGCTTTTGCATAAACTTTATATATATATAAAGTTTATGCAAAAAAAAGTATATATACCTCCTCTTTCAGGCCAGTAATACTTAGATTTGCCTTTTTTGAGGCTACTTTCTAGATCTTGTAGTCAGGCTTCATTTTTTTATCCTTTTTTTCTGGTCTCCTCTGACTCTGTCTTTACAAATAGCCTGTCCTCAAGCTCACTAATTCTTTCTTCTACTTGATCATTTCTGCTGTTGTCATGTCTGAAGCATTCTTCAATATCTCAATTCCATTTTCAGCTCTAGAATTTCTGCTTGATTTTTGAAAAATCATTTCAATCTCTTTGTTAAATTTATCTAATAGGATTCTAAATTATACATTTCTTCTCTGTTTTTTTGTTTGTTTTTGTTTGTTTGTTTGTTTGTTTTTTGAGACAGAGTCTCACTCTGTCACCCAGGCTGGAGTGCAATCTTGGCTCACTGCAAACTCTGCCAACAGATTCAAGTGATTCTCCTGCCTCAGCCTCCTGAGCAGCTGGGATTACAGTTGTGTGCCAGCACGCCCAGCTAACTTTTGTATTTTTTTTTTTTAGTAGAGATGGCGTTTCAGCATTTTATTCCCTGTTTTATGTTTTCACCTTTTCCTTTAAATCCCACATGTAAATAAAATCATGTGGGGTTTTTATTTTTCTCTCTGGCTTATTTCACTTAGAATAATGTCCTCCATGTTTCTGAAAATGCCAATATCTCCTTTGCTAAGGTTGAATGATATTCTATTATGTATATATACTACAATCTCTTTATCCATTTACTTATTGATGGACACTTAAGTTGTTTCTATATTTTGGCTATTGTGAATAATATTGCAATGAACCTAGGGGTACAGATAGCTCTATGAGATGTTAATATCATTTCCTTTGGGTATTGAAGTATTGGTGGGTCATTTTTTGCTTAATTTTTAAATTCTTCCTTATAGTATTTACAATTACTCATTCTTTCTATTTTATCTTCCTGGCCTTCCATATCACTCAGCTCCAAACTTTACTGATTTATCACGGGTACACATGGTTGCCCTTCTTTTCACTATCATTCTAAAAATTCTCTTTGCTTCTCTCTTGTGTAGGATCCTCTGATTCCTGACCCCTAGATCCTCTTTCTTGCTTTAATCTGACTTTTTGATGATGTAACTCTTTAAATCATTAACCAAGATTGCTATCTGAAAATAGAAGTTTCTCAGAATTTTCCATTTTGAAAGTATAATAGAAACTTCAACATAATTTCATGGTTGAAATATATGTTTAAGATCTTGCTATATAAAAGATAGAAATAATTTCTGGACTTGTTATATGCTGTGAACCCTTTATATGTGTCTTAATTTGGTGCCAATGCATTCAAGAGGAAATAAAAGATTTGTTATTTTTAAAATTTTTGAACGTAGATTTGTAAATATCTTGACCTGAAACTACTTGATAACCTTCTAGTATTTATGTCTGATTAAATGTCATGTTTTTTTCAGCATTTCTGTATCTAAGGCAGAGAAGGCACCATCTGTTTGCAGTGGTATCCTTTAAGTTCAGGAGAGCACTTCCCTGCGTCCAGATGAAATCATCAGTCAAAGAAAAATTGGGTCAGAGGAAAGCCCACCACTGATAGACTTTCTGTTTGAGTTAGCCATCATCTTTGTCTTTTGTTGATGCAGAGCATAGTGAGTTCTGGTGAAAATTCTTGGCGGGATGAGGGGTTATAATGAGGGCTCTTGTACCTCCCATGGGCTGTACATACCTTTCTGTCTTTTATCTTCTCACTACTGTTGGTACTGAGTGCACAATAGCACACAGCTTCATCTGCTTAGTTGAAGCTAAGCCAGTTCCACCTATACTCTGAAGCAATAAATGCTTAAAGTTTATGGCACATTATTAGTATTTTTGTCTTGCTTCAGCAAGTTGCTTTTTGGCCTTCCTTCAACCTTTTGATAATTATAGTAATTTATTTGTAGATATTTGCTCCTCTTGGATTTCCCTACCTCCTCAGTATTCCTATACTTTCAATAAAGAAAAGACAGAATGATACCTGGGTGATAAATTATATTTCCATCATTTTGATTGGAAATTGTGGAAAGAAAAGACAGCACTAATTTTAAAAATTAACAAATTAGTGATAGTTTTTTTTCTCTATATCACAAGAATTAGTTATTGAATTCACAATCAAGATAAATGTTGTCAAGTACTCACATATTCTGAAGAGAGCAAAATTAAGGAGGAGGGAAAATCCACTTTAGAATTTATTAGAAGACAACAAAACTGGCTCTGCTACTTTCAACCGTTATATCAGAGCTCCCAAACCCTAGACTAAATGCAATGAAAATTAAGTAGGAAGTAAGGAGAGAGATGTGAGATGGAGGGTGCCATAGGATTCCTGAGACATGGACTGTATTCAGAAGGAGAGTCTACAGAGAATCACGGTGGAAGAGACCAGGAGAATCATTCAGAGAGTTTGGAGATGCTGGTAAACACGGACAATTCATTTCTCAGTAGAATATTTTGCAGCATCCAACTTGTGGATCTTCTCCTTGCTTCTATTTGAGCTGGAAAGAAAGGAATTGGAAGCAGATAGCAGGACAGAGAAGAGCTCAAGTGTGGAGCAGCCCGTACTTGCATCGTTTGGCATGGCAAGTTTCCTGTGGCTCATGTAGATGTAGCAAAAATTAGCCAGACTTGGTACTCCCTAGTACCCCTATATAAAATGAAAACTTGCTGGAAGAATAATTTCAGTGGCAAAAAGCTGTGGGGTATATATACCCTGTTGGGGTATATATGAAAAAAGGAAAGTGGAAAAAGTCTTAGCAGTAACGAAGATGTCCCCATAAGGTACCTGAAGAATTCAACTCTGCCTGCAATGAAAGTTAAAGTTGTTTTGTTTTTTTGTTTGTCTGTTTTGTTTTTTTGCCATCACAAAAAAAAAAAATCAACGGCCAGTCAGGGTTCACCTGAGGAGCAGCAACATCCAAGAGAGGATCACAGTGAAAAAGCAAGAAATGCCTATTCTTTTTATTTCTTATTACCTTCTTTCTTCCAAAAGAGATAATGGGTGAGAAATGAGAGGGGAGAGAGCAATGAAAAGTGGACTGGTTTCTCTCGCTTACTCAAGACGAAGTTCAGCTATTCCTAGGAAAAAGAAAAGAGAGGATAAACTAGACATGAACTAGATGTCTTAAACTGTGCTCAACCAAAAATAACATTTTAATAATTGAAAATGATCACAGAGTTATGTGATCTATGTGACATAGCCTTAGGGGACAACAAAAGGAAATTTTGCATAGCCTGGTTGGATCAGCAGCTGGAGGAAAAGAATAGACAAATATTCCTATATTTATATCCTGCTGGGTTTATACTATTGATAGGAATAAATAGAGAAGAAAATAGATATAAAGCAATTGGGAAAGTGTATAAGCAAGTCCTAAGAAATGCATGCAGTTAAATTTGAATCTTATTTGGATTAATGAGGGGAGTGAGAATGTCAAAGAGATGCTGAAGAATTTTAAGAATTTTAAATTGCCAGTGAAAAAATGTTATGTTATGTGATTTTTAGAAATCAGCTTTTGGTGGGCACTAAGTGAAAAAAAGCACAGACATTTTTTCACACATTCTTCTTTTGCACTGACTGATAGAGCATTTTTATCTGTCAAACATGGGATAACTACTTGGACATAAGAGGCCTGCTCCTGCCCTCCTGGAACTTGTGTTCTTTTTTCTCTAGATGCTCAGAATAAAAATAAAACCCTGTAGGACCAATTAGCAAAGGCACAGAAATTCCAATGACCCATAGTCTCTCATAATGGGAAAAAATAGCATTAGTTGAACACCTGCTACATGCCTTCAGATTCATTATGTAATTTCATCTTCAGCATAAATATAATGTAAGTACTTATTCCTATTGGGAGAATAAACAAATCGAGGCCCAGTGTCATTATATAACATTCCCAATCTCACCCAGCTACATAAATGGCAGAGCAATAATAAGACACCACTTTTAGGCCGGGCGCGGTGGCTCATGCCTGTAATCCCAGCACTTTGGGCGGCCCAGACGGGCGGATCATGAGGTCAGGAGATGGAGACCATCCTGGCGAACACGATGAAACCCCGTCTCTACTAAAAAATACAAAAAACTAGCCAGGAGAGGTGGCGGGCGCCTGTAGACCCAGCTACTTGGGAGGCTGAGGCAGGAGAATGGCGTGAACCCGCGAGGCGGAGCTTGCAGTGAGCTGAGATCCGGCCACTGCCCTCCAGCCTGGGCGACAGAGCAAGACTCCGTCTCAAAAAAAAAAAAAAGACACCACTTTTGTCTGCAACCAAACCCCGTGATTTTTTTCCACTACATCAGGCTACCTCTTTATGACATGGCCACACAGAGGCAAACAAAACATTTGGAAGAATATCTACATTTTGTAATTTGGAGATCAAAGCAATGTGGTATTATTTTAATTGGGAGCATTATTGAGTAAATCCCATACAATATGAGTAACTTTGGATTTATCCTTAAGCTATAATTCCTTAATAAAGATTCATAATTAAATGAGTTGGTGTATGAATTTACCCAAATAAAATCATATGATATAACATAGATAAAAGCATTTGGGGTTATTTAGAGGTAAAATACTATATAATTTTAATAAGAATTGCAGTTTACTGTCGAACTCCATAATGTAATTTTGTAACTTCGTGACTTTCAAAAATTTACAGAAATTAATTGTATTTGTTGCATTACTACATTATCCACAAAATTTACAACTGTTCTCTAATCATAAAAAGAAAAAGAAACAACAACAATCTCCCTGGGGTAAATAATACTGTAGCCCCTGCCATGAAATAAAATATGCCAGTCCTTTCCTATGTATAAACAAAGAAGAAGTATCATGATAACAAAGTGGTTCAAAAGGCTACATTCTGACTTCTGGTATACACTGATGTGCTCAATGATTAAATGACGCCAAAAAAATGCTTATACAAGTAATTGTTATTTCTATCAATACATATTCTATCATTTATAATTTTAAGTAGGATGTGTTTATTTTCTTATATTTATTCAGAAAGCATTTATAAGGAAGCTACTGTGTCCTGGATGCTATGAGAGATAAGAAATTAATACAACAAAATCCCTACTATTTGGAGATAATAGCTAAGTAAAATGGATGATAGTATATACACAAATACTTACAATATAAGATATAGTGTAAATGGTTTTATACACAAAAAAATAAATTTAGTGATATGATTGTTCAAAGTAGAGCTTACTTTCGCCCAAAGAAATCAAAGAAGTCTTCTTAAAGGAGGAAGTAATTGAGATGGGCTTAAAAATTGACGTTGAAATATATCAGATGCATTTAGAATTAAACTATTAAAGGTTTTCTCTTTCAATCAATTTAGGTAGCTTATTTTAATAAATTTTTAATTGTAAAACATACTTTTACTTAATCAAGAAGAAATGCTCATGGATAGGAAGAATCAATATCATGAAAATGGCCATACTGCCCAAAATAATTATAGATTCAATGCTGTCCCCATCAAGCTGCCACTGACTTTCTTCACAGAATTGGAAAAAACTACTTTAAACTTCATATGGAACCAAAAAAGAGCCCGCACAGCCAATACAATCCTGGGCAAGAAGAACAAAGCTGGAGGCATCATGCTACCTAACCTCAAACTATACTATAAGGCTACAGTAACCAAAACAGCATAATACCTGTACCAAAACAGATATATAGACCAAAGGAACAGAAGAGAGGCCTCATAAATAACACCACACATCTACAACCATATGATCTTTGACAAACCTGACACAAACAGACAATGGCGAAAATATTCCCTATTTAATAAAAGTTAGGAAAACTGGCTAGCCATATGCAGAAAACTGAAACTGAACGCTTTCCTTACACCTTATACAAAAATCAACTCAAGGTGGATTAAAGACTTAAATGTAAGACCTATGACCATAAAAATCCTAGAAGAAAACCTCGGCCATACCATTCAGATCATAGGCATGGGCAAAGACTTCATGTCTAAAACACCAAAAGTAATGGCAACAAAAGCCAAAATGGACAAATGGGATCTAACTAAACTAAAGAGCTTCTGCACAGCAAAAGAAACTCTCATCAGAATGAACAGGCAACCTACAGAACGGGAGAAAATTTTTGCATCTGTCCATCTGACAAAGGGCTAATATCCAGAATCCACAAAGAACTTAAACACATTTACAAGAAAAAAAAAACCCATCAAAAAGTGGGCAAATGATATGAACAGACACTTCTCAAAAGAAGACATCTGTGCAGTCAACAGACACATGAAAAAATCCTCATCTTCACTGGTCATTAGAGAAATGCAAATCAAAACCACAGTGAGATACCATCTTGCATCAGTTAGAATGTCGATCATTAAAAAGTCAGGAAACAAGAGATGCTGGAGAAGATGTGGAGAAATAGGAACGCTTTTACACTGTTGATGGGAGTGTAAATTAGTTCAACCATTGTGGCAGACAGTGTGGCTATTCCTCAAGGATCTAAAATGAAAAATACCATTTGACCCAGCAATCCCATTACTGGGTATATATCCAAAGGATTATAAATCGTTCTACTATAAAGACACATGCACACATATGTTCATTGCAGCACTATTCAAAATAGCAAAGACTTGGAACCAACCCAAATGTCCGTCAATAATAGATTGGATAAAGAAAATGTGGCACATATATACCATGGAATACCATGCAGCCATAAAAAAGGATGAGTTCATGTCCTTTGCAGAGACATGGATGAAGCTGGAGACCATCATTCTCAGCAAACTATCACGAGAACAGAAAACCAAACACCACACGTTCCCCCTCATAAGTGGGAGCTGAACAATGAGAACACATGGACATAGGTAGGGGAACATCACACACTGGGGCTCGTCGGAATGTGGGGGGCTAGGGGAGGGATAACATTAGGAGAAATACCTAATGTAGGTGACAGGTTAATGGGGTTGATGAGTGCAGGAAATCACCATGGCACGTGTATACCTATGTAACAAAACTACACAGTCTGCACATGTACCCCAGAACTTAAAGTACAATTTAAAAAATAAAAAATAATATGACATCCCCTACCCCAGCAAAAAAATAAAATAAATGAAATAAAATAAATGAGTTGATATAAAAAAATCATTATTTTCTGTTTGACTTATAGTTCTGAGATTGATAAAATTATAGCTATGATATTTTGTTTGGTTGGTTGTAAATAAAAGAAAAAATATTAAAAAAGAAAAAAGGAAAAAATTGCATTTAAAAATATAGTAGTATATTCAATTCACTTGTATTTTATTTTGGACTTTGCATATTTATTCATATATATCCAGGAGGACAGTGTATTATAATATTTTCTTTCTGTGTACCATCTCTACCAAATATTACTATTAACATAAAATAAATGATCTAATATACTATCCTTTTCAATATACTGGAAAAATTTACCAAGGAGATCTTCGGTCACTCGAAAAATATGAAATGATTGCCTGGTAAAACTACTATGCTTTGGATCCATTTCTTATTGTATTTATTTATTTACTTGTTTCTGTTTAACTTTAGGTTTAGGGGTTGCATATACAGTTTTGTTACATGGGTAAATTGTGTCACTGAGGTTTGTGGTATGAAAAATCTCTTCACTGAGGTAGTGAGCGTAGTACCAAATAAGTAGTTTTGTAAACCTCTCCACTCCTACCACCTTCTTTCTTCTATTAGTCCCCGTGTCTATTGCTCCCGTCTTTTTGTCTGTATGTACTCAATGTTTAACTCCCACTTATAAGTGAGAACATGTGGCATTGGTTTTTTTTTGTTGTTGTTGTTGTTCCTGTGTTAATTTGCATAGTATGATGGCCTCCAGCTACATCAATTTTGCTGCAGAAGATATGATGTCATCCTTATATGCGGTTGAGTAGTACTGCATAGTGCATATTTACCACATTTTTTTGTCCAATCCGCTGTTGATGGGCACCTAGGTTGATTCTATTTTTTTGCTAATGTGAATAGTGCTGTGATGAACATGTGAGTGCATGTGTCTTTTTGGTAGAATGATTTATTTTCCTTTGAATATCTACCTAGTAGTGGAATTGGTGGGTCAAATGGTAGCTCATTTTAAGCCTTTGAGAAATCTCCAAACAGTTTTCCACAGTGGCTAAACTAATTTACATTCCTACCAACAATGTATAAATGATTATTTTTCTCTGCAACCTCACCAACATTTGTTATTTTTTGTCTCTTTAGTAATAGCCATTCTGAGTGGTGTGAGATGGTCCCATCATGGTTTAGATTTGCATTTCTCCAATGATTAATGATGTTGAACATTTTTTCATATATTTGTTAGTGATATATATGTCTTGAGAAGTGTCTGTTCATTGGATCTGCTTCCTGAATGTAATTCTCCGATGGTATTTTCAGGTTTCTCAAAAATTAGGAATGCACCAGGAGCTCTGTTCAAGTTTATGACTTCTTCTTGAGTTAATTATATTATTTAATGTTTTATATTAATAAAATAATATAAATAAAATATAATATTTTCTAGAAAATTGTTCATTTTATTTTATTGAGACTTTAAAATTCATTTGCAAATAGACTACTGCCACTATATTACTGTTCTCTCTAATTTTGTTTATAGTTTTTTTCTTAATTGGGTCTTTTTAGAGTTCTTGGTTTATTTATTTATTTTCACCAGAAGGTCTGGTCCTTAAAACAAATAATGTTGGGAGGCACGAAGATGGGCAGCAAAGGACATAAGAATTGACTAGAATAAGAAATAGAAAAGATAAGAGGATAAGATTTCCATTAAATGAAATATTTCTTTTGATAGAAGTGAGGAGAAGAAATGTAAGATCAGGTCCTCTGTAATATAAAAAATATTGCATTTCTTGATAACACAATAATGTTTTCTAAAGTACCATTTTATTATCCGTGCTTAAATATTGTATCTTAATAGACAAGCACATTTATAAAAATAAATGTCTTAAATACAGGTGGTGTGTGATGAGGCTTACATTTATCCAGAAAAAAAGCACTGTACACTGAAAATTGAGAAATGTGTTTGCTAACTACAGTACAGGTGCTGGGGCAAGCTAGTTTTAAGCATCTCTTTGACTTCTTTTTGCTTTTTCTGAATCAACAAGGAATGACACGTGTCCCATCTTTGTCATTCAAGGTTATTTCAATAATAAATAAAAATATATAAAAGTATCTTTAGTCCTTTGAAAATGAATGGTAAACAAAGAACTTCAGTTTTCTTTTAAATATAATTAAAGAAATGTTCCTCACTGTATTAGTCCATTTTCATATTGCTAAAAATAACTGCCTGAGACTGGGTAATTTGTAAAGGAAAGAGGATTAATTGACTTAGAGATGGTTGGGGAGGCCTCTGGAAACTTATAATCATGGCGGAAGGCAAAGGGGAAGAAAGGCGCCTTCTTCACAAGGTGATAGGGAGGAGAAGTGCTGAGCAAAGGACTAAGATCCCCTTATGAAACCATCAGATCTCATAAGAACTCACTCACTAACATGAGAACAGCATGGGGGAAACCACTCCCGTGATTCAGTTATCTCCACCTGGTCTTTCCCTTGCCATGTGGGAATTATGGGGATTTTAGGGATTACAATTCAAGATGAGATCTGGGTGGGGACACAAAACCTAACTACATCACTTATTAATATTAATAATATTGTATATAATTACATATAATATAATATATATAATTATATTATATCATATTGCATATCCACCAGAACACTTACTGCATGCTTTAATTTCAGTGTTTGTGGCAAATTGATTGAAATTAAGGTTATTAAAGAACTAGACCCTCCGTTATGAAATGTCTCAAAGTAGCACTACAATTCCTCTCTTACGTATGGCAACTGGCAATGTTAAACATCAGGACTGCCTCCATATTGCAGTAAGTACAGCCATTTCACAAGAAAGCCTCCTTTATTTATATTGTTGGCCCTCTCCTCTTCTATCAGCAAGCACAAGTACAATGAGATCCTGGAACAAATGAGCTTATTAAGATCATGGTTAGACATATCGTTTTTCAAATCACACTCTACAAGACAGATATGCTGGCAAAGCTGTAATAAATGTCAAGGCTCAAGGCATTCACTATTCTTTTTAGCAGCCTGATGGCTTGGCTAGAAAAGCTTTTCATAAATTTTAGTGCACACCTGTCAAGTGGCAGGCGTGATAGTCTGCTATCGTGCAGGAGCCTGAGTTGTGATTTCTGGGCTGGCACCACTGTCATCGTTTTCAGTGCAATCATGAGCTTTTCTCTGTTTGTGACCAATGAAATCTATGTGATCACACTGAGAATCTGTGCATCTTGGCAGATCTGCCAGTGGTACTCATCACATAGAGATTATTTTAGATTGGCTGCCATAAAGTGTTATTTCCCATTTGTTAACACAATGGGGTTTCATGACTATGACAACTGAAACACATTCATTTGTATATGGGGTTTTGTCCTTGTTGCAATACAAAAACCTGTCCCATCTTTCCTACAACTCCTTTAACCTTTCTTTTTCCATCAGTTCTCTACCTGAAACAACTGCAGTGCTAATTGTGTCACATTTTTCCTAAGTGGAAAACAGAGGGGAGAAAACCTTGTGTAGTTTTAACAAGCTAAATTTGTGAGTTAGAAATAAACTTTGTGATCCCAATTACATGAAATAAAATTATGTTTCATATTCTTGTATACATATATGCTTAGAACATTTCTGAAAGAAAACTCATTAAATTGTTTTATAGAGATACCACTGAAGAGGAAGGAAGATCTGGAGACAGGCAAGTGAGGGGTCTTCTGTTTTCTTTTATGTATATTATGGTAATGCTTAGATTTCTCTGATGATAATATATTCATTTATTCCTTGTATAATAAAAAAAGACTATTTTAAAACAGGGAAAATGAAATATTTGTATCAAGAAGAAAATAGGGCACCGTAAGACCATACTTGGATGAATATTGCCATATATTTACATAGTGTGTTCACATACATCCTATCACAAGATCCTCACAGAAACTTACTGGGATGATAGGATCAGATATTAGCATTCCATTTACATAGGGGAAATCTGAAGCTTAATGAGGTTCAGCGATGTGCTTCAGTTTCCAGTGAAGTTTCTAAATCAGGAGTGAAACCTGAGTGTTCTGACATTTAATTGAAGCTTCTACCCCATCAAGGACTCACTCCCACTACTTCATTGTTTCCTGGTCTGAAAGCAAGAACAACATATTTTTGACATTTTGTAACTTTTCTGACATGTGTATGTACAGTGTATGTATTTCATACAGTCATATTTTATATTAATAAAATAGACCAATTACTTTGTAGAATTGCTCAGACAGAAACAGAAATTTAGATTCTGGAACATAACCAAATTTCAGTACTAAGCTTTTTGTTGAAGAAAAAATAACCATAATTATGTTTAGCACAATCATTTCTTTTTTGCAAAGTTATGGCAAATGCCAGACCTCTGGGTTGTCAAATAATGGATGTTTGCCATAAATATCATTTAAAAATATATCACTACGTGGAAATACTCATTTCTATTAATGGCATAGTCTTGTTTAGTGGAATTAATAGCAATTTGCCAGTTGAACATTGGCACTGTTTGTTTATTTATTTATTTCGGAGACAGAGTCTCGCTCTGTCACTTGCCCAAGTCGGAGTTAAGTGTTGCTATCTTAGCTCATTGCAATCTCTGCCTCCTAGGTTCAAGTGATTTTCCTGCCTCATCCACCTGAGTAGCTGGGACTACAGGCACATGCCACCATGCCAGGCAAAGTTTTTGATTTTTAGTAGAGATGGGGTTTTACCATGTTACCCAGGCTGGTCTCAAACTCCTGAGCTCAGGCAATCCACCCATCTCAGCCTCCCAAAGTGGTAGAATTACAGGCGTGAGCCACCGCACCCAGCCATTGGCACATTTTGAAAAACCTTTAATCTCCTAACAAATAATTATTCAAGGCAAAAGCCAGGAAATTTAGGAAACCCCTTACTTTCCCACCACTTCTTTATCCCCAAATCTTTGCCCTTTTATGATAATACAATGATCTATGATTGTTTTCCTTTTCTCATTCATTTTTGTAAGTATTTCAAAAAAGAAAATAGATACTGAAAACAGACTTTACCTCATGTTTACATAGACAATTTTTAAAATAAAATAATACATATTTGAATAGCTATGCAAAAAGACTACATTCACATATCAAAAATTTATTGGTGACACAAGTCTATGGAAAAATGCTCAACATCACTAATTATCAGGGAAATGCAAATCAAAACCACAAAAAAAGTAGATCTACCATGTTTCAGCAATCCCACTACTAGGTTTCTACCCAGAAGACAAGAAGTCATTATACTAAAAAGATACCTGTACATGCATGTTTATAGCAGCACAATTTGCAATTGCAAAAATATAGAACCAGCTCAAATGCTCATTAATCAACAAGTGGATAAAGAAAATGTTTGTGTATATATACACACACACACACACACACATATATATATATGATACATATTGTTTAGTGAAATTAACAGCAATTTGCCAGTTGAGCACTGGAATTATTTATACTGTAAACACTGTTTATACTGTTATGCTATATATATACACACTATATACATATTTATACTGTGTGTATTTATATATACACAAACACAATGGAATACTAGTCAGCCATAAAAAGGAATGAAATAATAGCATTCACAGCAACCTGGATGGAGTTGGAGACCACTATTCTAAGTGAAGTAACCACGTAATGGAAAACCAACCATCATATGTTCTCACTCATAAGTGGGAGTTAAGCTATGAGGACCCAAAGTCATCAGAATGATACATTGGACTTTAGGAACATGGGAGAAAGGCAGGAGGAGGGTGAGGGATAAAAGACTACACATCAGGTACAATGTATACTGCTTGGTGATGTGTGCACCAAAATCGCAGAAATCGCCACTAAATAACTTATCCATTTAACCAGACACCACCTGCTTCCTAAAAACCTATTGAAATAAAAAATTTAAAAAATAATTCTTGATGACCTTAAAGTCATTAGCACTCATTCTAATGACTCTCAACTCTGGGTTCCTGGGACTCTTTGAAAGTATGTGGGGACAAGAGAGAAATACTTGAGGGAATTAAGAATCTTCAGACAATATTAAGTAGTCAATGATAACCAAATAATCATAACTGTCAGATAACAGGGTCTCACATGTCTTTGCCTTACAAAGCACCAGGCTGCCCTTCAGCCCTGACACTGTTTTCATCTGCCCTCTCTGAGCTCCTCTCATAAGGCAAAGTGCAAACAACTCTTATCTTCCCTAAGAGCTGGTCACTGTGCTTTTTGACTGGAAACTGACTCTCAGCCAACACATAGGGTATTCTCTGTTAAACTGTTACTCTGGCAGATATTAAGCAAACCCATTACTGATCTAAGAATAAAACATAATGTTATGCTTTGCAACTTTTGGAAGCACACATGTGACAGGGTCATGATGAGCAAACACCACAAAACACAGGTTAAGAACCACTTCATTCTCTTCTTCCTTCCTTCCTTCTCTCCCTTTCCCTTTCCCTTTCCCTTTCCTCTTGCTTTCTTGCTTTCGGAGTTTTGCTCTTGTTGCCCAGGCTGCAATGCAGTGGCATGGTCTCAGCTCACTGTAACCTCCACCTTCCAGGTTTGAGTGATCCTCATGCCTCAGCCTCCCAAGTAACTGGGATTACACATTCTTGCCACTACCCCCAGCTAATGTTTGTATTTTTAGTAGAGATAGGGTTTCACCATGTTGTTCAGGCTGGTCTAGAACTCCTGACCTCAGGTGATCTGCCCACCTTGGCCTCCCAAAGTGCTGGGACAGGCTTGAGCCACCTCACCCACTCAACTTCATTCCTTTTCCAAGTGAGCTCACAGTTGCTACTGGCACAATAACTCCAGGAAGAGGCCAGCCATTTGTGGAACTAGAATATCCATCCCTTGGACACAGCAGTGATTTCTGCATTCTGTACCTTCTCTTAAAGTCCCTGAATCTGTACTAGCAGTTGCCCGTCTGCACATTTTTGGACTCACGGGATGGAAGAGCTACAAGAATCCTATCTTTTGTTTCTGGGAGCTTAGAGGCAAGAGATACAAACTTGTCACATTTAACAAATAATTACTATTTTGATATTTATCTTTACTTCCAACATATTTCTGTCTTTTTATAACTGCAAAGCCTCATTTAATGTGTGTTAGATATATTTCTGACAGCTTTATATAAATTAAATCATCTAATCATCAAAACAACCTTGAGAGAGAGTTACTACAATTATGCACATTTTATGAATGAGAAAATTGAGCCACAGAGAGGTTAAGGGATTTGTCTGAGAAAGGAAATACAATAAGTGTTGAGTTTCTGTCGAGGCTGTGGTCTTAACTGCTATGTCATGCCATCTCATTTACTGACTTGTCTGCCCACTGGTTCTTCCTCTGCCTGTCTTTCTATCTGGAAAAGAGCATTTAATATTTCTAGGTCCCCCAAGGCCTCTTAAACAGCCTCATGTATTAAAAAATAAACTATTTCAATTATGTCGTTTATTTTGAAATGAAAAGCTTTGAGATTTTATTTTATAGTGTTCAAAAATCTTTAAAAAGTGACTAAAAGCTGTGTTTTATTGATGATGATTAGATGATTTAATTTAATGTCTAAATGGTATCCTCCCCAAACCAAACACTTTATGGAAAAGGAATGCATTTTATAAATCCTCTTTCTCCTCAGATTCCTAAGAAAATAGAAGGCAAAAATGACCTTGAAATCTCTGCTGACCTTCTTAACATCGTGTAAGAAATGTTTTAACTCTCTGTGCACATGTGCCTTTCCTTTCAATAGCTATTGAAGTTGTCACTTGACAAGGGATTGAGAGGGATAAGACAGAAGGGGCGTTCACCATGATTCTATTCCTGGAAACTGACATTTTATCTTAGAGGAAATAAAGCATCATGTGTATGTTGACTTTAGAACAGGTTTAATAGAAACTCTTAACACCTAAATGAAGCCACAGCTTCTTTCTAGCATGAAGTGAATGTTCTTTTTTGTTTGTTTGTTTGTTTGTTTGAGACGAGTCTTGCTCTGCCACCCAGGCTGGAGTGCAGTGGCCGGATCTCAGCTCACTGCAAGCTCCGCCTCCCGGGTTTACGCCATTCTCCTGCCTCAGCCTCCCGAGTAGCTGGGACTATAGGCGCCCGCCACCACGCCCGGCTAGTTTTTTGTATTTTTTTAAGTAGAGACAGGGTTTCACCGTTTTAGCCAGGATGGTTTCGATCTCCTGACCTCGTGATCCGCCCGTCTCGGCCTCCCAAAGTGCTGGGATTACAGGCTCGAGCCACCGCGCCCGGCCCCGAAGTGAATGTTCTAATTAATGTCTCACTTTGCTGCATTTTGGTCAAGTGTTTTCCTCCTCCCTTTTCTTCCCCTGGGCTGGGTGTCAGGTATTGCTCTAGGTCCTAGAAATATAGAGACAGTGTCTATAGCATAGTCCTTGCTCTGTAGGATTTCATTTGGTTTTCACAATAATTTCAACACCCTGAGACATGGAGTTTCCAGATTCCGGCATCTTTATGTTCATATTTTAGCATGTCAACTTTCCAGATTCTACTTTTAAGTTACATTAATAGTTCCATTATCTTCTACAACTTTAAAACAAATACATCTTACCTAAACTGATGATTAAAAAATGTACATATGTGAACGAACAAAGCACTGGAGACTATCAGTCTAAGGAAATGCTAATTAAATGCTGACAAGGAAACCATGAATATTTGTGTAGTTTCAGGGAGAGTAATCAGACTTTTGATTAATTCAAAACCATGATTTGATGGCAGCCTATGCAATCCTGAACAAAATTAGCGCTTTTCTCCAAACTAGCTAGATCCCTACAAGGTAAGAATTTAAAGGAAAAATGAGAGTTATAAATAGCTCCTTCACTGAAGCACTCCATAGTTGAGAAATTTAAGAAAATGGCAAGTAACTCAGCTGGTTTATTATCTCTGATGTTATCGCAATAAAAACTTAGACAACAGCCTTTTTATATTTTTTAGGGATTTCTTGCACTCAATTTGACGGGAAACTGTAGTTTTTACTTAAGGAAGGTGTGGGATAATTATTTTTCATTTGTAAAATATAACCACTGTTTCAGATGATAAATTGTAAACATGCTAATGATACTTTACCTGTATTACTAAAAGTTTTCTTCGTACCCATTAAGCCATCTAACAGTCACAGTTCTAATCTTCATTGAAGAGAAGCAACACTAACAATGTGCATACTTCTGCTTTCTGGGCACCTCAAGGCCTTGGTTCCATTGTTATTTGATGAACTTGTATAGAAAAATAGTAAGAACATCTGAGGTATTATCATTCCTGTATAGGCAGCTAAGTGAGCAATCTACTATTTTAAAAAGACAAGAAAAGAATCACATAAAATATCCACTTTAAGTGGTTAATTTCATTACCAATACCATCTTTGACTCCATGACAGAACTGTAAGTTAAAAATATGTGAGGCAGACACTATTGTTATTTCCATTTTAACAGATAATAAACAGGGGCTCAGAAAGACCAAATGACTTGACCAGGTTCATTCAGGCAGTCAGCTGTCCAATCCAGATAGAAGTTCTGGTCTGTCTGATTCCAAAGCCTAACTGTAGCTTTGACGAAGCTGCTATTGAGATTGAGATGCTAGCTCAGTGTAAGCTATTAATCTCTTTCACAGCACCAGAGCAAAGTCAATTTGCAGTCACCTTTGGATTAAATAATACATTCAATCCTTACTTGCCCATTGTGACAGGTTACAATAAAGTTACACATACACACATGTATACACTATGTTTATTCCTTTTCAAAAGAAGAATAAAATCACTTCTTATATTACATTTGTAATTTTTTAACTTAATAGTTCATGGGCATCCTTTCAAGTTAATACATAGTGATCCAATATTTTCTTTCTCATAACTGCATCCCATTTCAGACAAGGATAAGCTACCTATATCTAAAGATTCCACATACATACATACTTAAATACATATACATATATGTGTGTGTATAGAGAGAGACAGAGAGAGAGTGACAGAGAGAGACAGAGAGTATCACTGGGGTTTTATTCTCTTTAATAGATTTCATGACTATAGTGGAATGGCTGGCCAAGAAGATAGAAACACACACAACTTTTCTAAACTGTTTTATTACTTTTCACATCCACCAGCAATACATGAAAGTATCTGTTTATCTATCTCATCTCTGCATCTGGTTCCTATTGCTTTTTTTTTTAAGTTTTTTTCAATTGATGAGTGCAAAATGACATCTTAATATTGTTTTATAACTCCTGATGAGTAAAGATGTAACGGTTTTAAAGTATAGATGTTTACATTTTTATGTTCTAATAAATATTTATCTTACTAGTTTGTTTTTCTTTTTGTTTTTATTTATTAAGTTGCATAAGCTCACTGTATACGTGTCAAAATCTGTGAAGATCTGAAATTTCACTCTACTTGAAAACTAACAGTCAACCTGCTGTAGTTTTATGGATGCAGGCAGAAGACACAAGATTCTGGGTCAGAGAAAAGGACATTATTTCTCAGGACACAGGAAGCGTCATGAGCATCACTATGTTTGGGTCAGTTCTCTTCACCTACATGTCCTACATGGATGTTGCAGATGGGGCTAGCTGACACCTGCACATTCAGTAAGTTGTGCTAAAGGGAAGAAACCCAAAGTTTTTATAATGGACAGTCAGCATTCCTGCCTTTTGCTCCAGAGATAGACACTGTCTATATCTTCTAATGTTGTTTACTTCCCATACATTCTTGAAGACATAGTCCAGAACAAAGGACAGTTAATGCCTTATTTATAAGATGTACAGAAACACAAATGATCCAGAGAGCTGTCTCTCAGCTATTAGAGATATTCTCCTTTTATCTAGCATATTGCATATGTTTTCTCACAATCACTATTTATAATAGCTCTTATGTTTTCTCCTTGTCTGTCTTCCTATGGTCTTTGGTCTGATGTGTGTATTATTCTCATGTTAAATTCAACATAATATGGAAACAATTTCTCTCATTTTGGATACAACTTACTGCTCTACTCTTGGTTGAAATAAAACAGATATCATCTAATTGCTATTTTATGAAAGTATATGTCCTTTATTATTTATTGTATTTTTGTACTGACAAATGAGGGATAAAAGGCATAGAAAGAGAAGTGAATGGGAATTTTTTCCCAATCAAAAAAAATGCTGTAAGTTTATAACTCCTTTCTATCAATGTTATTGCTGTTCATTCAGAGGATTAGCAACGTCAGGACCCTGCTTGGAGGAAGTCATAACACAGGAGCAAGTCTATGTTTTGTGAGGCTTGAAGCTTCTACAACTTGACAGGGGTTGGAAAAGGTAATGCTGAAAATGGTAAAATACAAAATTACAACCACAAAATTGCTATGGCCTGTCCTGGGGCCCATACAAATATGGAGCCCTGAAACATCAACTAAACATTTTTTGCTTCACAGTGAATCTTTTCTGTCTGGCAAAGGATGTGAAATAAAAGATTCAAGCCAATCGCAATATAAAGTTTTCGCTTCTTTAGGCCATACTGCTTCTTTATTAGCTCAGCTAAATATGTAGCATTAGTTCCTCAGAGAAAACATTCCATAGTGCCTGCCCTTTTTGAACTTGGATAATGCTGTACTTTAGTCCAAAACGAATGACATTTTGTTGAGTATATCAATGGTTACAAAAATTATTACACCAGATCCAGCAGAATTCCATCAGTGCTGGGGATGGGAATGAGGGTGGGATGAATACTACTACAATTTTTTCCTGGGCCCTCTCGGTACCCTTCAAGCTTTAATAAGGGTGAAATCTGTGCTAAATGAATTTGGAAGGTAAAGAAGGGAGGCAAAGAGTTGTAGAAGTATCAGAATATAGAGAACAACACTTAGGAATGTGCAAGAAACAAATAGAGATAAAGTGTTTTCAGAAAGTCCCAGTTCCTCCTGTTTTGTATTTCTTGTTTACATGTAGATTATAAATATGTGTGTATATGTATCTACGTGTGTATATATATAGTATATATGTGTGTGTATATAGTATATCTGTATGTGTATATACATACATATGTATATGTGTGTGTATATATATGTGTGTATCAGATATATGTATTTGTGTGTGTGTGTTTTAATAGCATTTCATAAATTTTACTTATTTTCTCTGAATTGCCCGTCATTTGGCTCATGTTTCAGTTAGCTTAAAAAAATTAATATTATTGAGTGTCTAATATTCACATGGTATTACGTAAATCATTGACTACTAACGAGTAAAAGTTGTTACAATACTCTTGCTCTTACAGAGTTTATAGTCCTCTTATAGAAGTAAAAACAGATACAGAGATGTCTCCAATACCAGATAGAATATGCTTAGTGGCATGAGAAGCAACAGAAAGTTATCTGAATTTAAAGGATTAATACTCTGTAGAGAGAGTAGCATTTAGAATGATGCCTGAAAGATGAGATTTCTCTATAAAATAGATACAATAAAGAGTTCCAGGCAGATGGGGGCAAAGCCCTGGGGACAGAACATTGCAAGGAACAGGAAACAGTCCAGTTTTAGTTGGACGGTATATTGGAATTGAAGCATTTAGTGGAAAATGGTAGAGCTACATCACTGATATCTTTATATTCCCATCCTAGTGTAGGTTCTAAGGTGGTTGACAATGGGTGGACATCTTTAGCAGGGGAATGGACTGAACAGGAAAGTAATTTTGAAAAGTTAATCTGAAAGAAGTGCATAGCGTAGACTAAAGAGGCCAAAGCATACTGGAAGATCAGTTTCGAGGTTAACAGATTTAAGAAAAAAAAATTTTTTGTAGTAAGTATGAAAGCAAAAAGGCGTACATAGGTCTTATTGAATAAAACTAAATCATATGACGAGAATGGGAAGATGCAGAGAGAAAAACAATAACAAAATTCTCCAGGTATCTTGAAACCTTGGGATCTTGAAAGGCAACTTGTTTTTTGTGCATTATCACGTTAACTTTTGCATCCACTCTTTCCCCCTCTTTTTTTTTTTTTTTAACCATTTCATATATATCACTTCCCTAATGTCCTCTTTCTCTTCTCTTCTCTAAGAAGAATAGAGAAGCATCAGGAGCATCTACCATCTTATTCAGCTACTCAGCTTTGCTAATAGCAATGCAGATTAAAGACCCCCTGCTAACACTGTAGATGCTATGCAATGTACCAGAGAAAAAGAAAGTTCAATGACTCCTCTTTAAGGGGTAGATGACTTCCCTAAGACTTGCAGCCACATAAGTACAAGTGACAAAACATGGACAAATAATTAACTCCAAGTGTACAAAAAAAGAGCATCAAGAAGAGATACTTCCTCTCGGAGAAAGGAAAGAAAACACAGAAATGTGGAAAAAGAAATGAGGTAACTGACGTCAGTTGGCAAAGCTGTGAAAATCTTAATCAAGGAGATTCAAAATGCTGCAGCAGAATTACTACATTGTTTGGAAAAGTAGGAGGATAGTAAAGGAGTAGGCACTGGTCAGGGACATAACTTACTAGCGAGTTTGAACGTCAACCATGAATTTCCTGTTCCTGCATTTTATTTCTTCACTGCCATCTTATTCTCATCATCTCAGCCATACCCAGGATGCAAGCAATGAATTCAGGAAGAAAGATGATCTAATATTATAAAACATTATGAAGCTTCATATTAATCCTGTGAAATTCTTCTTTTTGGATATCTTTGCACTTCTCAGTCCTGTAAGGCAGAATCATACAATTTTCATTTTGCCTACGAAATAGTAACAGATTCCTGACAGTTAGAATTCTTCCTGACAGAAAGAATATGACTCAAAGGTTCACAGTAACTGATTTCTATGCCAGAAATGTGTATCGTACTCTACCTGAGAAGGTCTACTTGGTATCATTTGTAAAGGGTGTAAAATTTTGCCAGTGAAAATGGCAGATTTGATCAAAGCTGCAGTGTGTCCCTTTTGGGACAATAAAACACCCCAAGAATACTATTAAAGATCCTTCAGTGTCCAGAGCAGTTCGCTCCCACCCCAAGCCCCACAGCAAATGATCATCCAGACCAAAACGTCAAGTGTTGAGATTAAGAGAACTTTGTTTGAGAAACCTCAAAATAGTCAACATGGAAAAAGATACACAGTGATTATTTGCTACTTTTTATCTTTTGGTATTTCTTTCAAAACAGCTCAAATTTTCACATTCCATGTCATCTTTCACCTGGGAAACTGCTTATATATTTTTCAAAGTCAAGACCATCATTGACAACGATATTAGTCACTTGGAAATTTATCTTAGTGAGAAAGGTAGGCCCTTTGAACATCTTTGAATGTTTTCGTGTATGTGTAGCACCTAGGTGGACTGAGAAAATCAATCCCCTCTACTTCTAGAAAGAAAAAGCAATTGTCAGTGGATGAGAGCCTCACTTTAAGGTAAGATACTCAAAATCAACTTCCAATAAATAAACACTGTATCTTTAATTCTACCTAAATAAAATAAACAGTAATGTAAACATGTTTAACATATTAACTGAAAGTGAAGCCAAGAGTAATTTTTAAACATTATTATTCATTTGAGTTTTACAATCATTCATGTGATATTTAATATGTGCCCTGCATTGGGTCAGATGCTAGTGATATAAAGATGGAGAAGACTTGATCTCTGATCTTGACAAAAAGTCTGGTGAGGGAAACAGAAATACGAAATGTTTACTGGGAGCTCATAACCTTCTTTCTTATTCCACTGACAAATGAATCAGAAGAGGTCTTCAATCTCCTGCCACCAAAACTTCCAGTTCACCAGTATCTGTACCATGTGTGCTCTGCCTTCTCTGATGACTCAGTGAGCCCACTTTCCCTATTCTACATGGGCCAGCTTCTCACACAAGATCCCATTTCTGCCTACTCAGGGACATTTCTCATGCAATTATCTCTTCTGTCTTCTACCTCATCATGTCATCATTCCTCCTCTGTTCTGTATCATTCATTCAGCATACAAATATGTCATACTAGATATCAAAACTAGCCTCCAGCCCCATGTCTATCCTCACTTTCCACACTCCCTTCGCCCCCTTAGTTCAAACTCTCAGTATCATTTGATTCACCTCATCACTCCATTTTCCTTTACATCTTTTTCTCTAACTTGAGATTCGATACATCATATTCTCCTGATTTATATCCTTACCCATCCAGCTGCTCCTTCTCCATGCCCTGGATCCTCTTCACCTCCTCAATCTTGAAATGCTTTAGTGTCCCTTATTCTTAGGTGGTTCTGTCCCCCTCAGTGATTCAACATATTCCATATGCTGATTACTCTCGAATTTAGATCTTCAGCATGAACATCTCCTCAAAATCTTTATACCTGTACCAGTATGTCTAATGGTCATTTCGATCTTTGCAAGTGTAAAACTGAGCTCTTGATTCTCTCTCCTACCCCATCAGAGCAGTTACCAGCATAAAACATCTAGTTTATTAAGGAAAAACTTTGGAGTCACCCTTATTCCTATTTCTCATAACTTTACTTTCAATTCATCAAATCCATCCTGTTAGATCTCAGTTCAAGTGATATCCAGAATGTATTCTCTTCTCCCTACAGCAGCTTAATCCAAGCCATCACCATCTTTCTCCTAGGTTCACTACCTGGCCCCGCAATAAATCTTCTGTTGTGGTGAATCAGTAGTCAGTTCTGCCCACAGTAGCCAAAGTGTCTCTTACAATGGAAATTATGTCATATCACTCTGCTGCTAGACACCCTGCAGTCATTTTTCAACACTCAGAATAAAATCCTAAATCTTTGCTGTGGCCTATTAGATCCTACCTGATTTGACACTGAATATCTACCTACTCACATTTCCTACCATTTTTCTCCTTGCTCATGACAATTTGTTGGCTTCTTTGCAAGTCTCACTCTCTCAACTTGGTGCCATTATATTCATTTTAACTACTTCCTGAAACAGTCTTCACCCAGCTCATCTTCACAGGTCATTCATTTCACTCAGGTCCTCGCTCACATGTCAATTCCTCAGAGACAACCCTTTCATAACACCGCTTCTCTATCCCTGCTATAAATTTCTTCTTAGCATTTATCACTACCGGATATTATATTGTTATATTATATTTTGTCTGTGTATTTTTTCTTTTTTCTTTTTGAGACAGAGCCTCGCTCTGTCACCCAGGCTAGAGTGCAGTGGTGCGATCTCGGCTCGCTGCAAGTTCCACCTCCCAGGTTCACGCCATTCTCCTGCCTCGGCCTCCCGAGTGGCTGGGACTAGAGGTGCCTACCACCACACCTGGCTAATTTTTGTATTTTTAGTAGAGGCGGAGTTTCACCGTGTTAGCCAAGATGGTCTCGATCTCCTGACCTCGTGATCCGCCCGCCTCGGCCTCCCAAAGTGCTGGGATTACAAGCAGAGCCACCATGTCCAGTCTTTGTCTGTGTATTTTTTCATTACTCCACTATCATATAATCTCTACCACCACTGGGTTTGTTTTTGTTTTCCCTTCTATTCCCAGCATCAAGAATTATTCTTGGAATATAATAAATACTCAATAGATACTTGGTGGAATACAGAATGAACTAGTCTCTGTATTTAGCCTGACATCACTGAGATGTCAGGCTTTTATAAACATTTTTCATTTTGCCTATCTATCAACCTTGTACTTTTAAAAGCAATATACCTATACTGTTTATAGTTAACTAAAAAAAAGAGCATTTATTTACATCTCGTACTTTGGGGTATATCTCACCCTGAGGTGGGGTCAGACCACATATGACACAGTAAATATAATACCACAACACATCAATTACGTACAAATAAACAACTAAAATAACTGCCAATACATCACATTATTTAAAATACTCTAGTATAATTCTAATATTTTTTAAATAAACCAAAATATATTTACAAGAGTTTGCATGCTTTTCAGCTAAAATAGCATGACCTCTGGATGCTGTCTTAGAAGTGGGAGAAACTTGAACTCTTCAAAGAGAATTCCAGTATAACTAACCACTTTAAACAATGTTTTGATACAAGAAGCAATAATAGGTTTTCATGCATTCCCTGACATCTAGGATTTGAACTTCAACAAATTGACTAAACTGGAAATTTACTCTGTCAATAGCAAATGGAATCATATATTTCAGAATCATCCTAAAAACAGTGCAACTTAAAAGATATCTGAATAACGTTAGTGAATCATAAGACTCAGACTAGAGACTGATGTTCTCACTGTTCCTATGTGGACGTTGATACATTGTAAACCTTCCAGAAGCACTAAAATCGAGGAGTGAAAAACTCTTCACTTCAGTCTTGTTGAGAATAAAGTTTCTAATTCCTCTTATTTGGCATTAGAAAGTTAATTGTCTGCTAATATGGTATTGAAGCACTAGATTTGGAAGGAAGAGGCCTGGCTTCTAGTTATTATTCATCCACTTAGTTATATGCCCTTAAGCCTGAATTTCTTCATTTTTCTCATTAATTAAGAAAAGAGGGATTGATAAAAAAATTATATTCTGTGTATTCTACTTGGAATCCATTTTCAAAATAAGTCACAAAGCTGCTTATTGGACGAGCTGAAATTTGAATTTGTATCAGTCAAAATAGATGAGGTTATGTTGGAATAATAAACAACCTCTCTATCCCAGTGGCTAAAAATAATAAAAGTCCATTTCCGATTCATGTTACGTGTCAGCAAGCATAGTATGCTCCTATTAGTAATTCAGAGACCTGGTTAATGGAAGCTCCATCTTGACAAATTTTCTGCAATCACTGAGGCAGAAAGAAAGAAACATGGCAGTTAACGTTTCTGACCATAAGTAACACACTTCTCCTCACATTTCATTGATCAAAGTCACATGAATTCGCTTAACCTCAAATGGAGGGGGAAAGTACATCCATCTGGAGGTATGGAAGGAAAACCAGAATGTTTTTGAGTAGTTGCAGTGTCTACCACAGAAAGCAGTCTGGGTCAAGAGACCATACTGTTTACTTGTGTGTCAGAGGCAAACTTGTTGGTAGCTCCTGACATACACAGGAACTACTAACTTTCTAACTACTTAATAGATAGTCACTGCTATCTGTTTCTCTAGAAAGTTTACTAGGGAAAAACAGGAAAAAACAAACAAACAAACAGAAAACAAAACCTTTAAACAGATTATACTGAATAGAACATTTTTTGTGACTTCTACTTAGAAACATGATATAAAATATATTTGTGACACAAAAATATATGTATGACATGATCTTATAATGAAATATTGATTTTTAATTGAGTACATTTATAGTAACAAATTTAAGCTTATAAGTAATAATGTCATGTGCAAAATAACTCTTTTATTTCTTTTTTTTTTTAGATGGAGTCTCGCACTGTCACCCAGGCTGGAGTGCAGTGAAGCAATCTGGGCTCACTGCAAGCTCCACCTCCCTGGTACATGCCATTCTCCTGCCTCAGCCTCCCGAGTACCTGAAACTACAGGCATCTGCCATCACGCCCAGCTGATATTTTGTACTTTTAGTAGAGATAGAGTTTCACCATGTTACCCAGGATGGTCTCCATCTCCTGAGCTCATGATCCACCCACCTCGGCCTCCCAAAGTGCTGGGATTACAGGTATGAGCCACCGCACCCGGCCCAAAATAACTCTTTAAATTTTGCTGTTACTGATAATAACCAAGTAACAGAAAAAAATGTAAACTGAAAAATAATTTTAAAAAACATATTTTAATTTTTCAAAAGTAAGTGATAATATATTTTACATAACATTCAAAAGCACAAAGTATCTCCAGTGAAAAACATGCCATTCCCATCTTTCTTGCCCTAGTCATCCAGTTTTCTTGTAGCACAAAAAAACCATTGCTTTTAGTACATTGTCCTTAGAATTTACGATAATTTTTGTCTTACAGAACTGTGTGTGTGTAGCTGAATGTATTAACTTTTGATGGGTCCTGTTCTTTGTTTTATAATTCATAAAAATGTATTCTAAATACTGAGATCAAAAAAAAAATTTAGAAATCTCATGTTTCTTTCAGCACATTTGTAGTTTAATTTTTTAATTTTAATTTTTGTGAGTACATAGTAGGTATATATATATATATATGAGTGCATGAGATATTTTGGTACAGGCTTACAATGAGCAATAATCATGTTTTGCAAAATGGGGTACCCATTCCCTCAATAATTTATCCTCTGTGTTAGAAACAATTATACTCCTTTAGTTATTTTTAAGTGTACAATTAAATTATTATTGACTATAATCACCTTATTGTGCTATCAAATACTAGGTCTTACTTATTCTTTCTAACTATTTTTTGGAACTCATTAACCATTCCCACCTCCACCCACAACTCTTCCAGTACCTTTCCCAGCCTCTGGTAACCATCCTTCTATTCTCTGCATGAGTTTAATTATTTTGATTTAGAGTTTTATTTTTCATTCTTACATATATAAAGCATTCAGAATTTATTCTTGATGAAAGATGTGAGACCCTAATACTAGCTTATATTCTTATAATTAGGTATGTGATTGCTCCAATATTACTTATGGAAAAATTAATTTCTTTCCACAAATTGCAAATCTCAGTTTTGTTATATTCCAAATTCCCACATATACTTAGGTCCATTTTTGAGTTCCTAAATGTATCTCATGAGAAATATTTTAAATTTAGCATTTACTACATTGTGACACAATTTCAAAAAAGAATTTAAATACTTTTTTACATAAAATGTCTATGAAGGGAAGTACTTTCAGAATCATGGAATAAGGATCTCCCGAAAACCTATTCTTCATAAAATCAATGAGAATAATAGAGAAAAAGTCAAAATTAACTTTTTGAAACTAGAAATTAACAAATAGTTTTCAACTATCTAAGGATCATTTATTTTAGAAAATTGGTTGAATCTTTATAAGACTAGTAAGCTTTGTGGTGTTTTAACTTGCCCTAATTCCATCCCACACTTACCACCTTTATTATAACCTTGAAAACCAAGTGTCTTGCATCCTACTGTGAAAACCTTTAAAGTAGTGACCACTGAGTTGAGGAGAATAGATTTGGAGCTCCCCAAGAAGTCCCATTTCCAAAGAATTGTTGTCAGTTGACCAGTTTGGTAGCTTACTAGAAACCACCTCTCAAAGGACTTGTCTTTGACCTATCTCAGAACATGCTCTTTCTTCAGGGGTATTTGTCTACAACAGTCAAAGGCAATTGTTCAACATTGCTGCTACCTGAGGCCGTGATAACAGTTGGGGCAAACAAGAGGCTGGCCAAGAAACTAAAAAGAAAAGCTAGAGATTAGGTATTTATCAGGGGCTATGAAAAGCTCTGACAGACTCCTGGAAATCTAGAACATCACAAACATGTGCAAAGCTGTGTACATGCCCAGGGTTGTGAGCATGCTTATGAAAGTCTTGAAAAGATCCAAAATCCTCACTTCTGGCTCTACATAATCAGGAGGTGTAGGCTAAGGCATAATTTTAAACTGCCAGAATATCAATGCTATGCCCTAACATACATGCAAAGCCACTGGCATGTGGCAAAGACAGAGAGACTTATTGAATTAATACATTTAAGGAAATCTCTGTTCAATCAGTAGCCAACCACTGAGCAGCTGAACAGGAGCTTCAGGGACTACACAAGACAAACAGTACAGACTTTATGGAATTAGTTTAGAAAAGTCACTGAACAAACAAACAACAAAACAACAAACCCTAGTAAAGAGATCTGATTTCTAAAGCTGCTATATGTATTATTTAAGACGTTCAGTTTTCAACAAAATATCACAAGACATACAACGAAACAGAAAAGTATGGCCAATAAACAGGAAAAACAGTTACTGGAAACTATCTGTAAGAAAGCCCAGATGTTGAACTTAAGATACAAAGATTTTAAATCAGCTATTATAAATATGTCCAAAGAACTAAAAAAAATCATGCCTAAAAGGCTAAGGAAACATCAGAAATATGGTTTCACCATATATAAAATAATAATAAAGATTTACTAGAGAGGATCAACAGCATATTCGGGCTGACAGAAAAAAGAATCATCAAATTTGAAAATTGATTAAGACTACCTTATTGGATATACAGAAAGAAAAAAGAATGAAAACTGTGAAGAGACTCAGGGACTTTTGGGACAACATATGCAAAATAAGAGTTCCAAAAAAGAAGAAGAAAAAAAAGGACAAAATTTGTATGTGAATAATTAATGTCATAAATCTTTCCACACTTGATGAAAAAAATTAATATTCATGTCCAAGAAGTTCAATAAAGTTCAAGTAGGATAAATTTAAATATATTCACACCTAAACAGATCATAGTCAAACTTTTAAAATCCAAGGACAAAGAGAAAATCTTCAGTGCATCAAGACAAAAGGGGCTAATCATGTACAAGGAATCTTCAGTAACATTAACAGCTAATTTCTTATCTTAAACTATGAAGCCCAGAAGACAATGGGATGACATTTTCAAAGTGCTGAACCCAGGAATTCTATATCAAGCAAAACTATTACAAGGAACTTAAGTAAATTTAAAAGAAAAAAACAAACAACACCATCAAAAAGTGGGCAAAGGATCTGAACAGACACTTATCAAAATAAGACATTTATGTGGCCAAAAAACATTTAAAAAGCTCAACATCACTGATCATTAGAGAAATGCAAATCAAAACCACAATGAGATACCATCTCATGCCAATCAAAATTGTGATTAAAAAGTCAAGAAACAATAGATGCTGGTGAGGCTGTGGAGAAACAGAAATGCTTTTACACTGTTGGTAGGAGTGTAAATTAGTTCAGCCATTGTAGAAGACAGTATGGAAATTCCTCGAGGATCTAGAACCAGAAATACCATTTGACCAGCACTCCCATTACTGGTTATATACCCAAAGGAGTATAAATCATTCTACTATAAAGACACATACACACATGCACACATATGTTTATTGTAGCATTATTTACAATAGCAAAGACCTGGAACCAACCCAAATGCCCATCAATGATAGACTGATAAAGAAAATGTGGTATATATACACCATGGAATACTATACAGCCATAAAAAGGAATGAGATCATATCCTTTGCAGGGACATGGATGAAGATGGAAGCCATCATCCTCAGCAAACTAATACAGGAACAGAAAACCAAACACAGCATATTTTCACTCATAAGTGGGAGTTGAAAAATGAGAACACATGGACACGGGGAGAGGAACAACACACACCAGGGCCTGTTGGGGGGTGGGGGTAGAAGGGAGGAAACTTAGAGAATGGGTCAATAGGTGCAACAAACCACCATGGCACACATATACCTATGTAACAAACCTGCGCATTCTGCACATGTATCCCGGAACTTAAAGTAAAATTAAAAACATAAAAGCAAAAACAGCTATTCCTCAAAAAGGAAGAAGTTAAAATAATTGTAGGTAAACAAAAATCAAGACAATTCATTGCTGTTAAACCTGACCTACAAGAAGTACTATAGGAAGTCCTTCTGATTGAAATAAAATGACATTAGAGAGAAATGCAAACTTACATGAAGAAATAAAAAACATTAAAATGTAACTACATAGGTACAGAAAAATAGAAAGTAAATATATTTTTGCTTGTTACTCTTTTATTTTTAAAAGATAAAAGAATAAAATTGCAAGAAACAATAATTACAAAACTGTGTTCATGCTTGTACAAAGATGTAATGTAAAGAAAAATTGTAAAAAATTATAAAGCTTACAATAATAGCACAAAAGAG
Organism: Trachypithecus francoisi; assembly: GCF_009764315.1. Lineage (NCBI taxonomy): Eukaryota > Metazoa > Chordata > Mammalia > Primates > Cercopithecidae > Trachypithecus > Trachypithecus francoisi. Next base: position 61,612,128 of record NW_022681458.1, read on the forward strand.
GAAGAAGATAATAAAAATATATTAGAACAAAGTTTCTGGGTAAAATTGAAATTCAGCTGGTATTAATTTAAACTAGATTATTATAGGTGATCATGGTAATTATAATCTCCAGGCAACTTCTAAGAAAATAAATCCAAAACAAGAAAACTAAAGTGACATAAAAATATTTATTTAATACAAGAGAAAAAAGTAAAAATAAAGAAAAACATATATGCCATATATAAAGCAAAGAGCAAATCAGTAGACAACTCTTGTTAGTAGAGTTACATTAAATGTAAATGCATAAGCACTCAAAAAAACATCTATTACCAAAATGGATGAAAGGCTTTATTCAAGCTATATGCTGTCTACAAGAGACACACCTTAAAACATGCAAATTAATGAAAAGCCATAGAATGGAAGAAGATACATCATGAGAGAGCAATAAAGTGGCTATATTAATATTAAAAACAGACAAAATAAAGTGTACGATGAAAAATTGTTACTACAAACAAAGAAGGAACTTTTATAATAATAAAAGGACCAATATATTAGAAAGACATAATAACAAAATATGCACCTAACAACAAAGAAAAACGTGAAGCAAAAACTGATGAAATTTAAGGGAGAAATAGAAAATTCAACAGTAATAGAGTCTTCAATATGCCAGTTTCAATAAGTCTTCTGCTACATGATTGCAATGGAAAGACAAAAAACATGGGAGACTTGAGTAACACTGTAAACCAAGGAAACCTAGTAGATATCTATGCAACACTCCACCCAACAAGATAATTCACATTTTTCTCAAGCAGACCTCAAGCTTTCTCCAAGACAGATCATTTATAAGACCATGAAGCAAGCCTCAATAAATTTAAACTGTTTGAAAGAACTTAAGGTGTTTTCTAAGGTGCTTAACATCATTGATCATCAGAGAAATGCAAATCAAAACTACAATGAGATATTATCTCACATCAGTTAAAATGGCTTTTATCAAAAAGACGGGCAATAACAAACGCTGACAAGGATGTGGAGAAAAGGAAGTTCTCATACACTGTTGGTGGGAATGTAAATTAGTACAACCATTATAGAAAACAGTTTAGAGGTTCTTCAAAAAATCTACAAATAGAGCTACCATACCATCTAGCAATCCCACTGCTGAGTACATACTCAAGAGAAAGGAAATCAGTTTATCAGAGATATCTGCACTCCCATGTTTGTTGCGACACCATTCACAATAGCAAAGATTTGGAAGCAACCTAAATGTCTATCAACAAATAATTGGATAAAGAAACTATGGTACATATACAGAATGGAGTACTATTCAGCCATAAAAAATAATGAGATCCTGTCATTTGAAACAACATGTATAAAACTGGAGGTCATTATGTTAAGTGAAATAAGTCAGATACACATAGACAAACTTTGCATGTCCTCACTTATCTGTGGGTGCTAAAAATCAAAGCAGTTGAACTCATGCAGACAGGGAGTAGAAGAATGGTTACCAAAGTCTAGGAAGCATAGTAGGAGGACTGGGAGGGAGAAGGAAGTGGGAATGATTAACGGGCAAAAATATGTAGTTATAAAGAATGAATAATATCTGGTATTTGATAGCACAACAGGGTGACTATAATCAATAATTAATTGTACATATAAAAATAACTAAAAGAGTGTAATTGGATTTTTGTAACACAAAGGATAAATTCTTGAGGGTAGGGATACCCCATTGCCTATGATGTGATTACTGCTTATTGCATGCCAGTATCAAAGAATCTCATGTGCCCCATAAATGTATATACTTACTATATACCCACAAAAATAAAGCAAACCAAAGTATGTTTTCTGGCCATAACAGAATGAAATTAGAATTAAAAAACAAAGGAAATTTGGAGGATTCACAAATATCTGAAAATTAAGCAAACACTTCTAAATAACCAATGCATCAAAAAGAAATCACAAGGAAAATGAGAAAATACTAGAGATAAATGAAAACAAAAGCATAGCAAAAACTTATTGGATGCAGCTAAAGCAGTGCTTAGTGGAAAACTTATAGCTGTAGATGCCTATATAAAAAAAGAAAAGACCAGGTGTGGTGGTTAACGCCTGTTATTCCAGCAATTTGAGAGGCCAAGGCAAGCAGATCAGCCTAACCAACATGGTGAAACCCTGTCTCTACTAAAAATACAAAAATTAGTCAGGCATAGTGGCAGGAACCTGTAATCCCAGCTACTTGGGAGGCTGAGGCAGGATAATTGCTGGAACCCAGGAGGCGGAGGTTACAGTGAGCCAAGATCATGCCACTGCCCTCCAGCGTGGGCAACAGAGCCAGTCCCAGTCAACCAAAAAAAAAAAAAAAGAAGAAGAAGAAAGATGTCAACTAAAGTATATACATTTTGTGATATTCCTATTTCTGTAGTTTCTTGAGAATTTACACATCACGTTCAGTGTTTTGTACAAATCTGCCTTCCTTTTCATTTGTTAACTCTCCTTCCTTTGAGAGTACTGGCAATCATAATGAACGCTGTGTTAACTCTTGTATTGGCTATTGAATTAAGCACAGATTCATCAGTGCAATTTTTTATCAAAAATGTGTGCAATGTTGCAATTCTTCCACAGGTTAGCAAGCAAATGTTAGCTTTGCTGCCTAGAAAAAAAATACAACTATTGGATAGTACATCTTTTAATTGCCAAAGCAGATGCACCTCTGAGGCCATATTTTGCCTCACCCACTAAACACCCACATCAAAAAGTTAGAAAGATCTCAAATAGACAATCTAACATCATAACTGAAAAAACTAGATGATCAAGAGCAACCAACCTCAATGCCAGCAGAAGACAAGAAATAAACAAAGTCAGACCTGAAATGAAAGCTATTGAGACACAAAAATAACATTCAAAAGATTATCAAATCAGAGTTTTGTTTTTGAAAAAATTAATAAGATAGGCCACTAGCTAGAATAATAAAGAAGAAAAGATAGAAGATTAAAATAAACACAATTAGAAATGACAAAGTGGACGTTACCACTGACCCCACAGAAATACAAATAACCATTAGAGACTACTATTATAAATATCTCTATACACACAAACTAGAAAACCTAGAATAGGTTGATAAATTCCTGGACGCATACTTCCTCCCAGGACTGAACTAGGAAGAAATTGATTCCCTGAACAGACCAATAACAAGGTCCAAAATCAAATTAGCAATAAATCATCTACCAACCAAAAACCAACCAACCAAACAACCAAACAAAAAAAAAACAGGACGAGACAGATTCATAGCTTTGACTTCTACCAGATGTACAAAGAAGAAGGGGTACCATTCCTACTGAAACTATTCCTAAAAATTGAGGTGAAGGAGGGACTTCTCCTCAATTCCTTCAATGAGACTAGCATCATTCTGATACGAAAATGTGGCAGAGACAATTCAAAAAATATAACTTCAGACCAAAATCCTTGATGAACATTGATGTAAAAATCCTCAACAAAATACTTGCAAACTGAAACCAGTAGCACATCAAGAAGCTAATCCACCACAATTAAGTAGGATTCATCCCTTGGATGAAAGGTTGCTTCAATATATGCAAATCAATAAATGTGATTTATCACATAAACAAAACTAAAGACAAAAACCACATGATTATCTCAATAGATGCAGAAAAGGCTTTCAATAAAATTCAATATCCCTTCTTAAAAAAAAAAAAGCTCTCAACAAACTAGGTATTGAAGTAATATACATCAAAATAATAAGAGCCATCTATGACAAATCCACAGCCAACATCATTCTAAATGGGCAAAACCTGGAAGCCTTCCCCTTGAAAACTGGCATAAGACAAGTATGCCCTCTCTCACCACTCCTATTCAACATAGGATTGGAAGTCCTGGCCAGAAAAATCAGGCAAGAGAAAGAAATAAAGGGCATCCAAAAAGGAAAAGAAGAAGTCAAACTGTCTCGCTTCACTGAATAAGATTCTATATCTAGAAAACACTAAAGACTTCACCAAAAGTTTCTCAGACTGATCAATGAATTCAGTAAGGTGTCAGGATACGAAATCAATGTGCAAAAATTACTGGAACTCCTATACACTAACAAGAGCCAAGCCAAGAATGGAATCAGGAACACAATCCCATTCACAACTGCCACAAAAAGAGTAAAATACTTAAGAATACAGCTAACCAGGGAGGTGAAAGATCTTTACAATGAGAATTACAAAACACTGCTCAAAGAAATCAGGGATGACACAAATGGAAAAACATTCTATGCTCGTGGATAGAAAATATTAATATCATTAAAATGGCCATACTAACCAAAGCAATTTACAGATTGAAAGCTATTTCTATCAAACTACCAATGATGTTCTTCACAGAACTAGAAGAAACTATTTTTCAATTCATATGGAACCAAAAAAGAAGCCTGAATAGCCGAAGTGATCCTAAGCTAAAAGAGCAAAGCTGGAGACATCATGTTACTCAAATTCAAACTATACTACAGGGCTACATTAACCAAAACAGCATGGTACTGGTACAAAAACAAGCACAAAGACCAAAGAAACAGATTAGAAAGGCTAGAAATAAGCCTGCACACCTACAACCATCTGATCTTCAACAAAACTGACAAAAACAAGCAATGGAGAAAGGACTCCCTATTAAATAAATGATGCTGTGATAACTGGCTATCTGTATGCAGAAGATTGACTCCTTCCTTACACTATATACAAAAATAAATGCAGGATAAAGATTCAAATATAAAATCAAAACTACACAAACCCTGGAAGACAACCTATGCAATACCATTCTAGACATAAGAACTGTCAAAGTTTAATTAGATCCCATTTGTCAATTTTTGTTTTTGTTGTGATTGCATTTGACAAAGATGCCAAAAACAATTGCAACAAAAACAAAAAATTGACAAATGGGATCTAATTAAACTTCAGGGCTCCTGCACAGTAATACATAATAAATAAATAAATAAATCAACAGAGTAAACAAACAACCTACAGAAGAGGAGAAAACGTGTACTAACTATGCATCTGACAAATGTCTAATATTCAGCATCTATATGAAACTTAAACAAATTTACAAGACAAAACAAATGACCTCATTAAAAAGTGGGCAAAGGACATAAACAGACACTTATCAAAAGGAAGCATATAAGTAGTCAACAAGCATATGAAAAAAATCTCAATATATCTGATCATTAGAGAAATGGAAATCAAAACCACAATGAGATATCAGTCTTACTTCAGTAGGAATAGCTAATTATTAAAAAGTCAAAAATTGACAGATGTTGGTGAGGTTGCAGAGAAAAATAAATGCTTATATAGTGTTGATGTGAGTGTAAATTTATTCAGTCATTGTAGAAAGCAGTGTGGCAATTCATCAAAGAGCCACAAAGAGAAATACCATTTGACTCAGTAAGTCCATTACTTGGTATATACCCAGAGGAATACAAATTATTCTACCATAAAGACACATGCATATGTATGTTCATTGCAGCACTAGTCACAATATCAAAGAGAATCAGCTTAAATGCCTTTCAATGACAGACTGGATAAAAAATGTGGTACATATACACAATGGAATACTATGCAGTCATAAAACAGAATGAGTCATTTTCTTTGCAGGAACATGGATGGAGCTGGAAGCCATTATCCTTAGCAAACTAATGCAAGAACAGAAAGCCAAATACTGTATGTTCTCACTTATAAATGAGAGCTAAATGATGAGAACACATGGACACAAAGAGATAAACAATAGACACTGGAGTCTACTTGAGGATAGAGGTGACAGGAGGGAGAGAATTAAAAAGAGATAACTATTGGGTACTAGCCTTAGTACCTGGGTGACAAAATAATCTGTATAACCCCTGTGACACAAGGTTACCTATAAAACAAACTTGCACGTGTACATTTGAACCTAAAAGTTTTTAAAAGAATCAATTAATAATAAACTGTATTCATAAAGGACAAAATTAGATGATTATCTCAATAGCAACAGATAAAATATTTGATCAGGATTAAAAACCTATAAAAATGGAAAGACATTTCATTTTCATGAATCAGTAGAATGAAGATGGCAATACTCCACAAATGTATCTACAGATTCAGCATAATCTTCATCAAAATCCCATCTGGTTTATTTGTAAAAGTTGATAACCTGATTGCAACATTTATATAGAACTTTAAGGACAGGGATAGCCAAAAGTCTTGAAGTAAAGATTGAAGTTGGAAGACTCACACTGCCTAATTAAAATCTTATTACAAAAGCTACAGTAATCAAAACAGCATGGTACTGGCATAAAGCTAGACATATAGATCAATGAAAGACAGTCGAGAGTCCAGAAACAAACCCTTACATTATGATAAATTGATTTTTGAAAAAGGTGGGGGAACAATGGTGCTGGAACAACTAGATATCCACATGCACACACACACACACACACACACACACATAAGACTTCTACCTCATACCACACACAAAAATTAACACAGAATGAATCACTCTAAATGTAAGAGCTAAAATTACAAAACTCTCAGAGGAAAACATAAAAGTAAATTTTTGTGATCCTAAATTAGGCATTTTTTCTCATATAATTCAAAAAGCTCAGGCAACTAAAAAAAGGTAAATTACTTCCATCAAAGGTAAAAATTTGTGTGCTTCAAATGACTCATCAGGAAAGCGAGGAGACAACCCACATAATGGAAAACAAATTACAAATCATATGTCTGATAAGGCACTTGTATCCACAAAATGTAAATACCTCTTTAAAACAACAATTTTAGAAACCCAATAAAAAGGTGGGCAAATGATTTGAACAGACATTTCTCCAAAGATATATAAACAGCCAATGAACATATAAAAATGTTCAACATCATTATTCATTTGGAAAATGCAAAAATAAGCACAATGATATACAACTTCACCCTCACTAGGATGACTAATAAACAAAAGATAGAGAACACGAATTGTTGGCAAGGATGTGAGAACTTGGAAACCTCAGGCATTACTGTAAACATTGTGACATAGTGCAATTACTTTCTAAAAGTAATGGATGAACCTTGAAAACATGCTAAATGAAAGAAGCCAGAGAGAATTCTGCACATATTGTATGATTTCATTTATGTAAAATTCACGTAATGGCAATTCCACAAAAACAAAGCACATGAATGATTACCAGGGTCTGTCAGGAAAACGTATGGGCAATGATTGTTAATGTGTCAGAAGATCTTTTTGGGGGTGATGAAGAGTTCTGAAATTACGTAATGGCAGCAGTTGTATTGAATTGTATACTTCAGTAGGATTTTTTTTTTTTTTTTTTGCTTTGTGAAATACATTTCAATAAAGCTGTTATTATGAGAAATAGTCTATGAGTCATCTTTAGTTTCAGATCTGCTCTACAAAACAATGGTATTTTTTCTCCTATCCATATACACATGTGCAGTTTCTGGGTATTTCAAAATGTATATATTTGATCTCTGACATATGCTACAATATGAGTGAGCATTGAGGACATTATGCTAAGTTAAATAATCTGGTCACCAAAAGACCAATAATGTGTAATTCCATGTATATGAAATTTCTACAGTAGTCAAAATTATAGACAGAAAGTAGAATGGCTTCCATGGGCTGAGAGGAGGGGGAAATGGAGAACTATTGTTTAATGAGTATAAAGTTTTAGTTTTGTGACATGAAAATAGTTCTGGAGATGGATAGTGGTGATATTACACAATAATGTAAGTGTACTTAATACCACTAAACTGCACAGTTAAAATGACTAAAATGGCAAACTTAATGTTATGTGTATTTTACTACCAAAAAAATGAAAATAAAAGATATATTAACAGAATGAGATTTTAGGTGTAGTGGGTTGAAGAGTGTCCCTGTCTTAGCTTGAGCTGCTGTAACAGAATACCATAGACCTAGTGGCTCAAACAATACACATTCATTTCTCATTATTCTAGAAACTGGGAAGTCAAAAATCAAGGTGCTAGCAGATTTTGGTCTGATGAGGGTCCTTGTTACTGGCTTAAAGATGGCCACCTTCTTATTGTATCCTCACGTGACAAAAAGTGAGTGAGAGTTGTAGTTTCTTCATTTACTTCCAAGGACACTAATCGCATCATGGGGGCTCCACCCCCATGATCTCATTCAAACCCAATTTCCTCCAAAGGCCTCAACTCCAAATGCCATCACATTTGAGATTAGGGCTTCAGTCAATGAATTTTGGGGAAACACAAACTTTCAGTTTATAGCAGTCTGCCATGGCCTCCCAAAATTCATGTCCTTCTTACAGGCAAATTGCATTCATTCCATCCCAACAACCCCCAAACTCTAAACTGATGCTAACATCAACTCTTGAGTCTAAAGTCCAAATTTTTATTTAAATATTATATAAATCAGATATAAATAAGACTCAAGGTACAATTCATCCTGAAGCAAAATTTCTCTCTAGCTGTGAACTTATGAAACCAGAAGATAAATTATACGTACCCAAAATACAATCATGGAAGAGGCATAGGATAGACGTTTCCATTCCAAAAGGAAGGAACATGAAGGAAGAAAGAGATGACAGGTCCCAAGCAGATCCAACACCTAGCAAGGCAAAAACAATCAGATACTAAGTCTAAAAAATAACTTTTGTTTGCTTGCTGCTCTGCCTTCCAGACCCACTGTCCCAGAATCTGATAGAATGGCAATCATCACCTGGCCTGTTGGAACCAAGGTAGAGGCTCTATCCACATAGCTCTGATGGGCAGTACTGCCATCCTTTGAAACTGAAGTAGGTATCCCTGACCCCTGGGGCTATGCAGTCTGGGATGGGGGTGGGAGTGGAACCCCTGATGATCTCTGAATTACCTTTGGAATCATTCTTTTCTTTCCTTGAAAAATATCTCACGCTTACAGCAGAATAGCTATATGGTCAGGTCCTGTAGGGTCTAAGAAGTTTGACAGCCTACCTTTATTTCATCCTAATTTGTCTGTTTCCTTCCATCTCAGCTGGCAATGTTTCTGCTAGCATAGTATCATCTCTATTTCTAGCTTCCATTGAGATACTGATTAGGTCCAAGCTTCATACTCACACTAATATCCTTATCAAATGGTAAGTCAGCCACATCCCTAATGTTCTCTAAAATATGAATAGGCTGAAAATTTTCCAAATATTTCAGTTCTATCTCCTTTTGACTGACAATTCCTTCTTAAATTCATTTCTCTCTTCTCACATTTTACTATGAGTGGACATGAACCAATCTGTTCTTTCAACACTTGCTCAGAAATCTCCTCAGCTAAATATCCAATGTTATTGCTCACAAGTTCTAACTTCCAAAAAACTCTAGAATGTGAATGCAATTTGCCAAGTTATTTGCCACTTTAGAACAAGAATAATCTTTTCTCCTCTGTCCAATAGCTTATTCTTTATTTCCATCTGAAACTTCATGAGAATGACCTGTCCCATCCATATTTCTCCTAATATTTATACATGACTATGTATTGTCTAAGAAGATGGAATCTTCTCCTACAGAGCTCCATTTCTGTTTCTGAGCCCTCACCAGAATAACCTTTACCAGTGCCTTCATGGCAATATTGATTTTTCCTAGCATGCACCTCAAAATTCTTCCAGCCCCTACACCTTACCCAGTTCCAAAGCCACTTCCACATTTTTAGGTATTTGTTACAGCAGCACCGCACTTCTATTTCCAATTATGTCTTAGTTCCAGCTGCTATAACTGAATATGATATACTAGGTAGCTTAAACAACAAACATTTACTGATCAGAGTTCTGGAGTTTAAGAAATCCAAAGGTCAAGGTGGCAGCAGGTTGGCTCTGGTGAGGGCCTTTTTACTGGCTTCTATTTATTTTTATTTATTTATTTTTTTGAGACAGGGTCTCACTCTGTCACCCAGGCTGGAGTGCAGTGGTACAATCATGGTTCACTGCAGCCTCAACCTCCTGGGCTCAAGCAACCCTCCTGCCTCAGCCTCTTGAGTATCTGGGACTGTAAGCATGCACCATTATACCCAGCTACTTTTTGTAGAGATGAGCTCCTGCCATGCTGTCCAGGTTGGTCGCAAACTCCTGGGCTCAAGTGATTCCCTCACCTTGGACTCCCAAAAGGCTGGGATTACACATGTGATTAATGTGCCCAGCCCTTCCTGGTTTTTAAATGGCCACTTTTCTGTTGTATTCTCACATGGTAGAGAGAAAATGAGGATTCTGTTTATTTATTTACTTACTTACTTACTTATTTATTTATTTTTGAGACTGTGTTTCACTCTTGTTGCCCAGGCTGGAGTGCAATGGTGTGATTTTGGGTCACCACAACCTCCACCTCCCGGGTTCAAGTGATTCTCCTGCCTCAGCCTCCCGAGTAGCTGAGATTACAGGAATGTGCCACCACGCCCGGCTAATTTTTTGTATTTTTAGTAGAGACGGGGTTTCTCCATGTTGGTCAGGCTGGTCTCCAACTGCCGACCTCAGGTGATCCACCCACCTCAGCCCCCAAAGTGTTGGGATTGCAGTCGTGAGCCTCCGTGCCCAGCAGGAGAGTTCTGATTTTTTCATCCCCTGAAAAGGGTAATAATCTCACCATGGAACTCTATACCTATAATCTCATTCAGCTCTAATTATTTCCCAAAGCCCTTAATGCCAAATAAAATCAGATTGGGGATTATGTCCTCAACATATTTATCTTGAAATATGAAATATTCAGTCCATAGCATCCTCCAAATTTTATGTGTACCTATAAACACAGAATATGACCTTATTTGGAAATAGGATCTTTGCACATGCAATTAGTTCAGATGAGGTCATACTGAATTAAAGTGAGCCCTAAATTCAATAACTGGTACCTTTACAAGAAGAGGAAAGGACACACAGAGACACAAAGATACACAAAATTCAAGACCATATTAGACAGAGACAGAGATTGTAATATTGTAGCTATAAGACAAATGACGCCAAGGATTGCTGGGAGCTACTAGAAGTTAGGAAGAATAAAGAGAGATTTTTTTTTTCCCTATAGCCTTCAGAGGAAGCACAGCCCTGCTAACAACATCATTTGGACTTCTTCTTCTCTTTTTTTTTTTTTTTTTTTTTTTGAGACAGAGTGTCACTCTATCGCCTAGGCTGAAGTGCGGTGGTGCAATCTTGGCTCACTGAAACCTCCGCCTCCCAGTTCAAGTGATTCCCCTGCCTCAGCCTCCCAAGTAGCTGGGACTACAGGCATGTGCCACCACACCTGGCTATTTTTTTTTTTTTTTTTTGTATTTTTAGTAGAGACAAGGTTTCACCTGTTAGCCAGGATGGTCTTGATCTCCTGATCTCGTGATCCTTGCCTTGGCCTCCCAAAGTGCTGCGATTACAGATGTGAGCCACCATGCCTAGCCAACATTTGGACTTCTAACCACCATAACTGTGAGAAAATAAATTTGTATTGTTTTAAATCATCAAGTTTGAGGTAATTTTTTACAGCCGTAGTCTCAATTTTACTCTTCATGTGTATGGCTTTTGTCCTATTTTATAAATTAAACATGCTACTTTTGTAATAAGAAAAATGTTATTTAAAATATGTTATGGCTTAATAATCAAATACATAATAACTGATAATTACACTGTTTTACAATCAAAAAGCTCTAATCTACATATTTAAAAGAAAATATATGTTCAAACATGATTAAAATTTCTGATGAGTATATGAAGCCTGAATACTTTTATTTATCATCCACATTCATGAGATTTGGAGGATAAACAAGGAACATCTGCCTCTTCTAAGACTGATCAAACATCACTAAGATATATTAATAATAAGATCAAAGTAAACTGAGCAGCTTGGTAGAAGCAATAAAAAACTTCTGGTAGAGTAATCATGTTTGGTTCATATAATATTGATTTTGTTTTAGTAAATAAAGACTTTTCTCAGGTAGACATTGAGGGAATTCAATATGGAGCAAATAAAACAAAACATACATGGGCACAAGACAGAAACAATCCAAATAACAAAACCTTAGCGTTGGAAGATTTAGGCGTCATCTAGTACATGATCCAATAATTCAAGAACCCTTCAGACAACATTCCTGACATGTGATAATTCATTTAGTACTTTGAAATTTTCTCAGCATCCATTACTTGCCAAGGATGTGTGGCTTACATCATTCAACAACTGCCTCTAGAAGACACTTCTTCAGAAAGCAGCCTATTCTATTGTTTCACAATTTTAGTTCTTAGAAAATATTTTATGTTGAGACAAAATCTCTCTGGAGTATCTAACTCAATTACTGTTACTCTCCTTCCATACTTTCTTCCTTTCTTCCCTTTACCCTTCATAACCAACTTGGCTCATAACTTGAAGTCGTGGATTTAAGGAATTTTGGAAAGGAAATTAAGAGAGTATCAACTTCTCACCAATGACAAAATTCCCTTTACAGCATTCCTTTCCCAATTGCTGTTCCTTCTGCTCTTAATGCCTCTATTGAAAGAGAATTATTCCCCCTCTTTTGTGAGCAGGCAGATCTACTTTTGATGTGTTTTATGTGGAGCTGTTCTCTGCCTTTCTGTGACCTTCACTGATTGGTTCTATTCCTTCCTATCAGAGCCACGGTGAATGTTTCCATGCTAGAGTCATTCAGGAATCTAAAAATCAAGATCACCTCTCCCCTTTGACCTCTACCTTGCCAGGAAAAACATTCCTGGTTACCTTTTCTGGCATTGTGACCCTTTTTTATTCACCCTTATTGTCACATTTTTCTTAAGAAACTCAATATATCCATGTGTCTCGCTACAACCTGATGCCTGGTATTCAATACATTACAGATGTGATACAGTCTTTCAGAGCAGCATTAATCTGACCACTGTGGTGAAAACTGCAGTAAACATAGTGGAAGGCAACATTATACTTTCTATGGTTGTTCAGCTAAAATCCCAGCATATTTTTTCACTAGAGTCTTTTTTTCAATTCTTGGTTGTTTTTCCCCTTCCCATAAACAGGGATTTTTTTTACATCTTAACTAAAATGCAAAACTATGTATTTATCTCTATTGAATGTCATTATGTTAGTTCCTTTCCATTTTTATACCTTTTCAACATCTTTCTGAACACTAATTCTTTCATCCAAATAGTATCTGTTAGAGACTTGCGCCATTCACAACTTGAACAACGTCTTCCCTGCCTTCTCTTAGTACAGAACTTTACCATTCTAACCATAACATTCTGGAATTCCTCAAGTATTAGTCACGATGATGACAATGATGGCGATATCTAATGTTGAATGCCACTTTCTACCAAACATTGTCATAAGTGTTTTATATATATTATTACACCTAATCCTCATAAAACCCCTATGCGATAATGACTATTGCTATCTTTATTTTACAGATAAAGACACTACTAGTAAGTGGTGGAGACAGGGCTGATTATATGCTGGTGTAGCTATATACATCTCATCAGGCTTTATCCCTTCTGACAAGTCAACATCTAGCATTACCAGCTGTTAAGTATTTTTAAAATCACCCTGAAGTGTTGCCAAGATTTGAATCCCAGCTGCATGACTCTAGACTCGGTCTTCTGAACCAGATTCTCTCTGGCTCTCCAGGAAAGATGGAGGAAAGACCAAATCAGTGGCAATTCAATTTTCTTTATTTCCTTCAACCAGACATACTCTACTTTTATCACATCAGGCATTTTATATGTACATATTCAAAGTAAAATTAAATTATTCAAAAATAGCTGCTGCCAAAATTTAAAGTACTAAAGGGTAAGTGAAAACTGAAAATAACTAAACTTAAGATAAATAGCTCTTCCTAAGTCACAGTAAACTTATTTATCAATACTGAATGTACCATTCAAAACAACCTCCTGAAATTATATGCAATATTATGCGTATTTAAGACAAGGCATTTTTTTCCTGAGAGATGATGCATAGCATTTATTAGACTCTTAAATGAGCTAACGGCATACAAAAAAATCAGCATTGCATACAGTCACCTCTCTGATCAATTATATACCTTAATGTGTCCATTTTTTTCAAGGGCATGAGACAATGGAAAAATTTCTTGTTGAAATCAGATGAACTATCACTGTATTCCTCAGACTAAGGAATCTGATATTAAGCAACTTTCTTGTCACTTTTGACAAAGTTTCAGTTTCACATTTGTGAAACAAGGTGAAAATAGTACCCACTTCAAATCGTTGTGAGGGAAGAGTGAACTAATATATGTAAAGTACTTGGAACAATTTCTGGCACATATTTAGTGCTTCATACACACGAATATTTACCAGCAGAGTTCCACAGTAATATTAATTATAGTGTGTCAGAATTTCCAAAGCTAAAGGGTGAAAAAAGCAGCATATCTTCCTGAATGAATAGTACTTAATGATTTGAGAAAATTAATATTATTTACACATTAAAGTAAATATTTTATTGAATTAAAAAATCTACTTCAATATTTAAGACAAAATGACTTTAAAAATTAACTCACAAGGCGGACGTCTTCTATTAAGATACTTCAGTGGAAACATTCTAGAAGTACTGATGTGGGAATTCCCCAAATGAGCAGTTTATTAACTGTCAAAGAGGAGAATAACTTATTCAGTCTAACAAAAAAAGAAATTCAAAAGTAAAAGTGATACATTTTGATATCAATTTTTAAACTTTGTATGTCATGTACAGTCAGAAGACGATTCTCCAGAGATCTCTCACATTACTCTGCATGTCTTGGGAGCAGAGGCACTAAGAGGCTTTTGTTCTGAATTATCTTTGCAAGGATGCTGATTTAGCTGTAGCCTTGGGAAATAGAGATAGGAGGCTTGTTTGTTGTCCAACATAATAAATATAATGTCTTCCTCTAAGCCAAATATTAGGTTGATTTGCTGGCTATTATGAAATATTAGGATTTTCAAAGTTTGGGGTTACCGTCTTGTAATACAACTCGCTGCATGTGCAAGCATCACCTGGCCCTTGTCATGCTGCCTGGTGGGAACTGGGGCTTTGAAAATCAGCTTAAGAAAACACTGGCATCATGGCTACTGTTGATGCTTTGAGTAATAAGTCATCATTTTCTCCCATCGAGAAGTCACATGTCTTCTGCTGGCATCCATGAAACTATGGCAGGCTAACTTGTTAGTTTATGAGTGGGGTGAAATTTCAGACCTTTCACGTTTTTTATATATACACATTATTTATATAAATATGTGTGTATATATTATATATAATGTGTATATAGATTATATATATATATAATGTGTATACAGATTATATATAATAACTCAGTTTGAAATGTCCTTCATTGACAAACAAGAAAAATATTTGCAACAAAATGAAAGATAATACATTAATAGCTGTGCATTAGTTCTCACACTGCTACAAATAAATACCTGATACTAGGTAGTGTATATAGAAAAGAGGTTTAATTGGCTCATGGTTCCACAGGCTGTACAGGACCATGATGGCTTCTGAGGAGCCTCAGGAAACTTGCAATCACATACAGCCTCAGGAAACTTTCAATCATGGCAAAAGGTAAAGGGGAGGGAAGCATATCTCACATGGCCGGAGCAGGAGAAAGAGAGTGGAGGAGATGCCACATACTTTTAAATAACCAGATCTCATGAGAACTCACTATCATGACCACAGCACGGAGGGGGAAATCTGCCCCTATGATCCAATCATCTCCCACCTGGGCCCATCTCCAACAATAGGGATTACAATTCCACATGAGATTTGGGTGGGGACATAAATCCAAACCATATCAAGCTAAAATACAGAGAAAGCTTTTGCAAATCAATAGGAAAAAGATGAACAAGTACAGAGAACAGACTAAATGTATGAAAATACAATTACTGCCAAAATAAATAAAAATGAAAAATAAATATATGAGAAATATATAAGCCTTTTAATAACCAAAGAAAAATATATTGACAGAAAAATTTAAGCTGGGAAAAAATGTAGTGGTAACATTGATATTGGGACAATTTCTCTGTCATTACCAGCTTGTAGGAGTGTAAGTTGTGAAACATTTTTAAAGGGAAATTTTATAACATATATCACAGTTCCTTTTTAAAAGACCATATTCTTTGATACTATCATCCTATTTTAGGAATATATCCTACAGAAACAATTTGGCATAATATATTTAGTCATTTTTCATACTTGCGTAAAATAAGAAATAGTATACATCAATTCCAGTAACAAATTAATTTTAATTATGATATAGTAATATGATGTTATAGTATGATATTTAAATAATTTAACTATATATTTATTTATAGAGGACAGATTTACCATAGAGGACAGGGCATTTGTGATTTATTGTGGAATGAAAATAAAGAAAAATAAGAAAAATATTGATTGATTGACATAATTTCTCATAAGGAATTTACCTATAAGCAAATATGTTAAAAATGATTTTCTCTAAAATAAGGATTCAAAGTAATTTTAATTAGATATTTTCTATTTTTGATGTTTTTCTGACATTTATGAACTTCTGAAATTCTAAAATAAAAAATTAATTACCTTGTCATGAATTGTTCTTTGTGTACATCTTGGCCCTTTATGATCTCTATCTCCTTTTTTTAAAAAAATCTTTTTAGACAGAGTCTTGCTCTGACAGAGTCTGTTGCCCAGGCTGGAGTGCCACAGCAGGATCTCGGCTGACTGCAACCTCCGTCAAGCGATTCTCCTGCCTTAGCCTCCCAAGTAGCTGGAATTACAGGTGCCCGCCACCACGCCCAGCTAATTTTTGTATTTTCAGTAGAGACGGGGTTTCATCATGTTGGCCAGGCTTGTCTGGAACTCCTGACCTCAGGTTATCTGCCCTCCTCGGCCTCCCAACGTGCTGGGATTACAGACGTGCGCCACCGTGCCCGGCCCAATCTCTATCTCTTTAGTGAGTATTCAAAATCCATCTGTTAATAGAGTTCTTATTTTTCCATTCATAGCTGTCAGTGTCACTAATCTGAACAATTTGCAATTTACCTTCTCCCATATTTTAAAAATAATCAAGCCTTTATCATTTTCTGGTCTTTGGGGTCACAGTACAAGAACATATCCCATGCTGTGTCATAGCCCTTTCAAAGTTTAAGGAGCTTTCCTAATGTTCTTACGTTTTTTCATTTTTTCTTTTCTTCTCTGATTTAAACATATGGTTTCTTCAATCATTCCTTGTATATCTTGATTACTACAACCCTCTCCATGAATGTCACCTATTCTCATTTCTTGCAGTTTTGTGGTCAGTGCCTTTTTAAAACTTCGGAGAAAACATTCCTCAATACCCAAATTGACAAAAATGAAGTACAAAATATCATAATTTTCATCATCTGTACATTTTACTTCTAATGCAACTGTTTTTGCATCTTTTTTAAAGTAGTCAAATCACTCTACTGATACACATTGAACTTACCACTTATGAAAACTTTGTTTTTAGAAAAATACTATCAAATCAGGTCTTTACCATTTTGTATTTTCCTAACTGATTTTATATTTAGGAATTTGTATTTGTAAAATAAAATTTGTGGATTCATATTTAAGTAACTTTAGAACTTCACATTTCCCCATCATATTTTATTTTATTAACCTTGGTCCTTACTTCTATCAGTACACAGTGATACATCTTCTAAGCTTGACAAGCCTGGACGAATTTTGAAAGCCTGTGGTTTCTGTCGTCTCTCACAGAGTAAGTTGTATCTTGAAAGGATCCCAAGTGAAGGGCATTAGAAATTTAAAAGAGGAGAACAGGCCATTTTCATAAGAGCCTCAGTCCTTGGAGGGTGCAGAAACTCAGAGAGGCAGGTAATGTGAATGCCTGAAGCAGGTTCATGCTGGAGAGTACTTGATCATCCAACGGGGCCCACCACTTCTGATTGCTGCCATAGGGAAATGTGCTAATGTTCTGATTTTTCATGAGAATACCAGAATCTAGGTTTTTATGTAAAATCATTACATTTTTAAATGGCTTCACCTGAGTAAAAAAGTTTAGTGAGTTTTTTCTTCTAAATAAAATACATTCACAGGCCAAATGATCCCTGTAGATGGCCAATTTGTGACCTCTGAGTGAACAGAAGCTAAGTGGATCTTGTCATTCAACTCACTGCTACTGATGGTATGACACAATTGACAGATTCATGGCTTTGGATTTCTTGAAAACTCACCCAATTCTCAGTACTTTATTGTGCATTGATTCAAAAAGTAGTTACAATATTATTAATGAAAAAAATCAACATTAGCTATCTATTAGTGTCTAACCAGAATCCTGAATAATTTCAACAAAGTCATTCAGAATTTCCAGTGTGAGTCCTTCTAAAAGTCTTGACAAAGACTTGTTATATCCAAATTTATCATTGAAAATGTTTACTTAGTATCTCATTATAGCCAAGAGGAAAATTAGCCTTGCAAAACAAATCTTTCCTAATGTGGAGATATTTTAGTGCCTTAGGATTCTTAATGAAACTTCTTGGAAACCTCACTATGTTAAATACAATCACTTATACCACCACTGACACAACATCAAAATTCCACTAGCAAAAAAAACACTCTCTCCTTTGACCTATAGCAACTGTACAATTCTATTCCATCCCCTGACAGCTGATTCCCATAAGACCTCTGGCATACCAAACATGATCCATGACAGCTGATCCTAGCAAACAGCAATCACTACAAATAATTCTTTTTGACCAGTTATTTGAAGCAGGAATGAATTGTTTTATATTTGACTTAACTATGTATAGAAGTAGCCTTTCATTAGTTCCACATCTGGGATGACCAGGAAAATGTTCACTTTGTAAATTGAGGTACAGAGAAAACAGATGCAGAAAACTAGGTCCCTAAATTGCTCCTTATACAGAGCTAACTATATTGCTGCGTAACAAGGAACAACCAGAAAAATATGTAAGAAATAAATTCTTTGTTATGTGAACCCCCCCCCGAAATTCTGAGAGCTTTTTACATGAGCCTTTAGCATGCCTTATACGCAACATTTATCTCCATTGTGATTATATATCAACTTATGTATGCATGTATGTATCTTCTAGTAACAGGTTTTCAATAAATGTAGTTGAATGTATGAATACAGAAAAACCATGCACAAACAGAGATAAGTTAATACATGCTTACTGAATTGAAGTATAAAAGCAAGAAAAGTAATCCAAAAGTAAATTTTAGTAAATGCCTTTCATTTCTTATTTTGTCTTTCCTCCTCTGATGAAAAGCGTTCCAAAATACTTGGAAACAAACCTTGGTGAGTTTTATACTTGGAAGAAAATCTTAGTGAGTTTTATAAGTGCTTAAATAAATTCAATCATATCATGGGTACCTAATAAATGTCCTATAATGTTTTCTGTTCTCACACCTCTGTAACATTTTCTTCCTTCACTTAGTGTGATTTTGTTGCTATGTGACATATTGTAGCAGTCAATCAATATTACACCTGTATCGGCACCACTTGAATGCTCTACTAATTTTGCCTAATTTATTCTAAAATCCAGTAACGTTCTGTCAGCCATACAGCTCCAGATGCCTGCCTAGTACAACTTGCACCTTTATACTAGGCCCTGTGTAGACCAAATTAGATCAACAACCTCAGCACAACATGCTGAAAAATAGTATCTCATTGTCTTCTCTGACTGCAAAACCAAACCAATGCCAATAGGCATCTTTACATGGTATTGCAACTACTGTCCATCAGCGCCAAATTAGACTACCTTACCAGGGTTAGGAGAAGCAGTATGGTGCTTAAAGTGTGTTTGCTGCCAAGACTATAGGGTGTATTGCATCTGTTGCCTGGGATACACATGTACAACATCCAGCAAACAGGCTACATAGTTTGGTGTTGAGAAAGGCCAAGATATGCACATTAAACAAAAAGTTGAGGAGAAAAACCTTAGAAATTGAGCACAGTGCAAGTGGTCACAAAAGGACAGGGCCAAGGCACTAGCTATATATTAGATCTGTAGATTAAATTTTCATAGAGATCCATAAGGATCTCTACTTGTTAAAGTTTGCTTTACACAATGATAATCTGCCCTAGATAGCACTTGTTCAGCAGTACTGCATGAAGAAATAGCTTGACCATGAAAAATAATATTTTATTAATTTTTATGCATATATATTGACAATTTTGGTTTTTCAATTTTCACTTTTCTCATTTTTCAAGAAGACTTTGTTGTTTTGTACATGATATGGTAGATTCAGGAGGGTCACAAAGCCTTGGATATCCCTTTCATTGAGTGGTGAAATCAATTTGCTCTCCCCTTGAATCTGGCTGGCCTAGGATTATTTGGATTTGTGCAGTGAAAGTGATGTTATTCCATCCCTGAACTAATCTGTGAAAAGACTGGCAGCTACCACTTTGATCTATTGTAGACTTGAGCTTCCATGTAAGAAGTTTGACTGCCATGCTGGGGAAACAACATGAAGAGCTCTTACAACTACTTCGGGACAGAGAGAGACCCCGTTGAGCCCAGCCTTTCAGCTGTCACCATCAAAAACACCAGGCTTGTGGATGAAGCTGTCTTCTTCTCTTTAGACTGGCCAAGATATCAACTGGGTATCACCAAGGGATCTCAGATGATACCTTATGAAGCAGAAGAATCACCCAACCAAACCCTGATGGAATTTCTGACATGGAAAATTATTAGATATAATGAAATGGTTGTTGTTTCATGGTAGTAAGTTTTGGGGTTTTTTTAATGCACCAATAAAATATATAACTGAAACACATGGACATCAAACACAAAAATGTGGTGATGTGGCTTTTTTACAAATTTAAGATTCAAATATTGGTGATCAAACAATAAAATGACCCCATCTGAAGAATAGAGGAAAGAATCTAGGTAACCAGTTGCTTGCTGCAGGGTAGGTCATCTCAGAGCTGGCCTAACAGAATTACAATTCCTTCAACATTCAGCTCAGTCTCCATTCCTTAGCTTCTGCTGACTGGCCTAGGGGATTTTTTTCCAAAGGCCATAAAATTAAATTAGAATTCACTGCTTAAGCGTAATGATTTCCCACTGTTTATGTGGGTTATCATTTACAACCAACTGGCATTTAATCAAACCACTATTTTTATTTCAGGACCAGAGGCCACAACATTGTGTATTTTTTCTACCTCCCTGTTGAGCAAAGCAGCTTCATCCAAGCTGTGAAGGGATATCAAATGGTTTATGAAAACTCAGCATGAAGTATTGTTTTCAAACATATTTATGATTTCACACCAACTTAGGAAGGATTTAGTTCAATTTGTTGATTGACACATAATTTTACATTACATGTATAATAATGTCAAAATCTTCTGGAGAAAAAAATATGAATTAAAGGAACATAATCACATTCTGATACAAATTCACTTATCCCCAACTCTAATTCTGTCCTAAAGAGGAAGTATGTAAAATATATATAGTATTGCCTAGCCAACTCAGTAACGCCTGCTTTGAATTATCTCATTTCTACACTCTTGTTCCTGTCCTTCCCTTGACCTAGAATTTGTTCTGTCCTTCCTTCTTTCTTCTTCATGAAATCAAGACTCAGCTAAATACCATGTCTGTAATGACCACTCATAGGTTTGTCTGGCCTAAACATCTGATTCTGAGAAATGCCCCTCTCTTTCCACGTAGGTCCTGTTCCTCTCCCTGCTTTGACCTTAAATACCCACATGGCTGCTGAAACAATATAAACAAACAAAACACATTTCTTGCTTTAAACTAGCTATTCCCTTGTAACAATATTAGTTCTGACTTCCTTTTGAACCATTTTCTGTCTCATCACCCTGCAAATTGTCACCTCCAAACACCTATAGTTATGTGTTTATTCCAGACTTAAAGTTCTTATTTCAAATAACATGTAATAAAGTTATTTATATCTTCCTTTCCTAATAAATTAGAAGTTTCTTATGGCAGTTCTCTGGTTCATTTACTCTCCCTAATACCAAGCACAGTGCCTTCCTTGTACATAGTAGGTATTTACTTAGCAACTCGTGTGAAATCATGTAATATCTCTCAAAATACTAAAATAAACAGAGAACTGCAGAGTATTTTCTCTCCTCTTTGATAAACCATAAATGCACATTTGGTAATACCCTAGTTGATTAATGTGAAAATCACATATACAATTCCTCTCATACCATAGAGTTCCCTGATGTTGCCAATGTTGGGGAACAGGGCAAATTTCTGCCTATTGAATAACTGCTTAATTAATATTAGGTTTGCAGCAACTGTGTGATTTGAGCCATGCCTTAAGCAATTTTATCTAATAAGCTATATTCTGATAAGCCCATTAATTAATTTATTTTAAAAAGCATGGCTTCAAAATCTTTTAAGAGCTCTTAAGATAAAACTTTTGAAAATATATAAATCTTTTGGTGTTTCAGGTGAGTCACTAATAAAATGAACAGCCATGGTCAGAAGAGAATTTATATATACAAGCAATCTCAGTTCAGGGAAATATACATTTTATTTTACACGTCCTGGTAGCTGTCATGGCCATGCCACAGCTGTTAGAAATTACAGGTTTTCAGTGGCAAGCATCAGCCATCACTGTAATTATTATTATTTTATCAAAAACAATCACAGGAAGTACTTTAGTCTGACAAAAGCCTTCTAGGTCTTTGTTTATTCACTGCATTATATATTCTGCCCTCCACACCAACTGAGTTAAAGTTCTCTTCCTCCTGATTTAAAACCTATTATTAGAGAAAGCAAAGGTTCCCATCTTTAACACAAAGTACGATTGGTGCTTGGATAGAGAGAACACTAGTCTCGAATGTAAATAAAACAAAGCACAACCTGAGAAGCCTTATTCAGCAGGCTTTCGGCAACATTCCCAGAGAGGATTGCAGTTTACTATGCCATGTCAAGTCAAAAGTAATAAGGCAATGGGCAAACACCAGACTGAATGAATTTAAAACCTCAGATACAAGACTAACAACTCAAGGAGTTTAAGCTTTCTATCTAAGCAGCAGTCACAGCAAAAGCTACTACCTCTACAGCCTGGATATTTCACCTCTGATAGCAAAAGATTACTGTCGTGAAAAGTCTTTCATGACACTGAGGAACTTTTTCCTCTTTTAACTCTGCAGCAAGCCTATAGAAGAAGCGTTCCGGCAGAGCGGAGAGCTCAGTGATGTAGTACCTAGGAGAAATGAGACAGGGTAACAACGACTTGCTGAAGAAGCACAGCTGCTGGACAAAGTACCCATCTGCTGGGGGATGGGGCATTTCTAACAGTTTAAGTTGTAGCCATTCCGCCAGCAAGCATTTTAAACTGTGTACTACACATTAATATTACACATACTTTTAGTGCCCAAGTATGGCAATGGCAGGATAAGGGGATGATAGAAGTTTCATTTCTTCTTCTTTTTTTTTTTAATTATACTTTAAGTTCTGGGATACATGTGTAGAGCATGCAGGTTTGTTACATAGGTATACACGTGCCATGGTGATTTGCTGCACCCAGCAACCCGTCCTCTACATTACGTATTTCCCCTAATGCTATCCCTCCCCTATCTCCCAACCCACCGACAAGCCCCAGTGTGTTCCCCTCCCTGTGTCCATGTGTTCTCGTTGTTCAACTCCCATTTATGAGTGAGAACGTGCGGTGTTTGGTTTTCTGTTCCTGTGTTAGTTTTCTGAGAAAGATGGTTTCCAGCTTCATCCATGTCCCTGCAAAGGACATGAACTCATCCTTTTTTATGGCTGCATAGTATCCCATGGTGTGTATGTGCCACATTTTTTTATCCAGTCTATCATTGATGGGCATTGGGGTTGGTTCCAAGTCTTTGCTCTATTCACAATAAAATTTTCATTTCTTTAGGCATTATTCAGGAAAAAAGATGTTCCACAATTGCCTATTCAGTAAAACAAACAGATGAACAAAAAGAGTCCTAAAGACTTTCAATATTTTTGTAAAGAAACTTTCAATATTTCTACTAATGATGTAAAGTGTCTCAGAAGCTGATGCTACAGAATAAGAATGACATCACCCCTAAAAGCTTGTAGGATAGTATATACAGTCTTAAAAATGAAGTTGAATATCATTATTTGACTCAAAAATTCAAAACTCATGAATAACAAGACAAATTACAGTCCTGAAGTGACCTTTTATAATCTTAAGCAGCTTTTTGACGTCCCTCTTCAAATAAATTATGTACTATTTTCTAGAAGCACATGATGGAGTTTTGTTATTAAAATTAATGTTTTAAAATATCAGATTTTATTTGTGCATCTAACACAGCACTAAAGAATAAACAATCTATTCATACTACATGCTGAAATTCATACATTTGCCACGGCTTAAATATTATTAGTTTCACCATAATATTATATTACAATATAAGTATACTACTACATTTCAGGCTTATATTTTCTATTATTTATTAATGTCTCTTAAGAGCTTCATGCTTAATTCCATTAACATACTCAAAATAGAAAATTCTATTTTTGTCTCACTTGCTACATGAACCAAAGCTGGACCCACTTGGAAATCACACACCTACCTGAAGTTGTAGAAAGCTTGTTCTTGGGGAAATCACAGATTAACTACATTAATCTTAAGAAAATAGAAAAAAAAATCCAATGTGGGTCACTGGCCTGTCTTTTCAGTGCCAACTTGACAGGATATTCTATAAGGTCATATTTGAATACTTAACCCAGTCAAATTTTCTCCTTTTATTTTCACAGTCCACCAGTCTCACCATTAATTTTCCCTGCAAGTTAACCTGTTGGCATTTCTCCAAATGATCCTATTCTAAAATTATCCATTTTTCTCCTTGTTTTTTTAATTTAAATATCTGTTAAAAGGTTTTGAAAAATAAAATTCACACATCATAAACGTACACCTGAATAACATTCTTTTGGTTTCAGAAATGCATCCTAGCAAACAGAAAATGCACCAAAATTTCTAAAAAGCATTTTAAAAGAAAGGAATAGAGAACCCTGACACCTTCAAAAGTAAAAACTAAAATATAAGAATAATTCAAAGAAAATATAGCATAAGCTTCGAAGACACTGTAATCAGCAACAAGAAGCTGTGTATTACTCAATTTATATAAAGAAAGATGCAGCAAATATATATAAATATATAAGTTGTGTATTACTCAATTTATATAAAGAAAGATGCAGCAAAAATCTAAAGTGCCTCAAGATATAAAATGGTTATTGTTGGCAGTTTGATGAGATTCAAACTCTGCAGAGAGGAATTGCAAAACCAATTTATTACATCAAGGTAAATCTGAAATAAGTGCACAAATTTTCCCAGATCACTAGGAACAAAAATCAGATCCTTTTTCCCTTATGTTCAGATCATGGGCACTGTATATCATTTCTTCAAGTTTCTCCACATAGAGATAGTTAACATACACAGAGACATTCCTGTGTCTGAAGGTGAAGATAATAGTGATTTTTCCCTCCAGTAATTTTGTTTCTCTGCTGAAAAGTGTTGAGGAAAAAAAAAAAAAAAAAAAAAACATATTTAGGGATCATTGAGAAAATTTGGATTGGCCCAGATATAAATGACATTGTGGAAGTATTATTAATTTCCTAGGTATTATAAAATACTTCAATTATGTATGATAATGTCCTTAGACTTAGCAAATCTATGCTGAAGTAATAAGGGCTAAGTTCTAGGGAAAAATAAGGAACAAGAAGGAAAAGGTTAAGGCAAATGTAACAAAATGTTAACTTCTCTGAAAGTTTGACCATTTTCAAAATAGAAATTTCAAGAAAAAATAATATTGCATAGTAGAGAAAAATGTGACAGACTTTGTGCATGTTTTTTGTTTTATTAAATTTTTATTACTTTTAATTGACACATAATTGTACATATTTATGGGATACAGTGTAATATTTCAGTACATGTATACAGTGTGCAATGATTAAATCAGGGTAATTAGCATATCCATCACCTCAAACATTTATTATTTCTTTTCATTGAGTGTATTCAAAATCTTCTCTTCTAGCTATTTGAAAAGACACAGTAAATCATTGTTAACTGTGGTCACCCTACAGTGCCATAGAACACTGGAACTCATTTCTTCTATTCAGCTATACTTTTGTATCCATTAGCCACCTTCTCTTTATCCTCCACTACACCTTTTTCAGCCTGTAGTAACCACTATTCTACTTTCTACTTCTATTAGAACAAATCTTTAGATTTCATACATGAGTGTGAACACACAGTATTTAACTTTCTGTGCCTGTCTTATTTCACTTAACACAATGTCCTCCAGGATCATCAATCTTGCTGTGAATGACAGAATTTTACACTTTTTTATGGTTGAAGAGTATTCTATTGTGCATGGTAATTTATATTTATAAATTAACTCCTAATTATTTGTTTTTAGAGAGTATATGAGGCACACTTAGCCTAAAGCATGATTTATGGCATATATCTTTCTATTAACCACTTTAGTTTTCAATCCAATATATGCCATTTCTGGTATATACCTTTCAAACACCACTTTAGTCATTTGGTGGCATGTGTGGGGATAACTGACTAGAAACAGCTCTGTACTCTGTGAAGTAAAATTGCAAGATGAGTTTGTTATATCAAGATAAACCTGAAATGTCACAGAGCCACCTGAAATGTCACAGAGGTGCCAAAGGTCTGGGAGGCTTAGAAAAGTGTTGTATTGTGGATTAGAGGATGAGTAATTAAAGTTTTAGAAAGATCCTAAATAAGTAATAGACTGCATATCTATGTTGCTAAACAGGATGGGGCAGAAAGGAGCCAAGTCAGAGGGATATTGCTCATTTATGAATACTAATTGCCATTTTATTTTTCCCCAAGATGGTGGATTGGAGGCAGTGTTAGCATGTCTCTCCCATTTGAGAAGACAAAGTAGTGTGTAGAGATTCACACTGTGAACTTTTTTCAAAGAAGCAACACAGGAACTTAACAAGAAATCTGAAAGAACCCACAAACCCCTTGAAGGAAGCAGCAGGCTATAGCCTATCCCACGAGCCAGGTGGAAAACTCTTAACTTCCCAGAGTGTGAAATGAAGAGAGACTGCCTTGAGAATATACACCCCCACCAGGGAACCTGGAAATCCAGGTCATGGGGGAAGACCTCCACTTTACCACATAATGGAACTGATTTAGGGAGCAGTGATAAATATAAAAGTAGGAGCAGCATGAGGAAGAGCCTTGTTTGTATTCTCAGTCTCCAGCATGGACCAAGGGAAGCCATTCCTTATTCTGCCTCACAGGGGACCTCATAGAAGTCTGCCAACTAACTCAGGTAGTGGTTGCAACTCCTTGGCCAGAGCTGGAGGGCAGGTGAGAAGTGCACTGCAGTCACAAACACAGGATCTGGGCACCCTGACTTTGCAGGCAGACTGGGAGGGGCATGGCAGGAAAGCCATAGCTTCTATCGCCATGGGAAGACTTACGGCCTGGGGCAGTTTTGAGTTCTGAGAGCTGACTGCCTGGAACTTAGCTTGCTGCTGCTAGAACACTGGGGGTGTGAGATCTGCCTTGCCAAGTGCATGGTATCTGGGTGGAGCTTAGTGCCACCTGCTTCTCCCCATTTTCTGTGTGAAGTCTTCTGTGCAGCAGAGGCAGCTACACTTGTCCCTGGAACATTACCCCAGTAGCCAGAGAACTGCCCTATGACCCCCACAGGGTTGCTGCCTGCCCCATTCAGAGAGTCCAAGTGCAGACCTGCCTGACACAGCCCCCACTCAGCCCCGACCTGCTGTGGCAGCTTAACACAAAGGACAGAAACTTTTGGGAGCTTTATGACCCTACCCATTGCCTGAGAAACCAGAGTACCTCCCTTAGGTAACATTGGCAAGCACAAATCCCACTGCTATTATAGAAGTTGGCACTCTTTTGCAAGTGCCACCTCCTGGCTGCAGGCCAACCAGCACAGTCCATTACAGCACCTCCTGGTAGAATCACACTGCACCAAACGAGAAAACTTGTGTGTGGCTTCACTTATAACCATTGCCTGCACCAGCATGGCCTGAGGTCCTGAGTCTATCCACATGATCAGTTCATTAATACTACAGTTGGCATTTGAGAAAGCAAATAGACTAAGGATATCTATAAACAAGGAATCTCACAGATTCCATGTTACTCGCTTGTCACTCCCATCACAAATGGTGCTGGTACCGGCTGCTGGGAGACTTGAGGACAGTCACATCATTGCACCCATTGTAGACATTTTCCAGCACCAGCCTAAAGTGTGGCAGACCCACTGGGTGGCTAGACCCAGAGGAGCAATAGCATTCACAGTAGTCTGGTGCTCAGAGACTCCTACTTCTAGGGTAAGGAACAGTGTATCACATCAAGGGAACACCCCATGGATCAAAAGATTCTGCACAACAGGCCTTGAATCCCAGACCTTTCTGCTAGTGAAAAGTTTCATTCAGCAGGGGGACCCTTGAAGTGCTGGGCTCAGCAGGAAAAGTGTGAAGCTATACCCCAATAATCAGGCAACTCTAGTGTTTGTGATGGGACTTGGAGAAGGGGACTTCTTTTCCCACTCATCCACCACTGCAGACACAGCTGAAGCTTCTTCCACAGGAGTTTGGCATGGATATACCTATAAATAGCCTTCGTGGAAAACTTCAGGGTGACTGCATTCCCACAGAAGGAGCATCCTTCAGGTTCAGGCCTGCATGAGATATGAAGTCACAATCCCTCTTTACTTGGAACATTAACATTTGTGCAGATAAAAAGAGGTGCCTGTCTAATCTGAATAGCTAGAACACTGAGTTAAAAGTGTGTCTGGGAGGTGGATAGCTTTCATGCTGACCTGGCGGGGGAGTGAAGGTAGCTCCCACACTTCCTCCTGCTAAGACCTCAGTGCATTTCACTGAAAGGCCCCCCCCAGCCACCTCTGTCAAGGTTAGGACTTCTGCCCTCCATCAGATACGGCATTTACCCACCTGCTTTAGCCACAGCTGGTTTCCACCCACGGATACCCCCTCTAATGGCCTGAAGCCTGAAGTATTCAACCCAGTAAATAAAATATTGGGGGGGAAAAGTACATACCACAAGGGAATTAGATAAGCTTCATGAGACCACTGCCATTCCAACCCCATTGGAAACAGTGAACTTGCTCACACACCATACACATTGGGACTACAATGAGCATCTGAGAATGCCATCATAAAAAGACTCTCTATAATAATTACCAGAAAAATAATTCTGGTAATGTGACAAAACAAGGTTCTATAACACACCCAAAAGATCACACTAGCTATCCAATAATGGACCTAAATCAAGATCAAATCTTTGAAATAGCAGATAAAGAATTCAAAAGGTTGATTATTAAGCTACTCAAGGAAATACCACAGAAAGGTGAAAATCAACATAAAGAAATTTAAAAAAACAATTCAGGATGTGAATGAAACTTTTCTAAAGAGGTAGATATCTTAAAGAAAAGCAAATCAGAACTTCTGAAAATGAAAGACTCATTTATGGTACATTTCCACACATTCATAACATGCAGTGGAAAGTTTTAACAACAGACTAGAACAAGTAGAAGGAAGAATTCCAGTGCTCAAAGACAAGGCTTTCAAATTAACCCAACCAGACATAAATAAAGTAAAAAGAATCAAAAGAAATTAACAAAATCTGCAAGGAATATGAGAGTATGCAAAACGGCCAAACCTAAGAATAACTGATGTTCCTGAGGGAGAAGAGAAAGCAAAAAGGTTGGAAACTTATCTGAGGGAATAATTGAGGAAAACTTCCCTGACCTTAGTGGAGACTTAGATATTCAAATACAAGAAGCTCAAAGAATCTCTCCTGGGAGATTCATCACAAAAAGGACTTAACCAAGACATATAGTCATCAAGCTACCTAATGTTAACATGAAGAAAAGAATTCTAAGAGCAATGAGATAAAAGTATCAGATAATCTCTACAGGAAAACCTATCAGACTAACAGCAGACTTCTCAGCAGAAACCTTACAAGCCAGAGGGAATTCAGATCCTATATTTAGCTCCTTAAACAGAATAACTGCCAAGAATTTTGTGTTCAACCAAACAAAGTTTCATAAATGAAGACGAAATAAAGACATCTTCACACAAACATGGGCTGAGGGAATTTGTCATTATCAGACCAGCTCTACAAGAAATACTAAAAGGCATTCTAAATCTTGAAGCAAAAGCTCGATATGAACCAAAATAGAACCTCTTGAAAGCACACAACTCACAGGACCTATAAAACAATAACACAATGAAGAAAACAAAGGATATAGGTAATAATAAACATAATGAATGAAACAATACCTCACATCTCAATATTAACAATGAATGTAAGTGACCTAAACGCTCTACTTAAAAGATATAGATTGGTAAAATCTGTAAAAAATATTACAAACCAAATATATGCTGTCTTCAAGAGACTCACCTAACGCATAAGGATTTATTTAAACTCAAGGTAAAGAGGTGGAAAAAGATATCCCATACAAATGGAAAAAAAAGTGATCAGAAGTAGCTATTTTCATATCGGATATAGCAGACATTAGAGCAACAACAGTTAAAAAAAAAAGACAAAGAAGGTCATTATACAATTAGGATCAATCCAAAAAGAAAATATGACAATTCTAAATTTATATATACCTAACACTGGAGCTCCCAAATTTATAAAACAATTACTACTAGACCTGAGAAATGAGAGACTGCAACACAATAGTAGGGGAGACTTCGATACTCCACTGAGAACACTAAACAAATCTCTGAGACAGAAGGTCAACAAAGAAAGAACGGACATAAACTACACTCTGGAACAAATGGATCTAGCAAATATTTATAGAACATTCTACCCGAGAACCAAAGAATGTACATTCTGCTCATCAGCATATGGAACATTCTCCAAGATAGGTCAAATGATAGACCACAAAATCAGTCTGAATAAATTTTTAAAAGTCAAAATCATATCAAGTACCTTCTCAGACCACAGTGGGAAAAAATTAGAAATCAGCTCAAAAAGGAATCTTCAAAACTATACAAATACATGGAAATTAAACAATCTTCTCCTACAGGATCTTTGTATCTTTGAAATTAAGATGAAAATTTAAAAATTCTTTAAAATGAATAATAGTGACACAACTTATGAAAAACTCTAGCAGACAGTAAAAGCAGTGCTAAGAGGAAAGTTCATAGCACAAAATGACTGTGTCAAAAATTCTAAAGGATCATAAATTGACAATCTGATGTCATGTCAAAAAACTAGAGAAACAAGAATAAAGCAAGTTCAAAGCTAGCAGAAGAAAAGAAATAACAAAGATCAGAGCAGAACTAAATGAAACTGAAATAAAAAGGTACAAAATATCAATGAAACAAAAGATGGTTCTTTGAAAAAATTAATAAAATTGATAGGCCATTAGCTAGATTACCCAATAAAAGAGAGAAGATTCAAACATGCTCAATCAGAAATGAAACTAGAGACATTACAACCAACATCACAGAAATACAAAAGATAGTTTGAGCATACTATGAACATCTTTATGCACACAAACTAGAAAATCTAGAGGAAATAAATAAATTCCTAGAAACATACAAATCTCGTAGATTAAATCAGGAAGAAATAGAAACACCAAATAGACAAATAACAATCAGAAATTTTAAAATTGCCAGCAATAAAAAGCCCAAGGCCCAGATGAATTCACAATTGGATTCTACCAGATATTCAAAGAATAATTAATACCAGTCCTATTGGAATTATTTTAAAAGATTGAGAAAGAGGAAATCTTCCATAAATCATAATATGAAGCCAGTATCACCCTGATACCAAAACTAGGAGAGGACATAACAACAACAAAAACAACAACAACAAAAACAATATTTCTGACGAACATAGATACAAAAATCCTCAATAAAATACTAGCTAACCCAATTCAACAGCACATCAAAGAGATAATACACCATGATCAAGTATATTTTATACCAGATGTGCCAGCATAGTTTAACATATGCAAGTCAATAAATATGATACATTATGTAAACAAGAATAAAAAACAAAAAACTTATATCAATAGATGCAGAAAAGCATTCTATAAAACCCAGCATCCCCTTATGATAAAAATCCTCATCAAACTAGGCATAGAAGGAACTTATATCAAAATAAGAAAAGCTATACATGGCAAACTCACAGCCAACATCATACTAAATGGGGAAAAGTTCAAAGCAATCCCCCTGAGAACAGGAATAAGACAAGGATGCCCACTTTCACCCCTTCTATTCAAAACAGCAGTAGAAGTCCTTGCCAGAGCAATCAGGAAAAGGAAATAAATAAAGAGCATCCAAATTGAAAAAGAGAAAGTCACACTATTATTGTTTACTGATTGTGTGATTGTATACCTAGAAAACCCTAAGGATTCCTCCAAAAGACTCGTAGATTTGATAAAATAATTCAGTAAAGTAGCAGGATACAAAATCAATGTACACAAATTATTAGCACTGCTATACACCAACAGTGACTTAGCTGAGAATTACATCAAGAACTCAAACCCTTTTATAACAGCTGTAAAAATAAAAAAGACAAGATATCTAGGAATATGCTTAACCAAGGAGGTGAAAGATCTCTGCAAGGAGAACTACAAAACATGCTGAAATAAATCACAGATAACAAAAACAAATGGAAACGTATTTCATGCTCATTAATGAGAAGAATCAAAATTGAGAAAAATGATTATACTACCCAAAGCAATCTATAGATTCAATGCAATTTCAATTAAACTACAATCGTCATTTTTCAGAGAATTAGAAAAAACAATCCTAAAATTCATGTAGAACCACAAAAAGAGCCCAAATAGTTGAAACAATCCTTAGTAAAATAAACAAATCTGGAGGCATCACATTGCCTGACTTCAAATTATACTACAAGATTATTACCATAACAGCATGGTAGCGGTATAAAAGTAGGCATGCACCAATGAAACAGAATAATGAACCCAGAAATAAAGCCAAATACTTACAACCAGTTGATTTTCAGCAAAGCATACAAAAATATATATTGGGGAAACGAGACCCTATTCAACAAATGGCGCTGGGGAAACTGGCTAGCCACATATGGAAGAATGATACTGGTCCCTATCTCTCACCTTATACAAAAATCAACTTAGGATGGATTAAACATTTAAACATAAGACCTGAAACCATAAAAATTCTGGAAGATAACCTTGGAAAAACTCTTCTGGACATTGGCATAGGCAAAAAATGTATGACTAAAACTTCAAAAGAAAATGCAACAAAACAAATAGATAAACAAGTGGGACCTGCTTAAACTAAAAATCTTCTGCACAGCAGAAGAAATAATCAACAGAGCAAACAGACAATCCACAGAATAAAACAAAATATTTACAAAGTATGCATCCAACAAAGGACTGCTATACAAAATCTTCAAGGAACTCAAATAAATCAAGAAGATAAAAAAGATAATCCCATCAAAAAGTGAGCAAAGGACATGAATAAGCATTTCTCAAAAAAACATATACAAACGACCAACAGGCATATGAAAAAATGCTCAGTATCACTAATCATCAGGCAAATGCAAATTAAAACCACAATAAGATATCACCTTACTCCTACAAGAATGGCTATTACTAGAAAGTCAAAAAACAATAGATGTTTGCATGGATGTGGAGAAAAAAGAACACTTAAACACTGCTGGTGGGAAGGTAAATTGGTAAAACCTCTATGGAAAACAGCATGGAGATTTCCTAAAGAAATAAAAGTAAATCTATCATTTGATCCACCAATCGCACTACCAAAGGAAAAGAAGCCATATGAAAAAGATACATGCACATGAATGCTTATGCAGTATAATTCACAATCACAAGGATACAGAACCAACCTTAGTGCCTACTGACCAATAAGTAGATAAAGAAAATGTGGTATATATTCACCGTGGAGTACTACTCAACCATAAAAGGAATAAAATTGTGTCTTTCACAGCAATTTGATGAAAGTGGAGGCCATTATTCTAACCGAAGCAACTGAGGAATGAAAAACCAAATACCATATGTTCTCACTTATAAGTGGAAGCTAAGCTA
The DNA here is from genome assembly GCF_009764315.1 of Trachypithecus francoisi. NCBI lineage: Eukaryota > Metazoa > Chordata > Mammalia > Primates > Cercopithecidae > Trachypithecus > Trachypithecus francoisi. Next base: position 61,646,088 of record NW_022681458.1, read on the forward strand.
CTAGTACACAAAAGCATCCAGAGTGATATAATGAACTTTGGAGACTCAGAAGGGGGAGCATTAGAGAGAGGTGAAGGATACAAAACTACATATTTGGTACAATGCACACTACTTGGTTGATAGATTGGTACAGTTTGGCTCTGTGTCCTCACCAAAATCTCATGTTAAATTGTAATGCCCAGTGTTGGCATGGGGCCTCATGGAGGGTGATGGGATCATGAGGATGGTTTCTAATGGTTTAGCACCATCCCCCTTGCGCTGTCTTGAGCGAGTTTTCATGAGATCTTGTTTAAAAGTGTGTAGCATCTCTCCTTTCACTCTCTCTCTTCTGCTCTGCCATGTGAAGATGTAGCTGCTCCCGTTTTACCTTCCACCATGATTGTAAGTTTTCTGAGGCCTCCCTAGCCATGCTTCCTTTATAGCCTGTAGAACTGTGAATCGATTCAACCCCTTTTCTTCACAAATTACTCAGTCTCAGGTAGGTCCTTATGGCAATGCAAGAATGAACAAATACATAAAATTGGTACCACAGAAGTGGGGCATTGCTATAAAGATACCTGAAAATGTAGAAGCAACACTGGAACTGGGTAACGAGCAGAGGTTGGAGCAGTTTGGAGGGCTCGGAAGACGACAGGAAGGTAAGGAAAAGCTTGTAACTTCCTAGAGACTTGTTAAACTGTTGTGACCCAAATGCTGATAGTGATATAGGTAATGAAGTCCGGTCTGAGGTGGGCTCAGATGGAGATGAGGAACTTATTAGGAACTAAATTAAAGGTTACTTTTGCTATGTGTCAGCAAAGAGATTGGCAGCATTGTGCCCCTGCTCCGGGCATCTGTGGAACTTTCAACTTGAGAAAGATGATTTAGTGTATCTGGCAGAAGAAATTTCTAAGCAGCAAAGCATTCAAGGGGTGGCCTGGAAGCTTCTACCCACAGATGGTTATACACATGAGGAAAGAGATGATCTGAAATTGAACTTATATTTAAGATAAAGCACAGCATAAAAGTTTAGAAAATTTGCAGCCTGACCAAGTGGTAGAAAAGAAAAAGCCATTTTCTGACGAGTAATTCAAGCTGGCTACAGAAATTTGCATAAGTAAAGAGGAACCAAATGTTAATAGCCAAGACAATGTGGAAGATGCCTTGAGGGCATTTCAGAGAACTTTGTGGCAGCTCCTCCTATCACAGGCCCTGAGGCCTAGGAGGGAAAGATGGTTTCCCAGGCCAGGTGGGCCCTGGTGCCCTGAGCAACCTTGGGAGGCTGCTCCCTGTGTCTCAGCTGCTTCAGCTCCAGCCATGGTTAAAAGGGCCCCAGATATGTCTCAGGACATTGTTCCAGATGGCGCAAGCCAGAAGCCACCTGAGCTTCCACATGGTGTTAAGCCTGCAGATACTCAAAGGGTAAGAGTTGAGGCTTGGCTGCCACCCACTAGATTTCAGAGGATGTATGGAAAAGCCTGGATGTCCAGGCTGATGTCTGCTGCAGGAGTAGAGCCGCCATGGAGAGCCTCTACTAGGACAGTGCAGAGGGGAAATGTGGGATTTGAGCCCCCACACTGAGTCCCTACTGGGGCACGGCCTAGTGGAGTTGTAAGAAGAGGGCCAGGATCTCCAGATCCTAGAATGGTGGCTCTATCAACAGCTTGTTCCATGCACCTGGAAAAGACATAGGCACCTCAATGCCAGCCAGTTAAAGCAGCCATGGAGGCTGTACCTTGCAGAGCAACAGGGGTGGGGCTGCTGAAGGCCTTGGGAGCCCACCTCTTGAATCAGCATGACCAAATGTGAGACACAGAGTCAAAGGAGATTATTTTGGAGGCTTGAGATTTAATTGATTGGTTTTTCTAAAGACCACTAGAGCGTGCACAAAAGAACCAGCGAGTAGGCAAGGGTAGGAGCAAAACTGCAAATTTATTTTTGGTCACCTAGCTTCAGGGGAAGAAGGTGGGTAGGGAGAGATCTGTCGGCCTCCGGCAAAGGAGGCCAAGAGAGTCCCCCAGTGGGCCTCTGGGGGCGGGGTTCCTGATGCAGTCCCGACATCCAGACAGGAGTGGGGGGCTGGGAAGTCCCCGCGGCGCGCTGGCCGGGAGCGGCTTTTCTAGGAGTGGGAGGGCAATAGGCAGGGCACCGGCGTGCTGGGGGGGTGTTCCGCAGGTGCGACCAGGTAAATCTTGGTCTCTTCGGATTGACGTAACCTGGCGCATGCCCGGTTGGTCTGCACCCTCCCTGGGCGCTGGCTGCATTTTCGCGCGGTTGGGAAAAGTTGGTGAGGAAGAACCCGGAAGTGTGCCATCTTACCTCCGTTCCTCCAAACATTAATGACTACCCTGCTGGGTTTCAAACTGGCATGGGGCCTGTAGCCTCTTTGTTTTGGGCAATTTCTCCCTTTCAGAATGGAAGCATTTACTCAATGCCTGTACCCCCATTGTATCTTGGAAGTAATTTGTTTTTTTTTTGTTTGTTTGTTTTAAATTTTACAGGCTCATAGGTGGAAAAGACTTGCTTTTTCATCTTCATTCAAATATGACATGTTGTACTTGGATTTTGGGTTAATGGGGAATGAGTTAAGACTTTATAGGACAGTTGGGAAGGCATTATTGTGTTTTGAAATGTGAGAAGAACATGAGATTTGGGAGAGACCAGGAGCAAAAAGATATGGTTTGACTCTGTGTCTCCACCCAAATGTCATGTTGAATTGTAATCCCCAGTGTTGGAGTGGGGCCAGGTGGGAGGTGATTGGATCATGAGTTGTTTGTAATGGCTTAGCAACATCCCCCTAGTGATGTCTCACAATATCATTTTCATGAGATCTGATTGTTTAAAAGTGCATAGCACCTCCTCTTGCTCACCTGCTCTGGCATGTGAATATGTGCCTGCTTCCTTTTCACCTTCTGCCATAATTGTAGGTCTTCTGAGGTCTTCCCAGCCATGCTTCCTGTATAGCCTGCAGAACTGTGATTCAATTCAACCACTTTTCTTCATAAATTACCCAGTCTCAGGTCGTTCCTTACAGCAAATGGACGAATACATGGGTGCACTAAAATCTCAGAAATTAGCACCATATAATTCATCCATTTAACCAAAAACCACTGGTACTCCAAAAGCTATCAAAAAAATTTTAAATGAAATAAAAATAAGATATTATGTTTTTCATTATTTAAAAATGCTAATTGCCTATACTTGTAAAATTCAGTGTCTCTAAATTTTAAGATTTAGCTCCATCAAACTTTTTCAACACTAGTTTAAAGCATTAGCAAAAAATCTATAAATGTTCTAAGAGTAGATGTTAAATGGCAGGTATGCTCCACACTATGCACCTAGGGTAGAGATGTGAAAGTAATGCTTGTTTTTATTTATTCATCCTTTCACTCAAAAAAATTTTACAGATCTTTGAGACATACTGTGTGCATACATTTATACCCTCTTCTCTCTTCTTTTTCTAGACATTTTCTGTACAAGGCTCCACCATGTTACATTTTCTTAGTCATCCCTAAGGTTGTTTTCTGTTGATAACTGTCATTCTAGGAACCCTTCTCATATAAAAGATTTTTTCAGGGCAAATGAAATTTTATTGTACCTTTGGTTTCAAGATGTTAGAATTGCCTAGAATCAACTAAGAAATTTTCCAGAGCAAATGAGTAAGTAAAAGTAAATACCACATATTCTCACTTATAAGTAGCAGTTAAACATTGGGCACATATAGACATAATATAGAAACAATAGGTACTATAGACTGCTAGAGTGCAGAGAAGGGTGGGTTGAAAAATAACCTACTGGGTACTATGCTCACTACCTGGGTGGTAGTATCGAAAGACGAAACCTCAGCATCACATAATATTCCGATGTAACAAACCAGCATATGTACCCCCATATCTAATATGAAAGTTGAAATTTTTTAAATAAAAATAAGTAAAATAAAAATGTCAAAACAAGTTATGAGATGGCAAGGGCTTATAGAAAGATGAGGTTATTTTATGAGACCTCCTAGGACAAACATCCACACTGGGAAATAGGACAAAGTTCTCATTTTTAGGCTTATTTCATCAATTATTTCTTTCCCCATGTCCATAGAGAAGGACAATCTTTCATATGAAAATTGCTAGAGGATGTTGATTCCAAAAGAGATTTTGAAATATTTTGCCATGTGGGAAGTCAGCATGACCTTGTAAAAATGACTTGCTTTGAGAGGGCCTAATGACCTTGTAAAAATGACTTGCTTTGAGAGGGCTTAACTAATATGTTTCTTGCATCCATCTTGCAGTAATATCTCAGAGCTAATAATTTCTAAGATTAGACCATATGGGTTTCTGTCTTTGCTACATTATTCCATTATTCCAATGAAGCCATGTTCACTGAGGCTAGGGGAAACCAGGTAGCAGGAATGCACTTGACGTCAAAGGAGAATGTAAATGCCTAACCATTCATGTAATTTCTTAATGGCTGACAATCCCTGCTAAAGCATGACTCATGTGGGGGTGGCTTAAGCTTTCATGTAGCATGGTGATTGCATTCTAAAAGTACGGGTCCCAAGGTCACCAGGTGGAAGCTGTATCATTTTTTATGATCCAACTTCAGAAGTTATGTAGCATAACTTCCATTCTCGTCATAACCAAAAATACAAAAATTAGCCAGGTGTCATGGCAGGCTCCTGTAATCCCAGCTACTCAGGAGGCTGAGGCAGGAGAATCGCTTGAATTAGGCTGAGGCAGGAGAATCGCTTGAATCTGGGAGGTGGAGGTTGAAGTGCACCACTGCATTCCAGCCTGGATGACAGAGGGAGACTCTGTCTCACCAAAACAAAACAAAAACAAACAAACAAAAAAACAGTTCACAATAGCTGTTTCCTGTCTAATCTCTGGTGGATATAGATGGGCTTTAAAACTGATTCGAGTGCTCAAGGTATTCATCTAAAATGGAAGTCTTTTAGCATCTCTGAATAATATACCCATTTCTGACCACGCACTGACAAGGAGGTTGGAATTAGGCCAATATTCCTTTTGCTGGGTTTATTTTCCAAACTGTATTGTTGTTACCCATGGAAAAAGGGTGAAATGATCGTTAAGAAGACAACTATAGTGTCTACTATGCATTACTCTATGGTTTTTGTTTTCTTTTTGTATATTATCCAGGCTATTTTCACACATTTATTCTGTCAGGTGAAATTTTGAATTATAATATTGTGTTTTCTTTTACAAAATTAGGGTCTTGAATAGATGTACTTAAATGTGCAGATTAATGTAGGGATAGTTTAAGTATTTAAAATTTTAAGGCTTTTTATCAAGAAATGTTTCCTTTTGTGTACTCTCAACCATGTTCTACAATTATTTTTACATAGGTCCTACCATTTTGGGTAAGTTTTAAATACTGCGGTAATTGTTGTTGATGATATTATGCATAATTTTTCCTGTATTTTCCAATTGTTTATTATTCTTGTACAATAAATTGTTAGAGATTAAGCTCTGCAAGAGAAAAACATCCAGCCCAGTTTGTCTTTTCTCTCATTGGAACCGGATCTGCAGTATACCTTTTCCTTCAACCTTGGGGAGCTATGTCTTCCAGGAGTATACGAAGTGAAAAATAAATACCACATGTAAAATATTGCAATTTGATTCTAAGTGCAGAGGTAAGATGTATGCGTTATCAGTAAACAGTACAATTAAACATTTAAAATTCCAAGAACAGATAACTTTAAGTACTGGGCAAAATATTAGTAGCACTTTTTTTCACAGCTGAACTTGGTTCCTCTCAAGCTGTATTGCATCATTTCCCTTATTTGCCTGATCAAATATTGTTAAAAGTCCTGAATTCTTCCTTTCCGACCCCACAACTTAAAATTTGTTCAGTATAATTAACATATATTGGAATTGACCCTTAATTCTAGAGGACTTTACATTTTAAAAATCACTAACCTTTTTTTTTTAGGCTAACCTCAGGTTTGTTGTAGTTTTATGCCCTTACCAGTGAAGCTTTTCAAAAATGCAGATGACAAAATTTCACTCCAAAGTTTCTGGTTTTGCATTTTGAATAATGATCGAGATAGATAAACAGGGTTGAAAACCCCTTGCTCTAACTCCTCAAAGAAATTATAAATACTACTATAATCACAATAATAGTCATTTAAAAAAAAAAAAAAAAGGTCAATATTTACTGAGTAGTTGCTAAGAGCCAGGCGTTGTGCTCAGTAGTTTATGTATTTTATTATATTTAATTATGTAACAAATGCCTACCCAGATTTTTAAAAAATTACATGCTTTCATTGATGGCATTCCCCAGAAAATAAGGGAGGAACCATTTTCTCCCCAAACTATACAACCTGTTTATAAGGATTATTCTTAGTTCTTACTTAATCAAACAGATTCTGAAATGGGAAACAAAACTCCTTTCCTAACTCTTATATGTAGTCCACTGACATTTGGACAAATTGACTAAATTGATCCTCAAACTGCTAATAAATAGTATTTATCAGGGACTTAAGTCAAAGTACTCCATGCTCCTGTGACTTTCTCTAAAATAACAGAATTTTACAAAATGTTTTTCTGGGAGCACTACAATTGTGAGATTTTAATAGGTGAAAACAGAGCTTCCTTGTCAAAAAAAATTTGGGAAATAAGAAATTAAGCAAAATTACATAGGATTACTTGCTATAGGATTTATTATAACCTCGAATAGACAATGCATTCTATAAGCCTCTAAGAGATATACATATTCAGCATTTCCAAAATGTATTTAAACATATAACTCTTATTAAGCAAGGACCTTTGAAGACCAGAGCTCTGAGGCACACCAGTTAAAAATTACTGCAATGAGAAATAAAAACAATGATAAGGACTTACACCTGTACAGTGATTTAACTCTACAGTGGCTTCATAATCAGCAAGAGGTTAAGCTCAAAGCTCCAATTTAACTAGTTTCCTCTACTTGACTTTTCCCGCAAAAAGTAGGGCCTAAGACAGGGATCTTCATAGAAATAGTTCATTGTGGAAAGTGTCCCCAGGGAGTCAGAGTATCAGGCCTTGAATGAACAAAAGAGGAAAAGAAGAATACCAACCCCCACGATAGTATGCAACTGGTTCCAGCTGTGGGCATTGGCGGTTTAATTCTTCTGAAGACCTTGCTAGAAACTTTGTATAATTGACTTCAAAGTTGTCTGTTCAAGATACAGAAAAGGATATATATTTTTTACTGTCATTTCCCATTGGTCAAGTGTTCAGAGGAGATCTGAACTTCCTTCCTTCTATTAAGACTTCCAAAGTGTGCATGTACCAGAATGACTGAGCAAGCCCCCGTGGGTGTGCCAGCCATCACTACAGAAGCCTCAGAGCAGAAAGCAAGATACAGATGGTGCAGATTAGGTGAGGTGCTATCAAGCTCCACCTGTAATCAAGTAGTTACTGTAGGAATGACCAGAAAAAAAAGGTGGGCCAAGACTTTGTGAGGTATGTAATAGAGTCTTTGCACTGCTTGTAACCACAGCATACTATGTAAGTCACAGAGATTTCAGGTGGTAGTTAGTGGCAAACTGTACCAAAAACACGATACAGGAAGGTTAGTGGAATAGGCGACAGTCTCTGCAGCAATTAGTACTGAGAACTTGATTGATTTTCATCACTTCCATTTAAAATTTGCCTCACTCTTGGCTGGTATTCATGAAGTCTACATTGCTTGTAGTGATTCAGGCTTTTAGCATGGAGAAATTGGAGTCTACACTTTATTCACTCTTATTAGCCATGGTTGGTGCAATTGTCTGTTTATGTCATCACTGGGCAAATCAGCACCAAGAGACACCTAGTGAATCTTCTGGGCTCGAGTTGTATTCTTTTGTGTATTATTTTCTCTCCCATTTTAATGCAACCTCTAATTCTTCATGGTAATTAGGGTCGATTACCCCAGCCAGTAACCAAAATGGTAGCTCTTTACTTTTTCCAGTTTATCTGCTGGCATAAGAAGGCCAGAATAATCATGTGATAGTTCAGGCTTCAAGTTCATTGTATACTATGTCTTCTGGAGGAAGAGCCCTTCTCCACCCTGAGAATTAGGATTTCTATACGAGATGAGCCTAAAGCTTCAAGATGAGAAGCACAAGTATTGGGAAAGATGGTGAAAGAGGTTGCTCATACACCTATCCTTGGGTTCCTGTACTAGTATACTGGAGAAACAGGACCGTCTATCACCCACCATTAATGTATATATGGTATCTTATGAGATTGTCACCCAACATTGTAATATGTTAAACCCATACTGGTATCATAGCTGAGCTTATGACAGACAATTACATTTTTCTATTAGGCTGAAAGCATCTGAATGATGTCTGTGGTAGGACAAGTGGATTCTATGACTGCACACATTTTTATAGACTTCACAATAGAACTATACTTTCAGTCTAAAATGATGTTATTCAGGATCCCATGTAAATAAATCTGGCATTCCATAAGCCCTCAAATGGCAGTACTGAAATAAAAGGCAAATCCAAATCTGGAGTAGATGTCAATTTAAGTAAAGGCAAGTCATTGTTTCCTACATGAGGAATAAACCCAGTGTAATCAACCTTATCTACTTAGGGAATTGTGCCATCTTGAGGGTTCAGTGTTAGTTTCTGCAAATGGCAAGTTGAGCACAAGCAGTGGCAATAAATGAACAGCCTTTATCAGAGTCCATGTTCTTGTACCCATTCAGAATCTCACTCCTGCCATAATATGAATAACACATTCTATGTGGGCCCATTATATAAGCTCAAGAAAGTGGCCAAAGAAAGAGGCTATTCAACAGACAAGTTATCTATCAATGTGGTTGTAAAATGCCTCCTTTGCAGTACATGCTTTCTGGTGGACATTAACACAAGACACAAAACTGCATATTTTGTGCCCACTTTCATAGGTTCAGCTACGTGTCTCCACACAAATTTCTTGTCTTTAATCTTCCAACTTTGCTCCATTCAAGCTCCTGAGAAACCAAGCAAGCTTTTTCTTACGGACCTGGAGTTAGTGCAGATCCCCCTTGGGTCATATCTCCTCCATTCAATGCAAATAATCAAATCCCCTGTTCTTCCCATCAGATGGATTTTCTTTCACTAGTGTCCTTCAAGAGCCATCCTGGCATGTGAATTTGATGAGGCAGAAATTGACTTTTGCTAGCTCTAGCATATAAACATGAAAAATCTATGAAATAGAACTGAGGTTTTTTCCTCTTATTTGTTAGTAATAAGGAATCCCCCATGTAAACATACGTATTAACTGAGGAAAAGGAGTTGGTGCAACAGATGTGTCAGGAGAGTCTGGGTCATCTGTTATATAACTTGGTCTTAGCCTCAAGAGTCCCAAACCCCTGGACCACTGACTAGTTCTGGTCTGTGGCCTGTTAGGAATCAGGCTGCACAGCAGGAGGTTAGTGGTGGGCAAGCAAGCATTTCTGCCTAAGCTCTGCCTCCTGTCAGATCAGTGGTGGCATTAGATTCTTAGATTTTCATAAAAGTACAAACCCTATTGTGAACTATGCATGGGAGGGTTCTAGGTTGCTCTGAGGTGAAACAGTTTCATCCCTCACCACCACCAGTCCATGGAAAAATTGTCTTCCATGAAACTGGTCCGTGGTGCCAAAAAGGTTGGAGATCACTGGTCTAGAGGGTATTAGTGAGGATGGAGAAGTGTCATACCAAGTGCTAATCTGTTCCCATAAACATAGCACACAACTAGCACAGCATTTATGATTGGAACTACCATTTGGTTAAGTTTTTATGTAGTCTATTAAATTCTGCCATAATCCATCTAAAACTGTAAAAGAAAATGTGGATATATTTCGGACAATCACTTCTTTTGTCCTTTATATCTTTGTTGATGGTACTAATCTTCAAAACTCTCCTAGATACTAAGGTTTTGCTTCCAATTTACTACCTTCATTGAGCAGACAGAGAAGGAACAGTTTTAGGGTGTGATGCAGTTTGTCTGTGTCTCCAACCCAAATCTCACCGTGAAATGTGGTAATCCTCATAGATCAAGGGAAGGGCCAGGTGGAGATAATTGAATCATGGGGGTGGTTCCCCCATACTTTTCTCATAGGAGTGAATAAGTCTCATGAGTTCTGATGGTTTTATAAATGGGAGTTTCCCTGCACATGCCCTCTTGTCTGCCACCATGTAAGATGTGACTTTGCTCCTTATTCACCTTCCACCATAACTGTAAGGTCTCCACAGAGATTTGGGACTGTGAGACAATTAAATCTCTTTTCTTTATAAATTACCCAGTCTCAGGTGTGTCTTTATTATCAGCATGAGAACAGATTAACATAGGCTGTTACACTCTACCTTTCTTATATAATTGCTATTATTACTTAGGTCAAGGACAGATGCGTAAGTTTTTCTATCTCATGCTTGGAGGTGAGATATCACATGGAGGAGTTCATAGACTCATTGGACCCGTTATTAAACAGATTGGTCTCTGAAGGCCTCATAATATTTTGATCTTCAGATAGCAGAAATTCTTAGGTTTATTCATATAAATGTCCTTATCTCAGTTTCCAGAATCTCAATCTTTTTTTATCAGAGCCTTGGCTTTGGCATGAGAGCTACACTGAGCCTAATTTTTAGCTTTGCTGCTCTTGAGCTTCAAGAGATAAAGATTTCTTAACCTTTACAATGGAGGTTTTTCTGACATCGTGTGCTTTGAGTTTATAGGTGTTTCTTGAGTCTATCCGTTTCTTTCTTTAAGGATATTAATGTTATCAATTAAACCCAGGCACCTCCATAGTCCTTTTAACTACCATTGTCCCTATACTGTTTAAGTGCAATCCAAAACATTAGTCACTGCCTCACCTTCCTTTTATATCTCATTTCAATAATCCCCTCACCCTGTTGAGTCAGTAATTGTGATGCTGTTGCTTGCTGCGTTGTCACCAGCACCCTTCTTCTCACCAGCAGTATGATTCTTTTGCCCTCAGGCTGCAAGTTGTCCAAATTCAGAATCCTATTATTATGGTTTGCTTTTCAGGACCATTTCTAGTACCAGTGTCCAGGATGCCATCCAAAATCACTTAACATAAAATGAAGCATAAAATGTGACTACATTTCAAGGGAAAAATAATCAGAGATAATCCGAGATGGCTCAGATTTTAGAACTATAGGTCTAAGTCTTTCAAGCAGCTGTCATAACTGGGCCCCAAGAGATAAAGAAAACACACTTAAAATGAACGAAAATATAGGCATTCTCAGCAAAGAAACAGAAATTGTAAAAAGAACCCAATAGACATTTTAAAACTGAAAAATACAATACAATGACTGAAATGTTCTTAAAACCCCTGGAGTAATGAAAAGCAATTTTAGAGTATAAGAGCAAAGGTGGAGGACTTACCTATCTGATTTCAAGACTTACTATAAAGCTACAGTAATTAAGACAGTCTGATATTTTGGAAAACTTGTTCTATAGATCTGCTCCACAGATCAATGGAACAGAATAGAGAGTAAAGAAATGGATCCATACATATGGTCAACTGATTTTTGGCAATGGAGCTGAAGCCACTCAGTGGAGAATGGAAAGTATTTTGACAAAGGATTCTGAATAAACTGGATATCCAAGTGGAAGGGAAAAGAATATTACTTACATCATGCAATACACAAAACTTAACTCAAAATAGATAAAAGATCTAAATTAAAATCTAAAACTATAATACCTTTAGAAAAAAACGGGAACATTGTTGCTTTATTGAAGTACATAAAAGTTTCTTAGAATACTGAAAGCATGAAATAAAAAAAAAAAGCTAAACTTCATTAAAATCAATATATTTTACTTTTTAAAAGATAACCAGTGCTGAGTGGTATTGTGATACCTACTTGGTTGAATCTCAAAGGCGTTATGCTCAGTAAAAGAAGCCTGTTTCAAAGGTTACATACTATATAATTCTATTTATATGACATTCTTGAAAGGAAAAATCTACAGTAAGGGAAAGCATATTAGAAGTTGCCTGGGGTTATGAGTGAGGAAAAGAGGAGTTTTTTTGGATGATTGAACTGTTTTTGTTTTTGTTTTCTTGTTCCTGTTTTGTTTTTTTCTGAATATAGTGGTGGTTCCAGGTAATCTATACACATGTTAAGATCCATATAATTTTACCCACAAAAAAGTAAAATGTACTATAATTTTAAAAACAAAAAAGCTGTCCCCCAGGGTGGTTAACCAAATAAATAACCCAACCTATTCCCATTTACTCTGTACAAGAATGCCTACTTTTCCCATGCTCTCTAGTCAACACCTGTAAATAGAAAGTTTTTATTACTTTTTTAGCATGAGAAGTGAAAGTGGAATCTTAATGTTTTCATTTGTCTTTAATTATGATGGTCATGTATTTCCTATGCTGATTGGCAATTTATTGTGTTGTTTTGTTTAGAGGAAAGGGGTGTGTGTGTGCTTGTGTGTATGTGAGTGTAATAAGGTGTGTGTGTGGTTTGGGGGGTTCCTCTGGTTAACTTCCTGCTTGTATCCCTTGCTCACTTTTTCCACCTTTTAAAAATATTAATTTGTATAACCTCCTCATAAAACAAAGGAATAAAAAAATTGGGTAATTTTATTTGACAGGATCATAGAAAAAGTTAATGGTAGTAACCAGAACTCAAATGAGAAACATTCTATTTTTTCAAAGATAATAGATTGTCCTGAATGTCCTAACAATTGAGATATATAGATATTAGGTGCACCATTGGCATTGATCTATATTCTAAAGCTACTACAACAGAACTGCTGGCATAATTACTGAATGATATCTGGGGACTGAAACAAATTTGACATTTAGGAAGTCTAAGAAGTCTAAAGAAACCATGTCTTAGGTAAAGGTATGTGTTTACCATTACCTTTAAAGCACATGAATAGGCAACATAAGTAGAAAAACTGGACTTCAATTAATGGTACACCCTTTATTAAGTTTGCATTTCTGACTACCAAGAAATGTCTGTTATTACCACTCAACCATAAATTCCAAGAGGGATGAAACATATTGCTAATAATCGCCATTGCTAATGCAAACATGTGAACATGAGTTAGACCCTTTTTTTGTTTGTTTGTTTGGAGACAGAATCTCACTCTGTTGCCCAAGCTGGAGTGCAATGGCATGATCTTGGCTCACTGCAGCCTCTATCTCCCAGACTCAAGTGATCCTCCTGCCTCAGTCTCCCAAGTAGCTGTCATTACAGGGACACACCATCACACCTGGTTAATTTATTTTTTTTTTTAGTAGAGATAGGGTTTCACCATGTTGCTGAGGCTGGCCTTGAACTCCTGAGCTCAAGCAATCCACCTGCCTCAGCCTCTCAAAGAGCTGGGATTATAAGTGTTAAGTCACTACAGGCCAGTTAGATCTTTAAACAGATTAGAACTCCCTTCTCCCATTCTCCCATGGTCCTCTAGTACTTCTAACAAATGCTTATCTCACATAGTGTCTGGAACATTATATTGAAAGTTTTTATTATTATTATTATTACATGTGAAAAAAAATTGCCACCCCACTCTTTGATCAGTCAATATTTCAACCAACATTCTTTGTTGTTTTGTAGGTGAATGAAGCTATTTTAGACAATTAATTTTTAAATTTAGATGGGATCTTAGTATCCCCAGAAGCTGTTGAACTACCTTATTTATTGAACTAGCTTTGTTATTCTTACTATTGTGACATTTGTATGAGAAGGGGTGGACCAGACAAAAGATGGTAGAAGAAACAGAGCAGCCAATGATACCCATTACAGAATGAACACTGTCTGTGCTGCCAGCTGTGACTACTTAAGTGAATTGGACATTAATCAAAATCAGACTAAATCAAGATGAAATTAATTCTTAACAACCAATATAGTTATTTTTAACTGCAGAACAAAATAAAATAATCTACATTTTTATCACCTACAAGAATAAAACAGCAAAAATCATGTTTGCCTCTTTAAAATTCTATTTAATAACATGATTAAATACACTCTATCCCTATATACCATGTAAATTAGAATAACTAAATGTTTTGGGAATACTTTCAGCCTAAACATTTACTCAGGGAAGTGAGTTACTTGAAGTTTGTATAAACAACTTATTTAGGCATAATGTTTATTTCTAAGTGGTAAAGTAATGATATAAAACTCTTCAGAGCTAGATTTTGCAACCCTCTATAATGTTTACCATTTTAGAGTATATTACTTTCCCCCTCCTGTAAACATTTTTAATGAAGAATTTAAATGCATGCAACCATATGTCTCTTTTCCGAGCAACAACTACCCAGAGGAAACAAAGTCCCCAGTGATCATTTAGTTTATGTGTTAAGTAAAATAATATTCTAAGGAAGACACATACTAGAACACTTGATGTATAATTTAGCTTTTACCATATTTCATAGAAATAAACACTAACCTATTTACATAAATATGTTATTCAAAAAAGAATAATTACATGTTTTTACTAGAAAATTGGCTTCAGAGATTAAATTCACATCCAGGCATTAAATTCATGGGATGACCCAGAAAGGAAGCTGCATAAAACATTAAAACTTGAAGAGCAGGGCCTAAGAGACTGCCTCATCCGAGTATCTAGTTGTTACAGAGAGACTCCTGAGAGCCCAGTATTCATCTAAAGGTGTGTTCTTCTCCCTAGAGGAGCGCCACACACAGACCTGGCACTTAGCGTTTCCTTTCCTTTGCTTCCCACCCCCCGCTCCCAGTTTCATTCACAAAGCAGGGCTGCTATTGGAAATTATTACAGACATTTTCTGTTATGTAAATCTTGGCAGACCTCAAGCAGCTCAGTTCGGACCTTCTTATTTTACATATGATCCATGTATCAACAGCAAGAGGCAGAAAATCTATTTAGTGTCAAGAACATTTGAATAATATGTTGCCTTGTGTTGACAATTTCCAGTTTAGTCATTATGCTCCTTCCTAAAAACCATTGACCTTCTTTATATGTGAATGTTTTCTAAGTGGCATAGATATAATTTGATACTATGTACTAGAGTAAAATTGTGTCTTAATTATTTGAGTTCATATCTGGACCTCAGAAAGATCTCTAATTAAAAAAAAAAAATAAAAATAAAAATCCACCTTTTACCTGATTACTAGATGCAACACCTCATAAAATTCATTTATTATTAGAAGTTTAATCCTTCAGCCCTTGAAATTATAATTTTATTACTGTAAGAAAAACATTGTATGCTTTTGATTTGATAATTTCTCAAATATGATGTTTATATTGTTATTGAAATCTATTCTTTGTGCAATATTACTGATCTGCCCTGAACATGTATCTATAGTCCTCCAATTACTCTATTATTATAGAATTGGCTAGCATTCTGATTCTCAGCACAGATTACTGTTGTCACATTCATATTCACTGTATTATAAGTAATCTCTTTTTGAACACAGTAATATTGAACTGCATCCACCCAACTCTGTTAAATTTCTTTTTGACGTTATATACCAAGGCACTGAATAGCATAAATACTTTTAAACTGAAATTGGTAACAATCATCCTGACTGCTGAGTATCTGGAAGATTGATTACAAAGAGGCTTGTAAACAGAACAAGACAAGATCAGTAGAGTTTGCCAGTAATTCAAATACACCATTAGGCTATTTGGAGAAATCAATACTGCAGCTTACATCAATAGAGGGGTTAAAAGAAAACCCACTGTTAACAAATAAATGGTAGATTGAACACTACTGACTATAGAACAAAAATATATGATAAATAATACAAACATTTACAAGGAGGAGAGCGTAATTTTTCTGGATAGTATTATCAGCAACTGTTTTTCTTTCAGAATAAATGCTATAATTTATCTGATGCACTATAATAATGACACAATAACAGCACTAATTTTATTTCCTGGTAGCATCACCACCCTCTATTTACTTTCAACTTTGACCAGTGATAAATTTTGTGTGATTATTTAGGAGTATACTAATTTATAATCAAGCAGCTAAAAAGAATGTTATTGCATATATTTTTCTTACTTTGATTGAAAATGGGAGGGATACAAACTAAGTATAAGTTTTGGAGTTACTTACAATGTATAAGAGAATAAAAACAAAACAAAAATTTTTTTACAGCAAGTAGAGAACTATATAAAACACCATACTGCTAGCACTGAATTGCATGATTCAGATGTTAGGAACATAGGATCAGTGAGTGGGGAACCTGTGTGAACGGGAAGTGGTACTATGGCATTGATGGAGACAAAAATAATGAAATTGATCCATGAATGTGGGAAGATTCTGAAGCAATAAAAATAACCCTAGGAGTGGTAGAAAGGGAAATAGAAGGTTGCTGGGTAGATGGACTTTAAATAAACATAATTAATAATGAAAAATTAGTCCAGTATTAAACTCTTACTAAGGATGATATGCCAGGTAGGTGGATAATAGATAAATTTACAAATATGTACATCTATTAAGAGAAATACATTAAAAACCTAATGAAATTCAGAGATAGTTTTCAACTGCAATTTTAACTACATAAAGTACAACTATTATTGAAAGGTAATGTGGGAAAGGAAGTCTACCAGGGCCAAAATTAATTTCATAGTTTCAGTTCTGTTACTCCAAACTGTGAGCCTCCAGAGATCCACTGGTGTAATTTAAACTTCTTTAGTCAAGCCCGTGAAAATTTAGTATAGAAAAGGATAGTGATCTATTAGTTTCAAAGCCTATAGCTGATATTATAGATATGAACACTGAGTTTTCCCTCCCATGTTTACCATAGATCTTTGCCTGATCTTGAGACATTAGTATTCTCCTATACTATGCTTTCTTCATTTATAAAGAAGGTAAACTTGCCTAGGTGTATATTAAATGGATTCAATACAGAAAATAATTATTTAATATATTAAGTGCCTGGCATGGTGAGAGGTGCAAATAAAGAGCTCCCAATGTACTTGTGTTGCAGGAATTTTCCTTAGTTCACCCACAGATGGGGTTCTTTGTCTCACAGTCATGAAAATTCAGGCTTGCAGGCAACTTGGTGAGTAAGACAGGGTTTTATTGGGTGAAAAGGAATAACAGTGGGAAACAGGGACTCTCGCAAGGCCAGAGTTCCTGCTCAAGCACTTCCTGCCAGCAGCTTGAATCCCAGGTTCTACACAAGAAGAGGAGGGGCCAGGCTCCTCCCCACTGCAAACTGTGTGAACTTCCCGAGGCTCAACCCCAGTGTGCAAGCTGGTTGGAGTTTTTCCAGGGACCCCTTCCCACCTGTTTGTCCCATTTCCCCCTCTAAAGAAGTACATCTAACTGCCATTAGAATAAAGATAAGGACGAAAACCAATCATAACTGCTTCCTGCTGATGGGGGTGCTGTTTTGGGGAAACAGCAGTCGGAGCTCCCTCAGAGGCCTATCTAAGGGTTCTCAGCAGAAAGGGCAATCATCAGAGGCTTGGGTTGCATGACTGTTTGGAGTTTGATGGCCTGAAGGCAAGAACAGACAAACCAGGTTATTATAAAACATGTATCAAAATGAAACAAAGGGAGGGGTAAGGATAGCTCAAAATCTCGAGACCTTTTACCAGTTTTCACAGGAAAAAAAGAGGCCAAAAGCCCAAATGGTAAAAACAAACAAACAAAAAAACAACCTTTACCCTTTTGCAGCATTTTGGGCTCTGGGTTTCCTTCCCCTGAGTCCAATCCTAAGACAACCAGTTTAAGGTTTGGGAAATTAATTCTTTCCAGTTTGGAGGATGCATCTCACAGGAGTTTCTCATACTGTGGAGACACAATCACCTATCCATGAAGAGAGGACAGAGGAAGAGAAAGGATAAAATAAGGCTTTTTTCAAAAGAGTCCCAGCGGTTCAGGATAATGCATTCAGAAGGGATACTAACTGAAGATGAATAGCTACCCATCTAGAAAGAGGATAGAAGGTCCCTGTTCCCTTCTCTTCTTAGTAGATACCCAGAGTAGTTGAAAGAAAAAGGGAAGTGCATTCTCTTTCCCTCTACCATCTTTGCATACTCAAGTCTCGGTGACCTTGGCAGGTGCAGCCATGAGTGCCAAAGCGGTTTGCACCCATGAAGCAAGAAGGGTATAGAGAATAAGAATTATCTGCTCTTACCTATGCCTCTATCACGCTCCCCCCTCCCCCCGCCCCCTACTGTCAGTAGCCTTGGAGTTCCCTAGACCTCATTTATGCCATGGATATTAGCCTGGTCTTTATCCATGAAACAGGAAGCTTGGGGTTGGCTTAATTGGAAGGAATCAGCCATGCTCACCTCTGCTGTGGCTTTTAACCTCTGTTATCATTTGCCACTGGATCCCTCAGATCCAGTTTTCCTTTCTAGGGCTTTGACCCAAAGCTTGGAATTGAGTTTTAGATAAAAATGTGTCTCAGGTGGTTGCATGGACTCCATATCATAGCTGAATGCTAAGGTGAAACTATGGAACTGAGTTTTCTTCCAACAAAGGAGAGAAAAGGATGCATTATGATACACTCAGATAACAGGCAACTATAGTTATGCTTGCTAGGATTTGGGTGCATGGTGCTTCACTTTGGTCAGGTCCCTTGGTCTTACTTTCCCAAAAAGGAAACCTCTGGGTGATGGCCACTCTATCTATTCCCTATTTATTTCCTTACCTGGCAGGATTTCCAGGATAATTGCTCAGAACTAGAATATTTATCCGGATTTCTACATTACCCATCCCTCTGGTCCTTTCTGAGCTGCAGCCAGAGATTGCTGGTTGGTTCACAGCAGCAAGCAGGGTTAGTCTAAAATGTATGTGAAAACTTAAAAACAACTAATGAGTTTAGAATTTAATGACAAATGTATAAGTTTTGAAACATGATTTCTCACTCTCCAGTCCTCATTTTTGTTAAAAAATCATCATAAAATTGAATGGTTTGCAAAATAGGGTTTTGTCTTATATTTGTCCTGATTATTCACATAAAGTGCAGCAAGAAATTTCTATATAAGCCTTTTGGATTAATGGAAGTTTGTTCCACAAGGAATCTCAGATAATACCTTTTAATGCAGAGCCCAACCATGGGTTTGTATCCTCAAACACCTGTTAGTTTGGTGATCCATTCCTCTGAAGGGCCCATAATAAACTTGTAGCTCCTGGACCTGTTAGAAAGTAACATTCTATACTGACCACACATCAGGAATCCTCTACAGGGACTGCATAGACAAAGGTATAAAACCAGCTTCCCCACTGGGGTTTTATTGGCTCTGCAAGTCTAGATTAACTCCTTAAAGGGAAACATACTCTTCCAGTCAAAGCCTTGGTAAAATAACCACTTTCTCCAATTGTGTTCTATTGCAAAAGAAAAATGAATTCTTATTGCACTGATGCAAACGACTGTATTGCCATAAGAATACTAGCAGATAGTTTCCAAATTCTAGAGGAATCAGGCAGAGAGAAATAAACACGCTGCAAATTTTGATCACAGGAGTGTATAATTTACTTAATTATTAAAGGCCATAAATAGTTCAAAATAAGTTTCCTTGACTCTGAAAAACAAAATAAGGATCAGCAATATTCAAAGCAAAAGTCCAAAAGATTTGTGTCAGCTTTCTGAGTTCAGTTCATTTAGTTAACTCTTGTTTTGCTTAATATTTGTGAACGTTTCAGCTCTTTATGAGTCCTGTACATTTTCCTTTATTCCAATGTTACAATCTCTAAAATTATTGGAAGCCTGTATTTGGGAGCACCTGTTAAAGTTTTATAGTTCATTAGAAACCATCTTTGAAAAGTATTAAAACAAGACAACAATTGACTGAATATTCAAATGTCTAAGGTAATAACAGAAATACAATTGACAAAGAAGTTTTGTTATCTCCGTGGTTTACAATAACTTAACACAAAAACCTTAATGATTATTGATAGCATATAATTAGACATTAGAATTTTAGAAATTCCATACAATTTTGGAACATATATTAGCATTATTCACCAAGATATAACCTAGAAACGATTGAATGATCTTTAAGATACATGGGCAATCCCACGTACCTAAACATGACAAATAATCCTGTTAACCTCTCTTTTCTAGACGCTTCAGGGGCCCTCTGAAGTATTTGAAAAGCAAGGTGCCAGGGAAGAGAATTTTGAAACTGAAGTTTGATTTTGGAAAAGCTGTTAAATCTTTGAGGTTTGAAACACTTGATATTATGAAATAGAATTCCAGATTACCATAAGTCATTTGTTTTGCCAAAATGATGACTCCGAAATTTTAAAGACACAAAAATCTTTTATAACCCTTTACAAATTTTGCCAAAGAGCAGATTGGCACCTTAGTAAAACCTTCTTATGCTTTTATTTCAATGCCTAATTTCCAGGAAAACCATATAATACCCTTTTTTAAATTGAGTCAATATGTTCACACACAACTTCTTCTGCAAGATTAATTCCACAATTCTTCCACCACTTATTTGAACCTTCAGCTTTTTCCTAACTCAAAATGATCCTTCAACCCTAAGCAAAAGTTTACATTTCCATGCCTTCTTATAACCTTTTACTAAAAAAACACATTTTACTGATCTTACACACCTTGCAAATAAATCTATTTCTAGTAGTTTCAATGAACTCCTAGCAATTTTTTACTTTAAGGTAAAACTTGGTAAGTTGCCTTGTGTGCTAACTGTAGCCAAGATTTGCCTTCTTAATTAAGGGCATGGTTAGTTTCATATGTCCCCAGGCCTTACCAATTGTGAAGATGGCAAGTCAAATAGTTCTCAAAACCCAAAAAGCAGTTTGTAACCTCAAAACACTTAGAAAACCTTCCATCTGACCTGCATTTTACCAATAGTGTTTAGGGCTGTTTTTATTTCTTAAAGATTAAAGTCACATGAACTGAAAGGTACCACAGATTTTATCTTCCCTTTAAAAAATATTAGATCCAAGCACTTGTCTTTCTTTACTCCAAATTAATTAGAGCTCTTTTAACAGACATTACACACAGTAAACATTCAGACAGGCAGAAGAAAACCCAGTGGCTGGATGGGGCCCTTTAAAAGACAAGGCTAGAAAAACATGCAGATATTGAACCAGAGAGGGTTCACCCCCTAAGGCAGGATTGATAAGCAAAGCCTTGCCAAGCAACTACCAGCCATACCCTCAGGATGTAAAACAAGATGGAGGCTTGATTTCCCAAGCAAAACTTTGCAGCAAATATAAACAGTGATAGTTGTGGGGCCTGGCCTAGTAAAAACATCTTCTAACAAAAAAAGTAAAGTGTAACTGCTGAGGCGGTAGAGAAGAGGCAAGAAAAAAAGGTTTAAAAATGCCTGGGGAAGAACTTCTTATTCTTATGCAACTGGTTCCTCCACCAGGGGAAAAGCTTAATTACTCTCTGATGGAGTAAAGCCCCTTGGCTGGGGAAGGGGAAGGCTCTGGTAGTACACAGTGGAAAATGCCAGCCAGTCAACTGTGTGGGACCCTTGTGGCATGTATCCCAACTCCAGCTGGGAGGGGAGAGTGACAGAGAGCAGCTGCTTGCTGGTCAGTCCTGAAAAAGAAAAAAAAAAAAAAATGAAAAGGCCCTGGAGCGATGGGAGTTGGGTATGGTTTTTCCCATCCTCAGAAGTCCAAGAATGAAAAGGCTTAGAAGCAACAGTGAGAGGTTTTGAGTCTCCATTTCACTCACCACTTCTTGAGCCCCGTGTTGGGAGCCAAAAATGTTGCAGGCAGGACTTTTCCATTCAGCCATAGATGGGGTTCTTTGTCACATAGCCATGAAAATTCAGACTCAGACAATTTGAATGGTGGATAAGAGAGGATCTTATTGGATGAAAAGAAAGAAAAGAGGGAAACAGGGACTTTTACAAGGCCAGAGTCCTTACTAGAGGGCTTTCTGCTAGCAGCTTAGATCCTAGGTTCCATACAAGAAGAGGAGAGGCCAGCATCCTCCCCACTGCAAACTGCACGAACTTCCCAAGGCTCAACCCCAGTATGCAGGCTGGCTGGAATTTTTCCAGGTACACCCCCCCCACACACACACACCTGGCTGTCTCACTTGGAGATGTATGATATTCAGGTGAGAAGGATGTGGGAATTGAGGTGTAAATAAAAGTAGGACTTAAATAATCAGGAAAGAGAATTCCAGACAACAGGAAAAGCAGGAGCAAAGCAGTAAAAGTAAACATGAGTTGGTAATATTAGAACAAAAATGAAGGGTAAGGTTCAGGAAAGTGAGGGTTTCTGTGTTTGAGATAGCTAGAGATACCTAGAGATCACATGGCATAAACATTGTGGAAGAAAATTTTGGAAGTTCAGGAAAACAATTGAGATATAGTATATAATGTGAAAAGCAGACTATGAGACAAGATTTGAACTCTCCTATTAGTATTTATATTGGTATTGGTATTGGCATTGGCATTGGTACTGGTATCGGTATTAGTGTTGGAATTTGTATTGAAGGAGGTCAAAAGGTGAGTAAAATGTATTACTTTCCATCAAATAGCTTAATCTTAGAGTGATAAAGGGATTTGGGAAAATACAATTAAGCAAATCTAAGGTAGTTTGCTAAACACCAATGAAATGGTACTAGTAAAAGTACACCAAGAATTCTAAGTCTTCTGGATCTGAAGGTTTATAGTTTTAATGAAAATGGAGAGATAATGAAAAGTAATTCTAAAACCTCTCATCTAAAGTATCTAATATTCTAAGGTTATCATTTCCTCTAGTATCCAACTCAGCCATAACTCAAGCTCAAATTCTATGTGACTGTAAGATGCCCATTTTCTCTTTATAGCCATCCTTGTCAGATGTCTTGCTTCAGACAAGTGCTTCTGGGAAGCTCTCAACTCCCATCATCTCTGGCCATCCTGTAATTGCTTCTCAGTGAAGCTACTGCTCACTTGAATTCACCTTGGTTCCAATGCCTATACATAGGTCACCCACTTCTTTAGGCTCCCAGGCATATGTAGACAATAAGATGTATGGATAAAAACTAAGTGGAAGGAAATCTTAAAACTAGATATCAGGTAACAGTACCACAAAACTAATGGTCCCAAGTATCTCTTGATAATGTCCTTACACAGAAAATTTTGTAATACCCTCTCTTTTCTTCACTCCTAACTGACATGCTAGTCTTTGGACCACTACTCTCCACCAACTGATTTTAAGTCTCCCTTATTTCTGTGCTTTTTCTTAAAATCCAGCATCTCAGTCAGTTTCTAGGTCTTACCATAGAAAGATAAAAATAAACTATTTAACTATTTTCCCATTATGAAATAAATTATATGTTATGTAACTGAATATATCATTTAACAGTCCAAATTAAAGCATCTGTTTTTGGAATCACTAGTTTCATATTTCAAAAGCTGTGGTAGGACTACATAACTACAAAGTTCACTAAAGATTCTCCCTTAAAGAGAGAATTTAACTTTTGCTCTAAAATTCAGAAACTGAGCTGACATGGTGGCTTGCACCTGTAATTTCAACTACTTGGGAGTTGGAATTAAGTAATCCTCCCACCCTGAGGTGTTTGAGACCAGCCTAGGCAACATGGCAAGACCCCTGTCTCTAATGACAAAATAAAAAAAAAATTCAGAAACTGTTGTCATTTTAGAAATATAACTTCTCCTTATTTAAGAACAGAAATGGTAGTAGTGTTGCTGGTAGAAATTTATGCTTTTAAACATCAGCTGAACTCTCAGTATCCCTTATCAATTATTTTACTCGTTTTTAGTAATCTTTCTCTTCACTTCCCTTTTTCTGTTTTTCAATGTCACTTTTGACTCTCTCATATATGTGCCCATTCTAACTTCCTCAAAATCTTATTTCCACCTGTCTCATAGGTTTTCAAGTTTTTCTAACAATAATGTCCCCTCTCTCTCTCTTTACCTTTTTTCCTCATCCCTTCTTCTTTCTCTTCTCGCCTTTCTATTACTACCTCTATCAGTTTCCACCATTTGGTCTATCAACATTTTCAAGTTTCTACAAATTTAACATTATTATCAGACTCTATATCCATCACTTACTCCTATAAAAATTGTCTCTTTTCTTTACAGCCAAACTTTTTGAAAATGTGGTTTTTGTTTGTCTGATAATAGCACTTCACTCTGCCTCTTAAATAATAGTTTAGCTCAATATAGAATTATAGATTGGCATTTTTTCTTTTTTATGTTTTTTACTTTAATTTTTGGTACATGGTCTATATATTTATAGGGTAAATAAGATGTTTTGAAGTGGACATGCAATGTATAATAATCACATCATGTAAAATGGGGTTTCTATCCCCTCAAGCATTTATCTTTTGTGTTTAAAACAATCCAATTATACACATCTAGTTATTTTTAAATGTATAATTAAATTATTATTCACAATAGTCACCCTGCTGGGCTCTCATCAAATACTAGGTTTTAGTCATTTTTCCTAATTATTTTTTGGTACTCACTAACAATCTTCATTTCCACCCCCCACCTCTCACCCACTACCTTCCCAGACTCTGGTCACCACCATTCTATTCTTTATCTTCATCAGTTCAACTGTTCTGATTTTCAGATTCCACAAACAAGTGAAAACATGCAATGTTTGTCTTTCTGTTACTGGCTTATTTTAATAACCTACAGTTCCATTCATGTTGTTGCAAGTAACAGAATCTAATTATTTTTGTGGCTAGATAGTACTCCATTGTGTATAAGTACCACATTTTCTTTATCTATTCATCTGTTGATAGACACAGGTTGCTTTCAAATTTTGGCTATTGTGAACAGTGCTGCAACAAACATGGAAGTGCAGATATCTCCTCAATATGCTGATTTCCTTTCTTTCGGGTATATACCCAGTAGTAGGATTACTGGATCATATGGTAGCTCTATATTTAGTTTACTTAGTAACCTCCACACTGAAGGTTCTCCATAGTGGCTGTACTAATTTCTTTCAAAACTCTTAATCTAGATTATTCTGTGCAATGTCCCAAATGTTAAACATTACATCTAATTCAAAAAAGTTTATAAAATAACCTGCAAAACAAACTATGCATATAGCATGATCAGACTCAGACTATGGACTAAGAATTTGTGAGTTCTGAACACTTTCTGATGTAAGTGCAAACTTGAATATCTAATAAAGTATTGGATACATGGTAACCATCAATAAATGATTCTTGCATGTGTGCAAGATAAAGCACAATATTATTAATACCAAGATTTAAAAGGTAGTTGAGGCTCGGGACGGTGGTTCATGCCTATAATCCCAGCACTTTGGGAGGCCAAGGTGAAAGAATCACCTGAGGTCAGGAGTTTGAGACCAGCCTGGCCAACGTGGTGAAACCCCATCTCTACTAAAAATACAAAAAAATTAGGCAGTCATGATGACTGGCACCTGTAATCCCAGCTTCTTGGGAGGCTGAGGCAGGAGAATCACTTGGACCTGGGAAGCAGAGGTTGCAGTCAACCAACATCATACCACTGCACTCTAGCCTGGGTGACAGAACAAGACTTCACCTCCAAAAAATAAAAAATAAAAATAAAATGATTGAAAAAAGTCTGTTGAAATATTTGGGGATTTTAACAATAAGAAAGTCATTGCATTAATTTATTATATTGACTCAGAGAATTTTTTTTTTTTTTTTTTTTTTTTTTTGAGACGGAGTCTCACTCTGTCGCCCAGGCTGGAGTGCAGTGGCCGGATCTCAGCTCACTGCAACTTCCGCCTCCCGGGTATACGCCATTCTCCTGTCTCAGCCTCCCGAGTAGCTGGGACTACAGGCGCCCGCCACCTCGCCCGGCTAGTTTTTTGTATTTTTTAGTAGAAACGGGGTTTCACCGTGTTAGCCGGGATGGTCTCGATCTTCTGACCTCGTGATCCACCCGTCTCGGCCTCCCAAAGTGCTGGGATTACAGGCTTGAGCCACCACGCCCGGCCACTCAGAGAATTTTTTAAGTTATTTAAACAACATTTAAACATTTTTAAAAGCGTTTTCTAATTTCTCTTTCCTTTGCTCCCCTCTTCAACAGATATATTGCATATAACTGGCCTAAAATTGAGGTTGGCATGCTACATTTCCTTCCCTATTTAGCTCCCTCTGACTCCACTCCTCAATTCCAGTTTGAATAAACAGAAAATAAAATTAATAAAATCCATTTCATTATAACTGACCTCCTATAAATTATTTGTGACTCCCTGAATGTGAACACATGGCAAGCTTCAAGGTTGTTAAGTAGGCATGCAAAATATTTACATAAATGGCCTTATAATTTGGTTATAAATTATGTGAATTACTCAAAGGAAAGGTACTTTGTAAATATGCAATACTGATGATGACAGAATATTCATTACTAACTGTATAAAAAGAGAATAAAATATTTTGTGTATATTTAGCACATAAGCAAATTCTTTCACTAGAAACAATTAAACAGAAAATAAAACATGCTTATGTGCTGGAAATGGACAGCTGGATTTATGCCACTCTTGCAATATCTCCATCACAAGCCATATGGTTCTTGCTCATTAATGCAATTTTTTTAAAGTCTCACTTGAGAATAAGTCTGAAGTATGATAAGTAAACAAAAACTTATTATATCATTGTCCCTCTTTCACATCTTAAGGGTTTTTATTAGATTTTCATAAGCAGTGGGTTTATACCCAGTGATATCTTCAAATCCAATCTAACAAATACTTGTCACTTTTAACATAGCCGATATAGTGATTAGGCTTTTTATTATTAACAAAAGTTAATTTAGAAAAATGAAGCCAAGTATAGTTGATTAAGCAGCAATAGCACAGCAATATTTACAAACATTCCAGTAACTATATTCAATTTAGTTTGGTATCTGTAGTGTATTAGTCCAAACAGTGGTTAAACAAAAAAAAGTCATCATTCAAGAAACTATTTGAATTTAAGGTTTATAGATCTTTTTTTTTTTTCCGTTCTAGGGCAACACATTTTAAAATAAAGACTACTCCATAGGATTTGTTTAGTGACAGCCAGTTCTTTTCTTAAAAGAGAATTAGTTAGAGGAAAATGTTCTTAAGAAGCCATTCAAAAGACACATATAAGAAGAATATCTGTGAATACTGCTGTGCCAAATTCTACAATAGATGGAACATTTTCTCACTTCTGATAGCTTTGTAGTTGAAAAAATATGTCTTTTTACTTCCTAGTCTACTGTAACAAGTGCATCTTAATAAGTAGAAGGTAATGTAATGGTAATGATAAAAATAATAAGCCAAAACATGTAAAAAAGGTTTGATTATGTTGGATACTAAAGAAGGGAAATATCTATGCTTAAATTCATCCTAAAATTTTGGATTGCATAATTTTGGCTTCTAAACAGATGGCAAAACATGTACAGATTTTAAGGGCCAGCAATCATCCTTCTCTTTATTTGCGAGTCAAATACCCATAAAATTGTCAAAAATACCTTCAGCAACACGAGAAAGAAATCTAATGTATTCTATATTATGAAAGTCGTTTTAACATTATTTAAGAAAGAATATAGGCCGGGCGCAGTGGCTCAAGCCTGTAATCCCAGCACTTTGGGAGGCCGAGACGGGCGAATCACGAGGTCAGGATATCGAGACCATCCTGGCTAACACTGTGAAACCCCGTCTCTACTAAAAAATACAAAAAACTAGCCGGGCGAGGTGGCGGGTGCCTGTAGTCCCAGCTACTCGGGAGGCTGAGGCAGGAGAATGGCGGGAACCCGGGAGGCGGAACTTGCAGTGAGCTGAGATCCGGCCACTGCACTCCAGCCTGGGCGACAGAGTGAGCCTCCGTCTTAAAAAAAAAAAAAAAAAAAAAAAAAATAATATAATAAAATTTAGCCTAGGGGTTTCTAGACTTTATCTTGAGTGAAATATTTCGTCAAAAGCTACAGAAGTGAAAATCAGCATCAGGCACAATTGACTGATTTTATGGTCAGAACACATAATTGTTCAACACATGAACACAACCAGAGTTCAACACTGGGTGGGGTGCCTTCTGAAAATTCCACTGCGATGATGAAAGAGTAAAATTGCTAATTGTGTAATCCTTCACCACATTTCTTGGGAAGCATTAGCATTATAAATTAGGAATAAACACTGTCTTTAATCTTTAACAGGCTGTCACATCAATCTAGGCTGGAGTAATAAACAAGGTAAAGTAAGGCAATATCTCAAAGTATTGTGCTTGCCACCTCCAAAATTTACAAGTGACTTCTCTAGATAATCTTCCTCAGGTTGAGCACTTAGCATAGGCTTGGAATTCACCCACCTGCCTCAAGCTTGCCATGGCTGCCAGCAGCTTGTCACTGGAGCATTGACTCTGAGTGACTGAGAAAGGACTTCTGGGCAGCTTCCTATGAAATTTATTCTCTAAAACTTATCAAGATAATTACAAGACAAAATGATCATTAGTGAGGAGGGGACTAGTGGAAATTCTTTCAACAGTTTGTCTCCCATGAGAAAATTCTAGATTAAAAACAAAACAAATGGAAGTTTCTTTAAGAGTTTCTATGTTGTAATGTTTTGCTTTTTTTTTCTTTCTTTAAATGCATGCTTTATGTATTGTTTGCCCTATTTTTTCTCTCTTTTTTTATTTACATGGGGTCCCAATCAGTGTAATATGTCCCAGTTAGTGCAAAGCATTGAGCAAGTACTATACCTGTGGGCCAGCTTTTTATAAACTGTAGATTATGAACCATTCCTGACAACTCTATGAAATGCTCTGGAATAATGTTAGCTTGAGGTGGGACAAGTTGTGACAAATTGAGTCAACACAGGCATATAGTAGTATAAGCTGTTGGACCATAATAAAATCAGCACTCTATCCACCTTTCAACCAAAAGTGTCATGTTAGCAAAGCAACACCATTTATCTTATATTTTTGTGTAAATTTTATTATGCTCATAGTTCTTTAGTATTGACTAAGTTTACTTGGATTTTATGTTTTTATAAGGGTTATTAGCATGTGGGATTCTATTTATTTTATGTTTAAGCACCTTCAACTAATTTTATGTTAAAACCAAGCCAATATAGAGAGTCCTATAAGAATTTGGACAGGAGCTTCAAAAGAAGTACAAAGAAGTAAACTTTAAAACTGAGCCCATATCAAATAATATAATTACTTTTTATGACTATAAAAATAAATTCAGACCCCAAGGACTAAATTAATTAATTAGTCATATAATTCTTAATATTTATGGATCTCAATTATGAAAAACATCAGAAACTCTGAGATTTTCTCACTATACAACTCTCTCTTATTTACTTCCAAAGCACAAAAATTCACGCAACTGAAGTCTCAGAAAACAATCTTATATCTACTCTGTAGATAATAAAAAATAGCCTATGAGTTTTGCCTTCTCAGATACTGGTCATAACAAATGAGGCATGTATTTCCCCTCTCTCCTGAGCATCAGAATTGTAATTCCAATAAACACAGATTTTAATCTCATACCTCTACCCAAATCCAAGAATTATATGTAGTCTCCCAGAGGAAAGCACAAATTGTTGTATTTCTACTGGCCATAGAATTAACCCAGTTTGTCTACTTCTAAGTATTTTCTTCTCTACTCCTTATTTTTACTTGATATTGGTTTTCTGTTTGTGAGTGTGTGTATGGCTGCTTTTCCTTCTATAGATAAAAATGCGCCCTGCTATCTTCCAAATCAGTAAGTCAGTCATATTCTCTATCTTTCTACAACATGTTAAACAACACATGTTAAATAAAACATATCCACTCGGGCAAATGTTTTCCAAAGAACAAGAAGAAAGAAAAGATTTATCTTTACTTCACTCATCTTTCCTCTTAACTCTCTAAGTTAGGCTTGCAGAAGAGAACTTGGTGTGAGTGTATAAGCTTCTTTCGCTCATGAACTATGTTCCAATTTGACAAGTACTACCTCAGTAAGGTTTTAATAATTTATTAAGTTTAGGAGAGATTTTTGGGCATCATAGTACTCTTAGTTGCAAAAAAAAATATGTCCAAGAGACTCAATTTCTAGCAGGCAAGTAAACATGTCATATAAGAGTTGGCTGTGTGATATAGTAAGACACATAGATGCAAGCTATGAAACTGAACACTTTAGTTAACATAGTGATAAAATGCTGTTGTTGTAGATATGGCAGGGAGAGGGAACCCTAGAGCTTACAGATGCAGTTACTTTGGCTCAAACAATTTTTAAAGCAATTTAAATTTGAAAATCTTGACATAGGTCCCTCAAATCTCACTATTTCTATTTGTCTTACGGCAGGACAGCTTCCCTCATTTACGTTACCTACCCAATACCTGAAGGCATTTGCTTTGTAATCCCTGGAGAACCTTTAAAAATTCTCTCTGTCATAGTTTATGGGTCCTGTCAATATCTGAAATGGTTTCTATGCCTAACAATCCTCTTTACTATTTCAAATTGGTATAATATTCAACACGCACTAAGCCCTTAGGGGATTTTATGGGAAAGGTCAGCTGTAAGAGCCGATTATTGCTCATTATTATTAAGACTCTTTTGTTTCATTCAATCCCTTCATAAAGTTGGGGAACACTTCTCAAGGGATGAGTTTATCTCTGTGTACTTTTGCAATCAAAGTGGTATTCATTTGCAGTCTTTGCCTGCTTTTAATTCCTCCCTAGTCAAATAAAGCCTCTTTTGTGGTTAATGCTTTTAAATTATTACTTTAAAATCTATCCCTTGTGATATGTAATAGATTTATCTTAACCTGTTACCTATGAACTTGCAGTGACTCTCTACTAGATACTTAACCCCTAGTCTTATTTACATTTTTTCCTAAATTTGACTCTCACTACTGGGCACAAATTTCTGATCCAAAATATGGAAATTAACACACGAGTGCTTTTAAAAATCATATAATCACAACCATACTTTTTAAAATTACCCTTAAAATTATTATACTCTACAATAAAGCTTTTCTTTTCCCTTGCCAGGAGTCATATTTGTCATCATTTAATGTATATGGTTTTCTTTTTCTTTTAAGAAGATATTTTGTGCTGGTAACCCTGTGATGGTACAATTACAAAAAGCCACAGAAAACTGTCTGGGTTTTCCTCATTTCTCTTTAGTCTGCAGAAAACTGTTAAGAGTGTTTTTCAAACCTTACCAATGTGAAAAATACGAAAACTACAAAATCACAATTTTAGTTGACCAGTCAAAGAGTTGATAGGGCAAACAGCTGGCTGAATTACAAAGTGAGACAAGCTTCTCCAAAGAAAGAACATTCAGTCTGGCTCACTTGTGACAGAACATGGGAGGAAGGAGTGGTCACCATACAAGAGAGTTAGAAGAAATCAACTACAATATTTACAATTTTGGACAATATGAGCTAATGTGTCTGCTGAGGGCTCCAGATTTAGTTGGGTTCTTGTTTTACTCACTAGCAAGCTTCCTCACCTTCCAACCCACCATGAACTTCCACTGGGATCTCATGAGAAAGAATATGGCAGAGCAGGAGTTCAAAGACAGAACCCCTGGGTAGAACAGGCCTAGAGGTAATTAGCAGATGCTAGTGGGGGAGGAGGAAGGATTTAATGAAACTCTAACCCTCTGACTGGCTCCTTCTCTCACATGAACAAACACCTTGACTCCAGGAAGAGGAAGCAAAACCCAGAGTCTCTAAGGAACAGCATCAAAAAAACCCATTGTGGTGGAGGCTACAGTAGAAAATACATCTCTGAGACGGGCGGATCACGAGGTCAGGAGATCGAGACCATCCTGGCTAATACGGTGAAACCCCGTCTCTACTAAAAAAAATACAAAAAACTAGCCGGGCGAGGTGGCGGGCGCCTGTAGTCCCAGCTACTCGGGAGGCTGAGGCAGGAGAATGGCGTAAACCCGGGGGGCGGAGCTTGCAGTGAGCTGAGATCCGGCCACTGCACTCCAGCCTGGGCGACACAGCGAGACTCCGTCTCAAAAAAAAAAAAAAAAAGAAAAGAAAATACATCTCTCCACTTAGGAGAGAGGCAGAAAACAGTCATGCACCAAGGATCCTACTCCAGTACCAAGCAGATGTGGTCTGCTAACACTTCAAAGGGCAGGAAAATTTTACTCAAGATTAACTACAGAGGCTGGGCGCTGTGGCTCAAGCCTGTAATCCCAGCACTTTGGGAGGCCGAGACGGGCAGATCACGAGGTCAGGAGATCGAGACCATCCTGGCTAACACGGTGAAACCCCGTCTCTACTAAAAAATACAAAAAACTAGCTGGGCGAGGTGGCGGGTGCCTGTAGTCTCAGCTACTCGGGAGGCTGAGGCAGGAGAATGGCGTAAACCCGGGAGGCGGAGCTTGCAGTGAGCTGAGATCCGGCCACTGCACTCCAGCCTGGGCCACAGAGCGAGACTCTGTCTCAAAAAAAAAAAAAAAAAAAAAAAAAAGATTAACCACAGAATCAAGGCCGAGGTTGACTGCCATGGAAAGGAGAAGCAATAATGCTGAGAAAGCCCAAACCCAAAGCTCAGATATGCAAAGTAAAACTAAGCCTGAAGCTGAAACAGCACAACAGAAACCGATTGTCATCCCCACAATGAGCTTTGCACTGAGTCACAACAGCAGTCTACACTGGGCGAGTGGGAACAACATGGAGAAAAAACCCATGCAAGTGGGCAGGAATGACTGACAGTTGAAAATGGAGTACAAACCCTCAAAATATTCTGTCATCACAGCCCTCACCCTATCTGCAAGGAATGATAGCCCACAACTAGAAGAATCTGAAGTCTATAATGCACTAAAAATAAAACTCAAGTCTAGCACAACTTCTACTATATTGATTCAAATTGCTATGCCATTTTCCTAACAGAAGAATCATTTCTAATGTAAATAATATTTACTTGTTTAAACTATTTTATACTTGACGTTTTACCCTGAGGTAAAAATTATAAGACATACAAAGCAGAAGGAAAAAGAAAAAAAGAAAAAAAAAACTATAGCTAAGAGATATGAAATACATAAATAGAACCAGTCTCAGAGATTACCTAGAGGTTAAAACCATTACATTGAGACTACAAAATAGTTGACTAAATGCTCAAGTGGAAAAGATAGACATCATGCATAAAAAGATGAGGGATGTTAGCAGAGATATGGGAACTATTAGAATATATCAAGTGGATATGCTAGACACGAAAAACATTATATCAGAACATTATTCTGGCAGGCTTATCAACAGACTTAACATGACTTAAGAAAGTATCGTTAAACCTCAAAATAGATCAATATAAATTATCCTCACTGAAGCAAAAATGGAGGAAAAGAGTGAAAAAATACAGAACTTCAAACTTCTGGTTTGATCAACTAGTTTAATGTGTAACTAAAGTTACAGAAGGTGAAGAGAAAGAGAAGAGGACAGAAGAAATATTTGAAAAGACAAAGACTAAAAATCTTCAGAATAAATTGTGAAACACATTCGAAAACAAATCTAAAGAATTTACGAAACCCAAGATAAATGAATACCCAAATTTAAAACAAAATAAAGTAAAAATGCCACAAAACACATAGATACATCACACATGATAGTTCAAACAGCAGCAAATCGGAAACAAAGAGGAAAATCTTGAAGATAGCTAAGGGGAAAAAAAATGGTAAAAGAACAAAGATAATAATTAAAGCAGACTTCTTGTCAGAAATCATGCAAAACAAAAAGCAATGGAATAATATCTTTAACTTGCTGAAAGAAAAAATCCTGTTCAACCAGATTATTAAATGCAGTGAAAAATGAAAGCAAAAAGGAACACCAGAAACACAAATTCTGAGAACTATATAATTGCCAGGAGACTTGCACTAAAATAAATTTGAAACGATGTTCCTCAAACAGAGCGCATAATACCAGGTAGAAACTTGGATCTGCACAAAGTAATAAAGACTCTCAGATATGGAAGAACAACGTAATTTTTAAAAATTTTAAATTATCAATTGCCACAAAACTAATTAACTCTCTAAAGCAATCATATTATTATATTGTATAATTTATAAAATAAGTAAAATTAAAACATGAGAATAATAGCAAAAAGGATAAAAGAGTAAGTTTGGGAGAATATTGTCATGAAATTCTTACCCTGCATATGAATTAGTATAGTAATACCCAAATATAGATAGTGATAAGTAAAGATGAATATTGCAAACCATATAGCAACCAGAAAAAAATTAATCAAACTGGTTTAAGTTATCTGAAGTGGAAAGACATATGAGTTGTGAACAGTCAACAAGAAGTTGGAGTAAAAGATATTACCAAGAACATGGTAGCTGACATTTTGGCCCATAAGTTT
Organism: Trachypithecus francoisi; assembly: GCF_009764315.1. Taxonomy (NCBI): domain Eukaryota; kingdom Metazoa; phylum Chordata; class Mammalia; order Primates; family Cercopithecidae; genus Trachypithecus; species Trachypithecus francoisi. Next base: position 61,680,220 of record NW_022681458.1, read on the forward strand.
TAAGGCTTAAGAAACTGAGGATCAACCAGAGTGAAGAACCAAGACTTAGAGATAGTATAGAGCCACATTAGGATGTTCAGTTGATGCTGAGAGATTTCAACCACCAACGTGAGAGAGAGCTTCTCTCAAACTGTATATAGGGAGATGAGCAATGGCTATTATCAGGAACTTTGGTATTCAATGAATTAGAACCACCAGAAGAACTAGAAACCACTACCCATGCTTTATTTATATTTGAATACCCCAGGTGTCTAGCAAAGTACAATGAACATACAGTAGTGAACAAGATAGACAAGTCCTTGTACTCATGGAGCCTACACCCAAAGAAGGGGAGATGGATAGTAAACATGTAATCACATGCAGATATATTGCAATTTGAGATAAGGATGAGTATTATAAGGTAAAAGAAAAAATGGGAATATGAGAGCACTCCTGGTTGTGGGGAAGCACGCTAGTGTGATAACAGAGAAGGTCTCTCTCTGAAGAGGCGATATTTGGGCTGACTTGGAGATAAGAAGTATCCAGTCCTACAGTGTAGGAAGAAGAAAGAGTAAACAAAAATCCCTGATGAAAGAATGTCCAGAGTGCTTGAAACCCAGAGGACTGACATGTGGCTAAAGCTATAGGCATGAGGCCACATTCTATAGGGCCTGGTAAACCATGCAACATGTTCAAATATTGTTTTCATTGACATGGGATGCTTTTGGTGTTTAAGCAGAAACATGACATTAACATTTTTAAAGAGTAAAACCAGAAGCCAGAATAATGCTACATAAAGACCACTGAACTAGGCACAAGATTACTCTCAAATTTTTGGTGATACTGAGCTCAAATATGGACTCTAATTAATAGTAATAGTGAGGAACACTTTCACTACTCCCTGTATAACTGCTGCTATCATTTAAGCATTCATTATGTTCTCGAATCTTTGTAAAAGGTTTTCCTATGCATGATATCTAAACTTCACAACAGCTCAGACAGAAAACTGAGCCTTAGCACGTTTAGTTTAATTGCCACGTGGTCACACTTTGTGATAGTTTCCTAATACTAGTGTAAAAAATTACTACAATCTTAGTGAATTAAAGCAACACACACTATTATTGTATACCTCTGAAGGTGAGAGGTTTAAAATGTGTCCTCGGGGCTGCATTTCTTCTGCAGGCTCTAGGGGGAAAACTGTCTCCTTGCCTATTCCAACTTTCAGAGCTTGCCCACATTCCTTGGCTTGTGGCCCCTTTCTCCATATTCAGTGTGCATCACTCGAATTTTTTCTCTGCTTCTTAGAAAAAACTAAGGTTTTTCTCCTGGACTCTAACTTCACTGCCTTCTTCTTTGAAGGACCCTTATGATTACATTTGTCCCACCCATATAATCCAGGATCATCTTTCCATCTATCACTTTAATCACATGCAAAGTGCTTTAATCAGATAATTAACATATTCACAGTTTCTGAGAATGAGATGGGCATCTTTAGGGGAACATTATGCAGTCTACATACAGGATTTGTGCTCCCATCTTTTGGGGACAAGATGACAGAAAAGTCACTATAAAGTGAAAGAAATTTTGTGCATAAAATAAAGAAATGCATTCATCTTCCAGGAAAGACATTGACCTGGAGAGAATGGTGGATGGATGTAGAGTAGAAATGCAGCCTGGCCAGGAGCCTACATATGTGGACCAGATTAGCATCACCTAAGGAAAATAGAATCAATTTTTCCTTCTTGTGCTGGGCCCAATAAATATGCCCTAAATATATATCACCTTATTCAATCTTCACAGCCAGTATATAAAATACATATTATAGTCTCTATTAACCCATTCTCACATTGCTATAAAGAAATACCTAAGACTGGGCAATTTATAAGAAATGAGGTTTAATTGCCTCACAGTTCTGCAGGCTGTACAGGAAGCATTGTGGCATCTGCTTCTGGGGAGGCCTCAGGAAGCTTTTACTCATGGTGGAGGGCAAAGCAGGAGCAGGTGCATCTCACATGGTGGGAGCAGCAGCAAGAGAGAGAGAGCAAGGCAGTGCTACACACTTTTAAACAACCAGATCTCATGAGAATTCTATCACAAGAACAGCACCAAGAGGATGGTGCTAAACAATTTATATTAATTAGGGTTCTTCAGAGGGACAGAACTAATAGGATAGATGTATATTTGAAAGGGAGTTTATTAGGGAGAATTGACGCAAACAATCACAAGGTGAAATCCCACAGTAGGCCATCTGCAAGGTGGGGGAAAAAAACATGAGTAGTGGCTCAGTCCGAGTCCAAAAGTCTCAAAAGGAGGAAAGCCAACAGTGCAGCTTTTAATCTGGTTGAAGGCCTGAGAGCCTCCAGCAAGCCGCTCGTGTAAGTCCAAGAGTCCAAGGCCGGAGAACCTGGAGTCTGATGTCCAAGGGCAGGAGGAGCAGAGAGAAGCAACTGGCATGGCAGAAAGATAAGAGCCAGAAGACTCAGCAAGTTGGTTTATCCCATCTTCTGACTGTTTTGCTCTAGCCATGCTGGCAGCTTATTGGATGGTGCCTACCTACATTGAGGGGTGGTCTTCCTCTCCCAGTCCATTGACTCAAATGTCAATCTCCTCTGGCGATACCCTCACAGACACACCCAAAAGTAATACTTTACCAGCTATCTAGGCATCCTTCAATCCAATTAAGTTGACACCTAATTTTAACCATCACACCATTCATGAAGGATCCACCCTCATAATCCAATCACCTCCCACCAGGCTTCACCTCCGACACTGGGGATTACAACTCCATGTGAGATTTAGCGGGGACACAGATCCAAACCACATCATAGTTCCAACTTTTACAAGTGAGGACACTTGAACTTTTTCATTACACGTTAATGAAGTAGTGGGCCAGTATCTGTATCTGGCTCAGATTCTAAATCTTATGTTATATTATTTTTTAATTCAAAAATATCAGAGAGAGAATCATAAGAAAAAATTTGTCAAACTGGAACACTAGCCTAGGGAGTAGGTTGGGTAAATATGTCATATCGAAGAAGAGTTTGGAGATGGATTTAGAGATGATTAACTTGAAAGAGAGGGCCAGTGGCAGTGGCTCATGCCTGTGATCTCAGCACTTTGGGAGGCTGAGGCAGGCAGATGACCTGAGATCAGGGGTTCCAGATTGGCCTGCCCAGCATGATGAAACCCTATCTCTACTAAAAATACAAAAAAATTAGCCAGGCATGGTGGTGGGCACCTGTAGTCCCAGCTACTCAGGAGGCTGAGGCATGAGAATCACTTGAACCTGGGAGGTGGTGGTTGCAGTGAGACAAGATTGCAAGACTGCACTCCAGCCTGCGCGACAAAGTGAGACTCTGTCTCAAAAAATAAAATCAAATAAAAAAAAGAAAGAGAGAAGGAATTGGGGATGATTAACTTGAAAGAGAGAATTCTTGGCCAGGCACGGTGGCTCAAGCCTGTAATCCCAGCACTTTGGGAGGCCGAGACGGGCGGATCACGAGGTCAGGAGATTGAGACCATCCTGGCTAACATGGTGAAACCCCGTCTCTACTAAAAATACAAAAACTAGCCGGGCGAGGTGGCGGGCGCCTGTAGTCCCAGCTACTCAGGAGGCTGGGGCAGGAGAATGGCGTAAATCCAGGAGGCGGAGCTTGCAGTGAGCTGAGATCTGGCCACTGCACTCCAGTCCGGGCAATAGAGCGAGACTCCGCCTCAAAAAAAAAAAAAAGAAAGAAAGAGAGAATTCTTTGAGAAATCTTATGATAATGCTGTCATGTAGAGGAGTGCCTACACCTGGTACATAAAACTTAGAAAAAAAAGTCATAAGAAATACAGATTTGAGGTGGGACTCATTGCTGAAAACAAAATTTAGAAAGCTCTAGATTTTTTTCTAGTGTGGTGGTAAGAACATGGACTTTGGAACCAGAGTGCCTGTGTTTGAATTCTGGCTCCTCCCATTTATTAGCTTTATTTCCTTGGTCAAAATATTTAACTTTCCTGTGTGCAAGTCGCCTGTAAATGAAGACAAAAGCAGTAGCTTTCTCATAAATTTTTTATAAGCATTCAATGAACTGATAAAGCATTTAAGACTATTACTGGCAATAATATGCACTCTATAAAAGTTATTATAATTATAGAAGGATAAACTAACATAGTGAGTGCTAGTCACATGGAGAAATATAGACATGTGGGGTTGAAAGATCTCCATGACTAGAATGACTCAAACAAAAGTTAGTCACACATGAGAAATGATTGAGAGAAGATAACAACATTCAGTAGAAAGTTAAGAGTAGGCCACCTTTCATGTTCCATGAAATGCTTGTAAAATGAGATAATAAAAACTATTTGTGATGGTTAATATTAGTTATCAACTTGACTGGATTGAAGGATGCCTAGATGGATGGTAAAATATTGTTTCTGGATGTGCCTGTGAGGGTGTTGCCAGAGGAGATTGACATTTGAGTCAGTGGACTGGGAGAGGAAAACCCACCCTCAATGTGGGTGGGTATCTTCTAATCTGCTGCCAGCATGGCTAGGACAAGGCAGGGGGAAGAAGGTGGGATAACCTTGCCTACTGAGTTTCTGGCTTCCTTTTTTCTCCCTGTGCTGGATGCTTCCTTCTGCTTCTCCTACCCATAGACATCAGACTCCAGGTTTTTGGGGCTTTGGACTTTCAGACTTTCACCAGTGGTTTGCTGGGGACTCTTGGGTCTTTGGCCACAGACTGAAGGCTGCACTCTTGGCTTCCCTGCTTTTGAGACTTTTGGACTTGGACTGAGCCACTACCAGCTTCTCTCTTCCCCAGTTTGCAGACAGCCCATCATGGGACTTTGCCTTGTAATCCTGTGAGTCAATCTCCCGAATAAACTTCCTTTCATATATAGATACATCCTATTAGTTCTGTCCCTCTGCAGAACCCTAACTAATACACTATTCCATGAGTTGAGGGTTGGGAAAATGTAATTGGTTAAATAAGTTACAAATGATATCCTTGACTTGGGAATTAACTGCGTGTATTATGTTAGAGTTCTGAGAAGTCCTACAGAAACAGAAGGCCACAAAACTTATTTTTAAACCCTGATTTTCACCCGTGTACATGTCTGTATGTGTGTGAGTGTGTGATGTGGGGAGGAGGGAGAGAGCCATAAAAAGAGACAAAGAGATGCTTGTTAATATCTAGTGTATTTTCTTTGGAGTACAGTTTGTGAAATGTGAAATTAATAGACTAGAGAATCTCTAAAGTACTTTTGCTTCTAAGCTATTATGCTTCTAGGTTTATATAATATGATTCCACATGTGTTAGAATAACATGTTCTACAATAATGTGAACTCTCAGTTTATAATTTTATTTCGCTATAGATTTACTAAACACTGCAATTCTTCAGATGCCTATGCCTACATCATTTTAAATTTTCCAAGAGGAATATTCCTAAACAGCAACTTCCTTTGGCAAGGGTACTTTCAGATTCTGAGCAGATGCCATTCATTTTTACAACCAGTTCAACAATAATTACCCTTTAATTCAGGATCAGCCATAAAGAAATAATGGCACATTCATGGCAAATAACCAGATACATAAAATTCTGACCAGGTATGTCATACACTGCTTCAAAGGTCTAAGAAATATGTAAGATACAGAAAAATGTTTTGTAAACTGTAACTGTTAGCTGTTCATCCATGCAAGAGTAAAATAGAATAATTATTTTAAAAATTATATCATATCCTGAACATGAGTTGGGTCTTTTTCATGTACTCAGCAAAATCACAGATTTGTAGTATTTGTAGTTCATAGCATGAACACACAGCAGGCATGCTCCAGTTCTCTTAACAACTCTTCAAAGGAGGTGTTGTCATCTTCAGAGAGCCCTGCTCCCTTTTTGTTCACTATACTGCAGACATCTTAATCTTTTTTTCAAACCTCAAACATATCAAGACTACACTTTCCTCAAGGTCTTAATGCTACTGTATCCTCTGGTTGGAAATCTTTACTCAGATCTTCACCTTAGTTAACCCGTTTTCACTCAGATTTCAGTTCACAACAGCCTCCTTAGAGAACCCTTCTCTGATAGCTCTTATCTAAAAGTACAACTCTCCTAACTAGTGACTAGCTATTCTTTGTGCTTATTGTTATTTGAAACTATGTTAATAATTTCTTTATTTTTACTAGTTATATGAACTTTACTATCATACACAATTTACTAGGCTGAAGCCTTGTCTGAAAGGCTTCTGTTCCTAGAAATATGCTTGACTCATGATTGATTATCAATAAATATTATATTATTTCTATTAATAAATTTTATCTGCTATTTTGATTAAAAGAAGCAAAAACAAAAAAATTCTTTCTACAGAAAACTTATTTTAATTTCAGTATACCTCAGATTCACTAACATGGGAGAATAGTTTTTTTAATGTTACATATATTCTTAATTAAATATGGATTTCCTACATAATGCCCAGGAATAGCTTACTAAGCAACCATTAGTTAAGATTTGGTTGTCTCCATAGGGTCAATGACAAAATGACTCAGAAGTTTAGCGACTGTAATTTACGGGTGAACCAGACAAAGATTCTACCAGCCAGTTTTCACCATGTAGTTGAAATAAGCTAATAAATTGGATCCAACTTTATAATTAAAATAATTCTCATGTCTTTTCTAGCCACATAGGTTAAAAGAAAAAAAGAAGTCTGTAATTATTTCCCACAGATTGGAAGACTAGGCATGTTCCTTTATCCCCAATGACAATAGCTTTGAACCATCCTCCCAATAGGTAGGAGATATCAGTCACTGGGTTAGATAGAATGCCTTTAGATCTCACTTACTACAACCTCCTCTTTTTGTGGCTGTGGAAACCAGACATTGGAAGAGTTATGCAACATACTGGGGCCACACTGTGGTAGAAGAGAGATAAGAGTACTCAGATCCAGGGGCTTTAAGTCTCCAGTTCAACTTTCTGTTCACTAGTTCACACCACCCTTCTCTGAATTTCTAGGATTCTCCATGGCATGTCCAACTTCTTGATCACCTCTCTCTTCTATCATTTTGGGAAAAATATCCTTATAACCAACTGAAATATTATTGTATTCTAAGCTTATATTCACTTATTAAATTTACCTATGATCCATAACCAACTATGTTCAATTCCAGTCCTTGATCAATGCTTAAATAACTGATTATCTTACATTATTCCTTACCAATCCACAGCACTATTAATGATATCTTTTGGGCTTAAAATTGAAACCAATTTACATTGCATTTATTTATGTGAGTCTATTTTTCAAAGTCATTTTAGGTTATTGTAACCTAAGCCCTCCCCTAACAATTATTAAATGGCCTAGCCATAACCTTGGAAAACATGTGCTTAAATGCTGATAGAAGGATTTTGACTAGCAGGTGCAATTGAAATAAATGCCTCTGTGAACTACATTTTACTACATCCTAGTAATGGATTTCCTGATTCTTAAGAGCTTCATTTTCCATTTTCATAATTATCATGCTATTACTGTCATAGTAAAATAATGTTTATTCATCTTGCTATTTGTCCTTCATGATCATTTTATTATTGTTGTAAAAACCTAATGATTAAATTGGTAGAACAAAGCCACAACTAAATGGTGTTCACAAAGACACTTTTAATAATTTTGTGACCTAAAGTTAATTATACATATATAAAACTGAAGTGACTTTGAGGAAAAATTTGTTTATTGATTTTTCCCTATATAAAATCATTTAGTTAAGAGGAATTTATTATGGATATGAAGATGTTACTATCAAAATTGACTTAGATTGACATACCCAGACTGAAGATGTGTTAAAACTATCATAAGACTGACATTGATATATCACAGTCTCTGAACTACCAAAAATCACTGCTGTGTGAACAAGTATAAAACTTTTGTAACATACTCCATTGCTGAAACATAAATTTTCACTTATAGTGAGCTCTGGACTTGAAAGAACTAACTCAGTAATCAAAAATCACAGTAATAGGATCAGCTAATAATAAGGAAAGTTTAACTGATATATATAAATTAGCTATTCCTCTTCTGTCAGCAATTATTAGTAATTCTGTTTTGATAAAGAAATATCAGGCTCTGAAGCCAGACCAACTGGATTTAAATTTTAGCTTCACCCTTTTATTGGCTGTGTCATCTAGGAAAATTCACTTAACATATATCAGTCTCAGGTATTTCACAAATTATATGTGAATATTTTATACCGAGATTGTTGTGAAGAAAATACCTTAATTGTAACACTACCTAATAAGTGATTGTCAAAGGTTATCCCATAATATTAATAAGATGGTAAGGTTATTTATTAACTCAGATTATATAAAAATCACTATTATGGTATGCACAAATTATTTTAAAACCTTTCTTTAGAGATTAGTCAGTTCAAAATATGTAGTAATTTGGGTCATCCTTGTATACAAAGTAAATGCAGATTGTAATGTAGGTGTGCAGAAATGTCCTGCAAACAGATACTTAAGATAAACTAATTCTGAATGACATAACTTACTAACAGCTACTAATTTAAAGAAAAGCTTTTCCTGCTCCTTTTCTTTATTCCCCCAGAAAAATATAGTGAGTGACCACAAAAATATTAATAGCAAACTTATTCACAAAAATCTCAAAACTAGAAATAACCCAAACAATCACCAACAGGAAAATAGATTGAAATTATGATATATTCATACACTAGGATAGTACACAGCAATGAAAATAAATGAATTATCCACAACATAGTTGGATCTCGAAAAACTGATGAATGAACAAAGCCATGCACAAAAGTATACATATAATTCCCTTCACATGAAGTTTAGTAACAGTAAAAGTAACCTATGGAAATAGAAGTTAGAATAGTGCTACTCTAAAGCGCAAGGATGGTGAGTACTAACTAGGAAGAAACATGAAGGAACCTTCTAGGGTAACAGAAATTGTTCTCTATCTTGATCTGGATAGTGTGTTTTCACATATACGTACACATGTAAAATTCATCAAACCGTACTTTTAAGATTTGTGAATTAATAGTGTATAAATTAGACCTCAAAAACTAAATATATATAAAAGACTGAAAGTTGACAACTTAATTGCCTATGCATATCATTTTTATTTCTTAAATTTACACTAACTAGACTTCCAATTCCAACCAAGATGGAATAGCAAAGACATGATTTAATCTTTCACCTGAAATAACTAAAATTCAAACAAAATATAGACATCATTTAGACCAGGACAATGATGCCTAAAAGATTAGAAACAAAGAATTGAGCCCTACATTTGTCCAGATTACTGCCTAGAGTTTTTAGGCTGCAGTACAGGGAAGGATAATCTTAATAAGGTGGGTTCCCTGAGTTGAAGAGATAGAACTGCAAGTCTGGAAAAGTCAACACAGCTATACTTTACAGAACATAGCACCAATGAGCTGAACACTTCACCGGATGGCAATTCTAGAGATCTGCGAGGGATCTTACTTGTATCTTCAGCTGAGTAGTCATCAGTGAATGCTAATGAAAAAGGTATCTGAGGCTAGGGTAAGAATCACTTGAAAGTTCAAAGGAATAATACTCACATTAAATGTAAACAGTCTAAAAACACCAATTAAAAATCAGAAACTCTCAGCTGATTTAAAAACAAAGCAAGACCCAACTCTATGCTGCCTACCAGAAACCCATAAGACAAATATAGGGTGAAAGTAAATGGACTTTTTTTTTTAAAAAAGAGATATATCATATTAACACTAATTGGAAGAAAATTGGAACCTCCAAATTGTTCTCCATAGTGGTTGTACTAATTCACATTCCCACTAACAGTATGCAAGGATTCCCTTTTCTCCACATCCTTGCCAGCATTTGTTGTTGCCTGTCTTTTGGACAAAAGCCATTGGAACTGCAGTAAGAAGATATCTCATTGTAGTTTTGGTTTACATTTCTCTGATGATCAATAATGTTGATCACCTTTTCATTACCTGTCTGCCATTTATACATCTTCTTTTGAGAAATGTCTATTCACATCTTTTGCCTGCTTTTTAATTAGATTATTAGATTTTTTTACTATAGAGTTGAGCTCCTTATATAAGACCTAATATTCGACAGCACAACAGTCCGACTACAGTCAACAATGACTTATTGCACATTTTTAAATAACTAAAATAATATAATTGAATTGTTTGTAACACAGATAAAGAACAAATTCTTGAGGTGATGGATACTCCGTTTACACTGATGTGATTATTATGCATTCTGTGCCAGTATCAAAATATCTCATGTATCCCCTAAATATATACACCTACTATGTACTCACAAAAATGAAAGAGAGAGAAAGCTGGAATTATTATGTTAGTAAAAGACAAAGTAGATTTCAGAGCAAAGAATATTAGCAAAGATAAAGATCACTTCATAATGATAAAAGTTCTAGTTCATCCTTTTAAGGAAGTAGGACATAATCCTAATTTTACGCATGCAATAAATTTCGAAACACAAGAAGCACAAACTGACTTCTCAGAAACTATGGAATCCAGAAGACATGAGAAATACGTATTTAAAATGCTGAAGAAAAGAAAAGTCAACTGAGAGTACAATACCCATTGAGGCTATTATTCTAAAAAGTAAGTGGAAAAAGACTTGGGGAGGGAGAGCCAACAAGAAGTAGAATTTCTTGCCAACAGAAATAAACTACAGAAAATGCTAAGACAAGTTTTTTAATTTGAAGAAAAAGATACTAGATATCAACAGAACCACGGGAAAGTAATAAAGAGCATGATAAATTATACATTTGTAATTTAAAATTATATATAACATATATTTCTTTCTTTTTGAATTTCTCTGATGGTTAATTTTAGATGTCAACTTGACTGGATTAAAAAATACCTAGAAAGATGATAAGGCATTATTTTGGGGTGTGTCTGTGAAGCTATTTCCAGAAAAGACTAGCAGGTAAGTCTGAGTGGAGTAGGTGGGGAAAGTCTACCCTCAATGTGGATAGGCACCATTCAATTTGCTGTGGTCCAGAGATAGCAAAAATAGAAAAATGAAAATGTGTCAATCTATACCCTGGAAATGGAATATACTCTTCTCTCCTGTTTTTGTGCAACATCTCCAGGATCCTCAGCCTTTGGTCTCTAGGACTTACAATAGCAGCCCCTTGGCCTCAAACTGAGAGTTACACCATAAGCTTTCCCAGTTCTGAGGCCTTTGTACTTGGACTGAGCCATGTATCAGCATCCCAAGGACTCCAGCTAGTTGTGAGACTTCTCATTCTCCATATTTGTGTGAGCCAAGCCAATTAACCATATATATATAATATATATATGTTTATGTGTGTATGTGTTGTACACAAACATAAATATATTCTATTGACTCCACCTCTGTGGAGAACCCTAACACAATTACCTTAAGAGATATATTTTTAAAGCTAAATACAAAACACTGTATTAATGAATTCATAATATGTTTATATAACAATAACATTAAAGAGGAGAAATTGAAGTGTATTACAACAAAGTTCCTGTAATTTATGTGAAGTAATTTCTATGCTCTGAATATTTGTGTCCTCCCAAAAATTACATACTGAAATCCTAACACTCAAGGTGATGGTATTAGGAGGTAGGACCTTTGGAAGATGATTAGGTCATAGTGATGAAGTTCTCATGAGTGGAATTAGTGCCCTTATATAAGAGGCCTAAGAGAGAATTTTTGCCCCTTCTACCGTATAAAGACTCAGTGAGAAGTCACTATCAATGAACCAGAAAATGAGCTCTCACCAGTCATTGAATCTGAAAGACTTCGATCTTGGATTTCCTAGCCTTCAGAACTGTGAGAAATACATTTCTAATGTTTATGGGCCACTCTGTCTTTAGTATTTTGTTATGGCAGCCTGAGTAGACTAAGGCAGTAATTAAATATTGACTTTAAGTGAATTTGGACAAATTTAAGAGGCATATTGTAGTCTATAGAGCAAATACTAAGAAAGAAAACAAAAAAATGGAGCTAAGAATCTGACTATAAAATTAAAACAAATATTTTATTAAAAGAAGTCAAAAAGGATAAAGAGGAAAAAAGAAATGAGACAATTAATAACCAAATTTCAAAATAACAGACCTAAATAAATGATAGAAAAATTGCTTTTATATATAAAAGTAGAATAAAAACTTCAACCAAAAGTCAGAGACTGTCAGACTCAATAAAAAAGCAAGAATCACCTATATGCTACCTGCAAGGTACACAAATACAGTCACAAATCATCAAACATAAAATGCTGGGAAAATATATTCCATGTAAATCGCAAGATTTAAAAAGGTAGAGTCTTTACATAGAGGCTTCTAGAGGCTATTTTAACATCAGAAAAATAGTCTTCTAGACCTTACATTGCTAGAAACAAGTAGGGTAATGTCATAATAATAAAAGGTCAGTACATCATGAAGACAGGATAATTATACATATATATGTACCTACTAACAGGGCTTCAAAATATATAAAACAAAACTTACAGAAATAAAGAGAAAAACAGACAGATACATAATTATAGCTAGAATATTTAACTTATCAGTTTCAGTAATAGATACTAGAGAAATAAGATCAGTAAAGCTAGAGAATATCTGAATAACACTAACAAATGCTTTAATCTAATTGGCATTTACAAATCACTACACTTAACAATTGCAGACTTTGTCAGCAAGAAAGTAAGTAACAGAAGATAATTGCTGAGGGAAAAACAAGGACTGTGTGCCATGTCACTCCCATGATTCAGTCAATCCCAAATCTCCCTTAGATCTTTCCTTCACCTCTTAAAGTCCTCACTTGCTGGTGTTGTTATGTCTACATTTAGGAAAATTAAAGAGAAAGGAAAGAAGAAAATGATGGCTCTTTTTGTAAGCCACAAACGGAATATTAATCTATCTCTGCTCAATTTCTTCCCATTTATATTAGAGTTCTCTCTTTTACCTCTACTCAATTTGTTTGGTATTTTAGTAGCACTGAATTGCCCTTTTGACTGCAAGTTCTTGTACTATTATCCTCAATGCTCTTCTACATAGTGGTAAGTTTTGCCAACTCTGAAGTCAGACACAAAGTTCAAACCATGGCTTCACCACTTACGAGTTGTGTGATTTATGACAGGCTACTTAAACTCTGTTCTTTTTTTTTCTCTCTCACATATAATGTAAGTATAATAACTATCTAATAGAGTTATGAAGATTAAATGTATGAAACATTTTGAATAGTAATTACTCAATAAAAATTAGCTACCATTATTATTGATATTTCAAGTAGAGGAATAAACATATTCCTGGAGATCCAAAGGCTGTGGTTAGTATTAATAAAACTCAAATTATTTTTGGATCCAGGCAGTTGGCTAGCTGGTTAACAGCCTTTATTCTTGTGGTTCCTTTTTGATTTTCAAAACTATTTTGTGTGAATTTTCTATTAAATACTATTTCAAAAATACTACCCTTTTTTTCAGCTTCTAGTAAAGAGTTTCTAAAATACTAGGGAGTAATGTCCTATCCAGTGGCTGACAGTATTCTTAGCTGAGGAGTGTCTTTTATGACTTCTTTATGGTGTTCTCTGAAAATTAACAAGGTGATTGCACTAAAACATTTATTAGTCTGTTTATGCTTTGGCACTCCTGTTAGACTTTCATTTAATTTTCAAGAGGGATAATGATTGGGAAAAGGTTCTATATAAACAGAAAGTGTGAGTAGCAAAGGAAACTGATATATATCCTAATGGAATGCACATGTCCTGAGTGCTGTAAAAATGCTACCTCTGACATGATCACAAAATGTTAGAGTTCAGAGATTCTTAGATTACAAAATTTTGGAGTTGGATTATACCTAGGAGATTATTTTGACAAATTTCTCATTTTATAGGTTTGGGGAAAAAAATGAGACAAAAAGTTTCAGTAACAGTCAAAATCAAATCTCAGAACAAGAGCCACTTGACTTACAGTGCAATTTTCTTTCCACTATGCCAGTTTTCCTCTCTTGTTGATTTCCCTTCTTGAATGATAGTTTCTAAACTTAAAGCTGAATTTACTTTTACATGGCCTAAACAGACTGTCATTCAGAAATGTTTCCATTAATCATTAAAATAGTTGATTGAGACTTAAACCAAATATTACTGTTTAAATTCTTTTGGATTAACCTAACAAGTCTTTCTTTCTCCTAAAAGTCAGAATTCTGAGTTACTTACAGATTTGAAATAGACTGTCTTCAAAATTTATTAGTATATAACTAAGGCATCAATAAGTAACCAAAGAAGTATGTGGGATTTCTATCAACAATGAGGTCTTTAAGGAGAAACAAAAATGCAATTTCTCAAAGAGTGTGAGTATAACTGCTGTGATTTCAACCAAGAGAGTAGCCAGGATGAGTTATTGTACCATTTAATCTACTTAACAGATAAGTTTTATTTACGGATAATACTGATTTGAATCATTCAGTCTGGAAAACATTTCCTACAGATTTTAGAAAACTAGATCTCTTGACAGGGTCAAACTCTAGAGATGGAAGAGTTCTCGAGAATGTGCAGACTATTCCTATACAGAAAACAAATCTGGTACATCTAATTAAGTAATCTGGGGGAAAATGAACAAGCCTATATCAGACTCAATGTTCTCCTCTAAAAATTATTCACATATGGGCTCCACTGTAGGTCAAGGCCTCAATTTAAGGTTTAATACTATGTGTTACCTTGATATCTGGTAAGATCAAGAGGGCCTCAAATGACCTAAGTGCAATTTATCCTCTCCACTCCGCTCCCATAGATAAGTTCAACTGGCCAAACAATACTCCTTATTAAGCAGACCAGGTACAATTCCTGCTTGTCCCTGAGTAGCAGGTTTCAGTTCCCTGCCAACCTACAGAATTATTCCAACAAGCCAATGTCATCATCCCATGGGAACAAAATGGCACCCCACCCTATTGTTACTAAGAATCCTACCTGCCGCAGCACCTGGTTATTCACTCGGTTCCCAAAGGTAACCGCTGTGTGGCCCTACATAGTATGCAATGTCCTTCTCTCCCGACTATGAGTACATTGACCTACTGTCGATCTCATCTGTCCAGTGTTGAGAGTCCTATATTCAGCCATCCCATAATTCTAAGGCAGGAATCCTTTCATCAATGAAGTAAATAGGAGACAATCAAAACACATGCATAAATGATTTTGTATTGTAGTAAGTTGAACACATTCGCTGACAGAGGAGATGCCACTGGGCTGGTCCTCTTCCACCCTGTCTGCATGACATACTCAAATATCCTTGACCCATGCACCTCCTTTAAGGCATATAACCATTAAAATTACAAAACAGACATTTTATATTTCTTATCCTTTTTCCTATAGGTTGCCAGTTGTTTCCCATTTCAGACAACAGAATGAACCAAGAAAATGAATGAAATGCTGAATGAGAGATTAAATAAAAGAAAGTGACAGGTGTTAAAACATTCTACTGAATGTGCCTCATTATCTTTAAAAAGGACAGATTATCATTTTTAATTTAATATAAGGAAAAGAATAGCAAATGGTTTCACTTGGATTGTTAATACTATGATTACACCAGTATTACAGAATAATTTTTATAAAACACTTATAGGAGATTTACAGGTCATGATGGTTGTCTTAAAACAGATTTATACCCCTTGCCTCCTAAGGACTTGTTGAAATGTTCATAAAGGAATAAGTAGAGTATAAACCAGCAACAGAAAAAAGATCAAGAAGTGGAACCAGGAGAACAGAAGTGATTTTTCATAAATTTCTAAGAAAAATGATTGCCTACTGACTGCTGAGGCAGAGCAGAAGCTATAATCTGGAAAATGCGCCATGGACACTGCAGTGAGGAAGGCAGCTGACTCAGAGAAAGTGGAGATTCAGAATCTATAAGTCAGAGAGAGAACATGCATAGGAGTAAAAAAGAGGAGCAAAAAATGAGGAGATATATTTATGAGTCCAAAAACAGAATATCCCCACACCCACTCTCCTAAACTGGAAGGCATAATAATAACTGGAAGTCAACCAAAGGAATGATGTTCCTAATATTGCTGTGTCTCTTTTATTTTAATTCATTCTTCCCGAGATGTGGCAAGCTCCTTCCATCTAAAACATTTAAGTTTTTTCATCTCAAATAAGTTTTATTATCATTTGGATTATATCTTCCTGTAGATATTGGTCATTTGTAGTTGCTTGACATCTTGAAATATCATTCCTAAATATTGGTAATTTTCTACAGTGTCACACTCCCCAAGTTAGAAGAAAAAATACCTAGCTGAGGGAATTGATCTTCCGGCAGGCCTAGTGATAGATATGTCATGCTTTCGGGGCACAGTAGGGTAGAAAAGCTTTTGCCTCCAGTCCTAAGTAGTGACGCTAATGCCATTTGTGCTATAGAAGGATTTTTGTGCTTGGGCATTATTCTTGGCTATCTAGCATCAGAATCTGATCCTCAGTGCTGGATGGCAAAAGTCCTCAGTGCTGAGGGCATTTAGAGTTTTGCTAGGGAAGTCCCCAAGTTTTCCTAGGGTGTTACGTCAATAGCCATGCTAACCTTCCAGCCAGGCTGCAGAGATATGACCAAATACATTTTTAAAAAATTATTTTATTTCTTCAACTAGAGAGAGGGCATCCTCTTGTTTGCACGAAGAATTTTAACAAACATACATTTAATCTGTTCTATTTTCTCCTTAAAGAAATCTTATTATTAGCTTATGTGGTCTTCTACATCATCCATATCTTTTATCAATGTAGTCACAATTTTATTTCTTTGTACTTCTGTACTGTGTGAAGACTTTATATTTTATCAAATCTTCCAGAAACCTAACTTGGTAGTCATTTTCATTTTTTTATTTCTCTGTTACTATTTAAAATTCTAAAATCATGTATTTTTTTCCCAAAAGTCCTTTATGGACTCTAATCATAGTTGCTTGAAAGCGTATAGTACACTTAAATAAGTGTTTTTTTGTTTTTCCCATTGGTCCTCTGTCCTATAAAGGCATTTGTCCTTGTTCTGTTTTTGCTTTCCGAAAAATCACTGCCCTCTGCTATGACGTGCAATCACTCTGCCTAGCAATGACAGTGGCTGTGGGATACTTCAGCATCAGGACCCATTATCTGTTACACTCTCCCTAAGAGACCACAGATAATAAAATGGGAAATTTACTCCAAAGGACCCGAAGCAAAAGCCTTAGCAATCTGAGCCCTCACCACTGAAATATGCTGAGGAGGGGAAGATGTACAGATACATGTGGCAAGGAGCCCTAACACTATTACCACACTTGAGTGCTGAGTATTTGGGGCAGGCAGTATCTTGCAGCATTTACATGCAACAACAACATAACAGCAGTTCTACCAACTGGGTAAACTATTTGAAAGTCATCAGCCTCTCCCAAAATGTCATCTTTCTTATCTTAAACATTAGATCTGAGATATATTCAGTGAGAACTGAAGCTAACATAATTTCCTTTTCCCATGTTAAATTATATTGGGACTAGGCTCATTTCTTATCTTTGGAAAATTCAGAACATACTATTTTTCAGTGGCATTAATGTATTTTTTCAGTAATGTGGAAATTCTTCTATATTTTATACAAAGTCTACTGAAGTACAAAGTCAATTGATCATAAATATCATTTTACTTTGTCAAATATATTATTTAATTTATTGATTAAAACACTGACCAGATTTTTATTCTCAACCAGAAGAAAAAGAAGTACTCACTTATTGAAAAATGTGATTTGAAACATTTAATTCATTCAAACTAAACTAATTAATTTATAAAATCTTAGAGAATATTAATCTTACCCATGGTTCACCTTAGGACAGATAAAAAAGATGGGTCTGCCTGGTCAATTTTGTTAAATTTTTATTTTGTCTATATTAACATATTTTATGTCCTCTTCCTGGTGTGCTAAGAGACCCAGATAGGAAACATACAGTTACACATTTAGGTGTCTCAGATAAAAATCATGTCTATCCATCTATTATTACATAATTATAAGGTAAGTACTAAGTGACTCTACTAGTAAAAAAAGTTAAAGAAACTAACCTATGAATATATTTTTCCTTTTAAAAATACAAACAACTAAATAGAATATGGGTCAAAGAAGAATCTCACAAAAATGTTTTAAATATTTTGAAGTAAATGGAAATGAAAATACAACTGATGAAGTTAAAATAAGGCTGTGAGGAAAATATACAGCATTAAATGTGTATGTCAGAAAAGGCAAAAGATCTTAAGTCAACCTTCTGACCTTCCACCTTAAGAAACTAGAGAAAGAAGAACAATTTGAGACTAACAAGCAGAAGAAAGTAAATGGTAACAGAATGGAAATCAATAAAATTGAAAACAGGAAAACAATAGAGAAAATCAATGAAAACAAATCTCATTTATAGAAAAGATCAATAAACTTGATAAACCTGTAGTGGTCAGGATAACCACGAATAAAAAATAAATGACACAAGTTCCTAATATTAAAAAAATGAAGTAGGAGTTGTCATTATTGGTCTCATCAACTTAAAAGGGATAATAAAGAATTGCTGTGATTAGTTGTATGTGTACAAATATAATAATTAAAATGAAAAGAACTAATTCCTTAAAAGACATGTACTACAAAAACCCACACAAAGAAAAATAATCTGTATAGTCTTATATGTGTATTAAAGACATTGAATCAATAATAAATACACTTCAAAAAATAAAGCAATAGGGCCGGGCACAGTGGCTCACTCCTGTAATCCCAACACTTTGAGAGGCGAGGATGGGTGAATCACTTGAGGCCAGGAGTTTAGGACTAGCCTGGCCAACACGATGAAACCCTGTCTCTACTAAAAATATAACAATTAGCCTGGCGTGGTGATTCAAGCCTGTAATCCTAGCTACTCCGGTGGCTGAGGCACGAGAATCGCTTGAACCTGGGAGGCAGAGGCTGAAGTGGAGGCGAGATCGTGCCACTGCACTCAAGATAGGTGGTACAAAAGTAGTAGGTTAAGATGGTTTTACTAGTACACTCTACTAATACACTAGTAAAAATTAGGTAAAATAGGTTAGGATGGTAGTAAAACCATCTTAAGAATGAATCGATATTTAAGAATGAATATCAACCTTCATAATCTCTTTCAGAAAAGAGAAGCAGAGGAAACACTTCCTAACTCATTTTGTGAGGCTAGTATTACCTTAATATCAAAGCTAGATAAAGATATTACAGGAAAGGAAAGCTACAGACCAATAACCTTCTTAGGCATAGATATAAAAATTGTCAACAAAATGCTAGCAAATTGAATCTAACAATGTGAAAAAATAATTATACACCATGATCAAGGGGGATTCATTCTAGGTATGCACGGCTGGTTCAACACTTGACAATTAATTAATATAATCACATGAACAGGCCTCAGAAGAAAAATCATAATTATATGAATTAATGGAGCAAAAGCATTTCATAAAATCTCACATTCATACTTGATAAAAACTCTTGATCGAGCTAGGAGTATAGAGGAACCTCTTCAACTTGATAAAGAACATCTACAAAAAACTATGCTAACATCATAGTTAATGGTGAGAAATGAATACTTTCCCCTAAGATTAGGAAGAAGGAAAGGATGTCCCCTCTCAGCACTTCAGTTTAACAGTATACTGGAGGGCCGGGCGCGGTGGCTCACGCCTGTAATCCCAGCACTTTGGGAGGCCAAGACGGGCGGATCACGAGGTCAGGAGATCGAGACCATCCTGGCTAACACGGTGAAACCCTGTCTCTACTTAAAATACAAAAAAAAAACTAGCGGGCGACGAGGCGGGCGCCTGTAGTCCCAGCTACTCGGGAGGCTGAGGCAGGAGAATGGCGGAAACCCGGGAGGTGGAGCTTGCAGTGAGCTGAGATCCGGCCACTGCACTCCAGCCTGGGCGACAGAGCAAGACTCGTCTCAAAAAAAAAAAAAAAAAAAAACAGTGTACTGGAAGTCCTATAGTAAAATAAGGCAAGAAAAGGAAATAAAATGCATATGGCTGGGAAGGAAGAAAACAGTCTTGTTTAAAGAGGATATGGTTGTCTATATAGAAAATCCCATTGAATTCACCACACACACACACACAAAATTCCCTCCTGGAATTAAGATGTGACTATATTGTGAGTGATAGAGAAGTTATTGTAAAAAATAAAATAAGACAAACAACAAAAAAAGAAATGGTTATAGCAAGGTCACAAAATACAAAGCTAATAAGAAAAATCAATTGCCTCTCTACATAATAGCAATGAATAATTGAAATTTGAAATTAAAAAACACAATGTTATTTATACATACATATGAATCTAACAAAATCCATAAAGGACCTACATGAAGTAAACTATAAAACTCTGATGAAAGAAATAAAGACCTAAATAAATGAAAATGAAAAATGTTCCTTAATTGGAATACTCAATATTGTTAAGATGTCAATTGTTACGATTTACCTCAATTCCAATCAAAATCATGGAAAGCTATCTTGTGAATATGAAAAAACTGATTCCAAAATTTATATGGAAGACAAGACCACAAAAGAATCAATGTAATACTGATAAAGACCAAAGCTGGAGAATTGACATTACTTGACTTTAAGACTTATTATTAAGCTACAGCAATCATGACAGTGTGGTCTTGGTAAAAAAAAAATAGGCACATAAATCAATGCAACCAAATAAAGAGAAATAGAGCTGAACCAATATAGTCAACTGAACTTTGACAATGGAACAGAGACAATTCTATGGAGAAAAGAGTCTCATTAATAAATAGTGCTGGAATAATTAGATATTTATATGCAAGTAAATGAATCTAAACGTAGACCTTTTACAAAAGTTAACTCCAAATAGATCATAAACTTAAATATACCACATAATACCATAAAACTTCTAGAAGTTAACATAGAGAAAAATTAAGCCTTGGACTTCATGATGTGTTTTTAGACACAATATTAAAAATACATATCTTAAAAAAAATTTGATAAATTAGAATTTAAATTAAAAATTCTGCTCTGTGAAAGACACTTAAAACAATCAAAAGACAAGTCATAGACTGAGAGAAATTTTTCAAAATATACAAAAATATTTTTGAAGTGCAATAAGAAATAACTTAAAAATTAGAAATAGCTTTAAAAATTAAAAATTAAATTATTTAAAGATTAAAAATTAATGAAAAATTTGTCACCATAGAATTTCAAATTAAAGCAACAGTGAAGTGCACACACTATGGCTAGAATCCAAGTCCTGACAATATCAAATATGAGTGAGAACACAAGAAACTTTTATTCATCGTTGGCAGGAATGAACTTTTTTTTTTCTTTTTGGAGTGATGGGGTTTCACCATGTTGCCCAGGCTGGTCTTGAACTCTTGGGCTCAAGCAAACACCAGGCCAGAGAATGAAACCGGATCCTCATCTCTCGCCTTATACAAAAATCAACTCAAGATGGATCAAGGACTTAAATATAAGGCCTGAAATTATAAAAATTCTAGAAGATAACATTGGAAAAATCCTTCTAGACATTGGTTTAGACAAGGGTTTCACAACCAAGAACCCAAAAGCAAATGCAATAAAAGCAAAGATAAATAAAGATAAAGCTGATACTTAATTAAACTAAAGAGCTTTTGCACAGCAAAAGGAACAGTCAGCAGAGTAAACAGACAACCCACAGAGTGGGAGAAAATCTTCACAATCTATACATCTGGCAAAAGACTAGTATTCAGAATCTACAATGAACTCAACAAATTAGCAAGAAAAACAAACAAAGAATCCTATCAAAAGTGGGCTAAGGGCATGAATAGGCAATTCTCAAAAGAAGATATACAAATGGCCAACAAACATATGAAAAAATGTTCAACATCACTAATGATTAGGGAAATACAAATCAAAACCACAATGTGATACCATCTTACTCCTGCAAGAATTGCCATACTTAAAAAAATCAAAAAATAATAAATATTGGCATGGATGCAGTGAACAGGGAATACTTCTACAGTGCTGGTGGGAATGTAAACTAGTACAACCACTATGGAAAACAATGTGGAGATTCCTTAAAGAACTAAAAGCAGAATTAACACTTTTATAGCCACTTTGGAAGACAGTTTGGTAGTCTATTACATAGCTACACATAGGCTTATCATATGATCCCGTAATCATTCATCTAAGTATTTACTCATTTGAAAACTTATGTTCACATAAAAATCTACATGTGAATATGTTCACTGGCTTTATTCATAATCATCAAAAACTGAAAGCAATAAAGATATCTTTCAATGGGTAAGTGAGTGGATAAACTGTGGTACATTCATACAATAAAATATTATTGATCAATAAAAAGTAATGAGCTATGAAGCCATGAAAAGACATACAGGAACCTTAATACTGCTACATCTGAAAAGAATCCATACTGTATGATTCCAATTATATCACATTCTTGAAAAGATAAAGTTGTAGTAATGCTGAAAAAATAAAGTTGTAGTAATGCTAAAAAGATCAGTGGTTGCCAAGGGTTTGGGGTGTGAGGAGGGTTGAATATGTGAAACATGGGGGATCTTTTAGAAGTCTGAAACTACTCTGCAAAATACTGTGATTGTGGGTACATGACACTATACCTTCTGAAAACCCATAGACCTTACAGCACAAAGAGAGAAACTTAATATATGCAGATTGTTAAAAATTATTTCAAAGTTTGGGGAGGTCCCAGAATGGAATGCAGAATATGAGAAAACAGTCTAACTATATGATAAATGTATGAAACTATCCCACAGAAAAGATAGAGGACAAGGTGCTGACCTAAGTAACCATGTAAATGAGTGGACTTTATAAGACTAAAGGCAAAAGAAACTTTACATCAGCACCATATTTTAACTGAGAAAGTTGTTCCTATGAAACTGTAGATTAAGACTTCTGATACCACTGTATAGGTACACTAGAATTGAATAAGTAAACAGGTGGTTTAGTTATTAAGTAAACAGGTGGTAGATGGTGGAAGCCAGGTTTCTCACTCTTGAAGTGGGAAGTTACAGATAAGCAAAATGAGGCTAGGATGATCCATATGATACTGAATTATATGAGCCAGAGATATCAATATAAACTCAGGTTTAGCTTAAAATAGATACAGATGGCTTCACAGAGAAATATTTATAGATATGGGCTTATACATAGGTTAGTATAGATACACAAATTTCCTTGCTCTGTTGGATGTTGAGAGGGCCTAGAATCAATAAGCACATCTTCAGTACCAATAAACACATCTAATAGCTCCTACTACCATTCTTCACTAAAATGAACCAGGTTTCCTGAAAGATAACGCAGATCCTAGGACTAGAGGGGAAATAATATAAGACAAGGTTAGAATATCTTATACTACCAGAAAGCAAAGAAGTGTTAAACAAAAAACACAATGATGGTGTCAAAGGGACACAGGAGTCAACTGAAAGAGCTCTCAATGGTCAAAACTGGAATAGAAGGAACAACAAAATAAAGTAGCACTGGTTACAATGCAAAATAAGATAAATATATCTATGAGTCAATAGTGATACCAATAAATGAGAAGAATAGACAAATCTCCAATGCAGAAGATTTCAAAGCAATTTCTACAGATACTCCACTGTCAAATGGATGAAGCATAACTCTCCAGTCCTCAATGGGGGCTGTAAATAGTGACTTCTTTCCATCCAGTGTGGAAAGGTAACAAAAACACAGGAACTTTATAGTGGAGAATCCTTACAATATCACTTCAGCCAAGTGATCAAGATGAACATTAACAGTGGTAAGTCCTTGTATTAGTTCATTTTCACACTGCTATAAGGAACTACCCAAGATTGGATAATTTATAACGGAAAGAGGTTTAGTTCCATACAATGGGAAAGCCTCAAGAAACTTACAATCATAGCGAAAGGGGAAGCAGGCACGTATTATATGGTGGCAGGTGAGAGAGAGAAGTGCAAGCAGGGGAAATGCCAGATGCTTATAAAACTATCAGCTCTCGTGAGAACTCACTCACTATCACGAGAACCGCATGGGGGAAACCACCCCCATGATCCAAATCACCCCCAACCAGGCCTTTCCCTCAACACCTGGAGATTACCATTCAAGCTGAGATTTGGGTGGGAACACAGAACCAAACCGTATCAGTCATGTTGATAGCATATTCTCCCCTGATGTGATGTAGTAAAAATCACACTTTCTCTTTGTGATCTGCCTCTCAAAAATCCCAGGACCTCAATCTAATTATGAGGAAAACATCAAACAATACAAAGTTAAAGGACAGTTTGTAAAATATCTAACTAGTACTCTTCAAAACTGTCAAAGTCATCAAAAACAAAGTAAATCCGAGAAACTCATCTCTAAGAGGAAGCTAAGGAAACAGAACTAAATGTAATGTGATATCCTGGATGGAACCCGGAACAATAAAAAAGGACATCAGGTAAAAATTAAGGAAAACTGAATAAAGCATAAATTTTGGTTAATAATATGTATTAATATTTGTTCACTTATTATAACAACTATACTGTAGTTATATAAATCTTAGTAATAGAGGAAATTGAGTGAGGGAATATATAGGAACTCTCTCTACTATCTTCATAAAGTTTCTATAAATCTAGAACTGTTCTAAAATGTAAAATTTATTAAAAATTTTTAAAAATCCATTTTTGTGCATTGCCAAATCTGAATAGTTCAACTAAAAAGAAGACATACAAAATTAGAAAACATACATATCAGCAAAAAGAAATCCCAAATGCAGATTTTCCTTTTTGCTAAAAAATCATCCCCTTGTAATTTTTAGGAGCAATAGAGTTTTACAAAACAATCAGAAAAGTCTGTTAAGCTTTTAGAAGGCATTTGTTCCTATACAATTTAATAAATTTTCATCTATAATATAATGATTACCTAAATTGCTAAGTTTTATGTAACTATTGCCAATCTATAAATGGCTCTTCATTATTATTGTAAATACATCGCTATTCATATTATTAACATATGGTGTTAACTCTGAAACAGTCAGTCTCCAAGAAAACTAAGAGTGAAATTGTTCTCATGCCAACTTTGTCTCTGAATCCCTTGGATTAATTTCACTTAATTATGTCTTTGCAGTGAATAGAGGCAAGATTATCTCTGTTAATGTTGGCCTTACGTAGATATTGTTTAATATAGGTAGTGATTAAAATAAACACTCAAGGAAAAATGTTGTGGTGAGGGAACAAGTCATAAGAAGAGAAAAAATTATCAAGTATGTGTATGTTAGTCAATGTTCAACTGCAGATGACAGAAAACAATGCGACTATTGTGAAGCAAAGAGATTTAGTACTAAGAATGAGGTACTTATAAAATTGCTAGAGGTTCTGGAGAAACTTGCTCTGGTTGGACCTCAAAGAACAGTTCCCAGGTCATCACAGCAAAACTGGCTCACCACGGAAACTGCTACTTCAGTTTCAGTTAGGAAAATGGGGAATTAAGACAGTAATCCAGTTAGGCTCCAGGGATCAGGAAGCTGCTGTAGGAACTACTGGTTCCTGAGTCAGCTTCTGCACCAGGAAAATGCATGACCCCACCACACCCTCCTTTTCCCCACACTTCACCCTGCTCTGCATTCAAGCCTCTCCTGAGTACATCTGATTGAATTTAAATTACATCTGGAGCTTCTGCTCCAAAGGAAGTCTGAGAAATGTATTTTTAAGTTTTCTAGTCTTTGCCATACAAAAAACACATTAAGGATAGAATAAATGTTGAGTCAGTCTATCTGGCTCCTCTATCACTTGTGGCATTTGATGACTGCAAGGTGAGTAATGCATTTGAAGAGTTATTATCAACAAGCCTCCTACTGGCAGCATATTTTTACTCCAGAGTTTAACAAAGATCTATTCACATAGATCTGCGGCCAACATATCACCCAGATACCCAAATAAATCAAAAGCATAGCGCCCCTCAAATTTTTGCAACTTTGTAGATCATTTGTTCTTATAAAACATCTTTCTACCCTAAAGTATGCATCCAAAATTGCTTTTTGAAAATCTTCCTAATTTTTGTATCATCTCTTTTTGGATTCCTTGAAATATGCATGCATTCACACACATATGTATGCACACAGACACACTCACAAGCATAAAATTAGAAACATAAAATTCTATTAAAAACATGCAACAAACAAAAATTACTAGAGGAAAGTCATAGGACTTACTGTTGAGACATGATGAGAAAAATGATTCTTAGTCAGAAAAATTATTGTTGAATGAGACATGAATAATCTCTTAAACAGCAACCACGACAAGAAGTCCTCAGGGAACTCGGTTAGCTATGTGTCCATCCACTTCTGTCATAGTTGTATGTAAAGACAGATGAAATGAGAGAAACCGCCAGAGGTTGCTGAGCTTCCTAAGACAGTTCAAAGTGCCTCTCAATTACAGATGGCACCAATGAAAACGTACAAGTTTGAAATAAAATATTCACTTAAGAATAAAATAATTCTCACTTTCTTACTCATTCCTTAAATTTCTTTCTAAATGACATATTCTGTTACAGAAAGTGTTATACAAAAGGGTTCTTTAAATTGAGTGGAAATGACAATAAAAAAGAGATCTGAACACAATATAAAAACACTACAATAACCTTCTCTTCCCAGTCTATAAAATTCCCCAGATAAATGTTTGAAATGAAGTATTCATCATTCAGACAGAGCGCAAAGAAACAGTGGTTTAAGAGGACCCTAAATTTAACCTGCTTCCAACTGAATTGCTACTATATCAAAAAAGGAATGCTACACGTTGAATTTACTAGCACACATCAATTTATTCATGAAACATCTTTTCTCCTGTAAACTCTACTTCATTTTATCTTCACTTTTGTACACCATCCTTAAGAGGAGGTCTTCATGGATGCCTCCAGGAGAAAATAAAAATAAAACTTTTCATCATCAGCGTTTCACTACAATTCAAAATTTACACTACATTTTTATAAACCCCAATTAACAAAGAATATGATAATGGATTTCTATCAAAGAAAGTTACTTTTAAAACCAGAAAATGCTATATATTATTTTCCCTTACACTTGAACTTTAAAAGAATTATTTTGCAATAAGATTAAACAAACACAATATTTTTCTCTTTTACTTTGCCTCTAAGTAGTGAAGATGGAGGTATGTTTAACATACATGTTTTCTTTCCATAGCAGGCAACCAAATGGCATAACAGTCACAGGCTAGCATAATATACCATCAGAGTTTATTTCTCTGTCAGACACTTCTATGACTTACTGAGCTCACAAAGTGTAATCTTATTTTCTTTTCTTCCATATTTTAAATGTTAAATAACAACACTTTTAAAACAGATTAAAAGCAGAAGTTTACAAATAACAACATTCTTTTGACTATAGGGCAAAAAAACTAGCATCTATAAAGTGCCTACTATATATCTGGCAAGATGAATGAAGCATTCACATTTACTCTTTTAATCTCAACAGCTCTCTGCAGTAGCTATCAATAACCATAACCACCTTTATACAGAAGAAAAAACGGAGCCTAAAGAATTTGAATATTGCATGAAGTGATATTACTGATGAGTGATAAAATTGTTATTCCAATCCAATTGAGATGTTCCTCACAGCCATGATCTTTCCAAAGCCTTACATATTTGCTGCTACGAGATTCAGTGTTAGAAACATTGAACAGAGCAAGCGTTATTTTCTACTCATGAAGCAAGCTCAGTAAATAGGTGCCTTGTGTACAAAGCTGCCCTGCAGAATGTCCCTGAACAGCTCTTTACACAAAACATACCGTTATCTCATTTATTCTGTAGTCCAAGATATGCAATGACACTGTGTCCTTCATCTAAGATGGTAGCCCATCTTAGCGCAGTAAGATTTTCCTCAAAAAAAAAAAAAAAAAAAAAGGAAAGTTGTTCTTTTTAGAAACCACTTGTTTTTTCAGAAGTTTCCTAGTCCATAATTTGAATTATTGTTAGGTCACTAAAATATAGTACAAAAAGGCACGTTAATAATAAGCATACAATCTCCCCAATTAATTTCATATCCACAGTTTCAGTGCTGACACCATTTTTACGAAATGTTTTCACACATATGAATAAGCACAAATGGAAATTCTGTGTAAGCTGGTTAGAAAATACAAAATTCTATTGAAAAATGACTCTTGAAGGAGAACTATCCCTGAGTTTTGTTCACATTTGTCCTCAGTGACCTTTGAAAAGCAAACAAAAAAAGAGGGTGAGGCTGGAAGACCCTGTGGATTAATGAGGAATCAAACTATTTCCTCCTTTCACTAGGGAAAACTCATTCAGTTGTCTCAAAAAATAAATTATTTTGACTCATTTTTGTTTCAACTTAGCATGGATAATCACTTTGACATCATAGAGGACAGGACAGCTAGCCATCCTCAAAGGTGGCTAATTATCCTCACAGGCTTACTCTGTGGAGATGATTTTTTTTTTAACCTGGACATTATGCTACAGTGAAATAGTCACCAGTGAAGTGCATACCACAGCAATCCAACATCATCATCTTAGTTCTAGTAGAATTACATCATGTCACATCTTATGAGGACCCAGGTTGTTATAATCTGGGCCAGACAGATTCCTGAAAACTGTCAGTTATGTTGCAAGAGTCAGAGATAATTCTGTTTATCAACATTAATCTTATATACTCCAACAAAGGCATTATAAGAGTATTCTACAGAAATATTTTTAGCTCTCCTATTAAGAATATTCTATGTTGATGTAAAGAAAAGAGCCATGGAAAAAAATTAAATGGGTTTGTTTGTGAAAGGATCTACCAGCACTTCACGTTTAATCAGGGAAAGTACGACAATAGCTTCCAGTATTAGAAAGATCATAACCTGAAGTATACTCCAAACTTGCTATAATTTTCCTTAGATAATGACTACTGATTATCTTGCCAGGACTGGATCATCCAGCTAAATTCTCTCTGTTTGAAGCAAAATAATACATTATTTTAAAGCCTAGGAGGCTTGAGGATTCTAGAAGATGGAAATCTAAAGGGTTCAAACATAGTATCAAATATGATCATTTAAAATTTCCCCCCTAGTGCTCAGTCTCACAGTATATATCAAAAAAACCCAAATTGTCTTACCAAGAGGACACATGCACTTGTATGTTTATCACAGCACTATTCACAAGAGCAAAGACATGGAATCCACCTAAGTGCCCATTAACGTAGATTGGATAAAGAAATTAGTGCACATGGGATTAATGGGGTATACTCATCAGGTTTAAGATTAAGGAAGCTGGTGTTCCAGAAGAAGAAAAAAGTTCAATTTGTCAGCTGTTAGCACAAAAATATGGTAATATTTGGACTTTTGAGGGAAAGAAAGAACCTATTTCAAGGATTTCTAAGAAATGTTATTGAAGTCAGTTTAAAATCAACAAGCTATATAAATATTGAGCCTTTTTACAGCAAAAGCCAAATAAGGCAGTTCTTATCAGATTTTTTTCTTACTATAGTAAAGCAACTAACTGAACATTGTATTGTATTTTGATAATACTCCATATTTAATATTCAAAACAATAAAATAACTTTTTTATTTTAAATGTGAGGCTCCTTCAGGGAGAAACACTTGCTAGATAGCTGGGTTGAATTCACACAGTCAAACTTCTCACAGTAGAAGCCAAAGATATCTATAAAGATGTTGCTAAACTCTGGGAGGAAATGTCCCTTCTAAAATTGTATAGTCAAGCGGACTGAGAAGTGATCAATGTCCAGAGTTGACTGTGCGAGGGCAACATGTTGGTGAGAACTTGAAAAGTGGCTATTTCACATGGAAATTTTTTGTAAGTGAAAAATATACATCAGATTTCAAAGACTTCATACATCATAAATAATTATTTGTATTGATTACGTGCTTAAATAATTTTGAATATATTGAGTTAAATACAATATATTAAAATTAACTTCATTTGTTTTTATTTGAATTTTTAAATGTGGCTGCTAGAAAATTTTAAATTACATTGCGTGGCTGGCATAGTTCTAAGAGATAGTGCTGGTCTAGATCTTTGAATCAACAATATAGCTAAAGAGAAATTACATAAGAGAAAGTGTCCACTCTCTTCCAGGAAGCCCTAATACCAGAGGAATGGGCCTGGAACTACTAACGTCCCTCTTATATAAGGTATATTATGTACAACAGTCAGAATTGGTTCTTTCTTCCATGCCTCCATTATCTCTCAATAACTTCATTCCTACATCCATTAATGACGCCACATCTTCTAGCAATGCAACTTGGCCAGGAGTAAAGAGTATTAGGCTATAATAAGGTGCAACCTGGGATATCCTTGGTGACAGGTAAGGGCAAAGCCAGGAAAGCTGGGAATACCCAGTGTCCATAAGGGACTGAAACTTTCTCTTTTTTTATGACTTCAACTTTTATTTTAGAAGCATGTTTGTCACCACCTGGGTACATTGTATGATGTTGGAGTTTGGGGCACAATTGAACCCAACACCCAGGCACCAAACATGGTACCCAATTACCCAATAGTTATAGTTTTTCAACCCTTGAACCTCTCGCCCCATCCTCTAGTAGTCACCAGGGTCTATTGTTCATGCCCTCTTTATGTTCATGTTTACCCATTGTTTTGCTGCCATGTGTAAGTGATAACATGCAGCATTTGGTTTTCTGTTCCTGTATTAATTCACTTAGGATAATGGCCTCCAGCTGCATCTATTTTGCTGCAAAGAACATAATTTTATTCTTTTTTTATTCATAATTTTTTTATTCATAATTTTATGGCTGTGTAGTATTCCTTGGTGTATATGTACCACATTTTCTTTATCCAATCTACATTAATGGGCACTTTGGTTGATCTCATGTCTTTGCTCTTGTGAATAGTGCTGCGATGAACTTACAAGTGCATGTGTCTTTTTGGTAGGATTTTTTTTTTTTTTTTTGTATATATACTCAGTAAGGGATTGCTGAGCCAAATAGTAGTTCCATTTTTAAGTTCTCTGAGAAATCTCCCAACTGCTTTTCACAGTGGCTGAACTAATTTACATTTCCACCAC
Organism: Trachypithecus francoisi; assembly: GCF_009764315.1. NCBI lineage: Eukaryota > Metazoa > Chordata > Mammalia > Primates > Cercopithecidae > Trachypithecus > Trachypithecus francoisi. Next base: position 61,711,204 of record NW_022681458.1, read on the forward strand.
AATGTATGAGCTCCCTTTTCTCCATAGCCTCACCAGCATCTGTTGTTTTCTAACCTTCTAATAACAGCCATTTTGGCTAGGATGGGATATTATCACACATTGTGGTTTTGATTTGCATTTTTCTGATAATTAGTGATGTGGAGCATTGGTTCATATTTTTGGCCACTTATATGTCTCCTGAGAAATGTCTGTTCACGTATTTTGCCCTTTTTTAATGAAGTTATTTGCTTTTGGCTTGTTCAATTGTTTAAGATTCTTATAGATTCTGGATATTGGACCTTTGTTGGATGGATCATTTGTAAATATTTTCCCCCATCCTCTATGCTGTCCATTTATTCTGCTGACAATTTATTTGGCAGTGCAGAAGTTCTTCAGTTTAATTAGGTTTCATTTGTCAAATTTTTTTGGAATTGTTTTTGAGGACTTAATCATAACTTCTTTCCCCAGACTGATGTCCAGAATGGTGCTTTCTAGTTTACCTTCTAGGATTCTTACAGTTTGAGGTCTTGCATTTAAATATTTCATCCCTCTTGAGTAAGTTTCTGCATGTCGTGGAAGGTCCAGTTTCATTCTCCAGCATATGGACAGCCAGCAATCCCAGCTCTATTTATTGAATAGGGAGTCCTTTCCTCATTGCTCATTTTTGTCAACTTTGTAAAAAAGCAGATGGCTGTAGGTGTGCAGTTTTATTTCTGGGTTCTCTAGTCTCTTCCATTGATACTGAAATTTTCTTCTTACATAGTATTCAGAAATACGTCACTTACTTGTATTTTTAAAAAATGGGTAATCAAAGAAAAATAACCCATTTCCCCATGTCAAAGGAGAGTTAGTAAAAAAATTTATGAAATAAAAATTTCACTAGGGACTGTGTAGATTAACTTTTGTTCTAGTATGTATTCTGAGAAAGAAAGTCTGGCAGTAAATGGCATGTTAACCTTGACTATATTGTTTCTAGTTCAAGAAACCTATGGAAAGATTTTACAGCATAAAGAAGAAAGCTAATCTACTTAAGATTTGGAAGAAATGCACACCTGTGAACACAGAAGAAAATGCGATTTCATCTGGTTTTATAGACTCTATGAAATAAGAGATGAACTGACATGACAAGAAAGAATACTAGCTAAGACAAAAATGGAGTAGGCAGATATATGAAAATAATTCGGAGAAATAAAATAAAAAATCTATATTGAAGGCAACGGAGTGCAGAGTCAACACTAAAGTGAGACAGAAACATGATTTAGAATATTGGTTCTCAAATTCTTGTCAACAAGCCAACTGCATAAAAATCACATGGACTGATTCAAATACACAAATATAGGAAACTCCCTTTGCAGAGTCTAATTCAGTTTATATAATTCATCCTGAAAACGTGTGTTATAAAAAGTCCTCTAGGTGATTCTAATGTGCATTTACATGTAGAAATGGTTGATGCAGGGAACCAGAAGCCATATGCCAATGGAGAGGGAAGGAAAAAGGTATAAAGGAAAATGCCAAATATAGGAGGAAGCAGAGAATGGAGACACAAATTAGCAATAAGTTTCTATGGGAGAGAAACAAGGGAGTAGAAATATTTTCAGAACTTTAAAAATAGAAAGATAGGCAGATATCTGCAACCTGGAATAGATTTATGGAATTCTGTGGAAAATGAGTAAAGAGGCATTACTGGACTTATTTTGGTGAAATTCTTGATTGTCAAAGATAGAGAAAAAATCATACAAATATCCAAAGAGAGAAAAGTTACTTGGGGTTAATTTCAAAGAATAAAAAATCAGGCTTTTTCCAACATCTTGTCTGAAACTAACGTGCAGCAGGCAATGAAATATTGTATAGAAAATTTGATTAAAATAGTCTTTAAGAATTAAAGATCCTTTAAAGAATTAGTTGACCTTTGATTTATGTGCAAAGGAGACAAATATATTACAGGTATTCAGAAGCATAAAAAAATGAGTCAACTAGAATTTTTTTCATGGATAGGTAGAAAACTCAGTGATTTAGTAAAACACCTTGAAATTTTTTTTAATTCAAAAATTGGTAAATCAGAAAAATAATAAAAGAAAATGAATAATACCACATTAAGGTCCATGATAAATCTACAATGATGAAAACCATGTGATACTTTAATAAGAAAAGACAGATTGTCCTAGAAACAAAACAGAAAGCAGAAGCAAGCTGAAGTATACATTTTTAAAAATATATGTATATTTTCAAAGAATATTTAATGAAAAAGAAATCATTTGTAAGTATATCAATGTGTAGAGAAAAAATATATGAGGTGAATTCAAAGAAAAAATTACTTTATGTTACATGGTGGGAGATTTTTATTATATTTAATATTACTTCAAAATTTGCTAATGAAAAGCTTGCAAGAGATATTACCTGATGAAAATAATAATAAATATAATCAAAATTATGGTCCTTAAAAGTATTTCCTGATATTGTAAAGACCTTGTGAAATATTATTTGGTTTGTAACACAAAGGTCACTGTGTATCCTCCACACATCCAGACAGAAAATCAATAAGGAAACAATGGACTTGAATAACATTATAGACCAAATGAACCTAATAGATATATACAGAACATATGACCTAACAGCACCAGAACGTACATTCTTCTCAAGTGCACATGAAAAGTTCTCTAGAATAGATCACATGTTAGGTCACCAAAGAAGTTTTAGCAAATTTAAGAAGATTAAAATCATACCAAGTATCTTTTCCAACCACAAGTGAATGAAACAAGAAATCAAAAACAGAAGGAAAACTGAAAAATTCATACATATGTGAAAATTAAACAGCATTTCTGAACAACTAATGGATGAAGAATAAATAAACAGAGAAATTAGGAAATAGTCTAAGCCAAAGAAAAGACAGCAATTCAAAACTTATGGGAGGCAACAAATGCAGTAATAAGAGGGAAGTTTATAGTAATAAATGCCAATATGAGAAAAACTGAAAATAAAAATACTAGCTTTATAACTCAAGAACTTAGAGAACGATGAATAAAATATGCCCAAAGTTGGCTGAAGAAAGGAAATAATAAATATTAGAGCAGAAATAAATAAAGTAGATAATAGAAAAACAATTGAAAAATTCAACAAAACTAAGAGTTGGTTTACGAAAAGATAAAATTGACAAACTTTAGATACATAAAGAAAAAAAGAAAACTAGAAAAATAAAATCAGAAATGAAAGAGGGAACATTACAACGGATACTGCAGAAATAATAAAGGTCATAAGGGCTTTATTGCTATGCAATAAAGAAGTGATATCAGCAGGACTTAGGACTTTTAACTGTTTGTCTCCCTGAAGAAACATCAATTTGAACTATGACACATGAAAATACCTTTACAAGAGTTAGAGAATTCAAGTGAGAGATTATATAACTTGAGTTTACCACATAAATAAGAAAAGATACATTGAAAAGGATAGGAAGGACAGTTTCACCTTGTTCATATAATCTTCCCTCCAAGCTCAGGCTGCATAGTATGGAGAGAGATACTCTGCAAGTGAGAGAAGAAGAATGAAGTGTGCACCTGCCTTTGCCCCAGATACCAGCACCAGGCATAGCCCAGTGAAATCTGGCAACAAGCCAACCCCCCAACACCCCCAGGCTCCAAGACTCATCCTCCAGACTCAAGCTCCAGGCCTACCTCAGCCTCCAAGCCTGCCCCATTACCAGTCTGGCATCTGCCAACGTAGTTTCCAGGCCCATCCAAGTGTTAGGAGGACCCTGTAGTTCCAGGCTTCAGGACTGCTTCTGTGGACCCAAGCTCTAGGCCTGCCTCAGAGCCACGCCAGTCCCCATGGCTTTCAGCCAGCCCCAGGCTCCAGGCTAATTCCATTTGACCCAGAGTTCAGAACCATCCTGCAGGCCAGAATTCAGGCCCATCTTACACACAAATCAACTCAAAATACATTACGGACTTAAAAATAAAACTTGAAACTACAAAACTCCTAGAAAAAAAAAGGTAAAGGAAAATCTTCATGTCGTCGGTCTTAGCAATGATGTATTAGATATGCCACCAAAACATAGGTAACAAAAGCAAAAATAGAGAAGTGGGGTTGCATCAAACTAAGAAGCTTCTGCACAACAGAGTGAAGAGACAACCTACAGAATGGGAGAAAATATTTGCCAGCCACACATCTGATAACACATTTACATCCAAATAGATAAGTAGTTTCTATATCTATATAGCAAAAAATAAAATAATGTGACTTAAAATGGGAAAATGACATGAATCGATGTTTCTTCAGAGAAAACATACAAATGACCAACAGGTATACAAAAAGATGCTCAATATCCCTGATCATCAGGGACATGCAAATTAAAACTACAATGAAATATCACTTCACACCTGTTAGAAAAATCATTTCTTTTTTTTGAAAAGTGTTGCTTAGGATGTGGAAAAAAGGGAACACTTGTACACTGTTGAAGTAAATATAAAATGGTGAAGCTGTTATAGAAGACAGTTTGGAGGTTACTCTAAAAGTGAAAAATAGGTTGGTTGGTTTTTCAAGATGGTGGATTAGAAGCCTTTAGCATGCCTCAGCCACTTGAAAATAGTGAGATAGTGCATAAAGATCAACTCTGTGAGCTTTATTTCAAGAAGGAAAACTGGAATCCACCAGAATTGGGAAGGACACCTCAGATCCCAGGTAGGAGAATGCCAGCAAATAGCCTGTGTGACAGTGTCTAGCTGATGAAAGTGAGTGAAGCCCCAGTATGTCAGAGAGGAAGACAACCTTCCTCTGTGACTCACCTTTCCACTGGGGATCCAAGTAACCCAGGCTGAGGGAGAGCACTTTATTTCTCCAAGCCCTGGAGCTAACTTCAGGAGAGGCTTGGAGATGCTGTGAGAGAAAGACACTGGGAAAAGCTGCAGACATCTTCCCACATCTGGGACTGAAAGCAGGACATCATTTTTAATCTGGGTGCATACAAAGTCACTCATTCTTTAGCAACCTGGTAGCATGGCCACACAAGCATTTTAGTCTCAGGCCAGAGATTGGAGTGCCATCTTTAGAGTGGGCTAGGGGCCTCCACAACCAGAACTGGAGAAAGTGCCTCAACAGTAATCATGGGAATTGTGCTCTCCCTCATCACAAGCCCGGGGTGTGAAGAGAGCTGCTACAGGTGAAGTTTCCGGGACCAGATTTATGTCCTGAAATTAGCCTGCATGTGCCATTGCTCGGTGTCCCAGCCTGCCCTGCTAACATTATGGTACAGCAGGGCCTTCTCCACTCTACTCTTAAGCAGATTTCTAGGCATTTGGAGCACCAATTCTCCTTGTTCAGCTGCCTAAGCTGCCTCACCCTTCCTGGACCTAGATTGTGGTACAATGGGACTCTCTCTGCTCCGCACACATGCAGATCTCCAGGTATCTGGAACACCCACTCTCCTGGTTTAGGAGCTTAGGTTTTCCTCCAAATGCATGCAGAAAACTTGAGGCTAAGGAGGGTTCCCAGATGCATGCCTAGACATACCTCTGGGCACTTGGTGGCCATCTACTGAATTCTCCCTCTAGTGCTAGTGCTTGTCCCTATTATCAGAGAACCTGTAGGCAGATCTGCCTAATCTAGCCTAATCCACCTCAGCCCCTCCCCCTCAGGGTTGAGCAGGGAGCTCAGATGACTGTGCATGCCACAGACCAGCACATTGCATAAGGCACCAGAGAGCTTCTGCCAGTAAACAAGGATAAAGTATATACCCAGCCACAGTGGCCACAGCAAGTTCTTACCTATAAACATCTACTGGCTCGTAGGTCAAACTGCAAAGACCAGTAAAAAAACCTGCCAATATTAGTGCATAGGGCTATAGAAGCAAAGCCCAAAGACCCTACCCAGCATTCTCTATGGCCATAACCCCTAGGAAAGGGTGGAGGGAAGAGAAAGGGAAAGAAAAAAATTGTAAGAAAAGAAAGAAAAAGAAAAAAATCCATCTGTAAGAAAATAATTACTAAAATTAGAAGCACCACTATTTTCAGATTAGAAAAAAACTAGCACAAGAATTTGGGCACCATGAAAAAATCTGAATGAACTGATAGCACCAAAGAATCACGCTAGCTCTCTAGCAGTGGTCCCTAACCAAAATTGAAAATTAGAATTGACTGACAAAGAATTCAAAGTATGATTTGCAAGGAAGATCAAAGAGATCCAAGACAAGGTTGAAAATCAACACAAAAAAACTTCTAAAGTAATATAGGAAGTGAAGGAAGAGCTAAGCATCCTAAAAAGAAATCAGTCACAGCTTCTGGAATTGAAAATTTCACTTAAGGAACTTCAAAATATAATTGAAAGCTTTAGTAATAGGTTGAACCAAGCAGAAGAAAGAATTTCAGAGCTTTAAGAACACGCTTTTGAACTAACATGGTCAGACAAAAATAAAGAAAAAACAATTTTAATGATCAGTCTTTGAGAAATATGAGATTATATAAAGTGACCAACATATGAATTATTGGCATTCCTGAGAAAAGAGGAGAAAAAGTAAACAACCTGGAAAATATACTTGAGGAAATAATTCAAGAAAATTTTCCTAATATTCTTAGGAAGGTTGACATCTAGTTACAAAAAATCCAGAGAATGCATTGAAATACTATATAAAATGAACATCACTAAGGCATATCATCACCAGATTATTCAAGGTCAATGCTAAAGAAAAAAATCTTAAAAGGCAGCTGGAGAAAAAGGTCAGTTCACATACAAAGGGAACCTCATCAGGCTAATAATGGACTTCTTGGCAGAAATCTTACAAGCTAGGAGAGATTAGGGCCCTATTTTCAGGATTCTTAAAGAAAAGAAATGCCAATGAATAATTTCATATTCCAGCAGACCAAGCTTCATAAGCAAAGTAGAAATAAAAGTTTTTCCAGAAAAGCAGTGCTGAAGAAATGTGTTACCACCTGATCATTCTTATGAGAGATCCTTAAGAGAGTTCTAAATACGGAAACAAAAGAACAATATCTTCTACCACAAAAACATACTTAAATACATGGCCCACGAATCCTATAAAGCAACCACACAGTAGAAACTGCAAAGCAACAAGTTAATAACTTCGCAATAGGATTAAAACTTTACATATCAATATTAATCTTGAATGTGAGTGGTCTAAATGCCCCACATAAAAGACACAGAGTGACAAGTTGGACAAAAAAAAATATGCATCTGTCTGCTATCTTCAAGAAACCCATCTCATACATAATGACACTCATACGCTAAAAGTAAAGTGTTGGAGAATGATCTTCCATGCAAACAGAAAACAAAAACAAGTAGCTGTCCCTATTCTCATATAAGATAAAACAGATTTTAAACTATCAACCTCAAAAAAGGAACAAAGAGGCTGGGTGTGGTGACTCACACCTCTAATCCCATCACTTTGGGAGGTTGAGGTGGGAGGATCACGAGATCAGAGATTCGAGACCAGCCTGGCCAATATAGTGACACCTTGTCTCTACTAAAAACATAAAAATTAGCTGCGCATGGTGGTGCATGTCTGTAGTCCCAGCTACTCGGGAGGCTGAGGCAGGAGAATTACTTAAACCAGGGAGTCAGAGGCTGTAGTAAGCCAAGATCGTGCCAAGGCACTCCAGCCTGGGCAACAGAGTGAGACTCCGTCTCAAAAAAGAAAGAAAGAAAAAAAGAACAAAGAAGGGCATTGCATAATGATAAAAGGTTCAATTCAACAAGACACTTTAACTTTTTGTTGTACATATATCCTAAATATATATCCACTCAACATTAGAGCACCCAGATTCAAAAAACAAGTAATTATAGATATATAAGAAGATTTAGACAGCTACATAATAATACTAGGGGACTTCAACACAACACTGACAGCATTAGACAGATCATCAAGGCAGAAAAGTAACAAAGAAATTCTGAACATAAACGTGATACTTGACAAACTGCCACTGACAGACATCTACAGAATATTCCACCCATAAACCACAGAATACACGTTCTTCTCATCTACACAAGGAACATACTCCAGTATCGACTACATGCTCAACCATAAAGCAAGTCTCATTAATTCAAAAAAATCAAAATCATACCAACCAAACTCTCAGAACACAATGGAATAAACATATAAAGCAATAGCAAGAAGATCGCTCAGTACCATACAATTACAAGGAAATAACTTATACCTGAATGACTTTGAGTAAACAATGATTTTAAGGCAGAAATAAAGAAATTATTTGAAATAATGAAAACAGAGACACAACGTACCAAAACTTCTGGGATGCAGCAAAAACAGTATTAAGAGGAAATTTTATAGTGGGAAACACCTACTACAAAGAATTAGAAAGGTCTTAAATTAACAATCTAACATCACACATAGAGGAATCAGAAAAACAAAAACAAAGTAACTCCAAAGCTGGCAGAAGAAAAGAAATAACTAAAATCAGAGTAGAACAGGATGAAATTGAGATGCAAAAAAACTATAAAAAGAATCAGCAAAACCAAAAGTAGGTTGTTTAAAAGAACAGACAACACTGATAGAGTCCTAACTAGATTAACAAAGAAAATATGAAAGAAGATCCAAATAAGCACAAAGAGAAATGATAAAGGTGACATCACAGCTGATCTCACAAATATCCAAACCCCCCTCAGAGATTATTATGAGCAACTTTACACCCACAAACTAGAAATTCTATAGATAATAAATGAATTCTTGGAAACACACAATCTTCCAAGATTGCAACGGTAAGAAATCGAAACCTTGAACAGACCAACACCAAGTTCCAAAATTGAAGCAGTAATAAAGAACCTACCAACCAAAAACAGCCCCAGACCAGATGGATTCACAGCTGAATTCTACCAGGCATGCAAAGTAGAGCTAGTACGAATTCAACTGAAACTATTCTAAAAAATCTAGGAGGAGGAACTCCTTCCTAACTCATTCTACAAAGCCAGCATCAGCCTGATGCCAAAACCTGGCAAAGACGCAACAAAAAAGAAAACTACAGACCAGTATGCCTGACGAACACAGATGCAAAATCCTCAACAAAATACTAGCAAAGTGAATCCAGCAGCAAATCAAAAAGGTAATTCAAGTGATCAAGTAGGCTCCATTACTGGGATGTAAGAGGGGTTGTTAAACATACATAAACCAGTAAGTGTGATTCACCATATAAACAGAATTGAAAACAAAAACCATACGATTATCCCAATAAATGCTAAAAACTTTTTTATAAAATCCAACATCCATTCATAATAAAAATCTTCAAGAAACTAGTTATCAAAGGAACAAACCTCAAAATAATAAGAGCCATCTACGACAAACCCACAGCCAATATCATACTGAATGTCCCCGAATAGGAAGCATTCCTTTGAGAACTGGAAAAAAGGCAAGGATGCCTACTCTCACTACTCCTATTCAACATAGTACTGAAAGTGCTAGGCAAAGCAATCAGGCAAGAGAAAGAAACAAAAGACATCCACATATTAAAAGAAGAAGCCAAACTATCTGTCTTCATGGACAATATGATTCTATACTGAGAAAACCCTAAAGATCTGCCATAAAGCTCCTGGAACTGAAAAATGACAGCAGTAAAGTTTCAGGACACAAAATCAAGATACAAAAATTAGTAGTGTTTCTCTATATCAGTAATGTTCAAGCTGAGAGCCAAATCAGAAACACAACCCCACTTACAATAGCCCTGAAATAATAAAATGCTTAGGAATACATATAACCAAGGAGGTGAAAGATCACTACAAGGAGAACTACAAAACACTGCTGAAAGAAATCATAGATGTTAAAAATGGAAAACATTTTATGCTCATGGATTGGAAGAATCAATATTGTTAAAATGGCCATTTGGCCCACACAAATCTATAGATTCAACGTACCCACATCATTTTTCACAGAATTGAGAAAAACTATTCTAAAATTAATATGAAACCAAAAATCTCAAATAGCCAAAGCAATCTTAAGCAAAAGGAACAAAGCTGGAGGCATCACATTACCAGACTTGAAACTATACTATAAGGCTACAGTAACCAAAACAGCATAGTACTGGTACTAAAACAGACACATAAGCCAATGGAACACAATAGAGAACCCAGCAATAAAGTTATACACCTACAGCCATCTGATCTTCAACAAAGTTGACAAAAATAAGAAATAGGGAAGGAAGTTCCTGTTTAATAAATGGTGCTGGAATAGCTGGCTAGCCATATGCAGAAGAATAAAATTGTACTTCTACTTTTCACCACATACAAAAACTAATTCAAGATGAATTAAAGATTTAAATGTAAGTCTTCAAACAAGAATTCTAGAAGAAAATCTAGGAAACACCATTCTGGACATGAGACTTGGGAACACATTTATGATTAAGTCCCCAGAAGCAATGGCAACAAAAACAAAAATTGATAAATGAAACCTAAATAAACGGTGGAGCTCTGCACAGCCAAAGAAACCATCAAGAGAATAAACAGACAAGCTACATAATGAGAGAAAATATTCACAAACCATGTATCCAACAAAGATCTAATATTCAGAATTTATAGGAAATTTAACTTAATGAGAAAAACACAACCCCATTAAAAAATGGGCAAAAGACATGAACAGACAGTTCTGAAAAGAAGACATACAAATGGCCAACAAACATATGTAAAAATGTTCTACATCACTAATTACCAGAGAAATGCAAACCAGAATCACCAAGGGATACCCTATCATACCAGTAGTATTATTAAAAATTCAGGCTGGGTGTGGTGGCTCACTCCTATAATCTCTCAGCAGAGGTGGGTGGATTGCCTGAGCCCAGCAGTTCAAGACCAGCCTAGGCAACATGCTGAGACCCTGTCTCTACAAAAAATTAAAAACTACCTGGCTGTGGTGGTGCACACCTGTGATAAAATTAAAGTTGAAACCAAAAACTGAAAATAGAACTACTGTATAATTCAGCAATCTCACTTTGGGTTATTTATGCAAAAGAATTGAAATAAGGAGAATTAAAATCAAAGAGTTATTTACACTCCCATCTTCATTGCAGCATTATTCACAATAGCTAAGATGTGGAAAAAACTGTGTCCATCAACAGATTAATGGATTAAGCAATTGCAATTTATACATGCAATGTAAAATATTCAGCCTTTAAAAAGGAGAAAATCTTGTCATATGGAACAACATGGAACAAACTTGAGGACATAATGCTAAGTGAAACAAGTCAAAGAAGGACAAATACTACCTGATTCCACTTATGTGAGGTATCTAATATATACAAGCTCATAGAAGCAGAGAGTAGAATGGGGCTTGTCAGGGTCTAGTGAGAAGAGAAAATAGGGAGGTGATATTTCCTATGGTTGGAATATGGTTTGTCCACATGAAAGCTCATGTTGAAGCTTGGTTCCCAGTGGGGCAGTGTTGGGAGATCACGTGTTTAAGAGTTCACTATGTTGATAAGACGGATTAACTTCTTTCTTGTGAGTCTAGATTAGTTCTCATGGAAACAGATTAGTTCCCCTGAGAGTGGGTAGATATAAAGTGATGTTGCCTCTTGTGTTTTGCCCTTTTTGCACATGCCTGAGTCTCTTTCTGTTTCTCTGAAATGTTTTGATTCAGCAAGAAGCCGTCACTGGAAGCTTGAACTTCCAGCCTCCAAAGCCATGAACTAAATAGGTCTCTTTTCTTTATAAAATAATGAGACTCTGGCATTCTGTAATAGCAACACAAACCAAGAGTAAGACACTATTCAGTAGGTATAAAGTTCCAGTTATGTAAAATGAATAAGTTCCAGAGATCTGCTATACAACATTACCCTTATGTTAAAGAATACTGTACTGGCTGGGCATGGTGGCTCACGTCTGTAATCCTAGCACTTTGGGAGTTTGAGGTAGGTGGCTCACCTGAGGTCAGGAGTTTGAGACCAGTCTTGCTAACATGGTGAAACCCCGTCTCTACTAAAAATACAAAAATTAGCCGGGTGTGGTGGTATGCACCTGTAATCCCAGCTACTCAGGAGGCTGAGGCAGGAGAATCACATGAACCCAGGAGGCAGAGGTTGCAGTGAGCTGAGATTGTGCCATTGCACTCCAGCCTGGGCGACAAGTGTCAAGACTCAAAAAAAAAAAAAAAAAAAAAAACCAATAATACTGTACTGTACATCTAAAGGGTAGATGTGTTGAAAGGGTAGGTATTAAGTATCATGTTAAAATGTTCTTATTATAATAAAAAATAAACATAAATGAGGAAAGAGTGAAACAATAGCAATAGTAATAAAATAAAAATAAACCAAACCTTCTCCTGCCATCCCATAAAAGGCACATTAAAAACTTTATAAAATCTCATTGATACTACACATCTTTAACAATTACTAAAATCACACTAAAATACTAACAATATCATGCGCTAGACAGGATGCAGAGCAACTGAAACTGATGCAGTGTTAATGTGGATGCAAAATATTACAGTTATTTTGGAAAACAATTTGTTCATGTCTTATAAAGCTAAACATGATTTCTTAAACAATCCAGCAATCCCACTCCTATTTACACAAGAGAAATGAAACCATATGTCCACACAAAAACCTATATATAAATATATAAAGCAACTTTATTCATAGTCACCACAAACTAGAAAAAGAACCAAAATGCCTATTACTTGGAAATAGAAAATCAAACAGTGAATATTCAATGTAATAGTCACTCTGTAATTAAAAAAGCAAATCCCTGATGTATGCAACTATCCAGATACATCTCAAATGCATTATGCTAAGTGACAAAAGCCAATGAAAAAGGCTACATTCTATATGCTTTCATTTATAGGACACTCTGGAAAAGGCAAAACTAATTGAAAGAGAAGAGATCCATGATTGCCAGAGGCTGACAGTGGGGTGGGAAGAAAGTGATCAAAAAGGGGCAGGAGGAATGTTTGGGAGGGGATGGATATGTCTTATGTCTTGATTGTGGTAGTAGAGATATGACTATATGTTTCATCATAATTCATTGAACAGTACACCTTTAAAAAGGTGAATTTCATTGTATATGAAGATGAACCTGTATATGAATTATACCTCAACAAACCTTACTTTTAAAAAATAATCAAAGATCTTATAACAATGTGTGCATAAACGGCAAAACAAAAAAATGCTCTTAGTTGATGACTTAAATTGAGAATACATTAATTCTCTAAAAAGCATCATGTAAATTTGTGCAATTCCAATATGAATTCCAAAAGGATGTTTCTAGACTTGAGTAAAATAATCTTAAACTTTATATTGAAGAATATATAAGAACAGCCAAGAAAATAGGAATGAAAAATAAATTAGACTTATCATATCCAATATCAAAATACACTACTGTAATCAAATTAATATGGTATTGGCATGGGAACAAACAGATTAGACTATAAAAGAGTATACAGATAATGGCTTTCAATGTGTAAGTTCATTTACTATATGATAAAACATAAAAAAGAGTGAAGGGTTTATTATATTCTGCATACAAGTTATTTATTTAACCCAGGAGAAAACAATATGAAGCCTTTTCCTCATACCATAAGCAACAATAAATTATACCAGCAGGATAGAAGACTTAAATGTTTAAAACATTAAAATCATAAAGGAAAATTTATAAAACAAGTTTAGGAGTACGGAATCTCTCTTCACCAAGACAGAAAATCCCTGAAGCCACAAACAAGAAAGGAGGCATATTTGAGAATAGTCTCTATAGGAAAGTATTCCTATACAGAATCTACATAACAATGATTTACATAGGAAAAATATCAAAATATACTAATGTATCTCATTGATATGAGATACAAAGATCCCTTTAAAGTTGACAATGGAAAGAACTTAATAGAAAAATGAGCAAAGAATATAGGTAATTCACTAATGAGCTAATCTAAATGGCAAACATGAAAAAGAAGCATAAATTTACTATAAGTTTATAAAATATAAATTAATGTAACAATAAAATATCACTACATTCATTATAATGACACAAATTTTAAAATGACACATACTGCTGCCATGGAGAGTGGAAATATAAGTTATTGCAACCTTTTTGGAAAGCAGTAAGACAGTATCTTTTTTGTTTTATTTCTTAGCAATCCTACTCCTAAGAATGTATTCCATAATGATAAAGATCACCAGTATAAGAATATTCCCTGTACTTTTGTTAATAATGTCAAAAAATGGAAATAAAATAAACACTCATCAATAAAGAGGAATGGCAGGATATTCACTGTGGAATATTTACATAACGATTAAAAGGAATGAATTGGTCTATGCCACTTGATGTGGTGACATTTCTACAAGGTACTATCGAGGGATTAACAAAAGATGCAGAAAAGTGTTTAATGTGATAGATAGAAGAAAGGTGGATGCATGAATTAATAGACAAAGTATTTTATATGTGGTTATATGAGGATAGAGGAAAACATAAAAAGATAAAGAAGTTTTTAGGTGCTCAATAAGGTCGGAAGGAGCTGGAAAAGTAGGGCATGAAAGAAAAAAGGGAGGGGGAAGACCACTCAAATAGGAAATTAAACTACTAATTTTAAGAGAGGGTACATAAGAGATTATCTCTTATGTAGAAAGTATACATATAAAGTGTGTGATTCTATAAATGTATGAATTAATAAAAGATTTGATAAAACCAAATTAGATATGTCTGCTGATACGTGGGAATGTCAAGGGGATATTTATTATGTAAAAAAGCAAGTTTTTGTATATATGGGGATTTATGTCTGCATGTATTTCAACAAGCAAAGAGAAAGGTATAGAATAGTACCAGGCTATTAATGTTAACCCCAGAGGCTTGGGAATGGGTGACACAGGGTACATATAATAAGTAGGGTGTATCACTGGTCTACAATGGTTAACTTTTCTTCTATACATATTTGTAGATTTAATTGTAATAAGTGTACATTACTATTATAATTTAAATATCAAATCATGGGAAAATATGATGTGTGAAGGAATAAAATAAAATTACCATTTTAGGTTAATGCCTTCAAAGCAGTTGGAGAAATAAGACAAATTCAAACAAATGATTTATTGTGAGTCTCTGGGGAAATGTTTCAGTTATAGACATACACTTAAATCCAAAGCAAACATATTAAGAATTTACTTTGGTATATAGCCTGTGGACTAGCATTTCTGAAAGGGTGGATTCTAAATACCTCCTTTAGAATTATCAGAGAAACTTATTAAAAAGAATATTCTCTAACCCCATTCCAGAATTTCTGAATTAGAGTCCTAGGGATGAGACTCAGATATCTACCTTTTTGCCAAGTTCTCTCCCTTCCTCTAGATGATTCTTTACAAAAAAACACAGTAAGAGACAGAGCTTTAGACCAGTGTTTCCAAAAGTTGACACATAGTAAGAATCCCATTTAAAAAAATACGATCCAGCAAGTTTGGGAAATATGCCTAAGGCAATTTCATTGAAGCATCCTATAAAATAATTGACTTAGCCAAGGAACAAGACCACTGCTTTACTGCCACATGGTTATAATTTTACAACAATATTAATAGTGTTTATGAAACAGAAAAGGGAAAGTGAGATCACAAGTTGTTTTCGTGAGATATTTATGCTAATATTTTCTCACACTTACATTTGCTTTCTCATCCCACGTATGCCACCTAATTACAACTAGTATTATCCTCCTAGCACATGGCTGATAGTCTGGCCCAACATTTTTGGATTTTTGTAATTCAGAGACCATCAAATGGTAAAGCCAGAAATTTAATTCCTTTAGCAGAAATTTCTGGAGGGGAACCTCTTCGTCTTTAAAAATCACAGCTATTAGAGGAGCTCTTAGAGCAGAATTCGTATCAGTGAGAACTTAAATATTTTTCCCTGTTCAGCTCAGGCTCTCATGACCAATTTACTCCAACAGCCCAGGTACCAGTCTCCAGCAGGCAGACAATAGACTGCAAATCCAGCCTAAGTTACATTTCAAATTAGCTGTGTGGTTTTAGAGAAGTCACTTCACTGTGCCTCAGGGTCCTTGTCATTACATGATGAGAAGGTATTGGAGAATCTTTATGAATTTCACATCCCTCTGTAAGTTTTAAAATACCCAGTGGAAGAGAGTATTGCAATAAATATAGCACTCTGTGGAAACTTGGAGAACACTAATAATGCAGAGAAGATCTTGAATTAGTTAATACGCTGGCTACTTTACGGTCTTCATCCTATCGTTAAACGTTTGCCTTTTTACAATGCTTTCCACTTCTAGGTTCCCTATAAATCCCACACATTGTCAAGCTTTGCTTTTTAGACATAATTAATGTGGCCAGCTTGGAAATGCTCATATTAAAAATAAATAAATAAATAAAAAATAACTATTTTAGCTGGTAGAAGAATTCTTAGAAAGAGAGCAACTCTTTGTTAAGGCAATGCAGCAATAAATTTGCTTGGAATAGAAGGCAAGAGATAATAGGACCTGAGTGTGGGTAAAACTGGCTTGAGACAAGGGCATGACCTGACTTTTTTTTCTTTTTGTAAAGGAAGACAAAAGACAAGAAAGGAAAAGGAGAAATGAGAATAAATGATAAAACAGAGCTGAAGAGGCCGGGCGCGGTGGCTCAAGCCTGTAATCCCAGCACTTTGGGAGGCCGAGACGGGCGGATCACAAGGTCAGGAGATCGAGACCATCCTGGCTAACAAGGTGAAACCCCGTCTCTACTAAAAGATACAAAAAACTAGCCGGGCGAGGTGGCAGGCGCCTGTAGTCCCAGCTACTCCGGAGGCTGAGGCAGGAGAATGGCGTAAACCCGGGAGGCAGAGCTTGCAGTGAGCTGAGATCCGGCCACTGCACTCCAGCCTGGGAGACAGAGCCAGACTCCGTCTCAAAAAAAAAAAAAAAAAAAACAGAGCTGAAGCAAGAGGAAAGTCTATGTTGTAGTATGTAATGGGATTTCCGTAGAGAGCCCCCATGTTTTCATTGTCTATAAAATTCACAAAATTCTTGCTACCAGTGGATGAAAAAAAAAAAAAAAAAAACAGAAGGCTTGGAGGTTAGCACATATGTGAAAAGGCAACATTCTTAAATATAGAAGCAGATACAGAGAGGGTCTTGAGGAATTTGCTGAGAATTTTCAGCAATTAGGGAAAGCATTCTGGCCATGAATTTGGGACTTAAACCAAGTTCTACAGCAATTCTCAAGGGTCAGGGAAGCTCATAATATGTCTAACCAACCTCTGTGTATTCTAAAGATCAAGCATTAATGCATTATCAAGAAATTGATAATTAACATGTGGATTCAGAAGAAATAATAGCATGTCTGGGTTAAATGAAGGCTTTTATGTCAGTGGTGAAATACAAATATCTGAAGCATGACATCACTATAACTAAAAACATGAACAAAATTGGCTCTCCAATATCTGTACACAAATCAGCTCAGACAACGAAATAATAGGTTACACAAACAAATGGAAAATATTCCATGCTCATAGACTGGAAGAATCAGTATTAAAGTGGCCATATTGGTCACACAAATCCACAGATTCAACATTTTTTCTTTCAAACTACAAATGTAATTTTTCTCAGAATTGGGAAAAACTAGTCTAAAATTCATATGGAACCAAAAAATGATCCCAAATAGCCAAAGTAATCTTAAGCAAAAAGAACAAAGTTGGAGGCATCATACTACCTGACTATACTATAAGGCTACAGTAACCTAAACAGCATGGTACTGGTACAATAACAGACATATAGACCAACAGAAGAGAATAGAGAACTGGGAAGTAAAGCTGCAAACCTACAGCATTCTAATCTTTGGAAAAGTTGACAAAAATAAGCAATGAGGAAAGGATCCCCTATTCAATAAATGGTGCTGGGATAGCTGGTGAGCCATATGCAAAAGAATGAAACTGGATCCCTAACCTTTCGCCACATACAAAAATTAACTCGACCAGGCATAGTGGTTCATGCCTTAATACCAGCACTTCAGGAGACCGAGCCAGGCGGATCACTTGAGTCCAGAAGTTCAACTAGGCTGGGCAAAATGGCAAAACCCTATACTTACAAAAATTAGCCAGGCATGGTGGCACATCCCTGAAGTCCCAGCTACTCAGCAGGCTAAGGCAGGATTGTTTGAGCCTGGGAGGCAGAGGTTGCGACGAGCCAAGATTGTGCCACTGCACTCCAGTCTGGAAGACAGAGCAAGACCTTGTCTCAAAAAAAATAAAAATAAAAAATAAAAAAACTATGTCAAAATGGATTGAAGATTTAAATGCAAGACTTCAAACTTTAAGAATCCTAGAAGGTGATAGCAAAGACACTTTCCAACTATAAAGTCAACCCCATGGCCTGTCAGTTTTCCTTGATGTATAAGAAAATGTGTATTTAACATTGCATAACGTAGCATGACTTTCTAAGACACATGTTCTCAGGTATGTTGTATTTACAAAGGCACTTTGGAAGGGAGAGTTGATGCTATTTTACAGATAATAATAATATAGCTCACATATGCAGCATGTATAATATGTCAAGTGTTACTCTAAGCATTTTAATATTTTCATTTACTTAATCTTCGCAATAATTCTATGAAGTATATACTCTTATTACCTTCATTTTACTGATGAGGAAATAAGCAGAGAGAGGCTAAGTAACTTGCTCAAGGTCACAGAGCTTGTAAATCCAATAACTGATTCAGACTCCTAGGTTGGTACCCTTAACCAGCACGCCACATCACCTCTCTGACCCAAACAAGTAAATTAAAAAGAGACCACAGAAAAACTGCTATTGTTTAGAAAAGCCATGCAGTTTTCTTTCTCTTCTCTAATCTTGCCTAAATTATATGGAAATATCTAAACATACATAGCACTTTCTGCACAGCCACGAAACCCTTGGACTTTCCCCATCTAAACATAACCACCACCTCATTTGCCTTTGAAGGTCAAACTTTAATATGAGGTCAGTGCCATCTATTTCAAAAGAAGTCTAAAAAAGTTTTTTTTTTTTGTTTTTTTTCAAAAAATAAAGCAGAGAAAACATTTAAAACCTAGAGAAAACCTAGGAAACATAATTCCATGCATCAGCCTTGGAAAATAAGATTGAGTCCTCAAAAACAATTGCAATAAAAACAAAAAAAAAAAGTCAAATGGATCCTAATTAAACTAAAAAGCTTCTGCACAGCCAAAGAAACCATCAACAGAGCAAACAGACCAACCTACAAAGTGGGAGACAATATTCACAAACTATTCATCTGACAAAGATCTAATATCCAGAATCTATAAGGATCTTAAACAATTGAACAAGCAAAAAACAAATTACCCCATTGAAAATGAGCAAAAGAAATGAACAGACTCTTCTCAAAAGAAGACATACAAACAGACAACAAACATATTAAAAATTGCTCCATATCATCAATCATTAGAGAAATGCAAATCAAAACCACAATGAGATACCATTTCACATTAGTCAGAATGGTTGTTATCAAAAAGTCAAAAAACAACAGAAGCTAGCAAGGCTGCAGAGAAAGAGGACACTTACACACTGATAGTGGAAATGCAAATTAGTTCATCCACTATGGAAAGCAGTTTGGAGGCATTTTAAAGAACATAAAACAGAACTACCATCCAGCAATCACATTACTGGGTGTATGTCCAAAAGAAAACAAATCCTTCTACCGAAAAGACACATGTACTGGCATGTTCATCACAGCACTATTCACAATATCAAAGACATGGAATCAACCTAGGTTCCCAACGACGATGTGCTGAAGAAAATGTGGTACACACAGACGATGGAACACTACACAGCCATAAAAAAAAATCATGTCCTTTGCAGCAACATGGATGCAGCTGGGAGCCATTATCCTAAGTAAATTAACACAGAAACAGAAAAGTGAATATCATATGTTCTCACTTACAAGTGGAAACTAAATATTGGGTACTCATGAACATAAACATGGTAACATTAGACACTGGGAACTGCTAGAAGATGGAGGGAAGCAGTGGGGAGGGTTGAAAAACTATTGGGTACTATGCTTAGTACCTGGGTGACAGGATCATCCACACTCTAAGCCTCAGCTTCATGCTGTATAACTAGATAACAAATCTGCACATGTACCCCCTGAATCTAAAATAAAAGTTGGAAAAAAAGTCCTTAAGCTGCAAAAATAAAATAAAATAAAATAAAACAAAAGCTATAGTTTTTCAGTATAGTGCTGAACCATTCCTGCCTTTTGGAGTTTGCATACTAGTGAAGGAGGCAAAAAATACATAAAAGAACCTATACTGTAATACCAGATAATAATAAATGATAGGAGAAAATTAAGATATGGAATACAGGGTAACTTAAATACAGGGAATAGTTATTTTAGATTCTGCAGTAAAAAATAAAAAAACATCTTTGAAGAGGTGACATTTGAGCAAGGACATGAATAAAGTAGATTTCATTCTGGTTGACAATAAGCAACTGAAGATTTTAAACAAAAATGATATAATCTGATTTATATATTAAAAGAATCCCTGTAGCTTGTATACGGAGAATGGCCTGTGGGCTGGCAAGAGATGAAGCAAGAAGATGATGTATGAAGTTATTCCAACAAAAGAATGAGGCGGCCAAGACAAGAGTGATACCAGTGGAGGTAAGAGATGTATTGCAAAGAAGGCTTGCACATGGATTAGATGTGGGATGTGAAGAAAAAAGAGGCATCTAGGAAGACCCCTCAGATTTTAATCTTCAGTAAATAAGTGATGAGTTAATTTATTGAGAGGAAGTTATTTAGGAAAGAAGCAGGTTTAGGAAGCAAAGTCAGAACATTAATTTTGACATGCCTACCAAATATCTAAATGAATATGTTCAAGAAGCATGTGGATACACAGATTTTAAGAGGAAAGAAGTCAAGACTAAGACATAAATCCAAGTGTTGTGAATGTTCGTTTTCATCTCTCACCTCCACTGGTGTCACTCTTGTCTTGGCCACCACATTGTCTTATGTGGATAATGTCCTAATAGCATATAAATATTAATTTAAATTTAGATATAACTAGATAAGATTATAGGAGGAGAGCATAGATACAGAAGAGATCATATCTAAGGGCTGAGTCCTCGAGGCATTTCAACATTCAGAAGTCAGTGATTTATTTTCTTTGCTAAAAAATTTCCTCTAGAGTGACCAATTATTCCAATATGCCCAGGACTGTGGAGCTTTCCTGGATTCAGAACTCTGTGTGCTAAAACCAGAAAGTCCTAGGCAAACCTGGATGAGTCTGCTATGCTAGACCCTCAAACCATTCTCCACTGTTTTCTTCTCTACTCTGTGCCCCAGGATGCTGAACTCTACAGACCTTCATCCCTTCCCTCCTTCTTCTTAGGAGTCGGCAAACAGATGGCATCATCAGTAGATTAGCAAGTGGAAAAAAAAAAATCATGAATATTTAGCTACCCCACTTCCCACCTCTCCACAAACATGGCTGTTTCTACTCCTGTGCAGGAGCCTCTTTTCTTACTATTCTGAGGTCTTTCTCCAGTTCCAGTTACAGCATTTCCTCCCTTGCACCATCAGGCCTCAGGATAGTAACAGATTCCAGCTGATACTAACCCCCAGGTCCTTCACCATCCTCTACTCCTTCCACTAACCTATACACTAAGCTATTATCTAAAGAGCCCCTAAGTTAAACTCTACGCCCCTGGTTAAACCTGATGGGCCTGACTGATACAAAGCTTATGAAAGGCAGGAGAATCCAAAAAGGGACAGGCTAGTGAGGTAAGAGGATCAGGGAAATTTGGCAACTGAGAGGCCAGAGGGGCTATGAATAGTCAATGTCAGTGATTTTCAATTTGATAATTCCTCCCCATTCAAAGTATTTTAGAAATTTATGAGGCTCTTTTTAGCTTTCATAATAATTGGGAGCGTGCCACTGGCATTTAGTGGAACAAGAAATGCCAGAAGTCCTTCTATATTTTGGATGGTCCCAATTATTGAAGAATCGCTCCATGTCCTGAAGATTTTGAAAGGGCTCACTGGGCATTCATATAATTGGGGGAAAATCTGCCAGTTTTTAATCTGAGGTTGGAACCTATTTTACACATGGCATAGTTTCAAAGACTTAATATACATTTTTCATAAATGCAAATAATATGGAAATCAAAGGCAGGTTGTATGAATTGATTTGGAAATTTACCAAAGTGATTATTTCAGAAAATTATGTTACTGATGACATAGTATTTAATTCTCCATTATAATATGGCCACATCAGTCTGCAGTTCTATATATTTGCAAGCAGATTGCTAATAGTTTTACTGAGCAGTCACAAAGTACATATTATTATACATTATTTCTTCTCATAATTAGGTAATTATATTGACTTTTAAATATTGTACGTGCTGGTAGATGATATTATCTATGAAATTTATTTCAAGATAGTAAAGGGAAAATTGTATTTGTCATGGGGAGGTATTGAGTATGATATAGTTGAAAATAATTGATAAACATGGGCATGAAATCAATGAGAATGATGACAGTTGACTGTTAAAGAGAAACAGGCGCTAAAAATCTTCAACAAATGAGAATAAATGATTAGGACGCTGGCTCTGAAACTTTGCTGCATGTTAGAATCACTTGGGAAGCTTTTATAAGTCCTAATGCCCAGGCTAACCACACTAGAATCTCTAAGGGTAGGACCCAGGCATTAATTTAAAAACAAAAAATAAAAAAGTCAGTCCAGACATGTTTGAGAACCAATGAACTAAGATCAGAAGAAAATTATAACAAGGAAGAACTGAGGGTGGTCAAGTCTGATGGAATGCCATTTATGGAATCAGGGGTTTTTCAGGAGTAGGAGAATGGAGAAAGTGGCCCAAAACTGACAATATGGAGCCAGGAGAACCTCTACTCCCTCTCCAAGTCTGGGGGAAATGACAGCCACCCTTGAAAAGGCTTCAGAGAAACTGGAACTCTCAGGGGTGACAGGTTTCATAATGAGAAATAAGCATAAATTAGAGGACTGTGGTGAAGGATAAGGTTGGAGATATAGGGATGTTTGCGAAGTTCCAGAGGAACAATGAACGGTCATGGAGTGGTTGGGGAAGTATACAAGTTTGAGTCATATTAGGAGATGCATAGAAAATATGCTGGTAAAAAAAAAAAAAGTTCCAAGAATAACCTAAGAGAGACAAATGTAACTAACACATGATGGAATTGGGCCTGATATTCTTAGGGGAAGATGGGTAGTCAGTTTTAATTATAGTCCCCAAAGCAGATATTGTCGTCAGTGTGTCACTTATGTCACAGTGTTCTGCCTGGGTCCTCTGGGATTCCTTTACCACTTCCCCATTCCTTTTTTTTTTTTTTTTTTTTTTGCTTTTAAGAGTTGGCATCTGCATCTTTCTTCAGGGATTTGCTGTTGAGCTAGTGGAGCCACTTGGCAAAGCTGGAAGTGCCTAGACTTTCCATTCTCACCAGGCAGCCTTTTCCAGTCCCTAACTGGCATAGGAGCATGAAAACTCAGCTCCCTTGCTTCAAGTAAAATTACAGGACTTAACTGATATTCCACAGCTTCCCTGCAGGAGCAAGCTGAAATGATCCTGCTTTTCCTAAAATTGCCCCTTCGCTTGGCTTCTTCCATTCCCCTCTCCTTCTTCTCCTACTTCTTTACCAGTTTTTCTTGCAAAGACTTATTTAATAAATCACTTGTTCTTGAAGCTTTTCTCTGGGTTAGCTTCTGGAGGTTCCATCTAAGACGGCCTTCCTCTTAGAGGAGACAGGCAGCAATAGGTGTTAGCAGGAGCAGCAAAAGCCCTGTAGGACCCCCTAAGCACAGGCTGAAAAGACTGTCATCGCACAAATCGGGGGACAGTTTTACCACGTGCAAGTGGAATTACAAAGATGATTATTCGTGATAGGTTACAGGGTAAGTTTTTCCATAGGTCCTTGCAAAAGGACAAAATTTTCAATAATACCTTCCAAGAATTCTAGCACCAATTTTCAGAAGGGTGTTTTTCCCACTTCATCGTCCATCAGTCAATAGAACCAAATGATGTCAGTTAGAAACAAGCAACTGTATAGGGAGTCAAAACATGGCATTAGTGTGTGTACCCAGCTCTCCTGT
Organism: Trachypithecus francoisi; assembly: GCF_009764315.1. Classification (NCBI taxonomy): domain Eukaryota; kingdom Metazoa; phylum Chordata; class Mammalia; order Primates; family Cercopithecidae; genus Trachypithecus; species Trachypithecus francoisi. The sequence goes on from NW_022681458.1 coordinate 61,735,213, forward strand.
AACCTGGCTTCACCTACAGATAGATTTTGGAGTGTCTAGAAAAAGAGAGACCTGCATCCATCAGGTAATCTCCCTAAAATATTTTTAAAATTAGTTAAGCTTTTGATAAATATGGAACATCAGTGAATTCAAAGTTATTTTTTTTCCAATGAACATTCAGAACTAGATCTTAGTTGCTGGTTAAATGAAGAGCAATATATTTCAAGCATCAGTCAAGGTGGTGCTACGGGCTATAATTATCAGAATCTATAAAGATAGGCAAAAATGATGCAGCACAGGTAGTAAGAATTAGTGCATTTTTGACTTCTATCTCACTGTGTCTTTTCATCCCCAGTATCTAATGTTTTGAGGGCAGAGTTTGTATAATTCTATGAAAAAGACTATACCTTTCTACTTGAACCCAAAGTCCCATGCCTGTTACAACAAGAACAGAGACATTCATAACCACTCGAATGTTATCTTAGGGTTTGCTTCTTCTCTCCAAAAGTACCCCTTAAGTCCTAAAGGGAAGAGAAAAGAAGAAAACATGTCCAAAGATTAATAAGCAGATTAATTATAGAGATAACAGATATGAATGACTAGGAAAACACTCTTTTCAGAGCACATCTTGTGAAATCCAATGGTGGCTATAATGATTCATCCAAGCTTAATATAGTCGTACAAGTCTAATACTAACTCTTAATTACTAACATGGTAATAAGATGTGATTATAACAATATCTAAATCCATCAAATTATTTTCTTCCCCTCTTCTGGTGGGAAGGTATTTCCAATACTCAGAGTAGGAAAACTATGCACATGTACAAGTGTACCATGCAAGGTTGCCAAGGCTTAAGACCTTCTTCAAGACACAGCCCACTGAAATGGGGGGACACAAAGTCCAAGGCAATGGGGGATGGATTCCTATTTGTGGAGTTGGGAGTGTGGAGAGAAAAAAAATCTTCACAGTGGAGTGGGAGGGAGGATGTCTCAATAGAGCCATATGAACAAGGAAATGCACAGAGGGGCCCCCTTTGGAACACCCAAAGGATAAAAAGACGATATAGAAGAAAAACAACATTTGGAAACTAGCTGCAGAGCCACAGATAGATGAAGGAGCAACAATTTTCAGATGAGAAGGACCACAGATTCAGTTCACCACCACTTTCCAACAGGTTCTTTTTTTTTTTTTTTTTAAATATGGAACGCTTCACGAATTTGCGTGTCATCCTTGCGCAGGGGCCATGCTAATCTTCTCTGTATCGTTCCAATTTTAGTATATGTGCTGCCGAAGTGAGCACTCCAACAGGTTAAGAGTCCGAACTTCTCCTTATTCCTTCCCATCCCTCAACACACACACACACCACACATACACACACACAAACACGCACTTGTGATGCACAGGTACAGGTGCATGTAACATGGGGGAGAAAAGAGGAACAAGAGAAATCAGGCTACATTCTTTTCAACTGGAAATAGTTTATTTAGCAACCTTAGAAGCCAAACATGAGCTGAACTATGGGATTCTGAAGAACTTTTAACAATAATTAGAAGAAATACAGGTATACCTCATTTTATTATGCTTCACTTTTTTGCACTTGACAGATATTACTTTTGTTTTTTTGTTTTTTTGTTTTTTTTTTTTTTTACAAATTGAAGGTTTATGACAACTCTGTGTCCAGAAAGTCTGTTGTACCATTTTTTCAACAGCATGGGCTCACCTCGTGTCTCTATGTCACATTTTAGTAATTTTTGCAATATCTCAAACTTTTTCATTATTATTATATGTGTTACGGCAATCTATAATCAGTGATCTTCCATGTTACTTTTGTAATTGTTTTGGAGTGCCAAGAACCACACCCATGTAAAATGGAAAACCTAATAAATGTAGTGTTCTGACTGTTCCACCAACAGGCTGCTCCCCTCTCTTCCACTTCTCTGATCTCTCTATTCCCTGAGATGCAACAACATTGAAATCATGCCACTTAATAACCCAAAATGGCCTGTAAGTACTCAAGTGAAAGAAATAATTAAACATCTGTCGCATTGAATCAAAAGCTAGAAATAATTAAACTTAGTGAGAAAGGTATGTGGAAGGTCAAGATAGACTGAAAGCTAGGCCTCTTGCACCAAACATTTAAGTTGTAAATGCAAAGGAAAAGTTCTGGAGGGAAATTGAAAGTATTAATGGGTTCAGCACACCAACATGGCACACGTATACGTATGTAACAAATCTGCACGTTGTGCACATGTACCCTAGCACTTAAAGTATAATAATAAAATAAAATCCATAAAAAAAAGAAAGTATTACTCCAGTGAACACATGACTGATAAGTAAACAAAATGGGCTTATTTTGTTTTCTACTGGTGTAGTAGAAAGAATTACAGTCATGCCCCACTTAATGACAGGAATTCATTCTGAGAAAGGCATTGTTAGGTGATTTTCTTGTATACAAACGTCATTCCCTTAAACCAAAGCCTAATCCACAGTAAGGCCCTAACTCTCTTAATTCTATGAAGGCTGCAAGAGGTGAAGAAGCTGTAGAAAAGAAGTTTCAAGCTAGCAGAGGTTTATTCATGAGATTTAAGGAAAGAAATCATCTCCATGTCACAAATGTGCAACTTGAAGCAGCAAGTACTGATATAGAAGCCACAGCAAGTTACCCAGAAGCTCAAGCTAAGATCATTGATGAAGGTAGCTACACCAAACAGTTTACATGAAATAACCATATATTGGAAAAAGATGCCATCCAGGACTTTCGTCACTAGAGAGGAGAAATCAATACCTGGCTTCAAAGCTACAAAGAACTGGCTCTCTTGTTAAGGGCTAATGCAGCTGGTGACTTTAAGTTGAAATAAATTCTCATTTACCCCTTTGAAAATCTTAGGGCCCTTAAGAATTATGCTAAATCTACTCTGTCTGTGCTCTATAAAATAAATGACAAGGCCTAGATGACAGCACTTCTGTTTATTGAATGTTTTACTGAATATTTTAAGTGCACTGTTGAGAACTACTGCTTAGAGAAAAAAAAAATCCTTTCAAAGTGTTACTGCTCACTGACAATGCACCTGGTCACCCAAAAGCTCCGATGGAGGTGTACGAGGATATTGTTCATTCCTGCTAACACAATATTCATTCTGTAGCCCCTGGATCAAGCAGTATTTTTAACTTTCATGTCTTTTAATTTAACAAAAACATTTTCTAAGGCTATAACTGATACAAATACTGAGTCCTCTGATGGATCTGGGCAAAGTGAATTGAAAACCTCCTGGAAAGGATTTACCATTCTAGATGTCATAAAGAACACTTGTGATTCACAGGAGAGGTTAAAAATATCAACATTAACAGGAGTTTACTTAACTGATAAGGCAGTGGCAGGGTTTAAAAGGATTAACTTCAATTGTGAAAGAAGTTCTACCTGGGGTAAAATGTTATCAAACAGCATCACATGCTACAGACAAATATTTCATGAAAGGAGGAATCAATTGATACACTAAATCCATTATTCTCTTATTTTAGGAAATTATCATAGCCATCTTCAGCAACCACCACCCTGATCAGTCAGCAGCCATCAACATTGAGGCAAGACTTTCTACCAACAAGAAATTTTATTCCATCAGCTGTTCAATTTCACCTTGCTGAGAGCTCAGATGATTGTTAGCATTTTACAGCAATACAGTACTTTTAATTCAAGTATTTACATTGTTTTTTAGACATAGTACTGTTGTTCACTTAATGAACTACAATATAATACAAATATAACTTTTATATGTACAGGGAAACCAAAAACTTTGTGTGAATCACTTTATTGTAACGTTTGCTTTGTTGCACTGGTCTGGAACTGAACCCACAATATCTCTGAGGTATTCCTGTATAGAATTTGCTCCCCAAAGTGATCAGAAGTGATTAAAATGTCATTTACTCTTCATTTTTTATTATCTTCTCAATCCACTGGAATACGCCAGCCTGTATCTATTATTAGTAAGAGTAGAAAAAAAAAGTTCTGATTTTTTTCATTACTGAGTTAAGAGCTTACATTTCTGTGAGGCTCTGACCTCTGCTGATAACATGGATTTCAACAGATTTTCCTTTAATCTATTTGAGCATTTATTAAATAAGAGAGTGGTGTAGTAGAAAGAATTAGTCATGCCCCACTTAATGACAGGAATTCATTCTGAGAAAGGCATTGTTAGGTGATTTTCTTGTATACAAATGTCATAGAGTGTACTTGCACAAACCTATATGGTTATACTGTACTGCACACTTGGCTGTATGGGACGGCTGATTGCTCCTAGGCTACTAACCTACACGGCATGTTGCTGTACTGAATACTGTAGGCAACCGTAATGCAATGGTATTTGTATATCTAAAAATAGAAAAGGCTCTGTAAAACTATGGTATTATAATCTTATGGAACCACTGTCATACACGTGGTACCTCATTGATCAAAACATCATCTTGGGGTGCATAACTGTATACTAGTCTATGAGTCAGTCTGACTCTATCCTATGCCAACTTTATGATCTCAAGAAAATGTCTCCCTTCCCTCCTTCCTTTCTCTCTCTTTTTCTAACATCTCTATGTCCAAGGTTTCCAAAATTTAGATTAGGGTTGATAATACTTATTTAAACAGTAAGCACTTAAGCTCAAGAAATGTTTCAATCTCTCATCTCCTCCCCTCCAGACCAATCTTAAATGCTATTTTTTTCAAAAAAATTGACATGTATTACAGTAAGCCCAGTGGTGCTATCATTGTAATCAGTAAGTTATTTCCATTTTATTTATGCTAAAGAAGTGAACAGAGTTTCCCTCTAGGATTTTTTTTTGGTTTGCATCTTCAAATGATACTTAACACTTGAACAGCTATTGTAGTATAATTCTAGAGTATGTGTGAATTTAGAGCCCCAATTCACCTCGGCTTGTTAAATCTGTGACTTAACAGCTTTTGCAGAGCAGGGATACCGACATGACCGAATTGTATGTCTTCCCTGTGTGCATATTTGTCTTCCTTCATTGATATTTGAGTTAGTCCTTTTAATTTTTTTAAGACAACAGTGTGTTTGCATTTGGCCTAGTTCAGCTATAATAAATTCTTGTTCTATCCCATGACAGGTTTTCTTAGGCTGCCATGTAAGTGCCTGTATCCTGTCAAATTTGCTATTTAAATATTTGGATTTTTCTTCTTACTTTCTTATGTCTTATCTTCCCTCTAGTTTCTGGTGGTGATTGTTTCCTGAACCTCAAAGACTCTAATTTCCATACCCCTAGTAACTAGTTTATAGTTAGCTATTTTAATAGTTCCCAACAGTGCCTGGGGTCTTTAAAATAGTTCCCTGTGGCAAATCATATCTATAAACATTTTACAAGAAGGGTAAGTCAACATGTTTAAACAGGCTGCCTCAGAAAAGACCTGTATAATTTATGGAGTAGAATAGAAATAACTGCAACCAGAAGCATTTTCTTATCGTACTTAAACTATAGCATAGTGTCAATGTTTAGTAACTGACTTTGTTCAAGGAAGAGATCCAAGAGGAGGAAATAAATCTTCAGGTACTCTTCTGGAATCTATAATCGATTTTTCTTTCTATCTTTACATGGATATAAATAGCTCTGGACCACACGTCTTGAAATTCCTCTCAATTTCTCTTGACTTTGGGAAAGTTCCATTAGTAAGTTACCTCTGTCCCTCAACTTCTTCATCTGTAAAATAAGCATGATAATGGCACCTCTTTCATAAAGTTGTTGTGAAGATAAAATGATTTCATGCATTAAAAGTGCATAGCCTGGGTGTAGTGGCTCACACCTGTAATCCCAGCACTTTGGGAGGCCGACGTGGGTGGATCACCTGAGGTCAAGAATTTGAGACCAGCCTGGCCAACATGGTGAAACCCTGTTTCTACTAAAAATACAAAAGTTAGCCAGGTGTGGTGGCAGGTGCCTGTAATCCCAGCTACTAGGGAAGCTGAGGCAGGAGAATTGTTTGAACCCAGGAGGCAGAGGTTGCAGTTAGCCAACATTGCGTCATTGCATTCCAGCCTGGGCAACAGCGAGACTCCCTCAAAAAAAAAAAAAAAAAAAAAAAAATGCATTAATCCCTGGACCTCAGTACACACTCAACCAGTGTTACTTATCAGTTTTATTCCTTCTTATCAACTGTTCAATGCCTTCCTCTCTCTCTGACTTCCTGTTAATTGGCTGAAGGTAGGTGGAGGACCAAAGCCAAAGAGGGAAGATAAGCCCTTTCTTGGATTTGTTCCTCTTAGGTTCTGTCCTTTTTCTGCTGACTTTCACATCTGTGAAGACTTTGGATCTTTTGTTCCAGCCCATTGTTTGCCCAAGTAGCTGTTTATTTCCCTCCTGTCCCTTGATACCCCATTGTCTTCGCATTTATCTACTGAACCTTATTTCAGTGAACAAGACCACAAATAAAACATGTTACTGTTACTTTAAATTTATTATTACTGACACAGGGAACAAGCAGACACATTAGGAAGAATCAAAACTAAAAGAAAGTAAGCTGTGGACGTGCAAGGATGAAAAAAGCAAGTAAAAAAGCAACTTCCAGTACCAGACCTTCCTTAGGTTTTCAATGCTCACTGCCAATGTCCCTTCTTTAGTAACAGCCATGAGAATAGCTGAGGGGGTTATTAGGTAACCAAATAGATATTGTGGCTCCACGAATGTGATTATGTTCTAGTCATTAAGAGAGCAGCAAACCATTCCTAGCTGCAACCAACATACATTGCAAAAATATCTCCCTAGATCTAACCTAATCAGTACATATCTATTGAATACTCTCTATGTGTCCTGAGGTATAAAATTATGAACAAAATCCAACAAATTGCCTTCAAGTATACTGCTCATGATCTAGTAGGAGAAATAAGCTACGTACACATATAGCTATAATATAAGACAAAATATTAAGTGCCACAGTTCTCTTTTAAAGTTAAATTTACATTTAAACATTTAAATAAAGTTCTCTCAGGCAAAACCTGAAAAGCATAGTCAGTTCCCATTGATTGACCATGAAACTCATTTGTCACATGGGAATCTCTATTGAAATAGCTACTTCACATTCAAATAAAATTTGACTAACTGCTAGCCTGAACAAGGCACTACACTGAAATCTACATAGGATGCAGAAGTTGATAGGGAATCTATAATCTTGTAGGTGATATAAGACATACAATCAAATTAAAAGGCTGAATGTCAAGAAGGACATGGGAAGGCAGAGCAGAAAGTGATTATTTCTAATCAGATCTAGACAGGTGACACATATGGAGATGGTGACCTCCCTAGCCCATGCCTACTATCAGGACTGACTGTCCATTGCAATCACCTTGTAGTGGTCTTCTTGCTTCTGTTCTTTCTCCTGGTGACTTCATGCTTCCTCAAACTGTGGTCAGAACAATTTAAAAATGTAAATCAGATCATGGCTCTTCTTTGTCTGCAACTCTTCAAATGCCTCTATTGCCCATGAAATCACTTTGCCCTGGCCTACAAAGTCCTGAGAGAGGAGCAGATAAGCCTTGCCTACCTCTAAGCTAATTCCACTTGTTCACTCCCCTGATCAACGCTGACTCCTTGCTGTTCCTTGGCCTTGTCAAGCATCTTCTCTTTTAGCATCTTTGTACTTGAAGTTTCCGCTTCCTAGGACTCTTTCCCACACTCTAATCTGACCTAAATTCTAGTCTTGCTTCTTGAAAACCTAGCTTTCTCTCCCCTAGCCTGGTAATAATTGGCTGCCTTTGTTCTTCTTATATCTGAGTCATTGGCTTAATACTCTGCCTGCCTTTCAGGTGCTGTGAAACTGACATGTCCCTTTGCTCTCCCAAGAATAGATCTCCGAGTAGGCTTCTTAAGTCACTTGTTGGGGGTATAGTAGTGCCATGTACCATTGTTGGGACAGTGAATTAGATAACATTCTGGTCAAAGTGTAGTGAGATAAGTGTTGGCTATGAAACCTTTGAATGTTTCCACTCACTACCTGTGTGATCCAAATCCAGTTGCTTAACTTCTCTGTGTCTTTGTATCCCCATTTAGAAGGATCTCTAACGTCCCTCCTGGGTCCAAACTGTTTTCTTTTACTCCTCCATTTCTTCATCTCATATGTACTTATTGAGGGTCTACTTTATGCATGCTACTGTGGTAGCCCCAAGGGCTAAGTCACAAATAAAACAGATACCATTTATGGCTTTAGGAGCTTAAATTTTTAGCACAGAAGACACATATTAAGCAGTTTTATCCTATGTGCAAATAAAATAACCATCTCCCTCCCAGACTCTTGATTGGGGTATGTCCTAGATAGGGAAAGAGATAAATACCTAGATTATAGAGACCTGTGGGAAAGAGCACCCTTCTCAGGAATTTAAGTTGACACAAGGTACAGGAAAAACTGTCATTGCAAAGCTTCTATGTTTGTTTGCTTGTCCTAAAGAGTAGATAGCTTTGTTGTTTGGAAAGGCACAATAATGCGCCCTGTTTCACATTGATAAGCTTCTAAGTGTGATCTATTTATAAAAGCAGGAGAGTAAACAAGGGAAAAGATTCTTCTAGCTACATGAACTTTCATCTCCATTGAGGAGATGGTAGACTATACAGATTAAGTTAGATTTAGAGAAAACTTTTTATTCGTTAATATGAATATAAACTGTGCAGTTTATGAAAATTACTGTTTTCTCTAAAAGGTGTGTGCGTGTGTGTATTCCAACAGTTCCTACCAGGAGATTTAAGAGAAAAAGGAAACATATCTTCATTTCACAGGAGTAGAATGCCTACTAAGGTTAGCTACATTAAAATGAAAAACTCTCTAAATGGTCTTATAGAATGCCACCATAGTCTTATTTTAGGCAGAATTCAGATTTTAATAAATGCTTTACTGTGGCTAATTGCATCCTTTAGCTAAACCTTGTAGACAGAGAGGCAAGAATTATGAACCTAGATCAGCAATTCTGAGTAAGGAGTTGAATAAATGGATCAAAATGTGTCCCAGGATAGTCTGAAGAGATCTTGCTCTCCAAGGTGTGAAGTAGAGCAGACTTTGAGATTGGGAAAAAGGATTAGGAATTGAAACTGCTTCTAATGTGAAATTACGTCCTTTGAACTTTTGTAATAGTGACATTTCACATCTAGTTTCAAGGTATTTTTCTCCTATACTGTAATAATCCTCTGGTAATCCCTAACTCCTCAATAAAGTGTATTACACGTGGACAGCCTTTTGTTAGTAAGATTGTGGGTAATTAAGTTAAAGGTCAATAAAGGGAATTGTGGCCTCCCTCACGTCATCTCCTACTGAGGCTAGCAGAAAGGACTGAAAAAGACAGTGGCCCCAGAGTCCCACAAGGGGAAGCAAAGCAAGTAGTATCCCAGGTATTGCTGAGAGTAAAAAATAAGGGCCCTTGAAGGGGTGAAGTCCGTGCCACCTGGGCAGATTCAAAATGGCCAGGAGTTAAAACTCCTTTTCCCAAATATACCCAAAGAAGGAGATTCTCAAAGAACCAAAGATGACATTTCTAATATAATCACATGCATAAAACTACAATTGTGGCAGTTATTCCTGCCACAGAAAAGGCGCGTAATACTAGAAAAGCAAAGAATGGGGAAAACTAACAATTCTCAAGGGTCTGAAGGCTGAGTAGGACTTATTATGACGAAGGGGAGCGTGCCGAGAAGAGTACCCCAGCTAAGGGAAGAGTAGGGTGTTTGAAGAACCGAAAGAAGGGCCTGAGTGGCTATACGACTCACTGTGAGACAGACTGAGGCTGGTAAACCTGGTGGGGCCAGATCTTAGAAAGATATTTAGGCTAGATTAAAAATGTTGGGTTTTATCCTTAAGGAAGAAAGCTGAACATTCCTCTAGGTCCCTTAATCTAAATGCCCTCAACTATAAAAAGTAGTGAATTCTCCTAGTCATGAAGTCTTTGCCCATGCCTATGTATTGAATGGTATTGCCTAGGTTTTCTTTTAGGGTTTTTATGGTTTTAGGTCTTATGTTTAAGTCTTTAATCCATCTTGAGTTAATTTTTGAATAAGATGCAAGGAAGAGGTCCAGTTTGTTTTCTGCATATGGTTAGCCAGTTTTCCCAACACCATTTATTAAATAGGGAATCCTTTCCCCATTGCTTTTGTCAGTTTTGTCAAAGATCAGATGGTTGTAGATGTGTGGTGTTATTTCTGAGGCCTCTGTTCTGTTCCATTGGTCTATATATCTGTTTTGGTACCAGTACCATGCTGTTTTGGTTACCGTAGCCTTGCAGTATAGTTTGAAGTCAGGTAGCATGATGCCTCCAGCTTTGTTCTTTTTGCTTAGGATTGTTTTGGCCATGCAGGCTCTTTTTTGGTTCCATATGAAATTTAAAGTAGTTTTTTCTAACTCTGTAAAGAAAGTCAGCAGTAGCTTGATGGGGATAGCATTGAATCTATAAATTACTTTGGGCAGTACAGCCATTTTCATGATAATGATTCTTCCTAGTGTGGCAATTCCTCAAGGATCTAGAACCAGAAATACCATTTGACCCAGCAATCCCATTACTGGGTATATACCCAAAGGATTATAAATTATTCTACTATAAAGACAGTTGCACACATATGTTTATTGCAGCACTGTTCACAATAGCAAAGACTTGGAACCAACACAAATGCCCATTAATGATAGTCTGGATAAAGCAAATGTGGCACATATACACCATGGAATACTATGCAGCCATAAAAAAGGATGAGTTCATGTCCTTTGCAGGGACATGGATGAAGCTGGAAACCATCATTCTCAGCAAACTAACAGAGGAACAGAAAACCAAACACTGCGTCTTCTCACTCATAAGTCAGAGCTGAACAATGAGAACACACGAACACAGGGAGGGGAACATCACACACTGGGACATGTTGGAGTGTGGGGAACTAGGGGAGGGACAGCATTAGGAGAAATACCTAACGTAGATGACAGGTTGATGGGTGCAGCAAACCAACATGGCAAATGTATACCTATGTAACAAACCTGCATATTCTGCACATGTATCCTAGGACTTAAAGTATAATAACAAAAAAAAGTAGTGAATTCATGCTGTGTCTTACAAGAAAGGAAAAGCACCGTCCCTTGAGGGACCAAGAAAAGCTTCTTGGGGCATGCAGGTCCTGAGGATGATCATGAAAGACTGATAGAACTGATGGATCAAGAGAATGTGAGAGGGTTTCCAGACAAAAGAGAACATGCATAGTCCAGAGAGTAAAATGATCATTGTTTTTGTAACTGAGGTTTTAAGTCTGTCAGTCAGGAGCAACTCATAATCATTTTTCCTTCTACAGAAATAATTATTTGTAAAATATCTCAATTCTGAGTTTTTAAATCAATGACATACATAATTAAACATTTTAAGATCAAATGCAATGGACTGAATATTTGTGGCCCTACTCCCTACTGCCAAAATTCATAGTTGATATGTTAACCTCAGTGTGATAGTACTAGGAGGTATGGCCTTTGGGAGGTAATTAAATCTTAAAGGTGGGGTCCTCATAGATGATATTAGTGCTCTTATAGAAAGATGTCAGAGTTAGCCCATTCCCCTTCCTTTTGCTATGTGAGAATACAATAAGAAGTCAGCCATCCGCAACCTAAAAGAGAGTCCTCCCCAGAGCCCAACCATGTTGGCATTCCTATCTTGGACTTCCAAACACCAAAAGTGTGAGAAGTCAATGTCTGTTATTGATAAGCCATCCAGTTTATAGTGCTTTGTTGTAGTAGCCTAAATAGACTAAGACACCAGATGAGCTTTGGTTTTCTTTGACTGAAACACTGCTGGATAATTTCTACTGTTACTGTACAATTACTGAAATTTCTTCATATTAAAGGTTCACTTATTAGTCGAAAATGATTTTCCAAGAAATTAGAGTTAGATATTTTTTACTTACCTATGTCTGTGCCATAGGAGTATATACACAATGAAGCAAATAATTACAGTCACTGATTTCCTTCCCACTCCTCCTTCAATTTTTTTTTTTTTGAGACAATCTTGCTCTGTCACCAGGCTGGAGTGCAGTGGCACCATCTTGGCTCACTGTAAGCTCCGCCTCCCAGGTTCAAGCAATTCTCCTGCCTCAGCATCCCGAGTAGCTGGGACTACAGGCGCATGCCACCACGCCCGGCTAATTTTTTGTATTTTAGTAGACATGGGGTTTCACCATGTTGGCCAGGATGGTCTTGATCTCCTGACCTCATGATCTGCCCGCCTTGGTCTCCCAAAGTGCTGGGATTACAGGCGTGAGCCACTGCGCCCAGCCTTCTTCAATTTTTAAGAGTAACCTGAAGTGATATCTGTCAAGTCAAACTTTTATTCTAGATCTCTTTCTTTAGACAAATAATTCTTTCAGGGTGCCTTGAGCTGCAAAATGACAGAAAAATCACTGTAAATCATTTAGTTAGTAATGGGCATACAATTGTACATAACAAGGTAAGTGGTTCCGAGTCTGACTGTGCAGAGGCACAAAGACATAGGTATGGGCCTAAGCATTCTCCACCCTCCTGCTCATTCATGTGCAGTATGGCAGAGATGTCTTCCTCATGGCTGCAAGATAATTGCAGCTCTGGGAGTCACATACAAACACAAAAGCATCTAGCCTAGAAGAGGAATATTTTTCTTCAGCAAGTCTCTTTTCTGAGGGGAAAAAAAAGCCCTCCAAAACTCTCTGGTGGCAGTCTTTTCCTCAGGCCTCATGGACCAGGACTAGGTCACACAAACATGTATAAAGCAATCATTGGAAAGATAAATAGGATTAAAATGATTTGCTAGACTAATCCTGATACACGCTTCAAGGCTACAGTGCATATCACCTTTCATGTGAGGAAATGGGAAGGTGAATGCTGAAATAAAGCTAGAGATGTCCCAGAAAGGAATAAAGAGGGGAAGGCAAGAGAGGGCAAGATCGGGGCAGGGAATGAATGAATCTGGAACCACAGGGCCTGTTTAAAGAGGTGTAAGCTTGGTAGGGGAAACTCAAGAACAGGGTTCTCCATTATCCCTAGGCCTGAAGGAGCAAGGGAAGAAGTAGTTACCAAAACACTGCAGGAAGAAGTTGGGTTCAGAGGGCTTCCCCTTGAAGCCTTGATAAGGCCAGCCTGAGGAAACCTCATAAGGAAAGATTAAGGAAAGAATGAAGAGAATAAACATCTTGACCTCATCCATCTCCTATTAAGGTTCCCCATTTGCCAACCCCACCTAGAAGCCAGAAAGCAAGTAGTCCATACAAAAGAGTCCCGTAGGGCAGATAAGGGGGAAGAGGGAGAGATAACTTGCAGATGGAATGGAAGATATCTAACACAATCAATACAGCCATTGATTAATAGCATCCCTGCTGTCATTGCAAATAAAAATCATACTGCATGTGCATTTTCAAGCACAAAATATTAACTTACTTTTAATTAAGTAATTAAAGAATTTTTCTCTTTGCTTTTATCTTCCTCTTAAAGTATACCCACATTAAGTAATAAAAGAGTTGTTCTCTGCCTTTATCTTTCTCTTAAAATATACCCACAGCCTTGATTATTCTCTTCTATTAGTAATACATTTAAAAAAAGATCAGTCAGCAACATGTTAACAGCCATAGAAAATGGTTATGCTTACAAGTATAGGCTAAGAAAAGGGAACCCAGAAAATCTGGTGTACAAGTTGGAGAGAAGATTTCGATGGAATGGAGTCATAAAAGATGAGGCCGTTTGAGAAGCTGTTTAAATTGTTCCAGCAAGTTTACATTTTGAAATAATTTTCAGAGCTTTTTTAAAAATTGAATAATTCCAACCTACACAGAACAATGTTATCTTATTTTACCTGCCTGGATTTCTCCCCAGACTTCTTTACAGGATCCTCAGTATTTTTTAGACTAGCTCAGATTTTTTCACTCATCAATTCCTGCAGCATCAGGAGAAACAAAAACATAAATAGAAAGCAAAGGAAGAACAAGAAAAATGTGAAGGTGTTTTCCCTCAGAGTTTCAGTCCCTTACTTTAATCTATATCCATCTGACATCCTTCTGCCTTTTGCTGCTCTGATCATGGAAAAATAAACAGATAATTGGCATGCCACCTTCATCTGAGTTCTATCGACTACTGCAGTTGGCTTTCAAGAACCTTCATGTTGTCTTGCTCCTGGCTGAACTACTTAGGTATGTTTCAACGTGCTGTTAACATTAAGGTGCATGTACCATGCTTAACCAATTGACTCCATATTTTAAAACATGATGGTTTCAGGTAAAAAATACAGAGAATGAATAAAGCAGTTGTGCAGGCCCCATTATATGCTACTAATTGATTTTTAGTACTTCTTCTAATCCAAAGAAATTTAAATGGGGTAATTTGGGATAGCTGTTAGCAACACTTAATCTTTTCATGCCTGAAATTTATACTTTATGGCTAAAATTAAGAAATCTCTTTGAAATACTTGGTATCAAATAGAATGGAAAAGATCAGCTGGACTTTGTTTTAAATAGCTAATTCTCTAATGGTGATTTGAATCTTTTTGCTAATAGAAAGACAAGACAATTATTACACAAATGTAAGATTCATGAGACCAGATATTTTTATCTGGTATGTTCACTACTGTATTTTCAGCTCTAAGAACCCTGCCTGACCCATCATAGAAGATAAATTGATATATGTTGTATAATGAATATAAATAAGTGAAACAAGAATGATTTTATTCTAATGTCAGTTTGACCTCTCATGTTCAATCATCGACAGCGGCTAGTATTCCCTAAGAATGAGTCTTGGAAGATTTAATAGACATTATTCTCTGTATTGCCAAATACAGTAAATACAGTAAGTAAAGTCCCAAAGTAAGACTATCAAACAATTTAAATATAAAAAAATATGGTTAACTTATTATACATACTAAATGTTAATGTCAAAAATAATAACATTATCATTTTTTAATATTTACCTTTTGCCAGCCCAAGCTGAGTGTTTTATTCATAATGTCTTTTGAATCCTGACAATGGGTTCAATGCTACCATACGACAGATAGTAAGAGTCTCATCCTTCAGGTGAAAAAGCTTAGATTTATAAGGGCTATTATTTGGTGAACCCGGGATTCATATCCTCATCTGTCTCTTGTCTCCAAAGTACAACCTCTTAAGCACAAAGGTGTAGCACTTTGTTATAACATCTCAAACGAGGAATCCAAGATTTCATTCTTGAATCAGAAAATCTCTCATGACTTGGGCTCAGGTTGGTCTAGCTTTGAATGTCTACTAGGTCACTTTCCTTTGAGTGACAGTTCACAAATTATTTAATATCTCTGAGCCTGTTTCTTTATCTGCAAGATATGTTTAATTATCCTACCTCATAAGGATTTTATTAGAATTATGAAGATGGGACATTCTTGTGAAGCTTGCCTGGTATATAATTAATGCTTATTTTGGAGACTGTGGCTCTGCCCACAGAAGCAGAGTGAAGTAGTGTGTTAAATGATATTGTGAAACAAACTTGTAGAAATATGATCTAAGTACTTTCAACATTAAAAGCACTTATTGGTATATTTTTCCCCTTTTTGTTGGGTGAGGATGAAAACAGGCATTCGCTCCCAGCATCCTAAACTACATGTCACTTTGGCAAGACAGAGAATAATGTCTATTAAATCTTCCAAGACTCATTCTCAGGGAATTCAAGCCACTGTTGATGATTGAGCAATGAGAGGTCAAACTGAAGTTAGAATAAAATCATTCTTATTTCATTTATTTATAGCTTTATTTTCAGGGTCCAAGGAGAGCACTGAAAAGTAAAGAAGAGAACATTGCTTGCTAATTACTTTTTATTAACTCCTAATTACTAGCTATATTTGTTTATTAAAATTCTATTTTCTTGAAGATCACAGACATTTTCTTTCATTGCTTCATTTTTCTAAATTACAGGTGAGCATGAAGCATCCTCAGGGATCGTCTTCCCTGTTGCACTTGTAGTGAAGGGCATTTTTAATTACTTAAGCCTTTCCCTTTTTCTGAGAATTATTGCATACCAAGGTAGATTAGCTTAAAATGAATGTAATGTATAAGCCAGTGTTTGTCTGAGTTCCTCATCTCCTTGAGGGCTTCCACCTGAAAGAGGGCAGTCACAATGGGCAGGAAAATAATACAGGAGAAAGATTGAGAGAAAGAACAAAAGGAATTAAGACTGAATTATAGCATAATCCCTTACTTTGTTTAGTTTAGAAATTATTAGCTTGCAGACAGCTGTCAAAAAAAAAAGTGAAGTCTTCATAGCATGACTAGAAATTGAAATACTAATGGGCAGAGTAAGGCATAATATTGTAGAACTGCCAGGTGACAATTTTAAAATAGTGTGTGGGATTGAACCAAACAGGTGTAAAACTCAAGTTCGGGTGAGACAAAGAAGGGTGTTCTGGATTTGACTGAGAAGACAGGAGGGTAGTTCTGAAAACAATTTCAGAGAGCAAGTTGGACTACTGCAATTGTTTTCAACTTTGGCTGGTCATGACAATCACTTGGGAAGCTTTTGAATATCCTGTTGCCTAGAGTTCCCTCCCAGGCTATCAAAGTAAGAATCTTTGAGAACGGGATTTGGGCATCCATATTTTCCTCATGCTCTCGGTGATTCACATGAGCAGCCAAGGATGAGGACCATTAGAGTAAGGAGATAGATTTAGTACATAATTCTTCCCCATCATTTTGAATTACACAGAAATCTTAGTAAGCAAAGTCATTGTTTATCAAAGGGACAGTATTAAACCAAGCACATTTTCTCTATGAATTTGCTGACTGAATTTCCTGACAACTGTCCATTGTCAGAACAGGTGACAATGCTATGGGTAAGAATTGAATTGCAGCTCCGACTGAGTTTCCTGAATGGCAGACTTACAAACCAGGAGCTAGTAGACCTCTGTGCTCCCGTACAGCTGTTGAAAATTGAGAAGACCTCTGGAGCCTGTTCTTTTTCCAGCAGCCCAAGGAAACACTTGCCACTGAAACCAGCTGTCCCAAAGCATGAATGGATTAACCTCTGCCAGGGATCACTGGCAGTTGCTGAAATCAGCTGCTTGGTACAAGGTGAAGGAGAGGGTAGAGGAATACTTCTGCAGCCATTGTTAGCTCCTTGGGAAACCCCATGATGTGGATGGCATGGAACACAAAAGGGTGAAAGCTTGTGAAACAACTGCTAGCAAATATCTGCAAATGGAATTGCTTATTGAGGAACACACACTTGGACAAGAAGCTACTAATGACTTTCCATTTACTTAGCAGTGTAAATAACTGGCATTTTAAAAAATTATGTCTTAAAATGCTAAAATATATTTCAAATGTACAGGAATAGATTGTTGTTTTTTCATCCTTTGTTCCTTTTTTTAAAAAAAAATCTAGTCATTAACAATTTTTCTTAGTATTTGTCAGGTTTGATAAACACAAGCTAAGACTTTTTTTAAGCCACTTTAAATAAATGGATTCTTCTTTCATTCCAAACAGCAGTAGTTTACATATTTTAAAAATACATTTTTAGTGAGTTGGAAAGCACATTTAAAGGTGTTATCAAATTCTAGCGCTTGGGATATTTATTTCAATTTCTCTGGCACTTAGTGAATGTTGCTGATTAGCTTCAAAATCCAGAAGGCATCAAGGTCCTATGCCTATTTTAACACTTAATTTTTATCTGTTATCCCCAGGGTAATAATCTTACTTTGCTCCATGCTTTTTTAGATTTCTGTGCCTCAAATGTCTTGTGACCCGATTTAGCTTATTATCATTTTAGTTCAATATATAGTAGATTAACAAACACAGCTGTAGTACAAAGTATAAACAAATGATAGTTTGAAGTAATTCTGTAAAAATTTCATGTAGTTTTATGGTTTAGGATCCATAGACTTAAAATGACAACAATTAAGTTTTTCTAGCTGAAAGCCTCAGATGTATTGGTAAGGTTGCAAATATAGTAGTTTTTACTCCATCACCAAAGTCTTTTTGAAATCAATTTTTTCCTTAGGGTGAAATTTATTTCTGATACAGTTTTTATAAGGTTGCTCAAGAGGGACCATATATGTACAAATATACCTTTGGAGTTTAAAAAGGTGGATTTAAGAAAAAGCTGGAGAAATGGACAAAGTTCAAAGCAGTGCTGTGTAGCTAGGCAAAAGGTGGAAATTGAAACACACACACGGAACAAGGGAGAAAATAGGAATAAATTAGTAAAAACAATTTCTATTACAAATTACATGAAAATAAATATTAACACTTAGACATAACTACTTTCAGCTGAATCTATGTTTTTGCAAGACATCATTACAAATCTGTTTTTCTTCATTTTTTATTTCTGTTTTCCTCTGTAGGCCTTCATTTCCGGGCAGGATCTCATAAGTGACGATAAAGGTCATGGGAAGATCCATACTTACAAAGTATCAACTTAGCAATCATAGAGGAAAGTACCTGTTTCATCTATATCTAGTCTAGGGGTTGAATTTCACTGGATAAAATTATATCAAATGTCCTTCTCTGAGCTGAACTGTGCAGGAAATCTACAATATACCACACGCCCAATACTAAATATGGAGAAGGATCATCATTACTACCTGAATCACACGAACTGAAAGTGGAAGAAGGGTTGTAACTCAAAAGAAAATCTACGAGGTAGTGACAGGAACACACACACGCATGACATGTGTGAGCCTCATATCATTCAACTTCCTAGGTGGTATTCTCAAGTAGAATAATCTGAAGAATATCTGATAAAAGGCTATTCAATTAATAAAAGTTTGGCTAGGGAATGGAAAGAACACAAATAATAGGAACTAAAGGAGACAACAGTTATCAGAATCTGAAAGAAGAGAGTCTTTTAGAAATGGCCACCTTGAGAGGAACAATGGTCTTTTGTCATGGAACAGAGTCAGTCCAAGGCAACTGGCAAGGAGGATGCGAGGGAAACAATACTCCAACCTCATCCTCCTCATTCTCTTTTATCTCTGCTGGGGTCCCCAATGACGAAACTCAACAGCAAGCCCTATGACAAGGGAGCTTGCAGAACATGGTAAAATAATGGAGAGAGTGAATCTGCTGGGGCAAATAGAAGATATCCAGCACGTAATTACTGCAAAAGATAGGATACAATAGTGTTCAGTTGTAAATGTGTGACAAAACCAATTCAATTACAGTAAATGTCATGGGAATAAAGATATCTGCATAACTTAGTGGAAATCTATCCTCAACTCCACATAACCTCTAGTCCCAACATTTACTTATCTCTATACTTTTCTTCATAGCCAAGTTTCTTGAAAGAATAGTCAAGATACTCTTCTCCTACTTTCTCATAGTCCATTTACTCCACAATTCCACGTTAGCTTTTGCTCTCAATACTTTATAGCAGTGGTTTTCCAAATGTGGCCCCAGACCAACAGCATCAACATTACCTGGTGATGTGGTTTGGCTCTGTGTCCCCACCAAAATCTCATCTCAATTTGTAATCCCCACAATGCCCACATGTTAAAGGAGGAACCAAGCAGGAGATAATTGGATCATGGGGGTGTTTTCTCCCATGTTGTTCTTGTGATAGTGAGTTGTCATGAGATCTGATGGTTTATATAAGGCAGTTTTCCCTTCTCATTCTCACTCTCTCTCACCTGCCTCTTCTTCTGCCATGATTGTAAGTTTCCTGAGGTCTCCCCAGCCATACAGAACTGTGAGTCAATAAAACCACTTTTCTTTATAAATTACCCAGTCTCAGGTATGTCTTTATAACAGTGTAAAAACAAACTAATACACCTGGGAATGTTAGAAATGCAAGTTCAACTGTTCCTTTCAAAGAACTGGTGAACCAAAAACTCTGAGAAACTGAAGCCCAGCAATTTGTGTTTTACCAAGCCCTCTAGGCAATTCTGAAGCACAATAACATTTGAGAATCATTGAATTGCAGAATTGCAGAAACTTTTATTTAAAAGATTACCAATAAACCCTACCATACTAGACTCTCTGATCAGTTTTCTGTTCTCGTCTTTCTTGACCTTTCCTTTGACTTTTGTGTGTGGTATTTAACACTGTCATCTCTTCTGTAGGGAGAATCATCCTCTCTGTTCTTTTATAGGCCTTCTCACATCAGAAAATAATATTCATACTTTTAGAAATATTGGGATAAAAACCACTGCCAATGTCTTCACTTATCATGTCCCAAATCTTTCTAATACTAATAAGCACTTTGTTGATAATAAGCAGAGCTAATGAAATAAAGGTCACTGTTATTGTGTGAAATGCCCTTTCTTATTTTATTATTTTTCTAGTTGCCTGCTTGCAAATTTTATTGAATGCTTTTCACCAGGGCAGTGTGAGAAAGTGAAACCTATAATTTTTCAGCCATTGTGCCTGCTAGTAGGAAGGGTAGTATAATTCAAAGAGAAAATAAGAAGGGGTCCATTGTGTCCTCAAATATAGGCCAAGTTTTTCCAATCCATTTTTTCAACAAATGATGCTGATATTTTTATCTTTATCGGACTCTTATTTTTGTTTTTCTTTATTAAAGTTCTAGGGTACATGTGTACAACGTGCAGGTTTGTTACATATGTATACACGTGCCATGTTGGTGTGCTGCACCCATTAACTCGTCATTTACATTAGGTATAACTCCTAATGCTGTCTCTCCCCTCTCCCCCCACCCCACACCAGGCCCCAGTATGTCTGTGATGTTCCACTTCCTGTGTCCAAGTGTTCTAATTGTTCAGTTCCCACCTATGAGTGAGAACATGCAGTGTTTGGTTTTTTGTCCTTGCAATAGTTTGATGAGAATGATGGCTTCCAGCTTCATCCATGTCCCTGCAAAGGACATGAACTCATCCTTTTTTATGGCTGCAGACTATTCAATGGTGTATATATGCCACATTTTCTTAATCCAGTCTATCATGGACGGACATTTGGGTTGGTTCCAAGTCTTTGCTATTGTGAATAGTGCCGCAATAAGCATACATGCACATGTGTCTTTATAGCAGCGTGATTTATAATCCTTTGGGTATATACCCAGTAATGGGATGGCTGGGTCAAATGGTATTTCTAGTTCTAGATCTTTGAGGAATTGCCACACTGTCTTCCACAATGGTTGAACTAGTTTTTAGTCTCACCAACAGTGTAAAAATGTTCCTATTTCTCCACATCCTCTCCAGCACCTGTTGCTTCTTGACTTTTTAATGATCGCCATTCTAATTGGTGTGAGATGGTATCTCATTGTGGTTTTGATTTGCATTTCTCTGATGGCCAGTGATGAGCATTTTTTCATGTGACTGCTGGCTGCATAGATGTCTTCTTTTGAGAAGTATCTGTTCATATCCTTCGCCCACTTTTTGATGGGTTTATTTTTTTTCTTGTAAGTTTGTTTGAGTTCTTTGTAGATTCTGAATATTAGCCCTTTGTCAGATGAGTAGATTGCAAAAATTTTCTCCCATTCTGTAGGTTGCCTGTTGACTCTGATGGTAGTTTCTTTTGCTGTGCAGAAGCTCTTTAGTTTAATTAGATCCCATTTGTCCATTTTGGCTTTTGTAGCATTATTTTTAGTGCTTTAGACATGAAGTCCTTGCCCATGCCTGAGTCCTGAATGGTATTGCCTAGGTTTTCTTCTAGGGTTTTTTATGATTTTAGGTCTAACATTTAAGTCTGTAATCCATCTTGAATTAATTTTTGTGTGAGGGGTAAGGAAGGGATCCAGTTTCAGCTTTCTACATATGGCTAGCCAGTTTTCCCAACACCATTTATTAAATAGGGAATCCTTTCCCCATTTCTTGTTTTTGTCAGGTTTGTCAAAGATCAGATAGTTGTAGATGTGTGGTATTATTTCTGAAGCCTCTGTTCTGTTCCATTGGACTGTATCTCTGTTTTGGTACCAGTACTGACCTATTTTTTTCAATTCAGAATCCCTGAAACTAAGGGAGAAGTACAGTTGTCATCCTAAATTCTCAAGACAAGGTGCGTCAGCTGGAAAACTATGAACATAGATCGAGGACTGAGTTTTAGATCAAAATATGTCATGGATCTATTAAACTTTCTAATGTAGCTGAAATGAAGAGCTTTAACAGTGATGGCTTCTTGGTTCTTTGAAACTTGAAGTCAGCAGAAGGTTTTATTTTTCCTGGAAGTCTACGTGAGTATAGTTTCATGTTAACTGGTTTAGGTTATATAGCTAAACACAAAAGTATAGTGAGCAAGTGAAGCTTTAAGCAAAAATTTGAGTGGTGTGCTTGAGCTGAGAACCACAGTAAGGTTTAATCAGAAAAAAAGGGCTCGACTTAGCAGTCATGTTGGACATTTCAAAGCCTTCAAATGGAGGAAGTAGTAATCTGATCATAAGTGCAAACACAATGTTTTTTTCCTGAGTTTTGAGGAACTTAAACTGGAGAGGCACTGTTATATCTTCTAGGATTTCGTCATACATAGAATGAATAAGATCATCGCTAGAACCAGGAAGACTTTACCAGGTAGAGCAGAATTTTCATGCATGCACTGTTGGGAGGCATCTCAGCCTGGAATATGAAGTACTGGGCTAGAGTAAACATCTCCTGATATGTAGAAGTTGAGACTTTTCATAACCTGGATGTTGGTAAAAGAAATCTGACAGAGCCTTGTGCTTGTGCCCACCTTCATTCTGTTTCTTTAGTGCTGCTAAATGAACCATAACGGAAACAAGTGAAGTCCTACTTAGAGGAAAATAAATGGTGGAGACAATGCCATTGAAATCAAAGGTTAACCAATAAAAAGGGAATTAAAAATGTAAAAAATGAAAGTTTATTCTGAAGAAGCACATAGCACAAGTTACTGCTTTGCACTGGACTACTGTTTTTGCAGCTATAAAAACCTTGGACTTACAGAGTGGATATTATTGATAGCCAACTGACCACTATCGTAGAGAAGCTAAAACTAAAAATATCTCTATCTTCTTATTTCTATCTAGCCTCCATATGCCACTAAATGCATGATCCTTGGCTGACATCTGTGGTGAGGGCCTGAACAGTATTATGTTCTAAACTATGGTTATATTATTTTGCTAGTACTGCTGCTGTGGCACCTACAGACTTTTTTTTCCTCAATCATATGACTGTCCAAGAAGTATTGTGATGATCCAATGTGTCCTATCAATTCTTTTTAAAAGAACCCAGTGTAAGACACTGCAGGTTACAGCTGCTGAAGGAACTACCATTGACTTAAAACTCCAACCCAATTGAAAATCAGCATAATAAGACATAATGGAGAGAATAAATTTTAAGTTTTCCTTAGGAATTTAATTTAGAAGCAAATTTATTCTGGGTATTAATTTTTCTTTAGCAATTTGATAATTAGAGGGTGTTCTGAAATTGCATATTTGGGTCATGTTTTCACTGCTGGCATTGTGCTATCTGGAACATTTTTATGCTATAATTTGACTGAATATGTAATTCCTTCTAAATTTTAAATAAATACAATTTGAGATATGGAATAGAATAAAAAAAAAATCAGAATAGTAGATAGATTTTTTAATGTAGTCTTTTTTTTTACCCATTTCAGATCATTCTGGGAACAAAATAGGAATTGCCCACCATGGTTCAAAGAGGATAATGGTGAGTTGTGGATGGTGACAGGGAGTGAATTCACAATGATAAGAACAGGACTGGCCTTGCAAATTGTAGCTTTTCTCTCCTGTTTACCATAGGTTTAATTATCAAGCCAAGTCATGAGATGAAAAGTTGGGGAGAGTAAGGAAATTATTTTCTGCCACTCCTCACATTTTAGCTTCAACCCCTAAGGTGAGAACTTCTGCTCTCTCCAATTGCCTCACTCACCGCCCCAAAAGAAGAAAGAGTGACAGATATTGGTGAGAGCCTGCCCTCTCTTGGTGAGAGTTAATGTGATACAAATCTTGTTATGAAATTTCTCCTTTAAAAAGTTCATCTTCTTATGGCTACTCCATTCTCTTCCAATATTAATTCCATTCCTTTTTAGTATCTGTCACAAGCTCCACTCCTATCATATATTACCTCAGTAGGTTGTTCTCCAGGGCCCCATCTTTGGTCCTTTTAGTGTTTTTCTAAAATGCAAATGGAGACATATCACTCTCCAGCTTAAAATATTTCAATGGATTTCTTTAGCTTGCAGAGTAAACTCTGAATTCTTCAGCTAAGTCTTGATGGCTTCTTCTAAATACATGAGGAGAGACATGATCAGACTTATAGATCTGAAATATTACTGTGTTAGCAATGTGGGTAAACTAATAGGTACCCAGTAAATATTTGTTAAGTGAATGAAGGAAAGAAGGAATAAGGATATGAGACCTGGCTGAAGAATTTGTTGGAAAGAGGGAAGAGAGACCTAAGAGATAATAAGAAGGTAAAATCTGCAGCAAAGCTGACTAACCAGAGGTGGGATATTAGAGGAGGAAGATGATATCCAGATTTTTGTTTCGTTTCTGATATTATTTTTCAAGAGAATGATAAGAATAAACAATTTTAAGGAAGAATTCATGAGTTCAGTTTTAGAAATACTGATTCTGAGTTTTCAGCCATAGCACAATATGAATTATTTACTCCATCAATTTGAAAGCATTTACCTGAATACATAATGGTATTTTATGCTTTCTCTGCATCTGTCACGCTTGTTCTGACCGCCTTGAGTATACTTCCAGACTTCTGGCTCCTGACACTTTTGCATTCTTTGAAGCTTACTTTAAGAATCCTCTTTTTCAGAAAGGAACCATGCTCCTTCTATCAATCCATAGTTAAATTAGACCCATTCATTTATGTGTCCTTCAATCTACATTTATTCTACTCAATATATATTTATTAAGTAAGTACCTACACTGTCCTTGCTCTGTTCCCCCACTTCTAAAGTAATATTTAATACATTACACTATAATAATTGACTTATAATATTTCTCTTGCATATACTGCAAGCTCTTTGGATATAGGTACATGCTGTTAAATTTCCTAGAATCTAGCCCATTATTAGGTACACAAAAACTGATGGAGGTTACTTAGAAAATGATTATGGGCCAGTCATTGCATCTCACACCTATAATCCCAGCACTTTGGGAGGCCAAGGAGGGCAGATCTCTTGAGTCCATGAGTTCAAGACCAGCCTGAACATCATTCTATCATTCTGGGACCCTGTCTCAACAAGAGGAAAATAGAAAGGAAGAAAAGAAGAAAAGAATGGAGGAAGGGAGGGAGGGAGGAGGGAGGGAGGGAGAGAGGGAGGAAGGAAGGAAGAAAGGGGTATTAGAATTCTCTAGAGGGACAGAACTAATGGAATATATATATTATAAAGGGGAGTTTATTAAGTATTAACTCATATGATCACAAGGTCCCACAATACGCTGTCTGCAGGCTGAGGAGCCAGGAGGCCAGTCCAAGTTCCAAAACTCAAGAACTTGGAGTCAATGTTCAAGGTCAGGAAGCATCCAACACAGGAGAAAGATGTAGGTTGAGAGGGTAGACTGGTCTCTCTTTTCACATTTTTCTGCCTGCTTTATATTCACTGTAGGCTGATTTTGTTACGGGTGGGTCCTTATTCTTAGAGCTCCCAAGACGGTGGTGGGCTGCTCCCAAGATGATGGTGGCCGCTTCTAAGATAGTAGCAAGTCTTTTGTTCTCTGACCTGGGGTTCTTTGCCTCACAGATTCCAAGGAATTGAACCTTGGGCCATGCGGTGAGTGTTATAGGTCTAGAAGCCCTGGGTCACAGAAGACAACCGTGGAACCCAGTGACTAGTGTTCAGTTTGATTAGGATGAACCTGGGCACTTAGCAGTGCAGGAACAGTGGAGAGCCTCTAGCCCAGACGGGAGCGGCAATGGGTGTCTCACTAGATCAGAAGCACAATGGACACCCCAACAGATCTGGAGGGGTGGAAGTCAATGGTAGGTCTGCAATGGCGGCAAACGGCAATGGTGGACGGTGAGTGAAAGCTCAGCTCGAGCTGGAACAAACACAGACCAGAAGAGTATGCAGTTGCAGGATTTAATAGAGTGAAAACAGAGCTCCCATACAAGGGGAGGGGACCCAAAGGGGACTTCCTACGCCTGACTCGAATGCCTGGGGTTTATATCCCAATCATTGTCCTTCCCCATGTATTCTCAGGCAATAGATGATTTGTTTATTTCTTTACCTCCTGTTTTTAGCCTAATTGGTATTTTAGTGAGCTGTCTTTACTGCCTGATTGGTCAGATGTGAACTGAGTTACAAGCCCTGTGTTTAAAGGTGGGTGTGGTCACCTTCCCCAGCTAGACTTAGGGATTCTTAGTTGGCCTAGGAAATCCAGCTAGTCCTGTCTCTCAATTTGATTGTGCCCACCCAGATTAAGGGTGGGTCTGCCTTTCCCAGCCCACTGACTCAAATGTTAATCCCTTTTGGCAACACCCTCACAGACACACCCAGGATCAATACTTTGTATCCTTCAATCCAATCAAGTTGATACTCAGTATTAACCATTGAAAGAAAGAAAAAAAGGAGGAAGGAAGGAAGGAAGGAAGGAAGGAAGGAAGGAAGGAAGGAAGGAAGGAAGAAAGGGGAGAGAAAAAGAAAAGAGACAGAGACAGAAAGAAAAGAAAAGAAGAGAGAAAAGAAAGAAGAGAGAGGGAGGAAGGAAGGAGAGAAAGAAAAAAAGAAAGACAGAGAAAGAGACAGAAAAGAAAGGAGAGGAGTGGAGGAAGGAAGGACGGAGAGAAAGGGAAAGAGAGAAAGAGAAAGAAAGAGAAAGAAGTGATTGTAAAGAAGTGAATGCAAGAAATCTATTGATAGGTATAGATGTCAAACTCTAAACAGTAGTCCCTTTAAGAATCTCATCCATGTAGATTCTACTCTTGAGAAAGATAAGAAAACAGACAAACACAATGCCAAAGGCCAGAAACCAAACTGTGCATCAGTCTTAAGGAAGCAGGCATTAGTGGGGCTGATAAGTTAACAAGCCTTGCAGGAAACAGAGGAGAAATCCTTGTAATAAGCACCTCTCAAGTCAACTTCACAATGTTAAGCAATTGCCCGGAGCACATTTTATGTACCATTAAGAGTTAATTTCTTTGGGCCAGGGTTGAATTCATAAAGGAGTAGAACTGAGTGAAATACTGCTGGCATTATCATTCGTAGGTCTTTATTAGGTTGTGAATAAATCTTCCATTATCTTAAAGTATATTACATCTTTCTTATAACAGTAATTCCATAACCTTCTTTGGCTACTAAATACTACCCTGTCTTGAAAATTCTTACAGCATTACTCTTTCAAAATCAAGTTAAAATTCATCCCATATTTGCCAGAAATAAAAAAAAGTTACATAAAAATTGTCATTTGATTTTGTTTTCACACTTAATAAGTTGTCTAAGCTTGTCCAACAAGATCGAGATTCCTTTGTTATCAATGATTTTTAAACTTGTCTAAACTAACTTTAAATGTTCTCTTTTAATAAGAGATGTACACTCATTCATTAGCATTTCTTTATAACAAGTATTCTTAAAGCCTGGTTTGTTTGCTTGTGCATATAGCTATTTTTTTTTTTTTTTTGAGACGGAGTCTCACTCTGTCGCCCAGGCTGGAGTGCAGTGGCCGGATCTCAGCTCACTGCAAGCTCCGCCTCCCGGGTTTATGCCATTCTCTCGCCTCAGCCTCCCGAGTAGCTGGGACTACAGGCGCCCGCCACATCGCCCGGCTAATTTTTTGTATTTTTTTTTAGTAGAGACGGGGTTTCACCATGTTAGCCAGGATGGTCTCGATCTCCTGACCTCGTGATCCACCCGTCTCGGCCTCCCAAAGTGCTGGGATTACAGGCTTGAGCCACCGCGCCCGGCCGCATATAGCTATTAAAGGGGATATTTAAAATATTATATATGTTTGTGGGCAAAATGGCAAAATACATAGTATTATTAAATAGTAAAATTTAGCTTAGCTTTTAAGAACAAGTTTAAATTGGATACATAAGTCATTAAAACATAAAAATATGCTAAAAGGCCATAGGACTTTATCATTAGTAGGTCTTTATTGAGTTTTGAATGAATCTTCCATTATCTTAAAGTATATCACAACTTTATTAAACTGCAATTTCATAACCTTCTTTGGCTACTACATAATTACCCTGTCTTATAAATGGCCTCTGGATCAGAGAGATTTGAAGAGCTAAAGATAATTAAGAAAAACTTATAAAATATGATTGTTTATAAGGGGAGAAGAAAGGTTTATAGTTTGGTTGACTATGCAAATAGAAAAACCACTGAGAAACAGGAAAATAAAAATGAGAAAGAAAGAAATTTATCAAAAAGCAAATGAGTCTAGCCTCAAAGATATTGAATATATTGTTGCAGTGGAATATCAAAAATGACAGTGCACAATTATCCAGAACTTAAAGATGTGAGAATAGAATTTAAGGAGATAATGAATGAAATAAAAATCTACATGAGAGTCTTTTACATAGGATAAGGATGTATGACACAGTTAAGAACTCAGGGAGTAGAGATTTAGAGCAAGAAGGCAGAAATCATTGGAGCAAGTGAAGGAGAAGCAATCAGAAACAGAAGAAGTGTGGTCAAGATGGCACTGGGACAGGACAGAGTTCACTCAGCTACGTCCAGAGTCAGAAGCCATCAAACATATGGATGATGGTGGAGGTTCTCAGCTCAGTCTGAGGTATGCTTGTTACAGAACATAACACATTCCTCTCTGGAGTAAAAAACATAATAGAGGTGACCCCTCAGACTTTTTATTGTTTTTTATGTGCCACCTCTACTTGTGATAAACAGTAAAAAAATCCACTCCCCAAAACACTCCACCCCAAATGACCACATTCAAAATCATGAACTTTTATCATTGCCAAAGTTACCCTTCAACCTTCAAACAAACACCATCTTGCTTAATCAAGAACTTCCCTTGCTTTAAGGGAGAAAAATGGATGTATTCATTAGAGTAGACAAAGAGACTGTAACAACCCCCAAAATCTAAATGGATTAACAAAACAAAAGTTTATTTATCTTCCCCTCACAAAGTCTTTGTAGTTTGAATAACTCTTCAAGGAAAGTGTCCTCTGTGCAATTGAAGAAATTTTGATTTTATGACTCCGTTGTTTCAACATGTGCTCTATGTACTCACCCCTGGAAGAATAAAAAGAAGCTGGAATGTTGCACAAGGGGTATGGAGGTTTTACTCTGTGTTAACTTGACCAATCTAAAAATGTTTCCCCAAAATCCCTTTCCCTTAAGTTTCCCCTATTAGAGGTGGCCAAAAAAGAAATTCTCACAAGATTTGGAAAGCAAAAGTGAGAGCAGTGATTACATTCTGAAAGTTACCCTGGCTAGACTAGCGAGAGACAGATGCAGAGCTATCATCAGATTCTACCTTGTTTTGCTCTCCGCACACGGAGAGATAAATGCAGAGGTGTAGTAGATTCTGGCTTATTCTTGCTCACCCTCACTCCATGTCCAGCTCTTTTTCCTTCCTGCCAGCCTTTCTAATCAACAATAAGATCCAACCTACTCCCAGACACAGAGGCAACAGCTATCTATAGACTTCTCCAGCAGTTTTCCTTCACTGTCTCACACTGGTAGGCAAATGTATTCCCTGACAACCCCCAATTTATTCACTTGTGCCAGTGGCTCAGAAGTTTTTCATTGATTCTCAAATCTTCCTTTTACACTCTTATTTCTCTAACATTTCCTACAACTGTGCAAATTCTTAATAATAAATCGTTTGTTCCATAATGCTCATAGTGGTTCTGCTTTCCTGATGGAAGCTAACTACTACAATTATTGGTACCAAGAGTAGTTCCAAAGAAACAGACCCAAATACCACTATAGATCACTAGTCAACTATTCTATAGATAGGTTTATGGAGGTAAAGTCATTAATGAAGTTTTGAAAAGCATCTATCTCATCGAGTCCCTAAAATCAACCCATATTTCTTTGCCTGCTTCTGAAATGCATTATAGGTAAAGACATAATAAACAACTAGCAGAATCTCCACATTGGTTTCCTAACTCATAAAATAGGACTAGTATGGTGAGGAAGACCAACTAGAAACCTCTAGAACTACCTCTACAATCAGATTAATAAAGGCAGTTCCTCATTCCTTGGGGACATTTCAGGTATGTGTGCCAACATTAAGGACTTGAAGGATACAGAGACGGACATTCCTACCACAAGTCTATTCAACTTGCACATCTGGCTCTTGTACAGAACAGAGGGATCCCGGAGAAGGATAATGTATTACTGTAAACTTAAACTGGTGATGATGCATACTGTAAGCTTCAGTTCCACATGTGATTTATTTACTAAGGCAAATCAATACATCCCTGGGTTCCTGAAATAATAATGTTGATCCTGTGAATGCTTTCATTTGATATACCACCACAAATCTACTTCAGAACTATCTGTATCAACTCTGACATCCTATGTCATAATCTATCCTACAGGAACCTTCTTTGATCATCTCTCTGTTACACAAGACATCCTGATGGTCTACATTAATAATGTCAGACTGATTAGATTTAGTGAGCAGGAAGCAGTAATTACCTTAAACACCCTGGTAAGATACTCATATTCAAAAAAATTTCAGAAAAGTTTCTATGTGTCCAATGGTCAGGGCCATGTTATTATATCTTTTCCAAGGTAAAGAGAAAGTTGCCAAATTTGGTCCTTCCTAACACTGAGAAAGAGACTAAGTCTGGTAGGACTCTTTGGATTTTGAAGGCAACATATATCTCATTTGGGCATACTACTCTGACTCAATTATTGAGTAATCCAAGAGGCCGCTATCTTTGAGTAGAACTCTAACAAGAGAAAAATGTATAAAAGGTCCAGCTTTCCACGTAAGCTGTTCTGCCACTTAGACCTTATAATTCAGCAGACCTGTGATTGAAGTGTTTATGCTTTATAATGGAAATTTTGTAGCACTAATAAATTTTTTTTTAAATACAGAACTTTAAGATTTAGGAGCTAAGCTTCACCATCCTTTGTAGATATCACTCACTTCCGAAAAATAGCATTTGAACTGTGTTGGGTCCTAGTAGAGAATAGATACTTAACAATGGACCATCAAATTATCTTGAAAATTAAACTATCAAGAACTAATTTTGGATTTAACTGCCCCCTAAAATTGGGAGTGAACAGTACAACTCTGTCATCAACACCAGCAATTCCCTAAAAGCACAACATGCATGAGTAAGAAATTCAACTTTCCATTTCTCTCCTTACATTTCCTCTACTCTATCAGCCCACAGCTGTGTGAGTATTTTTAATCAGTCGACTAAAGAGAAAGAAAGATGTGGCAATGGTTTACAAATGGTTCCACATAGTACATTGGCACTTTCTAAAAGTGGAGAGCTATTCTATTACTACTACTCAGGGAAAATCTCTCCAGCAGCTATAACTCTGAGCGGTGCACCTGGGATTTTTTTATTTTGCCTAATAAGAGATGAAGCGAGAGATCACAAGGTCAGGAGTTCGAGACCAGCCTGGCCAACATGGTAATACCCCGTCTCTACTAAAAATACAAAAAAATTAGCTGGGCATGGTGGTGCACGTCTGTAATCCCAGCTACTCAGGAGGCTGAGGCAAGAGAATCACTTTAACCCAGGAGACAGAGGTTGCAGTGAGCCAAGATCATGCCACTGCACTCCAGTCCAGGTGACAGGGTGAGACTCTATCTCAAAAAAAAAAAAAAAAAAGAGAGAGAGAGAGAGATGGTCAGAAATAAAGACCTATGCTGATTCTTAAGCAAAGGCTGACAATTGTTAGACAGTCAGGGACTGGGAAGGAATATGATTAAATTTGGTAAAAAGTAGTTCTGGAGAAGAAGCACGTGGATCAACCTCTGAAAAACAGACACACAGTGTGAGGATATTTGTGTCCCATATTAATGCTCACTGAAGACCTCCAGCAGAAGAGATTTTAATAATCAGGTAGACAACCTTACTCATTCTATAGATGTCAGTCTCTCTCTTTCCTCAGCCACTTTGACATTTCTGTATCAGCTCACTAATAAGATAGTTATAGTAGTAAAAATAAAAGGCATTCATAATCTCAGCAACATATACTTCTACTCACAAAGGCCACTCTGTCAACAGCCACTGCTGAGTACTCAGCCTGAGAATAACAGATTAACACAGAGTTCCAACATGGTATACCATTCTCCAGAGTAACCAGCCACCTCATGGCAGTTTGATTACATTGAACAATTTCTTTCAATTGAAGGGCAGCAATATTTTCTCACTTGATAAGATACTTTTTATGAATGCAGTTTTGCTATTCTAGTCCACAAGGTTTTAGTAAAAACTACCATCTGTAAACTTAGAGAATGCTTTATTCACTAACATGGTATATCATATAGCTTTGCTTCTCTCCGAGGAACTTGTTTTACAGTACGTAAAGAGCAACAACTATCTTTTGCTTATTGAATTTACTGATCCTACGATGTTTCCTGGAATAAATTGTTAAGACTCAAACACAATGCCAACTGAATGGTCACACTTGATGGAGCACTGCAATGTCGTTCAGCATACACTATATGCTCTGAATCAATGACCAATATATGATGCTGGGATTTTTTCCCCATTAGTCAAGATTCATTGGTTAGGGAAGCAGGAAGTGGAAGATGAAGTAGCTTCTCTCCCTGTTACTCTTAATTATCCAATAGCAAAATTTTTGCTTCCAGTCCCCATAACTTTTAGATCTGCTAGTTTAGAGATCTTCATTCCCTAGGAAGGAATGCCTCCAACAGGGCAGTCATTAAACCTTAAAGTTCCAACGTGATCTCCTCTGACTCCATGTCTCACATTCGAGGCACACTGATGTGAAAGTAGGCTCCCACAGCCTTGGACAGCTCTGCCACTGTGGCTTTGCAGGGTACAGCTTCCCTCCCAACTGCTTTCACAGGCTGACATTGACTGCCTGCGACTTTTCCAGGCACACAGTTCAAGCTGTTGGTAGATCTACCTTTCTGGGGTCTGGAGGACAGTGGCCCTCTTCTCATAGCTCCACTAGGCAGTGCTTCAGTGGGGACTCCAACCCCACATTTCCCTTCCATACTGCCCTAGTAGATGTTCTCCATGAGGGCTCTACTCCTGTAGCAAACTTCTGCCTGGACATCCAAGTATTTCCATACATCCTCTGAAATCTAAGTGGAGTTTCCCAAATGTCAGTTCTTGACTTCTGTGCACCCACATGCCCAACACCACATGTAAGCTGCCAAGGCTTGGGATTTGTACTCTCTGAAGCAATGGCCTGTGCTGTATGTTGGTCCCATTTAGCCAGTGCTGGAGCTGAAGCAGCTGGGACACATGGCACCATGTCCTGAGGCTGCATAGAGCAGAGGGGCTCTGGGCCTGGACAACAAAATTATATTTCCCTCCTAGGCCTCCAGGTCTGTGTTGAGAGAGGTTACTATGAAGGTTTCTGACATGACCTAGAGACATTTTCCCCCATTTTCTTGGTGATTAACATTTGGCTCCTCAAACTTATTTAAATTTCTGCATTAGGCTTCATTTTCTCCCCAGAAAAAAAATGGATTTTTTTTTTCTATTGCATCATTGGGCTCCAAATTTTCCACTTTTTTTTTTTTTTTTTGCTCTGCTTCCTGTTGAACTTTTTGCTGCTTAGAAATTTCTTCTGCCAGATACCCTAAATGATATCTCTCAAATTCAAAGTTTCACAGATCTCTAGGGCAGGGGCAAAATGCCACCAGTCTCTTTGCCAAAATGTAGCAAGAGCAACCTTTATTCCAATTTCCAACAAGTTTCTCATCTCCATCTGAGACCATATCAGCCTGAACTTCACTGTCCATATTACTATCAGCATTTTGGTCAAAGCCATTCAACATGCCTTTAGGAAGTTTCAAACTTTCCCACATCTTCCTGTTTTCTGAGCCCTCCAAGTCTCTAGGAAATTCCAAACTTTCCCACATTTTCCTGTTTTCTTCTGAGCCCTGCAAACTATTCCCACCTCTGCCTATTACCCAATCCCAAATTCGCTTCCACATTTTCAGGTTATCTTTACAGCAGTGTCGCACTCACTGCAGTACCAATTTACTGTATTAGATGGTTCTCACACTTTTAATAAAGACATACCTGAGACTGAGTGACTTATAAAGGAAAGAAGTTTAATTGACTCACAGTTCAGCATGGCTGCGGAGGCCTCAGAAAACTTATAATCGTGGCAGCAGGGGAAGCAAGCACTTTCTTCTTCACATGGCAGCAAGAGAGAGAACTGCTGAGCAAAGGGAGAAAGGCCCCTTTTAAAACTATCAGATCTCATGAGAACTCACTATCAGAAGAACAGTATGAGGGTAACTGCCCCCATGGTTCAATTACCTCCTACCAGGTCCCTCCTACAACATGTGGGGATTATAGAAATTACAATTCAAGATGAGATTTGGGTGGGAACACAGCCAAACCATATCACTCATGTATTCTTACAGTAAAAAATTAATGGAACACTATAAGAACTCAAAATTGTCAGTACTACTAATGGCATAGACTCCAGGAATTCAGTTTTGGGACACTCTACAAGTCAAGAAACCATGATCAGCTAAGTTGCTTACTGAGAATGAAGGGAATATGGAATAGGTATTAAAAGAAGCAAATAATAAATATCAGCTACCACCACATGAGACTATTCATAAAAATTATAACTACAGTAGTTGTATTTCCTCTTTACTTATATATAAACATATTTGCATGTAATATCCATATAAACATATATCCAAGAGAGGGGAAAATAACAAAGAAAAAGATTAGTTAATATAAGATGCAGAGATTTGTATATAGATAGACCTTTCTTTTTTTATTATTTCACATATGTTAATAGTGATTAACCTAATATGTCAATATTTAAGTTACTAGAAGATATGAAAGCAAGAATGTGACTAATCTAGGAAGGGAATAAATACCACCCACAGATGAACAAAATGACTATGGGACTTTGTATCCCTTTTGGTGGGAAGTGAGTGAATTGGAGAAGGGAGTTAGCAGGTTTTCAGTTGCATAAGAGATAGGTGCATCATGGTAGGTAGATTACTTACCTATTAGATGCGAATATGGATAAAAGAGGTGTGAATGACACCAAGCTGACATGAGCTGGAGTGTGGTTGTTTTGTACTTTATCAACTTGTTTAACCTGGAACTATATTGCCCAGAATCCTCTTTCACCATATGGTTCTCAGAGGTGGTCAAAAGATAATCCAATGTGACTCAGAAAGCAAAAGTGAAGCAGCAGCCATTACTCTTTGAAGTTCATCCTAGTTAAAGGTTGTAAGAAATATAAAGATCTTCCAGAAGATTTTCATTTGTCTTTAATCCTGATGTTGAGAGACAGACACAAACATACCAATTGGATTCAGCTTCTTGCTCTCCACTCTGCATCCAGCTCTACTTCCAAATGCCACTGATGAACAGGATCCCCTATCCTTCAGCAGACATAGAAACAGCAGGCTTCCACAGTCACCAGCTCTCCTTTACACTCCTATTTCAGCAGCTGCATATGTGTTGCTTCACTAATTCCCTGGCAAGCTCTAACTTGTTCACCCACGTCAATGCATCAGAGGAGCTGAGAAGTGACTGTTCTACAGCTTCTCCCACAATTGTGCAAGGATTTACCATTATAATAAATCCCTACTCTACAGTACTCTGAGTAGTTCTGCTTCCTTGATTTAGTCCTGACTGATATAGGAGCTTCTCAGGTCCCCAGCCACACAGAGACAGTCCATGGGCCAGAATAGTCCACAGTGCATTTACCTGCAAGGAGGCTGGGAAAGACTGAAGAACTGACAAGTGAGCAATGGTAATGTCAACCATTTCTTTTTCATTTCCCAATGTTAATTTATTATCCTAAAGAAAAAACAACCATGTACTCATTATTTTTAAAATTACCAGGAGTAAAAAATAATTATTTCTTATCAAAGTCTAGATGCTCCTTCTATCATCCTCCCAATAACCCCACTTAAGGAGAAGCCCTTTCTTTCATACACAGGGTATAGGACAAACTGTTAAGACTGAAGTTACATCATGCTCATCTACAGAGGAGAAGACAACTGAAAAAGTTAGTAAGAGTCAAAATCCCTTTTAAATCAAAATTACTTTTAAAACAACAGTTTCAACACCCTTGTGAGGGGAAAAAAAGAACAGACGTAAAAATAAGGACTAGATGGTGAGGAAACAGAGCAAAAGGCAACCTGTTAAGAAGTGAACCAGTGGATGGAGGAGGAGAATGGTACATCAACTTGACAGAGTAATAAAATCCTTCAAAGGTTTTTCTGAGATAGGGAAGATATGACTATGTTTATAGAAAATAGAATGATGTTAATGAACTCAAACTAACAAAGCGGAAAAGTAAACAATGTTTCAATAGCCAGAAAATATAGGACAAGACTAGAATCAAGAGCATAAGGACATAAGGTACAGAGGGTACCTTACAAATAACAGATCCCACTTCCCTGACCAATAAAGAAGAGGATAACAGGAGGAGAAATGGCAAAAAAAAAAAAAAAAAAAAAAAAATCAACCAAGAAAGCAGTACAGTTTATCTCTTCCTTTCTTCTTCATTCTCTAACACACACCGACATCCATAGTCAAGTTTTTTTTTTAATGGCTAATAAATCGTTGACATAAAATCAAATTTTGAAAAGGAACATGTCTTACTCATATAGAGGTGCATCCTGGTTGAACTTAAATTAAGATTAGAAGTATGAGGCCAACAGATGCCCTCTGCCTCTGCAACCACCATTTCCTGACTCACAAAAATGGAGGGAGAGGTGCATGGAACAAAAAGTGGCCTGTAAGAGTAATTTGGGGGTTAGAGAGAAAAATGTTAAAAATAGCAGAGTATCTCATTTCATTAGCTGGAAAATTATAATCTAAATCCATGACTACATTGATTATAGTCATCAAACTTCCAAAAAAGGAAGAAAAAAGCATAATTAAGGAAAACATTAAAATGCAATCTAACCTTTAGTATTCACTCTAGAAGCTCATAGTCTACTGGCAAGTTTTCTGGGGAAATAATAAAACTTAGCTTATTTAATTTAACTTTTGGTCCTCAGAACCTTCATAAGATCAACAGCATTATTATACACTACTTCCTAAGAGTAATAACAGTAAAAGCTGACATTAATAAGAACTTACTATGTGCTAGAAATGTGTTTGACTGTTTTAACTTACTATGTGTTAGAAAATAGAGCTAAAAACTATATTGATCCCATTTAATCCTCATAATTCTAGAAGGAAAGCATTACTGTTATCTCCATTTCACAGATAAGAAAGTTGGAATTTGGTGATTTACCCAAGATCACACAGTAAGAAAGAAAACCTAAACCCACATCTTTTTGATATGCAATTCCAAGAGCACAGCCACTAATCTATGCCACTTTCTTACATTCACAGACCTCCAAAAATATCCAACCAACTTTAAGCACTGGCTGTTTAAATATGTATTTCCCAGAAAATTTTTTTTCTATATTTTACAAATTTTTCATGAATGCAAATATTTTATGAACCTCTACTTTAAAAAATGATTATTTTAGTTATTTTCTTGGTCCTGTTTTCTTTCAAAAAGACAGGCTCTGCAAACTCTAGGTATAATTTAAATTCAACCCGAGTTGAAAAGGGCTTCCCACTCTCCTGAGTCCTACTGTTATTGGCGTGGAATTGCTGACCTAGTTCTAAAGCGAGGGATAAATGCACATGGCTCAGATGTAGTCTTTGGGGGAAGAGGAACGTTATTGTTTATGCTCCTTTTACATAAAATGCTGACCTTTCAATGTAAACCATTTCTTATTGTAAATGTTTAACAAATAAAAATAATTGAGGTCATGCTTTATCAACAACGATCCATGCTGCTTTAACCTTGGTTTACCTTCTATATTATAATCTGAATACCCCACTTGAGTTCAGTCTTGGGGAATAGGGCATTGTTGCATTTTGTATAAGGTAAAATATCAGACTTAATCCTATATATCTTTAATCTGGAAAATAAAATGCGTAGGTAGAAAATAGTGCTCTCAACTTACTCTAAATCCAATAAAAAGAGGGAAAAGCACGCTATCTTTCGTTAAGCATACAGATATGACAGTTGTATTGTCAGCACAGAGACATTGGTTCATATAATACAGTATCAGCAACACTTTAAAATTTTACTGATTAGAAGTATTGAAATTATAACCTGTGACACAAGTTTCAAAATCAGAAAATGCCTTCAAACTTGTTTTATGGTATATATGAGGAAAAAATGTTTAAAGGAACATTATAGAATTTAGAAATTGTTACCAAATATGTAAACATGCAAATTGCGGAGACAGGAAAATGAAGAACAGGCAGTACACAATCTCAGAAATGGAAGGGAAAGGGCAGGCACTAAAGCATCTCTCTGTTTCTCCCATAAATCACCCATGTCTCTACTCTCTCCCTCTGATCAGCATCCTAGACTCGGACATGGCCCAGTGTGGCCACATTGCCTGCAGCTCTCATCTCAGGCTGTTAAGTTCCTACTCTCATCTGATGATCACAATTCCCAGTTGCCTCCACTGTGAATTGTTTGCTGCTGAATTGAGTATTCATGCCAAAGATATGTCAGCTTCAACTGAAAGGCAAGTTTATTATTTTATTTTTGTTAACTTTTATTTTAGGTTCAGAGGTACATCTGCAGCTATGTTAAATGGATAAAATGTGTGTCATGGGATTTGTGTGTACAGATCATTTCATCACTCAGCTAAAAAGCACAGTTCCCAATATGTAGTTTTCCAATCCTCACCTTTCTCCCACCCTGTACCCTCAAGGAGGGCCCAGAGTCTATTGTTTCCTTCTTTCTGTCCATGTGTACTCAATATTTAGCTCCCACTTAGTGGAGTGAGGACATGCAGTATTTTGTTTTCTCTTCCTTTGTTAGCTTGCTTAGGGTAGTAGCCTCCAGCTGCATCCATGTTGCTTCAAAAGACATGATCTAGTTCTATTTTTGTGTCTGTGTAGTGTGTAGATATACCACATTTTCTTTATCCAGTCTACCATGGATGGGCATTTAGGTGGATAATATGTTTTTGCTATTGTGATAGTGCTGCAATGAACACACGCATGCCTGTTTCTTTAAGGCAGAACGATTTATATTTCTTTGGTTATATACCCAACAATATGATCACTTGGTCAAAGAGTAGTTCTGTTTTAAGTTATTTGAGATAATATCAAACTGCTTTCCACAAAGGCTTCACTAATTTACATTCCCACCAGCAGTTTTAAGCATTCCCTTTTCTCCAGAGCCTCACTTTGTTATTTGTCGGTTGTTATTCTGATTGGTATAAGATGGTATCTCTCGGTGATTTTGATTCACAATTATCTAATGATTAGTGATGTTGAACATTTTTTCATATGCTTGTTGGCCATGGGTATGTCTTCTTTTGAAAACTGTTCATGTCCTTAGCCCACTTGTTAATGGGGTTGATTTTTGCTTAATTTATTTAAGCTCCTTATAGATTCTGGATATTGTTGGGTGAATAGTTTGCAAATATTTTCTCCCATTCTGTAGGTTGTCCATTTAATCTTTTGATAGTTTCTTTTGTGTACAAAAGCTCTTTAGCTTAAGTAGATCCCATTTTTGTTTTTGTTACAATTGCTTTTGGAGTCTTCATCATGGAATCTTTGCCAGGGCCTATTCCAGAATGGTATTTTCTAAGCTATATCCTAGAGTTTGCCTACTTTTAATTTTACATTTAATTCTTTAATACATATTGAGTTGATTTCTGTATACAGTGTAAGAAGGGGTCCAGTTTCAATCTTCTGAATATGGCCATCCAATTATCCCAACACCGTTTATTAAATATGGAGTCCTTTTTCCATTGCCTGTTTTTGTTGACTTTGTCAAAGATCACATGGATGTAGGTGTGTAGCTTTATTTCTGGCCTCTCTTTGCTGTTCCATTGGTCTATATGTCTGTTTTTGTGAAAGTAACATGCTGTTTTGGTTATGGTAGCTTTGTAGTATACTTTGTAGTATAGTTTGAAGTCAGGTAATATGTCTCCAGCTTTGATCTTAGGATTGCTTTGGCTATTTGGATTCTTTTTGGTTCCATATTTTTAATATAGTATTTTCCAATTCTGTGAGGAATGTCATTGATAGTTTGATAGGAATAGTATTGAATCTGTAAATTGTTTTCATCAGTATGCCCATTTAACAATATTGATTCTTCCTATCCATGAGTATGAAATGTTTTTTCATTTGTTGGTATAATCTATGATTTCTTGCAGAAATGTTTTATAATTCTCATTGTGGAGCTCTTTCACCTCCCTAGTTAGCTGTATTCCTAGGTATTTTATTCATTTTGTGGCTATTGTGAATGGGATGGCATTCTTGATTTGGTTCTCAGCTTGGATTTTGTTGGTGTACAGAAATGCAACTGATTTTTGTACATTGATTTTTGTATCCTGAAATTTTTCTGAAGTTATCAGATCTAGGAGCTTTTGGGCAGAAAGTAGGGGTTTTTTTAGGTATAGAATTATATCACCTGTAGACAGAGATACTTTGACTTTCTTTCTCCCTATTTGTATGTCTTTTCTTTCTTTTCCTTGCCTGATTGCTCTGGCTAGCACTTCCAGTATTATGTTGAATAGAAGTGGTGAGAAAAGGCCTCCTTGTCTTGTTCTGGTTCTTAAGGGGTATACTTGAGCTTTTGCTCATTCAGTATGATGTTGGCTGTGGGTTTGTCATATATGGCTCTTATTATTTTGAGGTATGTTCCTTCAATGCCTGGTTTGTTGAAGGTTTTTAACCTAAAGGAATGTTGAGTTTTATCAAAAGATTTTTTTCTGCATCTATTGGGACAATAATGTGGTTTTTTAGTTCTGTTTATGTGATGAATCACATTTATTGATTTGTGTATATTGAACCAACCTTGTATCCAAGAATAAAGGCTACTTTGTCATGATGGATTAGCTGTTTGATGTGCTGCTGGATTTTTTTTTTTTTTTTATGATTTTTTGCTTCTATGTTCAACAATTATATTGATGTCTGAACTCTATGAATAAAACTATAAAATTATATAAACTATCTCAATCATAAATCTATATGAAAATATCACAGGTGCTATTGTTTTTCATTTGCTGTAGAGACACCTATTAATTTAGCTTTTCTTTTCTTTTTTTTTTTTGTTTAGATTCTACAAAGTATTTTCTATTTTCCATGGAATTCTTAATACCATGCTTTCAATAAAGAAGACATTTTTAAACACACTGATTTTCATCTTTGGTGATCTATCTTTCCCTTATCTACAATTCCGTAAGTTTTATTAAGCGCCCACTTTGTGAAAAGCACCATACTTAGTGATACAATTAGGTTTTAGACTGGCTTTAATCAGCCATTAAACCTCCATTTTATTCTCTTTTCGTATAATTACCTAGCAGATTAAGAAATACATACACGAAATGGTAAGTCCTTAGATAACTGAGGATTGATTACATTTCCTAATAATACACCTAATTTAATTGGGTTGCCTTTGCTGCTATATACATTTTATTGCAGGATTCCTCCCTTAGTATCTTTCTCGGATCATCTAAAAATGACAAGTTAATATCAAGGAAAAAAACAACTAACATTTTTGTTTGTAATTAAGCACTAGAGTCATCTTGAATTGATTTTTCTTTAAAAAGAATTGTAGAAATTTAGATTTTTTTAATTTTCAAGTTTTGTGAAGCTGAATTTGCTGCTACTTCAGTTAAGAAATATTTCTGTGGATGAAAACACTGCCAACTAGTATTTAGCCAATCGTGCATATTATTTTGTGGTTTTTAAACTGTGTGTATCATGACTCTAAATATAGTATGAAAGGTTTTACAAATTTTATCATCTAGAATTTACGTTCTAACTTTTTTCAAAGTACCTATTAGCAAAAGTAAGCCCCTATTTCCACTTTTCCTCTTGCCATGTTGACAAGTATTGTTTATTTAGCTTTAACTACATTTTGGAAACTTTTTTACAATAATAAATCTAAAACTTAAGCCTTGGTTATAGCATACTAATATTTTATTATTGCCCACACTTGCAGATCTTGAAAGCATGAAAACTATACAATGAGAACCAGTGAGCTAAGTACAGCATACACGTGTCCAGAGCAGGAAAGCCACAGACTAAAATTCTGAGGTAACCTGACTTAGAGAGGATAAACCAGGTGCTAAGACCAAATCAGGAACTCAGTGTTCTAGGCTCAGGGGTGAGCAAGTTAAGACCATTATGTACTAAGAAATAAATCCAAAATCAAAGGAAGAGGTCAGAGGTCAGTTATTTAGCAAGAGTTAACAGTGATTTTTCAAACTGAAGTTGGTGACAGAACAGAGGCAGAGATCAAGGGGGATTGGGACAGGCCTTCAGGTCAAATAGAAAAACAATAAAACAGGACATACTATACCCAAAAGCAAAAGTCAAAGACAACAAGGCAACAAGAGAACAGGAAGTAACAAGAACACTGCATAGAAGCTCTATCCAAGAGAATTTTCTGTGATAATGGAGAGTTCTACTCTTGAGCCTCCAATGTTGTGGCCCAACCACATGTGACTTTTGAGCCCTTGAAATGTAACAAGTACAACTAAGGAACTAAATTTTTGAATCTATTTTAATTTAAGTAATTTAAATTTATATTATCATTTGTAGCTACTGTCTTGAACAGTTCACCTCTATAAGCATATATCACTGGCTCTGACTGAGCCTCATGAATTGTGTTTCATTATCATAGGACCTCCTGCAAGGGCCCGATCACACTGTTGCACTTCCAACAGTTTAAAAATGCAGCTCCTTTCACACAGCATCTGATACTACCTACTCTTCATTGTTTCCCATGACAGCTATATCCAACTGGGATAAAATGTTGGTATCATAGGGGTATGTTAGATAGGAACATTCGGTTGATGTGCAGAAGGTTTCTTGGCTCCCAAGTAAATCTCTTGTGTACCCACCAATATGCATCTCCTGATTAATCCACTGCCAGTAGACACAGCTTTCACTGGCTACACACCCGGGAGTAGGCATGGAAGTGGTGCTCCTTGCAGATACGGTCTTGAAAAGGAGAAATTAATAGAAAACCGGGAGTATTCAAAGGGATAGGTGGAATGGTTGGAATGCTGTCTCCTATCTGTTCCTTTCTAATAGATAGGAGGCAGCATTTATGAGGTACTATCCTAGGAATATGTTACACAGTGTTCCAAAGAAAAAGGTAGTTACTGACAGTTTATGGCATTCTTATATCTCAAATACACTGGATAAAAATGCCACAGAAAAGAGCATAGGCTCTGCAGTTGGTAAACTGAATATTGATGAAATTCCACTCTTTTTCATCCCAAGTAGATTATAAATCCAGTGATGCTGCTCTTTGCAGGTCTCAGAGGGCTTGAACTTC
The DNA here is from genome assembly GCF_009764315.1 of Trachypithecus francoisi. Lineage (NCBI taxonomy): Eukaryota > Metazoa > Chordata > Mammalia > Primates > Cercopithecidae > Trachypithecus > Trachypithecus francoisi. The sequence goes on from NW_022681458.1 coordinate 61,778,509, forward strand.
AAGTTCAGAGTGAGAATAGATGTCTGAACTCTATGAATAAAAGAGATAATACACCTGCAATTTCTAGGTTGGGTACAGGGAGGAGAAAGGAGTTGTTCCACCCTATATACTCACACTGAATATATGATACTAATTCCAAATAATTTGGGAACAGCATGAAGATATCATCTGTGATAACTAGTCCTATTATATTCCCACTTCCTAAAACAGTGCCTGGAACATAGCTGACACTCAATAAGGGTGAGTCGACTGCCAAGCCATGACTGCTCCAGCCTGGACTGTGCATTGTTCTGAAAATGGTATTGTCGGGTTGATGAAAATGTCACCATCCATGTGGTCCATCTGTTGTAGATTTCTGAGTCTTCTAAGGCATGGATGAGGATTAGGTAATGCAGCACATTTTAGCTATCAAAAGTAGAGCACAGACTTCTTCCAAGAACATGAATTAGACCTACTTTTCTCTCTTCCTGCTAAGTACAACTAAAAACCCTGGATATTATGTTTTAAAGAAACATAAACGGACTCTGAAAGTTGGAAAGAAGAAAGCTGACCAGCCAAAGACCATCTCAGGACCCAAGAAGTGACATGGTTGTAAGTTCCTTGGGTTTTCTTCATGCCTTATTTATCCCTGATTTGGAGTTAAAGAAGCTGACAATCTGAAAATAACTATGGGCACAATCAAAGAAAAAAAAAAAAGCCCCAACAATCACCTTCTTTCTTTAGCCAAATAACCAAGAAATAGCCAGCCTAGTGAGACAGAAAACTTTGACTGTAACTGTTCTACTCAAGGCAAACACCATAGAAAACACTGTGGCCTCCTACAAAGGCCCAGTGGGGAGTTTAGACTTTTACCATCATAAGACTAGAATGAGATGTCCCCAAACCAGTGCCAGAGAAGACCGAGTAGAGAGTTGGGACTTTCATTTCCATCAGCTGGCAATGAAGTAATCTCCCAAAAATATAGGTGGAGAACATATAGGGAGACAGAATTTCTACCACTACCCAGAAATAATGAGGTGTCCCTCCATATCCCTACTGGGGTGGTATCAGTGAAGGCCTAGTAGACAGTTAAGATATTCATCACTGCCCAGTGATTTTGAGGCCACCTTCACTGTAGTACCAATGGACACCGCATGGGGAACCAGAAATTTCACCCCCACCCAGCAGTAACAAGGAACCCTCATGTTGGGTGTCAATGGTGATCAAATGGAAAAATTAGACATCTTCCTTCATTTGGCTGTAACAAAGCCCGTGTCTTCTCCTCTCTTTCCATGTCAGTGCAGCGTTGGAGAAAGACAGCTAAAAAGACTTAAATAATATCCAGAGTCTCAAAACATAATATGAAAATATTCAAACCTCTAGCAAGAATAAATAGAGACAAGACACAAATTACTAATAGGAATGAAACAGAGGATGTCACTACAGAACCTGCAAACATCAAAATGATAATAAGAGTTACAATGAACAATTCTATGTATCTCCAATTTAGATAAAATTGACCAATTTCTCAAAAAACAAACTACTATGACTTACCTAATATGAAATAGATAATTTAAATTGTCCTATAATACTGAGAAAATTACATTTCTAATTTTAAAACTCCCCAAGAGAAAATTTCAGACCCACAAGGTTTCACAAATTTCTACCAAATGTTTAAAAAAAAGTAACACCAATTCTACAAATCTCTTCCAGGAAATAGAAGGGAAGGAAACTTTTCGACTCACTTTATGAAGCTAGCATTACCCTGATACCAAAGCCAGACAAACACAGTACAAACAAACAAACCAAAAAAAAAAAACTACAGACAAAAGTATAGACATAAAAATCCTTAACAATGTTTTAGCAAATAAAATTAAGTCATACATAGAAAGGCTCCTATACTGTGACCACATGTGGTTTGTTCTATGGTTGCCAGGGTGATTCAATCTTCAAAAATTCAATGAATGTGATCCATGTTAACAGGCTAAAGAAGAAAAATCACATGAGCATATCAAATGATGCAGAAAAAGCAGTTGATAAAACTCAACACTCATTCATGATAAAAACTCTCAGAAAAATAGGAATAAAGGAAACTTTCTCAACTCGACAAAGATCTACAAAAAAACCTACAGCTAGTATTCCTCTTAATTGCAAAAGACTGAATGCATTTTCCATGAGACTGAAAATAAGGAAGTCTGCTGTCACAATTTTTATTCAAAACAGTGCTGGACAAACAAATGGAAAAACATTCCATGCTGAAGGATAGGGAGAATCGATATCATTAGAATGGCCATATTGCCCTAAGCAATTTATAGACTCAATGCTATTCCTGTCAAACTGCCAATGTCATTCTTTGCAAAACTAGAAAACCCTATTTTATAATTTGTATGAAATCCAAAAAGAACCCAAATAACCATGACAATCCTAAGCAAAAAGAACAAAGAGGGAGGCATCACATTACCTAATTTCAAACTATAGTACAGGGCTATAGTAATCAAAACAGCATTGTACTGGTACAGAAACAGACACATAGACCAATGGAAATAATAGATCTTTAACAAAGTTGATGAAAACAAGCACTAGAGAAAGAACTCCCTATTCAATAAGTGATGGTCTGCATAACTGATAACTGGCTAGCTATACACAAAAGATTGAAATTGGACCCCTTCCTTACACCATATACAAAAATCAACTCAAGATGGATTAAAGACTTAAATGTAAAACCTAAAACTATAAAAAATCATAGAAGACAACCTAGGGAATACCATTCTGGACATAGGAATGGGCAAAGATTTCATGACCAAGATGCCAAAAGCAATTGCAACAAAAGCAGAACTTTACAAGTGGGACCTAATTAAACTAAACAACTTCTGCTCACCAAAATAAACTATCAACAAAGTAAACAGACAACCTACAGAAAGGGAGAAAATATTTGCAAACTATACATCTGGTATAGGTATAATATCTGGAGAGGTATATCCAGAATGTGTGAGGAACTTAAATTGAGAAGTAAAAAACCCATTAAAAAATAGGCAAAGGAAATGAACAAACACTTTATAAAAGAAGAGCCTTTCAAGAGCATACTAAAAGGTGTCCAACACTAGAATGAGTTGCCTAGACAAGTGAATTTCCATGTAATGTGTTCAAGTAGGAAGAATGTTGCAAAGGGCATGACTGCATTTGGAGACTGGACCTCATTAGGAAATCAAAGTCAAATGCCAACAGGAAGCTAGGTAAAAAATATGAACTATTAAAACATACTGGGTGATTGTTGCCTTGTAAGAATGCTGAACTGGTGGAACTACCTCTAATGTCTCAAGAGAAGCTGGAAATCTGACTTTCTATGTAACATTTCCCAATAATTAAAATGCCTTCACTAATTTGCCTACTATGTCCAAATACTATGAGATCTAACACTGTGTAGTCCAAATAAAACATATCTAGAACTTATTTTATTGTTTTAATTGTATTAATTCAAATGAATAAGAAACGGTTTCTATTATTGCGTCCCTGCATTGTTAATTTCCAAAAACCTCTTAATGCTGATAGTCCATCACAAATTGCTGTTTCCATGAAAACATCTTAAGAATAAATATCTCATTTTCTGCAATTTGTATGTAATGGTAAGGGTGAAATTAGAGCAATTCTTTGTGTTACGATCTGCACATGATGACCTTTTTTTTTTGGAGATTATTATTTATGAAAGCTCCAATTTTCTTGCAGAAAATTTTCTATCACATATTCAGTCAAATAATGACATGTTTCATTGCTCAAATCTACTTCATGAGGGTGTGCTTTTCTTCAGACATGATTAGAACTTTCTTGAGGGAAAGTATCAAGTCTTATAGTTCATTTTTCTATCTCAATTTGCTTACTAAAGTTTGGGTCACACATCAAGAGCTCAAATGTGACTACATCACAAGGGTTTATTTACCACCAGACTTTGTGTCCAATAATATAATTGAAGATATTCCTGGCCTAAAAGGGAAATGGTGGGACAAAGGAGTGGGGAGATTGATTAGTCCTACCCTCTATAGACTCTTACCATCAATGCTATCACACCCTCCCAGACCATCAGCAGGTCTTTTCCTCTTGACTTTTCAGCACCATTTCTGTCTCCCCCGGAGTTTTCAGGAGTTCCTCAACAGACTGTGGTTGAGAGTATCCACTCACTGTTTTAAATTTCAAAAAAAAAAAAAGAAAGAAGAAAACAATCAGGCAAACTGTGTTTGATGCATTTTACATAACTGCGGCCTTGGAAGAAATTTGCCTTATAGAGTGAGATGGGATTTATCAACCAACAGTGGAGGTAAGATGCTCCTATGCATTACATTTCTATCTTCTAATTTCAAGTCGTTGTTATGGTATCGGTGTCTATAATGTCTACGGCAATTTGAGTGTCCTGTGGCAGATGCAGTGTTTCTAAAAATCAGGTGGAGTAATGGAAAACATGGCAGGTGGCATCTGACAGCAGCTAAGCTCACGGGATTTTTCTTCAACCTTTTCTACTTGCCTATCAGATACTGAGATTTTGACCTATGAAAACAATTTTGTGTTTAAAGAATGTAAAATTACTAGAATGTAGATAATATCCTAAGGAGGAAAACACACACACACACACACAGAATATTCATTTGCCCATTTAAAAAAATGAAACATTTTAAAGGGCTATCCATAAGGTCTTTGAAAATCAAATATGGTATTCTTTTAAGCAGGTGAGGAAAGGTAAAGTTTAGCACTCTTGGTATCTAGAGAAACTTCATCAAAAACTACTTTTAAGAATGTTTAGTTCCACAGAAAGAGTCTGAGGATCAAAACCTGGTTTCAGAATGTCCACCTACCACGAGTGAAAAGATGTTAAGCTGTTGGGCTTTAGGCAGCGTGCCCTGGGCAGGGCTCCTGACTTTTTGAGACAGAGCAGTGTTCATGTCACTGATTCCTGAACTGACTGAGTTGTGTTCTGCCTTCCCTCCCAGGAGGCTTCATTTCCTTTAACTTTTCCTTTGTTTCTGTCAAACTTATCCACACTTAGCACATTCTTTCACCCAACTGTTGTTCTAAACATGACACATCCCTTTCTTTCTTCTCTACTGATGTGGTAGCTGTTATTTGGCCTTCTTGAATGTGTTGTTTTATAGAAAGAAAAAAAAGACAAAAAAAGGCCTGTGTCCTACTGAGTATTTCAGCTTCAAAAATTATTTCTGAGGACAAAAGCTGCACTGGGAAGGGTTGGCCAGAATTCCGGATGTAATGGTATGTAAACCTCAGTACTAGAATAGTCTTCTCAGATCCTGAAGTGCTGCAGAGCAGCACAAAGGAGAGAGACATGCTCTCTGGTATTTCATGTCACCTTTTAGTCCTGAAAGAACAAAGGTTACAAAATGATAGACAATTTCTCTCCACGTGCAGTTCCTTTGCTGACATTAAGTGTTAGATCCAAGTCCAGTGAGAGCAATAGCAACAGTGTTAACATGGGCTTTTTATTTTTTCAATTGACAGCAGAAATGAAGACAATTTCTTGTTTAGCTGGATTACTGAACTAGGCTCTTAACTGGTCATGTCCTTCTGCCCTGGTTTCCCCCACCCTCTATTTTATTTTCCAAGAGTAGCCAGGATAGTAAGAACATCAGATGGTGAACTGCAAAAAGCTGCAATAGAGCTGGGGTTAAAACTTGGAGTTGAAGCCCAAGTTTTACACCATCCCTTCACCCACTCACCCCTTACTGCACTGATATTTATCATTCCCTCACCCCCTCACAGGGCTCCAACCACAACAGTCTCCACTGTCCCTTGCATACACTGGGCATGCTGTAGTGTTAGGGAATTTTCACTAGCAGAGCCCTCTGCCAGGACCACTTGCTCATCAACACTACTGCCTTCAAGAATTTGTGCAAATATCAACATCTGAAATATCAACATCTCAAAGAGACCCACTTTGAGCATCCTATAAAAACAGAAATTTATTTTTCCCCTGTATTTACTATGCTTCCAACTCTTAATCCTGACCTACTTTTTGTTTGTTCGTATTATTTATTACTTACCATTGCATATTATTTATTTTGTTTACTGTGTGCTTACTGTGGAGGTTAACAAAGACAGGAACCTTTGTTTTATTCACTGATTTAACTCCCTAGAACAGTGCCTAGCATATGTGTAGGAGACACTCAAACTTGTTAAATACATTAGTTAATGGTAAATCGATTTATGTATTATTTCTTCAAAGATAACAAAGGTATTATTCTGGAAAGAAGAAAAATCACATTGTTAACAAAGTGATTGCAATTCAGTCACTGGAGAATCAAAAACTGCCTACTTTCTGAATTCAAATTCATAGACTTTTGTTTTTTTCCCCACAGATTCATGGAAGATCCTCAATATCTCTAGAATAAAGGTAAGCTGTAAAGTTCCAAGCAAATTTGAGTTAGCAAGCAAATTGGAAATTTGGAGAGCATTTTTTAATTGCTTTCATCTAGGAAATCATACCCACCTTCACTCTCAGACCAGTTGCCCACCATTAGCTGCAAAAACATGGAAACTAGAATTTTGGTGTTATATCAAAATTCTCTCCCTGCCCTGTGGCTCAGTATGAAATTTTGTCCTGTTTCTTGGTGCTCGTGTCAGTCAGACTCCTTCCTTGCTCTGGACATGCTCTGGTCTGGGGCCTGCATCTGGGCCTGTGTCCCTGACTCATGCTTTCTGGTCTCTTAGCAATGCCTTGTAGCCCTTGTTTTCTAATCTCCTGGCTCTCTGGGTGGGTCGCTTGACTGCAGACTCACGCCTCTAGCTTGTTTCTTGAGCCCTGGCTTATTTTCCAAATCCTGAAATATGTGGTGGATCCGGGGATATATTACTCAAATCTCTCTTCTTGGAAGTACTTGTTGATTGGGTGTGGTGAGTGCTATCAACAGACCACCCCCAACTGTCAGCCTCATCAGGGACTGCCTCAGCTGCAAAGTGCTGTCTGCCCATGGTCACAATCTTCCATAGGACAACATGCTTCCAGGGATGGCCCAGTGATAAGTCCTCTCAGGAGGAGTACTTGCTCCAGAGCTCCCAGTCTGTTTGCTGAGACATAGCCAGCCAGGTATCACAAAATAACTTCTCCCTCTCCCAATCCCACTTCCACTCCTTTCCTTTAAACATCTTGTATCTCCAAAGGCCATCTCACTCTCTGCTTCTAGAGAACCCAACTGGCAACAACCTCCAACACTCCTAACTCAGATTTCAAAAATGGGACTTGGAGAGGTGGAAAGCAGAATATATGTGAGCAACACTCGAACAGCTACGTGATACATGGAGAAGACTGATCTACCACTGAAGCAATGCTAAAAACAGTAATGAGTCCTCATGTTGTGTATTTTCAATAACTGGTGATAAGAACGCTATTTTGCTCCCTTAAAGTTTTGAGCCAAAAAAACCTTCCAACTCACCCTCTGGAAAATCTCCCTTTAAGTTGATAATTTCTTTTAAATAAAATAAAATGCATTAATTATGAAGACATGATCAGAACACACGTTAGGTTCTAGATGAGGGCCTGGAAGACCTGGATTTAATAGATCATAGAATTGATAAGGATTTAATCCTGAAATTTGTGTATTAACAACATCCATTTGTCTGAAATGTACTTTCAACTATGTAAACTTTCACTTTTCAAATAATTTTATAATAGAGTGTGCCCTTTTTATATTTGAGACACAGTGAAATTACTAGTAATATTTCTGTTGCTGGTTGGTACCACCTTGTGTTGGGTGAAATCATTCATCCCTGCTTTATTGTGACATTTCCTTACGTTATTCAAGGTAAACTGTCTTTGATCCAATGCTTCTAATATCTAGCAGACACCTTAGCTGGATCCCAAACTTTGCATAGGTGCCACCTTCCCTTTGCTTGATGGTGAGCATAGTTAGCAATTTTCAATTCCTTTCTACTCACTACGTGATCCTCTGAGTGGCTGATTTCTGTGAGGAGTCCATTTGGCTTGGCCCCTTAGGAACCATTCTGAATTCCAAAGGCTTCTTGTTTGAAAATTCATGAGCTTCTCAATGATGCAGTTCCTTTTTTGGCTGCCCTACTGCTCAGTTAGTTCAGACAACAAGCTGCTTAGAGACGGATAATTTTTCCTTTTAACTGCCAAAACCTACAGGGGGGTTGGTATTTTACTGCTATTGTGGAATTTTCAGAAGTTTGGAAAACAGAGCATTTTATTTTTTGTTTTGTTTTGATATAGGACGTTTTGACAATGGCTTTGGCAGTGATACAAAAATCTCCACGCTTCTAAACCAGAATAACATTTGCAGCCATCTGGCTTCCATGTAGCACCCTCTGAGTAGAATAGATATAAAAACAGTTAGCAATTAGGAGGTTTAAAATGGCTTTCCCATTAGTTTCTGAACTAAACTATCCCATGATAAAGACAGCATACGCAATGAAGGAGTTTCTGATTCTTTGTCAGCACACTTTTCATCATGATAAAAATTGCCCGACACCTCCATTATTTCTTAATTTCCTCCACTATCACCACCACCTTTCACCTAGATTTCTGGACTCAAATTTTTCCTAAATATAACATCCCAGAGTAAGACAGGCCACAAAATCTATTCAAAGATCCACTATATGCCCAGTTAGGTTGATTATTTTCCTTTTCAAATATGACTAAGTCTCGATTCCAAGGAAGGTAGAAAAACTTTAAACAGCATAATAAGAATTATTGTCTTTAATTTTAAATTTCAAAGTTTAATGATATGATATGACATATAGATATGATATTGATATGATAAACATTAGACATTTTATTAGGATTTTTTCAATGACATAGCATAGAATATTTTAATTCTTGGAACTAAAAAGACATAGTTCCTTTAAATCAGAAGTGATGTCTTTGACCTTTTAAAAATTATTCAAAGGTAATTATTATAATAATCTGCACATATAAATAGCACTACCAACCTGAAATCTTGTGAATTCCCAGTATAGTAATAAGAAATCAAAGATATCTAATACACTGGAAACAAATTTGGAGAGGTGGGCTGAGATAAAAGAGGAAAGTGAAGTCATTTGAGAAGAGGTTTATGTTTTCCTCTATCTAGCTTGCCCCACAAAACCATTTTCTGCCTGTCCAGGAAATGTGATCTACTAATAATCCACAACAGATTTGTGCTGTCACTTGTTTTGCACTTTTACATAGAGTAACATTTTTATTCAAGGCTTTCAGATTTCTTTTTTAAGTTGTCAAATTCAGAAAACTCAGAACTGGAAGAGATCAGACCGAAATTTTCCCAAACAAATTAGCATGTTGAAGGAGGAGGATGTAAATAGTAGAGTCACTGGCAGCATGAATTTACCCTATGCTTGAGCACATTTTTTCAGCACAGCTAAGACATTAACAAGCGATGGTTTCACACACTTGGGCTAGTGATTTACAAAGTTGCTTCCTGATTAATAGAGTGCTAGAAAGGATTGTTGTTATGCCAACTAAAAAGAATCATAAAATGGTAATGAACGTTATGAAACTTCATGAATATTTCATCTGAAGACAGGCTATCAGATTTATCTTAAGGTTAAAGAACACATAGGTCATAAATCAGGCCCAAGATGGAGTCGCTTGAGGTTCATAGTTGGTAAGAACTGTTTACATGTTAGTCAAGGCTATCTGTGGGTGTTTATTACTTCAGTTACATGTTAGAATCCAGTTAAGATAAATAAAAAAAGATTAGTTTCATAATAGATCACTTTAAAAAGGATCAGCAAAGATTCCTAGAAAGAATTAGAGGTATTTTTTGAAACAAAATGGGCTTTATTGAAATTGTTAGGTATTCAGAACTATAATCAATATTTAATAAGAAGGTATCACAAAATTATATACTATATAAAATAGTATGAGCATAAGCTCATTTTTTGCTGTAAACAGCATATATAATTTATATTAAATATTTAGTATATCATCAGTATCAAGGCAATTTCTCATTTGGAATATTTATGGTGAGCTTAAAATTTACTACTTATGTTCTTAGGCTACTACTTACGTTGTTAGATACATATATTTTATTTCCTCCAATAGGGCCCCAGAAAATTATTCTTCCTTAGTCTACAGTAATGACATGGAAGTAAAATTTATTTCAGTGATTGTGGGATTTTCCTCCTAGCTTGGCAGCTAGCTGAGAGCAAACTCCTTAACTCCTTTAATTGAAGTTTTTCCTCTTATGTTTGTCAAAATATTTAAAGTGTTATTTAAATATAGAGATAGCCTTTCTGCACATTTTTTATTTATCTGATGATGGAAATTAAAACCTATATTTATTCATTTGATCAGTCACTCAGCCTACTGTGTGCCATGTATCTGTTAAGTGACAGGGATGAAACTGTGGATGAGTAAAACATGAGCCCTACCATGCAGAACATTTTGCATCAAGAAGGAAAACTAGTATGTAAATATGCAATTGCAGGAAGTGTGATGGCTGACATAACAGGGCTATGGGCTATGTGAGCACATGGAAGGGGAAAGTGCCCCGGGTTGAGGGATCAGAAAGCATCTTGAAGAAAACAATACCTAAGGCCAAAGCTACCTGAACAATGAGTGAAGTTATGGTGAAATAAGGTGCAAACTAGGAGAAAGAAAAACATCATCAACTATCCTAGGAGATGAGAAAAGCTTGTAATGGTTAACATGTGTTTTATGTGTGGTGGTGGGTGTAAAGATGAGGGAAGCCAAGGAGAACATAGACCATACTCATAAATCCTGCAAAGAGTTTTAACCCTACCTCAGCACAATGGATTTCACTGAAGGGGCTTCAATAGTCATATAACTAGACTCGCATTTCATCCTGTTTATGTATCTCTTGTTTGGTAAATTGTTTTATACTTTTGCTCTTGGAACTAAAATGAAAATTAAGAACTTGATCAGATGTTATAAATCAGTGAGTGATGGGTTTTGAAGGTAATTTTACAAAGAGAGTTGGGGAGAAATCCAATCATTTACATAGAAAATGTTGAACATCACCAATGCTCTTGAATGGTGGAAAAGGGTAATCCAATAAATACACTTCTCTAAGAATAAAGTCAGATTGGAATTCATTACCCTAAAGAATTCCTCGTAAGAATGGAGTAGTTCCAAAGTTAAGTGGTGAGATCTCTTTATGACAGTCTTATAAAGATTATCCTTCATTTTAAAGAGGAAAAAAGTAGTGCACATTCTAAAGAAATCCTTGCCTAACAAACCTGCATGTTGTGCACATTTACCCTAGAACATAAAGTATAATAATAAAAAAGAAAGAGAAAGAGAGTGAGCAAGCGCCAGTGAGCAAAAGACAGAAAGACAGTAAGACTTGTATCTCTGCATTTTGGCATCCCCATCCTGCCTCACTACCTACGAAATCTACTACAGGTTGAGTATCTTTTTTTTTTTTTTTGAGACGGAGTCTCACTCTGTCGCCCAGGCTGGAGTGCAATGGTGTGATCTCAGCCCACTGCAAGCTCCGCCTCCCGGGTTTACGCCATTCTCCTGCATCAGCCTCCGGAGTGGCTGGGACTACAGGCGCCCGCCACCACGCCCGCCTAATTTCTTTGTATTTTTTTAGTAGAGACTGGGTTTCGCTGTGTTAGCCAGGATGGTCTCGATCCGCTGACCTCGTGATCCGCCCGCCTCAGCCTTCCAAAGGGCTGCGATTACAGGCCGTGAGCCACCGCACCTGGCTAGGTTGAGTATCTCTTATACAAAATGCTTGAGACAAGAAGTGTTTTACATTTGAGATGTTTTCAGATTTTGGAATATCTGCATATACATGATGAGATATCTTGGGAATTGAACCCAAATATAACTAAGAAATTAATTTATGTTTCATATACGCATATAAGTAAAAAATAATTTTATATAATATTTTAAATAATTTTGTGCATAAAACAAAATTTTGACTATAACCCATCACATGAGGTCAGGTGTAAATTTTCCACTCTGTTGTCATGTTACACTCAAAATGTTTCAGAATTTGGAGCAGTCTGGATTCTTTATTTTTGAGTTAGAGATGTTCAACCTATATTAAGATAAGAACTAATGTTGACTAAGGAGTGCCAGTCCTTGTCCTAGGTGTTTTACACGTATTTATTTAATCCTCATCTAAATATCCATACAGTAAATATTATGAATATCCCCATTTTAAAGAGGAGGGAATTAGGCACACAGAGTCAAGTAATTTGTCCCAGTCATACAGTCAGTGAGTGGCAGTGCTGGGATTTACAACGGGCCATCCGGATATTCTCTGTCATGACATACTACGTACAAAGTAACACAGGGAACATGGTTTTCATAGTGACAACCAGCAGGAATATAAACAAAAATTATCATCAAAAAGAAACACTGTTCCCATTTATCCTTGAATATTGGTTTATGTCTGCTTAGGAGGAAGTTCTTGCTCAGAGGAGGAAAAAAATTCCAATTTGATTTTCTGTGAGGCAACTGTACTATTGCAGATTCAATACTCAGAAAGGTATATTTGTTCATTGATTATTGATGAATGAGTATTGATTGTGCACTTACTATGGTACCTGTGTGTAGTATATGCATTGAATACATGACATTACTTATAAGGGAATAATTTTTAAAAACTTTACAGAAAATATGTCATATTGAACAGTCACTAACATTACCCTAAACTGAATTTTGTTATTGCCTATTAGCTGTCACATCCTTCATTCCAAATGGAAATTGAGTTTTTTAATTTCTAGGGGAAAACACAATGCATGTTTAAGTCCACGTATAAGAATAATACCAAGCACTCCCTGGTACAAAGAGTCATTTGTTCAATTTTCTGACCTGTTTCAGCCTAAAGAACAAGAATAGCATAGGATGATAAAAGGTTTCCAGCAGAAAGAGATTTATAGTCAGAATCACTTTTCTCTGTTTTCATTCATTCTGAATGAATACAAAGAATAATCTTGCTGTTAATACAAATGCAGCAAACGGAGCCATTAAATTGACAGTGTGATCTATCCCACTTCACACTGCTTTATAAGCCAAATGTATCATTCTTAGGAGCTTTCTCTTGGTTAAATAATTGTGAGAAATATATCTCTTGCCATTACTTTTATTGATAAAACACAGCATGTCATCTTAATTCATCCTTCCACTGCTCTATTTCATCATCTACTGAGTGATTGGGATTCTGATCACCCTGCGTTCTGCTGTCAGATTGAAAGCTTCTATCTACTCATCTGTTATTCTTCAAGAAGCAAAGCTCCGGTGTAACATCTGTTTCTTACTGAATCTTCACCAGAGACTCCGATTTCAGCAAGCAATAACCTTGGGGTTCCCCTGGAAACCCTCGAGGGCTCCTGCTATGTGTCAAGACTTGAAGCTATCTAACAGAATTAATGCACAAAGTCCTATTACTCTATTTTCATTTTTAAATTTAATTTGGGGTACATAAATTTGGTAGAGAAATGGTAATGTTTTACTGATTTTTGAAGCTAGTCATCACTTGGTTGAGAAGGCTGAAAGCTTTAGCCATGTGTCTTATGCTTTATTCTTTCCACTTTTTCTCTATTGATGTTCAGCTATACTCATATCTTACTTTACATTTGTTTTGTCTCACTCAGGTATTTTTATGAAATTTCTCACATCTAATCACAAAAGATTTCTATTCTGAAATGCATCTATTTGGATATTTTGTGTTTCCTGTTGAAAATTAGCGTATCCACTTAGTTTGAATTACTGAGAAAAGATTACAAATGAATGTAAATCAGAAGTTAATTTTGATAACATGAGTAAAAAATAATCCAGAAAATTTGTAGATATTGGACATTTTTATGATTAGTCATAACTTATGCTAACAGTCAAACCGTATACCCTAAACTGATGTGCATGTATTATAAATACTTATACATAATATTTGTATACCTATACAACATGTTGATAAATTTTTCAAATCATTATTGGAAAATAATAATTAGAATACTGTTTCATAATTCATTGCTGCAAAGCAATCCACTCAAAATGTAGCAGCTTAGAACAATGATTTATTGTTTTTCACAAGTCTGTCAGACAACTAGGAAGTTCGTCTACTCCACATACATAGACATGGTCATTGACTGGATCACTCACTCAGCTGCATTCAGCTGGTGACTAACCTTGACTGAAAGATCCCAGAAGACTTAATTCACATGTCTGGGACTTCATTGCTTTTCCACATGGCCATGCCACATGCCTAGCTTGGAGCTCCTCACAGCATGGCGGTCTCAGGAAAGTCAGGCTTTTACATAGCATCTGGCTTTAAGAAAATGGAAGTTACTAGTCCTCTTAAGGGCTAGGTCAAAGATTAGCATAGCGTTATTACTTGATCTGCATTCTAATGGGCAAAGCAAGTCACAAGATCAGCCCAAATTCAAAAGGAACAGAAATAGACTCTACCTCTTGAATGATAATGCAACACAAATGTAGAGAAAAGGAAGAAATTAGTGTCAATCTCTGGAGACTAGCACATACACCTCAATTTAAATTTCAAAAGCATTCATTTCTATATTAGAACAGAAAGCCTCTCGATGTTCTTCGTTATACTAGACAATAATAATTGATTTTTTCCAAAACATTAGTCTGTCTAAATCCCAGGTATCCCCGGATGTTTAAAAAAATGCATGGAGGAATCTGCCTGTGGTGTTATTCTAAACATTTACTAATCTTAACATTGAAATCACACCTTAGATTTTAACTTGTCTTTCTCTCACTCTGCTTACAATTTTTACTAGTCGTTTCTTCATTTGCTTACATTTTCCACTTGGATACTATTTTAAACCAAGTGAAAAATCAAACTGAAGGCAAACTTACATAATGTCTTTACACATATGACCCACATAACCTAGTCAAACCAGATCATCCATCCGCAAGAACAACAGGAACCAGGAAGCAGTGTGAGAAGTTGGCAAGCAGTGTTTCCTTCCATCCATCTCTGTCAGCCTCTGTCAGAGGAAGTATCTCCATTTTCCAATTATCCATGCCAATGGTTTCCCTCAATGACAGGAGTAATTAAAAGATGACTTTACATTCGGCTAGAGCTCAATAAATGTTAGTCAGAAAATATTATTTCAAATATATCAAAGAAGGTCATCCTAATTTTTCGTTTGAAATATTTGTCAAGACCCCCATATATGCTAGGCTTTGGGAATATAAATTATCTCTTTTTCAACGTTTCAAAAAGCTAAGAGGATATAAAATACTTCCTGATATTTCTAGTTTGGAGTTTTTATTAATCTTTAATGTAATAATAAAAACAAAATGATCTCTCATGAAAGTGTTTATTCATAGTGTTTTGGTATCTTCAAGTGAGATTAAATCAAATGAAACTGCTATACAATGATATAAGAATATTTAACAATAAAAGGTTTCTAGAACAAGAAGAATGATTTTAGTGACAGTTTTCTTATCTGCAGATATGAGACTTGAGGGGCATAAACCTCACACAGAATAGTCTTCTGTAGCTATTACAGAGCTGAAAAGTTCGTTCCAACAAGATGAAAGTGATACATAAAAGCTTTGGCTTATTGATTAACTCAATACATACTTTTTTTTTGAGCACGTAGTATGTGCCACCTTGATGCTGGGTATACAATGCAAAGCAGAAAAGGTGAAATTTCTGCTTTCACAGAGCTCCTGTATGGTGGCAATATGGACACTCAGGCAGCTACAATCTAGTGTGGTAGATTTCAAGAGTGAGTAATGTGAAGTCCCATGGGAGCACACAATGGGATCTCCTAATCCGAGGGTAGGAGGTGAGCAGCCGCCTCAGTAGGAAGGGAGCATAAATGGGCACAATGAAAAGTTTGGAAGCTGGGGAGAAGAGTGTCCAGGAAGAGGAAATAGGATGTACATAGACCCTAAGTTAAGAGAGGATGTCCTCTTCCGGGAACTGAAAATCCTTTAGTTCCACAGGAGCACTCTGTGAGAATAAACCATGGAATAAGGATTCAGCTTCAGCAGGACTGCTACAAAATCTTGGGGAGTGGGAAAGGAGGATTTTGGTTATGTAAGTCCATTAACATCCCTATTCTAAAGATTTCCATTTATAGAATGTATTATGTACATTTTTAGCTTCTAACAGCATGTGTATATGTATTTGAGCATATCATACACATCTTTAAAATGGGGAAAAATGTATCAACATGTTAACCAGATGATTTTTTTTTTCTAAATTTGCTGCTTTGTACTTTTTTGTATTTCCAAAATGTTATACAATACTACTGCGCAAAAATTATATTTAACGGAAAAAACAGCATTGTTAAAATGTAACTTGACTTCTAAATATATCTACAAATGATATATTTCTGAATCTTTTTATACTTCCTCTTTGTCTAAGGGACACTTTCTAAACAAGTGTTGTTTCTATTTCTTAATAGAGGTTTCAAATTGGAAGATAAGTCAGCTGAATTGAGTAACAAACTTTAGAACTAGATCTTCTATTAAACAAAAGCAATATTAAAAAACACAAAAAGTATACATTTTAACCCTGTTCACAAACTCACAGAACACTTAAATCTTATAAATATGATATATAATATGACATATATGATTTTCATTCAATATAGTACATGTTAAACAAGCTGTAAATATCTCGAATATTGCTAAAATTCCTCTTGCACAAAGCACCTCAACTTCAGTAAGACATAAATAGAAGTTAATCTTTTTTTTCTAATTCTAACAGTCTTTCCCCAGTTTTCTTTTCATTAGTTACCCCACACAAAATCTTTTTTTTCTAATTCTAACAGTCTTTCCCCAGTTTTCTGTTCATTAATCACCCCACACAATATTTTCTCCACTATTTGTAAACTCTGCTTATTAAACCCAATCCACAAAACCATCACATGGTTCAGAATTTAAACTCAGAGAAGACAAAACAAACAAATTTGTGTTTAACCTTGTTGTGTATGGGTGAGGCCACCAAAGATGCAGTCAGAATAAATGCATCTTGTGATGACCACAATAAAGATGGCAAGAGTAATGGCATGTCTTCAGAAAGCAATAAAAATAAAAGGTGCTTTGTCCTCACAGTTCCATTTCTCAGAACTGAGTTTATGCTGTTTGCCATAATCCAGCATGAATTGTCAGCCTGGAAGTGAACGATTGGGCTCTTAGCTCAAGCACAGACCTTCGGAGGCCTCTGGCAAATTCAAAACATCAAAATTCATAACTTAATTTGTTTACTTTAAGGAAACTCTCACTTGGTTATCAAATGTGAAGTGTTTCAGAGCTAAGATTAAAAGCAAACTAACATGTCTGAATTATTAATTATCAGTTTCCAGTTTAAGTCTTCTCTTGGCAAAACAATTCACTTTTCAAAGATAGCTATAACAAGTCTTGGGCACAGCTAGAGAAAACATTTGTGTTTGTATTAAATCTGGCTATTTCCACATATGCGCACTGTGACTCTAGGAACAGAGCCATTGAATAGGCCGGCAGTCATTCACATTGTGCTGATAACAGCAATTTAGGTTGGTAGGCTAGCTGTGTCAAAAGTAACACTAATATTAATATTTATAACTTGCCTTTCTCCTGTCTTAAATCTACAAGATATTGTTATATTTATGTTCAGGCTATTCTTATGAGAAACACAGATACCAATTTTTTTTTTTTAAAAAAAGAAGGTTTCTATAATCCTAACTTTTAGTGTAGTCTAGTTTCAAGTAAGAAAAATTTCATAGATATTTGAAGTTCCTCAACTGACATTCCCTCACTGGATTAACAAAAAACAACAGTAACAAAAGGCATTCCAAGTATGTATTTTCCATATAGCAGCCCCACCAAATAAAAGTGTGACTTATAGATTGAAGAAAGGAAGATTAACAGGCTAAATCTAAAGGAGATTGATTGGATCTGCAACCATGTTACACTGTGATTTCCCTCCACAATTAGATACCTGCTTACAGTCCTTTAAAGCCTAGATAGAGAAGATAGCTCAAGGACTGCATGGTAACAGAAGAGGCTAAAAGAACCTTGGGGATTATCTACACTATTTCTCTGCCTCAAAGCACACCATCTCTCAAACCATGTTGGGAACAGCACAGTCCACAAGTGGTGGGACTCATCCACTTTTAGCGATGAAATTCTAATGTATCTAATCTCTTGTGTTCAATAAATGTATTTTAATGTTAAAAATTCCATTATATATATATATACTTTATATTTATATACTTTATATCTGTACTTTCTTGTATGTCATTCTTAGAAATTCAAAAAAGAATGCCTCAAAGTTCCTTCTTCTCATTTCTTCCTTCTTTCCTTCCTCCCTTCTTTCTCTTTCTTAAAATGGGCACTGGAAGATAGAATTTGATCAGCGGAAGAAGGGTATGTATTATGAACATAATAAGTACCACAGGAAGGACCAGAATAGCTTAAAAGAACGAATAATTTTGGAGTAACAGGAAACAATATTAGAAACAAAGGGCAGGTCTGGAAATTCAAGTTAATTGCAGCAATTACAAATCGATTTCAGGTTAAGATGCAGATTTTAACAGACATTGCCAGTTTTTCAAATGATCTGTAGCTAGTTTCACTAACAATGTGTAAGAGTACCCACACCCATAAATATTCCTCTCCCCTAACCTTTAAAATGGATGTTAATTGGTGTTTCCATTGGTCTGAAATATAATGACATTTTATTATTACCATAATTTACATACTAGTAGTTTGAGAGCCGTATTTGTTTTGCTTTTTTATTATTATTATTTTTTTGAAACAGGGTCTTGCTCTGTTGCCCAGTCTGGGGTG
Organism: Trachypithecus francoisi; assembly: GCF_009764315.1. Lineage (NCBI taxonomy): Eukaryota > Metazoa > Chordata > Mammalia > Primates > Cercopithecidae > Trachypithecus > Trachypithecus francoisi. The sequence continues at coordinate 61,797,233 of NW_022681458.1, forward strand.
CTGTGGCACAATCAGGACTCACTGCAGCCTTGACATTCTGGGTTCAAGTGACTCTCCCACATCAGCTATGACTACAGGTGTGTGCCACTATGTCTGGCTAATTTTTTTAATTTTTTTGTAGAGATAGGGCCTCACTGTGTCACCCAGGCTGGTCTCAAACTTTTGGCTTCAAGCAATCCTGCCATCTCAGCCTCCCAAAGTGCTGAGATTACAGGCATGAGCCACTGCACCTCTTCTTTCTTATCTTTACCAATTTGGATTTGCTCACTCATAAGTCACCTCTTCATATGTTTCTCACATTTTTCTATTGGTTCGCTTGTCCCCTTCTTAATTTTTAAGTTAGCTCTGTTGTCTGTGCTACAACTGGTTCTTCCAACGCTACCAATTATCAGATGACTTTATGATTCCCTAGGCATACATTTATTCAGTAGAAATGTCTCTTTCTTTTTATGATGGCTTTGTTTCTAATCTTGGTTAAGAAGGCCTCCCCTCACCATTCAATCTAGCAATCTTACAACTGGGAATCTTTTTCAAAGAAATTATGATGACCGCATATAAGTATTTATTAACAGGATGTTTAACACATCATTGTTTGTAGTTGCCAAAAGTCTGGAAACTAAAGGAATAGGAAAATGGAAACCAATAGGAAAATGACTGGATAGATTATGGCACATATACCCCGTAGAGTGAATTTGAGCCCAATTGATTTAGAGGGACTTCCACACAGTGTTATTGAGTGAGAAAAGCAACATGTATAAATGTGTAAAACGGGAATTCATTTTTGAAAATCAATGACAAAAATCGCATATATCTGTTTGTATATATTTTGTATGTGTATATATAAAATATGTATCCTATATAATTATATAAACCTGGAGGATTCACACTAAATTGTAACTGGGTTAGGAGTAGGGTCTCTAAGAAAAATAAGGAAAAATGTCTGAATGAAAACAAATCATTATGACGATTATATTTGCATATTTTATGTATTACATATAATATACAAATATTTTAAAATATATAATATTGTGACCGAAAATTTTTTAAACTTAATGACAATTTCCCCCAAATAGAAGTGAAGAAACAAATATGACAACTCCCCAAATAGTTTTATTTTTAAAATGCAAATTTATTTTATCATTAAATGCCATCTGATTATAAAAGTATTACTTTATATTACCAAAATGTTGACCACCATATTTACATATCTTGAAGCTTCTCTGTGTGACCTTGAGAGAGTTAAACTCTCTGTGTCCCATCTATGAAAGGAAAGCAGGATAATATCAGCATTTATCGTAAAGGATTGCTGTGAACATTAAACTAAATAAAATACGTAGAATTTAGGACAGTGTCTGGCTAAATAAACACTAGCAGCGCTAGTAGTGGTAAGGCAGAAATCAAAGTAATGTCTTATGACTGCTCTTAAAACTCTTTATCTAATTAGATGCTTAGTTTGTGTTGATCTCCTGGGTAGTTTCCTATTAATTTTTAATTCATCTATCAGCATGAGACTAGACATCACCCACTGCTGTGCTAACACTCAGATACTCATTTTTGTGGTACATTGTGGTTCCTTAATTTCTGTTTCATTCTATAAGCTATTTCTTGTATCCTCATAATACCTTTAGACTTGTTATACGTCTTTAACAATAGCTGTGTAGTTTACAAAAATCATTACATATTTTTAATCCTCACCGTTCACCAAATAAAATAACTAAGAATTAAAGAAGTTATTTTCCCCAGATTATGGCCAATAAATGAAATACCAAGAGCCAAACTCAGGTCTTATGACTTTAAACTCTTACTCTTTTCATTTAATAGCTATTTAATAGCTATTGTCAGATTGATTTTTCAAATACAAAAAGGATGGCAAAGATCTAGTCTTATTTTTCACAGCAATTCTTTGAGATGTGATTATAATATATTTTATGTAATTCTAGCATTGGATTTGTAATTCCCAGCATCCTTTGACACCATATAAGTCCTGGGAATACAAGTTTGAGATCATGAAGCAAAAACTGTTATAGTGACAGACAAACTTCTTGCATCTTATCCTATATTTGGTTAATACACCATTCATTCTCCTATAAATGTCCCAGAACTGAGAAAGAAAATTTTCTGTTAAGGTAAGCTAATGATGTTTCCCATACATTAGAGAGTGCATTTGTCCCTATCTGCATCTGCTTATATGTGAGAAAATTTGAAAAGCCAGTGAGCACATTCAACCATCTCTAACAGAAAAATTATATAACTTTGACATCTTACATACAAATTCAAATGTTTAATGCCAAGGCAAAGGTATTTGAATTTCATATGTGAAAGAGATGAATACATTGCGTTCGCAAATTCTTTTATGTTTTTAAAGAAGAGGCTCACAAATCTATCAACATACCTTAATTCTTACAAAAGGGATTATTGGTAAAGATAAAGGCCTCTATCTGAGAATGTGTCTCAGAAGTGACACATTCATTTGATTGTAAACTATTACCAAATGTTTCAGGCTACTTTCTAAACACGGCCCTAAATGAGATAAAGGAAAAAATGTAAATAGTTTTATACGGACCTTATTCTGAAAGAATCTATAGGCTACAAAGGGAAATCACACACACATGCTCTATAAGATAACGGATGAGAATATAAAAAGATAATGTAGGATGATGAACTAAAAACATATGGGTTTCAAAATCAACCAAAACCATCTCCCATTTTCAGCTATGCCAGTGTGACTTTGGACAAGTTACATCAACACTTTGGTTTATTTTCCTTTTTTCTAGAGAATAGGTGTAATAGTGCACATCTTACATAATTGCTGTGGTGGCTAAGTAAAGTAATGTGTATAAATCACATTGCTTGGTGCCTAACCCAAAGAATCCACTGCATAATGGTGACTCTCATTATAAGAAAAAAAAAAAAAACAAATACTGATGAGTTACCCTCAAATTTTCAAGGAGGGAGAAATAATTGAGAAATAATTTTAAGAAATATCATGGCAGTAAAATTTATAGAACTTGTTATTATTATAATTATTATTGAGACAGTCTCACTTTGTCACCCAGACTGGAGTGCAGTGGCACCATCTCTGCTCACTGCATCTTCTACCTCCCAGGTTCAAGCGATTCTCCTGCCTCAGCCTCCTGAGTAGCTGGGATTACAGGCACGTGCCACCATGCCTGTCTAAATTTTGTAGTTTTAATAGAGATGGGGTTTCACCATGCTGGCCAGGCTGGTCTCGAACTCCTGACCTCAAGTGATCCACCCGCCTCAGCCTCCCAAAGTGCTGGCATTACAGGCGTGAGCCACCATGCCTGGCTAAAACTTGTTATTAGAGGTGAGGGGAAGGAAGGCAAGGTCGATGAAAATTTTCAAAACCGATGAGTTGAAGGATAGTGGTAGCATTAATTTAAATAAAGATGACGATGCAGAAGGATGAGAGGATTAACCAATGTTAAGAACTGCTGTTTACAGAAAAGGACATTATTATTCTCTAACCATCTTGCATTACCTAAGTATTTTACAGATGTTTAGAAATATGAAAGTTCTTTTCCCATGGGTCTATTTTAAGGAATTTAAATTATACATTCAGCAAAAGTACTTGATATTATAAGAAATGTACTTTCATAGAATTTCACATATACAGGCCTCTTTGGACCATGTGGCTGGCTCAGAATTAATCTGACTGTGCAAGAAAATTATTTTGACAGATTTGAAAAATCTGGCTGTTGAAGAAAAAATGTTATTGTGCCTACCTTTAGCAATGGATGAAATCCAAACCAAAAATGAGTCCAAAATTTTAAAATTTTGTGTGTTTAAAAAAAAAAAGTAAGTAAAGAAAGTCTTTAAATGCCAGATGACGTAAGCTTAGCCTGGGAAATGCTATGAATGATGAAATCATTATTACATTAAGAGACCTAAAGTGAACTAAAGAACTCGCAGGTGGTTCACAGAGCACAAGTGGCTTTCAACTCGGTATCCTATGAGAATACTGACAACGGCAAATTAGCCGGGGAAAAGGATTTTTCTAGTCCCTGTGAGCGGGCTCTTGCTGTTCATCAAAGCACTTCTTACATTTTGCATTCTCAAGGTAATTTTTCTTCAGAGGTGATTAGCACAGTATCTTGAAACTATTCAAAATATAAAGGTACTTCAAAACATCTTTTCCACTGTGATATGAGAGAAAACACTCACAGAATCTCCCTCAGTCACCCAGGCTGGAGTGCAGTGGAGCCATCTCCACTCACCGCAACCTCCACCTCCTGGGCTCAAGCCGTCCACCTACATCAGCCTCCCAAAGTAGCTGGGACTACAGGCATGCACTACCACGCCAGGCTAATTTTTGTATTTTTTTGTAGAGACAGGGTTTTTCCAGGTTACCCAGACTGGCATAGCTCTTTCTAGCTGTAGTTTTTCCAGTCAAACTTCTAAATATGTCTAGAGCCCTACCTCTTACTCAGTTTTCTATACTTAACAATAAAGTCACGTCATAGTCACGGCACATACATCCATAAAACTATGGGATATGTTCATCGAGCAAGTGTAAAATATTCCTCAGGAATATGGCTCTATAGGAATGTTCCAACAAGCAAAAATCTCTTATTTCATGCAATGTGATAAGAAAGGTCCTTTCACATTTTTGTTTAACATTCACTAGTTCCTTTTTAATACAGAATATGAACATAAAAATAAAGCAGTTCATAATTGCACAGCACATATAAAGTCTCCTCACATTAAAACCAGGAAAAAAGTGAGTAATAGATGCAAATGTAAGAAATTTCAAGCACTAGTGCAGGGTATCAAAAGTCTCCCTTTCTATCTCCAGTTTTCAGCCCTTTCCACAAAGATAGTGTTATCAGTTTCTTGTACATTATTTGAGAAAATAATTGGCATATCCTGTATACTAACATTTTAAAATTTTTATACGAAAAGAATCATACAAAAAATTACTATATGCCTTGCATTTTTTACTTACTATATCGTGGACATCTTTACTAGTGAGTAAATATAGACCTATTTCATTTCTTAAAGAGTTAGGTAGTGTTCCAGGTGTGGATAAGCTATGATTAGTTTCCTCAACTGGTGGACATTTAGGCATGTCCAGTTTTGCTTATTTTTATAAATAATGCTGCAATAAACACACTGTACATGTATCTATAGGAAAAATTTCCTAAGAACAGAATTGCCTGGACATGCAATATGTGCATTTGAAGTTTCATAGATATTTTATGGAGGTTTCATAGATATTTATTTATCTATGATACCTATATATTTCCAAAAAGTAAGACTTGTCATCTGCGTAAAAATGTCCCTGCTTTCTCCCTCCTTACCAAACTTCAGCAAATATTCATCAACTTTTTTAATTGTTTAAAAATTGTTATGGGTTGAATAGTGTCCCCTGAAAATGTTGAAATCCTAACACCCACTATGTGGGAATGTAACCTTATCTGGAAATAGGATCTTCATAGATGATCGAGTTAAGATGAGGTCATTAGGATGGGCCCTAATCCAACATGACTTCATTGTAATAATAGAGGGAAATCTGGATACAAAGACAGATGTGCAGGGGGGAACACCATGCGAAGATGAAAGGCGGAGATTGGATGATGTTTCTGCAAGCCAAGGAATGCCAAAGAGTGTCAGCAAACTACCAGAAGCATGGATCGGATTCTCCCTCAGAGCCCTCAGAAGGAACCCATCTTGCCAACACCTTGGTCTCAGAATTCTGGCCCCCAGAACGGTGAGACAATAAATTTCTATGATTTTAAACCATCCAGTTTGTGGTAGATAAAAATAATATATTGTTTGATGTGTCATTTATTCATTCTTTCTCTCATCTTCATCTATAGTCAAACTTTTTCATTTTTATATGTCCCCTAGCATTATAGCACAGCCTTGCATTCAATAAATGGTGATAAGCATTTGCTAAGTAAATAAACACACACTATAATAGGTACGCTAGTTAAAATTTATAGGAAAAAAATTTATAGATGAGAATTGTATACTATTGTTTTGACTGGTGCTTTTTGTGAATTAAATTGAGCATATGATTATATTATTATTGGCCCTTTGTTGGGTCTTTTTCTGGCCCAAAATTCCTTCTCCACATACTATGCTTATTTTTCTGCTGAATAGTGCATTTTTTATTATTGATTTGTACAAATCCCTTGTGTAAATCAGAGAAATGATCAGTTTGTCATATGTGCTGCAAGTAAATTCTCAGCTCATTATTATTTAATTTAGAGAAGTAATTTTCTTCTTTTACATTTGTATAATATTTTATGTCATTACATAGTCAAATTAATCAAACTTTTCCTGACTTTTGGAGTTTGTATCTTGTTGGGAAACATCTTTATACTTTTAAATTATAAATGAATACAAATCTACTTTGTTGCTTTACTTTTTACATTTAAATAATATATTGTTATATCGTACATTGGGTCAAAATATCAAATATAAGCATTTTCATAAGATTCAACATAATGGTATGTCTCACGGTCAATGATGTAGTTGATCTAGTTTATTTTTCTCTAAATGGCTATATTCAGATGTCCCAATATTATTTGATATATATTTCTTCTAATGACTTTTAAACAATATTGAATCTATTAGATACCTAGGTCAATTTCTCATTTTCCTTATCTATCTATTCTCATTTCTAGTATACTCCAGTTTTATACTTTTGGGGGTTTATCACCCTCATTTACAATTGTCGTAAGAATATTCCTACATGTTCTTATATATGTATTATTAAAATAAACTTAGAAATCAATTGGGCAACTTTTCCTCCTGTCTTCCTCTCCAAGAAAAAGAAAAAAGTATTTGGATTTTGATTGAGCTTGCACTAAATTTTTATAGATTAATATTGGACAACTGATATTCTTATAAAACTGATTCTCATTAAAGAGAGAAGGATTTCTATATGGAAGTCCTTTTTATTAATTTCCATTCAAATTACTTAACTGTGTTCTTAGTATTGTACCACTTCTTATATTTCTGGATATTTTATGACTTTTTAAATTAACATTATAAATTCGGTCTTTTGCAAATATGTTCCTATTAATATTCGTTGATTGAAAAACTATTGATTTACATATACCAATGTGGTACATGACCACCTTGCAGGATTCTTGGATATATAATAGTTTTTATGTTCACTCTCTTATGTGATTCAAGTTACAATCATATCATCTGCAAAAAATAATGTTTGCCTCCTCCTTTTCAGTGTTTAGTTTCTTATTTAATATTATTTTGCACTCTACGAAACAATAATATGCTGATAGGCATTCTTCTTGTTTTTTTGTTGTTGTTTTTATATTAAAACCATTCATGATTTTGCCATTAAGTTCTCATTCCAGTCAGGGAAAGGAGAATGAATTTAACATTTGAGCATTAATTTTATAAACTTAAAAGTAATCTTAAAATGTTTGTCTCACATGCACATATTTATTGCAGCACAATTCACAGTTGCAAAGATATAGAACCAACCTAAGTGCCCACAGACGAATGAATGGATAAAGAAAATGTGGTGTACATATACCATAGAGTACTACTCAGCTATAAGACCAAAATAATATCTTTTGCAGCAACATGGATGGAGCTGGAGGTCATTATTCTAAGTGAAATAATTCAGGAATGGAATACCAAATAACTTATGTTCTCACTTATAAATGAAAGCTACGTTATGAGTATGCAAAGGCATACAGAGTGATATAAGGGACATTGGAGACTCAGAAGAGAGACATTGGCAGGTGGATGAGGGATAAAAAAACTACATATTGGGTACAACGTATACTACTCAGGTGATGGGTACACTCAAGTCTCAGAATTCACCACTACATAATTCATCCATGTAGCCCAAAACCACATGTATTCCCAAAAGCTATTGAAACAAAAATAAAATAGTTAAAAAAATGCTTGTCTCATATGGTTGTTGTGACAAATTTTTGATATATCCAACAGACTTGGCCTATGGTAAGCATTTAATAAATTCTATACAATCTTTCTCCAGGAAAACTTTATAGATGTTTAGTCATTTTAGTTATCTACTGAAGGAGAAATTCTATTTTTATTCAAGCAAAAATTATTTGGGCCAAAAATATTTAGGCATAATTAAATCACACCATGTTTACTATGTCGCTAGTATGAGCAAGACACCATGGAAGCCACATGTGACTTCCTTACCCATTCTCTTCAACACACTGTACTGCTATACAGCAGGCTCTCACTACTCAAACTATTAAGCAGCCTCCTAATTTAGTCCACATAATAACAGCAAACATTTATAGAAGATAACCCATGCCAGGTATTGTTCTGTTCATTTTATGGCATTTGCCATTTGTCAGTGCTCAGTACATGATACCCCAAAATATGGCACCTTGGCATACTGAGTGTTTTTAGCTTAAGGAAAGTGAGAAAACCACAGAAGTAGAAAGGTCACTCTCTGACCTGCTCCCACTATTTTCCCAGAAGCAGGTCAAAAAGAATTCTCTGACCTACCTTACCTGAGGTCATAAGACTCTCATTCTAGAGGGGTCCTCTCATTCTATAGTGCTGTATACCACCTGGAAGCCAAGAAGCCTCTGAATAAACAGGTCTTGCTAAGTTCCCCACAGTTTACTACCATTAGATCACACGCTTTCAGGCTTCAATCACACTTCTGCATAACTGTCCATAAAAATACATCATTTTCCCTGGGTTTTGGAGTCTTCATTTCTGAAGCCCCCTGTGTCACATAGAACTTACATTAAATAAATTTGTATGCTTTTTCCTTATTAATATGCCTTTTAATACAGGGCTGTCACACAGCTGTGGATGTTGCACTGGGTAAGAAAAAGATACTACCTTTTCTCCCCAACACAGTTAATTCTCATGTTTTTATCCCATTTTATAGATGAGGAAATTGAGGCACACAGTGTAAAAAACTTGCCTAGTTTTTCAGCCTGGTAGCAGTCAAAGTGTAAGCCCAGGGCAGTCTGATCCAAGGCCCTTACATACTTCTATTCATCCATTCAATATTTGATGTTGACTTTATCTTTTTCACATCTGTTCCTTTATTTCACACCCGTACTTTCCTTTATATTCCTTCCCCAAGCACTCTAAAATAAGCCCTGATTAAATTCTCCTAATTGACGGCAATTGTCTCAGAATGACGTCTTCCTGATTCCTCTCTGCTCTGTACCATACCTCTTATTTTATCACACATCTGTCAGTTTAATATTTTCAAAATAAAGTTCAAGTGCAAATATCTTAGGTTGGCATTTATAGTGTCCTGTACATCCATGTTCCAATCTACCAAGTACCTAAAATACTTCTATGTGTATTTTATACTTTGTTCAAACAGAATTTTTCATCACTCCTTGAGAATACCCTATATTTTCCAAACTTTTATTTGCTTCAGATGCTATTTCCTCTACCAAGACTGGCCTCTTCTCATCTCTTTAGAAATTCTAAGCCACTTTTCAAGGACTCTTTCAAATGTTAACTACAATAGGAATCTTTTCTCAAGCTCCAGGCTGAAACTGCTTTGTCCCTCCCCCTCTTCCCCCTACCCTAGCATTTGAACTGTGCCTGTGGTATGAATCATACTGCATTTTACACTTAGTTATTTGTATACATATGGGAACACTTGGACTTGTGTGCTGATATAATATCCATAGGGGAAATTGTATTAAAGTCTATTTAGGGAGGGTTTTAAGATTAGGCTGGGTTTTGATAAGTGAATGAATTTTTTTAGAAGGTGGGTGGGGGGAGAAAAATTAAGGCATGAGACAGCTAGAAGAGAAAATTACTATAAGAGAGCAGGTGAAAAATGGGTCCAGACCGTTGAAGGCATTTAATTACTCATTAAATAATTTAGATTTAATCTTGTATGCAATGGAAGACATCTAAAGGTTTCACATTTAGGAATGGAGTACATGTAAGTGGTGTCCTGGGAAGATTAAACTGGTGGAGTGAGGATGGATTTGTAGATGGGAAGACTCAAGGCAAGGGGAAAGCCAACAGTGGAGCCAGGATGAAAATTCAATTATCCTTCTGGTTAAACTTGAATCAATCCTGAGATGTGATTGGCCAGAGAATATTACTGTATCAAAGACATTGTCCCAAAGCAGCTACTTAACAGCAAGATCTTTCAGGTCAAAAGGACAACATCCCCCTTGGCAAACTATTTTATAATCAAGTTTTCTCTAACAGCAAGGAGAGTTTCCAGGCTGTTATCTATTGTTAATAAAGGCCTATACTTCCACAGTTCTCTATTTTCATCCTGATCCCTGGAAACACATTTCTGCATCTCCTTAATGGGGAAATAGAATCAATATTTGTAGAGGGATTATTCGATTTTACATTTAATCTTTACAACAAGGCTACAACGTAGATGTTATTTTCCCCATTTCACAGTGTGGCAAAGAAGTCTCAAAAAGATTAGGTAACTTATTCAAGATCATGTAGCTGGCCTGTAGCAAGAATAAGAATTTGACTGCAAGTCTGGCTGGTAAAAATCTCATCCCCTTTCAAGGCCATCATGAACTTTTTATTTAAAATGAGGGCCTTGAGACATATTGGTTAATGTGTTTCGTAGAACTTTAAGATGTTCCATAAGATACTGATTCTGGGGAAACAGGCCCAGGATTCACAACATACCAAGAACTCTGACTCATTATTTGTAGAATTAAAGAATGAGGGAATTAATTGGTTTTCTAATGGTTTGCTTTCTTATGAATAAAGAAGAAAACAATGGAACTTTTCTCATTTAAATCAAAAAGCCTGAGTAGTTCACCTTCTAAAATCTGAATAACATTTTGAGTTTGACACCCCAACTTTTAAAGATGAAGACAGGCATAATGGGTAGCACAGTGTTTTATGAAGCCTCAGATCTCCAAAATTAATGAAGATTTTCTTTTTCAGTATGACTGAAAATTAAGCAGCCTGGTTGCCAGGCTCCAAGATGGCCCCCAGTGATCCTTGCTTCCCGACATTTATAATTTGATGGAGCCCCCTTTTACATTGTGTGAGAATTGGTCTGCATGACCAATAGAATACGATAGCTACGTACTTCCAAGGGTAGGTCATAAGGACATTGTGGATTCTGACTCTCTGGGATCACTTGCTTGAAGACAGCCAGCTACCATGCTTTAAGAAGCCCGTGTGATAAGGAGCCGAAATCTGCTACCAACCACGTAAGTTCACAAAAATATTGTTCAGCCCCGTTAAGCCTTCAGATGACTGATGTCTCTGTTGCTTTGAATTGTAACCTTATGAGAGATACTAAACCAAGCTACCCAGGGAAGCCATTTTAGAATTCCTGACCCCCAAAAAAGAGAGAACATCCTAGTTGGTCTCCTGGATTTCTTTTAATTTCTGGAAACACTGAATTGTTGGATGTTAGGAATATTATAAAACTTAAGGATACTGTTTAATAGTTCATCGTTGTAAACAGGTGTGCATGTATATGCATACACGCACATACATATGCATGTGGGATCAGCAACATAATTTGCAAGGTCCAGCACAAAATAAAAGTACAAGTCCTTGTGTTCAAAATTTAGAATTTCAAAACAGCAACAGCAGGGCCTTAAACTAAGGTCTGAGCATGAAGTCATGTGCTTAGGTTGCATGCATATGAAACTGGTCTTGTGTGTGTGCGTTAGTCACAGTTAATATTTGTGGAGTGCTTCCCATACCCCATATGCATACTCCACAATCATATCTTAAGTTAATCCTCACACAACCTTGTGAGGTAGGGCCTATTATTACTCCCGTTTCAAATGATGAAAATGAAGTTTAGAGATGCTGTTAACTTACTGAAGTTCAAACAGGTATTAAATGACAGAACTGAGATTCACAGTTGCATAGAAATTTCTGAGTCCAGACTTAAAATTGCTACGTTGCAACTTTAAGGATATTGTTCCAGTTACTATTACAGCTTTTAAAAAATTACCCCCAAATTAAGCAGCTAGAAACAACCATTTTATTTTGCTTACAATTGTGTGGGTTAGGAGGAATTCAGGGAAGACTCAGCTACACAGGTCTCACTTGGAGTCTGTGGTGAGGTGGCAGTCAGATTCTGGTTGGGGCTGCAGTCATCTTGGAGGTTGGACTCTGCAGTTGACTGGGAGTTCAGGTGTCAGAGAAATTACACTTGGATCCTCCAGCATGGCAGGCTCAGAATAATTGAATCTCTCCCATGGTGACCCACTCCCCCTGAATGAGTGTCCCAGAAGAACCACACAAAACCCGCATGGTCTTTTCTGACTTAGCCTTGTAAATCACAGTGTTGCCTGTGTTGGTTCTAAGTTACTAAGTAGGTCCATGTTCAAGGAAAGAGAATGTCAACCCCACATCTCAATGAAAAAAGTATCAAAGAATTTGTGGATATGCTGTAAATCACCACAGAAATTAGCTGGATGGTTATGTGGAGTCAATGTGTCTGTTTGAAATTTGTCCCCATTAAAGAGCTGCTTAATCTAATGAAATTTAAAATAGTCTGGATAATTGTGGATAAGTACAGATGAGATTTTATGATTAATTATTGTGGACAACACTGATAGAAGAAAAATTAAACTAATAGTGCTTGTTTATTTTACTAATTGACTAAGGCAGTCTAATTTGTAAGCAAGCATGTAGCAAAACCTTACAGGGAACATGATTTAATCTTCAGTCTTACCTTAATAATTAATATTTACATATGAAAGTAGCACAGTATAACTTGTCTTCACAAAGATATTAATGACAATTATGTTTATTCCTCATTGCTTTGTATATTGCAAAGTTGTATTTGTATTTCTGAGGTGAAATGAATAGCTTAATGAGCTGCCATTTTTTTAAAATTTGTGAAACATATACTTAACAATGATTCAACATTGTATGTGTGTGTGAGAAGAAAAAAAGAGAAAGGCAGAAAGAAAAATGGATAAGAATTAAAGATAAATGATTTGGACCACGGGTTGGCAAACTACAATGGCCAAAAACTGCAGCAGCCAAATCTGGCCTGTTACTGCTTTTTGTGTTTTAATATAGCCTGAGAGCTAAGATATTGTTTTTTTTTTTTGCTTTTTTTTTTTTTTTACATTTTAAGTCTTTTGTTAAAAAAGGAAAATAAAATAATATTTAATGGCATAAACATTTAAAAAATCAAAACTACAATGTCTATAAAATTTTATCGGAACACAGTCATGCTAATTCATTTCCAGATTGTCTATGATTACTTTAGCACAACAATGGCAAAGTTGAGCGGTTGCAATAGAGACCACGTGGCCCACATTACCTAAAACATTTACTGTCTGCCCTTTTACAAAAAAAATTTACCAACCCTGATTTTGACAAAATGAGAATTAAGAGAACTGAAATACATAGAGTTATTCTTATTGGCATAAACTACAGAGCCACACAAAGCCAATTAATAATGCTGAGAGAAATAAGTTTGTGAAAATTTTAGTAAATGTTTAAAAATATAACAAGGTTTTTATAGACATAAAAAAGATATATAAATAACAAGGTTTTTCTCTATATAAATATATCTATAAATAATATAACAGAGTTTTTCCCTGATTTTATACCTATGTTAACTGAGATACTTGTCCTACAACATCTTTTTCCATTTTAGTAAATGTTTAAAAATATAACAAGTCTTTTTGCTGATTTTATACATACGTTAACTATTTGTCCTACATCTTTTTCCGTTCTGTCAATGTAAAGCTGCAAATTCAAACACACATCTTCAATAATAATTTTCAATAGTTACAAATCAGAGGGTTTAACAAGCAGAGTTTTCATAAATGTTTGTGCCACAGATGTGAAAGTTTATAGAGAATAAAGCTGGAAATGTTTTTTTATGTACTCCTTTATTTAATGCCATTCTGTAAATTATTAAAGATATAGGTGTTCTGTGCAACAGAGCTTCTATTGTTTTAGCTATCACTAGCAGAGGATCAATGTGCTGACAGGTATCTCAACTGCAGATTACAATTTCAACCAGAGACTCATGAAGCTGGAACATTAGAGTTGGATTGTATATATTTTTCTTTAGTCTAGCTGTGGAAATAGATGCCTTAATAAAGAAAAGTACTAATGACTACAGTTTGAATTCCCCCTTTAATAGACATATCCAATCACAAGTTAAATGGCACAACAGCAGCAGCTTAGATACAATAAATGCAGTCTTTCACCTCTAAGCTAGACTGAATTTAATCTACTGCGAATGACATACTGATTTTCTCTCCTATGGAAAATCAATCATTCAACATCTTTTCAGGGCTGATTGTTAAGTCTGTGAGAATGGATGGAATTACCCAGCCTGGGGACAGAGTCTGAATGTCTCATGGAATAACACCTGGGCCAGCACTCTTAAGAACTGAGGCATGGACAGGGAGGAGCAGAAATGACCCTCAGATTGTAGAGCATGGAGCCAAGAGAGTTCCAGAACACAGTGCCCAGGTGGGATAGCGAGACATCAAGTGTCTCCTGAGGTGACTTGCCTATGAAGTATATTAGCCAAAAATGTTTGATCTCTAATCAAACTTTTTACATTTAACTTTTAGCAATGAGGAAATGAATATCATGAGAAAAAGTCTGACAAAATCAGAATGTGAGGTTTTCTATATGAAGATTAGCCTGGACTCCTGGAAAAGTAAATATAGAGGCAGAGTGGAGTGAGGAAGGGGTAGAAAAAAAGATTACGAAAATATCCTTTTATAAAATATGAAAACTGTTTCAATTTCTAAAAATGTCTTAAGTTGACATAAAATTGAATGTATTTATCATGTAAAACATGCCTTTTCGAAGTACATATATACTGTAAAATGGTTAAATCTAGCAAGTTAACTTTATAACCTCACATACTTCTCATTTTTATGACACGAATACTTAAAATCCACTCTTAGCATTTTTCAAGGATACAATAATATATCATCATTAACTAGAGTAATCATGCTATTCAATAAATCTCTTGAACTTATTCCTCCTATAATTTTGTATTCTTTGACCAACAACTCCTAAACCCACCTACTCAACTCTCCCAGCCTCTGGTAACCACTCTTTACTCTCTACTTCTAAGAGTTCAACATTTTTTCATTCTAAATATGTGTGAGATCATGCAGTATTTCTCTGTCTCTGGCTTATTTCACTTAATATAATTACCTCCTGGTTCATCCATGTTGTCATAAATGACAAGATTTTTTTTTTTTATGGATGAACGGCATTTCATTGTGTATATATCGTATTTTCTTTATCCATGCAACCATTGATGGACACTTACTTGATTCCATATCTTGGCTATTGTGAATAGTGCTTCAGTAAACAGGGGAGTGCAGATATCTTTTCAACATACTGAGTTCATTTCCTTTGGATATGTACCCCTTAGTGGGTTTGCTGGATCTTACGGTAGTTTTTTTTGTTTGTTTTTTTGTTTTTTTTTTTTGAGGAACTTCTATACTGTTTTCCATAATGACTCTACCAATTTAAATTCCTACCAATATTGTGCAAGAGTTCTCTTCTCTCCACATCTGCACTAACAATCATTATTCTTTTGTCTTTTTAATAACAACAGACCTGAACTGATATCTCATTGTAGCTTTGATTTGTGTTTCTCTGATGATTAGTAATGTTAAACATGTTTTTATGTATCTGTTGGCCATTTGTATGTCTTCTTTTGAGAAACGTCTGTTCTAGTATTTTGCCCATTTTTAAATCAGATGGTTAATCTTGCTATTAACTTGTTTGGATTCCTTATTTTTTTTGGATATCAATTTCTTATCAGATGTGTAGTTTGCAAACATTTCCTTACATTCTGTAGGCTGCCTCTTCATTTTGTAGATGGTTTCCTTTGCTGTGCAGAAATTTTCTAGTTTGATATAATCCCATTTGTCTAGTATTGCTTTTGTTGCCTGTGCTTTTGAGGTTTCATCCAAAAACAATTATTAAACAAACCAATGTCACGGAGCTTTTCCCCTACATTTTCTTTGAGTAGTTGCATAGTTTCAGGTATTACATGTAAGTCTTTAATCCAGTGTGAGTTGATATTTTATATGATGTAAGACTAAGGTCTAGTTTTATTCTTCTTCATATAGATATCCACTTTTTCCAACACCATTTATTAAAGAGACTGTTCTTTCCTTATTGTATATTCTTGGCACCTTTGTCAAAAATTAATTCGCCAATTAAATGTGTGGATTTGTTTCTGGGTTCTCTACTCTATTTCATTGGTCTATGTATCTCTTTTTGTGTTAGCACAATGCCATTTTGGTTAATATACCTTTATAGTACATTTTGAAGTCAGGATGTGATGCTGCCAGCTCTGTTTATTTTGCTCAGTACTGATTTGACTATTTGGGGTCTTTCATGGTTCCATACAAATTTTAGGATTTTTCTATTTATGTGAACAATATTATATTTTGACAGAGTCCACTGAACTTGTAGATTGCTTTGGGAAGTACAGATATTTAAAAAATATTAATTCTAATCCATGAGCACAGGATATCATTCCATTTATTTGTGTCTTCAATTTATTCAATGTTTTACAGTTTTCATTGTAGAGATCTTTCACCTCTGCAAATTTATTCCTATTTTATTTTTCGTAGCTATTATAAATGAGATTGTTTTCTAACAGTGCATTGTCTGAAAAACAAATTAAGAAAACAATCTCTATTGTGTTGAGATACAAGTTTTTATAAAGGGATATTGAATATTTTTAAATGCTTTTTCTGCATCTATTGAAATGATAGTATGATTTTTCTCCTTCCTTCTGTTAACATGATGTATCGAGTTTATTGATTTGCGCATCTTGACCCATCCTTGCCTCCCTGAGATAAATCCCACTTGATCATGGTAAATTATCTTTTCAGTGTGCTGCTGAATTTGATTTCCTAGTAATTTGTTGAGGATATTTGTATTTATGTTCATAGGGATATTGGCCTATAGATTTCTTTTGTTGTTGTGTACTTCTCTGGTTTTGATATTATGGTAATGCCGACTTCATAGAATGACTTTGAAAGTTATCCCTCCTCTAATTTTTTGGATAGTTTGGGAAGAATTTATGTTAGTTCTTCTTTAAATGTTTGATAGACTTCAGCAGTAAAACCATCAGGTCCTGGTCTTTAATAGGAGACATTATTACTAACTCAATATCTTACAATATCTTACTTGTTAATGCTAAGATTTTCTATTTCTTCATAATTCAATTTTGATACATTGTATGTGTCCAGGAATTTATCAATTCCTTCCAGTTTGTTGGGATATAATTGTACATAATAGTCTCTTTTTTAAATTTAGTTTTGTTGTTATTAGAGACAGAGTCTTGCACTGTTGCCCAGGCTGGAGTGCAATTGCACAGTCTCTGCCTCCCATGTTCAAGCGATTCTCCTGACTCAGCCTCCCGAGTACCTGGCATTACAAGCACCTGCCACCATGCCCTGCTAATATTTTGTATTTTTAGTAAAGACAGGGTTTCACCATGTTGGCCAGGCTGGTTTCGAACTCCTGACCTCTTGATCCACCCGCCTCAGTCTCCCAAAGTGCTGGGATTACAGGTGTGAGTCATTGTACCTGGCCTATTTTTTTTTTAATTTTATTATTTTCATAGGATTTACGGGAACAGGTGGTATTTGGTTACATGAGTAAGTTTTTTAGTGGTGACTTATGAGATTTTGGTGCACCCATCTCCCAGGCAAGCAGTATAAGGTTGAAGCCAATTTTCTTTTTTTTTTTTTTTTTTGAGGCGGAGTCTCGCTCTGTCGCCAGGACTGGAGTGCAGTGGCCGGATCTCAGCTCACTGCAAGCTCCGCCTCCCGGGTTTACGCCATTCTCCTGCCTCAGCCTCCCGAGTTGCTGGGACTACAGGCGCCCGCCACCTCGCCCGGCTAATTTTTTGTATTTTTAGTAGAGACGGGGTTTCACCGTGTTAGCCAGGATGGTCTCGATCTCCTGACCTCGTGATCCGCCCGTCTCGGCCTCCCAAAGTGCTGGGATTACAGGCTTGAGCCACCACGCCCGGCCGAAGCCAATTTTCTTATGATCCTTTGTATTAATGTGGTCTCAGTTGTAATGTCTTCTGTTTCATCTCTGATTTTATTAGACTCTTTTTTTTTAGTCTAGGCTAAAAGTTAATTTTATCTTTTGAGAAAACCAATTCTTCATTTTTTCATCATTTCTATTGTTTTTCTAGTCACTAGTTTATTTATGCTCTTTTATTATTTTCTTCCTTCTAGTAATTTTGGGTTGAGTTTGTTTTTGTTTATCTAGTTCCATAAGGTTCAATGTTAGGTTATTTGAGATCTTTTTTTTTCCTATATAGGTTTTCATTACTATAAACTTTCCTCTTAGAACTGCTTTGGTTCTAACTCTTAGGTTCTGGTATGTTGTGTTTCTATTTAAATTTGTCTCAAATTTTTAAATAATTTCCCTTTTAATTTCCTTATGGATCCATTGGTTGTTGAGGAGAATGTTGTTCAATTTTCATGTATTGGTGAATTTTTCTGCATTTTCTACATTTCTTCAGCTATTGATTTTTAGTTTTGTACCACTGTAGTCAGAAAAGATACTTGATATGATTTCAATATTTTGATTCACCAAAACTTGTTTTGTTCCCTAACATATGATCTACAATGGAGAATGTTTCATGTGCTGTTGGTTTTCTCAAAAAGCTAAGAAAAATGTGTATTCTGCAGCTGTTGGATGAAATGTTCTGTATGTCTGTTGGGTTCATTTGATCTAGTGCATAGAGTTTAAGTTCAAAGTTTCCTTGATGATTTTCTTTCTGCTTTATGTTTCCATTGCCAGAAGTGGAGTGTCAACATCCCCTACTATTATTGTATTGCAGTCTATCTCTTCATTCATATCTATTCATTCTTGCTTTATATATTTTGGTGCTTTGACGTTGAGTGCATATTTTCAATTTTTACATCCTTTTACTGAGCTGACCATTTTATCATTATATAATGATCTTTGCATCCTTTTAAAGTTTTTGACTTGGATTTATTTTATCTGATATAAGTATAGCTACTCTTTCTCTCCCTTAATTTCCATTTGCACAAACTTTTTTCATCCTTTCAACTTTCAGTGTATTCTTTTTTTTTTTTTTTTTTTTTTGAGACGGAGTCTTGCTCTGTCTCCCAGGCTGGAGTGCAGTGGCCGGATCTCAGCTCACTGCAAGCTCCTCCTCCGGGTTTACGCCTTTCTCCTGCCTCAGCCTCCCGAGCAGCTGGGACTACAGGCGCCCACCACCTCGCACGGCTAGTTTTTTGTATTTTTAAGTAGAGACGGGGTTTCACCAGGTTAGCCAGGATGGTCTTGATCTCCTGACCTTGTGTTCCGCCCGTCTCGGCCTCCCAAAGTGCTGGGATTACAGGCTTGAGCCACCGCGCCCGGCCTCAGTGTATTCTTACAGGTAAATGAATCCCTTGTACATAGCAGGTAGTTGAATCTTGTGTGAGGTTTTTTTTTTTTTTTTTTTTTTGGTTATCCATTCCAGCTACTCTGTTTTTTCATTAATTTATTTACATTCAAGGGAATTATTGATAGGAAGCACTTACTACTGTCATCTTGTTTTCTTTGTTTTGTAGGTCCCTTGTTTGTCTCTTGCTGCATTTCTTTGTGGCTGAGTGATTTTCTGTAGTGGTATGTTTTGGTTCCTTGCTTATGATTATGTGTATATCTACTATAGGTCTTCCTGTGTGCTTGTGAGGATTACAATAAATATTTTATAGTTATAAGTTATTATAAGCTGATAACTTCTTAGATCAAAAGTACTTTAAAATTTTATTTCAATCCCCAGCTCACATTTTGAATTCTTGATGTCAGTTTGTTTTTATATTGTATATCTCTTAAATTATTATAGCTACTATTTTATACCCTGCTTCTAGGGGTCAATAGGGCAAGCTATCATTATTTTTAATAGTTCTTAAAAGATTATGTTATATGAGGTGGTATGGCTCTGTGTCCCCACCCAAATCTCCTCCAGAATTGTAATCCCCACATATCAAGAGAGGGACCCGGTAGGAGGTAATTGGATCATGGTGGCAATTCTCCCATGCTCTTCTCATGATAGTGAGTTCTCACGAAATCTGATTGTTTAGAAGTGCCAGTCTCCCCTTTGCTCGCTCTGTCTTTCCTACCATCATAAAAGATGTGCCTTGCTTCCCCCTTCACCTCCCACCACGATTATAAGTTTCCTAAGGCCTCACCAGCCATGTAAAACTAAGTCATTTAAATCCCTTTTGTTTACAAATTACTCAGTATCAGGTGATATCTTTATAGCAGCGTGAGAGCAGACTAATACAGAAAATTGATACTGGGATAGTGGGATAGTGGGATAGTGGGATAGTGGGATAGTGGGATACAGAAAATTGATACTGGGATTTCAGGTTAAAGATAACCTGAAAATGTGGAAGCAACTTTGCAACTGGGTAACAAGCATAGGTTAAAATAGTTTGGAGGGTTCAAAAGACAGGAATATATGGGAACGTTTGGAACTTCCTAGAAACTTGTTGAATGATGTGGCCAAAATCCTGATAGTGATACGGAAAATGAAGTCCAGGCTGAAGTGGTCTCAGATGGAGATGAGAAACTTGGAACTGGAGCAAAAGTCACTCCTGCTATGCTTTGGCAAAGAGACTAGTGACATTTTGCCCCGCCCTAGAGATCTGTAGAACTTTGAACTTGAGAGAGATGATTTAGGGTATCTAGCAGAAGAAATTTCTAAGCAGCAAAGCATTCAAGATATGACCTGGCTTTTCCTGAAAGCATAGTCATAAGCATTTACAAAGAGGTGATCTGATCTAAAATTGGAACTTACGTTTAAAAGGGAAGCAGAGCATAAAATTTGGAAAATTTGCTGCCTGACCATGCAGTAGAAAAGAAACACCCATTATACAGAGAGAAATTCAATCTGGCTGCAGACATTCGCATAAGTAACAAGGAGCTGAATGTTAATAGCAAAGACTTTGGGGAAAATGTCTCCAGGACATTTCAGAGATCTTCACAGCAGCCCCTCCCATCACAGGTCTGGAGGGCTAGGAGAGAAAAATGGTTTTTTGAGCCAGGCCAAGGGCCCCACTGCTCTGTGCAGGCTCAGTACATGGTGCCCGGCATCCCAGCTGCTCTAGCTCTAGCTGTGGTTGAAAGGGGTCATGGTATAGCTTGGGCTGTGACTTCAGATGGTGCAAGCCCTAATCCTTGGCAATTTCCACATGGTGTTGGGCCTGCCTGTGTGCAGATGATAATAGTTGAGCTTTGGGAGCCTCCACCTAGATTTCAGAGGATGAATGAAAATGCTTGGATATCCAGGCAGAATTCTGCTGCAGGGTTGGAGCTCTCATGGAGAACCCCTACTAAGGCAATGCAGAGGGGAACTGTGGGATTAGAGGCCCCCCCCAGAGTTCCCACTGGGGCACTGCCTAGTAGAGCTGTGAGAAGAGGGCCACCATTCTCCAAATCCCAGAATGGTAGATCCACTGACAGCTTGCACCATGCATCTGGAAAAGCCACAGACACAAGATCTTGGGAGACCACCCCTGGCATCAGCATGCTCTGCATGTGAGACATGGAGTCAAAGGAGATCATTTTTCAGAGCTTTAAGATTCAATGACTGCCCTGCTGGTTTTCAGAATTGTATGGGTCTGTATCCCCTTTTTTTGGCCAATTTCTCCCATTTGGAAACGGAACATTTACCCAATGCCTGTACCCACATTGTATCTTGGAAGTAACTGCCTTTTTTACAGTACAGGTTCATAGGCAGAAGGGACTTGCCTTGCCTCAGATAAGTCTTTGGAGTTGGACTTTTGAGTTAATACTGGAATGAGTTAAGACTTTAAGGGACTGTCGGGAAGGCATGATTGATTTTGTAATGTGAGAAAGACATGAGATTTGGAAGGGGTTGGGGTTGAATGTTATGGTTTGACTCTCTTCACCCAAATCTCATCTGGAATTGTGATCTCCACATGTCAAGGGAGGGAACTGGTGGGAGGTGATTGGATCATGGTGGTGATTTTCCCCATGCTATTCTCATGATAGTGAGTTCTCATGAGATCTGATGGTTTAAAAGTGGCAGTTTTCCCATTTGCTTGTTCTCTCTCTTTCCTGTGGCCATGTAAGGCATGCCTTGCTTCCCCTTAACCTCCCACCATGATTGTAAGTTTCCTGAGGCCTCACCAGCCATGCAGAACTGAGTCAATTAAACCTCTTTTGTTTATAAAGTATCAAGTCTCAGGTATAAAGCAGTGTGAGAACAGACTAATACATTGCATCTATATAGGTGAACGTTCTTTAATTTGGAAATATATACTACAGTGTTTAGGTAAATTCATTTCTGCAATTTACTTTAAACCAGTTGAGCACATATAATGATAAAACAATATTAACATGAATGTAGTAGGTATATGTGTGTTAATTCTACTTTTTTATGATTGAAAATTTTATTTAAAAATCCTTAAAAACTTTCTGAGGAAAGAAGAGATATGCCTTATCAAACCTTTTATCTAAGGTTTTCACTAGAATGACAGAATCCAGCTATGCTGCAAATAGTAGTGCAGACAAAGAAGGAAGTGGGAGCTAGAGTGATGCCCTGAGATGCTGCATATAACCAAGAGGTTTTCCATTCCCGGGATCACTCTTATCAACAACAGGGAAGCTAATAACATATCAGAAGCCCTGAACCCTGTGCTCTCTGTCCACTGAATCTCTCTTCTGTTTCCAAACTTCAGCTTATTCTATTATAGCCTTCCTGATAATCTTCTTAACAAGACCACGTTGAAGTTTTACATTAGTCCTTAGTTATGCATCTCCTTTGCCTTTCATAAATATTTAAAACCTCATAAGGCTCTATGAAGATGAGCAACACTATGTTTGCTTCCATCTCTTTTGAGTCATATGAATATTTTATATTTGGAATTTTACTCTTAATAACTCTCAAGCTTTGGAGACTGTTTTCTTTTTATGCTTTCAGGTTACAAGAGTATGCCTATTTTAGCCCTTACTTGGAATTCGCCTTCCCTAGATTAAGACAGTTCCCTTTGCTCACCATTTTTTCCAGGACTGCATGAGATCTTCAAGGATGGTAGTCATTCTGTTCCACGTTCTAAAACACTCAATTAATTGACTAGCCCTGAATTAGGTTCAAATTAGCAGATATCAAGTTTCTAACTCTAATTTCTGAGAAATTAAATAATCAACAAAGTAGTATAGAATTTAGCTTTGAGTGCTATTTAACTCAGATAATTCAGCAGATACCTAAAGTCCTCAGTACTCATTTTGCCTCTAATCTGTGGAAAGAATAAGACATACTTTTCCTCCATTTAGCCACTTATATTTTTATCCTCACTTAAATGCTGTACACTTCCTCCATCCTTGATTTTCTCAGGTATTCCTTTATAACAAACTATTATTCCACATTATCTCTTGCCCACTTTTGCTAAAGGTTGCCAAACAAATGAGGAATGGAGTCAAGTAGAGAACAGAAATCTGACTTCACAGTATCACACTGCTTTTCCTTCTATCCACCATGAAAAAACAGGTGGGGGAGTGAGTGGCTTTCATTAGAAAGAGTCTGTTAGCTCCTGTTAATGAGGAAGGGGAAGGCTAGACATAAACATCACCCCTAAAAAATTAGGTTTAGGAATGCTGGACTTAAACCCCAGCCTCTAGAAGAGCAATCCTGGTGGAAATAAATAATGAAGAGAATTGGGGGACTGGGGAGAAAAATATTATAAGGAAACTAAGTCCTAATCACACATGTGACTGCTTTAGGGTGTTACAACTCAAACCCAACGGGTTACTTTGGCTTCCTTTTGAAATTGGGTCTCAGTAGCAGTCAAACTATTGTCTAACTGGAGTGACTTCCATCATATTAAATGCCCAGCAAGCCCATTCAAGGGAGGATGCCTAGCACAAAGGAATATCCTGACCTGGGACTAGTACAGGTTCCACCATTTAATTTGTCAGTTGCACCGACAATAAACAGGAATGTGTTCCTAAAGTCCTACATGTTAAGGCTGCTTATATTAGATTAACCCATATGAATAGGTTAAGAAGGAGTCCCCATAGATTCCCCTTTTCATCTAAAGACAAATTTATAATGCTTCAACCTATAGAACAGAAGGTGGGATAATCATTTTAAGTAGAGGAATAAAACATGTCATAAATGAGGAGATAGTAAGAGAGCATATAACTACTCTTTTGAACTTAAAACACTGGGTTCATATTAATTCTAACTTGAGGAAACATGATCTCAGAGCCAGGTTAGTAATTTGGAAAAATGTTTACAGAAGATCCAGATGCCTTGAAATCATTATGCTCAATCAGAAAAAAAGGAAGGAATATGGAAGCTACAGATGTGGACATTTGGCAAAAATCTAAATATTCATGAACTGATTATTATACAGTTAGCTTGTGAGCATTTATTTTTAAAAGGACAATGTAGTGATTGCTAAAGCAATAGTGTGCCTTGAACCAATAGCCAAAGCATACTTACTAGTGAAGCAAGACAGAAGAAATAATTTAGAAACATTAAATCTGGAAAATTACACACAAAATTTTCATTATTTCTAGATAATATAATTGTATAATCAGAAAATTATAGAAAATCAATTGAAAACCCAGTTGAATTAATAAGGCAGTTCAGTAAATTAGCTGAATAAAAGATAAACAAGAAAAATCAATAGCTTTTCTATGTTCTTCCAGCAACCATTAGAAACTTTAATGAAGGTGAATTCACAAAATGGCACCTGGCTGGTAAGATGTGAAACAGCCTTGTTCAGTTTCCCAAGAAAATAGCTACGAAAATGCAGAAATGATGCATTTTAACAATGCTGAAAATTAGGACCACAGGCCAACTAATTGCAGAAATCAGAAAATATTGGCACTAATAGTAAGAACTATTGAGATTAAATGATCATTATAATGTATAGCCAAATTACACACATATTTCCCATTATTCATCGTTTATGGTTAAGCAGTTAAGAAATGGATTTATTTGCTACTTAGGCAATTATAAAAATGCAAGGTCAAACATTTTTCAAAGTTCAAGGTTAAATTTAAAACAATGTAAAATTAGAAAATAATTTGAAGAGAAACAAGGATAACAGCAAAGAAAAAGTTGTCTACATAGCAATAGGTAAATGGAAAAGGAGGATGAGGCAGAATGAGGTGACAGGAAGCAGAAGAAGAAACAAAGGAGAGAAGAAAAGAGCAGTGATAGGAGGAAGAGTGAATAAAAAAATAGAAAATAAAAACAATATGGAAGTATTTGGCAAAATATACAGTATGGCAATAAATTAAAATGTGTTGTGCAGACAGTGGCTCATGCCTGTAATCCCACCACTTTGGGAGGCAGGGGTGGGCAGATCACAAGAGGTCAGGAGTTCGAGACTAGCTTGGCCAACATGGCAAAACCTGTCTCTACTAAAAACACAAAAATCAGCTGGGTGTGGTGGCAGGTGCCTGTAATCCCAGCTAGTTGGGAGGCTGAGGCAGGAGAATCGCTTGAACTTGGGAAGCGGAGTTTGCAGTGAGCCAAGATCGTGCCACTACACTCCAGCCTGGGCGACAAGAGTGAAACTCCATCTCAAGAAAAAAAAAAAAAAAAAAGTGTCAAAGACAAAGTCTCCAGTAGTGAACCTTAAACAAAATATAACCAGACATCAAAAGAATGACTGAAAAAAGTGACATTTAAAAAAGGTTTAAAAGTTTAAGCATACAAAAAGTTTTTTTCAAACAAAAAGAATGATTAAAAAGTATAACTAGCATGAGCCATTAAGTATTAAATAAGAGCAACAAAAACACAAGAGTAATTTTTTTAAAAAATATAAGAAAAATGACAGAAAAGCCAGCAGGAAACAACATACCTCCCTCAGTCTTTGATCAATTAGGAAAAATAATAGAAGTTCTAAACTGGATAATAATGTAGATCTGGCCTGGTGCGGTGGCTCACGCCTGTAATTCCAGCACTTTGGGAGGCCAAGTTGGGCAGATCACCTGAGGTCAGGAGTTTGAGATCAGCTTGGCCAACTTGGCAAAGCTCCATCTCTACTAAAAATACAAAAATTAACCAGGCGTGGTGGGAGGCACCTGTAATCCCAGCTACTCGGGAGCCTGAGGTAGGAGAATCGATTGAACCCAGGAGGCGGAGGTTGCAGTAAGCAAAGATCACACCATTGCGCTCTCCAGCCAGGGTGACACAGCGAGACTGTGTCTCAAAAATAATAATAACATAGATCTAACCTTAGATTCACATAGTTTTCAAAAGTATATAGTTAACATTTACCAGAAGAAAACTTTTCTTTCATTCATTCCATAGATATTAATTGCTTACCTGTATGCCAATGCCCCTAGTACCCTGACTCAAACATAGTGCTATTAAGTGTTAGAACAAGAGAACCCCAGGACTCTCCCAAAAGCAGAAATTTATCTGACTATACTCTGATCACAATGTAACAAAACTGGAATTGAACATACACACACGCACACAGCCCTCTTAAGTGATCCTGGGGAGAAATGAAATCAACTGCAATTAACAATATTTAGAAATATTTAAGTGAAAAAAATCATAAATTAATGACAATGAAAGCATGATATATAAAAATGTATGGGGTATAGGCACAGTTTAACTCAAATGCCAATACATAGCTTTAAAGTATTTCATTATTAGGAAATATCACAATAATCAAAGCACTTAACTCTAGACAGAAAGATAGAACAGCATAAGTAAAATACATTTGATTAGGATACAGAAAGTCAAAAGAAACCATAACTCTCACCCCAATAACCAAAACAAATCAAGTAAGTTGCAACATCATAGTTTTTAAGCCAATTAGGAATCTGAAGATACAAAGAAATCTAAATAAATTAATTCATTTAATGAATGAGCCAAGCCTTTCATAGGAGAAAAAAAAAGACCACAGCTGCTTATGTTTCAGGCATAGTGACAGGAATGAGGACAAATGGACCACAGATGGATTGAAGGAGGAATGAACAGAACTTTTAACAAACTTTTAACCACCATATGGCATTACACACTAGAATTCAAAGAAGCCCCAGTCAGAGTGTATCTACACCCACACGCCAACATTTTCCCATAGTTCTTCACCTGGTACAAAAATACCACCCCAGCATCCCAAAAAGCTGACAGTCAGAACATAGAGAAGAGGGAGATCACACATAGTTAGGTAAGCTGGTGGTTCACCTGTAAAGCACTAAGAACTTTCTGGAACCTTGCCAATGTATAATCCCAAACACCATTGAAAGGAAAAGTCCTGATCCCACCTTCAAATGTTGAAGCCAGTGGTGAACTGAATCAAATGAAAGGCAAATGAATGAATGAATGAGTGAACAACTCAACAACAACAGATAACTACACTAACTCAGGTGCTCCTCTAGCAGCTGGCAAAAAAAAAAGTAGCATGCTTTTCTTAGAAGGCAAATATTAACTTTAGGGTCTAGTATCCTTTTATGCAAAATGTTCTCTATGTAATCAAACATTATGAGACACAAAAATAAGCATAACACTGTGGCTCATGGTCAAGGTAGAAAAGTATCAACAGAAGACAACCCAGGAATGGCTCAGAGGTTGGAATTATTAGGTATCATCTTTAATTTATCTGTGATAAAAATGCTAACAGATTCCGGGAGAAATGTAGACAACATGCATGAAGAGAAAGAATTTCAGCAAAGAACTGGGAGCTACATGTTTTTTTAAAAAAAACAAAAGCTTCCAGTGAAAATTCTAAAACTGGAAAAGAGAATATCAGAAATGTTCAGGGGAAGTAACAGAGCAGATATTCTCACCTTCCTGATGTTAGGGGAGAAGCCTCTAGTCTTTAACTGTTGAAGTATAAGGCTAATTGTAGACTAGAAGGGAGTGGGATTTTTTTCAGATGTCCTTAAATGGAAGAAATTTCCTTTTTGGTTTGCTGGGAGTTTATTTTATTATAAATGAAGGTTGAATTTCATCACGTGTCTTTTTTTCATCAATTAAGTTAATACAGTAAGCATCAGAAGTGGGATTCTCTAGAATGACTGAATCATGGAAACATGGTGAAAGCATTGTTTGGGGAAAGTGAGGCACAAAGAAAGATGAACTTTTGATGCCTAGGTAGCTACCAAGTCCCCTTGGGTATGAGACAGCAGCCATGCTATGATCAGTTACTAGAAGTGAAAGTTACTAGAAGTGAAAGTTACCAGTAGAATTTAAAAATGATAGATCCAACTCCTAAGGAATGTGCTCACTGGATACATAAGGAAATGCAAAATAATGATAAGCAAGCTAAATACAGTCATTTGAGGTTTTTTTAAATCTGTAATAGCTAAGCTCAAAATAAAGCAAAATGTTGGGGTAGACACTGTTACTGCATCAGCCTTAGGGGTTTGGGACAACTTGAGCTACAGCATGTAGCCTTAAAGCCACTACGAAAGGGAAAAAATAATAGTGAAAAAACACTACAGTGGGAGGAAACAAAAAAACTACTGAAACCAGGGAGCATAATGTGAAGAAATTGTTTCATTTTGTAGTTCAGTATCATCAGCTTCCTGAAAAATCTTTGCTAAATGGACTGAGTTATTAATTTAGAAGTCTCCTTAGTTTTGAATGTTGCAAAATGGAGGAGCATGGATTGATGCAAGACATACAGATCACTATTGAATAATAGATGACTATACACATCCCCTGGGGGGAGGCCCGGCACATAGCTGGCAAGTAGACTACATCAGACCACTACTGGTAACCCAGGGAGGCTATCAATAGGTCTTGACAGGAGTAGACACTTACATGGGACAGGGCTTTGCATACTTGTGGTAGACGCAAATGCTCAAAACAACACAAATGACCTGAAACAGAACATACTATGCCAGTTTGCACCACTCAAGCTATATTCCTTCAGACTGAAGAACACAGTGTATAGCCTATAGCATGAGGACAATTTAATGGTTATTCTTAAAATGTAACAATGGCTTCTATATCTGCATTTTCAGTATTTAAAATTTGATTGTGATTAAAATTTACATAACTATGATAGAATGTATGATTAACCTGAACGCCTATATAAATTTTATATAACCCTTCATATTTGCTCTCTGTGTTCTTTAAACTCTAATAAATTACATCTTTTCCATAAATTGCTTGGTTTCTAGAAAAGTAGCACACACAGCAAATACACAAGAATCTGTAATGATATGAGCATGATAACAGAGAAGCTAAGTACAGGATTTTTAAAAGCAAAATGCAAAAGGAAGGTAGGAGAGAAAGCAAAGAAAGAAATCATTTAACGAAATCATTTAACAAAACCATTCAGCAAAACAAGTGATGAGAAACAGGAAATGCTTAAGGCACTGATACAGCAGCAAGTATATCCATATCTCCCATTAACTTTCTATTTGATGCCTCGGGTAGTCTTAACTCACAACCCTGGGAGGCATCATTCTGAAAGGTTGGTTTACTTAGTCTTTTTTCTTTTAGAATTATTAAACTCATCATTAATGGTATTTTTTTTTAAAAAGTAACATACACAAAAAATTACAGTTAAGAATTTGTTTTGTAAATGAATTGAATAACTTTGATTTTTATTGAGTATGGTAGGAGATGAATGGATCTCCTACTCATTCATGATTAATTCATTAATGATAAACATTCATTCCTTTATACTTGACAAATGCCCCCATTTTGTACATTTTTACCACGTAGTGATGGAGGAAGTACCAGAGAACTACAGGCCTCTCTCAGGCCAACAGCATCCAGAGATTCATGTAGCCATCTGTGTAAAGGCTGGCAAGAATATTTAAGTTTATCTGATTGAATGTCATTTTGATATGAGAAGTTTCAACTCCACTGATACCCACCACCCAGGACAGTTAGTTGCTAGAGTGAAGCCACAATTTTCTCACCATATTGCTTTTGCTACTCTCCACTCCACCTACATTTCTTGATCTGTCATATTGTGTGTTAAACTGTGAATCAATTTATATTACTCAGGATTAGCAGACAGAACTAATAGAATGTATGTGTATACAGAGAAAAAGATATTATAAGAAATTAGCACATGTGATTATGGAGACTGGCAAGTCCAAAATCTGTAGTGTGTATCCACAGGCTGGAGACCCAGGAGAGATGATGATGCAAATAAAATCCAAAGACATCTGCTGAAGAATTCTCTCTTGCTCAGGAAATTTAGTCTTGTTGCTCTATTTGGACCTTCAACTGATTGTGCAAGGCCCACCTACACTATGGAGCGAGATTTGTTTTACTCATAGTTCACAGATTAAAGTGTTAATCTTATCCAAAAACACCCTCCAACCTGACACATACAATTGGCTATCACACAATCCCTCAAACAAATATTTTCCTGGTAATACATTGTCATTGGTCTTTGCTAAAGTTGGGGGATTTAGACAGCAGACAAAACTTAGTTTCACAACTTTTTTCTTCCCTGAAGTACGTAGAATTGAAGCCTAGAAGGGAGCAGTGGTAAGAATCCTAGGAGATGTCCAGGAAGAAACAGGACAAACCAGGTGTGGGAACTGAGGAAAACAAAACACCATAACTTGAAAGAAATGTAGATATTTTTATATCCCAATAATTTATCTACAGTAAGGATGTTTAAATTATGTAAATTCTCACATCCCTCAGTACCAGACTTAACTATATTTGAAATCACGACTAGTTCATATTCATAGAGCCAATGGGACAGCCAGGTTTCCTAGAAATAAGATAATCAAATGGCAAGATGATATAATTTAGCTGTTCTCAGGTCAGTAGTAGTCAGTGGCCCATAAGCAAAATGCAAGCTCTGTAATAAATGCCATGAAGGTCACAGAAAGCTGAAAGGCTTAAAGGCAGGGGGAGAACCTATATTCAACAGTTAAGGAAAATTCACACAAGGATCCCAGATACCTATCTACCTTGAGAAGTCACATAGGAAACTTTCATTCATAGTCTCAAACTGTATGGATAAGGGATGAACTTAAAGATGTTAAAATTCCATCTCTGTAATTCTGACAAGGATTGATATTTATGACAATGAAATTATTTAAATGTAAGTACTATCATTAATTATCTTCCATTTATGTCTTCTGGTTCATTTGGCTTTCTGATTCATACTTACAAGCATTAAGTTTACTTTGAATACAATTCAAGGACAGTGCTTTATTGCAAAATAACTTGCATATGAAACTAGTCTTTTTAGGGGCACCATCTGTTCTTCGTGACACTTTAAATGAAGGAGATTTCAGTTGCTAAATATTCCACAGAAACATATGAAGAAAATTCAAAGGGTTTGGGTTTCTAAGAAAATACAATATTCCCTAAACATGAAATAAAGCCCTTTCTTCAAAGAGTTTGCAATAACAAATAAATGCTTAATTATAGTTGATATTCATAGGACTTCTCTGGAAAAGCAAAATAGAATGTGTATTAGATAAAGCTTTTTGTAAAGCAAGTGCAATGATGAAAGTCAGTGGCATTCTTATTTATAATCATGTAAGGGCAGAAACAAATGGTGGTTAAGCAACTTGCCCAAAGTCAAATGGTTCTGAAAAGGCTATTTAATTTGTTCCCCCTTACTCAAGATGAAAATATAAGTCAATTGTCCAAGGACAGGGTTGAGCCTCGGAAGACAAGTTGTCTAATGGCATGTCTTTGGAGAGGTTATTGAGACTTACTAGGCCTTAGTGTCGCACTTTTAAATATCTTGAATATGCTAGAACATCTCACAGACATAATGAATATTAGATTTCAAAGTCATTGCAAGCAAGAAGTTATCTGATAAATGTTAGGCATAAAAGTACCGATTAGTAATGTTTTGAGCTGCTTGGATGAAAGGTTTTCATGAACAGCTCAGTTGGACTACTACGAAAGAATTGGAGCTGCCATCTTTTGTGAACCACTTTAATCTATAACAATCTAACCTGTCAATAAACCAGTTAAACTGTGGCTTTGTTGGAGAGCTAGGGTCAGAAAGTTTATTGTAGATTGTCATTTTGCTCTCTACATGGTGCGCCACACATCATTTTAAAATGATATGCTGTGTTCAATATTTTACATGACTGGAGGATAACTCTAGACTTGAATTTATTGCCACACATACTTGCAGCTAAATCATATATTACTTCAACCATTATTTTCAAGATATCAGCTAGCATAACTGATGCTAAACCATTTTATACATAAATTCATTTTGTCTCATCGTTCATTTACTACTTTATTGCTTTATGGTTATCTAAACTATTTTATAGCTGGAAAATTTTTGATGCCTTACATACAATATAATTCTGTTAGAGTAGGAGGAGGAAGAAAGAAAACCAAGACTTGCATCCTTTAATGCACCCTTTATGGAAAGTATTTTAAGAGGTCTGATTTTGTTTTTAACTTAGAGTTGCTATGATTTGGGGAAGAGCTTTTTGTCTTGGGATAAAAATTGATGTTGCCTTATTGCAAATATTTGTTTTCAATATGGCTGAGGAAAAATCAGGACAGAAGCCATTTGTTATATGTATCTCTGAATTGCTTATATCTTGTGTAAATATCAATTCATCCTGAATTTCAGTTAAATTTTAATTGTCCTCAACATTCCTCACAGTGACTAGTTCAACACTTAAATTTCAACAATAATCTTATATTCCAAGGTTTAAACCAACAACCTCACTCAAAAAAATCAGTGAGGTTCTTTCCAAGACATTGTATTATTTAGCACATAGAGAACTGAATAAACCAAGAATTTTCTTATTTAAAAGAAAGTTAGCTTATATAGGCGAAGATCATGCAAGAAAAGATTACAGCAAGTATCTCTTTGAAGTTAAAATACTGACTGTCAGGAATCCGAAAGACAGATTTGTTCACAAAAGTTTTTTTTTTTTTTTTTTCCTTTTCTTCTCCGAAAGTGTTTTGACAGTCTAGCAATGTAGTTAACTAAAGAGAGACCTGGGTTTGCAAGTATAGTAACTCCTGTTCTATTTATTTCCTCACAATTTAAATGGAACCGTTTAATGTGATATGGAGCCCACTAATTACTACAACTTCTAAACTTCTTATACCTCAAAGTCATTCAGATGTAGTGTTACATTTGGTTAGAAATCAAATTATCCAAAGCAATTGTGCACAATTATTTTGTATGATATATGCTTGATTTACATGGCATGTTTTAGCACTGAAGATCACATGCCAGTAGATTATGATTAATGAAATATCATACATCTCGATAACAATCTACATAGATTAAATACATGATTGCTTCACAGGCATTTACTTAAGAATAACCTCTGGAGGCACTATGTGTAGTATTATATCTCAGGTAGACACAAACCATAAAGATGATCCAGGGAGCAGAGGAGCCAGACATTTGTGTCTCTCTCACTCAGGTGAAGATAAAGTCCATGTAACTTAAGACAAAGAGTATCTGCTTCTCATCCCTCTTCCCACCTCCATAAAATAAAAATGATGACACTTTGCCAAGAATCACAGGAATGCCAGAATATTAAAATATTATCTTGTTCATCTACTCCATAAGAGTCTGAAACAAAATGGTCTATGTAAAGTGTACTAAGATGATTTTATTTTCCAATATAATTGTATATTTATTTGTAGTTACCCTGTAGGGAAAATAGGTCTCTAGTAAATTGGCTAAAATGAAGTCTTTAGTAAGCCTGTAAACTTACAGAAGGCCACAGAGGGAAAGTGATCTTAAAAATGCAGAAGCGGCCGGGCGCGGTGGCTCAAGCCTGTAATCCCAGCACTTTGGGAGGCCGAGACGGGCGGATCACAAGGTCAGGAGATCGAGACCATCCTGGCTAACACGGTGAAACCTCGTCTCTACTAAAAAATACCAAAAACTAGCCGGGTGAGGTGGCGGGCGCCTGTAGTCCCAGCTACTCGGGAGGCTGAGGCAGGAGAATGGCGTGAACCTGGGAGGCGGAGCTTGTAGTGAGCTGAGATCCGGCCACTGCACTCCAGCCTGCGCGACAGAGCGAGACTCCGTATCAAAAAAAAAAAAAAAATGCAGAAGCAACAGCTAAAGGCAAATAAACCTCCAGTCTACTTTGTTTATGTAATTTTAACGGCTTGAAAGTGAAAAGGGATGGGAATTATGTAAAAGAATAAAACATAGGTAGATTATCAGAAAGAGGAATTAAGGATTTCCAGGAACGTAACATGTTAAATTACACTAATAGCGACATTAATGATTAAATGAAATCAAATAAGGTACTTACATAAAATATAAAGAAACATTCATTCTTCAGGTACAAAGCACAGCATCTTTGCAACTGCCAAATCTATGACCAAAATTTGAGAGCTTCTATTCTCATGAGTAGGTTTACAGACCACTTTCATAGCCATCATTAACTTCCATATATAATAAGTAAATCATCCACCAAATTGTCCATCAATCCTTCTTGAATTTATCCATGTTTTTAGCTAACAGCACCTACTATGAGTCTGACTGTGAGATAAGCTCTGATTAGGAATATTAGAAAATCTCTTAATATGACTTATCATTTTAATATTTCAAAGAAGATAACTATCATCTCTGCCGAGCGCGGTGGCTCACGCCTGTAATCCCAGCACTTTGGGAGGTCAAGGTGGGCGGATCACAAAGTCAGGAGATGGAGACCATCCTGGCTAACACGGTGAAACCCCGTCTCTACTAAAAATACAAAAAATTAGCCAGGCGTGGTGGCGGGCGCCTGTAGTCCCAGCTACTCAGGAGGCTGAGGCAGGAGAATGGAGTGAACCCAGGAGGCGGAGCTTGCAGTGAGCAGAGATCGCGCCACTGCACGCCAGAGTCTGGGCTACAGAGCAAGACTCTGTCTCAAAAAACAAAAACAAAACAAAACAAAAAAAAACAAAAACAGAAAAACTATCATCTCTGAGAATTATTCAAAACCAATGCCTATTTTTTCTAGACTGTAAATTCTTTAACTTAATTTCTAAAATAAGGTATAAATATCAGAATGGAGGAGACAAATTTAACTTTATTTGCAGATAACATGATTTGAAATTCCAACTGCTCAGGGCACATGTTCACCCTTTGAACAAATCACTACACTTAGGAGAGGAGTTAGGAACTATAGATGGTCTATAGCTTGGGCTCAAGGTCTGCCCCAGTAGGTACACATATTTGGGAAGTTCCACTAAAACTCTATGGAGTAGATAAGATTGGTTCTGCTAAGGAAGAAAAGGGTTATTAGCAGAATAGGGGAAAGGAATGCTAGATGATTTTTGAAGTCTTGTACATTTGCACTGTAAAGGTGGAGTACTTTGTACAGTGCCTGGTGCATAAGTCCTCACTGAATATAGTTATTAAAAGTGGGGACCATCTTTTCATCTCCAGATGTTCCTGCAAAGTAACTTTGACTGCCTTTTCAGAAATATCGAGAACAGTTTTCTCTCTCAATATATCTCTCATTAGAGACAAAAATTACGTGACTGGAAAAGTTTAGAAAAACACAAAGCAGGCTGGGCGCGGTGGCTCAAGCCTGCAATCCCAGCACTTTGGGAGGCCGAGACGGGCGGATCACGAGGTCAGGAGATCAAGACCATCCTAGCTAACACGGTGAAACCCCGTCTCTACTACAAAATACAAAAAACTAGCCGGGCGAGGTGGCGGGCGCCTGTAGTCTCAGCTACTTGGGAGGCTGAGGCAGGAGAATGGCGTAAACCCCAGAGGCGGAGCTTGCAGTGAGCTGAGATCCGGCCACTGCACTCCAGCCTGGGTGACAGAGCGAGACTCCGTCTCAAAAAAAAAAAAAAGAAAGAAAAAGAAAAACACAAAGCAAGAGTAACTCTCCCCTCCTAAGACTCCCCCTTTTGCAATATTCTGTGCCCAAGAGGGAGAGATTCCTTCTTGTCCCTGCCACAATTCAGGATATAGCCCATGACTTGCCATCTAGAGGTCAAAACTACCTCTTCCTTTGGGTATAAAGCATGTCGATTCCCCATACATCTAGCCAAATGTGAGCTTTAAGTCTCATCTTAGATGGTCACCCCAAATACTTGCTGTGAGGACAGGTGTCAGGAAATCTGACTGTGGTGGCAGCTCTATTATCTAGCTTCACCAGAAAAAAATCTATGATTCTGTATATTGCTTGTGTCTATTTTTTTGTTTAATCCAAACTAAGAGGGATAGAGGTGGGATTAATCACTAAATATTTAAAGACATGTTCAAGATCGCCAGCATTAGCTGTTACTGTTACTGAGATATGGCACAGCGCTAAACAAGCAAGAGATTTAGTTACTACTCAAGCTTAGCTTAAATTGAATCATAGACTGTAGATCAATCATAATGCTTTAAAGTTGTCTGACACAAAAATCAAATACACAACAGAATGTAGTCGAGGGGGAGGCACAAAACCTATTGAAGATAACAGCTGAGGTTTGGTAGAGTATAGCCTACTATCCTTAAATGTCTGTGATAAAACAAAGTTTATTAACCAAAGAATATCTTCTATACAAAAAAGCAAGCCAAACTCTACAATCTCGAGGTTTCCTATTCAGGAAAAAAACTAAAAGTTTTCAGAATAACTTGGGAATAGGAGTGAAATCAAAGTATCTTAATATGCGGTTAAATAAGTATCAGGATGAATTGAGCCCCTTTGAACATAAACTTAGATGCATACACTGCCTCAAAGAAGAAAGCCAAGCAGAAAGGACAGAAGTCAACATCAGAGTCAGGGTCAGAAAGGAAGGATGCATGACAGACAGAGACGTTTTGCATTCAAAGGAAAAGCAATGTTATAAGGAGACAAAAGTTTAAATATATGAGAAAGTCTTCCCATATACCCCCAATTCTATTTCAAAAGGATTAATGTATACAAAGAGGATACAAATGGATAGTTTTCTACATTGTGAATTGACACACTAGATGACCACTGAGGCCTCCCACCTCCGTGAAACCAAAAAATTATTTAAAACAAAATATTGGTCACTCTTGAATAAAATGAAAGAGGTTTTAATTAATGCTCTTAGTTGATGTTTTAGTAGTCAAATTTAAACAATTATTTCATTAAGCCCCAAAGAATTTCAAAAAACTTACATATGAAAAAAATATTATTCAGGAGCAGGTTGTTCAGTTTCCATGTAGTTGAGCGGTTTTGATTGAGTTTCTTAGTCCTGAGTTCTAGTTTGATTGCACTGTGGTCTGAGAGACAGTTTCTTATAATTTCTGTTCTTTGACATTTGCTGAGGAGTGCTTTACTTCCAATTATGTGGTCAATTTTGGAATAAGTGCGATGTGGTGCTGAGAAGAATGTATATTCTGTTGATTTGGGGTGGAGAGTTCTATAGATGTCTATTAGGTCCGCTTGGTGCAGAGATGAGTTCAATTCCTGGATATCCTTGTTAACTTTCTGTCTCGTTGATCTGTCTAATGTTGACAGTGGAGTGTTGAAGTCTCCCATTATTATTGTATGGGAGTCTAAGTCTCTTTGTAGAGCTTTTGCACAGCAAAAGAAACTACCATCAGAGTGAACAGGCAACCTACAGAATGGGAGAAAATTTTTGCAACCTACTCATCTGACAAAGGGCTAATATCCAGAATCTACAAAGAACTCAAACAAATATACAAGAAAAAAACAAACAACCCCATCAAAAAGTGGGGAAAGGATATGAACAGACATTTCTCAAAAGAAGACATCCATACAGCCAACAGACACATGAAAAAATGCTCATCATCACTGGCCATCAGAGAAATGCAAATCAAAACCACAATGAGATACCATCTCACACCAGTTAGAATGGCAATCATTAAAAATTCAGGAAACAACAGGTGTTGGAGAGGATGTGGAGAAATAGGAACACTTTTACACTGTTGTTGGGATTGTAAACTAGTTCAACCATTATGGAAAACAGTATGGCGATTCCTCAAGGATCTAGAACTAGATGTACCATATGACCCAGCCATCCCACTACTGGGTATATACCCAAAGGATTATAAATTACTCTACTACAAAGACACATGCACACGTATGTTTATTGCGGCACTATTCACAATAGCAAAGACTTGGAATCAACCCAAATGTCCATCTGTGACAGACTAGATTAAGAAAATGTGGCACATATACACCATGGAATACTATGCAGCCATAAAAAAGGATGAGTTTGCGTCCTTTGTAGGGACATGGATGCAGCTGGAAACCATCATTCTTAGCAAACTATCACAAGAAGAGAAAACCAAACACCGCATGTTCTCACTCATAGGTGGGAACTGAACAATGAGATCACTTGGACTCGGGAAGGGGAACATCACACACTGGGGCCTATCATGGGGAGGGGGGAGGAGGGAGGGATTGCATTGGGGAGTTATACATGATATAAATGATGAATTGATGGGTGCTGACGAGTTGATGGGTGCAGCACACCAACATGGCATAAGTATACATATGTAACAAACCTGCACGTTATGCACATGTACCCTAGAACTTAAAGTATAATAAATAAATAAATAAATAAATAAAATATTAAACAATGATATAAAGGTTGTTTTCCCTAAAAGAAGTCAGACTATTTTGTCAACAAAAAAATATGAATCTACAAAAAGAAATAATAAAACAAGTCTCAAAGGAACACTTACACACTGTTGGTGGGAATTTAAATTAGTTCAACCATTGTGGACAGCAGTGTGACAATTCAAAGAACTTAAAACAGAACTACCATTCTACCCAGCAATCCCATTGCTGGATTTATACTCAGAGGAATGTAAATCATTCTACCATAAAGACACATGCAAGTAAATGTTCATTGCAGCACTACTCACAATAGCAAAGATGTGGAATCAACCTAAATGTCCATCAATGACAGATTGGATAAAGAAAATGTAGTACTTATATAACATGGAATACCATGCAGCCATAAAAAATAATGAGATCATGTCATTTGCAGGAACATGGGTGGAGCTGGAGGCTATGGTCTTTAGCAAACTAATACAGGAACATAAAATACCTCAACATTCTCACTTATAAGTGGAGGGTAATGATGAAAATTCATGGACACAAACAGGGGAACGACGGACACTGGGGCTTATTCGAGGGCTTGAGGGTAGAGGGTGAGAGGACGGAGGGAAGAAAAAAAATACTAGGCACTAAGGCTTACTACCTGGGTGACAAAATAATCTGTGCAAAAACCCCCCGTGACACAAGTTTACCTGTATAACAAACCTGCACATGTACTCCTGAACCTAAAAGTTTTTTAAAAGTCTTTACTAACACCAGGACAGAAAGTATTCTATTTTCACTGCTCCATCGAGAATTGAAAATCTAGAATTTCTATAATCTAAACATCTTAAATGTATTAAGATAACTGTACTTATTAACCATGGAATTCTGCATTCAAATAAAATTTAAAATAATCATGTCAATCAATGGCAGCAAAGTGATATTTATATACAAACAAAAATAGTTTGAATTTGCAAAGGCAGTATGACTACTCTTGTATAAGGTATACATAACAGATACAGAAATAATTATTAACAAAGAACAGTCAGGGGTACACATAAAATTTGATAAGCCACCAGGAATACACCAAAAATGCAAATCCTTCCTCATGATGTCATGGTTGGATAAGTCATTTCCTAACTTGCATATGTATATAACATATGTACAATACAGAGGAAAAAAAGAGGGACTGTTTGAATTTTTCTCTGCTTAATGGGAGAACGAGGACTGCCTTAGAATTTGAACTAGGCTATGTTAATGAAATATTTTAATTCCAAATCTTATTTCAA
Source organism: Trachypithecus francoisi (assembly GCF_009764315.1). Lineage (NCBI taxonomy): Eukaryota > Metazoa > Chordata > Mammalia > Primates > Cercopithecidae > Trachypithecus > Trachypithecus francoisi. The sequence continues at coordinate 61,836,907 of NW_022681458.1, forward strand.
GACCTATGCAAAGTTTTGAGTATGCCTAGGAGGAATGTTCTGAAGAGTAAAAGGTAATTAGCATATCAGGCAAGGGTCAAGGAAAGATAGTCATAAGGAATCCCCAAAACAGAGATGCCCCGGAATTGTAAGAATAGGGGGTTTAGGTTTTCTTCTGTTGTCTGCTATGCTGTAGGCTGCCACCATGATTTTAAATGTTCAATGAAAGTGTGATGCACGTAAGTGTTGTATTGAGGAATATGGAGGCACATGTCCCTTCATTAGCAAAGTTTATAGAAGTCAAACAGTAGTTTCAAGAGCGAATACAACAATCAGAGATTAAGTACTCAGCACGAAATCCCAAAGAGATACCTGTGAGAAAAAAAACACACCCCCTCCTGACATCTTCCATATCTAGAACCTCCTAGAAATCCGTGAAGATCTGTTTAAGGGATATTTTAGACTCCCCACAGTGAGTGGAAATAGAAGCTTGAGTCATTCTATTAGGATATTTTTTTGAATGTTTTAGTCATCTGACAAAAGGCTACTTACTCTTAAGGAAGTTTTAACATTATTAAATACAGTAATAAAGTAAAATTAGTGCACTACTAGAGTTTACTGAGAAATGAAATTCAGTGTTCTGCTTTGAAGTCTGGCTGCTACACAACAGCCAAACTTTCAACTTCCTGGTATGTTTGCATACAGACATATGGCTGGATTGTCCAGTATCTTCAGATACCTTATTTAATTTCTTCAGGCAGCATTTATTTTGTTTTGAGCCACTTAAGATTCTCAGTCACTTCTGTTCTTGCCTTTCGATTATAAATTAGTTTATTTTCTTCAATTAAATTTGCCCAGGGTTGTCAGCTGACCCCATAGTGTGAGGTAAGGCACATATGCATCAACAGTGCTTTGGGGTTGTAACTTTCTAATACATATATTTTTGAGTTTAGGATTTATAGGTCTTGGAGCTCAAATATAGAATTATTCAGTCTCTTGGCTCTAATGCAGAAGCAAACTAATATTCCAACAAAAGTATACTTACGCAGTGAAACAGCAATGTTTTTCCTATCAAACGTGGAAACAGATAAAGTAGGTTAGGTCCCAGGCTTACCTGATGAGTGTAGGAAGAGCTCTGCATAAGGATAAAGCTATCATTTCCCTGCATGAGGAAGTGACAGTAAGACATGCCTATGTTCGAACCATCATATTCTAACTCAGTCCTTCACAAGATCAAATTTTATGTATGATAAATGTTGCAAAGAAAGCAGGACTACAGTTGTCACTCTTTTAATAAATAAAATATATCTACTGCTAGAACTCTTCTATGTTATGTCATATAAGATCCAATTTATCCAATTGGAATAACAAGAAAATGCAGTAAGAACCATTTACATTGTGCAATTGATAATCCTCATGTAACTCTCATGCAAAATTACACTCCTCTTCAAGATAAATTGTTGAAAACTAAAGACAGTGACATTTTACCTCAAAATTTCCTCTGCCCCTCAAAGTACCAGTTTCTTAGCCACCAAAAGGCACAGATTAGAAAAAGCTGTAAAATGTACTTAATTTCTCAAATCTATGTGCTTGATATGAAATAATAGAGAATCTGTATTCCTGGCTTTATTCTTCCTACATTGATCAGCCGAACAAGAATATGGTAAAAAGGGAAGTAAAAATATGTCTTCTCAATTTGTATTGTTTGCAGATTAACATTCAGTACATACGGCTACCATGGCAATAAGTTAAAATAGTCATAAGATATGGTGAAAATTTTTAAATAATTCATGTCTCTAAACCATGAATGCAGAATTTTTTAAGTTTCTATTTATAGTCTTTAAGGGAACCTAGGATTACACAAGAGTATGCTTTTATGAGTACAAATTCAGAAAGTTATAAAAAATTAATGATGAGAAAGCAAGCCTAAATGTGATGTTATCTTTTCTCTCAAGGCAAAACAGAATGATTCAATTATTACTATTATTCCCCTTGTTTTCCTATTCATAAATAGAAACAGTGATCCAGTGTTAACTCCTACTGAACAGGCAGTCCACCTGCAAAGACCAGCACCCAGGCTCTCATGATATTAAGACAGAGCAGGGTGATTCACACCAGCAAAACAGATTGTATTGTCTTCCTGCAGAAGATCGTTACCCTGAGGAAAAAAAGAGTGGGTGAGAAGTCTTAGTTTTGATTTTTTTAAAAATAGGTTCTAATTTATCAGTAAAAAAAGTTATAAAACATGGGGTAACTTTGAGCATACCCCTTTTAAGCCTCTTCAAATGGGAAAAAGCAAACTGCTCATGGCTTCCTGCTGATTACCTGCTTATGTATAGGTTAAGTGTTTCAGAATGAAAATCCTGATGTTTTCTGGGCAAGTTCATCTTCTTAAGGTCCAGATTATCATGTGTCAGGGGATAACAGTTACACATCTGCTTCACCTGCCTTCCTAACTCTTCCTCACCTGCTGTTCTCTAGTGACCCAGCCATCGAATGTCCTGTCCTGTATCTAACACATGCAGGATTTGCTTAGCCAACATAAGTAGTGCACCCATTTTGGCCCCACAGGAAGTTGCTATAACATGAACAAGCTATCTGTCACTTTTATTATTTGGTTAATAATTTAATGTCTAGAATTATTCTTAAGCTATTAATGAGTTTTGACTGTTCAGCCTCCTTTCCTAACCAATAGCAAGGAAGGGTAGTGAATATACAAAATATTTACAAATATATATACATATACACATTATATATATGTATATGCACACAAAATATTGTGAGTATGTGTACTTGCAGGGCAGAATTTTGAATGTCTACCATGTTAATAAAAAATGCTATGGTTCTGATAAAATTAGAAAAGACTACATACATTTATATATATGTGTGTGTGTGTGTGTATATATATATACACAAAATATTGTGGGTATGTATACTTGCAGGGTAGAATTTTAAATGTCTAATATGTCAACAAGAAAATGAAAAAATGCTATGGTTGTGAGGAAATTAGAAAAGACTACATCCTATGAAATAATACCTTTTTCCAAACTCTTGTTAGTTGAAAATTTATTGCATTATGCTGGATTTCAGTTCTAAGGACTTCCCTGGATATTTTCTGAATACTTAGAGCAATTTGACAAATATTAAAATTGTGTCATCCTAAGACTGCTAGGGCAAGATGGGAAGATTTTATTTCTTTGTTCTTATTTGGTCTTATGATGGATAACTATTTTTTATTACTTCAGATAAGTTCATAGAACTTCAATTTTATTTTGAAGGAAAAGAAATGGTTGTTGACAGTGCTTTAGAAATTAGGATTAAGCTGCCAGTAACCTTGATGTCAGACAGTGGAGCAAGCAATAAAATGATGAAATGTGAGAAGACAGCCTTATCTTGGACAAAGTAAGACCCAGTCTTCTCTAGCAGAATCCATTAAAATCACATTTTGTTTATTCATTTGCTTGTTGTATAAAAATAAGAATTGGTCTCTTTTACTCTAATTTAGAAATTACTAATTTTGATCTGTTGCTGTTGTCTTTAGCAGAAAAGCTACTCTGAGCTATTACTACTACTAGAAAGTATCTAAGACATAGTTGGTCTTGCTGATATTTCCATTATTTTTACTCAACAGAGATTCTAGAGATAACTATTTTATATCTGATAGGTATTGGTTACTGACACTCAGAAATTTTAAATTGAAATATCTTCATAGAAAATTTCCTAATAGAGATTCCATTTATGTTTAGTCATCTAGAAATGATATTTCCAGATTTTTCTAGTGAAGATTGTTTTAATTTTATCAGCAAGAATTGCTTTGGTGCTTCACTGTTTTTCAGGATTTCACTTACCTTCCTTACATAGATTACTTGCTTCAAACCTATACAGCAATTACTGACGTCAAACATTTGCATAAATTTTAACTAAAATTGTGTTGATCAAATCCAAATCCCCATATTCTTATTACATGCTTAAGATCATTTATCTAAATGTATTTTTCTTAAATATTTAATATCCACATTTTAACCAAAGTTTCAGAATTTAATACCACTGTCACTTCAGAATGGTTTTGTTTTTGTAGTACCTTATTAAGAATACCTCTTCATAATTTCAGTTGATTAATAGTAATATTTATTGTTTTTTTCTTTATACATATTTTTTCTCTCTAGTCTTGCTTTAGTAATCTTTTCAGAAAAATTAAGAGAAAGTTAGTCACCTTGGGAATCATTAACTCCTTTTCCAATTAGGGCTCCCTACCAACTAGGTTCCCCCTACAGATGAAGAACAGGACTGAGCTTGTTTTCTCTCAGAAAGGAAGGTTCTTTTCCTTTGAGACTAAATTCACCTGACTGGGAGGTAAAAAGGTATTTCTGGACTTAGAGTATGGAAACCTTAAGAAACAGTAATCTGAACTGATCTTGGACATAATCTGATAAAAAATTAGGTGTAAAACACTTATTACCATGGCATCTATATGAAGTATGAGAGATCCTTATGTTGATGGAATATTCTACAGTTTGGCTGCATCAATATCAATATCCTTCGTGTGATATTGTACTCTGGGTTTATGTTATTATTGGAGGAAACTGGATCAAGGGTACATAGAATCTCCCTGTATTATTTCTCTGCACTAGAACTACATGTGAACCAGAAATTATCTCAAAATAAATATTTGAAAATATGGGTCTGAAGTCCTCACTTAATTCCTCTCTGCCCTTTCTGTAAGTAGGCAAACGTGGAGAAAATCTGCCTAAGAATTGTCCAAAGTCCAGTTTTATTCAGAATTAAGAAAGCTGTCTTTGATTTTCTCTTGCATTTCGTCTCGGAGGTTTCTCTTTCATTTTCCATCAAGAAGCCTGAATTCCAGTCCCAATTTTGCCAATAAACAAATGACCTAAGCCATATCATTTTACTTCTTTGATTGTCAGTTTTCTCATATAAAATGGGGGATTGAGCTAGATAACTTTCAGGGTTTTTCTAATGCTAAAATTCCATGATTCCAAGTATACTGAACTGGTGCTAAGTATTTATGAAGCAAATTATAGTAACTCAGACAAGTTATTAGAAATGAGTTCTTAAGTAGAATATCTAACAAGGTAAAGGCTGTGGGTTTCTCAGGTTTTCATCTGTTGATAGCTTTGGAATAGAAAGAATATCTCAGGAATCCTAAAAAAATAGTCTTCTAGCAGGCACCTAAAATTGGCCCATATTCCTATTATTACGTAAAACCCAGGTGACCTTTAACTGAATATTAATACTTTTTTAATGTTAATATTAACATTACATCTCAATATAAAAAATTTTTTTTCTTAGTTCATTGAATTTTATTTTTATTTATTTATTTATTTATTTTATTATATTTTAAGTTCTAGGGTACATGTGCATGACGTTTATATCATGTATAACTCCCCAGTGCAATCCCTCCCTCCTCCCCCCTCCCCATGATAGGCCCCAGTGTGTGATGTTCCCCTTCCCCAGTCCAAGTGATCTCATTGTTCAGTTCCCACCTATGAGTGAGAACATGCGGTGTTTGGTTTTCTCTTCTTGTGATAGTTTGCTAAGAATGATGGTTTCCGGCCGGGCGCGGTGGCTCAAGCCTGTAATCCCAGCACTTTGGGAGGCCGAGACGGGCGGATCACGAGGTCAGGAGATCGAGACCATCCTGGCTAATACGCTGAAACCCCGTCTCTACTAAAAATACAAAAACTAGCCGGGCGAGGTGGCTGGCGCCTGTAGTCCCAGCTACTCGGGAGGCTGAGGCAGGAGAATGGCGTAAACCCAGGAGGCAGAGCTTACAGTGAGCTGAGATCTGGCCACTGCACTCCAGTCCGGGCGACAGAGCGAGACTCCGTCTCAAAAAAAAAAAAAAAAAAAAAGAATGATGGTTTCCAGCTGCATCCATGTCCCTACAAAGGACGCAAACTCATCCTTTTTTATGGCTGCATAGTATTCCATGGTGTATATGTGCCACATTTTCTTAATCCAGTCTGTCACAGATGGACATTTGGGTTGATTCCAAGTCTTTGCTATTGTGAATAGTGCCGCAATAAACATACGTGTGCATGTGTCTTTGTAGTAGAGTAATTTATAATCCTTTGGGTATATACCCAGTAGTGGGATGGCTGGGTCATATGGTACATCTAGTTCTAGATCCTTGAGGAATCGCCATACTGTTTTCCATAATGGTTGAACTAGTTTACAATCCCAACAACAGTGTAAAAGTGTTCCTATTTCTCCACATCCTCTCCAACATCTATTGTTTTCTGACTTCTTAATGATTGCCATTCTAACTGGTGTGAGATGGTATCTCATTGTGGTTTTGATTTGCATTTCTCTGATGGCCAGTGATGATGAGCATTTTTTCATGTGTCTGTTGGCTGTATGGATGTCTTCTTTTGAGAAATGTCTGTTCATATCCTTTCCCCACTTTTTGATGGGGTTGTTTGTTTTTTTCTTGTATATTTGTTTGAGTTCTTTGTAGATTCTGGATATTAGCCCTTTGTCAGATGAGTCGGTTGCAAAAATTTTCTCCCATTCTGTAGGTTGCCTGTTCACTCTGATGGTAGTTTCAAAAGCTCTTTAGTTTAATTAGATCCCATTTGTCAATTTTTGCTTTTGCTGCTATTGCTTTTGGTGTTTTAGACATGAAGTCCTTGCCCATGCCTATGTCCTGAATGGTACTACCTAGATTTTCTTCTAGGGTTTTTATGGTATTAGGTCTAACATTTAAGTCTCTAATCCATCTTGAATTAATTTTCGTATAAGGGGTAAGGAAAGGATCCAGTTTCAGCTTTCTACTTATGGCTAGCCAATTTTCCCAGCACCATTTATTAAATAGGGAATCCTTTCCCCATTTCTTGTTTCTCTCAGGTTTGTCAAAGATCAGATGGCTGTAGATGTGTGGTAGCTGTCATTGAGAAGGAGCCGTTAGTGACTATTAAGTGTCTTTTCTTCACCAAGAATATTCCTTACCAAACTGTTTGCTCCAGTCATTCGTAACACCTCCATACAGTGTAAAAACAAATGCAAACTCATTTGTGAAAATATATTCATCCAGTTACTTGAATGTTTTGCTCTCAGATTCTGTTGAAGATTAAATCAACCAAAGGTCACATGAAAAACATCACTGAATATTCTTTAAAAACGTTTTTGAAGAGATTGTCTTGATATTGATTCAGGGTCTGTTGCGAAAGGATTCATACAGGTTTAGCATGGATAGAAATATATCCTTTAAGAATTTAAAACCAGGAAAAAGCTTTCTCCTAAAAAATGTCTGCATTTATTTATGTCACATAATTTGAATTTATAACCTATAATGTTTTTCTCAGTCTTTGCAGTCTAAAAGCTCACACCTAAATTTAAAACTCAAACTTAGCACTATTAGATTAGTAGTATTAAACAGTTTTTAGTATATACCCAGAATTAAAATGAATAAATATTAAGAATGAGGATTTCTGGGTCTACAGCAAGAGATTCTGATTAAGCAGGTCTGAAATCTGCCTTTTTAATGACTATCCAAAATAAACATGCTGCAAGTGATCCACTGACCTTTTGTTGTGAAATACTAGCTTAGTTTTAAATATTTCCCATTTTTGACATTTCAAAGGTATCTACTTTTATAGCAGCAGCTTTATTATATAATTATTTTATCTTAATCTTATTTTCTAGAATTAAGCAGAATAAAAATAAATTGTGTATCTTGGCATAAATATAAACTTATATCACAGGCAATTAATTTGAATTCAGTGAGAAAAACCATGGATGTACATCCTTGTATCCTAGGTGAGAGAAGATTTCTTAAATAAAACTACAAAGACCAAAAAAAAAATAATAATAAATTTTGTGGTATCCAAATTAAGAATTTCTATTCAATGAAGGATAACACAAAGTTAATAGTTGGCAGATGGCAGACTACATATGCAATTGCTGAAAGTATCAAAGAATTACACAAGATTATGCTATCTGCACACACATATACTAAAATCTACCCAGACTTATGCCAACAAATATAAAAAAATAGTGACCCCAGTGAAACATGGGCAAAAAACATGAATAAGCAATTCAAAAAAACAAGTATGAAAATGCTAACAAGCACTTAGTGCTTCAGTTCATTAGTCAGGAAATTTAAAACAAAAAATAAGATATCACTTTACATTTAATAAGCTGGTAAACACTAAGAAGCTATCAAGGACTGGTAAGTATACAGTGACTTAAGGATGTGGCTACTCTGAAAACAGTCTGACTGTCAAAGAACTTTGCCAGCTCTTCTCTTGCCCATGATGTTTTCTAGGTAGGAATTACACACCTATGATGTTCATCAAACCACCAGAAGTCCATATTAAGTCTTTGCTCGTTCCTTAAATCACCTCTCTCTTGACTTGAGGAGTGGCAAAAGCGCCTCATCCCCCTGTGGGAGAATGTGAAAGTAGCAGAAATAGCCCTCTCCCCAAACTGTCCTTCAAAATTGAGCCGGTGATCCTTTTGTATCCTTCGTGCCAGTGGAAGGGTTACGAATCATGCAGCCATCCTCCACAGTCTCCCACAATCTCCCTGGAAAATCTCACATCATGGAGTTTTCTATATCATGGAATTTGGAATGTGGCATCTGTTAACTCAGTGCTTCAGCTAAATTTTCCATTTTATTGAACTATTTCAGGTGCTTACATGGGTCCAACTGAACAAAAAGATAAAACCAAGGGAAAACACTTGCTTTGATTTTTATCTCAAAAGAAAAACAGACTCATGCTACCAGAAGTGGGTTAACTTTTACACTACACTTGACACCTGAATTTTTCTAGTCTTTTGTATTTTAGAAATAAAATATTCTAGATAGTCTAGAATCCAGTTACCTAAAGCCTGTGCAAAAGGACCATGGAACTTCAAGAGGAAGATGAAGTACGTAATTTTTTTAATCATTATGGTTATGCTTCTGAAAGTTTGGTTTTAAAATAATTATATTTAAAATGTTAACTGATTTTTAAATGAAACTTATGAATAAAGCATAATAATTTACACGTCCAGATTTACCCTTCAAAAATTGAAGAAAGTGTTATATTTCAAACTTTTATATAATAGAGTATCTTTCTCCAAAGAAATGAGATTCTTTTAAGTTCTAAAACTTGAGTCAATTTCTCTGTCTTACCAATATATTACTCAAGGCTTGTAGAGCAGTATCTCAAAGTGTGGGCAAGACCACAAGTCTCAGAATCACCTTAGTTATATGTAAAATATGCAAACTCCTAAGCCCCATCCCTAACCTATGAAAGCAGAATCTCATGGAACAGGGCCCTAGGATTTTGCATTTTTAAATGCATTCTTAAGCAACAAACTCAAAAGCTAAAGTACATAAGTGTTCAAATTAAAATGTGAAAACCACTGTTGTGGAAGCTGTACTTGGGAAAGATTTTTTTTTTTTTTTTAAATATAAACTGAATAGGGTCTCTTCTCTAAGTTTATGACAGCCTGGCTTAATGATTAGGGCTATGGACTAGAGCTCAACAAATGTTTTTTATTCCCTGTGCCACCATTTTCCCTTAAAAATGATATCAGTAAATTATTTAAATTCACCGTGATAAGTAGGATATACAGTAATTCCGTTTTCTTGCCTCAGAGGCATGGCGTGAGGTTAATTAAATAACAGCTGCAAAATTCTTTTGGCTCCTTAGAGAAAGACATTATATAAGACATTATATTACATATGCAGCATTTTTGTCTCCTATGACAATAGAGCTAAAGTGTTCCTGAGAATTCAGCCTATGGCAGAGAAAACAACCATGACATAGCTTTCACAAGCACTTCATTCACAAGGGCAAAATTTTGTCAGTTGGTATCAGACCCAGCGAATGCTATGCTTCTATTCTTTGTGCAAAGACCACTGCCATCTTGTGGAAAACAGTCATTGTCCTTATCTTGGGCTTCTATTTCATTTGTGGGAAATGGTGACAAGATAATTTAGGTTTTCTGCTATCGAAGATTCATGGTTTATGAAGTCTTAGTCACCTTGAGGCCTGTTATCTGTGTCACATGAGGACTCAGTGAGGCCATGCTGAAGGTCAGGTAGTGTTAATGGAAGGAAGAAGCTCTACAAACTAGACATCTCCCCAGGGCTTTGAACTATGCATATCTCTCCAACAGGGTTTGCCACAAAAACCTGCTTTTATATTCCATTATATTCTGGAATTAGGGCCAAAATAATAATATTAAATCCAATGTTGATTGCTCTGGGAAAAATTATGTCAATCTGTAAATGGTGTTTGTATTCATCTGTCAAAAGAAGATGAGGGATTACTTGCAAAAAGTAGATGAAATAGAGTCATTAAACAGTCCTGAAGTCTACCAAGTTTGATAAATAATTGTCATATTTTGACAAACATGATGAATTTTTAAATCTATCCTGTAAAAATGGGTTTTTGTAGAAAGACAATTCCTTTCTAACCTTTATCCTATTTGTTGAAAGGCTTAAAATTGGTACGAAACTATACCAAGAGATACTATAAGCAAATGTCTTTTATCCTAGAAGCAAAAACTTTGCCTTAAGTATTACTATTATATAGAAAAACACAGTCTTTCTGGTCAGAAACATTGCCTTTTACCTTTAAAGCAAGGATTCCTTAAGAAACACCTTTTTAAAATTTGCATTTTTAATTGTCGTGGTTGAGTTAGTCTTAGGCAAAAAAAAAGTAAACAGATGAAACTTGCCTTTGATATCCTAATCTCTCATCACTTCCATACTTTCACTGCCCCCACACTTCAAATATCTCCCCTCAGGAGTTTTCTCACCTCTGTGTTGGGGCTGTAACTTCTTCTGCCATCAGATAACTTAAACTTCTATGAATTTACACTAAAAAGGTACAGAGTAAGTCACTTCAAAAACAGGAAAATATTTTGAAGAATTATCAATCACTGCTTAAACCAAAAGGTAGAACAATTTTTTGTTGTTGATTTATTCATTTTGCCTGATTTTTTGTTTTTGCTGTTGTTATACTTTAAATTCTAGGATACATGTGCACAACATGCAGCTTTGTTACATATGTATATATGTGCCATGTTGGTGCTTGGACACAGGGTGGGGAACATCACACACCGGGGCCTGTCATGGGGTGGGGGGCTGGGGGAGGGATAGCATTAGGAGAAATACCTAATGTAAATGACAAGTTAATGGGTAGAACAATTTTTTTAAAAAAAGAATCTAGCAAACGTTGCAGCGAGGCGAGTTTGGTATGTGACTTTTCTCTCTAGAATCCAAGATTTCATTGTGTGGATAGCCATCTATTCAGCTTATCAATTTTTAAAAGTTAAAAAAAAAAAACTGAACAAGAGTAATATCCTAATTCCTTCAAACAAAATGATGTCCTCTTACCTCAGCTTCAAATATCCAAAAGAAATTACAGAGGTGTCTTGAAGAGGCAACAAAAAGAGGAACCGGGACAACTACTACTACACATACTACAGATAATTTTTTCTATAATCTTTTTTGGATAGATTTTTCTCTTATGTCCTTTGAATTGAAACAATCAATTCCCTAAATTTTTATCTTTGTGTTTCCAAAAGCACCTCTAGCCTTTTTTTCCATTATTGACCTCCATTTTCTTATGTAAGCAAAAGTCTTCACACTGCAATTCTACCCAGCGTTCTGGTCAGTATGTTAGAAGCCCAGGAACCTAGCAGTGATAACAAAGAACTCTCCTTTAGAGGGTGGAGAGAGGGTCAAAAATCATGAACATGTATCTTCAATATTTTTGCTTCTATAGCATCAAAGCAGTATCACATCAAAAAGAGGAAGAGTTCTTGTTTGAGGACCATTTTATCCCAAGTCAGGGCTGATCCCTATTCAACCCTCTAAAGAGTAACAAGTATGAAAATAAATGGTGTACTAAAAAGACAATTTCAGGTCTAGGTACACAGTGACTCAATGAGCACGCTCCTCCTCCTGTCTGGAACACTATTTTCCCATGTTTGTTGGCCTAGCAAACTCCAAAACATGCTTGAAGAACCAACTATTAACACACCCTGAAATGGGTTCTCTGGCACAGATTGTTAGTTACCTTCCTTCCGGTCCATTATTTGCTTGTTTCTCATAACAATGAGAATCTATTATATAGCTTTCTATTTGTAAAGGGACAGCATACAAAAAGAAATAATTAAAATATTTCTATTTCTCACTTATTTTTCCCTTAGGTATGGCCATAAAACTAATTCCTGGCCAACGGCCTACAGGCTTGAAGAATGGGTTAATCTTCTGAGCTGTTCTCTTAAGAGAATCCTGGGTGCTTTCAACTTTCCCGATTTCTCCTTCCTGCTGGCTAGAATGAGGATGATGGTGAGAACTATTGTGGACTATGAATTAAGCAACACACTTGTAATGGCAGAAAAAACAGATAAAAAGTAACTAAAGTCTTGAGACTGTGGAACCGCCATACCAGCCCTGCAATTTTGTGCCCAGAATTGAGGTATGAGAAAAACTATTTCATTTAAGCTACATTAACTTTAGGTCTCAATATTCAAACTTAAGAACCCTCCAACATGTTCTGGTAGTACTTGGTGCAAGTTTCTCTTAAGACACTGGTGTCTTTGTATTCAATAAATACTGGATTTCTTATCTAGAGACTCAGGTAGGATATCTCATAATTACTTGTATTCTGGTGTTAGGTAGACTATGTTTGAAATAAAAATATGCTGAATATAGATAGACAAATGAGTAGTTGAGTGAATAAATGAATAGATAATAGGTCATGTGATCAATTTGTATTCATTCAGATTCAGATATGTTTATCTTATGACTTAATGGAGTTTTCTGACTTGAGATTTAGAGGACAATATTTAAATTATAATAGAAAAAAAGAACAAACTTTGGGTATAAAAAAACAAATTGGGGAAAGGATGCCTTATTCAATAAATGTTGCTGGGAAAAATGGTAAGCCCCATGTAGAAGAATGAAGCTGGATTGGCAAAGGTCATTGGCTTAGGCAAATAATTCATTTGTTGCTTAGGCAAATGAAACAAAAATAAAAATAAATCGGACCTACTCAAACTAAAGTTTCTGTACATCTAAAGAAAAAAGCAAATTTGTTTGAGCTCTTTGTAGGTTCTGGATATTAGCCCTTTGTCAGATGAGTAGATTGCAAAAATTTTCTCCCATTCTGTAGGTTGCCTGTTCACTCTGATGGTAGTTTCTTTTGCTGTACAGAAGCTCTTTAGTTTAATTAGATCCCATTTGTCAATTTTGACTTTTGTTGCCATTGTTTTTGGTGTTTTAGACATGAAGTCCTTGCCCATGCCTATGTCCTGAATGGTACTACCTAGGTTTTCTTCTAGGGTTTTTATGGTATTAGGTCTAACATTTAAGTCTCTAATCCATCTTGAATTAATTTTCGTATAAGGAGTAAGGAAAGGATCCAGTTTCAGCTTTCTACTTACGGCTAGCCAATTTTCCCAGCACCATTTATTAAATAGGGAATCCTTTCCCCATTTCTTGTTTCTCTCAGGTTTGTCAAAGATCAGATGGCTGTAGATATGTGGTATTTCTGAGGACTCTGTTCTGTTCCATTGGTCTATATCTCTGTTTTGGTACCAGTACCATGCTGTTTTGGTTACTGTAGCCTTGTAGTATAGTTTGAAGTCAGGTAGCGTGATGCCTCCAGCTTTGTTCTTTTGACTTAGGATTGTCTTGGCAATGCGGGGTCTTTTTTGGTTCCATATAAACTTTAAAGCAGTTTTTTCCAATTCTGTGAAGAAACTCATTGGGGGAACATCATACATCGGGGCCTATCATGGGGAGGGAGGAGGGAGGAGGGGGGAGGGATTACATTGGGAGTTATACCTGATATAAATGATGAATTGATGGGTGCTGACGAGTTGATGGGTGCAGCACACCAACATGGCACAAGTATACATATGTAACAAACCTGCACGTTATGCACATGTACCCTAGAACTTAAAGTATAATAAAAAAAAAAAGAAAAAAGCATAATATAAACAGACAACCCACAAAGTGGCAGACAATATTCACGAACTATGCATCTGAGAAACAACTCAAACAAATCAGCACAGAAAAAACTAATAACCCCATTAAAAAGTGGGCAAACATGAATAGACATTATTATGTATGTCTATTCATAAAGTTAGACATTATTATGTATATTCTCAGAAGAGGATATACAAACAGCCAACAAACATTAAAAAATGCTCACTATCACTATTAGGGAAATGCAAATTAAAGCCACAATGAGATACCACCTTACTCCTGCAAGAATGACCATAATTTTTAAAACCCAAAAAATAGACGTTGGTGTGGTTGTGGTTAAAAAAAATAAAATAAAAAAAAGGAACATTCTGGTGTGAAGTGTTCACTGCTGGTGGGAATGTAAATTGTATAACCAGTAGGAAAAATAGTATGGAGATTCCTTAAACAACAACAAGTAGAAATACCACTTGATCCAGCCATCTCACTACTTGGTATCTATCAGCCATAAAAAGGAATGAAATAATGTCTTTTGCAGCAACTTAGATGGAACTGGAGGCCATCATTCTAAATATGGAACCAGCCTAAGTGCCCATAGACCAATGAGTGGATAAAGAAAAGGCAGTATATATACAACATGGAATACTACTCAGCCATAAGAATGAAATAATATCTTTTTGTAGCAACATGGATGGAGCTGAATGACATTCTAAATGAAATAACTCAGGAATGGAAAATCAAATATACGTTCTCACAAGTGGGAGCTAAGCTATGAGTACCCAAAGGTATAAGAATGACATCACAGACTGAGAAGGTTGGATGGTGGGTGAGGGATAAAAGACTATAAATAGGGTATAGTGTACACTGTTCAGGTGACGGGTACACTAAAATATCAGAAATCACCACTAAAGAATTTATGTATCCAAAAACCACTTTTAACTAAAAAATTTAAATAAAAAATATTTTTAAAAAAGAAAAGGGTAATGGTTAATATCAGAGAAAAACATTAAAAGAATAAACTTTGGGAAAAAATGCTATAAAGGATTATACATGGTGATTTTCTAAAATGATTGATGTAAACACACACATAATTAATGACAACCACTTAATTCTCACATAGGATTCTCTTCTAATGAGCAGTCACTCTTCACACAAAGTCCTAGTGCCAGGGCTGGTTTTGTCCTTATTTTGTCTACTTTCATCAAAGTGGTCTTCTACGGATAGAGTCAGAAGTTCTAAATAGAACAAGCTGTAAAGTTTATCAGATTTTATCTGTACACTCAAATTCAGTTTCTAAGGTATAAGACCTCCTGACTCAACTGTTGGGTTGAGAACTAAAGAACTAGTAAAAACACGGTTCCATCTAGCCATGCCACTACTGAATATCCACCTTGAGGAAAAGAAGTCATTATATGAAAAAGACATGCACATGTGTGTTTGTAGCAACACAATTCACAATTGCAAAGATATGGAACCAACTTAAGTGCCCATGAACCAACAAGCGAATTAAGAAAATCTGGTATATATACACCATGGAATACTACTCAGTCATAAAATGGCTGAGTATTGAGGATCAGTGCTGCTACCACTGTTGCTCTTTTATCATTCATTTATCCCTATCTCTTTGCATTTCCATCTTCATGTGTATTTCCACAATGCTGTGAGAGAGAAACTCCCTTAACGGTCAGAAAAATCAAACTCTTGATTTATACATGACAATTTGCATTTTGTGCAGAGTATCCATCTGGGCTGAGAGGGCCATTTCGCGCATTCTTTACTCACTCCAAGACTATGTCACCTGAGCCCTTCTGTTGCTGCTAAAGGCTATAGTTTAAATGGGCCAGAAATGGCTGTCAAGTCTCAAGATGGATCTTGCCCTTATGGCACAAAAGCCCCCATTTTCCTGTTCACCAATAGCTATACTGCTGATCCCTCATGCTTTTAAATCTGTTTTTCCCTTTGGGGTTTTTCTTGACTTTCAGTTTCCACTGATCTCTTCCTCTCTTTTTAGCAAGTTAGACATTATTACATAGCCTACACCCTTAGAATTCAGACACAAAGCACAGCAGACAGAAGTTCCACCTCTCTGGGAATATTTCTTCTATTCCAGGTCCCTTCCCAGTCTCCACCATCCCCTGAGATACACACACACACATACACATATCACACACATAAACTTTCTCTCCATGACCTTTTCTATTCTCCTTTCACAATTTCCCCCTTCTACAACTACTCTGCAACTACTCTGCAACAAGGGGCAAATGGTCATGCTTATTTTGCAAAAGCTGCAGCTGGCATTCAAATTGCTGCTGTACTCGCAGAAAAGTCATTTTCAATATTTATTCTTTAACTCTTTCACAATTCACTCGAAGTGGTTTACTCTACTTATTAGATAAGACTTATAAAATGTGGTCCTATCCTTCTGAAGTTTTATTCTAAGGACAAAAGATATATACTTTTAAAATCTATATCCATGTAATGTTTATAGTTATGGCATAAATGTTTATCTATATACAACATGCCATAACATTGCAACATGCCATAACATTGCACTATGCATTTTAACTTATTTCTACTCATCTGTGTCTTGTTTGAAACACAAGAAGTTTGAAACCAAAGTCCTGACAATATTGACTAAAGGGGGAATCTGTCTGTTTAAAACAGACAATTTATGTCAGATACGGCTTATATCCAAATTCTCCTGCTAGGTAGGTCCTATCTCATCTATTCATCTGGTGAATTGTTTTTCATTTTCACATTAAACTCTGCTGGCATTAATCATGTACCTATATTGTACTAACTCAGTTATGAAAGTATCTTACGCCCCTCATGTAGGAAATTCCAAGAAAATCACACTATTTTTTATTTATTTATTTATTTTTTCTAATTTGAGACAGTTTTGCTCTTGTTGCCCAGGGTGCAGTGCAGTGGCACAATCTCGGCTCACTACAACCTCCACCTCTCCTCCCGGGTTCAAACGACTCTTCTGCCTCAGCCTCCCAAGTAGCTGAGATTACAGGCATGTGCCACCAGGCCTGGCTAATTTTGTATTTTTAGTAGAGACAGGGTTTCACCATGTTGGTCAGGCTGGTTTTGAATTCCTGACCTCAGGTGACCTACTAGCCTTGGCCTCCCTAGGTGCAGGGATTATAGGTGTGAGCCACCGCGCCCAATCATATTCATTTTCTCTTCAGTTAACCCACATGTTATTAGAGACAAATTCTGATAGCTCAGTTCTTCTTACTGCCTTTCATACAGTAATTTCACAAACTTCTAACTTTCTTGTTCTATTGTCTATTAGTTCAGTCTAAATATTACTGTTCACAAGGCTTTACTCAATATAATCCTCTCAATATTTCTACAGAATTTTAGGTTTCATTCCTGAAATATCCTCCAAACCTCATTTTGCGCAACAGTACCAACACATTTCAAATTGACAGGCTTCCATCCAAGAAAATAAATGGCAAGAAGTTGAAATATGACTATAGAAACTGTTTGCCAACACCATTCATCAGAATTCTTGAAAAATAAGTGAATTTGATCATTGTTAAAATCCAAGGTAAATTTCTTAGACATGGATTTTGTGATAAAGCATCTCTCAGAATGGAAATTATTTAATTACTTCTCTTTAATGAAAGATGCTAAGTATCTCCATCACATTTTCTTCAGGCAAATATAGGTGATATTCTCCTGACATAAAAATGCTTAATATGACATAGCTACAGGTATAAATACTTTCCGTGTTTTGATCATACAAGTTGAAGTGCTATTACTTTCACCCTTTTAAAAAATCTCCTTAAACATGTTGAATAAATAATATAGGCCCATATTATGGGTGTTTTATGTTACAAGACAAAGGGGGCAATCTTAAGTCCAGAGAAATGAACTCAATGCTTAGTAAGGTTAAAAGTGGCCAAATCGACAGCCATGAAAGACTGTTTTAAAATTGGTGAAAGGGTCTACCTTAACTAATAACCTGGTTTGAACATATGTATTTTAATTCTGAGATTAAATTATTAAATTATTGCAGATGCCTTTTCATCATTATAAAATTGAAACCAAATCTAAGTGGGAAAGTTGGGGAAGAGAAGTGTTTGCCTTTCTAAATTGGGTACGTTTTAGCAGCAGGCCTCTCACAGATGTGCAAAAGGCGTGGAGACCATGAGCTCCACGGAGACACAAAATCCACTGACTTCATGATGGTGTGATCAGATTGAGTGGCAGTCTGAAACCAAACAGATTAATAATTGATAAATATATCAAGTGAGGAAAGCAGCAGGCCAGAAAGGCACAAGCTGCTAAATTAGAAAGACCAGTCCCAAATGCCTAAATTTGCCTCATTTGCTTTTCACTGTTAATTATCATTTTTGTTTAGAATTTTTAGAATGCTTTAAACTGGTAGAATAAATTAAAGATATCATCTTCATTGATCCTCGCTGCCTCACCCTGCTCCAGGAATGCTGATGTACAATCAACATTCTTTCTATTCAAAATCAAGCTCAGCAAAATTGCAAGGGAATTTCAAAGTTTCCTTATATATAGCACACTTTGGGAATAAAAAGGGAAAAATATATTAGGTTATTTGATAAATTCATTTATTTATTTATTAACAAGTATTTAATATATTATTCATTTAATTCCATTAGCAAAAACTATGTAGCATAAGCCACCTAAGTCCTTTAATATAAGAAAAATTGTCATTGTTTTGGTTGGAAACAGGGGCATATGTTTTATTTTTATTTTGATATTATCAAATGAGATTGTAATATCTAGTAACATTTTATAGTTAATTCTGTGTGTAATTTTTTTTTTTTTTTTTTAAATAGAGAAGCGACCTGTATTTTTCTAACCTTTCTAATTCCTTTGGATCAGAAATCCTCAACCCTGAACACATCTGGGAATTTTGCTGATTCTTTTCTTTGGGGAATTATATACAAATTTTCACTATAGTAAGAATCTCTTTTGTAAATAGCTTCCAATCTGTTACAGAATACTTTTTACTTTAACATTAATATATCCTTTAAAAATTTACTTGGTGACCCAGGCACAGTGGCTCACACCTGTAATCCTAGCACTTTGGGAGGCTGAGGCTGAGGCTGGCAGATTGCTTGAGCTCAGGAGTTTGAAGACAAGCCTGGGCAACATGGCGAAACCCTGTTTCTACTAAATAAAACAAAAATTAGGGTGTGGCAGCACATGCTTGTAGTAGCAACTACTCCGAAGGCTTAGGTGGGAGGATGGCTTGAACCTGGGATGTTGAGGCTGCAGTGAGCAGCCTGCTGAAGACTTGTCAAGAAGTACAATCAATGAGTATTTATTGAGCACTTTTTCTGTGCCCAACACATGGCAAGGCAACCAGAATATTAATATAACACCAACCAGCCTACACCTGAGAAGCTCACACCTTTATCCTGGTCCATTTGTAGTATTGCCTATTCATATGCAGCATAGTCGGTCAGTTATTTAACAGGTACCAATGATATAGTAACAGGTGCCAGGAACTGTGCTAGTTCAAAGTTAGAAACATAAATACAACATATATTCAGTCTTCTAGGTACTCAGACTAGTAGGAGAGAGAGTACCTAATGGGAAATCTCTGTGAAAAATGCTTAAGAGAAATACTTCAAAGGTACTGTAGTAGCAAAGGTAATTATCTTTATCTAGAGGCATCAAGGAAATCCACACAACCATTGGGCATGCTCAAAGCTATACTGCTGGACACACAGAGTCCTTAGTTTTCTCATGTATATAGACAGCAAGCTTCTTACCAATATGTCTCAATTTATCCTAAAAAGCATACCTCCCTCAGGCCGGGCGCGGTGGCTCAAGCCTGTAATCCCAGCACTTTCGGAGGCCGAGACGGGTGGATCACGAGGTCAGGAGATCGGGACCATCCTGGCTAACACGGTGAAACCCGGTCTCTACTAAAAAAAAAAAAAAAAACTATCGGGCGTGGTGGCGGGCGCCTGTAGTCCCAGCTACTCGGAGGCTGAGGCAGGAGAATGGCGTAAACGCGGAAGGCGGAGCTTGCAGTGAGCTGAGATCCGGCGCCTGCGCTCCAGCCTGGGTGATAAAGAGAGACTCTGTCTAAAAAAAAAAAAAAAAAAAAAAAAAACAGAATACCTCCCTCAGACCACCCACCAAATGGCTCTGTCTCTGGGCACGGTTACCACTTGGCATCTGCTGAGATGTACAGCGAAGGTATTAATTACTGCTTGCTGTGTGATAAATGTGGTTGATAGTTCTTGATGAGGTCAGTGTTTTGTGGATCTTAATGATTCCAATTTGACAGACAGCAAGCCACTAAATGGTTACCAGGTGGCAAAAATATTGTGTTACCCTAGGTAGAACCGAAGATACTAATATGAAATCACCTCATAGAAGTACTTGAAAGCATATTTTTTCAAAATAATCTTAAGCAGAAATTCTAAGTTTTTCTATTTTTATATTTAGAAAAACTGATTTCTTAGTGGACTCAACCAAAAATCAAAGAAATTATTCAGACATAAAATACAGATTTGAAGTCACTGCAGCATAATGAGGGATATCAACTATAGAATGCGCAGCAAATACCTAGCCTTTGGAAAGAAAGGGCCACATACATATTAAGTAATTTAACTTTACTACTTAACATGTTCAACTGTTTAAATAGCCTAAGTATCTTTATGATAAGACATTTAGCAGAAGATATTTCCTCAACTTTAGAAAATTCCTACTAGTATATTAAAGTACTTACTAAAAAAAGAAAAAAAAAAAAACAGAACAGAGAGGTATTTCTGTTTCCTGTCTAGTAAAAACAGCAAAAATCCCAACATATGGCTCTCTTACCTCCTCACCAGGTCATAAGCTTATTGAGGAAGAGGCCATTTGTCAATTATTCTTATACTCCCAGAACATAGCAGAGGGTCCAATATAGGGGTAAATAATTTTGTTGAGTCATTTAACAGCCAAATCTGGACTATGGAGATTGAGCCTTGGCGTACATTCCATCATGTGTATAGGACCTCCATCCCTCATGAGTCAATCTGCAGACAGGCAGACAATGCCAGTCACTGTGCACACATAGACACAATATGTGAGGGTACAGTAAAAACAATTATAGAATTTAGAGTCACTTTCCTTAAGGAGCTTAATATAGTTTTTGAAGAAGGGTGGTTGTTAGTGGGCGTGACTATTTTGCGTCCCAAGGACTAGAACATTGCAACCCAAAATTCTTTATACAAGTCTTAATCTAAAATGCAGGTCTAACCTATGACCTCTCCACTTTGAACCTTATATCATCATAGAAAACTGCTAAAGTAACAATAAAACTTGATGTTATTTGCCAGTGATGATTTTAAAAGGTCAGTCATGCCATTTCTTGACTAAAAGCCTCTACTAACTCTCCCATTTCTCTTAGGGTAAGAAGCCAATGCTCGCCTAAAATCTAACTTCCCTTACTTTCCTTCTTCACCCTGAGCACTAGCAGTCTTCTTCCATCTCAGCTTTTGCATTGCGCTTCCTGTCCCCTTGTCCCAGAACCTTCTTCTCACACCCTTTCTATGTTCAAGTCTTTGCCCACAGGTTACTTTCTCAATGAAGTTTAGCCTGCATACCCTGTTTATGATTGGAAATGAAAGGAATTAGTATATGCTACCCAAAAATATACCATAAGAATTATTTTGAACTGAAGACAATTGAGAAACAGCAGATATAGGAAGGGCTTTCTTGTCCTACCATTTTTGTTTTATTTTGTTTAAAAGCAGGAAATACATTTTCCTTTGTAAAATGTCCTTCCCCTTTTTCATGAAGAGAAGATTCATTACTAGAGACAGCACCGACTTGAGTCTACGTAACAAACCTTACTAAATAACCCTTATCTCCCCCTTATATTTACCTTCTCATAATTTACTTCCCCTTAGAGCCCACACCTTCCCTTTCCTTTATCAAAGTCACTTCTCCACAATTTATCATCCTATGTTGAGATATTATGTAAGTCCCAAGTTTTAACCACCCAATTAAGTTACTCCTCACTGAGCTCTCCCACATGTATGTGCACTGCATACATAACCTTTTTTTTTTCTCTCCTGGTAATCTATCTTTTATCAGCTTAATTTGCAGACCCCAGGTCCTGAATCTAAACAATGGTAAGGAAAAATATTTATTTCCAACGGAACCTTTCTCACTTAGTGTTTTCCATCCTCCTTATTGTGTTTTATTTCCTGTACAGCACTGATAATGCTCTAACATATTTCATACATTTAGGATTGACTTCCCCCTTCCAGAAAGTAAGCTCCATGAGGACAGCGATTTTTCTCCCTTTTGTTCTCTGATGTATCCTCAGTGCCTTAAGGAGTGCCCAACACATAGAACGCATTGTTGAATTAGTCAATTAATCAATCAATTATAACCACCATGACCTTTGCACATGAGCGCTACACATAAGGACCTGATAGTGATTATTAGGAAATTATAGTTTAATTTCTTATTGGGATGGAAGAGTAACAAATCATTAGGAGGTCACACTAGAAATGTACTCTTCTCAACATTTATCATAAAATACTGTTATACGCATCAAAAAACACTTAACAAGAAAAACAATTTGGAGTAAATTTTAGAGTTTTTGGAATAATGGGAAATGCCTATGTGTATGACAAGGAAATCTACCAGCAAAGACAGACTTTGGTTCAGTCATCATGTATTTTTTTTTTTAAGCATCAGGTAGCCTATCCTTAAAGAGAAATTTGCTCTCAAGTTATACACTTATAAATATTATTGCTGTGTGAATGTTTCAGTCACTATCTGAACTCTATATTAAGTGACTAATCCAAAGTCACCTACAAAATTGCTTTTATATACCCAACACATAGCTGTAAAACCCGATATGTGAAATATTTCATTTTCATAATCAGTTTTAATGTTTATTATTTTTAAAAATGGCCTCTAGGAATAGAGCAAGTAACTTGAGAAACTTGATCAAAATAAATTCAGTTAGAGCCAGAAGTGAACAATATCCTGAGCAGCATGCCTAGATTGTTTCTAAACCATGATGAGTTTCCATTATATATTTTCTTTTATTCAAAATATGTTGAGCTTTTGGTGTGTAAAAATGGCTCAAGAATCTTGACTGCACAAGCAACCATAAAATAAAAACTATTTTCTAATCTTGGAAACATAAATTGTTGAATCACTATTAAATCCAAATTTAATTTAGTTATATTTCATTTAGATTGACAACACTATTGATTGCATGATACATTACTCTATCACTAAGAAAAAACTTAAAATTGTAAGTGTAAGATGTCTTTGATTCTAATATGCACTCCAATTTCAGATTTTAAAATGGGGAAAATGTCTATCTGAATCAATGATTCATTTTTTAGTATTTAGGGTATTTATAACCAGGGTAGCCAAATACTCTTTTTCTACCAAGGAAACAATAAGAGCAAATTAATTATTTGAATAAGCAAATTAATTATTTGAATTATTTGAATAATAAACTATTGAGGAAGGTTGTTCTTGTGACACTCAAGATTATCAAATACTATACTAGATTCAAGAAAAATTGTAAAATAGCCTATAGTGGAATAGTTCTGGCTAGCATGAGAAAAATAATTATTCATGATCCACAAGTTAAAAATCTAGAAGAAATTAGCCTGGATCGAAAAGAAACAACATTTTCCTCATAGTATTTTTGAAGGAAATGCTAAGGTGCAAAAAAGTATTATTGTCTTAGAAAAATATTGGTCCTTCTTAAATTCATGAAGTAATTGATTTTCTCAAATTGTTTTTATTGGAATTCTGAATTTTCACACAATGACTTTGTCTAATAAAAATATTCACCAATATGATCTTTTATATCTAATTCTTCTTCATGCTGTGCTTTAATGGGAAACTAGAAAATGTCATTCTAAAAATTGTTTTGACAAATAGTAGATAAATCACAAAACATAAGCAAGATAATGTTTAAAATGAGGAAGGATTTGGCAGCCAAATAGCCAAGGGAAAAAAAAAAAAAAAAAGAACTACTAGTATAAAGATTGAAAGCACTTATAAAATTTTAAGAATGTGTGACTAGATCTTTCAAAATGGGAATTATAAACAATAAGAAATGTCATGCAATTTTATTTTATGCACGACCATGTAAGTAAATGTACCATTTGATTTAATAATGAAGATATGAAAATGATAAACTGTTAACAAAATAGTCTGCAATAGCTTCTTTCAGAAATGGTGTATACATTTTAAAAGGAGAGTCAATAGATGTAAGATTAAAAAACATTATTCATCTCTTTCTCACAGCAGGGTGACTAAGCATGCTGTCACCAAACAGGTTACCTCACTGTTCCCTGATGGAGTTCCTTTAATAGGATGAGATGAATGCAAGTGTTTAACTATTTTAACGTATCAACAACAGAAAATAAAAGCAGCTATTGAAACAAATAATCTGGCTTCCCATTCATTAAACATGTTTATGTGATTAGACAGAATGGTGCCTAAAATTTTTATACAGGTTGAACATCCCTAATCTAGAAATCAAAACTCCAAAATGCTCTGAAATCTGAAACTGTTAAAGCACTGACATTATACTTAAAGGTTATACGCAAAGGAAATGCTTACAGGAACATTTCAGATTTCATACATTCGGATTAGAGATACTCAACAAATAAGTATATGCAAACACAGCAAACCTCATACTATTGCACTTTGTTTTATTGTGCTTTGCAAATATTGCATTTTTTAAAAATTGACAGTTCATGGCAACCCTGTGTCTAGCAAGTCTATGGGTGCCATTTCTCCAACAGCACGTGCTCCCTTCATACATCTGTGACACATTTTGGTAATTCTCACAATATTTCCAAATTTTCATTATTGTTATATCTATTATGGTGATCTGTGACCAGAGATCTCTGATGTTACTATTGTAATGGCCTTAGGGCTCTATGAATCATGCCTGTATAAGAAGGCAAACTTAATAAATGTTGTGTTCTGACTGGTCCACTGACCTGACTGCCATTCCCCTATCTTTTCGCCCTTCTCCTCAGGCTTCCTTTTCCCTAAAATGCAACAATATTAAAACCAGACCAATGAATAACCCTAACATGGCACCTAAATTTTAAAATAAAAGGAAGAGTCATATGTCTCTCACTTTAAATAGAAGGCTAGAAATGATTAAGCTTAGTAAGAAAGGTGTGTCTAAGAATAAGATGGGCCAAAAGCTAGACCTCTTGTGTTGAACAGTTAACCAAGTTGTGAATGCAAAGGAAAAGTTCTGGAAGGAAATTAGAAATGTCACTCCAGTGAACACACAAACGATAAGAAAGCAAAACAGCCCTATTGCTGATACGGAAAGTTGTAGTGGTCTGGATAGAAGATCAAAATAGTCACAACATTCCCTTAAGCTGAAGCCTAATCCACAGGAAGGCCCTATTTCTCTTCAATTCTACCAAGGCTGAGACAGGTAAGAAAACTACAGAAAAAAGGTTGAAGCTAGAAGAGTTGGCTTCATGAGGTTTAAGGAAAGAAACAATCTTCATTACATAAAAGTGCAAGGTGAAGCAGCAAGCACTGATGTAGAAGCTGCAGCAAGTTATCCAGAGGATCTCGCTAAGATCATTGATGAAAGTGGATACATTAAACAACAGATTTTCAATGCAGATGAAACAACCATCTATTAGAAAAAAATGCCATCTAGGATTTTCATTACAAAAGAGGAGAAATCAATACCTGGCTTCAAAGCCACAAAGAACAGGCTGACTCTCTCGTTAGGTGCTAATGCAGCTATAGTGACTGAGTTGAAGTCAATGCTCCTTTACCATTCCAAAAATACTAGGGCCCTTACAGATTATGCTAAATCTACTCTGCCTGTGCTCTATAAATGCAGCAATAAAACTTGGATGACAGCACATCTGTTTATGTCATGATTTACTGACTATTTCAGTGCTACTATCAAGAGCTACTGCTTAGAGGAAAAAAAGATTCCTTTCAAAGTATTACTACTCACTGACAATGCACTTGGTCACCCAAAAGCTGTGATGGAGATGTACACAAAGATATTAATGTTGTTTTCATGCCTGCTAACACAGCATTATTCTTTGATTCATGGGCCACAGAATGAGTCTCAACTTTCAAGTCTTATTTAAGAAATACATTTTGTAAGACTAAAGCTGACAGATAGTGGACTCCTCTGAAGGATCTGGGCAAAGCAAACTGAAAACCTTCTGGAAAGGATTCGCCATTCTAGTGTCATTAAGAACACTTGTGATTCATGGGAGAGGTGAAAATATCAACATTCACAGTTTAGAAGAAGTGATTTCCAGTCCTCATGGATGACTTTGAGAGATTCAAGACTTCAGTGGAGGAAGTGCAGAAGTGGCAGAAATAGCAAGAGAACTAGAATTATAAGTGGAGACTAAACATATGACTGAATTACTACAATCTCATGAAAAAACTTTAAAAGATGGGGAATTGTTTCTTATAGATGAACAAAGAAAGTGGTTTCCTAGGATGGTATTTACTCTTAGTGCAGATGCTGTGAACATTGGTGAAATGAAAACAGGATTTAGAATATTACATAAATTCAGTTGACGAAGAAGTGGCAGAGTTTAGGATGAATGGCTATAATTTTCAAAGAAGTTTTTTCTGTGGATAAAATGCTATCAAGGAACATCAAATACCACAAAGAAATCTTTAGTGAAAGGAAGAATCTAGCAACGTGGCAAACTTTATTGTCTTACTTTTTTAAATTGCTGTAGCCATCCCAACCTTCAGCAGACACCACACTGATCAGTCAGCAGCCATCAACACCAGTAAGAGAATTACAACTCACTAGTTTCAGATGACTTAGCATTTCTTAACAGTATTTTTAAATTTTATTTAAAATAAAACTCCCTTCACTTTCCTTTTTTTCCATCCTGTTCCGCTTTTTCCTGGGGCTCCCTTTCCCCAAAGCTCCCAATTTTCTCACCCAGTCTTTATTCACAGACGATGACTTAATTTTTGTGGGATAAGGACCTAACAAATTATTTATTTTAGTAACATTTACATTTCCTAAGGTTACCCCCTTAGGTAACCTTAAGAAGGTAAGAACCACCTAGAGGAGGATTAACAATGTATCACCAAAAGCTTCTGGAGATGGTTTCTAGATGCCCCTTGGTGCAAAGAATTAAGCCTATACTTCTATACTAAGTTGAAGTATATTTCACATTTCACATGTCAGTTATATTTCCCTCCAGCTTTCATTCTACCTATTAAGAATTTTACATGGAAACATATAGAATTTTCCAGGATAAAGAAAATCCTTATACAAAGAGTTTCATGAAACTCACTTTGTTCCGTGCAAAAGGAGTTTTGGTATAGAGCAACATCCAACTCTAGTGAGTAGTTCTACGGAGTTTTTCAAGCAATTATGATAGAATGTTTTCATTCTCTCTAGTCAGTGTGAGCTACTAAGATTAAATTCGCAGCTTTTCATCAAAGCTGATGTAACTTTCTTACTATCATATCCTTTAAAATAAGGACTATAGCCTGAGGGCACCTAAGAATATGTGGCCAAAGGCAAAAACAAAGAGGGTTTTTGCAGTTTAGAATATTTTAAACTCAGAATATTGACTATATATTTTTGGTCAGACTTTTTCTTCTAAAAGTAGCAGTATAGCCACAGTTTTAAATTTTTCAGTCTTCACCCTACCAAAACAAAACACAAAACAGAACAACAAGTGAGGAGGAGGAGGGGGAGAGAGCAGCAGATGGTGGGGAGTAGAGGGGAGATGATGCTCTTCTGTCATAGAACATAATCCATTTCAAATATCGAAACTGGCCAAGATCAAAACTGGCCAAAACAACAAACTCCACTGTTGAAATTGACACTAGGGTATAAAACAATAACCAAGGTTTCTCAATTGAAATAACTTTGCCACAAATTTAATCTCAGTGTCTTTAATATCATGGTTCCCAGCCCTTCATGCTCATTAGTATCCCCTGGGAAGATTTAAAGCTGTACTGATTCCCTAAAGCCACTCTCCTGATTCTGATGTGGTTGGTCTAGGGTGCAGCCTAGGCATCAGGAGATTTAAAAGCTCCCGGAGGGATTGTATGTGCAAGTACTCAGTGTTTATCAAAAGACAGAAGACACAGCTATTCTAGACACCTGTTTGAACGGATTGATAGCACCCCAGCTTCATTAGATGTCTACCTAGTGTTGAATCTTTGTAGCATCCCCCACATTTGTTCTGTGAAACAGGGACAATAGAAGATCACAGTCTTACATAGTAGCTCTCTAACCCATTAATCAAGGAGTTGTTCCTCTCTTTCTCTCTGTGGGTTCTGACTCATGCTGCAGTAGAGAAAAAAGACAAACAGCCTAGCCAATAAACGACCGCTGCTACGCGATCGCCTTTCTTTGACTACAGTAAAGGGCCAGAAACTGCCTTTTGGGAGTGCAGAGACCGTGTAGGAACGATGCTGCCATCTGGCTGCCTTCCTGGGCATCTTTCTTTAAAAAAAAAAAAAAAAAAATGAGTTACTAATACTCTCCTACTTCATTTACACATTAGACACAGGCTTCACTATTCCTCTGCAGCGGGGACTCTGTAGTGACAGGCAGAACTCAAAGGGAGAGCAGAGCAGCCCAAGGGGAGCAAAGCAACCCGAAGAGAAAGCAGCGTAGGCCAAGTAGAACAAATGCTCGCCTTAAAAGAAACTTTTTCCTGAGACAGGGTCTCATTCTGTTGCCCAGGGTAGAATGCAATGGCACCATCTCAGCTCACTGCAGCCTCAATCTCTCGGGCTCATGGGATTTTCCCACCTCAGCCTTCTGAGTAGCTTGGGACTACAGGCGTGCACCATCACGCGCCCAGCTAATTTTGTTTTTGTACAGACAGGGTTTCAGCATGTTGCCCAGGCTGGTCTTGAACTCCTGGGCTCATGTGATCCACCTGCCTCAACCTCCCGAAGTGCTGGGATTAAAAGGGTGAGCCAGTATGCCTGGCAACACCTTTAAAAATTTCTTCACCTACCTGTCCACCTTCAAAGTTGTTCTTTGAGGGCTTTCAGGAGTGAGGTTAAATACCAATGGGATAAGGCAGTTTTGTTACCAGGAAGGATTTAACATACTGGTTCTCAACTTTCCTACACATTAGAATCACCTCGGGGAGGTTTATGAAAATGCAGATTGCTGGGCTCAACTCCCAGAACATCCAATTCAGTAGGTCTGGGTTAAAGTCTGAGAATTTGCAATTGTAACAACCTCCCAGATGACACTGTGCTGGTCTGGGAATCACACTTTGAAAACCAGTGAACAAATTGTCAAAAATTAATTGCTGACAATCAGTAATATAATAAATCCATTAGCCCCCTCAGCCAAGGAGGCAAGACTGGGTAAAGAAGTCATAGACGGTGGCAGTGACCAGGGTCAAAAGATGTTGCCACTCTGGGGTTGTTCCCAGATATATGTGGAGTAGCATACCAAAAAGGCCAGGTAAAGAAGTGGTATGTATGAGGATTGGATGAAAAATACCTCTTCATTGTTTTGCCTAGGCTCCTCAGAGACTTCTGGGATACATTGTGTCGTCTCTTACCTAAATATTAAATAATCCCCATGCATCTAATTTAGTGGGGGGCAGACCTGTTTCACAAGGCAAAATAACAGGCTGCAATAACTGAGGATTTTATAGAGATATAACCTGACCAAAGATAAATTAGTTTGCATTCTCATAGCACCATCTAGTGGAAATTTCAGGATTTTTGTTTTACATCAAACAGCCTAAAATGGAGGTAGTTTATGTTATGACAGGAAGAGAGCTGCACCATTGCTAATTGAGGTGCAATGCAGACAAGTAAACAAAAACAGGAAAAATGTGGCTATGTGAAAGATATTTTTTAACCATATACAACATGTTCTATGAAAACAGCAAAGCCATTAGCTAAGGAACTTGTATGCACAAAGACATATGTACAAATAGCTTTTCCAGAACCGTCTGGTAAAAATATGTAGTAAAAGTAGGAAGATTATGCTATAGAGAAATATATTATGTTTACGTGCTGTGTTTATATGCCACAGCCTCAAACCTCCTAACTTCTTATTAACAATTATATGAAAATATAGGAACAAAGCTCATGTTCTGTATGAATAGAACGGGATTCAAATAACCACACACATTACAAAGAGTTGAATAAATTGAATTCTCTATTTTCTACTGTATAGTCCAGGAAGAGACAGAGTAAGGACGAAAATAGAGTTGGCAAATTGCTGCTGGTGGTTCTGAGAAGGGATCAGAGAGGAAAAAAATGCAAGATGTTAAAAATCTGTTTTACTGGCCCACAAAATGTTTGCAAAACTGTTCTAGGTGAGCTGATAGTTTAAGGGTAACTGTTTCATTAAATAGTTTGAACTCAATGGATATTAATCAGAAGCAATTTTCTTTCTCTAATCATATGATTGGACAACTTCTGCTTTCTTGCCCCTGAATGATATCTCAGGCAGATTCCATTGATAATTGATCATTTTCATAGTTCATATAAATCATGTAATTTTACCTAGCTCAGCTTGTAAAACAGATGACCTAAAGGGGTCTGGCCTGCCCCTCCTCCCGACTCCAAAGCCATGAAGCCAACCTGGTTGCACAAAACCTCTTTCTCCACATCAAGATCTAGTTTCTTTAATGACTTGAGGTGGGATCAGAGGAGAAGAAACAAAATAGTCTCTTCAACCCAATGCTTTTTTTTGCAGAATTTTCTGCTGGGTATTGCTGCTCATCTAGAAAACACCAGCTACCAATGAATGTCCTCTCTGTGTCGAAATACTCCTTACCTCGGAGGATACTGTGTAAATTCAGAAGGCCCTGAAGAGTCTCCCCAACATGGTAAATCCAACTCTAGCCAGTCTTTCCTGCCCCTTTACAGCTTCCCCCGTTAGCCTCTTTCCACTGCAGTGCCTACAGCCTGTAAATAGGACTCAGGTGGAAGTACTGCTAACATGACTCAGGTTCGGCTACATTTCCCCACATCCACTCAGCCTTTGGGAGATTTGTACATTCTTGTCACTCAAGTGCAGAATCTTCTGTTCCATGGCAACCACCTTCTTTCTCTCCACAGGCTTCTCCCTGACTCAGACAGTGACTGATTAAGGAGATAGCCAGTTGGGAAATAAGATACTGACTCTCTTCTTTTAGTGCCACCCACAATCTCATAAGGGAGGAGTATGAGGCTTCTCACCCCATAAACACTTCATGTGGAGGACTCTGGGCTCCTTTCTTCTCCCAATTGTCCCTCTATAACTTCCCTTCTGCTAGCCCAAATCTGCCTAGTTGTATTAATCATGATCCAAGAGAGAAAAAAGAAACATTGGATTGCCACCTTCACCTGGAGGGACCCACAGGTCCAGGGTCCAGGGTCCAGGGTCCAGGGTCCAGGGTCCAGGGTCCAGGGCTACTTGGTGGAAGCTAGGCCACATGTAGGCCTGAGTGGTAGGGATGAGAACTGGGGCTGCAGAGAGGATGGAGTTACCATGATCTGAGGCATAGAGAGAGGAGTAGAAATACCCTTCCCTCATGTGCGCTCTGCTGTCCCAATAATGTCTCCACTCAGCCCAGAGCAACAGGAAGCCAACTGGCTTGGACAACCTGAAATACTGAAATACACCTAAAATACACCCTGCCACGTATCACAGGGGGGCCGAATTCTTCAGGTGTACCTAAAATACATCGGAAGAGTTCGGCTCCCATGTGATACGTGGCAGGGCAGAAGTTTGAGGAAGGGATTGAGACTCAACAGGCCTAGGATGGCACTCCAGTCTTTGAGAGTGGAAAAACTGGCTTGGCTGATTCATACTCAAAACTCTTCTCTATTGTACCCAGATCACCAATTTCCTTGAATCTATCTAAACTTTGGAGTGAAATGAAAGGTCCCTAAAATCACATAACCCTTGTTTGCTTTCATCTTTGTGTTCTTGTCACCATTTTCAGGTCAAGAGAAAAAGCTTCTCTCAAGATCTTATGAGGTTAAATGCAGAGTCTCCCAATGTGTTATTCAATTGTGGTATAAAAATAAGCAATTGCCTTGATACTACACTGCTTGGCCCCAGACTGTATGTGAAATATTTTTATAAATATTATTTTACCCAGTCCATTATTTCCTACCCCAAGTGAGATTTCAAGATAGCCAGGATTTTAAAATTATGTTTAAGTATATGTAATACTATGGAGAACCTCTGAATATATTATATTTCAGTACCTTCAACTAAGATTTTATTAAATTGTGTTTCCACTTATATCAAAAATCCCTGTACTAATAAATCTTCATTGAATTTTATTTGTGCTCAGCACTATGCTTTGAGAGAGAGATAAGTATCTTAGGCTGAGTTCCCCAGAGGCAGACTCTGAGATGAAGATTCATGAGCAAGTGGTTTATTAAGAAGGTACTCTCAGGAGAAATAAGGGAGTAGGGAAAGCAGAATAGGAAGGCAAACCAAGCAATAGTGTGTTTCTGACCAAGTCCCATAGAGGATAGCCTCAGCCTGTTCCTGAAGGGAACTCCAGGTGTCCTGTAGGAAATTTATCCCAACTGGAAGCAAAGAAATTTGGCTCTCATGCTCCAAAACACATTATTAGATAAGAAACCTGAGGTTGGGCCAGCAAAGAATGTTCACAGGTGCTGGTCATTGGAAGAAAAACCATGCCAAGGCTGAAGGAGGGGCAAGCAGATGGGCAAAGAGATTGTGATATTGTTATATAAGAAGGAAAATAAATATTTGGTCTTCGTTCCCAGTTCCTGGCATAGAGTTTCTAAAACTCTTGGAATTTCCTGATAGATGTGAGAGAAGAGTCCTTTATTATTCATAAGCCTCTTTCTATCACACCCAAGTTTATGCTAACACGGCAACTCTTGATAGGTCCCCTAGATAGCTTCTGCACGGAAGCAGACAGTGAGGAAACTCATGTGATATTGGCCCCACCCCCTGACCTCTGGGAAGGGATTAGGGGCTGGAGACTCAGTGATGCCTATGTAATACAACAATGCAGCCTCCATAAAAACACTGAACGTGAGGTTCAGAGAGCTTCTATGTTAGTGAGTACATCAAGATGCTGGAGGATGGCATGCCCAGAGAGGACATGGAAGCGCTGCACCCACTTCCTTCCCATGCTTTGCCCAGTGCATCTTTTCCATTCGGCTGTTCATCTGTATCCTTTATAATATACTTTATAACACAGCAGTAAGAGTAAGAAAGGAGCTTCCCTGAGTTCTGTGGGCCATTTCAGCAAATATATTGAACCTGAAAAGGAGTCGTGAGAACACCTGACTTATAGCTGGTCACTCAGAAGTATGGCAGGCCCTGGACTTGCAACTGGCATCTGAAGTGGGGGTTATGGGAGTCAGCTCTTCAACTGTGGGGTCTGCACTAATTCTGAGTAGTTAATGTCAGAATCAAGTTAAACTGTAGGACAACCAGTTTGGGTGTGCAGAGTTGGAAACTTGGTTGATGTCGGGGGAAAGAGTCCCACACATTTGGTGTCAGAAGTTGTTAGTAAAAATTAGATCAGTGTTAGTAGAGTAATGAGGGAATCTGGGTGGAGCACCAACAGTCTCTAATCAGCGTAAAACTTGTCTTTCCATTGGTATATTGCCATCTAGACTACTGAACAAAACTGGACACTAATATTAGACCGAGTATATAAGAAAGTGCAAAGTTATGGCACAGCTGAAGCACACTATCACAGAAAAAAAAGCAGTGGTGACCTAACTTTGCAGCCCATTGAAATCATCTGAGAATCTTTAAAATATACTGATGCCTAGATTTCACTGCTCAGCACTCTGACCTATTTGGTATGGAGTGCAACGTGGGCAAATTTTGTAAAGCCAGTCCCCACCCTCCAGGTTATTCTAATCTGCAGGGAAGTTTGGGTAGAACAAATTTAAAGCAACAGAAATAAATGTGAATTGCATCCCTGGTAAGAGACATCAGGTAGGGAATGAGGCTTGAACTGGGTTTTGAAAGATGGTAAGAATTAGGGTAATAAGAAATAAAAGGGGCCAACATTACTGTCAAAAGATACCACATAAGTTCTAAGACAAAAATTAGCACGACCAAAAAAGAATCAACTAGAACATTTCTTGCTGAGACTACTGGAAAGTAAGGTTTTAAAGATAAAGTACCTCCCTATTACAGTGGATTGACAAGTGAAGCAATTTTTTTTTTTGAACTTGACCCAGGGGGCAACCATTATAGATTTTTTTTTTTTTTTTTAGTGGAGAACTAAAATGATAAAAGTCATGTTTAAAGAAAAGTATTTCATTAACAATATAGAAGATAGATTCAAATTGCAAGAGACTTGAGTCAAGGAGGTCTGAGAAGAGGCCATTTCAGTAACTCTTTTGATATGGGACTAGAGCAGTAGCTGTCAGAATTGAAAGGAAGAGACGAACAGGAAAAGGTATTTTAAAGGAGACAGAGGTCTTGAATCTTGGATACAGAATCCACAAAGAAAGAATTAAAGAAAAATCAAAACTTAGTAGGTGATGTAAAGTATTAACTGATGTGTTTCTTTTCATGCACATGAAACCCCAGACCTACCTTCGGTTGGGCTGGGAGACATGACGCAGGCATTAATCCATTTGGGATGTCAAAAAGGGACAGTAGTAAAGAGATCTCAAATCCTTTGCTTTAAATAACAATAAAGTTATATTGTGCATATAACAGAATATTTTCCAAAAAAAATTAAGAAAGCTTTTTGCTTTCTTCATTCTAGCTTGCTTGCTTGCTTTTCTGCTACCGCCCTCCCTCATGCCCCCCCACCATTCGAATCTCCCTGGGAAAGAAGAAGAAAGTTCGGCAGGAACAAGATAGGTTAGACACTTAAAGTACTTTGAACACTATCCACTCCGATTTCTCTGTCTCCTCCCCATCCCTAAGCCTTGTGGATCAAAAAGAGCCAGAAGAATGTACCACCCTCCCTTATCCCTACAGATGCAAGGAGAGAGTCATGAATGGAGTCCTTTCTGCCCACCACATGGCACTGTTTGTGCTATCTCAGACACACAGATCTTAATGATGGTGCTATATGTTGATAGCCCCGGAGAGAGGTCCTTGAGCAACAGAAGTTATTTGAGATATTTTAGAGAGTTGGTAGCCCAAAGATCTGTCAGATTTGGTGATGAATTATCACAGCAAAAAGTGATATTGGATCCTCAGTTTTCCACACTGTGATGGAAGCAAAAATATCCTAGCAAAAGTAAGAATTTGTGCTGACAATCAAGGATGATGGCAGGATAACAATATCTCAGCTGATGACAGCATGAGACAGATCCAGACCAAGATGACGACCCCTCCTCACCAACACTGTTCCTCTGCAGTAGAAAGGGGACTAAATAAACATATTAGTGACAAATATATGGATATGTAGATATAGCTACATTTTATAGTTATTACATGTAATTTATATTTAATATAATGTTAAACATAAGTGACTGAGATCACTAAATTTGATTATAATAATTATGAGATCATTAGAGTTTTTCTAGATATGATTGGGGTTATTTTGCTACTATTAGAAGAAACAATGCATGAGGTAAAAATATAATTATATTTCATTATAGAAAAATAAAGAATTATGTTTTTTGCATCTGAATTTGTAGTCTTTGAAAATAGTGTAGCCTTCACAAGGTTTTAAGGTAATATGACAGAGAGAATGATGGTGCCAGATGATTAGTCTGACTTGGCATAGATCAAGTTTGAAGTAACAAGACAGGTGGTAGAAAATACACTTTAGTGGGGAGGGATGGCATTGGGAGTTATACCTGATGTAAATGAGTTGATGGGTGCAGCACACCAACATGGCACAAGTATACATATGTAACAAACCTGCACATTGCGCACATGTACCCTGGAACTTAAAGTATAATAAAAAAAAAAGAAAATACACTTTAGGTTGATGGAATCCAAACGAGTCAGACTAGAACATAAAGGCCAAAGCTATATATTGATTCAGTAGTCATTAGCATGAAGCTGATCATTTAAGCCAAGATGAATGTACAAAGAAAAGCAAATAGTAAAGAGCTCGAAGTGGTGCCTAAAGGACACAAAAGTGAGCTTGATATTTTAATTTTTAATGCAATTATTCAGGCATATAAGAGGGCATGACATAAAATATATATGGTTTTTCCTACATCTTTTCCATTATTTGATTAACCTAAGTCATAACAATTTCATAGGCCTATATTTTCTAATCTCTTTAATAGATTTAACCTACTTGTGTAGGTTTGTGGAATATAAGACATTGCTGAAATACATGAGAAAGGCCAAAAGCTCGACTTCAGAAAATCTCCCAGAATAAAGAGCAAAAAAGCAAAAACAAAAACCCAAAAGGTAAAATATAAGAGTTAAGAGATATTTAAGAAGTCCCAAGAGGCCCAATATCCAAATAAAGAGAAATAAAAATTATCAAAGAAATATTAAAATTTTCAGCGCTGATTCTGCAGTGAATATGTATGTATTTATTGTGTAGTAATCTGTTTATATTTTTATTTCACAGAACCAACCCATCAAGTCACAGAAGTCATAATTTTAATTCTGAAAGAACATAAATCCTATGAGCCCTGGCAATGTCCACATTGAAATTTATGACAATAGTCTGGGAGGTGGAAGCAGAGAAAGAGACCTGATGGGCGTGTGGGAACCCTGCTACCAAACAGTATAGAGGGAAGAGGAACTGTTTTAAGGTAAAAGACTAAAGTTTTGAGATTATTTAAAGTCCTGATAGTAACCTAGAAATAAGATTGTATCTGACTAAATATGGGACAAGTCGGGAAGAAGAAGGTAGAGTAGGGTAATATTGTGTGACTGAGCACAATCCCCATGGTTGGAAGCACCTGAGATGGACTCCAGTGATCCCTGACCCAAGCTATTGTAATACTCTGTAATCCCATCCA
This sequence comes from Trachypithecus francoisi, assembly GCF_009764315.1. NCBI lineage: Eukaryota > Metazoa > Chordata > Mammalia > Primates > Cercopithecidae > Trachypithecus > Trachypithecus francoisi. Next base: position 61,873,745 of record NW_022681458.1, read on the forward strand.
TTTGACCATAGACCAGACTTACTGACTTCTAACAAATAGAATAAAACAAAAGTGTTGAGATGTCACTTCCTAGATTAGTTTACAAAGAAATTTTGGCTTCATCTGAGACACCCACGCTATTGCTCTCTGGATTGCTCGAAGGGAAGACAGCTGCCATTTGGTGAGCTGCCCACATGACAGAGAACAGGCCAAATATCCCTCGAAGAATTGAACACGACCAACCAGGGGAGTGAGTTTGGAAGCAGATACTCCTTCTATTGAGAGTTCAGATGAGAAGGCAGTTCCAGCCAATACCTTGATTGCAACCTTCTGAGAAATCTTAAGGTGGAGACCTAGCCAAACCATGCCTTGATTCCCAACTCAAGGACTATGAGATAATATACTAAAAAATACATCATCAATTTAGAATAAAAACCAAGCAAAGCTGTTGAAGAAAGTGCACAAAAGTTGAAAAAATATTACTCCAAAGATGATAGACAAAGAATGGCAATCTATTTTAAGAAAAGAGGTATCTGCAAGGGCAAATGAGAACAAATGGAGCCAAAGCAATAAGTGAAGAGAGGAAAATTTTTGTAAGCTATAAAAATGATCTGAGCCTGTAGTCAAAAGGGGTCAAGATGTTGCATGCAACATTGATGAATGGAGACTCATGCTTAGAAATCATCTGAAAAAAAGGAATTTCTGGAATAAAAGGAGTACACCTGTAAATGTTCAGGAAGAATACATGGAATTGATATTTTTTAAAATAAAATTCATTCTCCAATACATTGGCCACAAAAAAGTGAAACAACTTCTATATGAAGTGAAAAAAGTAGTTGTGTTCTAAAGTTGTGCACAAAAGCCACTGAAAGACATGCTTAGACATGAAAGGGCTATGAAAGTAAACAACTATTAACTCTTCTCTTAAAAAATGTGTATAAACTATCTAATTGAATGAGCAATAAAATATTTAGTAAGAAAATGGGATACATAGGTCTGCGTGGGAAACACTGATATCAGTTAAGTATGTGGGATGAAATAAAAATATAACTTTAGTCTGACTCAAAGTAAATGTGTGTAAATACTTAAACATTCATAGCAAGTTCAAACTGATTTCATTTTTATTGAATTTGATAAAGATATTACCTTCTGGGGTGTTTTCGAAAAAGTGAAAGAGAACCAGTAAAAGATCTTATCAGTTAACTTTTACTATGTAACAAACCACCCCAACAGCTTACTGAGCCAAAACCACCACTATTTAGCTTATGATTCTGTGGGTAAGCAATTTGGACTGTATTTAGTGGGCCAGTTCTTTTGTTCACATCTGGCCTCACCAATGCATCTGAGTTCAACTGCCAGGTGAGCTGGGGAACTAAATAGTTTAGGATGGCTTCTGCTAGGACAGCTCCTCTTTGCTCCATGTGGTCTCCATGTTCCAGTATGATAGTCTACCCTTTTTCATATGCCAATGGAGGAATTTTCCAAGACAGCAATTGGAAAACATGCAAGTCCTCTTAAGTTTGAAGCCTGAAACATGATTTCACTTCCATTGCATTTTGTTGATCAAAGCAAATCACAAAGCCAGTCCAGACTTCAGGGTGGAGAAAATCAACTCTAACTCCTAGTGGGAAATTCTGCAAAATTATGTTGCCAAGGGCCATGGAGACCAGAGGTGAATAATTGCAGCCAATATTACAAACAATCTGCCACAGCCTAACATCTGGCCTTAATTATTCACATCCCTCTCACAGGCAAAATATACTCACCTCCCTCCTGAGTCATCCCGAAATCTAATCTAATCACAGCATAAGGCTCAAAGTTCAGAATCTTGTGATCTTTTTCCAGTCTGGTTGTAGCTCCTCTTGACATGGAGGCCTCTGACCTAAAAAGACAAGTTGTCTGTAACCCATAATCCCAACCTACAATAGTAAGGTAGGGCAGAACAACAAGAGACACTCCCATTCAAAAAAGTGGGAGGATCAAAGGCATATAACAGTCATGGTCCATAGCCATTATGAAATTGAGCCAAGCAAATATTTCTATTCAGAGGCAGTGATGTTCCTTGATTAAGGCCCAGCTTGAATCCCTGGAAGTGGCTTACTCAAATTGTTCTCCATGACCCGTGGCTCCACTCGCAACTGCCCTTCCTTTATATTTCTGCCAAGTCATCTTGAGTATGAGCCTACTCAACGAAATGTGGCTCAACTGTCCCTTTGCCACCATGGCTGCCAACCAGCCAACCCCAGAAGCAGAGCTACCCTACTGTGTACATGAAGGATTCCAACTGAGCCATTGAAGCTCATCCTAAATTGCAAGCCACTGAATCTGAGTTAAATAACTGTCTTTGTTTTAGCTCCTCTACTTTAAAGTAGTTTATTATACAGATATAGCTAACTAACAACCCATAAAGTTTTTTTAAAAAAAGTATAACCTACTGCAGATTTAAGAAAAAAATTATAGTCCTTATAAAGAGATAAAACACAGCTAACAGAAACAAAAACAGAGAGGATCAACTGTATCACTTATTTCAGAAAATAGGCTAAATCCTGTTCCTCAGGTAAAAGGAAAATACTGTCATTCAGTTCAAGATAAATTTCAGGTATATGTGGTTAACATTTCTAAAATATGATAGAGAAATGTCAATAAAAGTGTGGGCAGATAAGTATTAGCAAATAGAAGCAAAAAAAATGAAAGACAGTGATTACATGATTATAAAATTAAAGACTCAAGGCTTCAAAGGTATTAATGGTCTATTTTTAAATAGATAAGGAGTTAAGTCAATAATACATAACCCTTATAAATCATTATTACTGGTAAACAAGTTCAAGAGAAAAATGACAAAGTAGATATTTACAAATTATTAAATTTGAATTACATTAATAAGATTTATTTAGGACTCAATATTCTATATAGAGTGAATATGCATTATTCTCAAGCATCCCTAGAACACATCTAAAAATCACATAGTAGATAATCAAGAAAAATTCAAGAAAACCTCAAATCAAAAATTTGAAGGACTCGTTTTCTGATAGAACAAGGGCCCTTATCCACGTATGGGCTTCAGAAAATCCATAGACTTCCTGACACAGTATTTTGTGTTTATGATCATTTTCTCTGTGTTGCATGTAGTTTTTCATCAATATTCCAACTAATCCCAATCCTTCATACATATGAAATTGGGAGCTAATAAATGCAATTATAAATGAAAAGGTAAGCCTCCAGTCACAAAATTTCTAAGAAAAAATATTTTAAATGTTAGTGTTAAATTTAATATGATACAAACATGGTGTAAACGACTGTCTGCATTTAACGAACAGATATGTGTAACTGGAATTGCTCTGGGTTAGAGTGGACATAATTGTCATGTTTATTAACCAATGATCCATAAATAAAAGCGCTTGTTACATTACTGAGTCCTGCATGCATACTGCAATATGTATGGCTTGTTTTATGTGTACAATTTTTATCAATTCGAAATTTTTTCTTGCAAGCGAAAGAAAATCTATTGCCTATTCTATTTGCAAAGACTCCTTAGAGAAGCAAGAGAACTTGAGCAACTCCAGAAACATATAATCTCAGCTTCCCAAAATTTCCCTTCAGAACCTCCCTCTGTCCCAGAAGTCTCCAGTAAGTCTCATGACATTTCCTTGGCTCTGATGGCATCAACTGAGTGTCCCTGAACTCATCATTGAGGACAGGGAAAAGTGGGGATCTGATTGGTTATGCCTAATTCACATATCTCAACAGCCCTCCACCCAATCACATTTGCTGAGAGCAATTGATGAGCACATTCCAAGTTCAAAATGGGAATATTACCTAAACCAGATGAATAGAAAATAAATGTTATTTAGTAACATGATAGTCTATTGAACATGAGAATTTCATATTTGCATGTTTACTGTTCATTCTTGTCTTTCTGTAGTTTAAAGGAAATGGCTATTAAAATTCATAAGCTGGCTATAATAATTAAATACTGTTTACACATCCTTGTTCTCACACCCGTTTTCAAAATTAATAGAAATACCACACTTCCTAGAATCTGGTGGTTTTAGGTGATTAGGATTCATGGAATAAAGCTACCCTATATCTGCATTATCTCATAGTTCATACATTAAAACTAAATTCAAATAAATTCCCAAAATTTAGCTATTAAATCTTGAACTCTTTTGATGTTTATCATTAATGATTCACACATTTCAGCAAAATCAAATGAGAGTAATTCATTGTTCATGCTTCCTGGAATACTGAGATCTAAAAACAACCAAATTCTTTACTTGCAAAGACATTCTTTCATTTATAACTGAAGTTACAATGTATGGAAATTCAGTAAAGATAATTGATGAGAGATCAAGGGTTCTGAAAAAAACTTCAATAAAGTGAAAATATCATATGAAAGAAAAGGCATAATATGAAAGTAAAAAAAGAAACCTGGCCGGGCGCAGTGGTTCACGCCTGTAATCCCAGCACCTTGGGAGGCCGAGGTGGGCGGATCAGGAGGTCAGGAGATGGAGACCATCCTGGCTAACACGGTGAAACTTAGTCTCTACTAAAAATATAAAAAATTAGCCGGGCGTAGTGGCGGGCGCCTGTAGTCCCAGCTACTCTGGGGGCTGAAGCAGGAGAATGGCGTGAATCCGGGAGGCGGAGCTTGCAGTGAGCCAAGACCGTGCCACTGCACTCCAGCCTGGGTGACAGAGCAAGACTGTCTCAAAAAAAAAAAAAAAAACCTAGCACACAGAGAAAAGACAGAGGCCAAGAATTGTTCTAAGAATAAGGGCTTAACCTCCCCGACCTCAGCATAGAAGAAAATAAAATGTGTTTAGTATTTCTTGGGCCTCAGAATGTATGGCACATCGAAGCAATACAAGATAAATAATTTAGGCTGTTTCAGACTGAGATTGGCAAAATCCCAATTTGTCATAAACAGGATTTTAAAAGCTTGATACTGCATGAATAATTTACAGTTTCTGAAGAAATGTCTAAATTTGAAAGCATGCATTAAATAGAAGTCTATATCAACCACAGGGCCCTCATCTCCTTCAGGAGCTGAGATACTTTACAAAAAGGTCATCATAAATAAAAGCAAAATATTTCACTGCTTATTTCCTATTTTTGGAAATGTAAACCAAACCCAGGACATTTAAGAGATATGTCACAGGATTTTTAAGTAAATAAGAAAAATGTTGCTTATATGCTCTATTAAGTAAATTACATGCTAAATTACTCTGCCTTTTTTTTTTTTTAATGGGAGAACAGTATTAATTCCATATTTACCAAAGTTCCATATCACAACACAAAATACACTTATGATGCAATAAGTCTTCAAAATGAAGCAAAAATTATAAACCCCCAGCAAGAAATCTGAATACAATCTTTTTAGACTTTTATAAGATCTTTTACATTTCTTGCCCACAACTTGACATAATTTTTAAAATGACTTGTCTTTATGAAACATATCTAAAGCATTCAAAAGCATGTTTATATAGAAATAATCTCTTTCCATATTCATGTTTCATTGGTTTCTATAACAATTTACTTAGATTACGTGATGAAAACAACAAGTACTCCTACTGACTGATGGGTTTGGAAATAAGCAGGACTAGTTGACAGTAAGCATGTTACACATCCAAGTACCTGGATTTTGGAGGCTAAAATGAAGCACCAAAATTTAACCAAGTAAACAATAGTCAACAATAATACACATTTATACCATATTCTCATGTTTTTAACACTGTTAAGTGCTATATATGGACTATCTCAATCACCCAGAAACAATGAGGTAAGCATCATTATCCTTTTTCACCTGTGAAGAAAATGAAGCTTAGAGCAGTTGAATAACTTATCCAAGATCACATGGCTGATGAGTGAAGAGTCAGGGTTTGAGCTCAGTCTGACACCACAGTCAAAGTTTTAAAGCTCTGTGCCATGCTGCCAGGATTCTCATCACTGTTGAACACCAAAAGTGGAAGACTCACAAGGTAAGATCAGAGACCTCCTCCCAGATCAGGGTTGAAGGGTGCATGTCCTCCTGATAACATTCCTTCCATTCCTAGTCTACATGCTCTTTGTCATAAGGATATCGGTGACTTCTCTGATGTGTTAAGAGAAAGGATCTGTAAATCTTGAGAAGTAATTGAAATTTGGGATGCTGTAAAATCTTTGTGAAAGCTTTTTTCTCTGACAGGTCTTAGGAAAATGCTTCATTCTCTTGGCTTGAAAGATGTTTATAACGATAAAAAATGTCCTAATATTCTGCTACTTGATTCTGCACTCGAGGGCTCATAGTCATGGAGCTAGTGGTAGGAAAAGGCTTCTGCTTAGCTAACAATTATTTAAATTCTTTATTATAATTATTGTTGAGGTTTTATTACCACTATTATTGTTCCCATTACCATCCGTGGTCTTTCTTAATGCTATCTCTTCCCTACCCTCAATCCCTGATATTTCCTATCAAAATATACTCAGCCCATCATCCCAGGCAGCTTTTCCTAACCATACTAGTTCCCCACAATTGCTCCTGGATGTGAATTCATATAATTGTTATTGTCTCCATCACATTTCTTACTGTTGGTTATTTTTTATGCATGATTGACTTATCTCTACTTGTACAGAGATTATAAATTGTTTGACAACTGCAGTGTATCTTTTATGTATCATCACCCTCAGTAGCTTCATTGAAAGAGACATTCAACCAGAAAATATTGATTTTCTACTTAAAGGAAACATAAGCACAGCACAGCCATGTTTAGAAATCAATTGGCCTTAGCTCTTACTATTGCAACCCTCATACAAAAGAGGAATAAAAGTCAACTGTACCAACTCGGACGGAACAGGTGAATAATAAGGACTTTTTTTTCTTTGAAGAGGTTTAATATTTCTTTGAGGTTCTGCACGAAAAAATTTTAGTCACCCCATTCCTAACACAGACAACCAATTCCAAAATAAATATACAGAGGAAACTGAGCCACGACTGTTTTCCAGTATAACAGTGCTGGAGATCCCTTCAACATAATATGGATTAGGAAGAACATGGTCTGCATATTACTAAAGAGCCCTGTCTGAAAAAGAAAAATACAAAGAAACCAAGGCTCAGATATGTTAGGAAATAGAGCTCATTGATATTGGAATATAGACAAGAACATGGGTCTCATTTCTTGCATTGAGTCTCGTTAAAACAACATACAAATGATTATCAAAGCCATTTTATTTTCTTTTCATAAGACTTAATGCATTCTGACATTAAAAAAATACAGGGTACCATTACAGCCAATGTAGAATCAGAATAGAATCAAGCTAATAAGATCTGCCACATGCCCCTTTCTCTCACCTAGGACCTTGATATTTTAACCAAAGATACCATCTTAAGAATTACTTTTTCAAAATTAGTATTATACTGATTTGTTTTGACTTTAACCCTTAGGCAAGAGATTGATTGGAGATTTTAGTTTTCATATAATGGCAAATTAGGCGTTTCCTTCTTAAAAACATTCTTCAGGAAAGGAAAAATATCTTTTTATTAATTTGTCTCTAAACCCACAGTGCAAAATGTAAATTTCCCTTACAGATTAAAACACATCAGGTAATCCCTGCATGTCCTTGTCTTTCTTAAAGAGATAACTACTGAAGCCTTTTATTTGTTCCTCTCCAGACTGGTCGTCCTCTGGGCCAGCAGCACAGGTGTTGGTGATCCTTTGGGTTCCTATCACTTTCATTCTGAGAATTTCCTTGGTGTCTTATCAATGCCTAGACCCTTGTTTCCTGGATCCCATGTCAACTTTCTGGCTTACTCCTTTATTGTGATGAAAATTCCCTAGTTAATTTCTAAGGAAATATGCTTCATAGGCCAATGTCTTGAGACTTTGCCTTTAGAAATATATGTATTTTTTATCTTCACACTCCATTGATAGTTTTTCTGTACGTAAAAATTCCCAAACTCCTGTCTTTACTTTTGCTCTGTTTTCTGGACAGTGCTCAATTTTCCTGATACTTCTAAAGACTTAACATGTCTGTTAGTGATTTTTTTCAAGAGTTTTTTTTTTTTAATTCTCAAAGTTTATCTTATGTCTTGTTTGAAGAAAAGCATCTCTAGCCAGATGCACTGGTGCATTCCTGTGGTCCTAGATACTTGGGAGGCTGAGGCAGGAGGATCAATTGAGCCCAGCAGTTACAGGAGATGGAGACCAGCCTGAGTTATGTACTGAGATGCTGTCTCTGAAAAGGGGTGAAGGGGGATGTATCCCTTTGTTTAGGAGATGCAATATCTTCTGTAGCACATATTAGTAACGTTGGTATCTGGTTCTCCTCTTGCAGAGGATGGCAGACTACACTTCCCTACACCTTGAAGTTAGCATGACCATAAGTCTTATTTCAGGCAAATCATTAGAAAAAACTAATCTTGCCATTTCTAGATGGAAGTATTTAAATGCAGTGGTCCCCAGTTTTTTCTTCCTTATAGCGATGCATTGATATGAAAATCAAAGCAGCTTGGAATACTGAACCAATACATAGAGAACAGCTAGAGAGACAGCTGGAGACACACCTGGACCTGCATAGATATTGCTTGAGCGAGCAAAAAAAATTAGTTGTATTTAGGCAGCTTTGGAGGTTGTTTGTTATGCTAGCCTAAGTCATGCTATCTTGACCAATTCAATCACTGGGACCACAGTGGGGCACTGCCATAACAATAAACATCAAATATGTAACATTGGCTCAGTGTCGAGATATCAAGGATTGAAGAAACCAATATTGAAGGCAGGAAAGATGGTGATTCATGCTTTTCAGTGGCAAAATATTTGGTACAACTATGAACTTGGAGAAGGATTAGGAAAAGTAGAGCTAAATTCTGTGATAGGTCTCTGTGGGTAATGCTTGATGGCATATTACAAGAAATATATGAGATCAGAAAAAAAATTGTTCAGCCTTCAAATAGGAATGAAAAGAATGAAAGAAAATTAGCCCAGAAATTGGAGAACATGTTAGAAGAGAATTAATTTTCAAATTTAATTTTAAAGTTTTAAAGCAAGGGAAGCTCATTAAAACTCAGCCTTAAGCAAGGATCAAAGTAAGGGAATGGCTGCCATGACCATTACCAAAACCTCTGTGTGGTTTAAATGTTCTCAGGTCACCCAGTATATTCTTTCAATTGACAAAATAGCATAAGGAGATGTTGAGTGGTGCTTCTCACGAAAGCCTAATAGACACACAATCTTAAGCTGTTGAATAGCCTCAGAAATGAATGTTCCAATCTCCTGCCTGGGGAACATAAGCCTGAGTAGCAATCTCAGCTATGTGGAGGGAGGGATGTAGCTGGAAGCTTTTATGTTCAATATGAACACTTTGATTTAATCTCACTGTGCAAGATGACACCCATCTACCTGAACTGAGTCAGATGTCCCAAAGCTCTCTAGATAATAGTTTCCATATAATGGCAAATTAGGTATTTCCTTCTAAAAAATTCTTCAGGAAAGGAAAAATATCTTTTCATAGATAATAAACCTCCATTTTCCTGCTCAATACATATAATGTAGTTATTACCTCCCATTCCCAATTCTTTCTGAGCTCATCCCCTTTTTATCCCTTTTCTATCATTTAGTGGAATTACAGAAGAGAACCAAAGTAAACATGTGTCCAATCTACCACGTAGATTGGCCTTCCTACTTCCTCTCCAGTGCCCTGTCATTCTCAACACCACAGCCAGAATGACCTTTTAAAACATAATTCATATCATCTCTTTATTTTCAACCCTATAGTGGATTTCCATTGCATTTGAGTAAGACTCAACCCCCTAAATGAGCCTTGTGTATTTCTGATCGCATGTCACATTTGTCCCTTCCATCCTGTATATTTAAGCCACTCAAGATTTCTGTATGAACTTGCCTAAACCATTTCACTCTTAAGATCTTCTCACTTGCTATTCCTTCTCCCAGGAATCTTCCATCACTAAGAGTGTGTGTGTGTGTGTGTGTGTGTGTATACACGCACATGAGTTCTCAACTAAAACATGACCTCCACAGAGATGTCTTTAACCATGCAGAGTACTGAGTCTACAATAGCCTGACTCCACTGCCTCCCAGTCTCTCTCTATAAAATCTCCGTTTTTTTGTAGTTATTATCCTCTTAATTATCAGTTAATATAGAATATACTACATATATATTATCTATGTCTTCCTCTAGCCAAATACCTCTCCAAAATAATATCAACTCAGGAGACCTTGTTTTCTTATTCATCAAAACTTACCTACCATGGACTATTATCCATCTAAGTATACCTTTAAGATTAAGCAGCTAGTATACCTTTAAATGATATACTGAGACGTGACTGAACGAATCATGCCTGGACTATATTCTAAATCAGAATTATTTACGTGCTTCATTTATCATGTGTCAATTTGGAGTTTTTTTAAATGTGAGAATATTTTTCCATCTATGATAAATTTCCAGAAGGTTCCTTCTGAGAATAGATAAAATACAAAAAATAAAATACAAACAAAAATTAGAGTACTACTGTGACAAGGATGAAGGGGGCAAGGTCATGAACAGAAAGGAACCACAGATGGGTAAGCCAACATTCTGTTAGTTCATTTTTCCTTTTGTCAATTAGAAATTAGATCTTGCAAGAGTGGAGACCAGAATTCCTAGCAGAGAAAAATCCCTGATAAGTAGAGAAGCCACCAAAGCTTTTGGCAATATTACTGTAGAAAGAAAGAAATGTAAAACATTAGAAATGGTAAGTATGAGGAAAAATCTAAATAAATGTCAATGTTACTCAACAATAACGTCTTATAAAGGTTTGCATATGTGTAGAATTTCAATGGCTGACCAAAATAACATAAGTGGCAAAAGTAGGGGGAGGTAAATGTAGTGTTCTAAGTATTTTACATGTCTGGGAAGTAGAAAAAAATACAAATTCATATTTGACCCTATTAAGAAGGGTAACCACAGAAATATTTTTAAGGATGTATTACTATAAACGTAGTTGAAGGCTAGGCACGGTGGCTCTCACCTGCAATCAATCCCAGCATTTTGAGAGGCCAAGGGGGGGGCGTATCACTTGAGGTCAGGAGTTCGACACCAGCCTGGCCAATGTGGTGAAACCACATTTCTACAAAAAATACAAAAATCAGCCAGGCATGATGACGGGCACCTGTAATCTCACCTACTTGACAGGCTGAGGCAGGAGAATCGCTTGAACCCAGGCAGCAGACGCTGCAGTGAGCTGAGATCGCACCACTGCACTACAGTCTGGGTAACAAGAGCAAAACTGTTTCAAAAAGTAAGAAGAAAAATAAAAAGCTAGTTGGGAAAAAATAAATTTTAAAATTTTGATCTAAATGAAGGTTGAAAAAAGAAAAACAATTAAAATCAAGTGGGAAATTATAAGATGGTAGATACAAAAATCAGTAAAGTACAAATTGACTAGTCCAACTAAAATATTAATATTAGATTATTTAATAGAAACTAATGCTAATTATAAGAGACACACTTTAAAATTAGAGGTTGAAGAAAAGGATGAAAATATGCAAACATGAACCAATAGAAAGTTACTGTAGCCATTCTAATACCAAAAAACGTAGACTTGAAGATGAAGTATTCCTAGAGATAAAAATATTTTATGTTTTATAATACTAAGTTGACTTAGTATTATAATCAATTGACTAGGAATAATTGTAGTTCTAAATTTATATGCACTAAATAATGTAGTTTTAAATACATAAAACAAATGTGCAGCCAGGGGCAGTGGCTCACACCTGTAATCCCAGCACTTCGGGAGGCTGAGGAGTGTAGATCACCTGAGATCAAGAGTTTGAGAACAGCCTGGCTAACATGGTGAAACCCCGTTTCTACTAAAAATACAAAAAATTAGCCGAGTGTGATGGTGCGTGCCCATAATCCCAACTACTCGGGAGACTGAAGCAGGAGAATCGCTTGAACCTGGGAGGTGAAGGTTGCACTGAGCTGTGATCACACAATTACACTCCAGTTTGGGCAACAAGACTGAAACTGTCTTTTTTAAAAAAAAAAAAAAAAAAAAAAAAAAATCAGTAAAGACCTGATATACAGGTTGAGTGTTTCTTACTCAAAATACTTGGGACCAGAAGTGTTTCAGATTTTGGATTTTTTCCAGTTTTTCAGATTTTGAAATATTTGCCTAGACATAATGAGATCTCTTAAAATGGAACCAAAGTCTAAACACAAAATTTATTTACATTTTATATACACCTATACACATAGCCTGAAGGTCATTTCATACAATACTTCAAGTAATTTTGTGCATGAAACAGTTTGTGTACATTGAATGGTCAGAAAGCAAAAATGTCACTGTCTAAGACACCCAATGTGGACAATCTGTGGTTGTATGGCATCATCATTACTAACTCTGAATTTTACACTATCAATAAGCAATCTTTACTCTTCTTCACACATAAGTACATAACAGTAAAAAATATGACGTACCATTAGCACAGTGGAAAAAATGTTACCAAGGTAACTAAGCAACACAGTGGCATCACCAGAATCCCTGTCAGCTGTTAACAGCAACAATAATCAGCTTTCAGTCTCCACCTATGACACTGAGTTTTAAGAGTTTAGCATATGTTTTTTTTTTTTTTTTTTAAGGTGAGAAGAAACAACAGAAGCAGTTGAGAGACCAGAAAGTGGGTCCTCTAAGGGTTAAAGAGGCATTCTGCATTGTGCTGGAGGCTTTTTAAAAATGTTTCCTCCAGTCATCTTGCCTCATTGACAATGGTTTGTCTTTGAAGTCTCTCATTCTAGTCCCTCAAATAAGCCCATGCTACATTTTCACCAAGTCATCTACAGGCATTTCTGCAGTGTTAATATCATCATCCCTATTATCATAATTGTCTTGATTCACAAACATTTCCCCTATTCACCATCAGTTAATAGATTAACTAATGAAGCCTCACCAATGTTAAAAACTTTAGTCTTCACTTCTTTCAGCTAACAGACTCTGAAGGTATATTTCTTGCATATGTAAGAAAGTCAGACATTTTTTCTCACTTGACATATAGAATCCTTCAAAGTTACCATCTTGTTCATCATCATCACTGAACATAGTCTCAAGCCAGAGGTTGTGCCAGGCATGCACAATTGTGTCTGTAGTCACTGTGTTACGAACATTGGCAACAGCATAGATGACAGCCTTCAAGTTAAACTCATTTTGAAAATCTTCCACACTCAAGTCAGTGTTCACTGCTGCTAGCATGCTGCTCAAAGCAAATGTTTCTACATTTATTCTTCGTTGACCTAAGAATGTCCCGGTCACGTAACTGAATTAACGAAGTTACATTTGGGGAAAGGTGCATGGCATAGACATTTTTTATAAGAACTGCTGCTAGAGAATGAACAGAACAGTTCAAGGAATACCAAAACTTGCAGTTATCATCCAGTCCAGCTGTCCTAAAGTTAGCATAAGCCACTAAAGTACAAAATGTTTGCAAAACCAATAAGAAGAAAAAAATGCCCATGGTGATCCACACATTTGAGAAAAGTTTTGATAAATATCCCCAAATTCTTACAAACTAAGGAATAGACTTCTGTAGCCCACGAATCAAAGAACAAACAGTGAAAATTAGAAAATATGTTCAGCTACATAAGAGGAAATATAACACCTAACGGAATGCAGCTAAAACTACCCTAGAATGAAGCATATGTTCTTTACATGAGTATTTTAGAAAATAACTACCAGAACTTAATCTAAATATCTTCAAGAAAACACACACACACACACACACACACACACACACACACACAGCAAATTAAACCCAGAAAGGTAGAAGAAAAGTGATAGTGTAAGAGCAGAAAATTATTTAGGAGGAGAATAAACCAAAATAGAGAAAGTTAAAAACCCAAAAGTTAATTATTTAGAATGAATAAAACTATACATGCATAGCAAGACTAATGAAAAATATACTGAGAAGGCTTAAAATATGACTACCATAAATGAAAAGGAGGATACTAACATAGGTCCTTATAGGTATAGAAAAAGAAAATTATGGAAAACTGTCTATGCCAACAAATTTGAAAATTTAAATGAAGTAGATAATTTCTAGAAAATCTTAATGTAGCACAAAGAAATGCAAAATAAAAATATGCTCATATTTTTAAAGATATTAGGTCTATGTTTACATCTTCACACAAAGAAATCTATAGGTTTAAGATGAGATTATCAGAGACGAACACTCAAAGGAAAAAAACAACAAAATTACACAAATACAAACCCTCCCAGAAGTTAGAAAAAGATGAAACACTTCTCAAAGCATTTTGTGAGGTCAATATAAAGCAAAATGTGATGAGTATTACAATCCAGAAAAATCTTAAGCTAACTTCTCTCGTGAGCTTGGATCCTAAATGCAAAATTCTTAAATAAAATATTAGCAAATCTAACGCAGCAATATGTAAAAAGGATACACATCGGCCGGGCGCAGTGGCTCACTCCTGTAATCCCAGCACTTTGGGAGGCCGAGGCGGACTGATCACAAGGTCAGGAGATTGAGACCACGGTGAAACCCGTCTCTACTAAAAATACAAAAAATTAGCCGGGCGTGGTGGCCAGCGCCTGTAGTCCCAGCTACTGGAGAGGCTGAGGCAGAGTGGCGTGAACCCGGAAGGCGGAGCTGGCAGTGAGCAGAGACCACGCCCCTGCACTCCAGCCTGGGCGGCAGAGCGAGACTGTCTCAAAAAAAAAAAAAAAAAAAAAAAAAATGCACGTCATGCCTCCAGGAATTATCCATTATTCCAGAAACGCAAGATTAATTTAACACTTGAAAATCAGTATATCCAGCCATCTGATATTTTACAAGCTGACAAAAACAAGCAATAAGAACTCCGTATTCAAGAAATGGTTCCAGGTTAACCACATGCAGACTTAAACTGGACCCCCACCTGTCACCATATGCAAAAATCAGCTCAAGATGGATTAAAGACTTAAATGTAAAACCCAAAACTATACAAACCCTGGAAGCAACCTAGGCAATACCATCCTGGACATAGGAACGGGCAAAGATTTCATGAAAAATATGCCAAAAGCAAACCCCAAAAAGCAAAAATTGACAAATAGAATCTGACTAAACTTAGGAACTTCTGTACAGCAGAAGAAAATTATCAACAAAGTGAACACACGACATACAGAATGGGAGAAAATATTTTTGCAAACTGTGCACCCAAAAGGTCTACTATCTAGCATCTTTAAGGAACTTAAATTTACAAGAAAAAAATAAACCCCATAGAAAAATGTGCAAAGGACATGAACATTTTTCAAAAGACATACATGTGGCCAAACATATGAAAAAAAGTTCATTACTGATCATTAGCGAAATGCAAATAAAACCACAATGAGATACCACCTCACACCAGTCACAATGGCTATTATTTAAAAGTCAAAAAATAACAGATGCTGGTGAGGTTGCAAAGAAAAGGTTGCAATTATACACTATTTGTGGGAATGTAAATTAGTTCAACCATTGTAGAAAGCAGTATGGCCATTTCCCAGAGAGCTAAAAACAGAACTACTATTCGACCCCACGATCCCATTACAGGGTATATACCAAGAGGAATATAAGTTATTCTACCATAAAGACACATGCACATGAATGTTCACTGCAGCACTACAGTAGCAAAGACATGGAATCAACCTAAGTGATCATCAATGACAGATTGGATAAAGAAAATGTAGTGCATATACACTATGGAATGCTATGCAACCATAAAAAATGAGGTATCTTTTTGGGGAACGTGGATGGAGCTGGAGGCCATTATCCTTAGCAAATGAATGTACAGAGAGAAAACCAAATACCACATGTTCTCACTTAAAAAAATGGGAGCTATAGGATGAGAACTCATGAACACAAAGAAGGGAACGACAGATACTGGGGCCTACTTGAGGGTGAAGGGTGAGAGGAGGGAGAAAAGCAGAAAAGATAACTATTGAGTACTAGGCTTAGTACCTGAGTGATGTAATCTGTAGAAAAAACCCTCATGGCACGAGTTTGCCCACATAACAAACCTGCACATGTACCCAAGCCTAAAAGATTTTTTTTTAAAAAAAGAAATTATTCACAATATCAAAATAAAGGAAAAGAATTATATAATCAGCTCAATAAATGCATAAAAACATTTAATAGAAGGGGATTTCTTTATTAATAAGTCTCTCCAACAACATTACAGCAAACATTGTACCTATTAGTGAATTATTGGCAGCTTTTTCTCTAAGATGAAGAATGAGAAAAAATATACTTTAATCATGACTTCTATTGCACTTTTATCCAGGAAGTTCTTCAAGATGCAATAGAAAAGAAAAATAGGCAAGAATTGAAAATGAAGAACTGTTTGAATATGCTGATTGTGTACTTTGGAAATATAACAATGTCTACCAACTATAAGAATTAATAAATTTTTCAAAGCCAAGACTATAAGGTCAGTATTTAAAACAATTGTATTTTCCTATGTAGCAACAGAAAAAAAAAATTTTTCAATGAAACTATTCTATGTGGCAGCAAAATATCAAATATCTAGGAACAAGTTGGGAAAAACATTTTATGCAAGGTTTTTCTGAAATTTATACAACATTAATGGGAAAAATTTCAAAGGCCTAAATCAATGGAGAAATATATCATGTTTTTCTACTGGAATGCTTAATGTTAAAAATAAATTGGTTGTCTCCAAATTACTCCAGAGTCAAGGCAATCACAATTAAAATCGTAGAAATACTTTGAGAGAAATTGATAAGTAGAATCTCAAGTTTATATGGACATCCAAAAGATCGAATATGACTAAGATAAACTTGAAAAAGAATGAGACAGCTAGAGACTTTACATTTTCAGATAAAGACATATCTAAAGAAAATTTTCAAATTCTTAAAATTAAGGAATATATTCTTAAAAAGTAATGAATAGAATGTATCTAAATATTAACTAAACCAATGTGAAGTTGGTGCAAATATACAGAAATAGACAAAAGTACAAACTAGAGAATCCAGAACCAGGAGCATATAAACCATCACTCAATTTGTGACTACAGGATTGTGAGAAAAGAATGGTCCTTTCAATTAATGATGCTGGGACAATGTGATATCTGCATTTTTAAAAAAAATGAATCTTGATGACTAACTCACAACCATATCCAAAAATCTATTACGACTGGATTCTAGATTTAAATGTGAAAAGGAAACTATAAAACTCCTGGAATAAAGCATGAGAGAAATTCATCATGAACTTGGGATAGGCAAAAGTTTCTTAAACAGGACTAGAAAAGTGCTAACCATAAGTATAAAATGAATAATAGAGTTGTATGTATTAGAATATATAACTTTCATTCAACTTAATCCACCAAAAAGAGAAAAGGGCAAACCACAAAGTGTTGAAGATAATTACTATATATTTCTAACAAAGAACTTGTATCCAAAGTATGAATCTGTACCAGTATCTATATCAATTCATTAAAATACAAAGATAACTCATGTAAAATAAACCAAAAACCTTTATAAAAGAGGTAAATTGTCAATAAACATAAAAAATATGTCAATGTTTGGTTTTGTTCCAAATGCTTTTGGTGTCTTCATGAAATCTTTGCCAGGTCCTATGTCCCAAATGCTATTTCCTAGATTATCTTCCAGGGTCCTTATAGTTTTATGTTTTACATTTAAGTTTTTAATCCATTTTGAGTTGGTTACTGTGTATGGTATAAGGAAGGGGTCCACTTTCAATCTTCTGTATATGGCTAGCCAGTTATCGCAGCACCATTTATTGAATAGGGAATCCTTTATCCATTGTTTATATTTGTCAATTTTGTCAAGGATCAGATGGTTGTAGATAATATAGTTTGAAATTGGGCAACATGAGGCCTCCAGTTTTGTGAGTTTTGCTTTGGTTTTGTTGTTCTTATTTGCTGCTTAAGATTGCCTTTGCTGTTTGGGCTTTTTTGGTTTCTAAATGAATTTTAAAATTTTTTTTAGTTCTGTGAAGAATGTAATTGGCAGTTTGATAAAAATAGAAGTGAATCTGTACATTGCTTTGGGCAGCATGGCCATATTAACAATATTGATTCTTCCTAACCAGGAACACAGAATGTTTCCCATTTGTTTGTGTCACATCTGATTTCTTTGAGCAGTGTTTTGTAATTCTCATTGCAGAGATTTTTCGCCTTGTTAGCAAAAAATATTTAGGAATATAGCTTATTGTGGCAATTGTGAATGGGACTGTGTTCCTGATTTGGCTCTTGGCTTGGATGTTGTTGGTGTATAGGAATGCTGCTGATTTCTTTATTTGATTTTGTATCCCTGAAACTTTGCTGTTTATCAGATCAAGGAGCTTTGGGGAAGAGATGATTAAGTTTTCTAGGTATGAAATCATGACATCTGCAAACTTGTATAGTTTAACTTCCTTTTCCTTATTTGGCTGTCTTTTCTTTTTCTTGCCTAATTACTCTAGCTAGGACTTCCAGTAGTATGTTGAATAGGAATGGTAAGAATAGGCATCTTTAATCTTGTTCCAGTTCTCAAGGGGAATGCTTCCAGCTTTTGCCCACTCAGTATGATGTTTGGCTGTAGGTTTGTCATAGGTGGTTAATTATGATTTTGAGTATAGTCCTTCAATACCTAGTTTGAGTTTTTAATATGAAGGGATGCTGAGTTTTTTGATAAAAACCTTTTCTGCGTCTCGTGAGATGATCACATGGTTTTTTAGTTCTATCTATGTGGTAAATCACATTTATTAGTTTTCCTATGTTGAACCAACCTTGTATCCCAGGGATGAAGCCTAGCTGATCATGGTGGACTAGCTATTGATGTGCTGCAGGATTCTGTTTGCTTGTATTTTATTATTTTTGCATTTATGTTATCAAGGATATCACCCTGACGTTTTCTTTACTATGTCTCTGCCAGGTTTTGGTATCGGAATGATGCTGAGCCCATAGAATGAGTTAGGGAGCAATCCCTCCTCCTCAATTTTTTGGAATAGTTTCAGTAGAAATCATACCAGTTTCTCCTTAAACATCTCAGAATTTGGCTGTGAAATTGTCCGGGAACTTTTTCTGGTTGGTAGACTTATTTCATTTCAGAAATTATTTATCTGTTTAGGAATTCAATCTCTTCCTGATTCATTCTTGGTTTGTCTCCAGATATTTTTTTCCCTAGGTTTTCTAGCTTGTGTGTATAAAAGTGTTTATAATAGTCTCAGAGGGTTTTTTGTATTTCCATGGGATCAGTGGTAGTACCCCCCCTTTTCTCTTCTATTTAAATCTTTTTTGCTTTATTAATCTAGCTAAGAGTCTATCTTATTCTTTCAAAGAACAAGCTCCTCGATTAATTATTTTCTTTGTATGGTTTTCTATGTCTCCATTTCCTTTAGTTCAGCTCTGATTTTGATTATTTATTGTCTTCTGCTAGCCTTGGAGTTGCTTTAGCTCCTGTTTCTCCAGCTCCTATAATTGTGATGTTAGGTTGCTAATTTGCGATCTTTCTAACATTTTGATGTGGGCATTTAATGTTATAAACTTCGCTCTCAACACTGCTTTAGCTGTGTCCCAAAGATTTTGGTATGTTGTATCTTTCTCAGTTTCATAAAATTTCTTGATTTCTGCCTTAATTTCATTATTTACCCAGAAATCATTCAGGAGAAAGTTGTTTAACTTCCATGTAATTATATGGTGTTGATTTTGTTAGCATTGATTTCCATTTTTATTGCACTGTGGTTGGACAACTTGGCTGGTATGATTTTGTTTTTTTTTTTTTAATTTACTGAGGACTGTTTTATGCCTGATTGTGTGGTCGATTTTAGAGTATGTGCCACGTGCAGATGAGAAGAATATATATTCTGTTTTGGGGTAAAGGGCTCTGAGGATGTCTCGTAGGTCCATTTGATCAAGTGTTGAGTTCCAGTCCCAAATATCTTTGCTAATTTTCTGCCTCAGTCATCTGTCTAAATGCTGTCAAGTGAGGCGATTAAGTCTCCCAACTACTATATTGTGTGGTTATCTAAGTCTTTTCATAGGTCTCTAAGAACTTGCTTTATGAATCTGGGTGCTTCTGTGTTGAATATTTATTTAGGTTACTTAAGTCCTCTTGTTGAATTGAGCCCTTTGCTATTACCATAATGTCTTTGTCTTCTTTGATGTTTAAAGCCTGCTTTGTCTGAAATTATAATTGCAACCCTAATTAAAGAACTTCTGCATAGCAAAATAAACTATAGCATATATAAGCAACCTACAAGACGGGAGGAAAATGATCGCAAACTGCATCTAACAAAGTTCTAACATACAGAAGCTATAAGGAAATTAAGTTTACAAGAGAAGCAAACCCCATTAAAAAGTGGGCAACAGATATAAAGACACTTCCTCAAAGATATATAGGTGACTAACAAGCATATGAAAAAATTCTTGACATTACAGAAATGGAAATCAAAACCACAATGAGATACCGTCTCACATCAGTCAGAATGGCTACTATTAAAGAGTCAAAAAGTAACAG
This sequence comes from Trachypithecus francoisi, assembly GCF_009764315.1. Classification (NCBI taxonomy): domain Eukaryota; kingdom Metazoa; phylum Chordata; class Mammalia; order Primates; family Cercopithecidae; genus Trachypithecus; species Trachypithecus francoisi. Next base: position 61,894,203 of record NW_022681458.1, read on the forward strand.
ATACTGGCAAGTTTGTGGGGAAAAAGGAACACTTACACACTGCTGGTGGGGATCTAAATTAGTTCAGTCATCGTGGAAAGCAGTTTGGTGATTACTCAAAGAACTTAAAGAATGACAATTAAACCTAGCAATCCCATTATTGGGTATATATCCAAAGGAATATAAATCATTCTACCATAAAGACACATGCACACATATGTTCCTCACAGTACTATTCACAATAGCAAAGACATGGAACCAACCCAAATGCCCACCAACAGTGGTACATATTCATAATGGAATACTATGCGGCCATAAAGAATGACAATTTCCTTTGTAGCAACATGCATGCAGCTGGAGGCCATTATCCTGAGCAAACACACACAGGAACAGAATATCAAATAATGTGTTTTCTTACAAGTGGGAGCCAAAAATTGAGTGCACATGGATATAGAGATGGAACAGATCTCAGAACCTACTTGAGGGTGGAGGATAAGAGGAGGGCGAGGATAAAAAGGTACTAACTATTCTTATTACCTGGGTGACAAAGTAATCTGTACACCAAACCCCTGTGACATGCAATTAACCTATATAATAAACCTGCATATGTACCCCTGAACCTAAAAGGTTAAAACAGTGAAACAATGCTCAACTTTATTATCAGGAAAATGAAATTAAACCACAGTGGAATAACATTACATACCCACCAGAATGTCTAAAATTTTAAATGGCAGAACATATTGAGATTTTAATGAAGATGTGGATCATACTACTGCTGGGAGGAGTATAAGTTGATATAATCACTTTGAAAAATGGTAATCTTTACCAAAGCTGAACATAAGCATGACTCCTAGGTACATATGCCTAATAGAAATGCACACATCTATTCACCAAAAGATATACAATGAATATTGTAACTACAAACATTCTCACAGTAGCCAAAAAACAACTCAAATGTCTATAAATAATGAAGAGAAATTATGGCATATTCATACAACGTAACACTGTGCTATCCAGTAATGAGAATAAAAGAATAGTGGTTATCCTTGCAGAATGAAGAATGACTAGAACAGGGTAGGGGTGCCTCTAGGTGCTTGTAAAGTTATTTCTTGCTGTGAGTAGTGGTTAAGTGGGTCCACTCAAAAACTCTGATTGTTTGGAGGTGGGGCCTTTGGAAGGTGATTAGGTCATGAGGATGGAGCCCTCATGAACGGAAATAGTGTCCGTATAGAAGAGGCCTGACAGAGAGGTCCCTTCCCTTCTCTCCCCATGTGAGGTCACACAGAACAAAAATCAAAAACAAAAAACACCATCTGGAAAGCAGGCCCTCAACACACATCAAGTCTGTTGATGCCTTGATCTTGGGACTTCTCAGCCCCCAACAAATGTGAGAGATGAATGTCTGGTATTTATAACCACCCAGTCTATGATATTTGTTGTAGCAGTATGAATAGTTTAAGGCAGATGTACACATATGATTTGTATACTTTTAAGTTTGTAAGATGGCTTTATTAGTCCTCCCATTACCAAGACTAATCTAATGCTTTCTGACTCCAAGGATCTTCAAACATGCTCAGCTAAATTATAAAGTTATGTTAGCTTTGTATTCTGAAGGCTAGATACCACCAGCATGGAAGCAGAGATTTAAAATAGACCCATAGAGAAAAAATACTTAATCCTAGGGCAACACTTACTAGGCACTCACTAAATACTTGATAAATATGTGAGGTTTATATGTAATTTGTATGTGTATTCAAGAGTCTCTAAATCAAACAGCTTGGTAGGGGTTCCAGGGTCTCACTATGTGAAGGTTCAGGACTAGATTCATTAATGGTCCCCCAAATAATTTTGAACTCTCACTCTCCCTGCTTATACCTGGAGTAGACTCTCTATCCTGCTTTTGGGGAAGCTTGATCAGAAAAGCCTGCATTTTCCAGAACAGAACAAAGCCACTGCAGAATGAGTTGTTGCATCTGAACTATCTGGTCAGTGTCACAAAGCAATGCACGAGGTATCCATCGGCTGTGAGTTAAGCACTTTGGGTAAAACAACTGAAGGGACAGGAAGAAATACTCCAGACACTTGAAAATATGTATTTTTTCTGAATATTTTTGATCCATGACTTGTTGAATCTGTACATGCAGATCCCATAGATACAGAGGGCCAAATAATCATCTCTGCCAGTCATCTCTGCATGGAACCATTAGGCAACACTCACCTTATTTGTAAGGCAACACTTACCAGGTGCCTCAAAGTACTTGGAAAAATCCACGCAAATAATAAAAGCACACAAATGGAAGAGTTCAAAACTAGTTCTCAAAATGATATACATTTCCTGCTAATCTGAATTGGAAGGGAGGGAAGAAAACATCTTACAGGACTTACCAACACCACATTCATATGGGAATTTTATAAGAAGCATATGTAACAAGTTTCACCAAAATTGCTAACTTTTCATTTTCTGGATGTAAAGTAAACATGATTATCCTAAAATACTTTAATGTCTAAGATAGTACTCTATAGTCGTCTGATCATTTTGTTCATTCTACTCATGTATTTCTATATTGCGGTGGGGTTCAAAACACTCTTAAATCTCAACTCTTTTGTTCGTTGGTTTTAGGACAAAGTCAGGTCATTCTAATTTCTTTCAGATTCTACATCTTTGTTAAATACTCAGAATGCTTCTTTGCCTTCCACGCAGACATCTTAAAAGGAAATGATGTACATGAAACACTTATGAAAATTTCATAAAATTTCTAAGGATACTTCCAACTCAGAACTAAGGCAAATAGAAATAACATTTAAATAATTTGATTTTTTAATTTCATTGACATTCAGTGTATTTATTCTAAGACATTATATTAAGTGTTATCTACATAATTTTGTAACCGGCGCTTGTATGTAATCTAAACAATTCTAGAACCCATCCATTACAGGATCCTTAGAAGGATCACTTTGAGTTTACCTCTAAGTTGGACCATTTGCCTCATCTGCCAAGTGGCAGGGGCATGGCCCTCCCTCTTACATCTTTCCGGGAAAATTGCAAGGAAGTCCTCATAGGCCATGAGTGTCCACTGCTCAACTGTTCCTGCTGTTGTTAAACTCCGAACATTACTGCCAGAGTAAAGCACTGGCCATTTAATATAGCTGCTGCTGTCACACCAAGTTCACTTTTATGGGCTGAACAATGTCTACCCAAAATTCATTTGTTGAAGTTCTGTCTTTCAGTACCTCAGAATGTGACTGTCCAGTCATGCATCACTTAATGACGGGGATACATTCTGAGAAAGGAATCAATATATGATTTCATCATTGAGTGAACATCCTAGAGTGTAGTTACACAAATCTAGATGGTAAAGCCCACTACACACCTAGGCCCTATAGTGTAGCCTATTGATCCCAGGTTACAAACATGTATAGCATGTTACAATACTGAATACAGTAGGTATTATACCTCAATAAGCATTTGTGTATCTAAACATAGAAAAGGTACAGCAAAATATATAAAATATTTTAAAATGGTACATCTCTACAGGGCACTGTATAATTCCATGAATAGAGCTTGAAAGACCAGAAGTGGCTCTGGATGAGTCAAGTAAGTTGTACGTGAATGTGAAGGCCTAGGACATTACTGTATCCTACAGTGGACTTCATCAACATTATAGACTTAGGCTACACTTTTTAATTTACTTTTAAGAATTAACCTTAGCTTACTGTAAATTTTTTACATTACAAACTTTTGTAAAAAGTTTAACACACAAACATTGTATGGTCATACAAAAATATTTTCTTCCCTTGTATCCTTATTCCATAGGCTTTTTTATACTAATTTTTCTTTTTCAACTTTGTTAAAAACATACAAACACATTAGCCTAGACCTGCACAGGCTGAGGATCATCAATATCACTGTCTCCCCCGCTCCATATCTTATCCCACTGGAAGCTCTTCAGGGACAACAACACACGTGGAGCTGTCATGTCCCATGATAACGACTTCTTCTGGAAGAACTTCAGAAAGACCTGAGATTGTTTTACACTTTTTTTCATATAAACGGGAGTATGAGCTAAAATAATAAGTACAGTAAATACATAATGTTAACAAATGACAATGTTAGCTGGCTTATCAAATATTATGTACTGTACCTAATTGTATGTATTATGATTTTTTACAACTGGTAGTGAAGTTTACACCAGCATAACTAGAAATATGTGATTAATGGGTTGAGTTGTGATAGCCACAATGTCACTAGGCTATAGGACTTTTTCAGCTCCACTATAATGAGACCACCATCACATAAGTGGTCCATTGTTGACCAAAACATTGTTACATTGAACATAACTATTTTGAGTTAGAGCTTTTAAAGACTCATTAAGGTAAAATGAGGTCATATGGCTGGACCCTATTCCATATAACAAAAAGTATCCTCATAACAAAAGGAGATTACAACACAGACAAGAGCAAAGAAAGAAGCAGGGAGAGGACGGCTATGTACAAACCAAGGAGCGAGGCCCTCAGAAGAAACCAACCTTGCCAACACCTTAATCCCGGACTTCTAGCCTCCACAACTGAAAATAAAGTTCTACTGTATAAGCCACCCAATCTTTGGTACTTTCCTATGACAGCCCTAGCAAATGAATACAGTCACCCTCAGTATGGCCTTCATCCAAACTTAGTCCCGTGCATCCCCTCCTCCAGCTTTACTTCGCCACAGGGTCTGATAGATCCCTACATGCAGCACATCGTCTAGTCTCTACATTCCTTCTTTCCTAATGTCCAGTTCTTTCAGAAGGCCTCTAAGAACATAATTCTCTCTTTTTGAGGTTTTGGAGAAGCACAAAGAGGCCTTGGAGTCAGGGAGGGTTTAAGAGCAGCTTTCTAATGGATCCTGAACTGCAGCTTCTTCCTAAATCTCAGAACCTTATAACATCTGACACTTTCAGCCGGACTCCTTAAACCTAGATGGCACAATTTTTCTTTCAGGAGTTTCTTTGCCCTTCTCTGTAATTTAACTTCTGTTCACGCAGCCTCTTTCATCACACATATTGGTAGATATCTGGTTCTTTTTCATGGCCAAGATCCAAGTTCATTCACAAAAAGCTCCTGAACCCCAGCAAAAATCAGGGCCGAGACTGGGAACCTATTTCAGGGTCTTTAATTTTTGAATATGCCTGATTTTCCAATGTATCTGGAAAAATCTCTGGGGTAGATGCCTCATAAACCTATGAGACACCGATCTATCTCAGCTGTAAACCTTGCAAGAAAATTTCATACTATTATTTTACTATGCCCTAAGAATTTTGAATATTTTTTAAAAAACCTATATATCAGGTTTACTTGCCTAAGGTTACTTAGGAAGTTAACACATGTATATACTGCAAGAAAATAAATATATCTAGAGAAGTGTCTCTAAAAAGGAGAGGTTAAAATTTCATAGTTTTTTATGTCTTTCATGTTTCTGAATAAAAGTCTAATAGGAAATACTACAAATCTACAAATTATCTACAAATACTACAAATTATCATGTTATTTGGTGAGAACTAAACTTGTGAAAATGGAAAATGCATCCCAGAAGTTCTGATTTACACTGTTAAAACAGCATCTTATAAATCTTTTTAAATGGATCTAACATCTTCCAATAAAAAACCTCACAGGGAACCTACTAGATTAAGAGACTATATTTGTAAAATACAAAGCACTCTTGAAGAATTCATTTCATATGCTTTTGTTAAAAATATGAGCATTCACCGACTTTATAAGAGAATGTCAGACTTTAAGGCCTGAATTCCATAAAGATGCAGCTAGAATAGTGATAGCTTCACACCTGGTATAGTAAGATCCAATCTCCCGAGGACTACAGGATCTACAGTCATCTATTAGTCAGAAAAGTCTTGTGTACAGAGGTTAACTTCCTTGCCCCAGGTTTTATGAATTAAAAGAAGCTCTATGCCGATATAGAAGTATTTCTTCTTTGGTGGCATCATTCTAACATGCAGTATGCCAAGGACGGCAGGAAGATAAAATACTGACAAAAGAAAATCAAGGCTACCAAGTTCTCATACAAACAAGATGTTTCCTTAAAACAGTGCTACAGAAGAAAAAATGGCCAACAGGCACATGAAAAGATGGTCATCATTAATCCTTACGGAAATGCAAAATGAAACACTACATATCACTATATGCATACTTATTAGAATGACTAAAATGAAAAAGATGAACGCTCCTCTATCATTGATTTTTAAAAATAGACCAAAAATATAGTAAGGATAAAAGTAACTTTGAAAAGCACTATCTAAATGATATCCAACAAAGAATACACATTAAGAGTACATGAAACTTTTATCCTGTACCATAAAATGAAACCATCCTAAATAGAGGATTCCTACTACTTGGTTTCAAACTACTGATTTCAGAGCTACAACAATCAAGATAGTGTGTTCTTGGTGTCGGTTAAGCAAATATCCAAATAGAATAAAAGATCCCCATATTTATATGCTCGACTGATTTTCAACAATAGCACCAAAGGAAAGCTGGAACAAATAGATATCCATATGGAAAAAAAGAATCACCCCCTAATCCATACAATTTATGACAAATTGTTATGGCTCATAGACTTAAATATAAAAGCTAAAACCGTCTTCTAAATGACATTATCTCATCTTCCACAAGCTTGGGACAGACAACTTTTTTTAGATTACTGAAAACATCCATAAAAAAACAATGATCAAGTATACCTTACCTTATCAAAATTTAAAATTTCTATTTGTCACTGGACTTTCTAAGAAAAAGACTGTTCAGAGCCTTAAAAAAATATTTGAAATACATGTAGCTGACAAAGAACACAACATATGATATAAAAGTAGAAAAACCTTGAACAGAAACTTAACAAGGAAGATATCTGAAAGACCGATTAGTCATTAGGGAAATAGTACACACACACTAGAATAGCCACAATTAAGACTAACACCACCAAATGCTGGTGAGAACGCAGAGTAAACACATCTTACATTGTTGGTAGAAGCGTAAAGTTATACAAAAGGAGTAGCAGAGAAAGTGAGCATATACACACAAATGTATGTGTTACCAGTAGTAAACATATGTCTTAGATGACATATCAGAAAGGACCTAAAACAAAGACCAATGACCAACAGACCAAAAAAAAGAGGCAAGTGGAAGAGAGGGAAAGGGTAGTAGTGGTATGTGTGGGCACACAATCATACAAAGGCATGTGCGAGATGGAGAATTAGAAGGAAAAAATCCATCTGTGCCTGCAACAAAAGCAGGTAAACAAAATGAGGAACTGTATACAAAAGAGAAACTTCCATGTTGCAGAGGGTATCCCTCCGTCTTACTTTCAGAAATAATTTGTTTTGTTGATCTACCACAAATATTCTAGAGAAAAGTCTTAAGCTATAATTATCAGAGGTTTAAGTCCTTTGTAGAAACTAAAAGAGCATCAGGTTAATCAATGAAAGGAATGAAGGAATTTAAAGTATTTTAACAAAGATGTCTCCTCTTGTGAAATTCTCTATACTGGATACCACTGTGCAAATTTGTCCTTGGCATTAGAATAAATTACAGTTCATCTCTTCCAAGGGGAACAGTATTTCCATCCTCTGGGCTCAATGGGGTTAAGCTGGGAACAGCTTAACAGATTACACAGTATTACTAAGTGCATACTTCTCTCATCTGATTGCTTTTCAATCAGAACCTTACATCTTTTGCCAGATATAAAATCAGCTTATAGAAAAGAGCTTTCAAATACAAAGCCAATGAAATATTTTTTTCTTGAGGTCTTAATGCAATCCTTATTATGAAATCCAAACTTGCTATAATCAACATGAACAAAGTATGCTGTGCTTCTGCAATATGTAATATAAATACAAAGTATATGACTTTTTATTAAACTAAAATATGCAAATATAGTATCACCTTAAATTACAAAAATGAGCCATGGTGTATTTTATATGTTGAAAATTATGTTGTGTGATTACAGTCTCTAGCTCAAGTCCCAGGAGTAATGGAGAATGCATAGTATGGTATGTGTATGAATACATAGAGGGGAAACTGTGTTGGAAAGAGAATGGAAGGGGGAGTGAACAATGGACAACAGCTAATAACCTTTCTAATATCCAAGCTGGTGGTTGGAAAATATCTACAAATATTTTGGAATTGATTTAGTAGTCAATTTGCCTACATTCAATCAAAATCAAGCTATAGTATTAATGTATCTGAGGTCTCAAATTACTTCGTGTCATTGAGTATCAATATTCTGTTATTTAAAAAAATAGTAATTGATTGGATTTTGTTTAAAAAATATAAAATTTTCAGATAAGCTGAGTATACTATACATGGCACAATTTTGATCTCTACATGTGTGTCATTTTAAAGTTCTGGCTGAAGTGTAAATAAAAATGGGAAAGGCAAATTAAATAGAATTAGATGCTTGAAATTATTTTTGAAAAGCATTAAGTTCATTATTCACCCATTACTACTCATTGTGTACCTACCATCTGGCAAGTACAGTACGGGGCTCTAAGTTGTAGATAAATGAATATATGGGAGTTGAGATGAGCTGTAGGTGAGAAAGAAGGGAGGGAAGGAGTTAGCCAGCTGTTTAGTTGTTCACTCAAACCCATAACAAATCCCAGGATGTAGTAAGAGCAAGTGCTCTACTCATTATGCCAAAAGAATAGCACTCACAACTCTGCCGTAATTTTAGGTGATATAACCAGCAAACTTTTCATTGTATAAGTTCTATACTTTTAATTTATAACCAGTAAAATAAGTATTGTAGCTAACAGATATATTTATATATTAGCATTTCTGATTGTATTTATATAAGTATGTTTCATATATACACATATTTATATTTATCTGGCACGCCATACCTATAATTTTAGGAATATTAAGGTAAAGTAACAATAAATTAAGGTCAATTTAAATTTAAATATTGCACAATAATATAATTATTAGGTGTAGATGCCAAAAACAAAGATGACATTGACACTAAAATTACTGAACATGGGAAAATTTAAGAGAAGCTAAATCCAACAGTTGTGCTTTCACTTCTAAATTCATGGTCTCTTCCATGATTCTATAATTTTTATATTATTAGACTACAGAACAGCTCTTCTCTAGATCAAGGGTTGAATTATCTATATACACTCATCCCAGGCCAATGTTCTCTCAACAGATGGACTCTCAAGCAATTAAAGTGTGGACCGTAAATAATCCTAAAAGCTTCATGAGAAATCATGAGAAAAAAAAATACTAGAATAAGAGATAGAGTGAAAACAACAACCACTTACTGAGCATCTACTCTGTTCCATGCTCTATGCTTAACATTTCTATATAACCATCATCAGAGGTAGGGTGTTTTATTTCCTCTATTACCTAAAAGAAAAGTAACATGGATAAATTGTAAGAAATTTTAACATTGAGGACACAGAAGTAAGTGAACTGAGCTTCTATCACTTTGTTACTAAAATAACTTATTTTCCACCTGTAGTATAGTTTCTCCCTTAAATCAAAGGTTTATAAATGTCTCTCTAAAACATGAAATCTATGAAATAAATCAAACCTAGCAGAGACTGTAGTGACATAAGGGTTACTGGTTTTTACAAAGGCAATTGGAAGATTGTAAACACTACTGAAAAGACTGTTCTGTCCAGAGATATTTGACGAGAAGATAGAAGGCTGCAGCAATGGTGACATTGACTCTGGCAACTGAAAAGTCGAAGTTCCTGCTTTACCTCTCAGGCTGTCTACCATGGCAGACACACATTTACTAGGGCACCCCAGGCTCAGAAATGACTTCTGAGAACTCTTTGGGTTTTAGGCTGTTTATTTTATCAATCCTTCTAAAATTGCTCGGAATATACGTACTTAACCTAGAAAAAACAAACCTTAAAGTATACCAACATATAATAATTCTAAAAGTATGCAAATAGTATAATTCTAAAGTATCCAAATAGAATTATGGATAATCTGGTCTATAATTGTAGATTTTGAGATGGAGTCTCGCTCTATCACCCAGGCTAGGGCGCAGTGGTGTGATCTCGGCTCACTGCAAGCTCCGCCTCCTGGGTTCACGCCATTCTCCTGCCTCAGCCTCCCGAGTAGCTGGGACTACAGGCGCCCACCACCACGCCCGGCTATTTTTAGTAGAGACAGAGTTTCAGCGCGTTAGACAGGTTGGTCTCGATCTCCTTGACCTTGTGATCCACCCGCCTCGGCCTGCCAAAGTGCTGGGATTACAGGCGTGAGCCACCAAGATCAGCAACTGTAGATGATCTTAACAGCAATAGGAAGTAGGAGACAAGACAGAAAAAGTGCATATGTTCTTCTTTAGATTTTAGACCACGTTGGAGAATCATGAGCTTATGCACTGATCTTATGTATTTTCAAAAAAATTTAGGGTGACCTCTAAAAGAAAACTGGAGCATGTAACTTTCAAACAGCTGGAGGAAGTTTTTCTAACAGATGTAATTAAAACAATCTGCAAAAGGCAAGCAAATAAGGAAGAAGGAAATGGAAAAACATAAAATAAGAAAATAAATCCAGGGTGAATATACTCATTCCTTAAAGAGAATGACATAGAAAGTCCTACATGGACAGAAACTGAATAGTCACCAGCCTTCAGTCAACATCAACTGGCAGATATATGAGTAAGCAAACCTGCAGAGGATTATAGCATCGAACTTTTGAGTCTTGCAGATGTCATGGGGCAGACAGAAGTATGCCTTCTTGCTCTACACAAATTTCTGACCCATAGAATCCGTATAACAAATGATTTTTAGTGTCACTACACTTTGCAAAAATGTAGTATGTAGTTATAGCAACTGAAATACAGACACATGTATACACACATACAAAGTCTACATGTGTAACAAACCTTCACATGTACTCCTGAATCTAAATAAAAGTTTAAAACAATGCATAATTTTAAAGTTATTGATAGAGACAGAAGAAATAGACATAGGTAATAGGATGAAAGGGTATACATATGCCTGGAAATTGTTTTAATGAGGAAAACACAGATGCAGAAGGGATAAATGTGATCAGATAAATAAGAGGAAATGTTAATTTCCTTGACACATTAGAGTGAAACAGTGAAATACCAAAGACAGAAAAGCAACCAGAGAAAAATAGGTTAGCTAAAAAGAAATGATAAAGTGACCAGAATTTCTAAATTAGTAGCAAAGATAATAATATATCTTCAAAGTGTAAGAAAACAAAACAAAACAAAAACTCAGCCAGACTTTTGTACCCAAACTACCTTTTAAGAATAAGGGTGGTATAAAACATATTTGATTAAATGTACCTTTACTGAAAGAAATTCTAATTGATGCACTTCAAGAAAAAAAAAAAAAGACCCCAGAAGGAGTCTCATAGGAAGAAACGGTAAGCAAAACAAATGCTAATCATGTTTTAAACTGTGGTAGACATGGTGATGCACTCCGAGTCTCTTTCAAGGAAGGGCTGCTTACTGGATAGCTGTCAGCAAACAGCTGTATTCTATCAGCCCCTTCAGCGAGTGCCTCAGGTTAAGCAAAGAACTTTGCTCAAGGTCAAAGAACAGCCCACACCTGATGATTAAAGCAGGAATACAATGGCCCAGTCATTTTGCAAATGAGAGCACTGCATATCAAAACTTGAGATATAAGTCCAAGCAATAATCTGTGGAAGATAGCCTCAGTTGTACTTGCTGCAAATCAAGAAAATGAAAAAAAATTAGTTAAAAATCTTAAAAGCTAATAAATTCTTAAAAAGAAATGGAATAATAAAAGTAGAAATAATGACATCAATACAGCCAAAAGCCACATTTTAAAAAGCTGGATAAAATAATTCTTACCTGTGAGATCAAAATAAAAAAACATTAATACATAATATTAAGAATACAAAAGAAAACTGCAGACATGAAAATATATTTCTAATAGTAATAAAATACGATGTACCACCCATTAAATTTGATTTTAGCTTTAAAAATCTGTATAAATATGTATTGTCAAAATTATGCCAATCCAATGAAAAAATTCTGAATATGTCAATAATCAAACTGCAAAATGTTCAGATGAAGAAGGCTCAGATAGTTAACAAATCTTCAAGAAACAATTTCTATGTAAATAAACATTTTGAGTATAAAATAGAAACCTTCTTAAAGCATGCTTTAAGGTATTTCACAATCCTTATGAAGCCCAAAGATAGCTCAAAACAAGGAGGCTAACTTAAGAACATAGGTACAAAATTAATAATCAAATTATAGGTACATCAAATCCGAAGTGCAGATTTTTAAAAATCTTGACCAAGAAATGCTAGGGTGGGCCGGGCACGGTGGCTCAAGCCTGTAATCCCAGCACTTTGGGAGGCCGAGACGGGCAGATCACGAGGTCAGGAGATCGAGACCATCCTGGCTAACACCGTGAAACCCCGTCTCTACTAAAAAATACAAAAAACTAGCCGGGCGAGGTGGCGGGCGCCTGTAGTCCCAGCTACTCGGGAGGCTGAGGCAGGAGAATGGCGTAAACCCCGGAGGGGGAGCTTGCAGTGAGCTGAGATCCGGCCACTGCACTCCAGCCTGGGCCATAGAGCGAGACTCCGTCTCAAAAAAAAAAAAAAAAAAAAAAAAGAAATGCTAGGGTGGTTCAAGGTAGCCAAACTATTAATGTAATTAGTTATATTATACTAAAGCATCAAAAAAGGAATCATGTCAAGAAAAAGCTTAATTTGTCAAAAACTTTTAGTAAAATACACTCACATCCATAATGCCAGCACTTAGGCAGGCTGAAGCAGGAGGTTTGCTTGAGGGCCAAGAGTTTGAAGCCAGCCTGGGCAACAACATGAGACCCCATCTCTACTTTAAATAATAATAATAATAATAAAATAATAATAATGCATGGTGGTGTGTGTCTGTTGTTCCAGCTACTTAGGAGGCTGAGGCAGGAAGATCAATTTGAGCGCAAGAGATCAAGGCTTCAGTGAGCTGTGATTGTACCACTGTACTCTAGCAGCCTGGGCAACAAAAGACACTGACTCAAAAAATAAAATTTGGTAAAATATAAATTAAAAGCCCTAAACAAGATGGATTTTTTTTTTTTTTTTTTTTTTTAAGATGGAGGGTTGGAGTGCAGTGATATGATTTCGGCTCACTGCAACCTCCAACCCCCAGGTTTAAGTGATTCTCCTACGTCAGCCTCCCGACTAGCTAGGATTACAGGCACCCACCCTCACCCGGCTAATTTTTTGTATTTTTAGTCGAGGCAGGGTTTCACCATGTTGGCCAGGCTGGTCTCAAACTCCTGACCTCAGGTGATTCACCCACCTCTTGAAATTTAATAATTATCAGAAATATTTCTAGCAACACTGCTTTTTTTTTTTCTTTTTTTTTTTTTTTTGGTGATATTTGAAGTGTTTATTGCTTCTGATTTACATTTATATATTATATTCAAATACAAAGTTTAAAAGTAATTATTTGCCACAGGTTAAAGCAGAACATTTATATGATAGTTCCTAGATGTTTTTCTTTAGAATCCTGTTTTTGTTCTATGAAAAATGCCATAAACTTGGATCATTCACTAATTAATTTGAAGCTGTTTTCAGACAAAAAGCTAATTCATCTTTTAGCGGATTTAGTTATAATCATGAAACAGATGTATAACTAAGTCTGTTGGACAAACTGTTGGTCACATTAATCTTAAATACATCATACAGTATGATGTGAATTTATGATATTTCCTAGGTAATGCTAAGGTTATATGGAAGTTTCTCTGCAGGTAGTTGTCTTATTTTGAATTCAAATGTTATTTTCAGTACATTCTTGGAAGTATATTTTTTGTTTGTCCTGAATGGTTTAGATTTTCTGAGTTTACAATTTTTTTGTGTGTTCTTTCTTCGTTCTTGCCCCTCCCTGCTTTCCCTATGAAGATATATATCAGCACTGTGCGACACTAAAATAACAGCCAAATTATATACTATGAACAGACTTTTCTCTTCATTTTAAAGGCATAACTTGGATGGCAACACTGCTTTACAAACTATATTAGAAGTCCCCAGTGTGATGAGACAAGAGAAAAACATTGCAAAGAGGCAAATACCATTATTTATGGAAGAATTTTAGACAACCAGCCAAGAAATAATAAAAACTAAGAAGAAAGTTCTGTAGGGAACCCATAAAGATTAAAATGTAAAGATCAGTAGATCTAACATATTAGCAATGGTCAATTATAAAATAAAATAGGTCCCACTGATAATAGAATAAAAATAAGATATCTAAAAGATTCTAATAAAAAGTGTGAAGACAGGTCATACCACTCATTTACCTATTATATCTGAAATTTTTTAGCATGAGGTAGACAACTTTACAGTATTCAATTGTACCAAGAACATAAATGGAAAGATATATCAAGTTTCTAGATAAGACTTAATGGTTCAAGTATGTACTGTCTTGCCAAATTAACAATTGAGACAATGTGAATAAGATTTTAACAGGATATGTTTTAAAAACCAAATAATCTGAATCTAAAATTTCTATAGAAAGAAAAAGTAACTTGGGTGGCCAAAATACTTTAAAAAGAACAAAGAAAACAAACTTGCCCACAAGATATAAAAAACATCTAAAAACTATTATAGGGTAATTTAGATCTTGAGATACTAGTACCATTTTCAAATCAGTGTGGAAAAGGTAAGCTACTTAACATTTAGACCATTAGGCATTCATTTGGGAAGAAAAGCAAGTGAAACCATAAAGTATAAAAAACGATGGATGAAAATTTTATAATCATGGAATGGGGAAGATCTTCCTAAGATGAAAACAGCTTCTGGAAGATTAACGTATTTGAATATAAAAATTTAACTTTTGTCCAAAAAAGGATCTCACAAACATTAACAATTTACAATGCATAAAATACAAAGTTAAAACCCTGAAGAACTAGTCTTACAGATCAACAAGATAGACAAGAACAAACTCAATAGATAAAAGAACAAAAGCAGTGAACAACCAATTTTCAAGAGGGGAAAATATAAATGGTAAATACATGTTAAGACTCTTAACTTCACTACTTATCAGGAAAACTAATGACAACAATTTTCACCCAATTGGGAAAAATTATAATATTTAATATTTATAATTTAATATTAAAGATTTAGCTTTTAGGAGGATGCTGGGGAATAGACACTCTTGTCTTTGTTATTACTTGTTAACATGTGAAAAAATACACACAGTATACATTAATGTTCTTACTAAGTGGGATTTGCTATGCTTGACAGAATTGAGAATTTATGAACGTTTTATTTCTTAAATTACCCTCATCCAATGGTGTACCACATTAAGCCACAAGGGGACAGTATTTCTCTTAAAAAATTCATTGTCAATAATGTAATTTACTGAGGTAGTGAGAAACAGCTTTTAATGATATCAAGATTAAAATAATTTAGCCTCCATGTTCAACTCACTTTTTGAAAAAAGTCAGTCTTACATTTCTGGAAACATGAATAATTCCTAAAATCAAGTGTTCATGGGCTAACTTAGCACTAGAGATGGAACCTTACCAACCAGAACAGAAATGCGTAGTTCTGGCCCCATAAAGCTGTCTTCAGGCTAGAAGCAGGTTAGAGAGCATGCTGCTGCCTCAACAGCAGTAGCAATTTAGGTGTAAAGTGTTAACCTCAACAAGCTAATAGAGTCCATCTGGAAAATATCAGGTAGACAAAATGCTTTCCTCAAACAGACAGCAGAATTCCTTGCAAAGAATTCCCCACCCCATGCTTAAAGCACTGGCTTACAGGAACTTCAGTTTACTATACACAGTACCAAAGATATACAGCCCAATTCTTTTTATGGCAGCCCTAATGGCATTTTATTCATGGGTCGAGTTATAAGCCAATGAGAATGACCACTCTAATGGCCTGAAAAAGTAGAATACAAAACACTATAGCATGAGATGAAACTACTAACAGCTTAAATGATTCTAAACATAGTTCAACTAGCAAAGCAGACCAGCCTTCTTAAGGCAACATGGTGTCATTAACATCTATAGAGTTCTCACTATGCCAAGCTATCTTAAGCTTCATTTAGCTCAAATATTCTAAGACTGAGATGTTGGTACTGAGGCACAGGTTAAATAACGAGGGCTGGATGGAACCAAAATTAAACCTAGAAGGTCTACCTCCGAGCCCACACATTTAAATACATGTTACACTACTTATCACGAGGCTGAATTCTGGACTAGTATTTTTAGGTAGCCTGAATTCCAAATCCTCCACTAGCCACTACACCTCTGAGGCTGGGAAAAGCGCATTGTTTTTGGGTCTTAGGGTCTCTCCTACACGGCACTCACCAACTGCCCACCACCTTCACCCCCATAAAGGAACTGAACTAGATAATGTACAAGGTCTTTCTTTAGTTCATCAACTCATCACGATATTATGAAAGCAGCTATCAGATTGATGCAAAGTGTAAGGTCTTGTATGTTTGATATCTGCCTTCTGTGATCGCCAATAGCAGCAAATAAAACTTGTTTTTTAATATCTGTCAAAGGCATACAATAAGTCACCAGTTTGTTTAAATAAAAGTATAGTTGTCTCTTATCTGCAAACAGGTTTTTATGTAGAGGGCTATATATGAACAGTATATGCCTATAATTAGATAGAGTGGGTGTACTGCCATCAAAGTAAGTGGAGAACCAAATATAGAAGTTCTAAGCAGAACTTCACAACTGTGACTTTAGCTGGCTCCAATCCCTCCACTGTGACTTAAGTAATGTGATGGCTTTGAGAAGCTTCATAACATAACAAATTGCATGTGCTTTAAAGACATTTGACTACAGCAGGGGGCGGTGGCTCACGCCTGTCATCCTAGCACTTTGGGAGGCCGAGGCGGGTGGATTGCCTGAGCTCAGGAGTTTAAGACCAGCCTGGGAACACAGTGAAACCCCGTCTCTACCAAAAATACAAAAAATTAGCCGGACATGGTGGCGGGAGCCTTAAAATCCCAGTTACTTGGGAAGCTGAAGCAGGGGAATAGCTTGAACCTGGGATGCTGAGGTTGCAGCAAGTCAAGATGGCGCCATTGCACTCCAACCTGGGCGAGAGTGAGACTGTCACACACACACACACACACACACACACACACACACACACACACATTGACTACAATTTGCTTACATTTTCATTAAAATTTACAGAAATGTAATGCAAGACCAATAGATTATTAGGTCATCTTACAACCATTTTAAAAGACCTTTGAATTTTTTATGATTTTAGCTTTTATTTTAGATTCAGCATACATGTGTGCAGGCTTGTTATTTGGGTATATTGTGTGATGCTGAGGTTTGGGGTATGATTTGATCCCATTATCCAGGCACTGAGACTAGATAGTATCAAATAGTTAGCTTTTCAATCCTTCTCCCTCCTTTCCCCCCTAGTAGTCCCCACTGTTGATTGTTCATCTTTATGTCCATGAGTACCTGGTGTTTAGATCTCAACTTATAAGTGAGAGCATGTGTTACCTGGTTTTCTGCTCCTGCATTAATTCACTTAGAATAATGGCCTCCAACTGTATCCATGTTGTTGCAAAGGACATTTCTTTTTTTGTGGCTGAATAGTATTCCATGGTGTACATGTACATTTTCTTTATCCAATCCACCATTGATGGACATCTAGGTAGATCATGTCTTTGCTGTTGTAAATAATGCTGCAATAAACAGAGTGTGTGTGTGTGTCTTTTTGGTTGAATATTTTCCTTTAAGATCCCAGTAAAGGGATTGCTGGGTCATATGGGATTTCTGTTTTAAGTTCTTCGAGAAAAATCTCCGTATTGCTTTCCACAATGGCTAAACTAATTTATATTCCCATAGACGATATATAAGCATTTCCTTTTCTTCTCAGCCTTGCCAGCATCTGTTATTTGACTTTTTAGTAGTAGCCATTCTGACTAGTGTGACATGGTATCTCATTGTGGCTTTGATTTGCGTTTCTCTGATTAGTGATGTAGAACACTTTTTCACATGGGCATTGGCCACTTGTATGTCTTCCTTTAAGAAGTTTAGTCTTTTGCCCATCTTTAATGGGATTTGAGTTGTTTACATTTAGTATAGATTCTGGATATTATACCTCTGTCAGACGCATAGTTCACCAATATTTTTTCCTATTCTGTAGGTTCTGCTGTTAATAGCTTCTTTTGCTGTACAGTAGCTTTCATCTAATTAGATCTCACTTGTCAATTTTTTTGTTGCAATTGCTTGAGGACTTAGTCATAAATTATCTCCCAAGGCCAATGTCCAGAATGGTGTTTCCTAGGTTTTCTTCTAGGATTCCTATAGATTGAGCTCTTACATTTAAATATTTAATCCATGTTAATTTTGAGTATGGTGACAGGTAGGGGTCCAGTTTCATTCTTCTGCATGTGGCTAACCAAATATCCCAGCAAATGTCTATTGATTAGGGAGTCCTTTCCCATTGCTTATTTTGTCAACTTTGTCAAAGATGAGATAGTTGTAGGTGTACGGCTTCATTTTTGAGTTTTCCATTCTGTTCCATTGATGTATGTGTCTGTTTTAGTACCAATATCATGCTGTTTGGGTGGGTACTGTAGCCTTATGGTATAGTTTGAAGTCAGGTAATGTGATGCCCCTGCTTTGTTCCTGCTTAGGATTACTTCCAATATTAGGGCTCCTTTTTGGTTCCATATGAACTTTGGAATAATTTTTTCTAGTTCTGTAAAAAAGTATGTTGTTAGTTTTATAGGAATAGCATTGAATCTATAGATTGCTTTGGGCAGTATGGCCATTTTAATATTGATTCTTCTAATCCATGAGCATGGAATGTTTGTCCATTTGTTTGTGTCATCTATGATTTTTCAGTTTTTTGCAGTTCTCCTTGTAGAGATCTTGCATTTCCTTAATTAAATGTATTCCTAGAGGTGTGTGTGTGGCTATTGTAAATAAGATTTTTCTTGATTTGGCTCAGCTTAAATATTATTGGTGTGTAGAAATGTTACTGATTTTTGTACATTAATAAAGTTTCAGAATACAAAATTAAAGTTGTTTATCTGTTCCAGGAGTTATTTGGCAGTCTTTAGGGTTTTCCAGGCATATAATCATGTCGTCAAGAAAAGAATAAATCAAACTATTTCTCTATTTGGATGTCTTCTTCCTCTTGCCTGGATTGCCCTGGCTAGGACTTCCAGTACTATGTTGAATAGGAGTGAATGAGAGTGGGCATCCTTGTCTTGTTCCAGTTCTAAGAATGCTTCCACAGTTTTTGCCTGTGGTCTTCAGCTATTCTAACATAATATCATTCAGCATTAAATTATATGTTTCACATTTATCATGAGTATTAACATTTAAATCTGTAATTTCAAACTAGACATCTCTACAAGTTGAATACTTCTTTTAAATACATTTTTTAACTTTCACTATCTTAAAGTCTTAAGATTTTTATACGTTAAGTCAATTTATTTCTGCCATATTCCTATTCTGGTCTCAGATGTTGCCAGAGGCTTGTTCAAAAACAAAAAAACATTTTCAAACAAAATTGAGAGCTCAAGTTTCAAAACTGCTAAAATTTCAGTGTTTAAATAAATGCTAAGGATTAGAGAAAAATCCAAGGAATAATGGTGTAATGAAGTTTTAAAATCTTTAGTATTTACTACTCAATATATTAAGTAGCAATATAATCACAGTAGACTTTATAGTTTGATTTATAAATTTACTTTGGCCTTTTCCCCCATAATAAAACTACCATTGAGAAAACTAAGTATAGGGCAACTAGCTTCATTAAAGCTGAATAAACTTATCTATATTTGCAATAATTCACTTCTTGGTGTTTGGTGTATATACAAAAATCAGGAGCTAGCCCCATAAATATTAGTCCTATATGATAGCTCTAAGAGTTAAAGACATTCTTTCAGAGGTTGAATAGTATCAATAAGAAATTTTGCCATTCAGATTATGTTGTATTTTCCTAGCTGTAAATAAAGAAACATTATCTATGACATAAAAGCAAAAAAAACTTTATTATCAGTATAATCTTCTGTCAATCCTACGAATGTTAGGAAATGGTCATTTTACTTATCTTAAAAATTTGCATACATGTTGGTGTCTTTTTAAGAGTAATGCAGAACTATGGTCAAAATGTTCAGAATTCCTCTCTGAAATCCATGTTTCCTGTTAGTTTTCAAAAGGCACATTAGATTAGACCATATAGCTTTTTCCAGAGTCAAACTAAACTAGAAAACAGGTTCCCAGAGAGTAAGGGATATAATGAGCAAACTAGCTCTATTTGTGCCAAAATGAATTGGAAAAGTTTAGATCGATTCTTATCTTCATTTGAACTACATTTAAAAGAGACAAAAACCAAAAGTATATTCTAGGCAAAGAATAATCAACCTTAATAAACTTCAAGCCATTTTGAATTTTATTAGCATAGTCTACAAGATGAGAATAAGATGTTTTTTCTTAAGTTATGTTTGAAAGGAGAAAAGGAAACAAGTTTCAGCAAAGTGCCAAAACTGAATTCTCCTTTAACACGCAACTTTCCAGCAAGGAATACATTAACCTTCCAGAAACTTCTGATGAGGGACTTCACATTTAAAATCATGGTGCTATACTATTTATTGATGTGACTAAAAAGACTGACCTGAGGACAACAATCTTTCCATAGCATATTTCTGAACTCTATGTGGAAAAAATGCCTGAACCAAGCTATTAATTCAAACATTAAAAGCCATGGGGTTCACTGACAAGAGCTTACCATTCAACAAATGTCTATTGAATGCCCACAGAGGCCCTGAGTCGGGAACTGGAACCAGAGGTAACATGTGGTCGCAGCCCTTAAAGGGCTTGTAAGTAAGCTTATGCACGTATCCTAAGACTTATGCACTTAGGTTACCATAAACATGTGTCCCCAGGAATGTTCTTTCTAACCCAAATTTTTCCCAAGTGTTTTCTAACTACAGATAACTAGAACAAATCTCAGACTTACTACTGGTTTTTAGTATTATCCTTCTAGATCTCTTACATATCACTATAAACTGCCTCTTTGAGCCCTGTGCTATTCTTTAGTGGTTGCAGGGACTCTGAGGGGTGATGGGGTCCAGTTATATGAAATCAAGGCTCTCTGAACTACAAAAAAGCTTGGTACTGCTGCTGGTGTTATACACAATTTGGATATTACATGTAACGGAGGTCATGTGGTATCATTTGATAACTACCACAATAGGTTTTCTAGTTCTCAGAGAATTCCTCAATTTGCTTTTAACAGTGCCTGCAACTGCAATTGCAGCCATGATTTTAGTGGGCCTAGAACAGAGATGAATACCTGGTTCTTTCCCCCGTGCCACAGCAGGCATTAGCTATTCATTGTAGCACTCCCTCCAGATGAGAGAGGATTCCACCTTAGAGGACTTCCCAGTATAGCATTACACCCATCTATTGAAGGAGGTTCCTAGATATATCCTAAAGGTGGAGATTGTCATCTATAGACCAGCCCTCGCTGAAAAACCCATGCTAAAAATGTAAATCTCGAAATCCAAAAGGGAACTGCCATAGAAGACTCCAAATGAGGGCAGTGCTGCCAATGAGAAAGAGGGGATTGCCCTAGTTCACTCCAGACTGGTACAAATAAGCAGAGATCCAAAATTCATTTTCTGACCAGATCTATGTTTTCCTCAGGACCCCAGAACTCCAATCTCTTAGCTCAGGAGCTTGACATGAGGACTGGTCCTAGGGCAGTTTTGAGGGGCAAAAGATCAGCCTTCCTTAAAATTCCAGAAGAGTAATGGGAGTCAGCACAAGGAGTGCCGGGTGTCCCACTTGGGGAAGGCAATGAAAATCTCATTTGCCATAATAATTAAGTAATGCATTATGGTACTGCCTCTGGCTCTAAACAGCCCCCAATCTCATTCTCCGCCCCCCTCACTGTCTAGGCAAGAAAAGCCTTTAATCCATCAAAATAAGAAGTTTAAAAATTTTCTTTGGAACCAAAACTCATTAGAAAGTCACACAATCTCAGTAGAACCTATTGTGATTACCACCAACAGATCTCTCCACGGAAGGATGAACACTAGCATATGAAAAGCTTCATTAAATGAAAATAAAAACATTGCCTTTTTGACCACATCTCCTAACATCTCCTTCACACTGTTCCAAGAACATTGTTTTCCTTGCTTCCCTTTGAACAGAGCATACATGTTTCCCACCATGGTTCCTTTGTAGATGGCTCTTTCTGTAGCTATCCACATCATGGCCCACTGCCTCACATCCTCATCCATGCCTTTGTTCAAATACCTCCTTCAGAAGAAGCCTTCCTTGAAAAGCTACTTAAAGTTATAATCTCTCACTGCCTCCCCACCTGGCACCTCCAACACCCACCCTCTTATCCTGCTTTATTGTTTCATGACATTTGTATTAAACTAATATTTGTTATTGTACAGGAAACAGTTGACATAGAAGATCTGATACTGTCCTATCAGAAAGACCTGCTTGGTGGGGGCTAACCCTTGGCTGAGCCTAGGAACTTGAATTTTTAAATGCTGTTTTACTAACTGACAAGGCTGCTTTATGAGCCTGAGGCACTGAGCTCTGTTTGCCTGAGCTGTTTGTAAAAATAGTGATTTATGGTGAACATCTACTTTCCTTCAGGAAGTCTAGAATCTCTCACTGTGGCTGGTTGCACAGGCAAAGAATGCCTACGTAGTGAACCCCTAATAAAAACTCTGCAGTCTGAGTCTCAAGTGGGATTATCTGGGAAGAAACAATGCCACTCAGCATGTGTTGCTTCATTTTATTGCTACAGCAGGAAGTGGGTCCTGTGTAACACCTTGTACCTCCAACATTCTACCCCTCCCACTAGGCAACCCCTGTGGAAGAGAATGGTGGGAGGCTGTGTCTGGACGCCTACAGGCTCTGTCTTTTCTTCTTGCAGATCCCGATATTAATCCATATAGCTATGAATAGTTACCTCTTTGTCCTGTGAGGCTTCCAAGCAAGTCAAACTTGTTGAGGGATCAAGGAACCCTCAAAAAATGTCTCATCATGTTTCTTTCCCTATTAGAATATAAGCTCCTCAGGGCAGGGATTTAAGATTGTTTGGTTCACGGACATATCCCCAGTACCTAGAGCAATACTTGACATAAGTATTTGAATGAATGGTTAAAGAATAAAGCATATATTCTCCAATAATTAAAATACCAATGTTTCCAAAGATGTTTAAGAGGATATTTCATCTACAATAGGAGCATTCTGCTATCAAGAAAAGCTGCTTTTAAACAAAAGGCAAGAGCTGAATTACAAATGTTATGGTGACAGTAAAAAGCAGATTGCACATTGCAGAAATATAAGAATGAGATCTGAAGAAATCTTTAAACTCAGAATGGGAAACAGTTAAAAATAGACAAAATCACAAGAATCCAAGGAGATCCAGTTACCTATGCTATACATAGGCTCATAGCAATGGAATGAACTGAATGAAATAGAAAAAAATAAAGTTGGTATTAATATCTCAAATATAAAAGCAATTGGAATGTTTTAGGGAAAATAAAGAATTCAATAGACTCACAAGAGATCATATTTGAGGACAACAACAAGATTCTCAGATATTTGGTAATACAGAAAGTATAATTAAACTCTTTTAAACATTCAAATAATCCTGCTGACTAAAACATTAACCAAATAACAAATCACAGAATAACCAGTACCAAGATAAAATTATGAAATCATAATAGTGCTTGGCAAATTAAGGGATAAGACAGGAATTTAGCTATCATGACTATTTGGTTTTGGCCAGGCTTTCACCTTTGTAGGGTATCAAAATGAGATAACAAAATGAGGCCTATAGACCATATGACTAAATAATTAGCATCATTTTAGTTTGATTTGTAACTCCTAATTCAAATATTTGTCAAGCTATGGGACAGAACATACCACTCCAAGGGAGTGAGGTCCCTGGCTTAGGGTGCTTTTTAAACAATGTTATAGTTTATTAAAAGTGACTTAGAGGCATCCATAGTCTAGAACCTATTTTGGGGTACCATCTACTTAGCCCTGGTGACAAAAAAATATAAACTGATGATTTTATATAAAACTTATAAGTTATCAAAATATCAAAGACAGTTGAGCTTTATAGCTATCTTAGTATTCTATTGGTGAAATATAAGATTTAAATGAGTAAAAAATACATATGATTTATAAATTATGGATTTATTCTAAAAATTCACTCTAATTTCAGTAAATTACTAATTACATTAGGTTTAATATTTTAATATAATTTGTATTCTCTTAGCAGTAATACCAAGTTAGACAAACTTCGAGTCACCGTAGATCTTAGATTTTTTGGCAAAAATTTCAGTTTGGACAATTTCACGGCAACTGCAAGTGTCAAAAATCTTAAAACAACGTTTGGATTCAGAAATGTCTGAATTCTCCACATTATGTTAAAACATTGTAATGGATCACATCATAAGTTAGTATCAATACTAGAAAATATTTTCATCATTGCAGCTCACATTTTAGTGAAAATTACAATTATTTTTAAATAGCTGATGTAAAGAATTAGTGTTCACATTATATCTAGATCTATACATATACATGATTGAGTAATTGCTTAATATTTTAAAATATCCCTCAGCTGCCATCAGCAACTACAGCAAATATTGTGCTAATTCATAAGTACCTCCAGAACTGTGAATGAGAGAACATGGAAAGCAGCAAGATAGATACTTAGTGATTTATTAGTGCTACTAAAAAATTCATTACACAAAATGCAATTGTATGTTATAATGACAGAAAAGATTTTTTAGTTAATGAACATGTCCTTTCTATGACCAAGAACTTATATTGTTCAAAGCCTCCTTTTACTCCAAAGTAGTGTCCATTCCATGTTAGCAGTGGCATAATCCTCAACTTTTTATTGACTTAGTTTCAAAGACATGAAGCAGGATTTGGGGAGAAGCTTTTCTCTGCTAATTGTGTTAGAAAAGTGGGCTGCTATGGTTTTGGACGTGGTTTGTCCTCACCAAAATTCATGCTGAAATTCAAACCCCAATGTGGTAGTTTTCGGACGTGGGGCCTGGTGGGAGTTCTTTGAATCTCTCATGATCAGGTTAATGCCCTCCTGATATGAAGGAGATTTGACCTCCCAAATAGCATCTTGAATTGTAACTCCATTGTAACTCCCACTATTCCCACGTGTCATGGGAGGAACCTGCTGGGAGGTGATCGAATTATGGGGACAGGTCTTTCCTGGCTGTTCTCTTGATAGTAAATGAGTCTCATGAGATCAGATAGTTTTAAAAAGGGGAGTTCCTCTGCACAAGCCCTCTTTGCCCAATGCCATCTATGTAAGATGCAACTTGCTTCTCCTGGCCTTCTGCCATGATTGTGAGGCCTCCCCAGCCACGTGGAACTGTAAGTCCTTTAAACCTCTTTTAGTAAATTGCCCAGTCTCAGGTATGTCTTTATCAACAGCATGAAAACAGAATAATACACCTCCCTCAGGGTTAGGGAGTTCCCAACCCTCACAGGAATAGACTAGTTCCCAAGAGAGTGGGTGTTAAAAAAAAAACTGAAGAGGCCGAACTCTTTGTTGTTGTTTTTAAACTATGAACCTTTTATTTGTTCACTTCTTGCACTTGAAGTACTCTTTGATGACATCCTTAGCCTAAGATGCTTTTCCATAATTCTTTATTACTACAAAACTGCAACCAGTCACTTTACAAGGTTTGCCCACTCCATCCATTTTTCAGAGGTATAAGCATTTAGACAGATGAATTTAGTGCCAAGCCCACCTTTGTGTACTTTTGTCTAACTATAGTGAGCCTTGGTTTCCCTCTCGCTTGTCTATCTCACTAGGTGATCTCTGCACACAGCCACTCCCTGCCATGAGTGGAAGCAACTTGAGGACCACACCAGAAGCCGAGCAGATGCCAGTGCCTCGCATCTTGTATTTCACAACTTGCGAAACTAAGCTAAATAAACCTCGTTCTTTTGTAAGTTACCAGATAGTCCCAGGCTTCTGTTTTTCACAAATTACCCAGGTTTCGGTATTCTGCAACACAAAATGGGCTAAGACGTAGAGTATTTAAGTTCACAGATTATACTAAATAAAAAGCATTGAGTGTATAGAATTTCAAGTGATGGTGGCAATCAAACTCTTCAGTAAATTTATTCTTGTGTGTTCTTGAGATAGAGCCACATAAAGCACGATTCTTGAGAGGGCTTCCTTGGCAATGGTAACTGGTGCATCCAAACAACTTTAAAAAAAAAATCATTTATGTTTTTCCTAAGAAAGTGAAATTCTCAATGTCTACACATGATTGACTAGAAAATACAATTGTATTGAAGACATGATAATTATTTCAATGACCTGCTTAGTTACATACATTTTGAATGGCCCTACATAAAAATGTCATTCACAGGAGCAATCAAGACAAAACCTTTTAAACATGTGAATAAAGTGAAGTTATGTGAACAAAGCTAATAGAACACTTCTAAATGGTATAAAAGTACACTCGAATGGAAAGAGATGCCATATTTTTTAATAGTGTACTGGTCCACTATTTTTAACTTGGTTAAGCTGAAGTCATGTTCCCAGATTAGAACTGGCCAAGTAAGGTATTTGCATGGCATTTGGGAAGTGGAAGTGAACCAGCAGCTATTGCTCTTTGAAGTTGGCAATGGATTATTTGTAGTGATGGGCAGAGGTTTCAGTGAGTTTCTGCTTGTCCTCCTCTTTTCTGCTCCCTGACCTGCTCTTTGACTGCTGATTCTACTAGCCAATGAGTCCCAGCCTATCACCAGACACCTGGATATAGACCCACATGACTGATAGGTAGTCCCAAAGAGAGCCACCATCAGTTCTCCCCTCCCTGGACATGTTACTTTGCTCCTTTAATCAGATAGAATTTGTTTCTTCTCCCTTTGGCATTGGGATAGACTTGTGACTATTTGACCAATAGAATACAGTGAAGGTGATTCTTTGCGCAGCCCTAGAGCCCAGGCTTTAAGAAACCCATGACTTCTCCCCCTTCTACACTCTTAGAAGCATGCTGCCATGCTTTAAAAGGAAGCCCAAGCTACCTAGCTGGACAGGAAGGCCCCATGCAGAAGACTTGAGGCATCTGCCTTTGTCAGTTCAGGCTTCTATAACAGAACACCGTAGAGACCTGATGACTTATAAACAGGAATCTATTTCGTACAGTTCTTGGGGATGGGAGTCTGAGATCAGGGTGCCAATATGGTCAGGTTCTGGTGAGGGCCCTCTTCCAGGCTACAGACTGCCATCTCTGTTGTATCTTCACATGGTAAAAAGAAGAAAGCTTGTTGAGGTACCTTCATAAGAGCACTAATCCCATTCATGAGGGCTCCACCTGATTAGCTCCTGAAGGCTCTACATCCTAATATCACATTGGGGATTAGAATTTTGACTTAAGTTTGGGGGGCATACAGACATTCAGTCTTTAACAGCATCCTAGCAACAATGAGCACGAAGGCTCCAGATATATAAGAGAGGTCTTCTTGGACTTTCCACCCTAGCTGCAGCAGAGCTCCAAGTTTAATACAACTGCTTGAGCAACTATCTACACAACATGGAACACTATATTGAATGAATTTACAAGGTCCATCCATTGTATTGAACGAATAATCATTAGAACTGAAGAGTCTTCAAGCCTTTTGAAAAGTCTCCCAAACGATCTAGAACAATCTTGGCACTCATCTTAGGGGGAAAAACAAAGAAAAAAGATACTCAATTTCAGATGTCCTAGTATTTTGCTCAGTAGCGTAGAGGAAGAATCATCAGGGCAGGTAAAGTATGATTTCTCTGCCTAGCACATATATTTTGCTTTCAGAGTTAAGAAAGCTCATTCCTTGGGCAAACAGGTCCCTTACATTCATAAGTTATAGCTGAAGAAAATCCCTTTGCGCTCCAAGAAAAATGTTTATTTCAGATGAAGGAACTGATAACCAATGGGTCATGTGATTTGTGCAGAGCCACATGGTGTCATAGCTATTCCCAAGACCCAAATTCCACTCTATTATCCCAGGGTACTTCCCTCCCTATACTTTCTACCCCAAACTCACTTAAGAATCAGCCTTCCCCAGCTCCTGCAACTTTACTTTTATGAACTGAAAGCAACTCAGAGGTAAAGCGCAGAGGCCGAGTGTGGTTCACACTGTCTTCCAGCGCACTGTCCTTCTCCACAGAACACATTCAAAAAGCATTGATCAAGAGAAGAAAGTGAAGTGCTTACTTGCCAAGAGTTTAACTCTGCTCAGCAAGGACAATCTATTTACAAAAGTAATTTCGTTGAATAGCTCGACATTTTACATGTTGAATCTGTTCACACACAATTATTGATTTCTATGCTACCAAGTTGTAAGACAAGATTTTATTCTTTGAAATTACTTATTTTTCCAGTATAACTGAGGGGGTTTGTTTGCTTCCCTAATATGGTTATACAATAGGAAGAATTTCTTCTATTTGTTACCAAAAAGCAAAGCGTTTACTTATAATGAAATGCTCCAAGGTGGACAGCCTACACTTTGAAGTGCCATTTCATCTGCAGGAATGTGACTCCTGTTTCAAGCAGCCAGATTAAAGCAATATGTTTCTTTAAAGATGCCTGTTAACAAAAGGCAATGCCAGCATAAAATTAAAATTCAAAAAGATCAGAATGTATTACTAACAGAAAGATGCTCCGAGGTCAATGAGTTTTTACAACATCCTAAACAAAGAAAACTCCTCCTGAAGCCTTTAGACTGGTGAAATTATGCACCATGTCGGAATATTCTCTAAATATGTATACTAACTCATGTTTCTGGGAATTGTTCTATTAGCGTCTAAGTATGGAGTCTCAGACAATTGCTAACCCTCCTTGGCATTCTCAGCAGTGAGCATATTTCAGTGTTTCTCACCGGTGACACCTGCACAATTCCACTAGAAAAAGTCTTTAATTCAGGACTGTCCCGTTAACTGCTGTCCACTAGATGTCTACAGCATCCTCAGTCATAGAGGCAACCAAACATTCTCATTCCTCAATTCAGCAGTCTGCTAGGCTATTCCAGAGTTCCACCTCCCAGCACGCCATGACCTGGACACTCTCTCAAGGCACTAAATTAGGGCAATTGTAGGGCTCACCTCATTTGTTTCCCGTTTCTCAGAAATTAATGTCTTGTTTTTTCAAGACATCAGATGATACATTTCATATTTTTCCAAGTTTATTTCAGGCATAACTATAAATCAAGTCTGTTACTTCACCTTAGCTAGAAGCAAAAGTTTTTTAATACAAATATGACTTTTTAAAAAGCAAGATATAGGCTGTGATAGAGATAAAAAGCCTTGTGGTTCAGGGTGAGGGGGAGAGGAGACTGGGAGTAGAAACAAAGAATAGGAAGGCATTGGACACTAACCTGCTCTATCCCACAAATTTGTTCTAAGCATAGCCTGGAAAGGAGTTCAAGAACTTCAGGGTTATGTCAAGGCTTATGTTTGTGATTCAGCATTTGCAGTAACAAAGTGATCTCACTTTTTTTTTTTTTTTTTTTTTTTGAGTCTTGCTCTGCCACCCAGGCTGGAGTGCAGTGGCCGGGTCTCAGCTCACTGCAAGCTCCGCCTCCCGGGTTTATGCCATTCTCCTGCCTCAGCCTCCCGAGTAGCTGGGACTACAGGCGCCCGCCACCTCGCCCGGCTAGTTTTTTGTATTTTTAAGTAGAGACAGGGTTTCACCGTATTAGCCAGGATGGTCTCCATCTCCTGACCTCGTGATCCGCCCATCTCGGCCTCCCAAAGTGCTGGGATTACAGGCTTGAGCCACCGCGCCCGGCCAGCTTATGCTACACAAACAAGAAACTTACATAAAGCCACCTTGTTTGTGACTGGAGCTGTGTCAACTGTCTAAATCTGCACTTGCAGATACGCAACTCCCTGCAGGCATCAACACTTTAATGTGGAGACAAGACCATCAGCTCCCAGAAAAGATGAGATTTACAAGCACCTCATGTTCTGCATCCTGACTGCCACCATCTCCTCCCAACAGCCTCCCTCAGGTCACAGAGCACGGAAGTTACTTACCAACCAAAATCCATCCTGGAAAGATGACTGTCCTTCTATCCTCCACGGACTCATATCCCATTCTCTTGAATTAAGTAGGTATGGTATGAGTTAAGATAAACCTATATATTTCCAAAAGTAGATTTTCCCAGTGCAGTGAGCAGAGGGAACATTTGAGGATACTTTGTAATCAGCTGAGTGCAATCTCTAAGAAACTGTTACATACCCTTGTGATGTTTTCTTTATAAAGATACTAGGGACCTTGGCTTAAATGCATTGTAAGGCTAGATGAAAAACCTTTGGTAAAATAACGGACACCGATTAATTCCAATGAGATGTGAATCTTCCACTGGCCTGTGGTTAAAGTGAACTAGTCCTTATTTCTTTATTTGAATAAAAACTAGGTTTCTGTCATCCAAATGTTAATCCATGCAAATCTCAGGCGTTATTTGAATGAATAGGAAACTTTGCATGGCTGCATTCAGGACAACCCGTTTCTTGGACTTACGTGCATGAGAGCAGGGCTGTAGTGTGACGAATGTGGATATGCCAGATGACAGACCATGCTCAGGTGATAGGTCCAACGATGTCAGTCATCGAGAGGGAAGAAGAAATACCAAATATGTTCTCCTTAAAAGCACTCTTCACTTAGAGAAAAAAAAAGATCATGCTAAAGAATTGGGTTAATAGAGAATCTGCTGGGAAACAGCATAATACGAGGTCTAACCTGCTCTTCAACTAAGGAGTACAGCAGTGCTTACCACACCATTTCTGTATGAAGTGGCTTAATGTGTGGCCTTTTATGTTAGGGAAAGGGCCTCTTCCGTACCTTCTATACAACTGAATCCAAGTGCATATCCAGAAATAAAATGTACAAGCACCATCAACTCTCCTTCTCATCTTCAGGTCATACTGAACTGCAGTCTCTGAAATTCTTTACCTACAAGTTTTAGCTCAGGAGTTACCAAGACAAGTATAACCAGGGCATAAAGTGCTTAAAGAATATCCTGGACCATTGTAAATCTAGTTTGCTGCCAAAAGTATGGTATATGGACCAGCATAAACCTTTAGCTTCATTTGCCCTCCAGGTAGCACATATTCTCCAAATCCCTGCTGGGTTAGGCCAGGTTAGAAGATTTGGCTCGATTTCCTGCTTTGTATTCTAGTCAACTATTAGGGCTGTCCTGTTTAATGATTGTGTACTGTTAACTATTTGAAGCTGCTCATTTAGAGAAATGGAGCCCAGTCTCCTCCAGTCTCAGCTGCAGTCTGCAATCTGATTAGGAATATAAGTGATCTAGAGAATTTCACACATGTGTAGCTATGCATGTCAGCACAGCCTGCCTTCTGTCACTATTTTCCATGTTCCAGAATGGACCACCATGGACCCAAAGTGTATGCTGGGCATTCAACCAACTTTGTTGGGGTGATCAGACCCAACACCAGGTCGTGGGGGTGACAAAGTCCAGAGTCAAAGGAGAAAGTGAGAAAAAAAAGGTGGGAACACCAGGGGGCCATCGCTATTACACAGAGGCTGTGAAGGCCCCGAGCTCTGGGAGCCCACAGTATTTATTGGTAATCCAACAAGAAACAGGTGGTGAGAACATGGAGGTCAAAAGGACACGTTGCATTAAGCACACGATTTACAGCTGTGATGGTTTAACATTGTAAGAAACGTGTTCTGCTACTTGAGATAATGGGAGTGGGAGCCTAGGAAGACTGGAAACAAGGAGCCAGCAAGTCTAGACACATTGCAAAGGACATTATATGCAAGCCCTGCCTCAGTTTCCCTCCCAACACTCAGCTTTTTCGCAACATATTCCTTTTTGTAAGGGAGAAAGGTATCCTTATTACTAGGTATCATTAGCAAGGCGATTGCAGGCTGTGTAGCCCTAAATCGCCGGTGACCCAGCTTTTAGCCGTTATTCAAACTGGAGTCACTCTGGTTCTAATGCTTCCTGCATACCTCCCCCAACCCCTTTCCGTTTTACAAGGGGACCCTTACTCCTAGGGGTTGCAGAAGGATGAAGGTCCATCTTCTGTAACTTCACGCTGAATAGGGGCGATGATACTTCTGCCTAACTATTAGGGTCTTGTATTCAGGGTAGAGGGGAGTTGAGTCAAAGCACTGGGGTCCGTTAAGCATCGTGACTCTGGTGAGTCCTCAGTTCCATCTTTGCATTCAGATTCAACTGTCTCATGGCTCATACTAGGGGAACCTGGTCCATGGTTGGGATCCATGGTCCCCCCCCCCCAGTCTGTTCCATGGTTGTACACATCTTGAGGTCATCCGCATGGTTCCTTCATCTCCTGCAAAAACAAAAACATACCCTCACCCCTACACATTAGTAAATCAAACAAGCCAAAACTTTTGTGGTTGTAGCCGGGAGGCCACTGATAATGAGAAACAGGACTTTTCGGATTAAGAGAAAGCAAATCACAGCTTTTCTAAACCTTCAATTTGCACTGTACAGGCGGGTCCACTAGATGCTGTGGTTCATGATTTTCAGATGTTTGGTGGGCACCCACACAAGCCCGATTGTCGCCTGGAGAGACAAGCAAATCCTCTTCTCCATAAAATTGTCTTTAGGCAGGGATCTGAGGAAGCAGACTCAGGTAAGGAGAATTTTGGGGACCTAATGGCTTCCTAATGTTTGATAGGTGTTCCCTCGGAAGGTAGGAATTCCCTTTCTCTCCACGTTGCTGCATGGGCATGGAGGACTAGGTAAGCATACTTAGAGTCTATTATATTTACCCTTTTTCCTTCTAATTCTAGTGTATAATGGCCCCTGCTTTTGCTAGGATGTCTCTCCCTAACAAAGGAGTGGGGCTTTTAGGCATAATTAGAAAGGCACTTGAAAAGAGTCAAGTTCCCCCAGTCACAACTTAGTGGCTGGGAGCAGTATCTTAGTGACTGCCTGTTCTAGGACCCCTCGGATAGGGACAGATCTGGAGGACAGTTGTCCAGCACAAGAGATTAAGACTGAGAAGGCCGTGCCAGTGTCCAGGAGACAGTTAACCTCCTGGCCCTCAATGGTCAAGCATACGTGGGGAGGGTGATGGTATGATACCCTACCTTGTTTTGACCTGATTGACTTAGCCGAGAGCCGGACAGACTCGTTTTCTTCGCTTGCAGCCCCTTGTCCCCCTCTCCCTTAAGGACATAACTGGTGCAAGCTGACTCCAAGCACATCCAGGAATGTACTTACTGATAAAGCTACTGAAGCAAGCTGTACCAGCAGCTCCCGGGAACGCGCTCGGTTGATGGTACCCAAAGCCCCTGCGTTTATCACTTTGTGATAATTTAAGCCCCTGCACCTGGAACTATTTTCCTGTAACTTTTTTTTTTTTTTTTTTTGAGACGGAGTCTCGCTCTGTCGCCCAGGCTGGAGTGCAGTGGCCAGATCTCAGCTCACTGCAAGCTCCGCCTCCCAGGTTCATGCCATTCTCCTGCCTCAGCCTCCGGAGTAGCTGGGACTACAGGCGCCCGCCACCTCGCCCGGCTAGTTTTTTGTATTTTTTAGTAGAGACGGGGTTTCACCGTGTTAGCCAGGATGGTCTCGATCTCCTGACCTCGTGATCCGCCCGTCTTGGCCTCCCAAAGTGCTGGGATTACAGGCTTGAGGCACCGCGCCCGGCTCCTGTAACTTTCTATAACCGTCTTTTCCTGTTGTGCTTCTATTTAAAAAAAATTGCTTCAACTAGTACCCCCCTCCCCTATTTAGACCAAGGTGTAAAGCAATGTAGCCCCTTCAGGGCCAGGAGAATTTCAAGCTGTCTCTCGGTCACCAGCAACAAAGGACTCCTGGAATTAGTCTCAGTGTGGTGTTCTCTAATTCAACTCGGTTACAACAATGGCATGGGCTGGCGCTTGCCCTGGGCACCCTCAGTCCTGCTGCTGGATCATCTGGTTAGGGGCTTCTGACTCAAGGACCTTCGTCCCCTGGGGTAAAGTGGGCCTTCCAGCGATTCCCTTGACATAAGGGGCATGGACGAGGGAGCGCCTTATTCCTATTCGGACAATGTTTGAAGCGTCCTTGTAGACTGCACTGGAAGCAAGCCCTACTCGGCATTCCATTTACCCAGGCTTTCCCTTTTCCAGAGCCTCCAAAGTCTGCTTGCCTGAGGGCCATCACTAAAGTGGTGGCCTTTTTTTATCCCGTTTTGCCTGCTGCTCCTGATCGCTTTAAAAAAAAACAAACAAAAAAACAAAAAAAAAACCAAGGTTACAAAGTTCAATCGGGTTTCTAAGTTTTAGCTCCAGGCCTAAGGCGGGCTTTTGAAGTTGTTGCTAATGTCTGCAGCTGACTGAATGATAAACTTATCCTTTAAGATTAGTTGGCCTTCAATAGAGTCAAGTGACAGAGGTATGTGCTTCCTCCCTCCCTTTGTCTCTCCAGAAAAGCAGGATTTTCTTCCTCTCCCTGTGTTATAGTGGACATCAAATAATTCATAGGCTTTTCCTTCCTACTTTTATTTAGTCCTTCTGGCAAGCAAGTTAGTAAATGTCTGCAGTACCAATCTCCATGTTACAATCCTGCGTCCCAGTGAGGGTCTACACTGGAAACTGCCTGCTGGCCTGTGGGGAATTGTTATCTTTCCTCTGTTATCTTATTGACCTGACAGATGCTAGAGATCGCCAAACTCTCGGGCTGCAGTTATGGTGGCACTTCCCTCAGTTGGGGTTAGCGTCTGATCTAGCAGTAACACATCTTTCCATGTCAGATCAAAGGATTGTCCTAACCCTTGTAAATCTCTATAACCATCAGGGTTATGAGAATTTACTTAGGTCTATTTTAATTTGTTTCAAGTCAGAGGGAAAAAGGTACATACGCTCTGGGCCAAATTCTCTAAGATACATCGTAGGGGCATTTTTGCTTTGTGGGGAACATTTCCTGTCTGCAAATAACATAAGGATGCCAGCACCTTAGTCATTTTCCAGTGAGCATTGGTCCTAGAGCATCCTCTATGGTCCTAATGCTTATTCCTTTCCAGGGTGCATAACCACTCATGGACCTCAGCTTTACCGGATTAGTTATACTCACTAAGGTAGCAGTCCTGCACCCGTTTTCCCACCTTGACCACAAAGAAAGGGGTCCAGGCTGCTGGATTCTAGTCCTTTACCAGCATGCCCAACATTGTTTTTGCACTCAGAGGCGAGTTCTAGAACTGAGCTGGGTTCCTGAGTGTTTCATACCCACACCCAGCTGCCCCATTAAGATGCACTCCCTTAAACAGTTCTTACGCAAACTCATTTCGGAGAGTGTAGGTAACCCAGTCATGATTGAGTTGATTCTGAGTACTTTAAGGCTTAGCTGAGTACAAACAGCTCACACGTTTGAGCGGACCAATTAGGCAGTTTTCCTAACTCTGCTTCTACAAGAGTTTCTCTATCAGTTACTGAATACCCATTTTGTTTTTTTCTTTTCTGCTCCTCTCAGTCACCCTGGAGGAACCATCTATCTTCCTGTCCTGAAGGGAGTTCCTCCTAGGTCTGGTCGGGCCTTTGTATGGTAATTAAGGTTTAAATTCATCCTTAGGAAACCTGCTGGGTTAAGGTAATTTTCAGTGGTTAATGTTAAATCACTTTTCGAACAGAATAGCCCTATACTTTTAGATTTTCGAGTTAGTCAACTACCTTTTTCCTTTTGACTTAAGACAGCTCTGAACTGGCGAGGTGTGCTCACAATGAGGTTTCCTCTAAAGGTTATTTTTTCTTTCTTCTGTTAGCAAAGCAGTTTCTGCTACCGATGGAATGCATTTGGGCCATCCGCGGGTTACTGGGTTGAGGATTTTTGACGGGAAGGCTAGTGGTTGTCAGTGGTCTCAGTGCTTTCAGCCTTGTTTACACTGACAAGCTAAGTATTGGAGTGTTACAGAGTCACGGAGAAGACCTTCAATTACCAGTTATAGGTTTTAACTTACCCTGGCTTTTAAACAGTGTACCATATTCCTTCACTTGTGTATCTTTCTGTGTAGATGGAATTTGGAAACACTGGAAAGACATTTAGCTGTCCTCCCTGCTGGATTATAGTTACAGGACGTTGCCATGCTTCGAGGTCTCCCTTGGCTCCAGCCTTTTGAGTAGAATTTTGTGTAACACTAATTGCTCTAGGTTTATAACACTGCAACTACAGGAGTAGTACATTTTGTAGTTAGTTGATCTCGCCCATTAAGGGGAGACAGGAGGTGGCCTTTCACTTAATTCAGCAGGTGGAGCTGACGGGCTAGTCAGACTTTTTTTCAGTTTCCCTTTTCATTTCCTCCCTTTCCCATTCCTCCCATTCAGAATCTGAAGTTATTTATACTCATCCTCCTCTTCATCTGAACCTGCCTCATGTTTGAAAAGGCTCAAGAGCTGTCTTTATTAGCACCCACACTGACCAAATGGAAACGAATTTCTGTTCTCCCTGTTATACGCCTCTTTTAAAATCTCTTCCAATTTTCTCCCATTCATCCAACTACCATAGTTCCTTGTTCTGGGAACCATGGGCAAAACTGCTTTACTGTACTAAAGAGTGGCAAGTTCTGAGTACTAACTTTCACTCCCCCTCTTCGTAATAAATGCTTTAAGAAATTTAAAGTAGAATGGCTGCTTTTACTTTGTCCCATTGTTATCCTGGTTCTATCCAAGTGCTCATTTTCCCACTGAGCTTTTAGACATCCTCCGCTTAATCACACCCTGTAGCATTCCTTCACTGGGGTCTTTGTCACCCCATATTGGACAGCCAGGAATAGTTGAGGTAAATCAGACCCAACAACAAAGTCCGTCGGAGTCAAAGGAGAAAAAGAGCGAGAGAGAAATAAAAGTAGAACAACAGAGGGCCATTGCCATTACACGGAGAGTGCGAAGGCCTTAAGCGCTGGGAGCCCACGGTATTTATTGGTAATCCAACAAAGAAACAGGTGGTGAGAACGTGGAGATCAAAACAGCACGTTGCATTAAGCACATGATTTACAGCTGTGGTGGTTTAGCATTTATAAGGAACATGTTCTGCTACTTGAGATAATGGGAATGGGAGCCTAGGAAGGCTGGAAACAAGGAGCCAGCAAGTCTAGACACATTCCAAAGGACATTATAGGCAAGCCCTGCCTCAGTTTGCCTGCCAACACTCAGCTTTTTCCCAACAAACTTCCCAGCTTAAAGGCAAACCATAGAGCAAGTGATCTTAAGACAAAGTCTAAAAAGCTTTAAATGACCC
Source organism: Trachypithecus francoisi (assembly GCF_009764315.1). Classification (NCBI taxonomy): domain Eukaryota; kingdom Metazoa; phylum Chordata; class Mammalia; order Primates; family Cercopithecidae; genus Trachypithecus; species Trachypithecus francoisi. Next base: position 61,931,426 of record NW_022681458.1, read on the forward strand.
ATTAATAAGTTTCAAGCAATTCCTCAACCCCTGGTATTAATTTTATGTATGGATAGTTTAGGTCATATGCAAATGCATTTTGATCAAAGTCTCTTAGGATCCATAGCCCTAAAAAAGTTTATGTCCACCATCCAAAAGACAGATATATTTTTTTCTGTTCTGATCCTGCCCAGTCTTTCTCCTCCCTACTATTAAGGGCCACTAAAATTGCAATAAGTATCATAAATGAGCTGGATAGAATTATAACAATTTCAGAGTAGGTTTCATAGGTCAACCACATCATTCAGGAATGTCCCCTTTACTTCAATTTCTTGTTCACATTTTCCACTGTGGTTAAGAAAAAATCAGCAACTACTATTACTTAATGATGCAGTATTCTGAAGCAGCTCCTTAATGGATGTTTAATTGATTTTTCATCCAATTAAGACACTTACTTTCAAATTGAACAGGATGTTGATGAAGGATATCAGTTTCCAAGAATATTCTCTGCTGTAAATTTTATGCTTTGCTTTTCCTGCTATTTAATTTAAAGCTATCATAGTCTAAAAGAGGAAAATGTCCAAACTTAATCCTGCTTGACATCGAAGAATGTAAACAAATGCCGAACTGCTTTTTTTATTTGAACAGCCATTCTCATACTGGATTTGTGATCTTCAGAATCTAAAGTTTTTCTATCAATTCATGACTCATGACTTGTCTCAGTTATTGCTGATTTCTACTGGATATTATTCACAGGTACAACAAAAATCACACAATATTTTTATTGCATTTTCACCTCAAATGTTAAAATAATTAATTTTCCCCAGACGTATTGAGATATAATTCATCAATAAAAATTGCATATACATATATATATGCAAAATGTGTATAACCTAATGTTTTCTTATATACATACACTGTGAAATGATTACCACAATCAAGCTAATTAACATATTCATCACTTCATATAGTTACCCATTTAAATTTTTAAAGTGGCAAATAATCGTACAATTCATGAGGTACATGGTGATGTTTTTATACATATACTGATCAGATAAAGGTTATTGCACATTTGTCATCTCAAACATTTATCCCTTCTTTGTGTTGGGAACATGCACCATTCTCATTTAGCTATTTGAAATTATATATTATTGCTCACTATAGTCATCATCTACAGTGGTATAGAACACAAGAACTTATTTCTCGTATCTATCTATAATTTCATATCCTTCAACAAATTTCTACGTAGTTACATTTTCTGTGTGTGTTAGGCCACATAAGACCTAGTTTCTTGGCAAATTTCAAGTACATGTATAATGTATTATTATTTTTTTCTGCTCTACTTTTTTTTATTATACTTTAAGTTCTGGAATACATGTACAGAATGTGCAGGTTTGTTACATAAGTATACATGTGCCATGGTGGTTTACTGCACCCATCAACCCATAATCTACATTATGTATTTCTCCTGATGCTATCCCTCCCCTAGTTCCCCACCCTCCAACAGTCCCCAGTATGTGATATACCCCTCCTTATGTCCATGTGTTCTCATTGTTCACCTCCCACTTATGAGTGAGAACATGTGGTGTTTGGTTTTCTGTTCCTGTGTTAGTTTGCTGAGAATGATAAAGTTTCCAGCTTCAGCCATGTCCCTGCAAAGGACGTGAACTCATCCTTTTTTATGGCTGCATAGTATTCCATGGTATATATGTGCCACATTTTCTTTATCCAGTCTATCAATGATGGGCATTTGGGTTGCTTCCAAGTCTTTGCTATTGTGAACAGGGCTGCAATAAATATACATGTGCATGTGTCTTTATAGTAGAATGATTTATAATCCTTTGGGTATAGACCCAGTAATGAGATTGATGGGTCAAATGGTATTTCTGGTTCTAGATCCTTGAGGAATCGCCTCACTGCTTTGTTGATTTTTACAGGGAAATTTTCAGGAAAGAAGAAAGACTTTTTCTTACACTATTCTTAGACTTTTTAAAGTTCTTTATCTTTCATTTTTTTTTGTAGACAAACAGTCACACTATCCACAAAATCTACCAGTTAATAGCCAGCAGTAAAAAGAAAATAGATTACATTTTCAGTTACAGTACAAATGAGGTTAAGATTTAAATTTCTTACAGTAATACTTTGTTTATTACATTAAAATTATAGATATTAAGAAAAAGTATGTATTTGAACCCCAGTTAACAAATATTATCTTTTATTGAACATAAATAAATCTAAAACTACAACTTTCAATGAATAAGTTCTTTTTAGTTGAACTATTTCTGCTAAAGAAAAAAACTTATGAAGTCAGGGAAATGTGGGTGTGTCAGAATTTATATTGCTGTATTTTGTTGTTGATTTTTTCAAAAGAAAGTATGTAAAAGTACACATGTTTCTATGGGGAACTCTATTCAGCATTTCAGCATGAACACTTTGTTAGTATAGCAAAATGTAAGCTTGAGTGTGAAAGGAGACAGACCACGGTTGAGAATGTAGTCTATGGGCCTACCTATAGGAGTTAAGTTTAAGAAAAACAAAATTAGAAACAAAACTAAACTGGGCATGGTAGCATGCACCTGTAGTCCCAACAACCTTGGAGGCTGAGAAGGGAGACTTGCTTGAGCCCAGGAGTTTGAGATCAGCCTGGGCGACATAGCGAAACCCCATCTCTATTTAAAAAAAATAAATAATAATAAGAAGAAAGGCAAATGAAACAATAAAACAACACTTATGGGGCATCAGAGAGCAATCCTTTCCCTTTTCCTCAATATAGGGTTACAAAAGACTCCACTCTACATAAACCCAGGGAGGAAGTAAGAATGCACTTCTCTATACTGCTTTTCCAGCTATGGAATTGTAATCAGAATCATAAATGCCTTCAACAATGGGCAGCCAACATAAATAACTGAAACTGTAATGTATTTGGTACCAGAGACTGGTGGGGAAAGTGGTAAACTGAAGAGTGCATATTCTACACCTAAAATCCTTCAAAGTAATAAAACAAAAAGACACTGTATTGGCCAAATGAAACACAACAACACGGTAAAATCAGCTGTTGTTCATCAGTTTTCTCCCTAGGACCTTCTACTCCTAGATCCCAGCACCTGATGCAGTTCTCATGGGCTAGGGAGGGCCTCCAGCAGCATATGGTGGCTTGATAGAGATCTTGGTAACTGAAATCAGAGGCTCCTAGGAATGATGATAAATGAGGTTACCATCTTGGACAGTGCCCTATCACCTCCTAAAAGCCTCAAGAATTGGTCAGGCTACATCTACATTTAATACCACATCTTTTGTTTCTGTCTAGAGCCTTTCCCTCATCAAATGAGAAATTTGGCAATCTCACAGCATTTGCCCTATTCTCCTGGTCTTAAGCATGAAACTGTTTTTATGGTTTTTCTCACAGTTTTAGTAATTCAAGGTAATATGTGACTAAAAAAATATGCTTACTATCTAGGGTTTTTTTTTTTTCTTCTTCTGCTTCCATTCTAGTAGCAAAGATAATAATGATGCAGATGATAATGTAAGGTTTATGTAGTAAAATTTGCCTCATGTTCAGAAGAATCCCCAAGCATTTCATAAGAGCGGATGAGACATAGTTTATAGTTAGGAAGCTGAACAGGAAAAAGGGAGACTTGTGGAGAGGTGATGACTCTGAAACTACCCTGAGGTGGAGAGAGGATAAGGGTAGGAAAGAAAACAGTTACATCAGTGGCTTACGGACTTACTCTCCCCCACATCTCCTCAACTTTGTCCTCCTGTCTCCATGGAACCTACCTGAAAAGACACAGAGAATGAACAATGGATGAAACAATTTTGAGAAAGCTAGAGACAGGAAAGTCACGGGTGAGAGAATAGCCTGGGCTGATGTACAGGAAAGAAAGGTAGAGATCTGAACAGAGGGACAATATCTGTATCTAGTCTTATGAACAGGACATCCACCACTGGGCCGATGTCCAGTGTTGCCTGTGTCAACCAAGCAAATGTTTTATGGTCTCACCTACATTTATGGCAGACATTCTGCAAACATCATAGCAGAGATGTTAACTAAGCATTTCCAAAGTAATGTTCCACTACTTAATTACATAATTAGCCACAGCTTTAGCAAAGGTTTCCTCTCTTACTTCCTGTCTTAATAGCACAGCTTCTGTTGTCATATAATTCTAGACTCAAACAACTGAGAGTAACATTTGAAATCTTCATTTGGCTTCAGACAGAAGGCTATGCAAGTGTGTGTGTTTGCATATGTGTGTGTTTCTGTGTGTGTGTGTGTGTGTGTGTGTGTGTGTGTATTCTGGCTGGTTTACATTACTGAAGTCAAGCAGACAATTTTTCCATATTCCTTTGAAAAACCAATTTAATAGTGAAAACAGCAAAAGGCAAAAATTATGTTAATCAGTAAACAAATCAGTGCAAGAAAGTGAAGAGAAAGGGCAGGATTTGGTCTGTAACATTCATTTCTGTAAAACTAACTAGGCCATATTAACTGGAACCAATGACCTTTACTATATCAACAGGATAAAGGAAGTCAGCATCTGAGTTTGACAATTTTTCTTGGAAGCTTCTCTTCATAATTTTTAACTTGGTTGGTACATTTATGTTTTCTGCCAGTTAAAATTATGCAACATTCTCAAAGATTAAAATATTCACAGCAACTACATATCCTTGGAAAAAATAAAATTGTGAGTTTTTAAGTGTTTTATTTAAGAATACCTTAAGTAGACTTAATCACTGAATATTCATTTTTAAAATCTCATAAGCATTTTCTAAATTACTATTTAGGAACATTGAGAATGAAGACCCAGAATTTCCTCCATTATGAAAACACAAAATATAAGAAGTAATTCGTAATAGTTTACAACACAATAATTTTATAGGCTAGAAAACGTCTAAACATTATGAAAGTCGTTTCATGTTAATCCACTACAAATCAGTCTTTTGATGTGCTACAAGTCCAAAGCATTGGAAACACAATCAAGAAGTATCACTCTGACTTAGGTAATAAAATTTCATCAAGCTGTTATGTAAATAAAACCAGGAGCAAAGGATAGGAATAGATCATTTAAGAAGAAGTACTCCAAATGGACAATAAACATATAAATAAAGGTATCCTAACTCACAGTTCTTAAGAGTATGAAGCTTTAGACTCAGATGATCTAGATTCAAATACAGCTTTATCACTTCTAGCTATGTGACCTTAAACAAGTCACTGATCTTTCTATCTCTCACTTTCATCTTTGAAATGAAGATGATTAGATAGCCTAGTTCATGGGGATACTGTTAGAATAAAAGAGACAATCCACAAAAAGGACTTAGCAAATAATTGTTGTGGTATATGAATTTTAGCAAATAATTGTTGTGGTATATGAATTCAATAATTGTTGGCTATTTCAGGTAGAGTATCCTTTATCCGAAATGCTTGAGACAAGAAGTGTTTTAGATTTTGGATTTTTTCAGACTTTGGAACATTTGCACTACCCTATGGGTGTTATGTAGGCCTTTTGACATTTTCAACAGTATCTTTAAACCACAAAGCAGGCCGGGCGCGGTGGCTCAAGCCTGTAATCCCAGCACTTTGGGAGGCCGAGACGGGCGGATCACGAGGTCAGGAGATCGAGACCATCCTGGCTAACACGGTGAAACCCCGTCTCTACTAAAAATACAAAAACTAGCCGGGCGAGGTGGCGGGCGCCTGTAGTCCCAGCTACTCGGGAGGCTGAGGCAGGAGAATGGCGGAAACCCGGGAGGCGGAGCTTGCAGTGAGCTGAGATCTGGCCACTGCACTCCAGTCCGGGCGACAGAACGAGACTCCGCCTCAAAAAAAAAAAAAAAAAAAAAAAAAAAAAAAAAAAACCACAAAGCAGAGAATTGAAAAAAAAAAAAACAGTGAGTTATACATGTAGGTCTTGGACTCATGTAGGACATCAGTGTGTCTGGCCTGCACACATAACATTTTATTACTCTTAGTCTTTTCATCCCCCCTTGCGTAGAGAAATTTGGGCATGTGCAGAAAAGATATATTGCATCTGCGGGAAGATGGGAAGTTGGCACTGAAAAAGTTTTGGATTTTGAAGCATTTCAGATTTTGAATTTTCAGGTTAGGAATGCTCAACCTATATTACCATTCTTGAGTTGATTTTTTTATAAGGTGAGAGATGAAGATCCAGTTTCATTCTTCTGCATGTGGCTTGCCAATTTTTCCAGCACCATTTGTTTAATGGAATATTCTTTCCCCACTTTATGTTTTAGGGTTTTTTTGTTTTGTTTTGTTTTGTTTTCTTTTCTTTTCTTTTCTTTTTTTTGCTTTGTTGAAGATTAGTTGGCTGTAAGTATTTGGGTTTATTTCTGGGTTCTCTATTCTGTTCCATTGGTCTATGTGCCTATTTTTATATCAGTACCATGCTGTTTTGGTGATTATGGCCTTATAGTATAGTTTGAAGTTAAGTAATGTGATGCCTCCAGATTTGTTCTTTTGCTTAGTCTTGCTTTGGCTATGTAGGTTCCTTTTTGCTTCCATATGAATTTTAGGATCATTTTTTCTAATTCTATGAAGAATCATGGTGGTATTTTGATGGGAATTGCATTGAATTTGTAGATTGCTTTTGGCACTATGGTCATTTTCATAATATTGATTCCACTCATCTGTGAGCATGGGATGTGTTTCTATTTGTTTATGTTGTCTATGATTTCTTTCAGCAGTGTTTTGTAGTTTTCCTTGTAGAGGTCTTTCACCTCCCAGGAGAGGTATATTCTTAAGTACTTTTTTTGTAACTATTGTAAAAGGGATTGAGTTCTTGATTTGATTCTCATCTTGGTCACTGTTGCTGTAAAGAAGAGCTACTGATTTGTGTACATTAATTTTGTATCTGGAAACTTTGCTGAAATCTTTTATCAGTTCTGGGAGCTTTCTGGAGGAGTCTTTAGAGTTTTCTAGGTAAACAATGATATAATCGGCTAATCGGCAAACAGTTATAGTTTGACTCCTCTTTACTGATTTGGATGCCCTTTATTGAGGGCTCATTTTAATTCAACTATAGGCAGCACCTTTTCTCCAGTAAGTCCCTATAGATCTTTAAATTAAATCTATTTGGATTGACGCAAAAGTAATCATGGTTTTGCCATTACTTTTAATGGCAAAAGACAAGATTACTTTTGCACCAACACATAATATATTTAATAAAACAACTATCAGGTATCTATTGGTTCTTTATTGTAAATAAGTCTTTGATATATAATACTTAATCTACATTTTTTTCTTTTTTTCTCTCTCTCTTCCTTTTCTATTTGGAAATTTTCCTAAGACTTCATTCCTTTGACTCGAACCAGACTAACTTCATATGTTATGGTAGGGAAATTCCCTTGGCCACAGCCATTTTTTAAAAAATAAATGAAGCATGAAATAATAAAGTGCTAATAGTCAAAACATAGTGGAAAGAAAACTGTAGTCCAGTCAAAAACCCTGAGTTATGCCATTTTGAGACCTCAGGCTCTTAACCTAAGATTCAGCATTCTCATCTGCAAATCATAACATCTTTAATTTCATCAGTCTCAATGTAGGCTCAGACTCTGGGGACAAAGCCCAGAAGACTGGTCTCTAATTTGTTTGTCCTCAAGGAGTGGGACAACGTATTCTAAGAGCATTTGCGGCTTTAGAAACAAAACTTTGGGTATTATTTTTACCTTTTTAAATCAATACCATCTCTATTGTGATTCTAAGGACAATTAGAGTACTACAAAGGATATTTCCTCCTAGAATTCTTGCTATAATCAGATAATTAAAAGTGCCTCTAAAGATTGCTAGGTTTCTAAAGACTCATTTCTCTAACCAGAAAGCCCTACAGGCAACTCAAAGTGAATGTTCCATAGAATCCCTGTATTCCCAAAGACTTACTCTGAGTAACCCTAGGGAATAGCATGGGGAGAGTACATGGAACACTCATTTGGATCATTAAAAGTAATAAATGTGTATCATTACTTGCTGCCATGAATGATGCAATCTGAGAAACTGTCCCAAAGTAACAAGCTCTGTTATTTTAAAATTAACTAACATAATATTTTGACTTTTATATGTCCTAAGATCCAGAAATTGTGATGTTCAGTTTGATGTCAACAGGGCAGTGTTGGCTGTAAGCAAATTTATGAAAAAGCAAAAGGCTTTCCCCCCCGCTGCAAATATTATCTACTCTCTGCTTTGTCTCTTTGTGAAAACCCCTCAGCACTCAAATCTCTCTTAATGCCTTCTGGTGGGCTGAGTTGTCCTGTATAATGTCCTGATCTGATTAGCCCACCTCAAGCAGGGCTTCATTACTGAGGTTCTTATTTCACACTAACTTCTAATCAAAAACTTATTCTATATTCTACTCTTTTTAGACTTTTTGCTTAAAATTTGTTATTACTATTAAGTTAAATTCTTAACTTTATCTTTAATTCTGTGATTCTATTATTGAACACAAATATATTAAAAACAAGTTCATAAGATCCACCGCATTTTTCTTTTTTTTTTTTTTTTTTTTATTTTTTTTTTTTATTTTTTATTATACTTTAAGTTCTAGGGTACATGTGCATAACGTTTATATCATGTATAACTCCCCAATGCAATCCCTCCCTCCTCCCCCCTCCCCATGATAGGCCCCAGTGTGTGATGTTCCCCTTCCCGAGTCCAAGTGATCTCATTGTTCAGTTCCCACCTATGAGTGAGAACATGCCCACCGCATTTTTCTACAAGAACGTTTGCCAAGTTGGTGACCAAACAATCTTCAGCAGAACCCCCACTTCAAATGCCAGAAGCAAAGATTCAGTCATTTGCCAATGCACAAAGCTACTTACAAAGAGTACACAGTGAGACCACCAGGAAATGATCCCTTGAACTCACTCCTTTCCCCAACACAAGCAGATGGAATGTTTTATCAATTAGATTAAAAGGAATGTGATGTTACATCCTACACCTTTTTTTTCTCTCTCCTGGGAAATGTTTGGCAACCCAGCCTTTTGTTTCAGGACAACCCTGACTATAGTTAGCTGAGGAGACTCGGGTAGGGGAATACCCAGACCTAGTTCTTAAGGTAATTTAAGGAATTATTTTAAAAATGTTATTTATGTCGAACTCACCTGGAAAACAAAAAAGTGGAAAAAAAAAAAGATTTGGCATAGAAACCCTGTTTAGAGATGAAGAGTGCATTTGACTGGGAGTGTTTTCATTATTGTGTCTCCTGAGACTCTAAGTACAGAAATAGTGACTAGAGTGTATGTGGGTTTGATAGAAGCAAATAAGGCTTTTGAGTGTTTATCTGGTTCTTTCCCCTAGCAATAAATTACATTGTTCTGTAATTATTTCTTGTTCTTTTCTTATTTTGTTGTTTCCATACATCATACCTAAGCAATAAATCTTCCTCTCTCTTTTTTCCCCAGCTCATACATAGAATGTCTTCTGGTGTTTAGCTTCTGGTAAGCTAAAAAAGCTTTTTCCTTCCTTTCTTCTTGCAACCAGAATTGGGGGCTCCCCTTTGATCACTAGATTGTAAATTAGATTACTGGAAATCCAGAAGTTTCAGCAGCAATAATTTTCACACAAAATAGTTTTATATCTATTGAGATATTTAGGCCTTGCCAGTGGAGACTTTTTAGCTTGTACCATTTTCCCATTAGGTAGCACAGTGACTATGGCCTAAGGACCTAAGAAAAGTGAGAATATGAAAGAGTTATTAACTGATGGATGTAAAAGGAAAAATAGACTATTCAATAATGATAGTTAAAGATTTTAATACTCAAATTTGACTACTGGATAGACAACCACACAGATTAATAAGAAAATAGAAGACCAAAATAACACTATAAACCAGCCAGACTCAATAGATATCTATACAGCACTTCATGCAGCAGCAAAAGAATCCACTTTCTTCTCAAGTGCGCATGGAAGATTCTCCAGGATAGTCCATAAGATGAGTCTCAAGAAAACCTTCAAAGGTAGAAATAATAAAAAGTATGTTTTTCAATCAAAACAGAATGAAAGTAGATATCAATAACAGAATAAAAATTGAGAAAAATCACAAATATGTGGAAATTAAACAACATGCTCCTAAATGGCCAATGGGTCGATGAAGAAATCAAAAGATAAATAAGAAAATATTTGGAGATAAATGAAAATGAAGACATAACATATCGAAACTTATGAGAGGTAGCTAACACAGGGCTTAGATAAAAATTTATACCTAAAAATACCTAAATTAAGAAAGAAGAAATATCTCAACTCGAAAACCTAACCTTTTACCTAAAATGCTGGAAAAACAAGAGCAAAATAAAGCAAGCAAAGAAAGGAAATAAGACTAGAATAGAAATCAGAAAAATGAGGATACAAAAACATAAGGAGAATAAATGACACTAAAACCTGTTTTTTTATAAAAATCAAAATTTATAAATCTTTAGATAGATAAATCCAGGAAAAAGACTAAAATTACTAGAATCATAAATGAAAGAGGAGCTATTACTACTGGACTTACAGAAATTAAAAAGTGTTCCAAAGGAATACTATGAACAATTGTATGCCAATAATTTAGATTACTTAGATGAAATGGACAAATTCCTAGAAAGACATAAACTACTGAAAATGACTCAAAAACATATAGACAATCTGAATAGGCCTATAATAAGTGAAGAGAGTGCATTAGTAATCAAAAAACTACCCACAAAGGAAAGCCAAGATCCATATGGCTTCACTGGTGATTTCTACCAAACACATAATGAATTAATACTAATTTCTCACAAACACTTCCAGAAAAATAGAAAAAGAGGAATACTTCCCAACTCACTTTATGAGACTAGTATTACCCTGATACCAAAATCAGACAAAGCTATCATAGGGAAAAAAATCCCACAGAGTTATATCTCTTATGAATATGAATGCAAATATCCTCAACAAAATGCCAGTACACTGAATCCAGTAACATATAAAAAATTATACATCATGACCACATGGGATTAATAAGTTAGCTTAACATCTGAAAATCTATTAATATAATGCACCATATCAGTAAAATTTTAAAAATCACATAGTCATCACAGTAAATGTGGAAAAGCATTTTACAAAATCCAATACATTTTCATGAAAAGACATTCAGCAAACAAGAAATAGAAGGAAACTTCAACTCAATAAAGGGCAAAAATTATATAGCTAACATCATACATAATGTCAAAAGACTACATGTCTTCCACCTAAAATCAGTGTAAGAGATAAACAAAAACTGAAAAGTTTCATCCTACTCTCACACAACTCACCACAGAGTGCAATACTCTGGTCACCAAATTGTGTGTAGCTTTTCTCCCTAACCACGGATTCTCCAATGAACTCCAACCGAGTGTCCTAAAATTTGTCTCAATTTTTGACACTATCTAGCTGCCCCCCACCTTCAGGTGTCAATTGCAAGTAGTAAGCTATCACTTATTTTGACTGACTGCTATAAATTAGGGTTCCTAAAAACTCCCAATTTGGGCTGGGCGCGGTGGCTCAAGCCTGTAATACCAGCACTTTGGGAGGCCGAGACGGGCGGATCACAAGGTCAGGAGATCGAGACCATCGTGGCTAACACGGTGAAACCCCGTCTCTACTAAAAAAAATACAAAAAACTAGCCGGGCGAGGTGGTGGGCGCCTGTAGTCCCAGCTACTCAGGAGGCTGAGGCGGGAGAATGGCGTAAACCCGGGAGGCGGAGCTTGCAGTGAGCTGAGATCCGGCCACTGCACTCCAGCCTGGGTGACGGAGCGAGACTCCGTCTCAAAAAAAAAAAAAAAAATTAAAAAAAAAAAATTAAAAAAAAAAAATAAAACACTCCCAATTTGGACCTGATTAATTTGGTAGGAAGACCCACAGAAACACTTATTTAGGGTTACCAGGGATACACTTGGGTTTACATTTATTATAAATGATATTACAAAGAATGCAGATGAATGACCAGATCAAGACATGCATAGGCGAAGGGATGGGGGTCGGGGGAGCATGCAGAGCTTTCATGGCCCCTTTGGGCGCACCTCCTTCCTGGGATCTCTGTGTGTTCAGCAATACAGAAGCTCTCTATACCCTGTCCTTTGGGTTTTTATGGTGACTTTGTTATATAGGTACAACTGATTAAATTGTTGGCCATTGGTGATCAACTCAAATTTCAGCCCCTCTTACCTCCCAAGAGACTGAGGAATGAAACTGAAAGTTCCAACTCTCTAACCATAAGACTGATTCCCCCTGGCAGCCAATCCTCATCATGAGGCTGTCAAGGAGCTCAGTAAGAGTTGCCTTATTAGAACAAAAGATGTTCCTACCCTCAAGGGCATTCCAAGAAATGTAGGGGTTCTGTATCAGATGCCCTTAGTTTATTTGTGCTGCTATAACAGAATACCACAGATAAGGTAATTTATAAAAAACAGAAATTTATTTCTCACAGTTATGAAAGCTGATAAGTTCAAGATCAAGGTGCCATCATTTGGTGTTTGATGAGGGCCTTCTTGCTGCATCCTCAAATAGCAGAAGGTAGAATGGCAAAAAAAAAAAAGAGAGAGAGAAGAGAAGGTAGGCAAAAATGGGGACAAACACTGGGTCCTTACATGGCAGAAGGGTAGAAGAGCCTTTTATAAGGGTGCTAATCCCATTTATGAAGGTGGATCTCTTATGATTTAATCACCTTCCTAAGGTTACACTTGTTAATACTGTTGCATTGGGGATTCAGTTTCAACATGAATTTTGGAGGAGACACCATCATTCAACCATATCATGCTCCTATCACTCAGGAAATTACAAAGGTCTTAGGAACTCTATGTCAGGAACTGGAGTCAAAGACCAAATATTAGAACAAAAGGTTATCCTAACACCCCTACCTATAAGAGTTTTGGAGCTCTATGTCAGGAGCAGAGACCCATATATATTTCTTATAATATCAAAATCAGAAACAAGATAAACATATTCACTTTTACCACTTTTATTGAAAACTGTAGTAAATAAACCTCTACTTTATTTCATTTAGTCAAGAAAAAGAAAGAAAAGGCATCCAGATTGGAAAGTAAGAAGTAAAACTATTTCTATTCACAGATGATATGATGCTGTGTACAGAAAGTCCTAAGAAATCTGCTAGAAAACTACTAGAACTAATAAGTTACTTCAGTGAGGTTGTAGGATATGAGGTCAATATACAAAAATCAGTATTATTTCTATACACTACCAATGAACAATCCAGAAATGAAAACAGCAATACAATTCCATTTGTAATAGCATCAAAATAATTAAATATTTAGGAATAACAAAGTAAGTGCAAAACTTATACTTTAAAATCCATAAACATTTTTGGAAGAAACTAAAGAGGATACAAATAAATGGAAAAAGGTCCACAATCATGGATTCGAAGACAATAGTGTTATAAGGGCAATATTCCCCAAATTAATCTACCAACTTTTAACACAATCCACATAATAATCCCAGCTGACATTTTTGTAGAAATTGACAAACCAATTTTTAAAATTCATATGGAATTGCATAGCGTCCAGAATTGACAAAAGAATCTTGAAAGAGAACAAAGCAGGAGTTCTCACATGACCCAGTTTCAAAACTTGCTATCAAACAATGTTAATCAACACGATGTGACACTGGCAAAAGGACAGACATACGCATGAATGGAATAGAACTGAGAGTTCAGAAATAAAATCATGCATCTGTGGTCAACTGATTTTCAACAAGGATGTCAAGACCATTTAATGTGAGTATTTTCAAAAGAGAGTGCTGGATTTACTAGACAGCTACACACAAAAGAATGAGCCTGGACCCTTTCCTCACACCATATGCAAAAACTAACTCAAAATAAAGACCTAAATAAAAGAGCTAAAACTACGAAGCCATTAGAAGAAACCAAAGAGTAAATTTCATGACCTTGGATTTGGCAAAAGGTTCTTGGAATATGACATCAAAAGCATAAGCAACAAAAGGAAAAATAAAGTGGATTTCATTAAAATTAGAAACATTTGTGCTTCAAAGGATACCATTGAGAAAATGAAAAGACAAACCACAGGATGTGAAAAATTATTTGCAAATCATATACCCTATAAGGGACTTGTATACCAGATATATGATGGACTTTTACAACTCAATAGTAAAATAACAAATAGCTTAATTTAAAAATTGGCAAAAGATTTGAATAGGCATTTCTCCAAGGAAGATGTACAAATGGCCAGAAAGCACTTGAAAAGCTGCTCAACAACATTACTCATCAGGAAAATGCAAATGGAAACCACAATGAGATACCATTTTGCATCCACTAGGAAGTTAGAATCAAGTGCCAAATATAACAAGCATTGGCAAGGATGTGGAAGAATCAGAACCTTCATACACTACTGGTAAGAATGTAAAATTGTACAGACACTTTAGAAAAGAGCCTAGCATTTTCTCAAACATTTAAACGTAGTTATCATATTACACAGCAAGTCCACTCCTTGTATGTGCTCCAAATAATTGAAAACAGGTATTCAAATAGCTGAATACAGATGTTCATGCAGCACTGTTCACAACAGCCAAAAGGCAGAAACAACTCAAATGTCCATCAACTGATGAATGGACAAATAAAATATGATATATCCATACAATGGAACATCACTCAACCATGATAAATAATGAACTATTGATACATGCTATAACATGTATGAATCATGAACACATTATGCTAAGTAAGAGAAGTCAGTCAAAAATATCACATATTATATTATTTCATTCATATGAAATATCCAGAATTGGAAAGTCCAATAGAGACAGAAGGTAGACTAGTGGTTACCTAGGGCTAGAGAGCTGGTGGAGGATGAAAGCAATAATAGGTAAAGCACAGGGGGTTTCTTTCTGAAGTGATTAAAATGTCCTAAAATTGACTGTTATGATGATCTCATATATCTGTGAATGTACTAAAAACCATATGGGTGAGTTGTGTGGTATGTGAATGACATCTCAATAAAGCTGCTTTGTGAAAAGCAGTGCTCTATTTTTTTTAAAGTTATTGGTTTAAAACACAAAGCAAAATATGTATCTACAAAAGGAATGCTACGTTTCTTTCATTAATCATTAAATTTAATATTACTAACAATTTCATCACCTTGGAGAGAAATCTGCAGGTCAAATTGTCTCATTTGAAAATAATTCCCCAGTAAGCATGATGATTCTTTAGAAATTGGAACTAACTATAAATTAAACAATTTCAAAAACAAAACTATAAAAAGCATTTACATTCTGTTCACTGCACAGATATTGCATTTAATGTGGCATGTGGGCACATTTAAGTGAGTTTGATATAATGCGAGGCAGGATTTCCAAAAGTAAGTGTTAGGAACTAACAAAGTCTTAAAATGTCTCTACTTTTACCATGCTGTTCCCTACAGGCACATGCTCAGACCCTGTTTGCCAATAAAAGAGCCTTACTGATTTCAATGCCATTCCTCTTAACTCACGTTTTGGTTTTCAGGAACTTTTAGCTCTTGCTTTCTCTTCCAGGTTCTGATCAGTAATTCTTTATTTGGTATCCTTCATACACTGACATTTGTACTTTCATATTAGGAATAAGGAAAATGTGAGCAGATAAGCCACTAAGAAATTAGCTCATTTTCATGCAAATATCCTTTTGTCAAGAAAAAATTAATTAAAGGACCATTCTATGGATTACTGAAGTGAAATTGGGTATGGTATAGAAAATTATTCTTCCTCGAGGTAAAATTTTAGCTGTTTTAGTATCTTTAATTTGGCCAATCACAAACATAGAAAGCTAAGAGAGATAAGGGATCTAAACCCCTTATCTTTCATTTACTTGGTTGTGTGATCTTGAACAATTTGCCTAACTCTTTGAACGTGAGTTCCCTTATCTGTAAAAACATGGAATAATAAATTTACCTGTCTCTTAATAAGGAAAACCAAGAATCTGCCTAAAAATAGTGAGTAATCAAAAAACTTTTCTACCTTGAAATTCTGAAATTCAATGTAAAATGACAATGTCAGTGATGGCACCATTGAACCATTCAAGAAATGTTGCTTCCTGAGTCCAAGTGATCTCATTGTTCAGTTCCCACCTATGAGTGAGAACATGCGGTGTTTGGTTTTCTGTTCTTGTGATAGTTTGCTAAGAATGATGGTTTCCAGCTGCATCCATGTCCCCACAAAGGACGCACCAGGGCCTATCATGGGGAGGGGGGAGGGGGGAGGGATTGCATTGGGAGTTATACCTGATATAAATGATGAATTGATGGGTGCTGACGAGTTGATGGGTGCAGCACACCAACATGGCACAAGTATACATATGTAACAAACCTGCACGTTATGCACATGTACCCTAGAACTTAAAGTATAATAAATAAATAAATAAATAAATAAATAAGAAATGTTGCTTGCTCCCTAGTAACTACACAGATTTATTTTCTGTTCTAAATACCAGAGGCAGATCACACACTACTGGAAGTCTACATGTGTACCATCTCTACTCCCTCTCACTCTCCAACCCTGTATGATACCTAATGGAATAGTTCCAATAGAGCTCCCTATGCAAATTGAGAAGAAGAAACTCTAGAGCAGGACAATCACTGGAGTACATCTGACAATAAATAAGCAATGGTTCCTCAATTTTGCTCATAGTAAAAGAATATGTCTAATCATTCCTTGCTTTTTGGTGTACTATTTAACCTTCAAACTGCATTATGTGACACAAATACTTTGAAAAATTAAAGATCTGCTAGAAACTCATTACTTGATTATAGGCACGCCATCCCTACTGAATTAATTAATGCATAAACAAAACAGAAAAAAACTAAAAGAAGGAGCAAATGAAAGACCAAATTATCCTCAGCTGACAACTAAAGAAAAAGCAACTTAATCGAGGTCAGAAAAACATGTTAATGGAATTGTTGAGCGATGTCTTCTAAATGTTTAATTTGCCAAATGTGGTTTTGGTTCTCTCTCAATTTACATTTATTTTTATCCTCACTTTCTTTCACACATCAACTTTATGAAACTGCACTGTACCTATAATGGAATGGTGACAAAAATTTTCTAATGGGGCGTGGTAACGAAAATAGGTTTTGATTCTTAATGCACCTACCATGTGCCCTTGAAAAGTTAAGTTTTAAAGAGCTAGCATCAGAGAGAGCTGGGGCTTAATTTAGTCAAGTCACTTTCTAATGCAGTCTGGAAATAAACTGTGTGCTTGTTTGCTTTTTTGTTTTTATTTTCCCTTCTGCAACTAAAGACTGTATACTTCCTACTACAGGAGAAAGAAATCAGTTAAAGATTTGAATTTGTCTTTATGGTCAAAATGAGTTGTGAAATGATCTGTAGCATATCTTCAACCAATACATCAGGATCTATAAATAGCTCTTAAACCTAAAATGTATTATCTTAACCATGTTTAAGTGTACAGTTCAGTAGTATTAAGTATGTTCTTATTGTTGCAAAAAAATTGCCAGAACTTTTTCATCTTGCAAATCTGAAAAGTCTATACTTATTAAATAACGTGGCTTTTCCTCTTCCATTTAGCCTCTGGTAACCAACACTGTACTATTTACATGAATTTAACTGCTTTAAATATCTCACATAAGTGGAATCTTACTGTGACTTGGTTACTTCACTTAACATGATGTTTCCAAAATTCATCCATGATGTAGCATATGATAAGGTTCTTTCTTTGTAAGGCAAAATATTCTATTGTATGCGTATGCTACATTTTGATTACGCCTTCATCTGTTGATGGACATTTGGGTTACTTCACCTCTATGCTATTATGAATGATGCTGCTATTAACACGGGTTTGCAAGTATTTCTTTAAGACCCTGCCTTCAATTCTTTCAGATATATACTGAGAAGTAGGATTCCTAGATCACATGGTAGTTCAATTTTTGAGGAACCTCTGTAGTGTTTCCAGTAGGGTTTGCACCATTTTATAACCTACCAATAGTGCACAAGGGTTCAAATATATCCACATGCTTTCCAACATGTGTAATTTTCTGGGGTCTTTTTTATAGTAGCCATCCTAACAGGTATGAAGTATTATTTCATTGTGGTTTTGATTTATATTTCTCAGATGATTAGTGACATTGAGCATCTTTTCATATGAATGTAGACCATTTGTACTTCTTCGTTGAAGAAATGTCTGCTCAAGTTCTTTGCCCAATTTTTAACCAGGTAATTTGATTTTTTGTTGTTGTTGCTGGATATTAACCTCTTAACAGTCACAGAACTTGCAAATATTTTCTCCCATTTTGCCAGTTGCCTTTTTACTCAGTTGATTGTATGCTTTGACGCACAAAAGTTTTTAAGTGTGATATAGTACTATTTGCCTAGTTTTGCTTTTGTTGTCTGTGCTTTGTGGGGGACATATCCAAGAAATAATTGCCAAGTCCAGTGTTATGTTATAAAGCTTTTTCTCTACATTTTCTTGTAAAAGTTTTATAGTTTGGGATTTTACATTTAGGTCTTTAGTCCATTTTTCATTAACTTTTGTATGTAGTGTAAAAGAGGGATCCAACTTCATTATTTTGCATGTAGAGACCCAGTTTTCCCAACACTATTTGTTGAAGAAACCGTCCTTTTCCCACTGAGTAGTCTAGGCACTCTTGTTGAAGATCATCAACTATATAACCAGGGTTTATTTCTGGGTTCTCTATTCTATTCCATTGATTTATTTCCCAATGCCACACTTGCTTTTTGTTTGCTTGTTTGTGTGTTTGTTAGAGACAAGGTCTCTGTCACCCAGGTTGGAATGTAGTGGCATGATTATGGCTCACTACAGCCTTGAATTCCTGGTCTCTAGTGATTCTGGTGCCTCAGCCTCCCAAAATGCTATGATTACAGATGTGAGCCACTGAGCCCAGCCCAAAATAATTCAAAATTTAAATCTAAATCTAAAAAGTTAAAAAGTATCTCTTAATGGGGGGCATGCTATTGACATTTTTTCTGAAGTAATTCTTTATTATTCCTAATTATTCTTTACATCACAAAATGTTTACCATCCCTGGCCTTAGGAATTAAATGCTGCTGACAGCAGCCCCCTACACAACCAATGTTTCTTCCCATGGTGAATAGTACAAAGCTTGGTTTAGAGCTGCTGCTAGACAGTTCAGCAGCATGCCACGGGTCAAGGTTAATCTCCACATTTAGAAGGCTAACAGTATTTCTGCTCTCTTCAGTTTGTTCAGCTGTTCCTCCTTCAGTGGCCTTTGTTCTCAGGTTGACCCCAGAATAACAATGGCTACAGAAATTCTAGACTTCACATTCCTGCCATATTGTCCACAAGAAAATAGCATCTCTGCCCCAAGGTTTCTATCCAAATCCCAAGATTTGTTGTGATTGGACTCGTTCGATCATATCCCATGACCAAAACATGTATCCAGAGGGATGTAAGGCTTTTATTGGTCTAGTCTTGATCATAGGCTCCTCTGGTAGAGTGATGGATTGAGTTAGTGTCCCCAGATAAAGGTGCAATCCCCGAATAAAAATTAAAGACTATTGTGAAGGGGACAAGTTGGTAAATAGACATGGAAAATATAACTAACAAATGTATATTGTAAAAGTTCTACTCAAAAATGCCAGTTCATGAATTATTTTTTTACTAATCAACAATGAGATTTTTAAAAACTTGCACCAGAGTAAGTCAACTATGTGAATGAGCAGACTCCTTAATTTAGTCAATATTTATTTTATAATAAAACTACCTCCAATGAAATTGGCCTCTTATGCCTCCTGATATGATCCACTGAGAAAATAGTTCATCACTTTTGTGGTATTCCTAAAAAAATGCATACATAACATGAATCTAATCATGATACAACACCAGACACATTTAAGTTAAAAAGCATTCTACAGAATAACCAGTGTGTATTCTCCAAAAATACACACTGTATTCTCCATGTTATAAAAGACAAAAAGGAAAAGAAACTGAGGAACTGCTTTAAATTAAAGGAGGGTTGAGCAAAGCAAGATGGCAGAATAGAAGCTTACATTGTTCACCACCCCACCACCCACATGCTGGAACACCAAATTTTAACAACTATCTGCACACAGAAAAGCACCATTACAATAATCACAAATCAGGTAAGCAATCACAGTACCTGGTTTTAACTTCATATCATGCCCTCATTGAGGTGGGCAGGAGAGAGAGTCTTGAATCACAGATGCCACCCCTCCCCCATCCCCTGATAGCAGCTATGTGGTATGGAGAGAGAATCTGTGTACACTGGGAGGGAAAATGCAGCAGCTGAAGGAATTTATATTGAACTTACGGGCTGCCCTGTCACAGCAGAGAATAAAGCTGTGCTGGGTCAGCCAGTGCCCCCACATGAAAGGAGAATTTGGACCAGCCCTATCCAGAGGGAACCTGCCCATCGCAGCAGTCATAAGTTGAATTTCTTGGCAAGCTTTGCCATTATGCCACCATGAGTTAAAGTGCTGTGGAGTTCTAGATAAACTTGAAGAGCATTCTAGGACACAATGTCTGCAATTCTTAGGCAACTCCTACTGTTAGGCTGGGCTTAGAGCCAGTGAATGAGAGTGGCACATGACCAAGGGAGGTATCAGGTGGCATGGCTAATGGAGGGCTTATGCTAACCCTCCCCCAACCCCAGGCCATACAGCTCATAGCAATAAAAGTGACTCCTTCTTTCTGCTTAAGGAGAGGAGAGTGAAGAATAAAGAGGATTTTGTCTTACATCTTGGACACTAGTTAGGAAAGGGGACCAGGCAGAGTTTTGAGGCCTCCATTCCAGCACTGAGCTCCCAGAAAATATTTCTAGACATACCGTGGGCCAACCAGGAACTTGCTGCCTTGAAAGGAAGGAATGAGTTGTGGCAGGATTTCTCACCTACTGACTAAAGAGCCCTTGAGCCCTGAATAACCACCTGCGATACCCAGGGAGTGAACTGTGGGCCATGGGCTCTGAGATGTGCTAACTCAGGGGGGACTCAGTATATTCCCAGCTGTGGTAGCTTTGGTGAAAAACTCCTTTTTTGAGAAAAGCAGAGGGAAAAGTAAAGGGGACTTTGTCTTGCACCCTAAGTACCAGGTCAACCACAGTAAAATAGAGCAACAATCTGGTTCTTGGGGTTGCCAAGTCCAGGCCTTGGCTCTTAGACAGCATTTCTGGACCTGCCCTGGGCTAGAGGGGAGCCCACTTCCTGAAGGGTGAGTCCAAGGCCTCATAGCATTCACCACAAGCTGACAGAAGAGCCCTTGAGCTTTAAGCAAATGTCAGCATTGGCCTGGCAGAATCCCCCACGGACCAGTGGTGGTGGTGGCCACAGGGAGACAGGGGCTCCTCTGCCTGTGGAAAGAGGAGTAAAAACGAGAAGAATTTAGTATTGTGGTTTGAGTGCCAGCTTAGCCACAGTAGAATAGAACATTACATAAATTGCTAAGGCTTTTTATTCCAATCCCAGACCACATCTCTGGACATGCCAAGCGCTTGGTGGAAGTTGCCATACTGAAGTGAAAGGTTTGGAGTAAGGCCCAGTGCTATGATGGTTTCATGTTCGACCCAGTCCCAGTGGTGGTGGCCATAAAGGTGCTTCCATTACTACATTCCCAGTTCAAGTGGTTCAGCACAAAGAGCGAGAATCTGTATATTTTGGGATTAAAAAAAAGGAAAAAGAACAAGTGTCTCTGCCTGGTAATCTGCAGAATCTTTCCATATCTTATCCAAGGCCACCAAGGCAGAAACTCTATGAGTCTGTAAAACTCACAGCATTACTTACTGGCCTTGGGGCCCAGGTGCCTTCAAATCCCTGGAAAGACTTCCCAAAAAGAACAGGCACAAACAAGCCCAAACTGTGAAGACTACAATAAATACATAACTCCTCAATCCCCAGACACCAAAGAGCATCTATAAGTATCAACACCATCCAGGAAAACATGACCTCACCAAATTAACTACATAAGGTACCAGGGGCCAATCCTGGAGAAACAGAGATATATGACCTTTCAGACAGATTTAAAAATAGCTCTTTTCACTTGAGTCCAGGAGTTCAAGACCAAGACCAGCTTGGACAACATGGTAACACCCTATCTCTACATAAAAAAGATATAAAAATACTCAAAGAAATTCAAGATAACACAGAGAAGGAATTCAGAATTCTATCAAATAAATTTAATAAAGAAAATGAAATAATTAAAAAGAGTCAAGCAGTAATGCTAGAGTTGAAAATGCAATTGACATGCTGAAGAATGCATCAGAATCTCTAAATAGCAGAACTGAACAAGCGCAAGAAAGAATTAGTAGTCTGGAAGACAGGCTATTTGAAAATATATAGTCAGGAGACAAAAGAATAAGGAAAAAAGAAGCATGCCTACAAGATCCAGAAAATAGCCTCAAAAGGACAAATCTAAAAGTTTTTGGATATAAAGAGGAAGTAGAGAAAAAGATAGGTAAAAAGTTTATTCAAAGTAATAATAACTGAGAGCATCACAAACCTAGAGAAAGACATCAACATTCAAGTACAAGAAGGTTATAGAACACTAAGCATATTTAACCCAAAAAGACTACCTCAAGGTATTTAATAATCAAACTCCCAAAGTGGGGTGGGGGAATAAAGAAAGGATTCTAAAAACAGTAAGAGAAAAGAGACAAATAATATACATTGGAGCTCCAATATGTCTGGCAACAAACTTTTCAGTGGAAATCTTACAGGCCAAGAGAGAGTGGCATGACATACTTAAAGCGCTGAAAGAGAAGAACTTTTACCCTAGAATAGTATATCCAGTGAAAATATCCTTTAAGCATGAAAGAGAAATAAAACCTTCCCAGACTAAAAGAAAAAAAAAAAAAGCTGAAGGATTTCATCAGCACTAGACCTGTTCTATAAGAAAAGCTAAAGGGAGTTCTTCAATCTGAAAGAAAGGGATGTTAATTAGCAACAAGAAATTGTCTGAAGGCACAGAACTCACTGGTAATAGTAAGCACACAGTAAAACATGAGTAGCACAACACTGTAAATGTGATGTAAAACTTTTCTTGACTTAAAAGACTAAAAGATGAACCAACCAAAAATAATAACTACAACAACTTTTCAAGACAGTGCAATAAGACATAAGGAGAAACAATAATGAAAAAAGGGGGGGGAGAAAGTTTAACTATAGAGTTTTTATTAGTTTTCTTTTTGCAAGATTGTTTCTTGTTTATGCTACCAGTGTTAAGTTGTCATAAGTTTAAAGTAATGGATTATAAGATAGTATTTGCAAGCCTCATGGTAATCTCAAGCCAAAAAACAAACAACAGATCCACAAAAAAATTAAAAACAAGAAATTAAAGTATACTACCAGATTAAATAAACTTCACTAAAAGACAGAAAGGAAGGAAAGAAGAAGAGGAAGAGAAGACCACAAAATAATCAAAAAATAAAGTAGCAGTAGTAAGTCCCCACATGTCAATTAAAATTGAATGTAAATGGTCTAAACTCTCCAAACAGAAGACATAGAGGGGCTGAATGGATGAATAAACAAGACCCAATGATCTGTTTCCTAAAAGAAACACACTTCACATATAAAAATACATGTAGGCTGAAAATAAAGAAATGGAAAAATATATTCCATACAAATGGAAAGCAAAAATGAACAGACTCACTATACTTATATTAGCCAAAACAGATTTCAAGACAAAAACTGTAAGAAGAGACAAAGAAGGCCATTATATAATGATAAAGGTATCAATTCAGCAAGAATATATAAAATTGTAAATATATATGCACTCTAAACTGAGCCACCCAGATATATAAAACAAATATTATTAGAGCTAAAGAGAGAGACGGACCCCAATATAATAACTGGAAACTTCAACATCCCACTTTCTGCATTGGGCAGATCTCCCAGACAGAAAATCAACAAATAAACATCAGTCTTATCAGTCTTAATCTGCACTCTAGAACAAATGGACCTAATAGATAGTTAGAGAACATTACATCCAATGGCTACAGAACACACATTTTTTTTCCCTCAGCACATGACTCATTCCCAAGGATAGACCATAGGATAGGCCACAAAACAATGCTTAAAACATTCAAAAAAATTGAAATAATGTCAAGCATATTCTGTAACCACAATAGAATAAAGCTACAAATCAACAACAATAAGAATTTTGGAAACTATACAAACACATGGAAATTAAACAATATATTCCAGAATGACCAGTAGATTAATAAAAAAAAATTAAGAAGAAAACTGAAAAACTTCTTGAAATCAATGATAATGGAAATATCACATATTAAAACCTATGAGATACAGTGAAAACAATACTAAGAGAGAAATTTATGGCTATAATTGCCAACAGTAAAAACATGAAGAAAAACTTCCACTAAACAAAGATCCATATTAAAGAATGAGAAAACCAAGAGCAAACCAAACCCAAAATTAGTAGAAGAAAAGAAATACTAAAGATTAGAGCAAGAATAAATAAATTTAAAATGAAGAAAAATACAAAAGATTGATGAAACAAAAATTGAATTTTTGAAAAGATAAAATTGGCAAATAACCAGAATAACAAAGAAGAAATAACCAGAATAACCAGAATAACTAAGAAAGAAGACCCAAATAAATAAAGTCAGAGATGAAAAAGGAAACATTACGACTGATACTGCAAAAATTTAAAGGATCATTAGTGGCTACTATGAGCAACTATATGCAAATAAATTGAAAAATCTAGAAGAAATTGATAAGTTCTTAGACACATACAACCTACCAAGATTGAACCATGAAGAAATCCAAAACCTAGGCATACAAGTAATGAAATTAAAGCCATAATAAAAAGTCTCCCAGTAAAGAAGAGCCCAGGACCCTATGGTTTCACTGCTGAAGTCTACCAAACATTTTAAAAATAACTAACACCAATCCTACTCAAACCGTTTTAAAAAATGGAGGAGGAAGGAATATTTCCAAATTCACTCTATGAGGCCAGTATTACCCTGATAACTAAACCAGACAAAGACACACAAAAAAAGAAGAAAGGAGGGAGGGAGAGAAGAAGGAAGGAAGGAAGGAAGGAAGGAAGGAAGGAAGGAAAGAAGGAAGGAAGGAAGGAAGGAAGGAAGGAAGGAAACCACAGGCCAATATCTCTGATGAATATTGATGCAAAAATTTTCAACAAAATACTAGCAAACTAGCAAACCAAATTCAACAATACATTAAAAATATCATTTATCATGACCAAGTGGGATTTATTTCAGGAATGCAAGGATGGTTCAGCATACCCAAATAAATCAATATAATACATTATCTCAACAGAATTAAAGACAAAAACCATATGATCATTTCAATTGATGCTAAAAAAAAAAAGCATTTGATAACATTCAACATCCCTTCATAATAAAAATCCTCGAAAAAGTTGGGTATAGAAAAAACATACTTCAACTTAATAAAAGCCATATATGACAGACCCACAGCTAGTATTGTACTGAATGGTGAAAAACTGAGAGCTCTTCCTCCTAGATCTGGAGCATGACAAGGATGCCCACCTCAACCACTGTTATTCTATGAAGTACTGGAAATCTTAGCTAGAGCAATCAGACAAGAGAAAGAAGTAAAAGGTATCCAAATTGGAAAATGAGGAGCCAAATTATCCTTGTGTGTAGTTGATAAGATCGGATACAAAAGCAACAAAAAAAAGGTAGCATTTCTGTATGATACCAACATGAAAAATATGACAAAAATCCAAAAAGTAATCCCATTTACAGTAGCCACAAATAAAATTAAGTACCTAGAATTCAACTTAACTGAAGAAGTGAAAGGTCTCTGCAATGAAACCTACAAAATATTGATCAAAGAACTTGGAGAGGATACAAAAAATGGAAATATATTCCATGTTCCTGGATGGGAAGAATTAATATTGTTAAAATGTCCATACTACCCAAAGCAATCTACAGATTCAATGCAATCCCTGTCAAAATACAAATGATATTCTTCAGATAAAAAGAAAAACCAATCCTAAAATTTATACAGTCACAAGAGACCCAGAATAGCCAAAGCTATCCTAAGGAAAAAGAACTAAACTGAAGGAATCACATTACCTGACTTCAAATTATACTACAAAGGTATAGTAACTAAAACAGTGTGGTACAGGCATAAAAACGGACACGTGGACCAATGGAATAGCACAGAGAACCAAGAAACAAATCCACACACCTACAGTAAACTCATTTTTAATAAAGGTGCTAAGAACATACATTAGAAAAAGACAGTGTCATCAACAATGATGCTGGGAAAACTGGATATCCATATGCAGAAGAATGAAACATGATCCCTATCTCTCACCTTATACAAAAATCAAATCAAAATGGATTAAAGACTTAAATCAAGACTTCAAACTATGAAACTACCACACAAAAACATTGGGGAAACTCTCCAGGACATTGATCTGGGTAAAAATTTTCTGAGAAATATCCCATGAGTATAGGCAACCAAAGCCGAAATGGACAAATGGGATCATATCCGGTTAAAAAGCTTCTGCACCACAAAGGAAACAATCACTGAATTAAGAGACAACCCAGAGAATGGGAGAAAATATTTGCAAACTACACATTTGACAAGGGATTAGTAACCAGAATATATAAGGAGCTCAAACAACTCTATAGGAAAAACTCTAAAAATCCCATTTTAAAATGGATGAAAAATCTGAATAGACATTTCTCAAAGAAGACATACAACTGGCAAACAGGCATATGAAAAAGTCCTCATCATTGATCATCAGAGAAATGCAAATCAAAACTACAAAGAGATATTACTTCATTCCAGTTAAAATGGCTTTTATCCAGAAGTCAGGTGATAACAAATGCTGGCGAGGATGTGGACAAAAGGGAATCCTCATACGCTGTTGGTGGGAATGTAAATTAGTACAGCCACTATGGAGAAGAGTTTGAAGATTCCTCGAAAAACTAAAAATAGAACTATTGTGTGATTCAACAATCCCACTGCTAGGTATATAACCAAAAGAAAGGAAATCAGTATAGAGAAGCGTGATCTGTACTCCCATGTTTATTGCTGCACTGTTCGTAATAGTCAACATCTGGAAGCAACCTAAGTGTCCATGAACAGATGAATGAATAAAGAAAATGTACTTATACACAATGGAGTACTATTCTGCCATTAAAAAAAAGAGAGAATGAGATTCTGTCATTTGCAACAACATAGATGGAACTAGAGGTCATTATGTTAAGTGAAACAAACCAGGTAGACAGAAAGGCAAACACAACATGTACTCACTTATTTGTGGGATTTGCAAATCAAAACAATTGAACTCATGAAGATACAGAATAGAAGGCTGGTTACCAGAGGCTGGTAAGGGTAGTGAGGGGGGTGATGATGGGGATGGTTAATGGGTACAAAAAAAGATAGAAAGAATGAATAAGATGTAGTATTTGACAGCACAAGAGAATTATTGACTATAATCAATTATATATTAAATTATTATTATATATTAAATACATTAAATTATTATTGACTATAATCAATAATAATCATTTCCCCTCAAATGATTCAGATATGTGTGTCCACGCATGCACACACAAGTGCGCATAGAGGCACACACAGAGAGAGAGAAAAGAAGCAAATGTGATAAAACAATCTTCTTTAAAAGCATGTGAGAATTTGTATTAGTCTTATAATTCTTCTGTAAACCTGAAAATGTTTATTTAAAATTAGAATAAAACATAATTTCAGAATCCATAAAAAGCAGCAATAATGGATAAGTTCCTATTAAAATAGCAGATCAATTTGTTTAAAATCCATGTTATTACTTACAGTCAATAGTAATTATTGACTGTAGTCAATAATTTAATTGCTCACTTTAAAATAAGTGAAAAAGTATAATAGGATAGTTCATAACACAAAGGATAAATGCTTGAGGAGATGCATACACAATTTTTCTTTATGTGATTATTACATATTGCACGCTTATACCAAAACATCTCATATACCCCAGAAACATGTACACCTACTATGTACCCACAAAAAAAAATTTTTAAGGAGGCTAAGGAGATATGACAACTAATGCAACCTGTGATCTAAGATATTTTTTGCTGCAAAGGATGTCACTGAGAAATGTAAAAATTTGCAGGTCTGTAGATTAGATGGTAGTGTTTGGTCAATGTTAGTTTCCTGATTTTGTTAACTGTCCTATGGTTTTATAAGAGAAGGTATTTGTTTTAAAGTATTTGATATTGCTTGGATTTGTGGCCCCACCCAAATCTCAGGTCAAATTTATAATCTCCAGTGTTGGAGGAGGAACCTGGGGGAGGTGATTGGATCACAGGAGCAGATTTACCCCTTGATATTCTCATGATAGAGAGTCATTTATCACAATATCTGGTTGTTTAAAAGTGTGTAGCACCTCCCCCTTCACTCTATTTCTCCTTCTAGGCCACATGTGATGTGCCTGCTTCCCCTTTGCCTTCCACCATGAGTATATGTTTCCTGAGGTCTCCCCAGCCATGCTGCCTGTACCACCTGCAGAACCATGAGTCAATTAAACCTTTCTTCTTTATGAATTATCCAGTCTCATGTAGTTCTTTATGGCAATACCAGAATAGACTGAAACAGTATTTAAGTATAAGTAGGCATCATTTTTAGAGCTTCCTCTCAAATGATTCAGATATGTGTGTGTCCACACATGCACACACAAGTGCATATTGAGACACACAGAGAGAAGAGAAAGCAAATGTGGTAAAATGTTAGTTTTGAAAAATCTTCTTTAAAAGCTTGTGAGAATTTGTTGTGTTAGTCTTATAACTTTTCTGTAAACCTGAAAATGTTTATTTAAAATTAAAATGTAATTTCAGAATCCATAAAAAGCAGTAATAATGGATAAGTTCCTATTAAAATAGCCAATCAATTTGTTTAAAATGCATGTTATTACTGTAGCTATTCCCTCAAAGTCTTATTTTTGGAATAAATAATTTGATATATTTTATAATTGTGCACATGTATGAAGAAAATCAACTATTTGGAATATATGTGCTCTTTTTTTAATTGGAAGCCAGAAAAACAGATATATAAGTGCATTACTAGAATGTGGATACTGAAAACTTTGCACTCGTTTCATGAAATCTGGGTCTGTAAATGCCTTTTATAATTTTCATTCAATAATACAACTTGAACAGATACATATTTGGGGCATCATAACATTTCTTCATAAAAGTCTTATGATCTGCCTTCACTGCCTTCTGTTATTTAGCCCTGGAGAGAAGAGGCAGCTTTGATTCTTGTTCTTTGTAGGTAACCTGGTATTTCTATTCTGTACTTGTAGGATTTTTCCCTTTATCCTATTGTGGTATCCTAGGAAGATATTTGTTCTTTGTCTCCAATTTTTGGACCCTCTGGGGTGAAGAGTGTGTCTTTTG
This sequence comes from Trachypithecus francoisi, assembly GCF_009764315.1. Classification (NCBI taxonomy): domain Eukaryota; kingdom Metazoa; phylum Chordata; class Mammalia; order Primates; family Cercopithecidae; genus Trachypithecus; species Trachypithecus francoisi. Next base: position 61,960,765 of record NW_022681458.1, read on the forward strand.
TATGCTAAGGACATGACTTGAAGGGAAGGCACCAGATGGCTTCAAGATTTGGCTGGTCTCCAGGAAGACCAAGCCTAGATTAGAAATTGAATTTTCAGTTCCATCTGAAACCTGCAAGGAGAGGACACAGACTGGAGATTGGGTTAATCACCAATGGCTAATGATTTAATTAATCATGCCTATGTAATGAAGCCTCTCTCAAAAAAAAAAAAAACCTAAATGATGGGGTTCAGAGAGTTTCCAAGTTGGTGAGACACATTGAGATGCTAAGAGGGTGGTGCGCCAAGAAAGGGGATGGAAGGGGATGGAAACTTTACACCAGCCACCCCGACTCCTATACCTTATCTTAATGCAAGTTTTTCATTTGGCTGTTTCAGAATTGTATGTACACTTTGTAATAAACTGATAACATGAGAACACTTTCCTAAGTTCTGTGAGTCCTTTTAGAGAAGTATCAAACTTAGAGTTGGGGATTGGTCACAAGCCCTGGTGGCAAAGAACAACAGACAGAAGTACCTGAAATCCTGCATGACCTCCTGGAGCACAGACACCCCACCAGCCTGGACGTCAAGCTTTAATGTAAAAGAGAAGTAAACCACTGTGCTCTTTAGATCTCTTTGTTACAATTTCTTAGCCTATGCCCTACCTAATACAAAAAGGGAACTTACTATAAGGAAACATGGAAGGACGTATAAAATTAAATCTAGAAAATCATAAAGAACTAAACCTTTGTCTGACTGTCTCTGGTTCCCACATCCCCTCTGGCAGCATGTAATATTTTGTCTCTATGTCTTTTTGCATGCCTATGTTATTCTGCTTCCTCTAGAAATTGGCTTTTTATGTTGTCTATATAACTTGTAGAGAATGACCATTTCACTGTCCCCAAGTTTGCATGTTCCTCCAAGTCTATCTAGTTTTCTTTTCAGCCCAATTCCAAGTTAACAGAAGAATGCAGTTGTATCAACTTGGGACTAGCACCTACCTCTGTCTCAAACTATAGTCCCAACCGCTGTGTCACACAGATCAAACATAGTTAGCAGAGGGCATGAAGAATATAGTAATTATACAAATCAGGTCATTGCAACCTTAATCACTTAAAAAGTATAAAATCTGTTTTTCTGCACTCTCCCTCTTTCATCGTTTGTATACAGAGGTACTATACTCAAACTATCCGCTTCCTCAACCTCGCCATCCCCATGCTGTAGGTAAACAAGGACCAAGGTATTGAAATTGATGTAATTGTTCCCCTCATATCCTTCAGCTTCTAGCCACATGGAAAGCATCCTCTCTAAGAACCCTTAAATTATTATGAGTAAATCTAGTTTTGGGGTAGATTTCCAGGTTTTCACTGGAAACTAAATACAGAATGCCCAGTTAAATTGGGATTTCAGATAATTATTTTTTTAGTATAAACACATTTCAAATGTTGTATGAGACATATTAAACATTTTTGTTGTTTACCCCAAATTAAAATGTGAGTGTCCTATACTTTTATTTGTTAAATTCGACAACGTTAATCTGTAAAAATTGTTCTTTTTCCTCAGCTTCAACAGCTTCTTCCTGTAACTTCCTTGCTCAACAGTGATACTATTCTTCTCATCTTTTTCTAAGATGCCTGGATTCCACAGGCTCAAATGCTGCTTTCTCAGCAAAAAGTTATAGAACACCTAGAGTTCAGTAGTCATGCCCTTCCAAAGAGGTTCCTTAGCAGGCCATCCCTGTTCTTTCTTTCACTTTGCTGCCATGATCCAGGGCTTGCTTTATTTTCCCTCAGGGGCCGGGTCCCCAGCCCAACCCCATACCAGTCAATATCATCATAATTTCTACAGAGATAACACTTGTTCATAAAGAAAACAGAACAGATTTCTTTCTCTTTGTCTGAAGCATTTCCATACCCAGTTTCTCCTTTGCTTTGCGAAGGAGAAAGGAGGCTGCTTCCCTCTTAGGCTGAGATGGGATAGGATCCAGGGATTCCATCCCATCAGACTGAAGAGGTTAGTTCAAATGTCATTTCATCTCTGCAGGGCCACTTTCACTTCCCCAGTGCCATTCCACCAACAGCCTTTGCTGCAATGCTGGAAGGCCTTTGGTTTACTACATTGGTATTATATGACTCTACAGCTGATTCTACACCACAAATCAATCATCCTGAATGGAAGCTCCCAAATGTAACCTCAGCATCATGCTCCTTTTTCTGGAATGGGAGTACCATTCCTCACAAAATAAATTGAGAATCCAGGAAAATGTTCAAGAAATGCTTTACTTTCAGCAAAACAATCAATTCCAACTCGCCAAGAGCTCATGGGCTGGTAGAATTAAGGAGTGGTTTTCCTCGTTTATTCAACGTGTTAGAGAAAGTGAAGGCGTTTACTTAGGAGAACAGACTATTATGAAAAGACATGGTAACTGATACTTGTCTTCAGAGATCAGGTATCAGTTGTCTCCTTATAAAAGGAGACTTGGACGCAGAATAAAAGTTATTGGGATATAGATTTGATTCATTATCTTCCTCACCTTTTTCTACTCTGAAATACTGATCCAGGAATTGTGATACAGGGTCTAATGAGGGTTTCTTGGATGAAGTTCAGAACAGGTGAAATCAGATTGAAATTTGTGTTTCTTGTTCTACGTGTGGCAGGATATTTAAATTTGAGGAAAGACAGCTCTTCAGTAAAAATGCATTTTCCTGGGCTTTCAGGTTATGCAAAGCAAAGGAGAAACTGGGTATGGAAATGCTTCAGACAAGGAGAAAGAAATCTATTTTCTTTATGAACAAGTGTTATCTCTGTAGAAATTATGATGATATTGGCTGGTTTGGGGTTGGGGTGGGGACCCCGCCCCTGAGGGAAAATAAAGCAAGCCCTGGATCATGGCAGCAAAGTGAAAGAAAGAACAGGGATGGCCTGCTAAGGAACCTCTTTGGAAGGGCATGACTACTGAACTCTAGGAGAAACGGTGCCTCTTTGTTTTAGGATTTCTTTTTTTGAATTATAGTCTCATATATGCTTATCTATGCATATATCATCTCATAATAAGCTTGAGTAAAGTTTTTATAAAATGCTACAGCTGTGCTATAGGCAATTAAAGGTTAGGAGTCATGCCAATCTTTGAGGCATACCTAAAGTAGGAAGCAAACAGCAACCAGATGAAGTGTTTACAAGAATATAATAGGTGATGACTAGAGAAGTCAGAAAGTCTTTTTGTGGAGAAAAGTGAGCAACAACCAGCTAAAAATAGTATGCTCATGTTTATTGAGCCAGACATTTTCGAACTCACATGTTCTAAACATTTTCACAGATTATCTCATGTAATCTAGGGAATATTATTATTCCTGCTTTCTAGGTAGGAAAACAGGCAAAAAGATGCTAAATAACTCGATCAAGTTCAAACAGGGCAGTAAGTGGCAGAGACAAGGTACATATTCTGGCCGCCTTACCTCAGAGTCAGTAACCTCAACCAACATAATATCCTGTGTACATGCCCTCCCACCCCCTGCAATGTGGGTGTGATATCACCCTCTCCCACTGGATTTTACGAACTACCTCGCGTGGCGGGGCGGGGGTGTGTGTACATCCCTCCCCTGCCATGTGGGGAGTGATATCACCCTCTCCCCCTACCCGGATATTATGGACCACCACCCTCCGCGAGGTTGTTCGTAATATCCGAGGTGAGACAGGGTGGTATCACTCCGCACAGCGCTGGGGGGTGGGGTGTTATACACTGATCCCGCGAGGTGGTTTGTAATATCCGGGGGGGAAGTGTGATATTACTCCCCATATCGTGGGGGAAGTAGAGTGTACACCCTCGACCACGATATGGTTTGTAATATCCAGGGGGGAGAGGGTAATATTACCCCCCATATTGTGAGGGGGTGTACAATCCTTTGCAATACCTACCTTGGAATTAGGAATAAACTTTTCCTAGAATATTTTGAATAATTTCATGGGGTGTACACCTACTGTGACATTAGGAGTCACATCTCCCTAAAATATTACAATTAATATCACAAGGTGTAAACCCACTATGACATTAGGTGTAATATCTCAGTAGGATATTACTAATATAACTGGGGGTGTACCCCGTGTGATATTAGAAGTAATAACATCTCCCTTGGATAATACAAATAACAATAATTACAATAATAATATTTAATATGATATTCATAATACACTAGGGGAATCTTATTCCTAAAGTCACACTGTGTATGCACCATGTGTGTACACCCTGTGGTATTATTCATAGTATCCTAAAAAAATGTTACTCCTAATGTCACAGTGGGTGTACACCATGTGTACACTCTGTGATATTATTTGTAATATCCTAGGGGGTGTTATGTGGGTGTACACTCTGTGATATTATCTGTAATATCTTAGGTGATGTTACATTTAATGTCTCAGTGGGTGTACACAATGTTTGTACATCCTGTGTTATTATTCATAATATCATAGGAGAATGTTACTCCTAATGTCACAGTGAGTGTACACCATGTATATACACACCCTGTGATATTATTTGTAATATTCTGATGGGATGTTACATTTAATGTCACAGTGGATATACACCCTGTGATATTATTTGTAATATCCTAGGTGGATGTTACCCCTAATGTCACAGTGGGTATACACTATGAGTATACAGTCTGTGATATTTTTTGTAATATCCTAGGGGGATGTTACTCCTAATGTCACATTTGGTGTACACCATGAGTGTTCACCCTGTGGCATTATTTGTAAAATCCTATGGGGATGTTATACATAATTTCACAGTAAGTGTACACAATGTGTGTGTACCTTGTGATTTTATTTGTATAATTATAGGGGGATGTTATTCTAATGTCATCGTGGGTGTACACCATATGTGTACACCCTGTGATAATATTCATAATATTTTAGGGAGATTTAACTACTAGTATCACAGTGGTTGTACAACCTTTGTGTACAACCTGTGATATTCATAATATCCTAGGGATATATTACTCCTAATATCACAGTGTGTGTACACCTTGTGATATTGTTCATAATATCCTAGAGAGATATTACTCCTAATATCACAGTGTGTGTACACCCTGTGATATTATTCATAATATCATTGGGGAATATTACTCCTAATGTCACAAGTGATGTATAAGCTGTGATATTATTCGTTATATTCTAGAGTGAATATATTCTAGTTACTCCTAATGTCACAGAGGGTATACAACCTGTGATATTGATCATAATTTCCTAGGGAGATGTTACTTTTAATTTCACAGGGAGTATACACACTGTGATATTATTCATAATATCCTAGTGGTTTGTTACTCCTAATATCATGGGGGTGTACACTCTGTAATATTATTCATAATATTTTAGAGGAATGTTACTCCTAATGTCACAGGGTATGTACACCCTGTGATCTTATTCGTAATATCCTAGGGGGATGTTACCCCCAATGTCACAGGGAGTGTACATTCTGTTATATTATTCTTTATATCCTAGGTGGATGTTACTCCTAATGTCACAGAAGGTGTACACCCTGTGATATTATTGGTAGTATCCTAGGAAGATGTTGTTCCTAATGTCACAATGAGTGTACATCCTGTGATATTATTCATAATATCCTAGGGAAATGTTACTTCTAATTTAAAGGGGGTTACATGATATGTGTACAAACTGTGATATTATTCATAATATTTTAGAAGAAATGTTACACCTAATGTACACAGGGTGATGTGATATTATTCATAATATCTTAGGAGGATGTTACTTCTAATGTCACTGTGAGTTTTCACCCTGTGATATAATTTGTAATATCCTGGGGAGATAACACTGCTAATATCACAGTGGGTGTACACCCAAATATATTATTCATAATATCCTGGGAGATATTACTGCTAATACCACAGTGGGTGTACACCCGGGATATTGTTCATAATATCCTAGGGAAATATCGCTCCTTATATCACTAGGTGTACCTCTGGGACATTATTCATAATATCCTGGGGAGATATTACTCCTAATATCACAGTGGCTGTACGCCATGTGTGTACACCCTGAGACATTTTTCATAGTATCCTGAGAAGATACTACTCCTAATATCACCGTGGCTGTACACCATGTGGGCACACCCTGGAATATTATTTGTAATATCCTAGTGGGATGTTACTTTTAATGTCACAGGGAGTGGCACCATATGTGTACACCTCTTTTGATAGTATTTGTAATATCCTAAGGGGATGTTACACCTAATGTCACAGTGGATGTACACCATGTGTGTACACACCTTGTAATATTATTCATAACATCCTAGGGGAATGTTATTCCTGATGTAATGTGTTATATTATTTGTAATAACCTCTGGGGATTTTACCTTTAATGCCACAGGGGTTGTATACCATGTGTGTACAACCCCTATGATATTATTCATAATATGCTAGGGTGGTATTATCCCTAATATATTGGTGGATGTTACTCTTATGAAACAGGGGTTGTACACAATGTGTGTGTACACCACAGGGGGTGATATTAAACCTAATATCCTAGGGGAATGTTACTATTAATGTCACAGGGCTTGCATGCAAATGGTGATATTATTCGTAATATTCTAAAAAGATGTTACTCCTCATGTCACAGAAGGTGTACATGATGTGATATTATTTGTAATACAAATGGTGTACAAGCCTTGTGATATTATTTGTAATATCCTATGAGGATGTTAATCTTAATGTAACTTTGGGTGTACAACATGTGTGTACACCACCTGTGATATCATTCCTAATATTTTAAAGGGATGTTACTCCTAGTGTGTACAAGCCCTGTGATATTATTTGTAATATCCTATAGGGATGCTACTCTTAATGTAACTTTGGGTGTACAACTTGTGTGTACAACACCTGTAATATTATTCCTAACATTTTAAAGGGGTGTTACTCCTAATGTCACAGTGGTTGTATACCATGCGTGTACACATCCTGCAATATTATTTGTAACATGCTTGGGAGATGTTCCTCCCTGAAGTCACAGGGGTGTACACATATGGTGTGCAATACACTGTGATATTATTTGTAATATTTTAGTTGGATGTTACCTCTAATGTCACAGGATGTGAACACCATCTGTTTACACCACCCATCATATTATTTGACATATTCTAGTAAGATGTTACTCTGAATATCACAGGAGGCGTACAACATATGTGTACATGCCCTGTGATATTATTCATAATATTCTTGAGGGATGTTACTCCCAATGTACACACATGGTGTACACCCCCTGTGATATTATTCATACTATCCTAGGGGGATGTTATTCTTAATGTCGCAGGGGATGTCCACCATGTGTGAACACCCCCTGCAAGTCTTCATAATGTCCTAGGGAGACGTTACTTCTAACGTCACAGGGTGTGTACCCTATGTGTGTAAACCACCAGTGCTATTATTTGTAATATTCTATAATATTGTTATAGAATAACAATTAGGGATTGTTACTCCTAATATCCTAGAGGGTGTACACCATGTGTGTATACCCTCTGTCATATTATTCGTAACATCCTAGGGGGATGTTATTTCTAATGTCACAGGGGATGTCCACCATGTGTGCACACCCCCTGTGATATTATTTGTAATATCCTTAAGTGATGTTACTTCTAATGTCACAGGGGGTGTACCCGATGTGTGTAAACCACCAATGATATTATTTGTAATATCATGTGGAAACATTACTGCTAATTTCACAATGGGTTGCATGATGTGTGTACATCCTGTGATATTATTCATAATATTTTAAGGAGATGTTACACCTAACGTCACAGTGGGTGTACACCGTGTATGTACACCCTCTGATGTTATTCATAATATTTTAGGAGGATGTTACTCCTAATATCACAATAAGTGTATGCTATGGATGTACACCCTGTGATATTAATCGTAATATTCTACAGGGATGTTAGTTCTAATGTGACAGTGGGTGTACACCATGTGTGTACATCCTGTCATATTATTAGTATTATTATAGGGGGATGTTACTTCTAATGTCGCAGTGGGTTTACACCATGTGATATTATTTGTAATATCTTGGGGAGATATTATTCCTAATATCACAGTGGGTGTACACACTGTGTCTACACCCTGAAATATAATTTGTAATACCTTAAGCAGATATTACTCTGAATATAACAGTGAGTGTCAACCCTGGAATGTTATTCATTATATTCTGGGGAGGCATTACTGTTAATATTACAGTGCGTATACACCTTGGGATATTATTTGTAATATCTTACAGAGATATTACAACTGATATAACCATGAATGTACACTCTGGGATATTATTTGTAATATCTTGGGGAGATATTACTCCTAATATCACAGTGTGTGTACACCCAAATTTATTATTCATAATATCCTCGGAGGACATTACTCCTAATATCACAGTGGGTGTACACTCTGGGATATTATTCTTAATAATATCTTGGGGATATATTATTCCTAATATTACAGTGGGTATACACCATGTGGACACACCCCGGGTTATTATTCAGAGTAGATATTAGTCTCCTAATATCACAGTACATGTACACCATGTGTGTGAACCCTGGGATATCATTCGTAATATCAGGGGAAGATATTATTCTCCTAATATTACATTGGGCGTATATCATGTGCATACACCCTGGATATTATTTGTAATATCCTAGGGAGATATTACTTTCCTAATACCACAGTGGGTGTACAACATTTGTGTACAACCTGGGATATTATTCATAATATCCTGCAGAGATATTACTCTCTCACAGAGGGTGTACTCTCACAGAGGGTGTACACCATGTGTGTACACTCTGGGATATTATTCATAACATTTTGGAGAGATATTACTCTCCTAATGTGACAGTGCGATTACACCTTTTTTGTACACCCTGGGATGTTATTCGTAATATCCTGGGGAGATATTACTCTCCTAATATCACAGTAGGTGTTCACCATGTTTGCACAACCTGAAATATTATTTGTAATATCCTGAGAAGATATTAGTCTACTAATATCCCAGTGTGTTTGTACACCATTATTCGTAATATTCTGGGGAGATATTACCCTCCTAATATCACAGTGTGTGATATTACACCCAATATCACAGAGGGTGTGCACTCTCTCTTTGATATTGTTCCTAATATCTGGGGGTGGAATAATATTACTCCTAATATAGCAGGGGTTGTACACCCCCCTTGTAATATTGTTCCAAATATTTAGGGTGGGAGAGAATTATATTACTCAAAGTATCGCAGGGGGTGTACATTCCCCAGTGATATGGTTCCTAATATCCATGGGGGACAGGATGACATCACTCCCAATATTGCAGGTGGTGTACACCTCTTCTGTTATATTGTTCCTAATATCCAGTGGGGGAATGGATGATGTTACTCCCTGTATTGCAGGGATATATACCCCTCCTTGTGATATTGTTCCAAATATCCAGGGGGTGAGAGAATAATGTTACTCATATCACAGGAAGCGCATACCCCCTTGTGGTATTGTTCCTAATATCCTCAAGAGGAGAAGATATTACTCCCAATATCATAGCTGGTGTAAACCCCTTCTGTGATATTGTACTAATATTTTTGAGAGGAGATAATATTACTTTCAGTATCCTAGTGGGTGTACACCTTCCTCATGATATTGTTCCTAATATCCAGGGGAAGAGACAATGATATTACTGTCAATATTGCAGAAAGTGTACACTCCCACTGTGGTATTGTTTCTAATATTTAAGGGGAGAGAGAATAATATTACTTCCAAGATCACAGGGGGTGTACCACCCCTGTAATATTGTATCTAATATCCAGGTGGGGAGAGGATCATATTACTCAAAATATCACAGGGCATTTAAACCCCTCCTGTGATATTGTTCCTAATGTCCAGGTGGAGAGATGATATTACTCCCAATATTGCATGGGGTAGACAACCCCCCGTGAAATTGTTTCCAATATTCAGGGGAGGAAATTATAATATTACTCCCAATACATCAGGGAGTGTACACACCCCCCTTGATACTGAAAGAAAGTAATATTACTCCCAAATTCGCATGGGGTGTACACCACCCTGTGACATTGTTCCTAATATCCAGGTGGAGAGGGGATTATATTACACTCAATTTCACAGGAGATTTACACCTCCACAGTGATATTGTTCGTAATCTCCAGGGGGTGAATAGGATGATATTACTCTTAGTATCACAGGAACTGTACACCACTCCTGTGATATTGTTCCTAACATCCTGGGTGGGAGAAGATGTTATTACTGCCAATATTGCAAGGGGTGTACACCCACCCTGTGGTATTGTTCCTAATATTTAATGGAAGAGAGGATGATATTACTCCCAACATCGCAGAAGGTTTACACCTCCCATGTGATATTGTTTCTAATATCCACTGGGGGAGAAAATGATATCCCAATATCGCAGGGAGTGTACACTCTTTCTGTGATATTGTTCCTAATATCCAGGGAGGGAGAGAATGATATTACTCCCAATATTGAAGGGGTTTTACATTTTCCCTGGGATATTGTTCCTAATATCCAGTGGGGAAGAGGATGATATTACCTTCAACATCGCAGGCGACGTACACTGCCCACAGCCCCTACCCCCGTGATACAGCTTCTAATATCTATGGGAAGAGAGGATGATATTACTCCCAATACATCTGTCCTGTACACCCTCCCTGTGATGTTATTCCTAATATCCAGGAGGGAGACGATGATATAACTCCCAATATCGCAGGAAGTGTACACCTTCCGGTGATATTGCTCTTAATATCCACGGCGGAAGAAAATTATATTGCTCAAAATATCACAGGGGCTGTACAGCCCCCCTTTGATATTGTTCCTAACATCCAGGAGTGGAGAGAATTATATTACTCCCAATATCGCAGGGGTTGTACACCCACCATGTGATATTGTTCCTAATATTTCGGGGTGGAGAGGATGATATTACTCCCAACATCACAGGGATTGTACATCCATCTTGTGATATTGTTCCTAATATCAATGGGGGAAGAGAATATTACTCCCAATATCGCATGAAGTGTACACCCACACTGTGATGTGGTTCCTAATATCTACAGGGGAAGAGTATAATATTACACCCAATATCGCTGGGGGTATACACCACCCCCCGTGATATTGTTACTAGTAACCAGGGGAGGGGAGGGTGATATTACTCCCAATACGCAGGGGGTGTACACCCCCACTGTGATATTGTTTCTAATATCCAAGGAGGAGAGAATAATATTACTCCCAATATTGCAGAGGATGTAAACTCCCCAGTGATATAGTTCCTAATATCCAGGGAATCAGAGAATGATATTACTCCCAATATCACAGGAGATGTAAACCTCCTTCTATGACATTGTTCGTAATATCCAGGGTGGATAAAATGATATCACTCCCAACATCGCAGGCAGTGTACACTTTTCTGAGATGTTGTTCCTAATATACAGGGGGGAAAATAATTGTGTTACATCCAATATCACAGGGGATGGACACCCCCACTGTGATACTGTTCCTAATATCCAGGGGGAGACACGATAACATTACTCCCAATATCACAGGGATGGTTCACTCCACCTGTGATATTGTTCCTAAATCCAGGAAGGGAGAGAATGATATTACTTCCAATATCTCAGGGGGTGTACGCCCCTCCTGTAATATTGTTCTGAATATCCATGAGGGAGAGGATGATATTACTCCCAATATCACAGGGGGTTTAGACCTTATCTGTGATACTGTTTCCAATGTCCAGGTGGGAAGAGGATGATATTACTTCCAAACTCACAGGAGGTGTACACGCCCCCGCCCACCCGTGATATTTTTCCTAATATCCAAACGGGTCAGGCTGATATTACTCCCAATATCGCAGAAGGCATACACCAATCCTGTGATATTGTTCCTAATATCCGGAGGGTGGAGAGGATGATATTACTGCCAATATCGCAGATGTGTACATCTACCCTGTGATATTGTTCCTAATATTCAAGCCAAGAGAGGCTGATATAATTCATTTTTTTTCTTTTTTATTATACTTTAAGTTCTAAGGTACATGTGCACAACGTGCAGGTTTGTTACATATGTATACATGTGCCATGTTGGTGCGCTGCACCCATTAACTCGTCATTTATATTAGGTATATCTCCTAATGCTATCCCTCTCCCCTCCCTCCTCCCTATATTAGGCCCTGGTGTGTGGTGTTCCTCTTCCTGTGTCCAAGTTTTCTCATTGTTCAATTCCCACCCATGAGTGAGAATATGCGGTGTTTGGTTTTCTGTTCTTGCGATAGTTTGCTGAGAATAATGGTTTCCAGCTTCATCCATGTCCCTACAAAGGACATGAACTCATCCTTTTTTATGGCTGCATAGTATTCCACGGTGTATATGTGCCACATTTTCTTAGTCCAGTCTGTCATTGATGGACATTTGGGTTGGTTCCAAGTCTTTGCTATTGTGAATAGTGCCACAATAAACATACGTGTGCATGTGTCTTTATAGCAGCATGATTTATAATCCTTTGGGTATGTAACCAGTAATGGGATGGCTGGGTCAAATGGTATTTGGCTGATATAATTCTTTTTTTTTTTTTGAGACAGAGTCTCGCACTGTCGCCCAGGCTGGAGTGCAGTGGCGCCATCTCCACTCAATGCAAGCTCCGCCTCCCAGGTTCACGCCATTCTCCTGCCTCAGCCTCCCGTGTAGCTGGGACTACAGGCGCCCGCCACCGTGCCTGGCTAATTTTTGTATTTTTTTTTTTTTTAAGTAGAGACGGGGTTTCACCGTGTTAGCCAGGATGGTCTCGATCTCCTGACCTCGTGATCCACCCGTCTCGGCCTCCCAAAGTGCTGGGATTACCCGCATGAGCCACCGCGCCCAGCCTGGCTGATCTCATTCTTAATATTCGCACCACCTTGTATTACCTTGTGCACCACCCTGTGATATTGTTCCTAATATTTAAGGGAAAGAGGATGATATTACTGCCAATATTGCAGGGGGTGTTCACCCGCCCAGTGGTATTGTTTCTAACATCAAGGGAGGGAGAGGATGATATTACTCCCAATAACGCAGGGGTTTACACCCCCAATGTTATGTTTTTTCTAATATTCAGGGAGAAAGAGGACGATATTACTCTCAATATTGCAGGGAGTGTACACACCTTTGTTATATTGTTCCTAATATCCAGGAAAGCAGAGAATGATGTTACTCCCAATATTGCAGAGGATGTACACCCCCGCTGTGATATTGTTCCCAATATTCAGGGGTGAGAGGATGATATTACTCCCCATATCGCGGGGGGTGCACACCCCACCTGTGATATAGTCCCTAATGTCCAGGGTGGAAGAGGATGATATTACTCCGAATATCACAGAGGGTGTACACGCCCTCATATTGTTTTTTAATATTTAGAAAGAGGATGATATGACTCCCAATATTTCAAGGGGTGTACACCCCTTCCATGATATTGTTCTTAACTTCCAATAGGGGATAGAGTGACATTACTCCCAGCATCACAGGGGGTATACACCGTTCTCTAATATTTTTCTTAATATTCAAAGGTGGAGAGAGTGATATTACTCCCAATATGGCAGAGGGTGCAAAACCCCCTGTGATTTTTTTTAATATTCAGGGTCGGAGAGGGTGATATTACTCTCAATATTGCAGGGGGTGTACAACCACTGTGATATTGTTTCTGATATTCAGGTGCGGAGAGAATATTACTCCAAATATCACAGGGGGGTTACACCCCTCCTGTAATATTGTTCCTAATATCCAGGTTGAGAGAAGATATTACTCCCAATATCTCATTGGGTAGACACCCCCACAGTGATATTGTTCCTAATATCCCAGGGAAGAGAAGATAATATTACTCCTAATATATCAGGGAGTGTACACTCCCCCATTTGAAATTGCTCCTAATATCTTGGGGAATAGAAAATGATATTAATCCCGATATCATATCTCATGGGGTGTAGACCTCTCCTGTGATATTGTTCCTAATATCTGGGGGGGGGAAGATGATATTACACCTAATTTCACAGGAATTGTACACCCCCACAGTGATATTGTTCCTAATCTCTAGGGGGGAGAGGATTATATCATTTTCATTATTGCAGAGGGTGTACACTCAGCCTATAATATTGTTCCTAATATTCACGGGGTAAGAGAATATTACTCCCAATATCACATGGGAATATCACCATCCTGTGATATTGTTCGTAATATCCAGGGGTAAAGAGGATAATATAACACTCAATATCACCAGGGATGTACAGCCCCCTTGTGATATTGTTCCTAATATCCAGGTGGATGCAAGATGATATTACTCCCTATATCACAGGAGGTGTACACTCCCACTGTGATATATTTTTTAATTTCCAAGGGGGAAGAGAATGATATTTCTCCCAATATTGCAGAGAATGTACACCACTTCAGTGACATTGCTCCTAATATCCAAAGGGTCAGAGGATGATATTATTCCCAATATCGCAGCAGGTGTACCACCCCCTGTGATTTATTCCTGATATTTAAGGAGGGATGGGATGATATTACTCCCAATATTGCTGGAAATATACACCCACTCTGTGATATTGTTCCTAATATCCAGAGCCTGATAGGATAATGTTGCCCCCAGTATCGCATGGGGTGTACACATCCCTGTGACAATGTGCCTGATATCCAAGGGAAGAGAAGCTGATATTATTCCCAATATCACAGGGTGTGTACACTCCTCCTGAGATATTGTTCCTAATGTCCAGGAGAATCAGGATGGCATTACTTCCAAAATCGCAGGGACTGTACACCCCACCTGTGATAACTTTTCTATTATCAAAGGGGGAAGAGGATGATGTTACTCCTAATATTGCAGGGAGTGTACACCGCCCCTGCGATATTGTTTCTACTATTCAGGTTGGTAGAGGATGATATTACTCCAAATATCTTAGGGGTGTACACGCCCTTCATGATATTGTTTCTAATATCCAGAGTGGAGAGGATGATATTACTCCTCATAGTGAAGATGGTGTATGCCCACTCGATAACATTGTTTTTAATATATAGGAGTGGAAAGGATGATATTACTTCCAATGTCGCAGGAGGTCTACACCTCCCCTGTGATACTGGTCCTAATATACATCTGGGGAGAGGATAATATTGATCCCAATATCGCAAGGGGTGTACACCTTCCCTTTGATATTTTTCCTAATATCCAAGAGCAGGAGAGAGTAATATTACTTCCAATATCACAAGGTTGTACAACTCCGCTGTGATATTGTTCCTAATATCCAGATGGGGTAAAGGATAATATTACTCCATAATTCACAGGGGGTGTACACTTTCCCCATGATACTGTTTTTAATATCCTGGTAGGTAGAGAATGATATTACCCCAAATATCTCAGGGGGTGTACAACACCACCTGTGATATTTTTCCTAATGTACAGCAGAAAGAGGAAGATATTACTCCCAATATCACAGGCGGTTTAAACACCACCTGTAATGTTGTTTCTTATATCCAGGCGGGGAGAAGATGATATTACTGCCAATATCACAGAGGAGATACATCCACCCTGTGATACTGTTTCAATAGCATGAAGGCGGGGAGAGAAAGACATTACTCCCAATATTCGAGAGGGTGTACACATCCCCTGTGATATTGTTCCTAACATCCAAAAGAAAGATATTAAGAGTAATATCACAGAAGGTGTATACTCCCATCTGTGATATTGTTTCTAATATTTAGGGGAGGAGAAGATGATATAACTCCCAATGTCACAAAGAGTGTACCCCCTTCCCCTTGTGATATTGTTCTTAATATCAAGGCGTGGGGGAGAGAAAGACATTACTCCCAATATTCCAGGAGGTAATGTCTACACCTCCCCTGTGATATTGTTCCTAATATCCAAAAGGGAGAGGATGATATTACTCCCTATATCGCTGGGGTGTACACCTCCCCTGTGACATTGACTCTAATTTCCAGGGAAGGAGAAGATAATATTACTCCCAATATCCGAAGGGGTGTACATCCCCCCTTTAATATTGATTTTAACATCCAGGAAAAGAGAGGATATTACTCTAGATATCTCAGGGGGTGTACACACTCCCCGTATATTGTTCCTAATATCCAGGAGGAAGAGGATGATATTACTTCCAATATCACAGGGAGTTTACACCCCCTCTGTGATATTGTTTCTAATATTCAGGAAAGGAGAGGATGATATTACTTGCAATATCACAGAGGGTATAAATCCCCCTATGATATTGCTCTTAATATTCAGTGGGGAAGAGGATATCACTCCCAATATCTCAGGGATGTACACCTTTGCTGTTACATTATTCCTAATATGCAGTGGGGGAGTAGGTGATATTACTTTTCATATCGCGGAAAGTGTACACCCCACTGTTATCTGGTTTGTAATATGCAGAAGGAGTGGGGGTGACATTACTCCCCGTACCGCTCATATTGCAGAGTGTGTACACCTTTCTGTGATCTGATTCATAATATCCGAGGGAGGGGAGGATGATATTACACCCAATATCGCATGGGGTGCACACCCCTTTTGTGATATTGTTCTCAATATC
This sequence comes from Trachypithecus francoisi, assembly GCF_009764315.1. Classification (NCBI taxonomy): domain Eukaryota; kingdom Metazoa; phylum Chordata; class Mammalia; order Primates; family Cercopithecidae; genus Trachypithecus; species Trachypithecus francoisi. The sequence continues at coordinate 61,977,351 of NW_022681458.1, forward strand.
CTGGAAGGAGAGGATGATATTATTCCCAATACTGCAGGAAGTGTACACCCGCCCTGTGATATTGTTCCTAATATCAGCTGGGGGTGGTGAGTATGATATTATTCCCAATATCGCAATGGGTGTCCAACCCCCTGATATATTACTTCTAATACCCACGTGGGTAGAGGATATTACATTCAATATCAGTGGATGTACGCCTCCCATGTGACACTGTTTCTAATATCCAGGGGAAAAGAGGATGATATTACTCCCAATATCTCAGGTGCTGTACACTACCTATGTGATATTTTACCTAACATCCATGGGAAAGAGGATGATAATACTCTCAATATTGCAGGAAGTGTACACCATTTCTGTGATATTATTCATAATATTTAGGGGGTGAGAGAATAATATAATTCCCATTATCTCAGGGGGTATTCGCCTTTCATGTGACATCATTCCTAACAACCAGCGGGGTGGATAATATTACTCCCAATATCTCAGGAGGTGGACACATTCCCTGTGATATTGTTTCTAACATCCAGAGAGAAGAGGATGATATTACTCTCAATATCACAGGGGGTCTACACCCCTTCTGTGATATTGTTTTCCATATCGAGGGAGGAGATTAGGATACTACACCCAATATCGCAGGGGGTGAACACCTCCCCTGTGATATTGTTCCTAATATCAAAGAGGGGAGACGATATTATTCCCAATATCGCAGTAAGTGTCCACCCTTTTTATGATATTGTTCCTAATATCCAGGGAGAAAGAGGATGACATCACTCCCAATATCGCGGGGGCGTGTACACCTCCCCTATAATATTGTTTTCAATATCTAGGTGGGGAGAAGATAATATTAACTTTAATATTGCATGGGGTATACACCCCCCTTATGATATTTTCCCTAATATCCAGTGGGGGAGAGGATGACATCACCCCCCAATACCGTAGCGGGTATACACTCATTCTATGATATTGTTTCAAATATCCAACAAGGGGGAAGGTGATATTACTCCCAATATAGCAAGGAGTGTACAACATCCCTGGGATATTATTCCTAATATCCAGGGTGGGAGAGGATGATATTACTCCTAATATCTCGGGGGGTGTTCACCCCCACTGTGATATTGTTCCTAATTTCATGGGGGGAGAGAGGATGATATTACTTCCAATACCACAACAGGTGTACACCCCCTATGTAATATTGTTTCTAAATCCAGTGGGTGAGAAGATGACATCACTCCCAATATCGCATAGAGTGTACACCCCTCCGTGACATTGTTTCTAATATTTAGTGAGGAAAGGGATGATATTACTCTTAATATCACATGAGGCATGCACATCCACTTTGGTATTTTTCCTAATATCCAGCGGGGCAGAGAATGATATTACTCCCAATATTTCAGGGGATGTATACCCTCCCGTGATATTGTTTCTAATATCCAGAAGGGGAAAGGATAATATTACCTTCAATATTGCATGGGGTGTGCACCCACCTGTGATATTGTTCCTAATATCAAGGGGCAAACAGCAGGATATTACTCGCTCTATCCCAGGGGCTGTACAACCCCACTGTGATATTTTTCCTTACATCCAAAAAGGAAGAGGCTGATATTACTCCCACTAAGGCAGGGGTGTACACCACCCGTGTGATATTGTTCCTAATATCGAGGGGGAAAGAGGATAATATTGCTCTCAATATCACAGCTGGTATACATTCTCCCTGTGATATTGTTCCTATTATCCAGGGGGAGAGAAAAATATATTACTTTCAATATTGCTAGGAGCATACACTTTCTCTGTAATATTGTTCCTAGTATTCAGGGTGGGAGAAAATGATATTACTACCAATATTGCAGGGGGTGTACACTTCACCTGTGATATTGTTGCTAATATCCAGGGGGGAAAGGATATTACTCCCAATATCGCCTGGCGTGTACACCCATCATGTGATATTGTTTCTAATATACAGATGAAGATAGGGTAATATTACTGTCAATATCGCAGGGGGTATACAGCCCACCTGTGATACTGTTCCTAATATCCAGGGGAAGAGAGGATGGCATTATTTTCAATATTGCAAGGGGTGTACACCCTAACTCCATTATGGTTTTTAGTATCCAGTGAGGGAGAGGATGATATTACTCCCAATATCTCAGGGGTGTACACCCCACCTGTGATATTGTTTTTAATATCCAGAAGAGGAGAGGTTGATATTACTCCCAATATCATAGTGTGTGTATACCCACCATGTGATAGTGTTCCTACTATCCAGGTGTGGAGAGGATGATGTTACTCCCAATATCACAGGAAGTGTACATTTCCCCTGTGATACTGTTCCTAATATCCAGTGGGAGTGAGCATGATGTTACTCTCAATATCACAGGGGGTATACACCTCCTACCCTGTGGTATTGTTTCTAATGTCCAGAAAGGGAGAGGATGATATCACTTATAATATCTCAGGGAGTGTACACCCTTCCTGTGATATTGTTTCTGACGTTTCGGGGGTGAGGATGATATTGTTCCAAATATCCAGGTGGGTAGAGGATGATATTACTCCCAATATCTCAGGGGGTGGGCACCCTTTCAGTGTTATTGTTTCTAATATCCAGAAGGAGACAAAATGATATTATTCCTAATATTGCAGGGAGTGTACACCCCCCTTGTAATATTGTTCATAAAATCCAGGGAGGGGAGAGGACGATAATACTCTCAATATCGCAGGGATTCTACAACCCTCTGTGATATTGTTTCTAATATCCAGGGCGGAGATGATTATATTACTCCTAATATTCCAGGGGTGTACCCCTCCCCTGACATATTGTTCCTACTATCCAGGAGGGAAGAGAATGTTATTCCAAGTATCACAGGAAGTATACTCCCTTCTAGTGATATTGTTCCTAATATCCAGGTGTGAGGATGATATTATTCCCAATATTGCAAGTGGTTTACATCCCCCCATGATATTGTTCCTAATATTTGGGCGGGAAGAGGATAATATAACTTCCATTATCGCAGGGGGTTGTACACCCCCATTTTGATGTTGTTCTTAATATCCAGAGGGGAGAGTTTGATGTTAATCGCAATACTGCTGAGGTTTATACCCACGCTGCGATATTGTTACTAATACCCAGGGAGGGAGAGTATAATATCACTCCCAATATTGCAGGGTGTGTACAACCCTGCTGTGATATTGTTTCTAATATGGAGGGGGGAATAGGATGATATAACTCCCAATATCGCAGGAAATGTACACCTCCAATGTGATATTGTTTCTAATATCCAGTGGGGGAGAGGATGATATTGCTCACAGTATCACAGGTGTGTACACCTCCCATGTGATATTGTTCCTAATATCCAAGCGAAAAGAGCATGTTACTCCCAAAATCGCAAGTGTTGTACCAACCCTGTGTGACATTGTTCCTAATATCCACTGGGGGAGAGGATGTTATTACTCCCAAAATCAGAGAGAATGTACACACCTGCTGTGATATTGTTTTTATTATACAGGGAGGGAGAGGATGATATTACTTTCAATATCGCAGAAGGTGTATATCCCCTTGTGATATTGTTTGTAATATCCATGAAGGGAGATAATATTACTCCCCAAAGAGTAAATACCCTGTGTGTCTACCCCCCTGTGATATGATTTGTAATATCTGGTGGGGAAGAGGATGATATTACTCATCATATTGCGGGGAGCTGTACACTCCCCGTTATATGGTTCATAATATCCAGGGTGGGGGAGAGTGATATTACTCCCTATATCGGGGGGGGTACACACCCCTGTGATATGGTTTGTAATATCCAGTGAGGGGAGAGGGTGATATTCCTCCCCATATCGCGGGGGGTGTACACTCCCCTGTGATATGGTTCGTAATATCAAGGGGTGGAGAGGGTGATATTACTCCCCATATCTCAGGGGATGTACACCCCGCTGTGATATGGTTCATAGCATCCAGAGGGTGAGTGGGTGGCCTCAAGGGATCCACTTGTCTTGGCCTCCCAAAGTGCTGGGATTACAGGCATGAGTCATTATGCCCACCTGCATTATTTTTTATTGTTGCACTGTTATTTTGTTTTAAGAATATTTTTTATCTTCAGTTGGTTGAATCCACAGATACAGAACTGGTAACTATAGAAGGGTGACTATATTCATGCCCTTGGGTCATTCTCTACCCCTGAACATTGGCTGACCCTGGTGACTTGATTCTAACAAATGTAATATGGTAAAAATAATGGGATGTCACTTTCGAGATTAGGCTATGCCCTTTCTCACTTTTTCACCCTGATGGAAGTCAGCTGCTACGTTGTGAGCAGCTGACATGGAGCCAATGTCCCTGGGCAACAGCCGGCAAGAACCTGAGCCCTGCCAACAACCACATGAGTGAACTTGAAAGTTAGTTTGGGCTGATAAAAAAAAGTTCATAAACTGGGTGGTTTATAAGCAATAACATGTACTTTGCACAGTTCTGGAAGCTGGGGAGTATAAAATCAAGGCACCAGCTGATTTGGTGGCTTGTGAGTGTCTGTTCCTCATAGAGGGCACCTTCTTGCTGCATCCTTACATGGTGGAAGAGGCAAACAAGCTGCCTTGGGCCTCTTTTATAGGTGCACTAATTCCATTTTCAAGGGCTTGGCCCTCATGACCTAATCACCTGTCAAAAGACCCCAGCTCCTAATACCATCGCCTTTGAGGTTAGGACGCCATCATGTGAATTTTATGATGACACAAACATACAGACCACAGCAGATGCAATCCCCTCCCAGTTGAACATTGAGGTGACTAAAGCCCTGGCCCACACCTTAACTACAGACTTGTGAGAGACCAAGGGCAGGCCAGAGGACCCAGCTAAGCTATAACTGGATTCCTGCCCTACAGGAACTGTGAGATAATAAATGTTGTTTTAATGTGTTGTACAGTAACCAATAACTAATACAGTTGACAAATTTAAACTTAGATAACCTGGCTTTGAACACCATGTTATAGCCACCATGTTCTACTAGGAATTGGTATCCTTGGCTTCCCTCACAGAGACCAACATTTACAGCCAGGCCTAGTGTGTTGCCTTTGCTTCCCAGGGGCCCAGGTGGTCTAGCGTGGGAGTCTAGAACACAGCATACACCGTAATTAACTCTAAGGTACTAAACAAAGATTCCTGTCTTCTTGCTTGCACCACAAGATCACACTGATCATTCCTGTTGGATTGTGACTCAGAAATTCAATTCTTCTTACCATTTCATTTGTTTTCGTTCTCCACTTTCTTTTTTTCATTGCTTTCATACTCTGTTTTGCTCTTATCTACCCTTAAATCTATTTTCCTCTTCATTTCTACCTTCTCTGTCCTGTAAACTGTTCTCTTCTGCTTCTGCTTTCACTTACAGAAGAAGGCACTATTTACTTTCTGGAGATATTAACATTGGTCTGAGAAGGACTGTTTTTTTGGAAATAGCATCAGGAAGAAAAACACAGGTGGGGGGTGGCCTACAGGAGGGGCAAGAGAACACTCTTTAGTGGTTTTTTTGTTGTTGTTTTTGTTCCCACCCACCTCTCATATCAAAACATCCCCTATGGCAGTTAAAAGCTGTTGGCTACCCCAATTAAAGTGTTTTTGTAGAAACTGTCAGAAATAGTTCCAAGAGCACTTTTAAGTTATTACATGTGGGTTGCATAAGCACTGGAGACTCATTAAAACATTCAACATATGATATGAATTAAGTGACAAATCAGTGAGTCAAAGCTTTGGCTTTTCAGTGTGACTAATGTGATGCTCTGAAATTTAGGTGCCCGCAAAAAAACATATCTTAAAAAAAAAAAAAAATTAAAGAGTATGTTTTGTTCACTCTAGGAATCCATACTCCCAGCTTTAAGAAAATATGGATATAACTATTTTGCATTTGGATTAATTGTGCTTTTAAATATATCTGTAACTAACAGAACCAGTCACATTACAAATTGAATCTGGGACACAAAAGTAATTGTTTATTTTGTTGAAACAAATCTTATCTTCCTTCAGAGCTCCACCCACTGGGTTGTGCAAAGTGGAGGAAAAGAAATCTATTAAGCCATTTCCCTAAACCCAATGGACTATAAGATTTAACAGCACCTTTCCATATTCCTTATGATAACCCAAGGGGCATACTGGGTGGGACATTTCTTCCTAGAGCTGCACAGACATTTAGCACCCCTACTTTCCCCTTTACCCTACTTCCTTCCCCTACAAAATGCCAGCAGCTGCCTCTCCTGGCATGGGGGCAACCTTAACGTTTCCAAACACTCCCTTGAGGGTAAGTACTGCCCTCCCCGCTAAACAACAACAAAAACCCTAACTGATGCTGAGGTCAGTACACTAGCGTGTCCAATCCATCCTTTCCCACCTCCTCTCCAAAGTAGCATCTGAACTTTACAGGAAAAGGGATTAGCGAGAGTTCTTTGATAAATTCAATGTCCCTGGGTGCCCCAGTCTCCAAGGAAATGGCCATTATTCAGCTTATTGACCTTCCCAGTAATGACAACAGCTGGTGTCATTTATGAGCTGGTCTCCACATACAAAGTCAACTCTTGTTCACATATACTTAAATGAGAATTATTTTCAAATATAACACTTTAAATATAGTCTTACTGCAAAATTGATTTGTCCAATTATACCCTGGTAAAAATGAAGACATATTCTTATTTATCCTACAGAAAAATTATATTGCTATGAAAAAGTAAAGAGACTTGTAAAAATAGTTTTCTCAATTCTTATGTTAGTGAAAATCAAACCCCAAAGGAAGAGTCTACTAAATTGAGAATTTAAGATAGCTTCAGAAGAAAAAGAATCTGTTATGTATCTATTAAAAAATAGAACATAAAATTAATACAAAAAATATATTCTGAATAAACCACATTAAAATTTCCCTCATTAGCTTAAGTATGCTGAATTAATTCTTGTTCCACTGGGCCTTGGATCAAGCAGTTGGATTTGATAAAGCATAACTGTTTCTGAACAGAAAGGGGTTCTGGAAATCCTGACTTTGTCCACTAGTACAGCCGGAAAGTTTTCTAAGCAATCTTATCTTGGAAGATTATACTCAAGACTATTCTTTGAAATACCCACAGTTCAGAGTACCTAGCACAGTCTTTTCTGCAGGGCTCTGAGATTATATTCTCTGGAGAAACAAAGTCTAACCTGTTGCCTAAACTAGGGTTTTTTAGGCAAGCTTCAGAGGGAAACAGAAATCTGCTTGAGAATGAGGCTGAATAGCTGTGATCAATTTATTATAATACAAATACTATCAGCATGAGAGGGAATAAAATGTTCCATTAGCTATTTCCTAAGTGTTTAATCAATGCTTCCTATAAAGTGAGAACTTAATATGAACAGTGAGGGCAGTGATAACTCTCTGGAGTCTTCCCTTAAAATCTAAAATCTCTGAAATGTTTATATTAACTGAATTAGGGGAAGCTGAGTATCTCTTCCAATTTGACAGTTCTTCCCATGCAACTCTTATATTAGTGTTGAGCTAGTTTAAAAATATGGAGTATACCAAACAAATCGAATTACTTCTAGCATCTCCCTATGCTAATACCTATTGTGGCAGACATGGAAATGCACCCTTCTGAGGTTCAGACTTGGGGCCTCTAGCTGTTAACTCCTTCAGATCTGCCTCAGTGCCCAGGTCATACTCTTCTTGGGGTCACCCCAGCTAAGGACCAAGCAAGAATGTGGTATAATGATGTGTTAGTCTGTTTTGTATCACTATGAAGGAATAACTGAAACTGGATAATTTATAAAGAAAATAAATTTATTTGGTTCACAGTTCTGCAGGCTGTATACGCAGGGGATCAGCATCTTCTTGACTTCTTGTGAGGCCTCAGGAAGCTTTCCTCATGGCAGAAAGCAAAGGGAGAGTAGGTGGGTTACACAACAAGAGACAGAGCAAAAGAGAGCAGGAGGGGCACACTCTTTTTTTTTTTTTTAACAGCCAGCTATCACATGAACTAACAGAGCAAGAACTCACTCATTTCTGTGTGGAGGGCACTAAGGCATTCATTTGGGATCTGCTGCCATAACCCAAATACCTCCCATCAGGCCTCCCTCCAACATTGGTGGGGGAAAGGACGCCACATTTAAACCTGACATTTGGAGGGGACAAACATCCAAACTACATTAAATGGCCTAAAATGTCACCTATTGTAAGACTCTTCTAACAGGGAATCCTTGCTCTGGACCTCTCTGTTGGGCTTTCAAAGCCCTGTCAGATTTTCATCATGATCTGCTAAGTTTTTCTGCTCAGTTTTGCTTCCTGTCTTTTCCTTTCACAGGTATTACTTTCTAATATACCTTTTACACTCCTGTTTCTGTCTCAGTGTCTGCTTCTTAGACGATCCAATTGATACAGTGATTTCAGGAATGATTCAAAAAAACAAGTGGTAAGTTGAGACTTTGACACTGGACCCCTCATTGTCTGAATGACAAACAAGAGCCCACTGCAGGTGGCATATGGGGCATAATTAGTCCCTGGCACAATACAGTAGCCCAACTGCTAAAATACTTCACTGGTAGACAGTACTGGAACATAATACCAGATAAATAAGAATTTATTGATATTGGGGCATTCTCTTGGGATATACGATTAAACTCCCCGGAAAAGATCTGAGGAGGTAGAGCAAATTTGCTGCTAGGGTACCTCTAGACACCTGGAGAAAGTGATGGTCCATGCTGAGGAAAACTGAAATGCCTAAATTGTCATAGCAGACAATGGAGGAAGGCAGTAAGAGGCCTAGGAAAGCGGACATGCTGGAGTGGAAGTGAGATCAGAAAGCCTACCAGAAAAAATTATTTTCCACAGGAGGCCATGAGGACACATCATTCCCCAAGGTCATCAGGAATTTGCTAGTAAGTGGGGCACCAACATCACCAAGACATCCAGTTCTGGCTCTTCTCTACAGGTCAGTGCTGCCTGTAGGAGAGGCTGTCATAGAACTTGACTCCTTAATAACAATGAGGATCATGGGGCCCAAGAGCAAGAGGGGTTGAAGTAAAACTTAATCCTCAATGCTGGGGGTGGGGTGGGTCACAATTATCATTGTGACCAACAATGTCAGAGCAGCAGCTAAGAGAGAATTGTGAAGATGGTTAATAAAACACAGTGTCACTAGGAGCAAAATACATGGGCTTCCAATGAGGATGCTGCTTGAAACATGCAATTAAAGGAAAGAATGGATGAACAGGAGGCTGAGGGTGGTCACACCAATAAAAAGTCACATTATCTTGCCCACTTCCTGGATCTGTGCCAGTTGTCAAGCTATCGAGACTTGTCCGGGTCTCAGGAAGAAATATCTTGTGATATCATGTCAAGTATGACATGTAATGATTCCCCTAGTCCTTCCCCAAAGAGATCCATTTCCACTTACTTGAATGACTATACACTGGGAAAGGGAGTACCCATACTTCCTGGGAACTATTGCATACAGGATCAGAATTAACACTGATACCTAAAGATCTGAAGCAATATCATGACTCTCCTTTTGGAATGGAATCATACAGAGACCATGAGTCATGTCCATGAGTCTGTTCAGAGTCTGCTCACAATGAGTCCACTGGGTTCACAAACCAATCCCATGGACATTTACCCCATCTTAAAGTGTATAATTGAGATTGACATATTTCACAGTTGGAACAACTTCCATGTGTTGTTCTTGGCCTATGGAGTAAGAACTATCATAGTGAGGGAAGGCTAAAAAGAAGCCTTTAAAACTGCCTCTCTTGTCCAAGAGACATCTAAAGCAATATAATGTGTCTAGAAAATGGTGCAGATTAGGCCGGGTGCAGTGGCTCAAGCCTGTAATCCCAGCACTTTGGGAGGCTGAGACGGGCGGATCACGAGGTCAGGAGATCGAGACCATCCTGGCTAACACGGTGAAACCCCGTCTCTACTAAAAAATACAAAAAACTAGCCGGGTGAGGTAGTGGGCGCCTGTAGTCCCAGCTACTTGGGAGGCTGAGGCAGGAGAACGGCGTGAACCTGGGAGGCGGAGCTTGCGGTGAGCTGAGATCCGGCCACTGCACTCCAGCCTGGGTGATAGCGAGACTCCGTCTCAAAAAAAAAAAAAAAAGAAAATGGTGCAGATTAATGATACCCATAAAAATAAAAAAGATGCAGGGTTGATAGTTTCCATCTTATCTCCATTTAATTCAACAGTCTGGCCTTTGTGGAAACTAGATGAACTATAACAGAAGAATGATTGTAGACTTTCAGAAGTCTAACAAAGTAGCAGCCCCAGTTGCAATTGACATGCCAAGCACAATATCATTGATAAAGCAGGATAATATGCCTCCAGGTATATGGTATGCAGCTATTTGTTTGGAAAATTCATTCTTTTCTATCCTAATCATCAAGACAATTTAAAATAGCTCATGTCCATATGAAATAAATAGTTCATATCCATAAGAAATAAAATATCCATATACATTGAAACTTTTCCCCTGGACTATATTAACTTTCCTACTCACACTTGTAGTCCAGAGATAGGAATCATTTGGAAATCCTGTAGAATATTACATTGATTCATTATATCAATGACATCACGCTGATAAAACAGGTTTAGCAAGAGGTTATTAGCATGCTTAAGGTTTGTGCTCTAGAGAGTGAGAAATGAAACCTTGGAAGAATCACAGAGGGACCTGGTTCTTTATTAAAGACATTAAGGGCCCATTGTTCGGAGGAGTACTAGGATATCCCTTCTAAAATAAAAGACAAACTGCAGCATCTTACGCCCCATATGAAGAAGGAAAAAGCACAATGCCTAGGAGGCTGCTTTGGGTTCTGTAAGCCACATACTCTACACCTAGAAATATTTTTGTCATCCACAAACCAGGTGACATAAAAAGCTGCCAGTTTTGCAACCTGGCACAGAAAAGAGTTCTACAGCAGGACTGAGCTGTAGTGAAAATAGCTTTGACACTGGACTATACGATCTGGCAGAACCTATGATGTCAGAGGTGTCAGTGGTGGAAAAAGATGCAGTATGGTGTTTACAGAAATCTCAGTGGGAAAATCACAGTTCGGGTGTCTGGGGATCTAGATGAAGCCTGCGAGTCTTTCGAAAAATGGCCCTTATAATGCTACTGGTAAAGAGGAAATACTTATTGTGGGACACTAAGTGACACAAAACAAAATGTATCTTGACTCCAGTCTGGGCAACAGAACGAGACTCCATCTCAAAAAAAAAAAAAAAAAAGTGACTTGTTGGACACACCATGTTATAAGTTCTGGGAAGCTCAACTGTAATCCATCATAAGATAAAAGAATTACATTTGGGATGAAGCACAAAGAAGACCACAATCAATCTACAGGAGCAGATAGCATACATTCTGACATCACTGTTAGAGTTGCATCAATACTTCTCCCTCAGCTCATACTGGTGACCATACGGAGCAGAGCTGTGGTCTTGATCCATAAGCTGAAGAAACAAAAAAAAAAAATGGCTGAGCTTAGTTTATGAATGTGTTGCCCACGTATGTGGATGAAAGCTGAAATTGGGCAGCAGCTTATATTACAATCTCATTAAAGAATAGCCTTGAAGACAGTGGAGAGAAACAGTCTTCCTAGTGGGCAAAGCTTTGGATGGTGCACCTTGTCATCTACTTTCTTTAGAAGGAGAAGTAACCTGGGGTTAGAATATAAATATACTTACAGGAAATGACAAACATCCTGGCTGGCTGGTCAGAGGCCTGAAAAGAATGAGTTTAGAAGACCGCAAATAATAAGTCCCGAGGATCTTAGAGGAACGTGGATATACATATTGGTGTGGGCAAAAAGTGTGAAGATATTTTTATTACACATCAATGTCCACAAGAAAGTATAATCTAAGGAGTAAGCACTAAAAAAAAGTAGAAAAATTACTCAGTTAGTTGATGTCAGCCTGTCTTTATTAGTGGCCACCTTGGTGCTGGTACAATCGGCACATGAACAAAATGGCCAGGGTGGCAAAAATGGAATATATGCACAGGTCCATCAGCATATATCCCCACTTACCACAGCTGATCTACCTACTTACTGCCTTATCTGAAAGCTTAACCTGTGAAACTGATCCTTAATTTGACACTGAATCTTTAGGAGATCAAGAAAACACTTGGTGGTAAGTAGACTACATTGAGATCTTTCCATTCTAGCAGTTTAATTTTATGGGAATATTTATTTTGGGAATGCATTCGCATTTTATACTCACCAAGACTCATCTAGCACCAGTATCTGTGGACTTCCACCATGATTGATCCACAGGTATGGAATATAGTACAACATAGCATCCAAGTAGGACTTACTTCATAGCAAAGGTGGTGCAAGTCTGTGACCATGGGTTCCACTGGATGTATCACATGCTGCATGCCCAGAAGCTGGTGGCCTAACAGAGCACTGGAATGGCCTGCTGAAGGTTCAGTTGAAGTACCAGCTAGAAGACAATATTCTGCAAGAATGAGGTACTGTCTCTCAGGATGCAGAGTTCCTAGTAAGAATAATACTTGGGTCCAGGAAACAAGGGATGAAAACAGGAATATAACCCAACTTACCATTTTTCCCAATGATCTACTGTGGGACATAGTATTTCCCATTCCTACAACTCTGAGCTCTGTGGAATTGGTGGTCCTAATCCCCAAAGGTGGTACATTCTTGCTAGGGACACAGTGTCCCACTGAACTAAGCTCAGCAGGTGCCTGGGAACATGAGATTTCTAGAGTTCAGGGGCTAGTAGGCAAGAAAGGAATCAATGCTTTGTCAGAGGTAGCTAAATCCAAACAGCAGGAGGAGATAGGCTTGCTGTTATGCAATGGGAGGAAGTAAGAATATATGTGGTACTTACATGATCCACTTGAGCATCTCTTGGTAATCCCTTACCTTATAGTAATCATCAGTGAAAAAATGCAGCAGCACCTGCCTGAAAAGAAGATCACTACCAGGCGCTCAGACTTCCCAGGAATTAGGATGTTTACACCACCAGTTTGACCACTGAGAGCAGTAGAGTAGTAGCTGACAGCAAGGGAAATTTAGAATGAATAGTGGAGAAGAGAGGCAATGGATTCAGTGTGGCCTCAGGACCCAAAGACGGGAAGTGTAGTTTGTCTCACTAACTTCCCAATTCTAAGTTGTTTTTTTTTTTTTTTTTTTTTAAGGAAGAAATGTGCACTAGAACCCTGGAAAAGATGTTCCTGAAATGTGTATGGAGACTGGGTCCACATGGTGTAACAAGTGGATGGTGACAGGCGTAGAGATATGCTGCTCAGATACCTCTTCAGGAAAGGACTTGTTTGTAGCCTAGCTGCAAGAAGTGTGGTTAGGTGACAGGCTTCAACTGTTGACATCTTCATATCCACCTCGGATTTTTAGTTGAGGCCACGCTTTTCTTGGGGTGGCTCTAGGCAGTGACTGAACAAAACTGTGGTACAAGGGCCTAGCCATTTGATCCCATTGTAGGCCTCTTCATCTTTGTTCTGGAGCTACCCCTGCCCCATACTATTTCCTCCCTTTTCCTTTCACCTTGTTTATTCATAACTCTTCTTCAGTGTCTGCTTCCTGAAGGACCCAACTGACAAGTCCATTCTTTTCCAGCTCCATCTAGTTCTCCTCTGCTCAACCCTAATTTTCCTATTTCTGTCAATAATTGTAGAGGTAGTATATTCATCACGGCTCCCTACAGGGACAGAACTAACAGGATATATATACATATATATATATCCTATAACATATATATCCTAATATAAATATATATCCATATATATACACACACACACACATATAAAGGGGAGTTTATTATTAACTTACACAATCACAAGGTCCCACAATAGGCTGTCTGCAAGCCTGAGGAGCAAGGAGAGCCAGTCTGAGTCTCACAACTGAGTAATTTAGAGTCCAATGTTTGAGGGAAGGAAGCATCCAGCACGGGAGAAAGATATAGGCTGGGAGGCTAGGCCAGTTTCGCCTTTTCACGTTTTTCTGCCCGCTTTATATTCGCTGGTAGCTGATTAGATTGTTCCCACCAGATTGAGGGTGGGTCTGTCTTCCCCAGTCCACTGACTCAACTGTTAATCTCCTTTGGCAACACCCTCACAGACACACCCAGGATCAATACTTTGCATCCTTCAATCCAATCAAGTTGACATTCAGAATTAACCATCACAGATAGTATTGTGGGTTTTTAAATATATAAATACAAATGTTCATCTCCAGATCCATCTCCTGTGCCCTGTATTGGTACACCAAAGTGCACCATCAACAATGGCCAAATATCTTAAATATGAAATAAAATAGATAACGCTATTGTATACTAGCAATTATCTTAAACGTATCTTGTGAATCAACTAATTCAACTCTTATAACTACTGCATGAATGGGTACTACTAGTATTTCCATTTAAGAGATCAGGAAACAGCCACAGAATGTGAAGTTACTTGCCCCAATCATCCATAAATAATCAAAGGACTCAAGATTCAAACGTAAGTAGTCCAACTGCAGTGTTTTTATTCTTAATCCTCACACTTTGCCTCCAGAAAGGAGTGGAAGCACAGCACCCTAAAACTGTAATAGAGAAGTGTGTGGAGAAATCAGGCCTGGTTTATGAAAGATTTGATAACATAAAGATATTCTTGTTTTAGAAAGAGAGTTTTCAAAATAGCAAGTAGTTGAACTTTTACGTTTTGTTACTAGTGAAAAGTGAAGTTTAAAGAAACAATTTGTTTGATGCCTTAGTTCTGCATGCTGTACAAATTGCTACTTCCTACTCAGCCAGGCAATCTCCTTATTCTCAGGTCATACCAGTTAAGTACCTTAAAACTTAAAAGACAGGCAACATAGTCTCTACAGAATTATTTTTTCCTCATTATTTCACTCTATTTATGATTTAATATTCTCCCATTCTCTTGGCTTGGATGTCTTGGAATTTATTAGGCACTTGACTGTTGGTCAAACTCTTATAAAAAAGTCTCAAGAAAATCTCTCTCTTAAGATTTTCAAGGAAAGTGACATCTGACTGCTAAAAAAAAAAAATTCCCCAAAATGCAGTGAAATAGTTTTAGATTAAAGTAAATTTGTCTAGACCCTAAACACTACTAGGCTGCCAGTGAGCAGCGTGGATGTTACCTCGTTGGCGCGCAACTGTATGAACTACAATTCCCATCGTACACCGCGCCATTTCACTGCTAAACTACAATTATGCTTTCGTCATTTCCGTCAGCACGGGTGCTGGATTTCGGACTTTGTAGTTTATGCCAACTTCTCTTTTTAGTCGCCATTTTGTTAAGAAGACAGTATGCCTGGATCGACTGCTTTGACTCTGGCATTATGATATGGTATCTGAAATAAATTAAAAGGATACCGCGTCAAGCCAATTCAGCGTCAAGTTTTTATGTATTTCACTATCTGCTTTGTTCCTGCTGTCGGTGCTCGGGAAGAGGAAGTGACGTACATCCGATGTAATGGCGGCGCGGTGGAGCTTTAGGTAATTATCGAACTCCGTGGAGTCCCCGTAGGCAGCGAAGCGGAGCGGGGGGTGGCAGGTCGCCGGGTCGGGTGGGAAGTGAAAGACCCTGAGGAGTGGGTGCGGGCTCACTGATACGGCTGTGAGCGGCATTGGAGTGTGCGTGGGTCTTCCCGCCACGCTCGGGCCCCCGGGAGGGGTGTGAGAGTGGCTGGGTCCGAGGAGTCCCAGCTGGTGGGGAGGGAATGGGCTGCCGTGAACTGACTGCCTGAGCGGACCGGCTGACCTTCCTTGTGAGGTTCCTGCAGCTGTCTGAAGTCCTGCACCAACGCTGGTGCTGTGTTGTTTCGTGTGCAGTGTGTTTTATACTTAGAGCCTCTGGAGTCCATTGGGCTTGCCAAAGCCCCTTTCCCAGTGCCCTGGTCCCAGGGCCAGGGGAGTGGGATTAATGAGCTCTAGCTGATTAAAAGTTAGTTGAAGTACTTGCACTCTTATGCCTCTTTCCGGCATTATATCCCTTTGGCTATTTGTTTTAAATTTCATTAGCAGTTTCTTTGTCATTTATTTGCCCTGTAAATACTGATAGTTTCTAGAGTTTAGTTTTGAAGACACTTCACTTCTCTTGTGTCCTCTTCATCTGTCATTCTTGATCCTTCCATAACTTGAACTATCTCCATTGAGGTAATAACTGCTAAACTTGGGTATCCAGACTCCACCTCTCTAAGGAGCTTTGGGTCCTATAACACAGCATTATAGAACGGAAATATAATCGTTAATTTCACTGAGTTTAACTGCAAAAACTACCATACCTATTTCCACTTAATCCTAACAATTCTTTTGAGGTAATTGGAGAAGGCAGGATTTGGAGAAAGGCTATTCTAGATGCAAGAATTAGGTAAGAGTTTCCTTTGCATTTTTGGATGTGCAGAGACTCGAAATAGCAGATAAACCAAAGCAAACTTGGTCCTCAGCAGATCAGTTAACCTACCTCTTATCCGTATTTAGACTTAACTTGTTGTAGGATTGCTTGTGAATTCAGGAGTTAACATAGATTATCCTACTATGCAAGGGCAGATTTAAAATTGACATTAAAAGTGTGGTTTTGACCAGGAGAGGAGAAGCCTTGTTACAGGCCTTATCAGTAGGTTGAGGAAAGCTACCTTTGTTGGTCCTGGGTGATGGACTAGTAGACCAAAGATTTCAGTTTTATTTAGCTATTATTAGGTCTATCACTTGGAGCAAGTTACTTAAAGTCTCGTCAGCTTCATCATCTGAAAACATGTAGGTAATAATACAATACCTGCCTCACTGTGTTGTCTTTTTTTAAGTATAAAGAAAATAATGCAGATGAGGCACTGAGCACAGTACCTGATATACAGTGTTAGCTTTGTATTATTGTAAATTGCTACTATGATACAGTTGATGAGTTCTGTCTGTGCCTCAGTTCTTGCCCTCTGGGTCTGAGTGTTGCCTTTCCACCTTTAAGTGTCCTTCCAGGTTTTTTTTTTTTTTTTTTTTTGAGACGGAGTGAGACTGTCGCCCAGGCTGGTGTGCAGTGGCGGGATCTTGGCTCGCTGCAAGCTCCGCCTTCGGAGTTCACGCCATTCTCCTGCCTCAGCCTCCCGAGTAGCTGGGACTACAGGCGCCAGCCACCATGCCCTGCTAATTTTTTTTATTTTTAGTAGAGACAGGGTTTCACCATGTTAGCCAGGATGGTGTCTATCTCCTGACCTCGTGATCCACCCACCTCGGCCTCCCAAAGTGCTGGGATTACAGGGTGAGCCGCTGCGCTCAGCCAGTGCCCTTCTAGTTTTAAGTGTCCATGCCACTTTTATGGAGTCTTACCCAACTCAGTTGACTGGGGCTCTGAGATTATCTTGGTTATAAGTTAAAGGCCAAGAACTTTGATCTAATACCCTGGTCTAGTGGTTCCAAAAATGTGGTCTCCTGAATCAGCAACATCTCTTTGAAGCTTGTTGGCAATGTAAATTACTGGGCTTCACCCAGTTCTGTTGAATCAGAAACGTGGAAATGCAGGCCCAACAGTTTTTTTTTTTTTTGCGCCAAAGCATTCGAGTGATTCTCATGCCAGTTAGTTTGAGAACTTCTGCTCTAGCCCATCTTTTAGGGGCATGCTATGTGGTTCATCCTCCCCCTGTCCTCAGAATCAGGTTTGCTGCCCTCCTTGCTCCAAAGTACTTGATCCATGGCCAGCCAGTATTTATTATTATGCCACCACATCCTTCTCTGCTTTGGATAGATTACCTCCAATCACTTTTTGGAGTTCTGATACTTCCTAGACTACCTGTTTTTTCTAAGCGAGCTTTCTTAGCTCTATTAGCTTTCCCAGCTGTTGAATTTTTAGAAGTTAATTCTTCTGGTGGGGCGCGATGGCTCATGCCTGCATTCCCAGCACTTTGGGAGGCCACGGCAGGCGGATCACTTGAGATCAGCAGTTCGAGACCAGCCTGGCCAACATGGTGAAACCCTGTCTCTACTAAAAATACAAAAAAATTTAGCAGGGTGTGGTCCTGTGCGTTTGTAGCCCCAGCTACTAGGGTGGCTGAGGCACGAGAATCACTTGAACCTGGAGGCAGAGGTTGCGGTGAGCCGAGATCACTCCACTGCACTCCAGCTTGGGTGATAAAGTGAGCCTCTTTCTCAAGAAAAAGAAGAAGAAGAAAAAGAAAAGAAGTTAACTCTCCTTCCCCATGATTGAACATTGTTGAGTGACCTACAGTGGCTTGTACCTGAGACCACCCAGAAGACAGCACAGTGACACATTTTGTATTTCGAATGCCCATGCCTTAACTTGAATAATAATTTCAGTTTATTGTCCACCTATATTTGGATGGAATTTTGTACTACCTATCATATCCCTAACTTGGTCATGATTTGTTCATGGTGCCTGGAGCTAGTCCAAGAAAGAAGTGGCTATTAGTAATACATCTGATCCCACTTATAACTTTGAAGGCTACCTTGTTGAATTTCCCCACTTTTCTGTTTATCTGAGCATGGGAGGGTGGTGGAACTGTACAGCCAGAGAGCATACTAGTTTTGGCAAACTCCCAGACTTAGGCTTTTTCTCAGTATATACATTTCCCAAGTGGACATTGGAAGAGACATTTGAATGTCTATAACAAAGTGCAAACTTTAAGCATGGATTAAAGCAAGCCTTTACTATATATAGTCCAGTTAATAGGTCTTTCCAATTGAACAGATACCAAAAACGGGGTATGCTGCCTTGGCCTTGGGACATATAAACTCCTGTAAAATGGATTAGCTAGTGGGAAGGATGAACTCAGTGGCAACTCATGTTTAACCTTTCTTTCAGCCTAACTTATAAATGGTTGGAGCTAGACAGAGTTCAGCACTTCCACCTGAAAAGTTACTCTGTGAGTCCCTGAAATAGTTTGTCAGTGTAGCTTTATTTTAGACCTGGCTACAGGAGCCTTTGTAGTAGAATGCAGTGCTTACATGTCTAGGGGCTCAATTTCTCTATAGAGGCCAACACCTCCCGAGTTTTCTTTAAACCAGAATGTGGTTTACTAAGTGGCTCTCTAATTAAATAATCAGGTGACTTTCAAAGCTGTGCCATGAAAATTGGCAGAATGTATTCACCCATGTACTTAATTAGGCAAGCTGAGGAACAGATTTGGGGCAGGAGAGAGTGGTTTGAATGTATCATGAAGGCATATGGCATATTCAGTAATTAGGGTTGATTTTGTAAGTTGAAAGAACTGCACCTTTAGGGATAAATTTCCTTTTGCAGTTCCTGCAAAGGAACTAGTATTTTTTTCATCTCACTCAATGCGGAAGTGTTTTCAAGCTGCTTGTTCCACAGGTTAACATGGAGTGAAGACTAATAGGGAGTGGCATCTGATAGTGCTGTGTTGATGCACTAAGACTTGGAAATCTTAGTATTTCCAAGAAGTAGGAGTTGATAGGTGAGACAAGGCTGCTGTTGTATTCCTTGATGAGCAAGTTGACAAAATGGCATTGTAGGGAGTTCTGTGTGGGAAGAAATAGGAGTTATCGCAGAAATCTACACTCCCCATTTTTAATTTAATTTTAGAGTTGGAACTTATTAAGTAGCAGACACTGTCCTAGGTTCTGGATATGTAGCAGTGACCAAAAACCTTGAGGATCCAGTGTCCTCATACAGAGGCTTTCATAGTTTAGCTTAATGAGTCTCTCATGTTCCATCTTATTCATGTTCAGTTTTTCATATACACCCTGGAATCCCCAAATTCTCTGTCTCTGAGTCTTTACACATGCTTATCTTATTTCCCGAATGACCTTTTTCCCCTTTCTATATGGATAATTCCTACTTGTTCTTCAAGACTCAGCTTCAAGACCTGCTTCTTTCTGTATGTCCCAAACCCTCTTTTCCAGTAAAACTTTGTTTATAACATTGTTGTAGCACTTAGACATTTCTTCTTTAGCCGAGGACAGAGTCGCGTCTGCTGTGTAATGTATGTATCTCCTCACCATACGTAGGCACTGCCTTTAGTAAAGACCACGACTGTACTTTCTTTCTCTTAGCTTCATAATTCCTCATTTTCTCTGTAAGTACTTTTCTTTTTTCTTCTTGTTTTACTATTCTTTTGAGATGGGATCTCACTGTGTTGCTCAGGCTGGGACTCTAGGCACATGCCACTGCACCCAGCTTTTCTCAGCCACTGAATGTAAATATCAATTATGGCCCTAGCCTAAATGGAACCTTTCCCCAGCCTCCTATATACGGTGACAGAATGAGGGGAAAACATGGGCAGATTTGATAGAATCAATAGGATTTGGTGACTTATGGGGAGTAAGGAAAAGGAAGTTGCCCCCTGGGAAGCTTTGTAAGTCGTATCTTAGAAGAAGAGCTGATTTGAGATGGGGAGAAGGAAATAATGAGTTCCAGTGTGGATTTCTTTAGTTCAAACGGCCTTTGACACATCCACATAGAGGTTTCCTGTAGCCAATTGGACATAATGATTTGGAACTTCAGAGAAGATTGGCTGGAGTAAAAAGTTGTTTTCACATGTTAATTGAAGCTATGGGGATGGAGATGATCTTCTACAGAGAATATGGAGAAAGAAAAGATAAGGACTATTCATTCGTTCATTTAACAAATATGTATTGAAAGCCTCTGGTGTTGGGTTGTCTCTAGTGTAACAATGAACAAAATGTAAATTCACAAGCAAAGATTAAACTCTCAGGCATAATAAATAATAAAGGGGTGGACAAATGAAGGTGGCGTCCCTGTAAGTTGACAAGTGAGAACTTCAAGAAGGGGATTAGGTGCCAAATGCTAGAGCATTGTCCCATAAAAGAAGGAAGCCGCCCCTGGATTTAGTAACAAAAAGTTATCGTGTAACATTGGTAAGTGTTGTGAAGTAGTGGGAAGGGAAAGCCAAATTACAGTGGGTAGGAGAGGTTAAGAATTAGAGACATCAGGCTGGACATGGTGGCCCACTCCAGTAATCCCAGCACTTTGGGATGCCCAAGTGGGCGGATCACTTGAGGTCAGGAGTTCGAGACCAGTCTGGCCAACATGGGGAAATCTCGTCTCTACTAAAAATACAAAAAATTAGCTGGGCATGATGGTGCACGCCTGTAATCCTAGCTGTTCAGGAAGCTGAGGCATGAGAATCACTTGAACCTGGGCGGTGGAGGCTGCAGTTAGCTAAGATCATGCCACTGCACTCCAGCCTGGATCAGACTCTGTCTCAAAAAAAAAAAAAAAAAGATTAGCGGCATCAAGTGTGAACTTACATATCAACATATCAAAAATAGCTGTGTAGGGATGAAACAGTAGAAATAGAGAGAGGACAGGATGAAGGGAATTTGCCCCATAAATGTCATAATTTGTTTTTAAATGAATCATTAAAAAGTTCAACATGTAGAATTTTTCTTTAAAACCAACTTAAATAGAAATCAGTACTGTACTGTAAATCAAGAGAGCTGATTGAAATGTTGAAACTAACAAAAATAGACAAATTCCTGTTCTCATGGATCCTGCATTCTGTTGAAAAGGAGCACATTGGGGAATCTTCCTATGCATAAAAAAATTTAAAAAATTCAAAGTATAGGCCGAGCACGGTGGCTCAAGCCTGTAATCCCAGCACTTTGGGAGGCTGAGATGGTCGGATCATGAGGTCAGGAGATTGAGACCATCCTGGCTAACATGGTGAAACCCCGTCTCTACTAAAAAATACAAAAAAACTAGCCGGGCGAGTTGGCGGGCGCCTGTAGTCCCAGCTACTTGGGAAGCTGAGGTGAGAGAATGGCATGAACCTGGGAGGCAGCGGAGCTTACAGTGAGCTGAGATCCGGCCACTGCACTCCAGCCCAGGTGACACAGCGAGACTCCGTCTCAAAAAAAAAAAGAAAAAAAAAAAAATTAAAAGTATTTCCAAATGATTGTATTACTTAACTCTTTGGTTACTTAAACAGCCTAAGATGGACTAGCTTCATGATATAGGAAATGAATGGGGGGTAATACTACCTCCCAATTTATAATGTGAAGATTTCAGTATAAATAATGGTATCATTGGGTTCATTAAAATGTCTTTTTTTTTTTTTCCACTCATCTGTGTCTGACTGTTTTAAAGTGTCTCAAAATTTGGGGTGTCTACTCTCCACACAGAGTTGCAGACCGGTCAAATGCTTTTACATTACTTATTTCTTACAGAAAACAATGTCCAGAACTATCTGCACAACTTCCAGCCCTGTACTAGAACCTGGCAATCTAGTCATTCGAATGGTTATGAGTCAGAGAGCACACCTGGTGTATGCAATGACCAGGAAGCAAAACGGAGTACAGCTCTGCAACTCTTTATTTGTAATTCTTGGAGCCAGAAGTGTTTTGACTTCAGTATCTTGTAGTTTTTAGAAAACTGCAGTACCTATCCTACATATTAACTAATCCCCCTTTTGAGGTCTGCGCAGCATCCTCTAATCAAGCATATTAATATTTCCGCACTGTATCAAGTCACATTAAGTATCAAGTCAGTATATGCTAAGTTTTGCTGTCAAGTGAGTTGCCACATGCTTAAGAATAATCTTTGTATTTTCAGAGCTTTACGGAATTTAGAACTGCCGGTAAGGGGTTGCCCACCTGTACCTGGTGACTTTTCTAGAAAGAGGAGTATTTTGACTCTTTTATTTTCTTGAAATTGTGATTCTATGCCGACATCAAATTATAATTTTTTGGCCTTATGTGGTATATCATGAGGCAAATTTTTCACTAATATGTAAATATTTTTAAGAAGGGGAAAAAAATAGCAAGAAATGGTTTTTCTAAACAGATAAGTTTTCCTTCAGTACAGATATGGAAAGTATATAGCAATCTTGTTTCATGTTGTTCAAGAGCAAAGCCAATCTGTTATTCCTGTTTGTTCCCTGGGAAGGGAACTCTGTTCTTTGGGGGCTTGGCTCTTGTTGAGGTATTTTCTGAGAATTCTGTTATCTCCCCTCCCATTATATTTTGGCATTTAGAATACTTTTAAGACAGTTTTTATTTTGTATTGTATAATATTACCACTTTCCCCATTGGGCAACTAAGGTGTTTTTTTTTGTTTGTTTTTCTTTTAAATATGAACTCTGTTAAAATGTTTGAAATTCACCAAACCTGTTGTTACTATTTAGAAACCGGAGGAGCCAACTAAAGGTAATTCACTGTTGATTCCCCCTTCCTTTAGCAATTTTACGATAGTATGTTTCAGCAAGTTCCTCTAACTTGAACTGAGGACACCGAAGTGACAATGGTAGAAGTGTTTTGCTACTGAAATCATCTGGAAAGCAGTGCATTTCAGCCATTAGTTGAACATTTTCTCATTTTCTTAATTTTTGAGATAATTGTAGAATTCACCATTTTCTGGTTAACAGTCTGAAGTACTCATAAATGTTGTTAAATATTTTGCTTTCTAATGCTTGATGAAACTGAGAGAAAAACTGTCATTTTTTTAATAGTGCTCTTGTGAGTACTATATTTCCTATTGGAAAATATCCTCTTTCTTCAGGAGAGCAGGTGTGGTTTTGCTGAGTTGCTTTCTTGTGAGAAGGGGACAGAAATTTAATAATTCACCATAAAATTCACATAGTGATGCTTAGAAGAGCAGAGAGTGCTGTAAACTCTAGATAAATTGCTCTCATTTCAGGAATTTCCAATTAGTGTAAGTATTAGCATGCATATGTTGAACTCAGAATTTCCGAATAGGCATATTCTGTATCAATCTGTACAATGACAATACTGTATTCATTTTTTGTTAGAACTATGATAGCAGTCTACTTTACCATATTGTCATTTTCACACTTACATTTTGAGACGTGGAAATGTAACAGATTGTACTTTATTGCCATAAATTATTTGCTGATGAAGATTGAAAGGGGAAAGATGATATCGATCAGAAAGAAAGCTCATTAAATTTAAATATGTAAGGTGACTTGAAATAAAATGCACAGAAATTGCTTGTTTTGAAGTAAGTAGGTTGGGAAGAGGAACTGAGTTTAAAACCCCAGGAGAATAGCAAAGGAACATGCTAAATCTTGTGCAATAGGGTCAAATGATTTTTTATTTTTATTTTTTGCTCATAGTGTATCTAGTCACAGTGAATTCTAGGTATGCTAAATTAAATAAAGGAATGCTTAAAATTACTATGAATGTTTGAAAAGAAGTAGTACTTCGTTATATGAAATCACAGTCTTTGCTATCTGGAACTTTGAATGAATGGATCAATTAAGGCTAGGATAATTTTCTGGATAGTAGTCTGTACTTATTTACATTTTATAATTTACCATTTTGGCTTCAATTCATTAGTGTTGGCATTTTCATTGGGACACGATATATGGCTTTGGCATCAGATAAACCTGGCTTTGAATTTTAGCTTCTGCCATTTACTAGGTGTAATGTGCTTGGACAAATTGCTTGAATTTGCTGTGCTTCAATTGTTTCACTGAAAAACATGGCTTAAAAAAAAAATCGCCAGAGCAGGGTAATTACGAGGATTGAATAAGATTGTATAAGTAATTATAAATTGTGGCCATAATTTCTCAGGTTTAAAAAAACACTTCTTACCTGTGAATTATTAAGAATTAATTCATTTGGAATTTCTGTGTCCCTTTCCAAAAGACCTACGACTAAGTTCTTCACCATAAAGTAGGTAGGCTGTGGGGTCTCTCTATTCTGCCTAAGTGGCTCGTAGTTTGAGAACAAATGGAGAACCTAAGTTTCTTATGTAGAATTGAAAAACTGAGGAGACTTAGGGAAAAGTTGGATTTTGGAATTACCTTGGGAATACTTTCATAAATCAAGTATGCATGGGTTTCTCCTGTACTTTCTGCCCGTTTTCTGATTTAGTAAGTCAGAGGTGGGCCCCAGTATATGTACAAGTAATTCTCCTCTCATGCATTTTTTCTTGATTCGGGTTGTTTTTAATATAGTGATATCAAACTAGTTTTACACTATTAAGTAGTGATTTAAAACTGACGTGTAGGCAAAAAACCCAACCTGTCACCTTGCTTGAGTGGCTTAGTGCTTTGCTTATCGTTATAGGTTTGTTTCTTATACCTAGAATGTAAACTTCATGTGAACAGGAGATTTTGTTAGGGTAGTTCATTGCTGCTTGTCCAATGCCTAGAAAGATGCTGGGCAAATAACAGAGGTGCTGTAAGTATTATTTGTTGGGGAACATGTGTATGTATAAATAACACTGGGTTTAAAGGTAGTGAAGGATGTGTTAGAAATGTTAAATGGTTGTGCTGGTAGAGGTAGGGAAAAAAATACCAATATCTTTGAGCAGAAGTAAGTCGAGTAAAGTTTTGAGTTTTATGGCTCTCTAAACCTTTGTAGCCATTAAAAACAGGACCTTTGGAAAGAATCATGCAATTTGGTTTCAACAGAGTCATCTTGTTGAGGCAAATGGTCCTAAAATCCAGCTGAGATAAGGGTTATCCCTACAGGGATCTCATCCTCAGGTGAGGGAGGGGGTAACTTCTGTTTTAAATATTTTTAAAATTCTATTTTAATTTGTAGGCTTTTAAGCTATATTTTGTACAATTTTTTTTTTTTTAGTCATTACTCTAGGAAACAGTATATATATATCCTTAACTTTTCATGTGCTACTTAGAGTCGATATTGTATCACCTCACAAAAGATGTAGAAACATTGCATAGTGTAGATCCATTTTGGTCGCTAATTCCATATACTATACATATATATACTCTGGCTACATATATTATAACCCCTTAAGACATAATTTTTGCTGTAAAGAGTCCTATGTATTTTAGATAAATGAAAATAAAACAATATTTTGTAATTCCTGAGAAAGGTATCATTTACAGTATTCTTCATTTCTTTCTGAAAAACAGTTTCCATCTAGTATCATTTCCCTTTAGCTTGAAGAACTTACTGTAGCATTTTTTGTAGTGCAGGTTTGCAGGTGATAAATTCTCTTAGTTTCTCTTAGTTCTTGTTTTTTGTTTAATCAGTAAATGTGTTCATTTTGTCTTCCTTTAAAGAGTGCTTTTTCTGGAATTCTAGGTTAACTGTTTTTTGTCTTTTAACACTTTTAAAAATTGTTCCACTATTTTCAAGTCTCGTTTCTTTTTCAAATGTTTTAATATAAAAATATATAGAGATGTAATTTACCATCTTTACCGTGTTTAAGTGTATAGTTCAGTGGTAATAAATACATTTATACTCCTTTTATTTCCTTCATCCTCCACGCCCCACTCACCTTTCCGGCCTCTGATAACCACCAGTCTACTTTATCTTCATGAGATCCAGTAAGTTTTTAGCTTCATATAAGTGAGAATATGGTCTGTTTAGTTTCTGATGAGAAGTCAGCAGTAATTTGAATTGTTATTTCCTTGTATATAATATGTTGTTTTTTTCTTTTCTGCTCTCAAGATTTTTCTCTTTATCTTTGGCTTTAACTATTAACCATTCTGTTAAGCGTATTCAGTGAATTTTTTATTTCATATATTTTTCAGTTTTAGAATTTGTTTGGTTCTATTTTATCGTTTCTCTTGGCTGAAATTTCCCAGGCATATTTTTCTTTGCATCGTTCCATATGTTTTAAAAACCATGGTTTAAAAACCTAGTATATTAATTCCAGGATCTGGGTCATCTCAGCATTGATCTGTTTTGATTGTCTTTTCCCTTAAGATTGGGCCACATTTTTTAAATGTTATTTTAAGTTGTCTCCTGAATATTGTTATTTTTATGTTATAGAGACTCTGGTTTCCTTACATTCCTCTACGGAGTGGTAACTTTTTAGGGAGTTAACTTGGTTGGACTTAAATTGCAAACTCTAGTCTCTTTAGCAACAGTTCAAATCTTAGTTCAGTTCTTGGCAGGAATCTGTCTTGTACATGTGTTGGTTCAGAGATAGAGATGTGGGAACAATTTATACCTAGCATATGGGGTTCCCCTCCACTGACTCTCTCCCCTCCTGAATTCCCCCCTCAGTTTCCAGCAGCTGTGGTTGTCTCAGACTCTGTCCACTTGTTCTTCAAATGAGAATGGCTGCAGCTTTTCATCAGTTTTAGCCACGCTTGCGTGGTACAGACTGCAGCTTGCCCTCAGACTGAAGCTATATTAAATGGGATGACTCACTCATGTTGCTCCTTTCTCAGGGCAGCTGTCCTCTAGACTGAGCCTGCTTTTGTTCATTCTCCAGTGCCTTCAGGTGGATGTTGTATGTTTTGTCAGGAGTTTATGGTTGTTATCGGTGAAAGGATTGGCTTCAGTAGGAACTTCCTAGCCATTTCAGAAGTGGAAGTTCAGTTACCGTTTTAAAAAACTTGTTCAGAAGTGCCACATAAACTACCCAGTGTGGCCCTGGAAATCAATACACTCTTATTATTTAAGTTCTTAGAGGAAAATAGTGTAATTTTTCTATGTATGAAACTTTCTAGTCTCGAACCTCTCTTTCCCCTTGGAAGTATGTTGTTTATTTGACTTTTCATAATGTAGGCTTATTAAGATAGTAACTCTTGCATGGTATCAGAATAGACGGTTAAAGTTAGAGGGGCATGCCTCTCCTCTCTGCTACTGTCACAGAGTCTGATTTTATGAAATGTTTTACATAACTTATTCTGGATTTTCTCAATTATTTATCTAAGGTATAGCATCCAGTAGGAAAAGTTACTCTGAAACTAAGTTCAAACAATAATGTCATAGTTGTGGGCATGATAAGGTCCTAGATAGGCTAGTCTGTGGGCATTAGGATTTAGGACCCAGAGTAATCTTTTTTTGTTGTTGTTTTTTTTTTGAGACGGAGTCTCGCTCTGTCACCCAGGCTGGAGTGCAGTGGCGCAATCTCGGCTCAGTGCAAGCTCCGCCTCCTGGGTTCACGCCATTCTCCTGCCTCAGCCTCCCGAGTAGCTGGGACTACAGGCGCCCGCCACTAAGCCTGGCTAATTTTTTGTATTTTTTTTTTAGTAGAGATGGGGTTTCACCATGTTACCCAGGATGGTGTCGATCTCCTGACCTCGTGATCCACCCACCTTGGCCTCCCAAAGTGCTGATAAACTTTAAAAAGATACATAAAGAAAAGATTTGGGTACAACTTGCCAGCCAAAAGCAAGGTTGAGCTTTCTAAACAACTGCAACTAATTGAAGAAAGAGCCTATTAATAAGCATATTATGTAAAGTTACTCACATTTGTCTATTTAACTATAGGCCTCATACATAAGCAGTGATGTGCTTTAGATTGCAGTTATATTTTATAGATTGATATGTTTGCCTTTACTAACCGTGACACCATGCCAACCATGGTAATAGAAAGATTTCTTGACTTAGTAATTTGTATACATCCCCATCTGCATTAAATCATAGCAGCTCTGTATCACTTTATAATATCAAGACTATTTGTATGTGTGTGCTGGTGAAAGGAATACTTAACAGGGTGTCCTTATTGTAGGTTTCTAGTTGTAAGTCTAACTGGTATTATAATTTAGTTATCATAATTATAATTGAAATGGCTTATCTGACTTTCAGTGTTCTCTTTTAAAAGAAGGAATTGGACCAGATAATCTGTTATACCCTTTCTGACACTGAAATTAATTTTTTTTCCAGTTGTATTCAGTTATTTTGGTACTAAGCACATTGCTTTCTCTGCATTCTCTGTATCTTTTAATCCTTTAATTTTGTTTTCCATTTTATTTTTGGGATTTCGTTGCCTTATGCTATAAACCATTTAGATATGTACTTCCAATAAAATATTTGAATGCAAGTTCTTTGTGAACATAAGTATCAATTTAGCATCTTACACAAAATTACTAAAATTTACTTAGAATATTAAAAGACATCTGAAGATTTTAGATTTAATGCTGATGACTAGGTTTATTCTGAGCCAAATACTTAGTTCTCCTATGTGCATATATCTGAAGCTTTGTGCCATTAATGGATCACATTGAGACATAATTATTGTAGTTTATAGCACCTTAAATTTCTATGTGGATTGTATTTGTTTCTTAATGATCATTATTGCAAGGATATTGAGTGTTTCATTCTTTGTCTATATAGAAACATTGGATTTTTATACTCAGTTTATATAGAGTTTCTCTTCTGTCATTGTTTCCTCAGTTTTTAAAAAAATAATACCACACTGCTATGTTATGATGTAGGTATGTATCTCCCTCACTGTGAGAACATTTTTAATACAGTTATAGGACATCTCTTTTTAAATTAACTTTTGTTCCCGTTGGTCCTTAGAATAAAACCTATTTGCTGTCTTGTGCATGGATTTTTTTTCTACTTATATGTGTTAGGTATACGTTATTATGCGTAACTACTTAAGGATTTTTAAATTATTTAGTTATTATATTTGTTTTATGGATTTAGAAAAATAAGGCGGTCAAATGTCCATTGTGTAGAAAAAAGATAATCATTTTACACACTTTGTTAGTGTTAACAAAGCTTTCTTTGGTATATTTTGTAGGTGATGTTTGCAGACAGAAAAAGCAAACTGTCAAGGAATTCAGAGCATTGAGTACTTGTTCTTTGGACCAGTTTGAGGAGTCTTTGATTTATTGGACCAACTGGCAACAGAACATGAAAAGTAGTGTGGCACAGATAAAAGTAAGTGTTTGAAACTTAAAACAGAGGATGTAAACTTACAGTCAATTACCTATTATTTAAAAATAAATGCATTTATGTAATTAGGACATTAGAGCCAGACAGTAGAGTGGCACTTAGATTGATGCAAAAGCAATTGCAGTTTTTGCAGTTTTTAAAACCACAATTACTTTTTGCACCAACCTAATACATCCATCTAACTTAAACAATTTTAAATGCAGATACTTAGCTCTGTGTAAGTATTAGTGCTCATGAGGGCAGTTGAGAGAACATACAGGAGTGTGTGTACATGTGTGTGCGTGCATGTGTGTGTGTACACATGGATGCATGCATCAGGGCCTGCATATATGATGTGAGTGATCACATGTAAAAGAAAAATAAGTGACAAACAGTGCAGGGAAATTCCTGCGTATCTGTTTACAATGTGAGCCTCTTTTTGCGTATTTCTTATGAATAGATGGTCTCTTATTCTGTGCTGTACTTTAGACAGTGTGTGTTCATTTATTTAACAAATGCATATTGAGTTCTAGTGATTGTTCTAAGAACTTTGAACAAAATAGTGTTATATATGTTATATGTTATATTGATTGTTTTATAGTGATTGTTCTAAGAACTTTGAACAAAATAGTGAATAAAACAAATACTTGTTTTCGTGGAGTTTACATTATAGTTGTTGTAGGGAGGAGACAAAATAAATTATAAACTTGGTAAGTTATATAGTATATTAGAATGTTAAGTAATAGAATTGTCCTATGGAGAAAAGAAGTAGAATAGGGTAGGGGGATTCAACATTGAGGGGCTGCAGTTTTTAATAGAGGAGTGAGTAGGGCCCATTGAAAAGATAGCCATTTGAGCAGAGACTTGAAAATGTGAGAGTTAACTATGCCGATATCTGGGGGAAAGAGTGTGCCTGGCAAAAGGAACAGCAAAGACAAAGAATCTAGAGTGGAGCAGGTATCAGAAGGGGAGAATTGTAGGAGATGAGGTCAGGGCAGTAATAGGGACCAGTAATTCCATCTGCTTTCAAAACTGTTCTGCCTGTGAGTGGCCTTGGCAGGAGAGCAAACTACTCAACTTCCTTCTCTTTCCAGCTGCATGGATTTAAAACCAGGACATCACTTTTTGGGCCGTGGAGTCAGTAAAGGGGGAACTGTATTTTTATTTGGTTATAAATGTAGGCACTCCTCCCTTCCTCTCCTCTTATAGCTGTGCACACCTAAAGTTCCTTCTTTAATGAGAAGCAATAGATTGCAAGCTCCTTGACAGTAGGCTCTGTGGTAGGTGCTTATTAAGCTGAACTGATAGACTTGTAGAGTACGGCAACCTCTGCTGCAATCTTTTCCAACCTCTGTCAAGTGTGAGAAGACACTCACCCACCTCCCTGCTAGGTAGACATCCAGCCTTTGCTTGCATATCTCTTTTGGCACGGGGCTCACAGTTTCCTAAGGTAGTTCCATCTGTGAGTAACCCTTGTATATTGTTCTGAAATCGGCCTTCTTGGGGCTTGTGCTCATTGGTCCATTGTTACTTAAACAGTTAATTTATTGAGGACCTAGTAGGTGGCAGATTCTGTGTTAGGAGCTAGGGACATAAAGAAAGGAGACTGTGCAGAACTGGCTCTTGACAGAGCCATGTTAGACAAGAGCACTCAGATCTTTACACTAACGCCTTTTACTCAAAGGGAGAAATGTTTAGCCTTTCTTAGACTCCTCTTTTGGTTCCTCTTAGCCTCTGCTTCTCCATGCTTCCCTCTTGTGGCCCAGATGGGTCTCCTGTGGCATTTTCTCCCCCAGCCTATGAGTGGGTGACTTCATTTAGCATGCCCTTGACACTTAGTGGCTTGGTTCTCCCAGCCAGCTCTCTTTGGTCTGCTTCCATTTCTTTCCTTTGTGTTAGCCACAATGGGTCCACTAGCTGGGTTGATGCTCATTCTTTCTTTAGGTGAAGCTCAGCTCTTCCTTTGATATTATGAGGACTCACCTGTTAGGTTCATAAGGCGTCAACTGAGAATCCCCTGTTTTTCCCTTGAACCTTACTATAGCTTCCTTAGCAAGCTCCCTACCTCTTCCAGCCCCTCCTCGCTCTTTCTCTTAAAGTCTAATGGATCCTGAAAGCCACTGGACTCAGGCTTCTTGTTCCCCTTGTCTCCTCATACTGCTCTCTCTGCGTTGTTGGAGACTATGAGTTACTGCATGATGTCATCATATTTGTTTTGCTTCATGAACAATTTATAAAAATTTTAAAGGTAATTTTGACTGTGTAGTATTTTCAACTACTGCACTGACTTACAATCTAAACTCTGTGATAAAAGAAATGGGAAATTCAAGTTCTTAATATTTAATTCATACCCAAAAGTGATTTTTAACTTGGTGAAATCCTATTCATCTACCAAAGCCAAATTCAAGTCCCGGTTTTCCCACTTTCATCCCTTAGCACTCTATGCTACAGTGATTGTTTCCTACTCAAGATCTCCTTTTAGCACTTAGTGTGTGTGCCAGTCATTTGTTACTTGATCATATTTATGAAATCCTTCTTCTTCACAACTTCAATATTTTTGGTCTCTTCCTCTTGCTCACAACAGATGTTGCGGAGATGTGTTAAAAATCATTAGCACAGAAATGGGGCCTTCTCCTTAATGTAATCAAAATAATTTTTTTTGCCTTGTAAAAGAAAAAGGAGGTAATGCAGTTTTATTGTTCTCTGTCTTCTCCCCCTTCTCTCCCCCGCCACCCCCCGCCTTCTTCTTCTTCTGCCTCTCTCTCTCTCTCTCTCTGTCTCTGTCTCTCTGTCTCACTCACTCTCATTCTGGGGAACATATAATCTAATGTGTTTAATTATGGAAATTTTTATAAGCCTCTCTGTCTCCTACAAGACCATAAGGTCCTTGGCCTTTCTTATCTATTGTAACCTTCAGAATGTCTACACAGGAAGGACTATGTTGTGTAATAAATGATCAGTATCAATATTGTATTTTATGTTACCATTGAATTTAATGAATCTCATGCTCTTTATTTGACCTAAGAGCTTTATGTGAAGTTTTATGGAAACCCATGTCATATATATTGAACAATTCTATTTCACGGTGTTGCTAAGTGAAATAAGTTTTAAAACTTTCTTATATTAGACACAGAATTTTATTTTTATTTTTTTATTTTTATTTATTTATTTATTTATTTATTTTTACATGTATCAATAGCTTGTTCCTTCAGAATTTTAAAATGGTTGAATTTAGTGCAGAGTAACAGCTAAACTATGGTTACTTTAAATCATCAATTTTGATTACATGCTTATTCACCTATATAGATTAGTTAGTGGATACTATTCAAAAAATTCAATAGTTAATGAGACTATTTTGCATTGTACTTATGATTATGTTAGACTCAAACTGCTGTTAATTAGATAGTCATAAAATCAGAGGAAGTTGGATCTTACATTTCTACTCAGAATAATTTTCTATTTTAAAATATATCCTTTCTTCATTAAGGAGGCAAGCATGTAAGTTTGCAGAACAGTTACTCATTGTTTGATTTAGTTTATCTTAGATTTCAAGATTAAGGTATGTTAAATGCTATTTTTCTTTACAGTATGGTTAGTTAAAATTATTTTAATTCTTAAAAAAAGGCTTGTCAATATTTGAATGTTGACCAGTTATATAAAAAATTTTACATATATACAGAGGTAAACATTTTGGTTCCTTAATGTATTTGGATTTTTTAAATTAGGATATAGTCTCAAACTGGACTGTCTGTCTCATGTCAATCTCATGTTACATGAAGTTTCTTATTTGTATATTGATAGGAGATAGGAGATACAAATCTTTTTTCAAATAGTACTTATACCCTAAAGTAATGTTGTTCGATTCCCTAGAACCTACCATAGTATAATACATATCAGACACTCGATTGATGTTTGTTGAAAACAAAAACGAATTTTTTTGAATTTTTTATTTTATTTTTATTTTTTTAAGAGACAGAGTCTCGCTGTCTCACTCTGTTGCTCAGGCTGGAGTGCAGTGGTGCGATCTCGGCTCACTACAAGCTCTGCCTCCTGGGTTCACGCCATTTTCCTGCCTCAACCTCCTGAGTAGCTGGGACTATAGGCGCCCGCCACCACGTCCGGCTAATTTTTTGTATTTTTTGGTAGAGGTGGTATTTCACCGTGTTAGCCAGGATGGTCTCGATCTCCTGACCTCATGATCCGCCCACCTCGGCCTCCCAAAGTGCTAGGATTACAGGCATGAACCACTGCGCCCGGCCAAAAATGAACTTCTATAAACATGTTAGAGTCAGTTTCTTGCCGCTATTTTACCCGGTACTGAAGTTGTGGTTTTCATAAGCCAACGGAGATAGGAGGTAAGTACAATATCGTGGCTGAGGCAAGAGGATCACTTGAGCCTGGGTGGTTGAGTCTGCAGTGAGCCGTGATTGTGCCACTGCACTCCAGCCTGGGCAACAGAGCAAGACCCTGTCTCAAAAAATAATAATAATAATAATAATTACAACTTATTACATAGAAGTAAAATATAAACTAGGTGTCATCGAAAATTTGAGAATTATCTTTTTCTACCTTGAATTGTTTTGGCTAGAAAGAAGTATTTGGTCCTGCAAAGGCGTAAGAATGATACAAGTAGTTTTAGGGACTCCGTGGAAAGGGTTGGGGAGGGTAGCGGTGGCAGTTAGGGATAAAAGGCTACACATTGGGGTACAGTGTACATTATTCATGTGATGGGTACAGCACAGTCTCAGAAATCACCACTAAAGAACTTAACCGTATAATCAAACACCACCTGTTCCCCATAAAACTATTGAAATAAAAAATAAAATAAAAAGAAATAAAAAATAAAAGTAAATAGAAAAAAACAAGAAGTATTTGGTCCATAATGAAAACAAGTGCCTGCCACAGACAGGCCCATCCAGGATGGTCTGAAAATTTTGTTTTATAGATTGTTTAGGTTACATGAATTATTTTTAATGATTTAAAAAATGTTTTGATACAATTTCTGAAGTACTTCCAACTTTCTAAGCCATGTATTTCAGTCTATGTTTTTTAACATAAATAACTTTTGAAATGTTTTCTCCTTTTTTTCCTCTTTTAAAGCCTTCTTCTGGTCATGACAGAAGGGAAAACCTTAATTCATATCAGAGGAACTCCTCTCCAGAAGACAGGTAAATAGTTTAATGTGCTCTGAATGCAATGTAAATTTTTTTTATTTTGAGATGGAGTCTCGCTGTGCTGCCCAGGCTGGAGTGCAGTGGTGCACGGTCTCTGCTCACTGCAAGCTCCGCCTCCCGGGTTCACGCCATTCTCCTGCCTCAGCCTCCCAAGTAGCTGGAACTACAGGTGCCTGCCTCCACGCCCAGCTAATTTTTTGTACTTTTTTTTAGTAGAGGTGGGTTTCACCATGTTAGCCAGGATGGTCTCCATCTCCTGACCTTGTGATACGTCCGCCTTGGCCACAATGTAAATTTTTATAGTAAGGTTTATGTAATAATTTAGCTCTTAGATTTCTGATTTTAGGGTGGATAACTTCTTTTTAATGGTTTTATAGCCAATATTACTTGAATGGGCTGTAGGAGAAATCATCCTTAAATGACTCTTCTAGGAGTTTCTAGTAAATAATTCCAGATATTATGTCATTTTTATGTGAAAGGGAGTAATTTTTAATGTTTCAAATACTAATGGAATGAAAGTGTAAAATGGAAATCTGAGTTGAAATTACACTATTTAGAAGTGCTCCTTTTGCTACTGTTAGTATTATCCCTTACATGTACATAGCTCTATATTGTCTTTAAAATGTTTTTATATAGATTATATCAGGGTCCCCAACCCCCAGAGCCATGGACCAGGCCACACAGCAGGAGGTGAGCAGCAGGCCTGCCAGCATTCCTGCCTGAGCTCCACCTCCTGTCAGATCACCTGTGGCATTCCATTCTCATAGGAGCACAAACCCTATTGTGAACTGCATGTGCGAGGGGTCTAGGTTGTGTGTTCCTTATTAGAATCTAATGCCTGATGATCTGAGGTGGAACAGTTTCATCCTGAAACCATCCCCTCACCCCCTACCATCTCTGGAAAAATTGTCTTCCACAGAACTGGTCCCTGGTGCCAAAAAGGTTTGGGACCGCTGGATTATATCATATTATAATTATGTTAAGATCAGCGATCCAAAAATGTTACCATTAATGTGCATTATGAATTCATATTAGCACTACAATTATCTCATTTATGATCATTGAAAGACCATTAAGCATATGGTCTATTAAAAATAATGACTGTAAAAGTAATTTTTTATGCCCATTAAAAATAATTTATGAAGGAAGAAGCACCTTCAGACTTTCTTTCAGTTGTCTAAGCTTCCTTACTCCATATGTACTTTGTTATTCTACCCTGCTAAATATCTCTAAAAACTTTGCTTTGTGAGCATCAAGTTAATTGTCCTGATTCATGATTACTTACTACCTTTCACCAACTGCCTACTCCCTATATATTAAAAATAATAATAATAATAACTCTTTGCACACAGACACATACACACATAGGTATATGTGTGTATAACTTAATTGTAGATGTGTATATAAAATATGGATTATGTTATGTGTATATAAAATATGGATTATGTTATGTATATATTTAACTTCTCTTAAGGTTCTCTGATTTTATTGACTTTTAAGATTCAAATAATAGATCTGATGCTATCCATCCTCGTTTGCTAATAATTTCAATCCATTCTCATTGCTATCCAATAATGCATTTTAAAATTAACAGGTGATGAATATGGTCTTTTGGTGTGGAATTAAACTGATCCTTATGGAGGCCAACCAGTGACATTGGTCTCATACATTCAGTGTTTTGATAAACAAGCCAACTAAGCAAAAGCAGCCATTTTTGGATAGTCTTTTTCATGCTAACTATATATGATATCCAGATATGTCTCCTACTAAGAACAAAGTGAATCAGGATAATTCACTAAACAAATAAGTTTGGTTAAGTGAATCCTAGGAGTTGTTCTGCTGTGTACAAACTGAAAGCTTTTATAATTCTGATGGAATGAATGGGTGTTAGCAAAATGAGCTGTTAAGAACAGTTTGACAAGATGTTGTTCAGTCAGAGTTGCTTTGCCCTTACCAATATATGACTTTCCTAAATATTTATAACATAGTAGTTTTTAATTTGCAACTTGGTTTTCTTATTTTATGTTAGATATGCAGAACAAGAAAGATCCCCCCGGGATAGAGATTACTTTGATTACAGCAGATCAGACTATGAGCGTTCAAGAAGAGGACATTCTTATGATAGTAGCATGGAGTCACGGTTAGTGTTCTGAATGTCTAACTTGTAGAAAATTATATTTGTTTAAACTTTCTTTATGCTATATTTATAATAAAACCAAAAATAATAGAGGCCAATATTAATTGGATGTTCTTAGGTGCCAGGCTTTCTAATAAGGGCTTCATGTGAATTAACTTGTTATTGCAGCAAATACGTGAAGTAGATACTATTATGTCTGCTTTACAACTGAAGAAACTGAGGCCTAGAGAAGTTTAGTAGTTTGTTCATGTTTTGAAACATAATAGTGGCAAGCTCAAGTCTGTCTGACTCTAAAGCCCAAGCTCATTCATTATATTGTACTGCAAGAGGGGTTAGCTTATGTGATTTTTTGAGATTTTTTACTAAATGAAAGAAATTGATATTCTATGATATAGAGTGGTCTAAAGTTACTTTCCTGTGTAATGGCAGAGGGACATTGAGACTAAAGTTTCCAATTTGTAGTTTTTTTCTACATGTAAAGGATTCTTACTTGAGCTTTAGAGAACTTGGTTACCCACCTGTTCCTCTGGCTAACAAGACTTACAAGATTTACTTGGTTGAGAAATGGGCAAGGGAACTGAATGGAAGGCAGATAGCAAGAAACATTGGAATGAGAGTGTTTGGAAACTCTTAGGGGTAATATTTAAGAAGGGTCAGACATTAAGTGCCATTCACATTTCATTGAAAACTTGGCAGAGTATTATAACCCCTTGTTATTGATTTGTATTTATTTTCAATTCTTTTTCTCTCTTGTAGAAATTAGTAATAGTTTTTACAATGAGAATACAATGGTCTCCACTTATCCATGGGGAATGTGTTCCAGGACGCCAGTGGATACCTGAAACTGCAGATAATACCTGAACCATATATATACTATGTTTTTTCCAATACATACATACTTATGATAAAGTTTGATTTATAAATTAGGCATAGTGAAAGATTAACAACAGTAACTAATACTAAAATAGAACAATTATAAGAATATACTCTAATAAAAATTATGTGAATGTGGTCTCCCTCTCTCAAAATATCTTATTGTACTGTAGTCACTTATTTTTGGACTGTTGGTTAACCACTGGTAGCCGAAGCCTTGGAAAGTGAAACCACAGGTAAGGGGTGACTACTGTGTTAGAAAGATGTTGGCGTTTTAAACAATCCCTTTAAAACTTCACTAAAGGGCCTCTGTGTTTGCTCAGGAGAAAGTATAATGGAATTAAAAGTTACTTAGTACATGTGGGGAGAGACTCCCCAGGTAGAAGTAATGGTAGTCTCAAAGAAAGTAGTGGGACAGATACTTCAGATGCTCAATATAGGGAAGAGATGTCAACTAGAATTCTGCAGATGGACATACTCTCAAGTACTTAAAACAGAAGTCACTATATGGGTAGTATTCCCTTAACTTGCATGTATCTTTGCTTAGGAGAGGAGTAGTGATGCAGACAATTTCCAGGTCATTTGAAATTGACTTTGGAATGTCTATATTTTAGACTTTTTAATGAGGCAGTGTTGCATAGTAGAAAGAGAATAGTTTCCATGTATATGCAGATTAGAGTTCAAGTTTTAGTTACTAGTTATGGAAATTTGGTGAAATTTCTTAACAGATTTCTTCTGAGCCTCAGTTTCCTCATCTATAAGATGATGTAACATGCATCTTGTCTGGTTGTTTAGATTTAAAAACCATATCTGTCCTACTACCATGTCTGAACATAGTAGATACTAAGAAAATTATAACTTATTTAAAATATTAGTTTCTTGAGCATATCCGTTTGAGTAGTGATAAGCGGTGAACCGGTGGGACTTTATATAGAAAACAGTGGAAGAGTTCAGGTGTACTATTGTTGAACGTGGTCGATTCTGAATGTATGTCTAATTAATCTTGCAAAACTAACATTATTTTAGTATTTTATAAAGGAACTATGATATGTCTTTCTAACAACCATTTTCATTATCCCTTCGAAGACAACTTTCTGCCTTTGTCGTTGTTTTCATAAAACCAGCTTTCTCCTGATTTTCCTGTATTCCCTTATTAGTCATCTAGTTTCCAAAACTTGACTCTCATATTTTATTGTTCACTAAGATCTATATCTGTTTTGATGTTTCTCAGATATTATCCACCCCTTTACCACCAATATTATATCCCCCACAGGAATTTTGACCAAATTCCTCTGCAGTTTGAAGTTTGAAGCTAAGCACATTCTTTGATATCTACAGCCAAAAATTTCCTTCTCATCACTTTCTAGTATATACCTAATCCTATAATGTCAGATTATATTAACCTTCAAAATCCAGGCTTGTCTACTGTCACCTTAATGAAAACAACTACTATAACCATAATTCATAAGCTAAGCTTTTTGCATATTTTCCCAAATACTGTTAAAACTCTTAGAAACTAGATACTATTTTTTCCAATTTACAAATAAGGAAATGGCTTTGAGTTTATTAAGTAGCTTACTTGAGGTTGCGTTTAAACATCTGGTAGATGTTGAAACTGGAATTTGAACTCAGTTCTGGCTCGAAAGCCCATGTCTTTTTCACAATCCCTGACTGTACTACTTCAGTATAACTCTATGTTAGGTCTAGTATACGAAAATGAAGTCTCATGTTATCCACACAGTCACACTGTGAAGTCAACAGGCTAGGTATTATGCAGAACATAAAGGCTAACAGTCCAAAAATGTTTCTGTTTAGACTCTTAGAAGTTACTTCTGCACTTTACAAACACAATAATGGTAAGGATATGATTTTATCAGCCAGCTATCTCTCTTACCTGGTATTTCTCAGAAGAATCATAACCAATGTCAGGAAATCCCTGCTGTAGCTACTCTCTTGGAACATGTATATTCACAAGAAGAAGCAACTCAGTTGCAAATTAGTGCAGAGAATTTAGAGCATCTGCCTTTGTGACTAATTGAGGTTTATATTTGAAATCACTCTTTCCCCTGACTGTTTACCCTTGGTATATACAGATTGTGTGTCCTCCCTAAGAGTCATTTAAGTCTCTTATACCTCAGTTTCAAAACTGTTTACTTGACCCGGCAATCTCATTACTGGGTATATACCCAAAAGAATATAAATAATTATATTATAAAGACACATGCATGTGTATATTCATCACAGCACTATTCACAATAGCAAAGCCATAGAATCTACCTAAATGCCCATCAGTGATAGACTGGATAAATGAATTATGGTACTTATACAGGAATACTATGCAGCCATAAAAAAGAATGAGATTATGTTCTTTGCAGGGACATGGATGGAGCTAGAGGCCATTATCCTTAACTAACACAGGAACTGAAAACCAAATACTACACGTTCTCATTTATAAGTGGGAGCTAAATTATGAGAACACATTAACACATGGAGAACAACACACACTGGGGCCTTATGGAAGATGAAAGGAGGGTGGAGGGTGGGAAGAAGAAGAGGATCACAAAAAACAACTAATGAGTACTAGGCTTAATACTTGGGTGATAAAATAATCTATACAACAACCCCCCATGACACAAGACACAAGTTTACCTATGTAAATAATAAATCTGCACTTATACCCCTGAACTTAAAATAAAAGTAAACAAACAGAAAAAACCTGTTGCTCCACAGCTACCTGGGAAGATGACTGCTTTTCAATCTCCGTGTAGGTTCTATTACTATATATTTAAAAAGACCATCTCAAACATACCCCTTAGATTTAGCTAAAATCTATCCCATAGTTTCCTGGTAATGCAGTGATAATATGAAATTTACTTCTATTTACTGGGTCATATAACTCATGGTTACCCAAAATAGAATGGTCTGAGTTTCCAAGGCAATATATGTAAAACGCAGCTCAGTGGATAAACTTTGTTGTGGGGAAAGATTGCAAAAAGCAAAGATTCATTCTTTCCTGTTAGTTCTTGATGGTTTCAGAGAACTGTACCTTGATTGTTTTAAAAGCCTTAGCTTAAGAAAGGATAATCAGGTACTTTGGTAGGGAAGATTTATTGTGGCTAGAAAAAATTTCCCCCCCACATTGTCTCAAATAAGCAGAAGCTTCTGATATTCTGAGATTTCTAATAAAAATATTAGTTCTATCAAGAAACAATTTCAAATACTATATTCTATAGCAGTCTTACAACTAAAGTAACCACTATTGAAGATTAACTCTGGTTTCTTCTCCTTTATACAATTTGTCATAAACACCACAGGCTAATTTGTCCTCTTAAAACACGCCTTTCATAAAAGCCACTCTCCTACTCAGAAACTTTTAATGATTCCCCATCACCTCCAGTAAAAATCCTTCAAGTCTTTTGCATATGTTTTAAGATTTTAGTCTAACTCTTAACTTATCTTTCCAGCTACCATCACACATAATTCTTTGTTTCCTGATTGTGCTACTCATTCTGACCTTAGCACCCCTGCTCAGTCTTTCAATAGTTATTCCCTCTTCTACTCGTTGCAGAATGCCATCCTTCCTCTCCCCTTCCTCCTCCCAATTTGCCCCCAGTCTAAATCCTGTCAAGCCTTCAGGACCTAGTTTGTTGAATTTTCTCTGTGAAGCACTTTCTCACCATTCTAAACCACTTTTCCTAGTCCAAATTTGTGGGACCCACTTATGGTCTCACTCATTTGTGTGCAGTTAATTGTTAAGAGTGTATTTTATATTGTCTTTTCTGCTCTTAAAAAAAATTTGTATTACAGAAGCAGGGACCGAGAAAAACGCAGAGAAAGAGAAAGAGAAATGGATCGAAAAAGGTCCCGGAAATCCCCATCTCCTGGGAGGAGAAACCCAGAAACATCAGTAACTCAGAGTTCCTCTGCTGAGGATGAACCTGCTACAAAAAAAAAGAAAGATGAGCTGGATCCTCTTCTTACTCGCACTGGTGGAGCATATATTCCCCCTGCAAAGCTCAGGATGATGCAGGAACAGATTACAGATAAAAACAGGCATGTTGATATCAATCAGTATATAAAGCCATTATATGGTCATTGAAAAATAAGTCAACTATGGTTTAATGAACCCTGGCTCTTGAGAATTTACATTAGTCTTCAGTGATAGAGACCTCAAATTAGAGACCTCTTTACTTCATAGCTCCATTGGAGAGCTACACACTACTTGCCCTTATATTAGCTCATTACTTTTTTTTTTTGCATGAATGAATTAAAAAGTTTGAGGAAAAGATTGCTTACCCTTTTTATAGTATTTTCAAACTATTGTTCCTTTCATTGTTTCATGGATGCATTCCTATTGATAATGTTTATTTTTTGTAGAAAAGATTAATATTGACATTTTAGTTCTAAAATTGACTTTTCCTGCTGTAAACCAGGAGTCAGCAAACTTTTTCAGTAAAAGCCCAGCTAAAGCAGGTGGGCAGCTGCATTTGGCTCATGGGTGTAATTTGCTGACCTCTGTACTCATCTATAAAACTGAAGCTGGCAGTTACCTCTTTTTGTACATTTTCTTTAGCCCACAATATCTTAGACTATACATTTTTGCTACTCTAAGGCAGACAGACAAAATTTATATATGAACGGTCATACTTAAAACATTCCTCCTTCCCTTTTCAGAGTAATTGAGATGGTGAGGAACTATTTAGGAAAGTACAGCTAAGTTTTTAAGATATTTTCTCTAATAGGATGAGTTGATAACTAGGGAAAGTATGGTCCCAGATTGAGATGATGATTCAGTTATCAGATAACTAGTTAAAAGATTGGGAAAGAAGGTATTAATAGTTATAATTTAAGAAAAACAGATGCAAGGTGAGCCAGACAGGAGTATTTCCACATCCTTTCATGGGTGTTTTAATGGCAATTTGAAAAGTGCTTGAGAACCTTATTTAAGTTAAATCTAAATTTGTTTCAAGGGTTAGCTTGAAGTAGAAATGTCATGATCCGCCCACCTCGGCCTCCCAAAGTTTGAGACCAGCCTGGCCAATATAGTGAAGCCCTCTCTCTACTGAAAATACAAAGATTAGCCAGGCGTGGTGGCGGGCACCTGTAGTCCCAGCTACTTGGGAGGCTGAGGCAGGAGAATGGCGTGAACCTGGGAGGCGGAGCTTGCAGTGAGCCGAGATTGTCCCACTGCACTCCAGCCTGGGTGACAAAGAGAGACTCTGTCTCAAAAAAAAAAAAAAAGAAAAGAAAAGAAAAGAAATGTCTTTATCTAAAAGAAGCTATGAAGATTTGAAATAAAACCAAATTTAAGAGCCAGAAAGGGGTATTTGATGACATTAAATTCAAAACTAATAAGTTTTTCATTATGTGTCATGTTTTAGCACTTGCCAGTGATATTTGAAGTGTTAGGTTGAAAAGGAATTTGGAGTTGGCTTCTGTGGTTAATAGGACTTTCATTATCATGTAAGCGTTTTGCTCATGCACAAGGCAGTAGTGGCGGCATTACTGAAAAGTATTCACTTTCTCCAGTCCAGTCCAAAGCAATCCTGATTGTAAAAGACTGGAAACTATATCAGTCCAAGTCTTGCTTCCTTTTAAATAAAGCAGACAGGAGAGTCAGCAATACATGCAATTTAAAGCAGATTCCTTTAAGATAATTGTATATACAGTTGAAGTCTGTTAGTAGGCTGTAAAGGGTTCAAGAAGAAGTAGACATCTGGAAAAGAAGGCCATAGTCTTTGCTTTCAGTAGATACATGAATTGTGGGCTTCCTAATTAGGATGTATAATTGTAGTTGATGTAGCTGTTTGATTAGTTTAGTAAGATAGGTTGTGATTGTGTATGGGCAACATCTTATTAATCAGGCCACTTGTTAAGCCATACATCTTATTTCTAGAGATAGTGGGATACCAAAAGGTTGGAGTTCTGAAACAGTGGAATAGTCCACCTTGGGTACAGGCAGTAAGGGTGTACGTAATTTATAGAGAATTTAGAAATGAAATAAAATTAACTGCAAAGTGAGTCTGTTTTTTATCCTCACCATGCTGGCAATACTAAACAATGTCAGTGATACAATACTTGTTCCCACCAGGAACTGCTCTCACCAACCTTCTTGTTGTACCACTCCAGAACAGGGATTCTTAATCTACGAGCTGAGCCCCTCAAGAGGTCCATGGATAGAATTCAAACAATCAGTCCATTAATGTGTTTGGGAAAAAAATTGAATCCTTATTTTTACTATTCTCTAAAGTTTAGCTTTTTTTTTTTTTTCTTTTTAGAATGTAGGCAATAGATCAGAGTATTGACAGTCTGTTACAGATATTTCATGATATGGATTATGGCCATGCTACTTAGAAATTTAAGTAGTTATTAAGCATACTGCTAGTTCTTGTTTAATGTGTTATGAAGCACATAGAATATTATATCAAACTTTTGTTCTTTTCATGTTTCAAAAACTGAATTTCGGTATGATTAGTATCCTTTGTAATCCTATTCTTTGTATATATCATTCCAAAAAGTCTACTGGTTTCACCAGGCTTCCAGAGAGAGACGTGTATAGAAGAAAAAAGGTTAAGACTTCTGCAGCTGAAATCAGATTTCTGCAGCTGAAATCAGATTCCACAGAAAAGCAGTTACAAAATCCATAGAATTGTAGAGCATTGAAAGATCTTAGACATTGTCCAGTTCAACTTAAAGAAACTCAATGAGGCCAAGTAATTTCCAAAATCTAGGGTAAAAAGCAGTACAGCTATCTAACATTCAACTGGTATAGCTGTTGGACTACTACATCAGCATAGAGGTTGTCTTTAAAATACTCTGAACAATATTTCAGCTCCATGATTTCACATGACTCCCTTTTTCTGTAGTTACCATTTATTTGTGGTTTAAAACATTTAATTTTGTTATCTCTGTCATCTTTTTATGAGATGGGACATACAGATTTTTTTTTGTGGCTTATATTTGGGTATTTCATGTTACCATTTACATTTTTTTAATTGCATTTATTTTAAAGGTCTTCATTAAAGATGAGTGTAAATCAAGCATTATATGTAAAATAAGCGTGTA
Source organism: Trachypithecus francoisi (assembly GCF_009764315.1). Lineage (NCBI taxonomy): Eukaryota > Metazoa > Chordata > Mammalia > Primates > Cercopithecidae > Trachypithecus > Trachypithecus francoisi. The sequence continues at coordinate 62,022,117 of NW_022681458.1, forward strand.
TTGAATTTGACTAATTAAATGTACTAGGCCTAAGAACAAAACATTATCCTTATATGTCCTTACATAATCTTATTGTATTATTAAAGGAAAATGGTGTGTACTTAAGCATGTGTACAGAAAATCAAATATGGTTTAGGATATAATCTGTTTATCCTGATAGGCATCATATATTTTACTGTACTTGGGGGTCATTTCATGAAAATAATGTTAAAAATTAAGGAACACTATGTAGTTTTTATGTTCTTATAACTTACTGTAATTATTGAAAGAGTTTTAATCTTTATTAAAATCACTTCTTTTTAGCTTAGCATACCAGAGGATGAGTTGGGAGGCCCTAAAGAAGTCAATTAATGGTCTTATCAACAAAGTCAACATTTCCAACATAAGTATTATTATTCAAGAGCTTCTTCAAGAAAATATTGTTAGAGGAAGGTAAGTTTTTTTTTATTTGTAGTATTTTATTTGTGGTATTTCTAAGTAATTTTTTCGAAGGTATATAATATCTACATGAACAATAATCATTGATTTATTGTGCTACTTCATTTCAAAGGTCATTGAGTATATTTATTTAAAATGCAGTACTTATAAAAATATAGACTGCTAAGAAATAACTTGTGCCTTGCTCTTAGAGGTTGTATGGAATTTTTGCTTTTTGAGAAGCTTCGATTTCACATAATGGTTTTTGCAGACATTCACTTAATGCCTCCAGTAATTTAAACTCATGAAGAATAATGAATATCACAGTATACTACCTCTAACTAATTTAATTTTTTATTTCTTTCTAAAATTGATGAGTAAAAGTTGTATGTATTTGTGGTATGCATCATGGTGTTTTGATATATGTGTACTTTGTAGAATGGCTGTATCAAGCTATTTAACATGCATTCACATACCTGTCATTTTTTTGTGGTGAGAACACTTAAAATGTACTCTATTTTCAGCTCTCAAGTATATAATATATGGTTATTAACTATGGTCAAAATATTGTAGAATGGATCTCTGGAACTTATTCCTCCTGTCTAACTGAAATTTTGTGTCCATTGACGAACATCTAAATTCCCCCAACCCCCAGTCTCTGGTAACCATCATTTTATACTGTGATTCTATGAGTTCAGTTTTTTTTAGATTCTGCATATTAGTGAGATCATGCATTATTTGTCTTTCTGTGCCTGGCTTATTCACTTAGCATAATGTTCTCCAAGTTCATCTCATCTGTGTTTTTGCAAATGACAGGATTTCCTTTATGGTTGAATAGTATTCCCTTATACATATATACATTTTCTTTATCCATTTATTCACAACAGAGACTTTTGTTGTTTCCATATTTTGACCGTTATGAATGATGCTGCAATAAATGTGGAAGTTCAGATACCTCTTCAACATACTGATTTCATTTTCTTTGTGTATATATCCAGTAGTGGGATTGCTGGATCAAATGGTAGTTATAATAGAAAAAAATGTTTTTAGTGTTGATTTGTTTTAGAGATGTGGGTCTTGCTTCATTGTCAGGCCAGAGTACCATGCATGGTCATAGTTCACTGACCCCTTGAATTGCTGGGCTCAAGGAATTCTCCCACCTCAGCATCCTGAGTAGCTGGGACTGCAAGCCCTCATCACCATGCTGGGCTAATTTTTTAATATTTTGTAGAGAATGAGGTCTTGCCATCTTGCCCAGGCTGGTCTTGTACTCTTGAGCTCAAGCAGTCCTCCCCACTTGGCTTCCCAAAGTGTTGGTATGATGGGAGTGAGTCAGTGCACCTAGCTGGTAGTTCTGTTTTTAATATTTTAAGGAACCTCTAGACTATTTCCATAATGGCTGTACTAATTTATATTTCTTTCTTTTTTTTTTTTTTTTTTTTAGACGGAGTCTCGCTCTGTCGCCCAGGCTGGAGTGCAGTGGCCAGATCTCAGCTCACTGCAAGCTCTGCCTCCCGGGTTCACTCCATTCTCCTGCCTCAGCCTCCCGAGTAGCTGGGACTACAGGCACCCACCACTGCGCCCGGCTAGTTTTTTGTATTTTTTAGTAGAGACGGGGTTTCACTGTGTTAGCCAGGATGGTCTTGATCTCCTGACCTCGTGATCCACCCATCTCGGCCTCCCAAAGTACTAATTTATATTTCTACCAACAGTATACAAGGGTTCTCTTTTCTCCATGTCCTTGGCAACACTTGTTATTTTTCATCTTTTTTGTTACAGCCATTGTAACAGTTGTGAGATCTCATTGTGATTTTAATTTGCATTTCTTTGATAATTGGTGATGTCGAGCATTATATATATATAATGCTATTTGTACATCTTTTGAAAAATGTCTGTTCTTGTCGTTTGCTCATTTTTTAAATTGGGTTATTTGTTTTCTTACTATTGAGTTGAATGCCTGATGTATTTTGGATATTAACCTCTTATCAGGTGTATGGTTTGCAAATGTTTTCTCCCATTCTGTAGGCTGTCTCTTCACTCAGTTGATATTTTCCTGTGCTGTGCAGAAGCATTCTAGTTTTTATGTAATCCCATTTGTCTCTTTTTGCTTTTGTTGCCTGTGGTCTCGGGGTCATATCCAAAAAATCATTAACCATACCACTGTCTTGGAGCTTTTCCTCTGTGTTTTTCTTTTAGAAACTTATAGTAGTTTCACAGTTTCAGGTCTTATGTTCAAGTCTTTAATCTATTTTGCGTTGATGTTTGTATATGTTGCGGGACTAAGGTCTGTTCTCATTCTTCTGCATCTGGATGTTCAGTTTTCTTGGCACCATTTATTGAAGATACTGTCTTTTCCCTATTGTGTATTCTTAGCATCTTTGTTGAAAATCAGTTGACTGCAAATGTCTGGATTTATCTCTGGTTTCTTTGTTCTCTATAGCTCTATGTGTCTGTTTTTATACTAGTGTCATGCTGTTTTGATTACTATAACTTTGTAGCAGATTCTAGGTCAGGGAGTGTGAGGTCTCCAGCTTTGTTCTTTTTGTTCAAGATTGCTGTGGCTATTTGGAGTTTTTTGTGGTTCCATGTGAGTTTTAGGATTGTTTTTTCTATTTCTGCGAAAAATGTAACTGGAATTTTGATAGGGATTGAGTCGAGTCTGTATGTTGCTTGGGTACTATGGACATTTTAATATATTATTTCAGTCCATGGACATGGGATGTCATGCATGTTCTTCCATTTTTTCATCAACAATTTGTAGCTTTTAGTGTACAGACCTTTCATCTCCGTGGTTAGATTTATTCCTAAGGTTTTATGTTTTTGTTTTTTTTTTATAGTTATTGTAAATAGGATGTTTTCTTGATTTCTTTTTCAGAAAGATAGTTCATTGTAAGCATATAGAAGCACTACTGATTTTTGTATGTTGATTTTATGTTTGCAGCTTTACTAAATTAGTTTATTAGTTCTAACAATTTTTTGGTTAAGTCTTTAGGGTTTTCTATATTAAGATCCTGTTTACAGCAAACAGACTTCTCTATTTTTGATTTGGATGCCTTTTATTTCTTTCTCTTGCCTCATGGCTCTGGCTAGGACTTCTAGTACTATGTTGAATAGAATTGGAAAGAGTAGGCACCCTTTTCTTATTCTTGATCTTAGAGGAAAAGCTTTCAGCTTGTCACTGTTGAGTATATTAGCTGTGGGTTCATCGTATATGGCCTTTATTCCAATTTAATTTCTAGTGAGAGTGAAGTGGGAATGTGAGAGAAATGGGAAAGATAAGAATAAATTTGAGAAAAGCGGAAAGGAATTACCATATTCTATAATATGTGGTTTTAAGCAATTGATGATATTTAAAAGGGTCAGAAAATAGAAGTACTCCATGTTCTACTTATTATTTTAAAATCTGAGGGCTGTTTTCTCATGTCATTTTACATGACTATGATTCATCTTTTAAAAAATATGGAATGTAGTGGCCACGCATGGTCGCTCAATGCCTGTAATACTGGCACTTTGGGAGCCTGAGGCAAGAGGATCACTTGAGTCCAGGAGTTTGAGACCAGCCTGGGCAACATTGTGAAAACCCATCTCTATGAAAAATACAAAAATTAGCTGGGCGTGGTGGCACGCAGTACTCCCAGCTACTCTGGAGGCTGAGGTGGGAGGACTGCTTGAGCCCAGAAGGCAGAGTTTCCAGTGAGCCAAGATCAAGCCACTGTACTCCTGCCTGAGTGACAGAGTGAGACCCCATCTCTCCCCAACCTCACCAAAAAAGATGGTGGTATAAAGTAGGTGCAGCGAGTTGTAGAGGTACAGAAAGTTGATCAAGAGACAGCCATTATCCATAAAAGTGGGCAGAGATCTCTCCATTTTACTTAGAAAAAAAGTAGACTCAGAAGAGTTATGGATTGCTAAAGATATTATAATTTATAGGCTGCATCCTTTTTCTCATTTTCTACCCTAGTGATTATGTTGTTGTATCTAAAACTACCATTAAGACTTTTTTTTCCTAACTTTTGGCAATCCAATAATTACTTGTCATTACATTGCTAAAAATAACTTCAGTTTGCCCAATTTGCCTTTCCCCTTCCTCATCAAATGCATATAGAAACATGACCATTTTCAAAATGAGTTACAAGTAGGTACCTTTTAATTTCCTGTTATTGTTGTAGCATTAATCTTGCATTGCTTTTAATTCATGTCTTTATTTCTCATAGGAATATTCCAAATCTTCATTTTATTCAACTAAAATTAGACTTAAAGATTTAAACCCAAATTTGTCTTTAATCACAAAATTAATTTTATAAAAATGTGGATTTGTAGTAGAAACTTTATGTTGTCTAACTTTTGTACTTTTGAAGCAGGTCTGCTTTTGTTTACTTTTTTGAAAATGTTAAAGAATTTGTTTATATGAACCTTAAAAACCTCAAATTCATGATTTGATATAACAGACTGGGAAAAGAGAAATTATATGTAGAGAGAAAAATTTTGGCGATAAATTGCAGTAAAATCTTCATTCTATTTTACAAAATCACAAATTCACATTTCATTTTCTGAAAAACAATTTTTATTTATTAGTAAGATGAACTCTTTCCATTTAGTTCTGATTTAGATTTTATGATTATAGAGAAATATTACTGAATTTTAATAGTTTTTGTTTCATTTAATTCATTTGGTTATTGTTGACTCCTTTTTTTATTCTTTTTTAAACAGAGGACTGCTGTCCAGGTCTGTTTTGCAAGCACAGAGTGCTTCTCCAATCTTCACCCATGTTTATGCAGCATTAGTGGCAATTATCAACTCAAAATTTCCACAAATTGGAGAATTAATCCTCAAGAGGTTAATTCTTAATTTTCGAAAAGGCTATCGAAGAAATGATAAGGTATATATGAATGGCTTGTATGTAGAATGATACATAGGAACAGACTAGTAAACCAGTATCAACAAAAGTAAGCAAGGTTGATTTTGACACAGGTACATAACATAATGCTTTTTAAAAACTGTCTTTCATGAGAACTTCTTTATTCTCTTAAATATCCCTGGCCACTATTGATGAGCCACAAAAATGATGGCTCTAACTGTAGAATTTTAACTGTTTAACCAGAAGTGATATTCTTTCATGTGTTTTATCTTATAACTTTCTGGTAATATAAAAATTATTATTTGTGTGGTACATGTTTTAAATAGATTGTTAGTAGGCCATAGATTAATGTAAATAAATGAAAATTGGGTTTAGTTTATGGATTAACTCTCCACCTTCATTTTTCAGCAACTTTGCCTGACTGCTTCAAAATTTGTGGCGCATCTTATTAACCAAAATGTGGTAAGTATTTATCTTCAATACTTGTTCGCATTCGGTGGCATTAGACCACAGAGTTGATGCCACTTCACTGATACCTCTCTATTTTTGCTTTGCTTTATAGTCCTTGGGATAAATATGTTGAATGATATTTTCATTTGAAAACTATAATAAATGTATTTAATATTCTTTTTTTTTTCTTTTTCTTTTTTTGAGACAGAGTCTCGCTCTGTCGCCCAGGCTGGAGTGCAGTGGCACGATCTTGGCTCACTGCAAGTTCCGGCTCCTGGGTTCACACCATTCTCCTGCCTCAGCCTCCTGAGTAGCTAGGACCACAGTTGCCCGCCACCACGCCCGGCTAGTTTTTTTTTTTTTTTTGTATTTTTAGTAGAGATGGGGTTTCACCGTGTTAGCCAGAATGGTCTGGATTTCCTGACCTCCTGATCCGCCCGCCTTGGCCTCCCAAAGTGCTGGGATTACAGGTGTGAGCCACCACGCCCGGTCATATTTAATATTCTGTAACATAACACTTTGATGCTAATCAAAACACTTTTAGATATTTTATCAGATTAATCTGACTTAATACTATACATGGTTACTTGACTGCAAACCATTCCTTTGAAGAACCATTCTGTTCATTTTTATAAAACAATAAAGTTGGTGTCTCCTCCACTTCATTCCCTGGTGTTCATGAGACTCTAATAAATACCTGATATTTTACAAAAACCTCTATTCCTTGCCACCACATAGGTATAGTCATATATGTTTAGAATCACTTTGTAGAATAGAGTTGATCAATTTTAATCTGCTTCAAATGCAAGTAATTTTATCATGCCATTATTCAGTTTGTGTTTATTTTATATACATTATTTGATGGTTTTGATTTAGCTTCTGTTTAACCATGAAAAGTGGTAAAATTGTTCTTGCTCATACTCAAAAGTTTCCTTCAGATATATATTATCATTTCCAGTTTAATATCATGTATAACAGGAAGAATTTTAAAGTCCTGCCTAGTCTTATTTCACTGATATTAAATGTTTTGACTCTTATTTACATGAAGATTCTTTCACTCTTAGAAATCTTTTAGATTTTGACCTAATTAGTCATATTATTACAGTGATAACTTGCTACTTAAGACCAAGGAAACTTAATTTCACATCTGTAACCACAGAGATATATTTCCACTTTTAAATGTGTATTACACTTAGACTAGAGATTTTTGACATTGCCATAAAACACTTGATATAAATTTTTTGCATCTTCTCAACTGTGGTAAAGGGCAGTATTGTCACTGATATAAGACTGTTTGACACCCCTCTTCCCCTAGTGAAAAGAAGTAGTGGGTATCTTTGATGTTGTGCACAACTGGAAGAAGGTATCTCCTGAGTTGAGATTTAGACTTCTTTCCTCACCATCTCAAATCACTGTCTGACTTTAGAAAGGCATATGTATGGTGTTTTAAACATTCTTTGTGGTTCATTTTCTTCTCATAGCAAAGCTTCTCAGTAGAATTTTGTTCCCTCTCTTCCTGGCATTGTTTATAAATGTCAGTTTTTGAACATGGCCAGTAGAAATAGTTTGATATAATTTTTTAAAAAAAGATGGAATATTCAAAACTGTTTTGTTCCAGCAGTTATTAAGATATTTTGTAATGAAATTAGTATTTGTGTAACTTAAGGACTGTTTGCGTCTAATACAGTTGCCAATAGAATGAATTAGGAAATGTATATAAAGAATTGTGGTCATGAAGAAGGGTACTATAAATCATATTACTATTTGTCATGTAGTAATTATGAAAATAGTTATCTTATTAGAAAGTAGTATATGATTTTTAACATATTTTATCTATGACACTTTCCGTACATAATGGCTAAGAATATTTCTTCTAAAGATAATTCAGATAGTTGTATTCAGCATAGAAAATTAAAATTTTTGGAACAGTCATCTGAAAATTCTTAGTAGATAGATAATAAAAGTGATAGAAAAATTGTATCCCGTATTTGGAGTATTTCTATATACTTCATAAAACTTTGCCCATCATATGTGCAATATGATTATTGTACACAGATTTACTAATTTTTAGAAATCATAAAAATATTTTAATGTATGTAAAAGCATTTTCTTTCTTCCATGTATATGTATTCTATTTAAGGCACATGAAGTTTTATGCTTAGAGATGCTCACTTTACTCCTGGAAAGACCAACAGATGATAGTGTTGAAGTAGCTATTGGTTTTCTTAAGGAATGTGGCCTCAAATTAACACAAGTGTCACCAAGAGGAATCAATGGTAAGTGTCCATTCTTAATTTGATGTTAAGTTTTTGTTTATTATAATATTTATTGCTTATTTTATTGTCTTTTCTTTCTGTTAACCTTTAGCTATATTTGAACGCCTTCGAAACATTCTTCATGAGTCTGAAATTGACAAAAGAGTTCAATATATGATTGAAGTGATGTTTGCTGTACGGAAAGATGGATTCAAGGACCACCCCATTATTCTAGAAGGTCTTGATTTGGTGGAAGAAGATGATCAATTCACTCATATGCTCCCTCTGGAGGATGACTATAACCCAGAAGATGTTCTTAGTAAGTCTGGGGCATGTTAGGTGGAAAGAGGTGTACCAACAAATGTAAATATAGAAAATAAACATGAACTTTAAAATTTTTTTTAGATGTTTTCAAGATGGATCCTAATTTTATGGAGAATGAAGAGAAGTACAAAGCTATTAAGAAAGGTATGTAAAATTTTATAAAATAATTTAATTTGGATAAGTACGAGCAATTTAAGTAGTTATGTAATACTGATAGGAAATATTTAGAGATCGTTGATACCCACCTAATGAAATCTCTGCTCCTATAAAGTTATTCTCTTAGCTATTTCCTTGGGCATTATTTTTTTCCTGGTACTTGCCCTTGATTTTTTACTTCATTCTGAATTACTGACCCCATTGTTCCTTTCCTCTTTGTCTTTAAACTATGCAACACTTACGTCTCACCCATCTTAAGAAATATTCATAGGTTAGTAGTGGCCTTTATTTAGCTTCTCTACCACTTACAGTCTGTGCCACCCAGTTTAATATTCAATTAAGTGGTATACTTTATTGTAAAGTGCTATACTTTATTGTTTCTTGAGGTCAGGTTGATATCCTTCTGGGAGGATGAATTATAGTATTGGTGCCTCTCTGATAAAATAAATTGATCATTTTCATTTGTATATCATTGATATACTGTAAGCACTAACTTTGGACAGGTTTTGATTTGTAATTTGTCTTTGACATTACTAGCTGAGTGACCTGTAGCAAGTTACTTGTTTGATGGAAGACTAAATGTTACCTTTCTATGGAAGGATATATAAAATACAGTGTTGTGTATTATCACAGACAATGATAGCTATTATTACTGTTACTATTTTCACATTCGTATTATTTTCCTCCTAAAGCTAACACTCAGGCCTACTTACATAATAATTTTATGGGCTTATTTCTCTTGAGTTGTAATTTTACTGGAGAAGGTCAGTATTTATTGCTGTGGAAGCAATAAATATTTACCTTTGTGTTAAACTCCAAAAGTTTGTATTAAAAGCTCTCTGATTATAATAGAAATGTAGAGTCAGTTAGCTTTGCAAAATCTTTTATCAAGCTAACAGCACCATTGGGCAAAATATAATTTTAGTTTTTGTCATTTGTTTGCTTTTAACATAAAGACCAACTTTGTGTAGTCTCATATACAGAGAAAGCAGAGACCTAGAACTCTGTCTCTGTCTGCATTCCATTGTTCAGTAGTGCTTAGAAGTAGAAGGTTGAAAGTAAAAGTAAAAATGGGAGAAATCTTCCATTCCTATGCATTATCCTAAAAATCTGTTATAATAATAATAATGGGTTTCTCTTCTTAGATGCTGATTTCCTAGGAGCTTTTCACTGTAATCTGTCAGATTCTTTTTTTCTGTTATAATTTCATTTCCAAACAGAGAACTTCATAGATCCGTTTTGCCTTCTTTTCTTACGAATCTCTTTTCCTGCAGTCTCCCTGAGAGATGCCAAATGTTTTTTTGTGAAATTCTTGTGTACACCTGATTTGATTTCTTTCTTTATTAAACTAGAGAATTCTCTATCCATTTCTTTAGCGTGTAGGCAATTGGCCAATGCCTGGAAAGTAGTACATTATTTTATTATAGCAGTTCTTAAATTCTTTGGTCTCAGAATCCCTTTACACTCTTGAAAATTATTGACAACTCCAAAGAACTTCTTTTTATATCTATTGCTATTTACTATATTAGAGGTTAAAACAATATAAAAGAATATTTATTAAATTATTTCAAAATAATAGCAAACCTAGTATATGTTAACATAAATTACATATTTTTGTGAAAATCGTTATTTTACGGGCCGGGCGTGGTGGCTCACTCCTGTATTTCCAGCACTTTGGGAGGCTGAGGTGGGCGGATCATGAGGTCAGGAGTTCGGGAGTAGCTTGATCAACATGGTGAAACCCTGTCTCTACTAAAAATATAAAAATTAGCTGGGTATTGTGGTGCATGCCTACAGTTCCAACTAGTCAGGAGGCTGAGGCAGGAGAATGGCTTGAACCCGGGAGGTGGAGGTTGCAGTGAGCCAAGATCACGCCACTGTACTCCAGCCTGGGCGACAGAGCAAGACTCCGTCTCAAAAAAAAAAAAAAAAAAAAATTGTTATTTTACAAAACAAATTTAGTGAGAATGATGTTTTATATATTTTGTATTATATATATATTTTATAAAATTTTTTATTTGTAAAGTTTACTGCCGGCCTAATGGGAAGCAACTGGACTCTCATATCTGTTTCTACATTCAATCTGTTGCAGTAGGTTGTTTTAATCGAAGTACATGAAGAAAATCTAGCCCCAGATAAATATGTAATTAGAAAAAGGGAGCAGTATTTTAACAGCCTTTTCAGATAAATGCCAATATTTAACAACTAGTAGTTTTAAGATTAATTGCGGTGTGAATTCTGAAACAATATCAATGAACTTTGATAGTGTTGCATTAGAATCCATTTATCTGTCACTTTAAATAAATCTTTTACTCATGCATGATTTTGTAATGTTGCATTAGTCATTTAGAAAATACTAATTCACTGAGTTATGCACATCTTTTAAATGTTAACGTTAATGTTATCAAAATCAAATTAACATGTTGATATAATATCTAGATAGCACATTTAATAATATTACCACCACTCTCGTCCAAAAAATCTAAGTATTGGGGAGCTCTCAAGCTCGCAGAGATTGATATAGGTTTTTCAGAATTCTTGAAAACCCTAATGTTATCATTGTCGTAGATATTGTTAGTTGTTTTCCCCAAAGTGACAGTCTCAGTTTGTTTGCATTTGAGAAACTGTTGTCCAAATATCTAACAACTGTAGTTAGTTGGCCATTTTTTTCAAGTAAAAATGAAAAAAATAGCTAATTCATCTTGCAAAGCAAACAATCACACAAGTGGTTTTCCTTGACATAACTGTCACCATTGTGTATCTGTCTTTAACAGAAGGGCTATATATATGAACTTTATATTTCATCACTCAGATTAGGAGAAAGGCCTATATTCAGGGCTGAGATTTGATAAAATTCATCAAGGACATTCTCAGATGAAACTGGCTTTCTACTTCAAGAGGGTGGCAGTAAAGAATACATTGATTACTAGTGAAGTTTGATGCCTTGGGTTACAGAAGTTTTAACCTCCATTGCTTTTGGATCGTCATCACAGATATCAGCACAGTGAAAGGGCAGATACTGTCTTGGTATTATTATGAAAATAGTTTTGACCTCACAGACCACCTGACAGGTCTCAGTGATCCCCCATGGACTCCTAGACCATGCTTTGAAACCACTACTTTATTCAGTTAATGAAATCCAGTTGTCCTTGCCTAAGTGATTCTAGTAAGTAGTGTCTAAAGTGGAGAGATGAGAAAAGGATGATGTAAATGATCAGACAATTCATTTGACCTTCATTGTTTTATAAAACATTCTTCTAGAGCTGGCATAGAAAAAGGGCCCCAGCAGGAAGTGGGCACAGCTTTAGTAATTAGCACCTTCGACTGACCCAGGTGTACTTGTGTTTTAGATCTTAACAGCATTTGGGAAGACAGCAGGAGTGCCTGTCTTCCTACTATTAAATATAAATAGTTTCTTGTTTTAAAAGTCTGTTGAAGCCATGTTACATAGTAATAAAGTAGATACTTTAGATTATCTGTTGAATTCACATTTGTTCGAAATATTCTTGAAATTTATATGTCAGATAAGGGCAGAATGACTGCTCCTCATTTTTGTAAAGTGATTTGTTTCTCATAATGTGAAGTTCTCTGCTAACTTTCGTTATGTGTCTCCTGATTTATACTGCTTAATTAAATATAAAGAAATTAGAATTTTTCTTAAAGTGAATTGATCTCAGAACTTTGTATTAAAAGCCCTCTGATTATAATAGAAATGCAAAAGTAAAGAGTTGGTCCAGTTTGCAAAATCTTTTATCAGGCTAACAGAGCACCATTGGGCAAAATATAATTTTAGTTTTTGTCATTTGTTTGCTTTTAACATAATGACTGGCCTTATGTAGTCTCATATACATCACTATTTTCATCCAGTTCTGAATATATCATTTGTATTTTTAAAAGTGATAATCTAATACAGTGCTTGTCTTACCAGTTGTCTTAAAGGCTTTTAAACTTCTGTTTCTGTTTTATATATGAAAAGTCTTTGAATTTATTATAATATTCAATTTAGTAGGTATATATTTTAATAAAAATCTCATTACTATTTATTTCAAGTGAACACTAAGTTATGCAATTATTTTCTCTCCCTTCTTTGTCTTTCCAAGTACATTCTTAGCCTAAATTCTTGTTTTCTGTATCTAGCCTTAACTTTTTATAATGGACTGTCTTCTTTCTGATGATGAAACAATATTTTGACTCCCATATGCTAGCTTCTATTCCTAATATTTTTCCAGTTCTCTTGTTCTTTTCAAAAACCTTCATCTACTTTCTCTTTGTTTTTCTCATCTCCTTGTTTCATGGGCACTTTTTATGTGGCAGAAAAGTGATACATACAGCTCTCTCTAGTCAAATCAGTTATAATGCTTTTTGACCACCTAGGCAATAACACAAGGCTTGGTGGTTATGTTTGTTGGCTAATAAACTGTTACACCACAGTGGATTTCAACGAACTGAGAATTATCTTCTTAGAATGAAATACGTGTGTATTACTTGCACATTGTTTTTTTCCCAAACTTACTTTGTACTTTACAGAAATTCTTGATGAGGGAGACACTGACTCAAACACAGACCAAGATGCTGGGAGTAGTGAAGAGGATGAGGAAGAAGAAGAGGAAGAGGGAGAAGAAGATGAAGAAGGTAAACATGTAGCGTATTCAAATAATATTATAAGATACTCTAAAATTAATTCTAATGTAATCTTCTAAAACAATAGTTCTCAATCTTTGGGGAGAGCAAGGAGGGCTGCTGATGGCATCTAGTGGGTGAGGACTAGGGCTGCTATTCAATAGCCTACAAACCACAAGACTGCCCCCTGCAACAAGGTATAATCTAGCCCAAAATGCCAGTGTTGCCAAGATTGAGAAACTGCTCAAAAAGTATTAAATTCTTTTTTTAACATCAGCACAATTTTAATTTAGTATATTATGCCTTTGATTGTATTCTAGACAGTGAAAAACATGTTTTCATATTGAGTTCATGTGATTTATGTAGCCATGGCAGGAATGTGACAAATGAGAGTGACTGCATATTTGCTGTTCATTTTGGCAAAATAGAGTGAAGAGGCCAAAAGCTATATTTACACAGAAGTAGTATGTTCTTCCTCTTCAGCTTTGATTACATTATTTCACAGAAATAAGCTCAGAACTTTACTTTGGTTAAGGCACAGTTAATACATCAGAACATACATAAACTGGTCATTATTTACATGTATTGCATGTGTGAAGATATTAAAAGTACACATTTGCCTTTTAGGGTATAATAAACACTTCTGTCTTACAGTACAATTGTTCTTTAACATTTTGTAAAAATAGCTTTAATTTTTTCCAACTTTTTTTTATTAAAATTCTATCCATGTACTACATTTTACTTTAGAATTTCCTTGTTTTATATGAAAATACTGTTCAAATAAAAACTATTAAATATTTATAAGGAAAGTTTTCATGCATTAAATAAGAGAAAATTTTAACAAATACACGTATTTATATTGGACTCACCCAGCCTGTTGTGATGATCCAGTGTTCTCTGAAACTGAATGTTTACCCATGATTTATATAGTGCGTCTAAATTATCAAGATATTGTTTATAACTCTCGAAATAATATTTTACCAAACAACAGCAAGAGTACAGCCTTTTATAGTGTCTAAATGAGCAGATAACAGAGAAACAAAAATAGTTTTCTTGGCTTGGTTCTGGACTTCTTTGAGCTAACATTGTGATATAGCAAAAACTTGAAATAGTTACTTTGAATTCTATAAATACTAATTTACAAAGTAAAAAATAATTATTAAATTTGTATTGATTCTAAATAGATTTTTGAAGAAAATGCTATACAGAGATACATTTTAAATTCTTCACATTTATTTTTGCAGTTTTGTAATTTTGTTATGTTTCTTTCAGGACAAAGAGTGACTATTCATGACAAAACAGAAATTAACCTGGTCTCATTTCGTCGTACAATTTATCTTGCTATTCAGTCAAGGTAAGGCATCTTGTCTCAGTTCATCCTGTTTTTGTTTTTCATAAGGGATGGGTAAAGAGATCAGGGATTCATTTTAGGGTCTCATAACAGAAAACCGAACGCCATTTCAGCATTCATAGACTACCTGCCTCTCTCCCCCATCCCATGCCCAAGCTCATGGTACCCTTCTGTTGGTTCTTTGCTTTATAGGCAAATTGTCTTTACTTAATTGGAAGGTCTAATTGTGTTACCTAATTAAATGGGTTTTTAGCCATATCATTTCTTATAGTTAAGTGTCACTAATAAAAACCTGAAAATAATTCTGGTTTACAAGATAGCAGAGTACCTAATTGTATAATGAAATTTTAATATTTAACATCTTTAAAATTTGGTTTCTAGTTCTGCTTCTAGGCAAAGAAGCACTGTTGCAAAGACTGTTGGACAGTGATTTGCTCTGCAGATGTAAATGAGTATGAACAGAAATAGGAATTAGACTTAGGAAGATTTTGAGGACTCTTTGAAGTAATGCTAAGTAAGAAGCAGTGTGATGTGATGTCATGAAAACAAAACCTATTCCCTTTGAAGGCTGTGAATTTGGTTTTGAAGAGAAATAAACGAGGATGTTAAATCTTAGTACATCTGGTACTTTGTATGTGAATCAACCTATTGATGTAATGGGCACAGTGTTTACATTTTACACTGGAGGAGAAATGTTTCCTCAGTTTTGTTTCATTACTAGGTTTAGTATATTTCCATTTAGTATGATGTAATAGCAATAATGATTCATAAGTAGGAGTCATCTGTTTTCAGTCTGAACATTTTTTGGCTTTAGGTTTATCGTCAAATAGAGGAATGTTAAACAGCAAAACATTGGTTGGGAATTTTTTTGCTTTATCCTTTACCTATTTTCACATAAAAAGTATTAAATATTTTTTCATATAAACTTGAAGTGAAAGGTGAGAAATATTTTGTCAGAGGTAAATATTCTTGGGGTTTGACCTTTCATTTGTTTGTCCTTTTTTAGAAATCCAGCAGTCATCAGTTGTGAGCAGCAGATTTACTGTGTTAAGTGTTACAGTTAACATTAACTTTGAAGAGTTACAGTGGAACTCTTTGAATAATTATTTAAAAGAAGCATAACCTTGATAATCTCTGAATCACACAAAAGACTTGAAAAATGAAAGCATTAAACACAAGTAATAGCCAGTATTACATAGTGGCATCCGCGCTAGTAGCAGTAATTCCCGTCCTATATGTTGATTTTCTCTGGAGAGTTTTTGTTTTTTTTTAAACAATTAATTTTAATTAGTTAATTTATATTTATAATTGGCATATAATAATTTTACATATTTATACCCTAAGGATGATTATACATTGTGTAATCAAATCAGGGTAATTACCGTATCTATCTCTTTAAACATTCATCGTTTCTTTATGGTAACAACCTTCAAAATCTGGCTACTTTGTTATTTGCTATAGCCACCCTGCTATGTAATATGAATCAAGGGCTTATTGTTCATGCTATTTGACCCTTGTTTTTCATTACTGTATTTCCTAAAGATGTAAATATGGACACATAATTATATACAGAATTGTTTGGTGCAAAAAAAAAAAAAATGGAGACAGTCTTATTTTCTACCACAAATAATCAAAATGTCCAGTCTGCCAGCACTGAAAATTACGTTAATAGAGAGTTGTTTTAAATGTGAACAAACAGTCTGATGGAATATTAAGTGGGATAAAAACTATATAACTATATAGAATTGTGCTTGTAGTATTTTCTTAGCTGTCAAAATAGGCAGATTCTAGAAATAATATGTTAATATATCAACAGTGATTATCTTAAGGAGAGGTTTATGTTTATTATATACCAGGCTAAAAAGTCAGAAATAGGATGTAATCATCAAGCCAGGTGGCTATGAGGGTATCTTAAACGGTCCACTTTTGAAAATCTTGTGAACGAAAACTAAGTTCTGGCAACTGAACTGTGGGGAAATTTTATTTTTTAAATTTGTTTTTGTTGACTAATCTCACCAGTAGTCTTCTTTCTGTTATGGCTCCTTAAATACCCTTTTTTATATGCATAAAACATTAAACTAGACAATTGCCGTTGCTATTAAAAATAAAGCATTCCTGTTTGTTCTTGCTTTTAAACGATATTCCAGTCTGATTTTATTTTATTGAAGTTGTAACATCAGAGGGAGATGGACTACCACGTCCCCACCTGTTTAAAGTTTCTGATATTGGACACATCAACAAAACTGTGTAAACACAGCTTGAAATCTGGCATCATGTAAAGAAGACAGTAATTCAGTAAATGTCTTCTTTTTTCTTTACCCTCTCCTCAATTGCTATTAATTTGTGTTAAACCTGAAACTCATTTGGTTTAGTAAGCTAAGATGAGAACTAAAATACCAAGAAAATTTAATTCATTTAATATTTATAATTAGTACAACCTAAAAACTATCTTGGTGTAGGAGGTCATTAAATACTTTCAAAATAAAACGAGAACAAGAAAACAGACTGTCATATAGCTAACTTTCTCCCTGATACTTCACTTAGTAGATAAAAGGGAAGTAGTAACATTTCTTCATCAACTACTTGATTGTTTTTCAGAAATTTCAGGATTTTGTTGCAGTGCTAATTTCTTTTTCTTAAAAAGCTGGAAAAGAAAAAGTCACATCTGTTTTAAATGTTTTTGGTTTTGCTGATTATTAAAATGTGCCAATTACTGTTTAGTATTTTAATCTTAATGTTAGATACTGTTTAATATTATCTGTTATATAATCTCTTTCCTGGCAGGTTTCTTTTTTATTTCATTGCCTTGTGCCATCCTGGATTATTACCCTGTTGTGCTTAGGAAGCCCTATAAGTAATAGAAGCTGAGGAATACAGATGAACTGCAAAACTAAGTCCATAATCATTAATTAGTGATGATTTTATGGTATTTATCAAAAGTAAGGGTGTGGGCATTCCACAGAAATGCAAATATAGTAGCATTATTTCTGAATCAATAAACAATTAACAAATTGAGTTTGCTAATTCTCTTTGAACTATACTGATGATATTTTAAATTCTGTTCATATGAATAGTGGATAAAAGCGTATTTTTTTCTTGCAAGTTATTTTATATTTATTATTTTTACATGTGGTATTTATAAAATGTGGATGCCCTGTGTTTTAAGATGAACCAAGCTAACTTGTAAAAGTAGAGATTATAAAATGTGGATGCCCTGTGTTTTAAGATGAACCAAGCTAACTTGTAAAAGTAGAGATTAAACGCTAACGTCATGCTGAGCTCCTGGAACGTCTTTCACCTCTTGGAATCAGTATAGAAAAATATAAGAAGTTGGCAATATCTAGTAAAAGTAGATAGAGTTATGATAGAATAATATATCATTTATTCTTCCACACTGAGATTTTAATGTAAGCAGGGAAACTTGACCTGTGCTTGCTCCTGCCTTAATTAGGACTTTTCCTGGCTTCTCTAAACATGTAATATACATTTCAAGAAATGACTTTTCAAATTAAGTATTAATTATAGCCTTATGAAATATTGGGTGAGAAAGTATAAATATTCTTATGTTCAAGTTCTACTTCTGGGACTATATGGCCAGGAGCAAATACAAATACCTAAGTCTCATTTTTCTCATCTATAAAAATGAGAGTCAAATTAGATTGTCTCTAAATCCTTCTGAAATCCTATGTATAAACCTAAATCAGTATAGTATTTAAAAGCTTTTATTTCTTTGTCCTCATTGTTAACCATTCTACTTGTTGTTTTATCCAAGCTTTTGAATAGAGTTATTGATCATTTTCTTTCTTAGATTTATTTAACAACTAAATGTAGAACAGAACAGCCAGATCTCTTGAAAACCTTGAGCATTGGGAAGCACTCTTTGAGATCTGGACCTGGTTACCCAGATTTAGAGTACTTAGATTTGTCCTGTAATATGGGATTATCAAGTCAGAATATTTAATAAATTCTTTATGTACAGTTATTATCCTCCAGTGCTTGAAGGAAAAAGTATTGCTGACACTTAAGAATTTACTACCGTCGTACTTGAGTGACCAGTTTGCAGTGGGAAAACATTTGATAAGCATTATATGATTGCAGAAATGAGAGAAACTTACACATCATGTGTTTTGTTTCTTAAAATGAAGAAAACCACATAGAATAGAAACCCTTTTATCTGATTAGTTATGGCTTGAAGTTGGTTGGTTTGAGAGAGTAATACAATTCACTGCATATGCCTCTTTTTTATTTTTATTTTTGCCTTTTTAAGATTGAGATTTTATTCACATGCTATGATACTCACCCTTTTAAAGTGTACATTTACAGTCATCCGCCATGTAACGACTTTTCAGTCAACAATAGACCACATAGGCAATGGTGGTCCCGTAAGATTATAATACCATATTTTTACTAAACCTTTTCTATGTTTAGGTGTGTTTAGATCCATAAATACTTACCATTGTGTTAACAGTTGCCTACAGTATTCAGAAGTACAGTAACATGCTGAACAGGATGTAGCTTAGGGGCAACAGCCATAGCATATAGCCTAGATATATTAGGTTGTACCATCTAGATTTGTGTAAATATACTCTATGATGTTTGCACATGAAAAAATTTCCTAAGTATGCATTTCTCAGTAGATAACCGTGTCATTAAGTGATGCATGACTGCAAGTGGTTTTATTATATTCACAGAGTTGTACAACCATCATCGTTGTCTAATTCCAGAACATTTTTATTACTTTAAACTAAACCCTGAGCCTATTAGCAGTCACTTTCTACTCATTTAATTTACTTTCTGTGTCCATAGATTTGTCACTTCTGAACATCTTGTATAAATGGAATCATACTGTATGTAGTCTTTTGTGTTGGGATTCTTTCACTTAGCATAATTCAAGGATTCATCCATGTTGTATGTATTGGCACTTCATTCTCTGTAGAGTTAAGAGCTATATTTTCCTTATAGATGCAGTACAACAATATGAAATTACAGTAAAGATGATTTAAAACAGTTATTAAAGTAAGATTCTTGTATGTAAGAGTGTACAGTCAATGTTGCAAGCCTTTAACCTATTGTGATCATTTCCACAGTTTAGATTTTGAAGAATGTGCTCACAAATTGCTGAAAATGGAGTTTCCTGAAAGCCAAACAGTATGTTAATACTTTTTCTATTAGGAAATGCATATATTGGTTTTAAAAATGTTTAAGGCTGTTAATGGGTAAGTTTTGTGGATTGAAGCAATACCTCAGTACTAAATATTTATTTTTTAATGTAGGTTTTATATCACTTTAAGATAACACAAAGCTTAGGATGTTTCAGATATATTGCTCACTCTAGGGAATTAAATTTCTACTCAGATGGGATATGGTAAAAAGAGAGTCTCTGAAACACTGCACTTTATGTAGAATTTCTGAGTTGCCTATAAATCAAATTTTGACTTAAATATAGTAGGAAATTTGTTCTTTAATGGATTATGTGGTCCATCTTCTGGATGCACTGCAGGGGTATCCAATATTTTGGTTTCTCTGGGCTACATTGGAAGAAAAATTGTCTTGGGCCACACATAAAATACACTAACACTAACAATAGCTGATAAGCTAAAAAAAAAAAATTGCAAAAAAATAACATAATGTTTTAAGAAAGTTTATGAATTTGTGTTGGGCCCCATTCAAAGCTGTCCTGGACTGCATGCAGCCTCTTGGCCACAGGTTGGACAAGCTTGTGACTAATGCATTCTTTGCGGTAGAAATGATAAAGATCACAGCACATATTACATTGCTCTAGTTGGATATAGAAGAATTTATATAATTTTTTCTTTTTTTTTTTGAGCCAGAGTCTGCCTCTGTCACCCAGGTTAGAGTGCAGTGGCATGATCCCAGCCCACTGCAACCTTTGCATCCCAGGTTCAAGCAATTCTCCTGCCTCGACCTCCCTAGTAGCTGGGATTATAGGCACCCTCTACCACAGCCGGCTAGTTTTTGTATTTTTAATAGAGATGGTATGGTGTTTCACCATGTTGGCCAGGCTGGTCTCAAACTCCTGACCTCAGGTGATCCGCCCACCTTGGCCTCCCAAGCAATGGGATTACAGGCATGAGCCACCACTCCCAGCCTTCATTCATTAATTCCTTTAGTGAAAATTTATTCAGCAGATACTATATGTCAAGTCACACCACAAGATAGCTCCATCTTGGCCCCATGGGACTCACTGTCTTACAGCTTGGTATACTTCACTTTTCAAAGTATCAGAACCCTAATGCCAAGGATAATGAAGATCAGATTAAGTAGATAAAGTTGCTCTTTCTTCGTTTTTTTTTTCTCTAATGTGTATTATATATATTGCTTCCTTCCCATCTAGATATTACATCCTTAGAAACTGAGCTAAAGTTTTTATGATTGTATTTTTCTCACTTTGCTTTACATGTGGTAAACCAGGCATAGATGCCAGAGTGAATGCATCAGCTCTGATGGGCTGTTCAGTTTCTAGTTCTTCTAGGTCTTCTTGATTATCTGAGCTAAGTTACTGTTAGATAAAATTCTTTGTCTTAAGCCTTTAAAAATGTTGATGTGTTACAGAAGTTGGCAGCCTGCGGCGGAGGCCTGCTGCCTGTTTTTATGAATAAAGTGTTACTGGAATATAGAAAGATTCATTCACTGATATATTGTCAATGGCTGTTTTCACACCACAGCCACAGAATAAGTAGTTTTGACAGAGACCATGTAGACTCTAAAGCCTAAAATATTTATTATCTGGCCTTTTACAGAAAAAGTTTACCAGTCTTTATTCTAGAACATACATTAATTATTGAAATATAGTGATATGGAATTTTTAGAAAAAATTATCTTTTTAAATGTAAAAGATTCCTTTTTTTCCCTTTCAAAGTTTTGTTATTGGTATATTAGTAATAGTGTGCTTGTTTGTATGCTGGCCTCACTTGATATGCCATCGCTAGAAGGAAATAAATTAATACATTAAAACCTTTACAATTATAATTGTCACTGAAATTACTGTATGATCTTGTCATGTTATTTGAGGAAGATAATTAAGCCATTATAAATTGTATTAATATTAATCGAGAAGATAGTTATTCCAGAAATAACCTCAGTGCATTTTGATAATATTTGGAAAAGCATCTTAGTGCATTTATTTTCATGCACTCAAAAGACTCTTAAAATTGCTGTAACACTTAATTAAAATGTTAAAATATTTAATTATTATAAGCTAGAGGGAATAACTCTTATAATTGCATTTAGTCTAGGGAAGAAGGTAATTTGTTTTGAAAGTAGTGCATAGCAGTGCTATCAGCATATTATCATGCTCTGTTGCTTAAAAGCTGATTAACTGTTATATTACAAAATATGATGTTGGTAAAAAAAAAGTTGAAAGTGAATTTCATATATGAAGTTACCATAATTTGGTAGAATTTAGAAAAACCTTATTTTTTTAGTTTTTTGTACTGTATGAAATTTTGATAAAGTATGTACAGCTTTTCAGAACTTACACATTTATAAACATTTAGTTGAGATAACTTGAGACTTATCTTTATTTTTATATATATTTTATATTTTCATATATAATTAATATATATGATATAATTATGTATAATATAATATAATTTTATATAATATAATACATATTTTTAAATATTGTTTACTTATATATATATAGCACAGTATAATGGCAACTGAAAGTAGCCAGCTCTATGTTGTAAAGTGAGGCCTTTCAGCTTTGAGTGTTAAGTATCAGTATCTAAAGCGGTGCTGTCCAATACAACTTCCTGTACTGATGGAAGTATTTATATTCTGCACTTTCTAGTACAGTAACCACTAGTCACATGTGGCTTTTGAGTACTTGAAATATGACTAATAATGTGGCTGAAGAACTAATATTTTAATTTTATGTATAATTTAACATAATTTGAATTTAAATAGCCATTAGCCGTAATGGCTAGCGGCTACCATCTTGGACAGCACAATTCTAGAGTATCTGTTTTGTGCTTCTCCAAGATTCCCTTCCTACTTCTTGCCCTAAGTCCTCCTCTGGAGTCTCAGACACATCCTGTTAACATAGATATATGCAGTAAATACTTAATGATATAATTTTTAAAAATATTTACTATTTTTACTTAGGTTGTATCCTGTGTTAGTAAATAAGACAAAATGTCAAAATTGTTAATTGAAAATATAAAGGTCAAAATTAAAAAGCAACACGTTTTTATAGGCTTGCTTTCTGTTTGTATAAAGCAAGTATATTACAGTTACTCTATTTGGAAAATTGTTTTAAGTTTCTGATAAATCTTTATAGAAAGAGATTACACTAATCAGATGAATTCATACCTTTTTTCATTTTGTCTCTTCACCTTATGTTGCTGAGTTTTTTCGTCTATGACATTGCTATAATCAATACATATTTCATTTGAATTATTTCAGAAATTAGTATATTAATTTAAAAACTAATTTGTTAATTAGAAATCATCTGTGGTGATAGTATTTCTTTACTGGGGATTTATCCATTAGTTTAACAGAATTTTCAGAGAGGTTTACATGGCACCTGAATAGGTAATTGGAACAATATACTAGTAGGTATGGAGTGATTCCATTTATTCATATAGATCCATATAGATAGGTCTATGTGAATAACATTTATTTTGAGGTGAGAAAATTCATCCACAGAGGTGTTTTTTGATGTTTCTTTATCAACCAAAGGGTCGTTTATGTTAAGGTTGAAGTTGTACCCACTTATGCCTCTGTAAAGACTAATAATGGTCTGCCTTTTCCATACTGAATATATTCCTTAGCAATTGAGTTTATATCCTTGGGACATATGTAACTGAATTGTTAAATGTTGTGTTGGTGAGTCTATATTTAAAAGAATTCTGCATAGAATCCTTTAAGAATGCAGTGTATTATATCTCTCCCTTATATGTCTGTTTCCTATACTAGGTTTTCTTGATATGGTTCATACTTATCATGAATTTAGAATTTTATAATTAATATAATTAGCATAATGACTGTGGAAGCATAAATGACTGTCAGCCGGACCCAAGGCTTTAAAAAATTATGAGTTTAACATAGATTGAGGTTTTTATTTTATTTGCAAAGTTTTTGAAGTGTTTTAAACCCTTATTTAAAAATGCAGGTCAGTCACTATCATACCAGTAAATTATGTAGTATTTAGTCTCTTTGTGTTTTGAATCATTAATGTATTTTTTTTCCCAAATAGAAAGAACTCTGCAACATGATACTTGATTGCTGTGCCCAGCAGAGGACATATGAAAAATTTTTTGGCTTATTAGCTGGGGTGAGTTCCAGCATCTACTAAGGGAATTCTTAAAACAAGTATTGTAAATTAATTATTTCTGCTTTATGATCTGGCCTCATATAACAACATATTACCATTTTTGCTAAAAGCAAATTATTCTCTCCTTCCTCAGGTTTCCCACTGTCTTCACCTTCCTCTTTTTCTACTTCATTTTTGCAGTGCTTTAACTTTGCATATCACTTTTCCAGAACTTTTTGGAATTTTCCATGCTTTGTAACAATTTCCCAATAGAGAACAATTAAATGCTGTCTTTTCAAAATCTCAAAGCAGTTTCTAAAGTCAAGTACATGTTTAGGCAGCACAATTAAAGCATGATCTACAATATTTCTTTAAGCTCTACCCACATGTGATCAACTATATGTATGATTTTGTTTTAACATGTAAATCTCAGGTAATTAGAAACCATATATATTAACTTCTTTTTTGAGCATCAAATGGCACAAAAGGATTTAGTGATATATGCTCTTTGAAAATATAAAACATATTAAGTTTTGATTCAGTAAATTTAGGATTTAATATGCTCATAATTGTATTAACATTCAATTTTTAACGGTGCTGATTTTTTATTTATTAGCGATTTTGCATGCTGAAGAAAGAGTACATGGAATCCTTTGAAAGTATATTCAAAGAACAGTATGATACCATCCATCGCTTGGAAACAAACAAATTGAGAAATGTTGCTAAGATGTTTGCTCACCTTTTATACACCGATTCACTTCCATGGAGTGTAAGTACATGGGTCAATATTTATACTTCCTTCCTAATTCCCTATTATTCTCAAATAGATTTTGGTATAAGCTAGCTATATTTATCCTATTATGAAATGTGCTTTAAAATGAAATGTGTAGAACTGCTGTCTTTGAGATTATCTTCATGTAATAAGGAATCAGAAAGCTAGGTAAGTAACATACGAGAAATACTGTCTTTGTATTATATTAACCGTCCAAACATGCCAGTGTTTCAATATGATGGCTAGGAGTGTCTTCAGGAAAAATACTGCAGATTTTCATGTTCTCTGTGGACACACATATGCATACACACTCACATCCACATATGCTACTATTTTGGTGGTAAATGTGTCTCTGAATTACTCTCCCTTGATTCCTGAGGGAATAACTCTCCATGGATCCTCTTGTTGGGTTTAAGAAAAATGATTGTCCTAGAAGGATATGTTCTTTTTAGCAGACATTGAAGTTGGGTAAGCTATAGAGAGGATATCCTATAGTCATAGAAGAAAGAAAGATACATTCTTGATGGGGAAATGTGCACTGGATTGAAATTTAAAATGCTTTCATTAAGTTGGCATTTATTTTACAGCTGTTATTCAACCACTGTTAGTTAGCCACCACTTACATACTGTCATTGAGAGAGGTGCTGGGTATTCAAAGTGAATTATACATGGCCCCTCCTTTCAAGAGGGTTACTGTGTAAGATCAGAAGTAAGATATGCCCATAGCAATGATACAAAATAAAAAGGCTTAGATTCTAAGAAAAGCAAAATTGCTAAAGGAATAGAAGGAAAGAAAGAGAAGAGAAGAGGAGAGGAGAAATTACATCCAGGAGGCAGTAGGAAAGAACAGGATTATCTTGTAGAATGCCATCCTACTAATGGTAGAATGCCATCGTACTAATGGTAGAATGAAGCAATATCTCAAACTTACAAAAATTGGTTAGATTTTTATAGTACTTTAAGTACCAAGTATGTCCAGCTGCATTAATAGGCATTTGTAATCTAACCTAGGAGACTAATTGTAATAATTTTTGACTTCTTTTTTCCCCTCTTTGAGAAAATGAAATGAGAATTTTAAACAATTAACTAATGGGCCCCCCGAACACATAACCCATAAAAACTGGAGGTTACTTTTATTTTTATTTGCCCTAAAAATATTTCTTTAGGCATTTCAGTTTTTAAGCCACAGTCTTAATATTCAGAATAAACCATCATACTTTGTCTTTTTTTTTTAATCATATATTATGTGTGGTAAACAAAATTGTAGTCTAATGTGCTAAGTGGCATTTTGCCCCAAACCCTCATATACACCACATTTTGATGAGTAAGGTATAGGAGCTAGTAATCTTTACCATTATATGCTCAAGAGAGGATATCTTCCCTGCTGTAAAAAGCACATTACTCAAAACAGAGAATGAAATCTATTTCTGTAGCATCTTAACATTTTGAAAGTTAGTATAGAGAAGTTTTAAACTTTGTATCAGCATAAGGGGAGATACTCAGAGAGAACTCTGGTTGAAGATGGGAATAAATAGTAATTTTGAGAAACACTTAACCCTACAAATATTGGTCACTCTGTCCTGTCTTTTATAAATTTAAATATGCTTGTCTTTTTAAACTTTAATTTTCAGGTTCTTGAATGTATAAAACTGAGTGAAGAAACCACTACATCATCCAGTAGAATTTTTGTCAAAATATTTTTCCAGGAACTGTGTGAATACATGGGTCTTCCTAAACTTAATGCAAGATTAAAGGATGAGTAAGTTTGCCATTAAGCACTTTGTATTCTTACTGACCTCTGGTTTTCTCCCATTGTAGCAGACATAAGCCCATCCAAGATTGTAAAAACAAGTACTAAGCCCCCTAGGACTTTATTCATCCATTAATCACTATGAATCTCATGTTATGTCTCACAGGACAACGTGCAACTTTTAGTGGTGGTTTTTAGTTTAAATGGAGTTCAAATTAATGCCCTTTGAAGTTTTCTTAGAAAATACAGAATTATTTTTGTATGCTCACTAGAATTCTCCAGTGATATTTATAATTTTATTTTCTTTTTACCCTAATTTTAAGCCTTAGAATGATAACTAATATTATCAGTGGACAATTTTGAATATATATTTCATCTATTAATAATTTTTCAAGTCTATTACATGGAACTAGAGCCTTATTTCAGGACTATTAGGTAATCCTCTCTCACCTTTCTTATTTCCTATTTATTCAGATTGCCACTTAGATTGACTTCTACTCCATTGACACTACTGAAATCATCTTTTCAGATTTCTCAGTGACCACCTGCCATATTCAGTTGTCTTTCTCAGGCTGCATGCCTCTTTACTTCTCTGCCTCACTTATGCAGTTGACCACCTGCTCACTTTGGCTCCACACTTTCTTCTCACTTCCTCTCTCAGTCTCCTCCTCAGCCTGCCTCTTCAGTGTTCCTGAGTTCCACACACTGTCTCTGGACTATTTCATCCACTTCTCTTGACTTCATATACTTACTTATTTGGTCCGTATCTACTTGACCAGGTTCATCTTCTCTCTCTTCAGCAAGCTGTACTCCAGCCACACCAACATTGCCAAGTTTGTGAAACACATCTAGCTCTTCATGCTTGCTTACCTCGGTTTCCACTGTTGGCATTTCCCTGTCTTCTTGATCTGTCTGGCAAGCTCTTAATCATTCTTTTTATATTTAACCTTTTTCTATGGAAAGTTTTTTCTGACTCCACTGAGTAGTTATTCAGTGTGTTGCTGAAAACCAAATGTCCAAAACCACCTTGTTTTGTTAGTGTCTTTCTGTTGTCTCAGTCCATAGATATTGTAATTATGTGGTCTTCATCCTTGATTTCTCCCTTTTGTTGACTACTTTCACCTCTCCCCCAGTACTTTGCACAGTTCTACATATGTGTGTGTATGTGTACATACAACAGAGGAGGTTTTTAACATTTTTTGTACATACACTTTGTATACATATGTGTGTGTATATATGTACTATATATTCATACGTGTATATATGTATATATTTTTCTTTGTGTGTGTAAAAAAGGTTTTTTAAACATCTCCTACATTGTATAATGATGGAAATCAAGTTCAGTACATTATTACTTGACCCTACTCATTTCATTTAGATAGCACGTAGCCTAACCTAATAAGTGACATCAACTAGTTACTTGGTTGTATTTCATTAGTAATTTAATATATCAAAAACCTGAAAAATGACTAAGGATTTTGCCTTTTTATCTTTAAGCAATCTGTTCTCTTTTATTCTTTTCTTTTTTAGAACTCTACAGCCATTCTTTGAAGGATTATTACCCCGAGATAATCCAAGAAACACTCGGTTTGCCATCAACTTCTTTACTTCTATAGGTCTGGGAGGTTTAACGTAAGGATTGTTCTCAGAATTTTATTTTCAGATTATAAAATTATCTCATAATTGTCTTTGAAATAGAATCTAACAGATTATATTTTAAATTAGGGATGAACTGCGTGAACATCTCAAAAATACACCAAAAGTCATCGTGGCACAGAAACCAGATGTTGAGCAAAATAAATCCTCCCCATCCTCTTCCTCTTCAGCGTCCGCCTCTTCAGAGTCTGACTCATCCAACTCTGATTCTGACAGCAGTGATAGCAGTTCAGAGTCTTCCAGTGAAGAAAGCGACTCTTCATCTATCAGTAGTCATAGCTCTGCCTCAGGTATTGAAGCTCATTTGTAATTTGGCTTGCTCTTTTCTAATAAAGACATTGCTGATATTTACAAAGGAAGAAAATAATTTGATTGCTTATTTGTTTTAGAGATCAGTTGTTTAAAAGCCACAATTAATATAAATGGTCCCATCTATCATTGTTGCAGTCTGTAGTATGACATTTATAATGCTGGGATTACCTTTTGCAATCCTCCTAATAGAAATGAAAGTATTTCATTGGCAAATACTTATCTGAGTGATGACTGATATGAAACATCCATTCGTAATGTTTGTAATCTAGTTTATAGGAGCTATCCTGATGTTTTTATTTTAAATAAATGTTAGTGTTTTACTTTTAATATTAAAGCTTTCTGTTTGTAATTGACATATACATTCAGTGTGGATCTCAGATACTATACGAATTTTTATAGAGGGAACACATCTGCAGAGCTAGCACACAGATCAAGATATACCGGTACCCCAGAAGTTCTCTGCATTTCCTCTCCCAGTTACTACTCCTTCCATCCTCATGGCAGCTACTATTCTGATTTGTAATTTCATAAATTAATTTTGCCTGTTGTTACCTTTAGCATTATGTATTGTAGACTCCTTTTTTATGTCTGGCTTTTTTTTTTTTACCATTATGTTTGTGAGATTTAGGTGCATTACTGCATTTAGTTATAGTTAATTCATTCATATTGCTGTGTAGTTTTCTACTATATGAATATACCACAATATATATTTATCATTTTTACTCAACAGACTTTAGATTTACAAGTGATATTTCCATGTATGTTCTTGTACATATCTTTTGATGACCTTATTTATTTATTCACATTTCTACTGAGTATGTACTTATAGGTGGAGTCACTGTGTCATAAAATGTGCATATATTTAGCATTAGTGAATACTGTCAGTTTTCCAAGTGGCTATTCCAATTTACACTCCCACCGGCCATGTTTCAGTAGCTCCTGTCCTCATTAGTACTTCAAATTGGCCATCTTTTTCATTTCAGCCATTCTGGTAGATGTGTGATGGTACTGCATTGTTTTAGTTTTAATTCGCAATTTAACTAATGAAGTGTTTAACTTCATTAGTTTTTATACATTATTGGCCATTTGGATTTTTGTTGTCAAGTGACTGCTCAAGTATTTTACCAATTTTTTTTAATTAAGTTATTTTTTCTGTTGATTTATAGGTTTTCTTTATGTATTCTAGATATGATATCTTTTGCACATATATGTATTGCAAATAACCAGTCCCATTCTTGTCTGCCTGGCCCTGCAGGGCTACCAGAGCTCTAGTGTCTTTCTGTCCCTCAGTAGCATCCCTGAATCAGCAGATGCTCCCAGGGAGAAAGTGGCTGTAGAACATCGCTTACTTCTCAATGTTTCGGCCTCCTCTTGCGTCTTGGCCCCTCTAGTCCTTGTTTTTCCACTAGCTCTCTAATGCCTTTATGTTTTTTACTTTGTAACTGTAACCTTTTATTTTGAACTAATTTTGGACTTAGAAAAGTTGCAAAAACAGTACAGAGAATTTCCATATACTCTTCATCCAACTTCCCCTAATGCTAGCATCTTACATAACCCTGGTTCATTTATCAAACTAGGAAATTAACATTGGAACAGCATTATGGACTAGACTACAGATATGATTTGAAAACCAGTTTTTCCACTAATGTCCTTTTCCTTATTTCAGGATTCTGTTTGCATTTAATTGTATTTTCAGTTTTCTGTATTCTATGATAGTTCCTCTTGGACTTTCCTTGTTCTTAATAGCCTTAACACTTTTGAAGTCCTCTGGTCACTTATTTTGTAACCCGTCCCTCAGTATGGAGTTTCGTTCTAATGTTTTCTCATTATTAGAATGAGATTGGACATTTTTGGCAAGAATACACTAGAAACAATATGTTGTTCTTAGTGCATCTTATCAGCAGGTTCATAATTTTATTTTGGGTGGCAACCTTGATCACTTGAGTAAGGTCGTGTTCACTGGATGTCTTCAGGGAAACTATTTTTCTCTGTGAAAATATCTTGTAGGGAGATGACTTGATACTATGGAAATCTCTTTTTCCTCCAGCTTTTACTCACCAATTTTAACATCCATCTTTGGATCTAGTCTGCAACACTTATTTTTACTATGGTATTTTCCTAATGGCGATTTTTTATTTGTCTGTTTTCTTCTACATCTAGTAATTGAATTTCTTCTGTAAGAAAGCATTGTCCCTCTTCCCTCATTTATTTATTTAGTCAGCTGTGTATATCAATATAGACTCATGACTATTTATCTTATCCTGTGGGTTAAAGTCCAATAAGATGATTTTGTTCAAATCATCTTAGCTTTGGCAATTAGGAGTTCCTTCAACTTGATTTTTGGGTGCTTTTCAGCGTTTTTCAATGGAACATTTTAAAATTGTATCTGGCATTTCTAGTTATTTTCAGCAGGCGCACAGGTTTGCGACAGTCTTCTCTATCCTACCTGGAAGTGGAAATGCTGTAGTAAAAGATGTTTTCAAAGTTTGATCTGGTTCACAGTTTCTGAAAAGGTCTGTGTTGTTTTACCCAAGGTCAGCTCTACTTTCTTTCATTGCAGTATCTTGGTCCAAATAAGGGATTGTCTGTTTATCCTACATGCATGTCATTTCTCATTTTGTTTTGTTTGGCTGCAGTATTTCATCAAATGTGGCATCAATACTTTCCTCTGTAGCCTGAAGTTGAAAGGCTAGTCTTTACACCTTTGTTCCATGGCTTGTTATGTTTCACAGTGTTTTATATACTGTGTGACATCCAGAATTGTGAGGCTGTTTTTTATATTATCAGAGAAAGATTGTTTGCTTACAGGAACTTTTATTCTTGAATTGAAGTATACAAACATTGTTCATTTAACATTCACTATTTTATATTCTACAGAATTTGTTATTTCATGGTATCCATTTTGAGAACAGATGATAACACAGCATGAATTGCTGCAATAAGGAAGCTTGCTGATTCAAAATTAATTTGCCTTCTCATACAATTTCAGTAGAGAACTTTGTTTTATTAATAAAATATTAAATAGCATAAAAGCAGTATGAACTGCCCCGAAATTGGGAAACTGTAATGCAAACATAGCAAATGGAGAAGAGATTGCCTGTTGTGATATGACTGGGTTTTAATATCAATAAAGCCTGACCGTGGTGTACAGTAGAATCAGGGGGACGTTGGTTTAGCACAGATCCAGATGGTTTCTGCTTGGGTAGCTGCAGCTCAGCTGAGCTGTTTGATAGGAACCAGAGAAATAGGTCCTTAGTGGCAAACCAACTGACTGTACCATGTGCCAAAGATAGGCATTTAGTGGAAGAAATAGAGGCTGGTACAGTGAGATTTAGGTAGAGTTAGGGTGACAAGAGGCACTTTTCTATCATATTTTCTCTTTCTTGCATATGTATGAATTTGACAGAAATTTTTGTTAGCGTCTTTGATTTATGCACCCAAATTAAATAACAGATAAACTGATTAAATTTGTTGTATTGCTTAAAGTGGTAAGTTATTTCAGTATAACCATTTTGTATTTATAGTTGTGATTATATCAGCAAAATCAAATTGTTCGAGGTCTTTTCAGAAGAGTTTCTTCAGAAATTAAGCCTTTGTGGCTCTAATAAAGCCTATGACTGTAAATCGTAACATGTCTGCTCGTTGGTACAGTTAGTGCCTCTCTGGTAACCAGAGGGGAGAACTATTGTTTTTGCAGAAAGAGGCCTTTGGGATCTTATAGATCCTGTAGATAAATTGATCAGAAACCAGCAAAGAAATGATAGGAAACAAAAAGAAAGAAGACAGGAACACAGGCACCAGGAAACAAGGACTGAGAGAGGAAGGTCAGAAAAACACAGAGATCAAACTTCAAGAGATTCAAATTGGAGAGATCCTATAACAACGTACACATCAGACAAAGATGTTCCTTCTGAACGAAATAACTACAATAGAGTTGTGAATGACAGAGACCAAGAAATGCATATAGATTTAGAAAATAAGCATGGTGATCCCAAAAAGAAGAGAGGAGAGAGAAGAAATTGAGAAATACATATTCATGCTGTTGAGCAAACCCAGTTGTTCTACTCCTCCTATGTTTAGGGAGTGAATGCTAGTTTGGGTGATCATTGTATTTTGATCTGACATAATATTCCTATGAATAACACACTATGGGCTGGAATTTCAGTTTTTGAATTAAATTTGATAAGTAGAAATGTACCATTTGAGTCGCTTTCTAAAATTTTTACATTTGCAAAAAATTTCTGTTTACTATCTTAAATCTAAAAATCAAAACACTACTTTAGTAACTCATGTTGAGATACTATATATTCCCCTTCCTCCCTCCCCTCCCCTCCCCTTCCCTTTTTTTTTTTTTTTGACAGAGTCCCACTTTGTTACCCAGGCTGGAGTGCAGTGGTGCATTCTTGGCTTACTGCAACCTTTGCCTCCCAGGCTCAGTTGATCCTCCCACCACAGGCTCCTGAGTAGCTGAGACTACAGGCTCATGCCACCACTGCTGGCTAATTTTTGAATTTTTTGTAGAGAAGGGGTTTCACTCTGTTACCCAAACTGGTCTCCAACTTCTGGGCTCAAGCAGTCTGCCCCCCACCCACTCTGCTTCCCAATGTGCTGAGATTACAGGCATGAGCCACTACACCTGGATTGAAATGTTGTATATTCTTAAAAGGCCGAGGTGGGCAGATCACCTGAGGTTGGGAGTTCGAGACCAGCCTGACCAACGTGGAGAAACCCTGTCTCTACTAAAAATACAAAAATTAGCCAGACATGGTGGCAGATACCTGTAATCCCAGCTATTCCGGAGGCTGAGGCAAGAGAATCGCTTGAACCCAGGAGGCAGAGGTTGTGGTGAGCCGAGATTGCGCCATTGCACTCCAGCCTGGGCAACAAGAGCAAAACTGTCTCAAAAAAAAAAAAAAAAAGTAAGCATTTGGTAAGACCTTGTGTCATCAGACTTTCTGTTCAATCAATTTGGCTTTGCATCCGGTTTATCTGAGTTAATAAATCTACAGTGTATCGGTAAATGTGATTGTTATAATTTTGAAATTAAGATTGAAATAAAAGCTAACTGTCTTTTATTTTACACATGCAGCTAATGATGTAAGAAAGAAGGGACATGGAAAGACCAGAAGTAAAGAAGTAGATAAATTGATCAGAAACCAGCAAAGAAATGATAGGAAACAAAAAGAAAGAAGACAGGAACACAGGCACCAGGAAACAAGGACTGAGAGAGGAAGGTCAGAAAAACACAGAGATCAAACTTCAAGAGATTCAAATTGGAGAGATCCTATAACAACGTACACATCAGACAAAGATGTTCCTTCTGAACGAAATAACTACAATAGAGTTGTGAATGACAGAGACCAAGAAATGCATATAGATTTAGAAAATAAGCATGGTGATCCCAAAAAGAAGAGAGGAGAGAGAGGAAATTCTTTTTCTGAAAATGAGAAGCATAGATACCGAAATAAAGACAGTGAAAATTTCATAAGAAAAGATAGATCAAAGTCAAGGGAAATGAATAGAAAGCACTCAGACTCAAGAAGTGATGAAGATAGATATCAAAATGGTGCCGAGAGACGATGGGAAAAATCTAGCAGATACTCTGAACAATCCAGAGAATCAAAGAAAAATCAGGACCGGCGAAGAGAAAAGTCTCCAACAAAACAAAAATAATTCTACAAAATGATATAAACTGGACATGCCTTATATTCAGTTGAAACAAATTATTTTTTACTTTGATTGACAAACTTTATAGAGAATTCTTGTATAAAGTACTGGTTTGTATTTGTAAATTTAAAAAATGTTTTCATTTTAACATGTTTTATAATTGATACATCTCAAGGCCCTGTACATAAAATTATTTGAAAAGATTCACCAGAAAGAGATGTAAGTCTTGCTTATATTTTGTAAATAAAATGATCAAATGCTCATTGATTCAGTGATGTTTTTTCAATTGACAAAATATTTTTTTGAATTGTTTAAGAAGCTGTTATAGTGAATTATCAGTGCTTTTTTGTTTGTAACTGAAGACCAAAACAGGTGAACCTTTTCAGTTTAACATTTTTGCTTTGTTAATGAGATATTATGAATATTTTTCAGGTGGTCACTTTTTTTTTTAAGTAGAGGATTTATTACAATTTTCATATTAGGCTTTGAACAAAGTATGTAATGTGTAATTTTTTTCACAAGTGTTGGTAAAGCTAGGTGTATGTTAGTCTTTAAACCAGTACACAGTTATTTATAATTAGAACTTCTCTCACAGGAAATATTTCTTCTCTCTGGACTCCTTGATACCATTTAATTGATATTCTTTGTGATTTTTCTCAGCCTCGAAGTTATATCACTGTTGATGAATTAATGTGTATTTAATTTTTAGTTTAGGTTAATAGATCACTGGCAAATATATAGTTGTGAAATATGCAAGCAGCCTAACTGTAATTTCTGGTTTTCATACGAATTTTAAGGGTTTCCATCATTGTAACTGTTAACCGATTAATTAATAGGACCACATTAGTTATTACTTTTGAAATAAATATTTCCTCTAAGATCTTAGACTTGCTGACAAACATTTGACCTTCCTTGCTAAATATAGACTTCTTGTGTTTGCTCACCTTAAAGGTACATATAGTTCATTTTAGCCAATGTTTGGTTTCAGGAATAGTGGGACCACCATTTTAATGTTTAGTTTTTGGGCATATGCTTATTCAAAATGTTTCCTATTTTTGTTGTTTAACTTGAATATAAATAACAATAAAATTCATGTAAATAAATATTCTTTCCTCCCCACTAACTCACAAAAAGCATTCATTTGAATGAGACAGCTTGGATACATTGGTTTTAGTGTTTTCTCCCTTTGTGGTGGTTAAAATTTGGTCTCATTGGAAGGGACTATCATGGACAGTGCATTCCACAGAACTACAAGCTGAGCAAATTGGATTTAACAAACATGTGGGCCATGAGCCCTAAGGGAAATAGTTTATTTTTTTTACCTGAATCCTCGTCTTCAGGGTTGGTAAAAAGGAAAAAACAGTATAGACATTTTAGTTTATTTTTGCCACTTTAACCTTAGTTCATGACTTTTACATGTAAAAATGGGAATGCATTCATTTTATTAAGTGCTTAAGACCTTAGAGTTATTAGATTATTTTAAAAATGTTATTAAGGCCGGGCGCGGTGTCTCAAGCCTGTAATCCCAGCACTTTGGGAGGCCGAGACGGGCGGATCACGAGGTCAGGAGATCGAGACTATCCTGGCTAACATGGTGAAACCCCGTCTCTACTAAAAAATACAAAAAACTAGCCCGGCGAGGTGGCGGGCGCCTGTAGTCCCAGCTACTCGGGAGGCTGAGGCAGGAGAATGGCGTGAACCCAGGAGGCGGAGCTTGCAATGAGCTGAGATCCGGCCACTGCACTCCAGCCCCGGCAACAGAGCGAGACTCTGTCTCAAAAAAAAAAAAAAAAAAAAAAATGTTATTAATATGTATTAAGCTTCTACTGTTTGCTCAGGTTTGTTTTAGGTACTAGAGATAAAACAGTGAACAGAGTCTCTACTCTTTGGGACTTACAGTTCAGGGGTGGGAGATGGTAAACAGACAATAAATAAATAAATAAATATGTGATATATCCAGTAGTGATAAGTGCTATGAAGAAAAGTAAAGCAGAGAAAGGCAAGACTGAGTGAGAACAGTCAGAGCAGTTCTCTGATGAGGTGATGCTTGCCCAGATATCTGAACAGAGTGAGGGCTTGAGACATGTGAATTCCTTGGGAAGAACTATGTAGGCAGAAGGAACAGCTGAAATACAGATGTTTTTTGGAACAGCTGAAATACAGATGTTTTTTGATAGCAAATATTGCTTGGAAATTTTTGTTTACACTTCCTATTCTACTTAATTTGTGTTTTGTCTTGTGTGTGTGTTCTCCTCACTATTTTTATATACTCTTATACAAGCAATTAATACCTAACTACCTCTAGCAGAAGTATATTTAGTATAAGTGAGTTATATCAGAAGTAGAGACTAGAAGCTGGATTGAGGAACTATGCTGTTCTGCCTTCAAAATGCATTTCTAGAGCATCAACTATGATGTATTCATATGTACTGTCTGCCACTCAGGAAGATTTTTCACCTTCACCCTTTTAATGTGTAAACAAGGAACATGTTGCCTATGTTTGCTATTTCTTATTTTTACACTATTTTTAGAGTTAGCATTTTTTAAGGATCAACTGAATTCTAGATACTTTGCATGCTCATTCCTTTTCTGCTTCTCAGTTTCCTTGCTTCCAAAGTTCTAATTCTACATCCGTAGCTACCTACTCCCATTTTCATCCCCTTTAGATTGGCTTTCAAATCATACCACCTCTGATATCCCTCCTTGAAGCATCATACTTTGGCCACTTCCCAAGCAGTTCACCTGCTTTAGTACCACTATTCTAGAAATCCTTTCACCTCAGCAAACCTTCTGATCCATTGGCTTTGTTATAATCAGTTACCAATCCCTGCCCCAGCATTTCTTTACTTCCCTCATTCCATGATCTGTCATTTGAATGGATAAATGAACAAATCAACAAACATAATTCTTTCAAAATAACCCCAGGGGAATTGGTATTGTCTTCCCACATCACAGAAGAGGAGACTGGAGTCCAAAGAAACTCATTAGGCTCAGGCCACAAAGTTGGTAAGTAGTAGGATTTAACTCAGATCATCTTCATTCCAAAGCACAACTGGAGGATGAATAAAAGCCAGAGAGAAGGATTTGAGAATCACCTCTGTCTCCTAGCAGCTGTGTGAACTTAGGCAAATTATTTCACTTTTCTGACCTTCTGATTCATCTTTAAAATACTTCTGTCTATCTTACACAGTTGTAGTGATAATTATATGAAATAATGAAGTCAAAGGCCCTAGAGTAGCTTGTAACACAGTGGGCATTCAACAGTTTTCTTTTTTCACAGCATACAGCAAAGATTTGGAAGAAAATTCAGGCTCCAACTGGTTCATTATGATTGCTGCTTTCCGTCCGTAATGCCGTTTATAGTTAAAAAAAAAAAAAAAAAAAGTGTTAAAGTAGCAGCACAGCAAAATGGATTGATTGTTTTGGAGTCAAGGTGTGACAGTAATTTTCCATCACTTCTATCATAGCACCTGTTTCCCAGATGTACATATCCTGTTAGCTAAAGCAACCTACTTCCTGTGTCTTATACCACTACTTCACATTTCTCAAATGTATTATCAGAAACAAAGGTTTTGGCTACCCATGATGGTTATGAGTGAGGTTTTTATTCTTGACTTGCTTTGTTTACACCATTTTCATTTTGACTTAACTGATATGTAATCCCCACCCCGCGCAAAAAAAACTTCATAGATTAGCAGATTAAAATCTTCTCCATAGATTTTTTTTAGAATCCTGATGCCTTTGTTTTCCAAACCAATTCTCACTTTTTCCAGTATAGTCAAATGTCCTTTCTGTCTGATCTTTCAAGTTCTTTCATTCTGTTCTGTGTATATTCCATGGAATGTTTCCTCAGCCAAGCAAACTTTAATACCCACTGATACTTTAGGAGAGAACACAGAGTGCCCAGTGTGACATCTCGGAAACCTGTTCCCTTAACATGGAATTTTCACAGTACACACTTTGAAACACTCATGGAAACATCTTCAAATGGTGTTCCTGGCTCTCACTGTGATCTCGTGTCCCCTCAGCCTTGAATATGCTCTGCAACTTCCATTTGTACTC
Source organism: Trachypithecus francoisi (assembly GCF_009764315.1). Taxonomy (NCBI): domain Eukaryota; kingdom Metazoa; phylum Chordata; class Mammalia; order Primates; family Cercopithecidae; genus Trachypithecus; species Trachypithecus francoisi. Next base: position 62,060,044 of record NW_022681458.1, read on the forward strand.
ACCTACATATTACTAAACCTCATTAAAAACCTCTGAGTCTATTGCGTATCTCCAATTAGAACTTCAGCTTCTTGAAGTTGGTTAATTGTATCTATGCATTTTATGTTTACTAGACATAAAAATGAAGACAAGTCTCTACCATTCCCACCTTCCCTTCCCACCACCCAAAGTTCATGATTTATGGTGAGAAACTAAGCTTTGAGTTCATCTCAGATCATCTTAGGCACAGGAAAAGAGGCAATGAGATAACGACCCAAAGTCACACAGAGGTTTCCATGTCTGTGTATATACTGCAGAAAAGAGCGCAAGTTCCTGTGGCTGAAATGGAGGTGTCTGCTTTTAGGAAAAGACTCAGATTTCATATAGAGTAACTTAGTACCATTTGATTTGAATACTATTTGGCAACTGCAAATTAAGTCTGACTGGAATTTTAATCTCATCATTACCACTTTCTGGCTGTTGACATTTAGGCAGGTCTTTGAACCTCTTAGTTTTTTTACCTATACAATGGTACAATTATAGCACCTCCCTCAAATGGTGGGTGATCTCTGTGGCACACTTAGAACAGTGCCTGCAACTAAATGCTCAGTGTGCTATTATTGCTGTTACTGGTTTTATTCTTACCATTTTCATTAAAGCTGACATAATACCATTAGACCAGGAACTGCAAACTCTAATACCTACAGGGTCCGGGTGAATATCACAAATGAGACAAATTGGGTAGTGAATTGGAGTCATTTAAAGGCAGCAGCATTTACTCAGCTTCATTCATTTCTGCCTGTTAAAATGAAGACAAGGTTGACCATCTGCCTGGTATTGGAAAGGATTAAAGAATCAGAATTTTTATGTAGCTTCTGATTTTTAAATGTTGACAATTGTTAGGTTAGAATTAAGCTGTCCAAACAAAACTATCTACAGGCAAACTAACTTTACAGTAGCTAATTTATGACTCCACTCTAGACCCTCAAAAACTATTACTTAATATCGGAATGGCACTGTTATACAAAGAAGGTCATTTTTCAGTTTCTGCTCCTCAGAGAGTGGGAAGATAAGGTCCTTCATCTTTCTTGAAAAACCTTTTACTTTGCTAACCTCAGCAATCCCCGCTAGCTAAATTGCTCTAAAGCTTTTGTCAAGCTTCAGTTCTGCACTTCATTGGCCTACTCCCTCCCTGTAATCCAGGGATGTAAAATACGTTTTTCCTAAAATCTGCATATTTTCGAACCTCCTGCAATTGGTTCCACGAATCTCCCATCACCTGAGTTTGCATTGCTGGTCTATATCCAAATCACCAAATTGCTTTGGAAAAACTTTGGCATGGACCCCTATCTTCCCATACAAACTGCTGTCACCATAGTTCTGGCCCTTTTCACTTTTTCTTTTCTGTTTGAACTGTTAGACAATAGTTTATTGGTCATCTCTGCTGTGTGTTATGTACTGTTGCTGAGGATATAGCCATGAGCAACAGGGACCTCTTCTCAGCTGAGCCTAAATTATTGCAGGAGGAAGCAGAAAATAATCAAGTTTTTTTTTTTTTTATGTTCTTTTTCTTTTTTTTTTTTATTTTTCTATTAATCAAGTTTTTTTTGTTTGTTTTTTGTTTTTTTGTTTTTTTTTGAGACAGAGTCTCCCTCTGTCGCCCAGGCTGGAGTGCAGTGGCGCGATCTCGGCTCACTGCAAGCTCCGCCTCCCGGGTTCACGCCATTCTCCTGCCTCAGCCTCCCCAGCAACTGGGACTACAGGCGCCCGCCACCATGCCTGGCTAATTTTTTTTTTTTGTATTTTTAGTAGAGATGGGGTTTCACTGTGTTAGCCAGGATGGTCTCGATCTCCTGACCTCGTGATCCGCCCGTCTCGGCTTCCCAAAGTGCTGGAATTACAGGCGTGAGCCACCACGCCCGGCCAATAATCAAGTTTTTTAAAAAATAAAAACTTATACTTTGAAAAATGTTAGCCATTCAGAAAAGCTGAGAGAATAATGCAGTGACCACTCACGTATCATCCACCTAGATTCAGATTAATCGAAAGCATTATTTTCATCCTGTCACTGCCTTATACATTGAAGCAATGACTCTTTCAGCCCATAGGATAAATGTAAATTCCCACCCTGTTAATTTGGTTTCTTTAAAGTTCAACTTGTCTTTCCTTAATGTTTGCTCTAGGAGCTGCCATCCTTTAAGCAAGACGATGTGACAGGCATGTCAGTGTCTAATTTTTACAGGAACAGCTGTAAGGTAAGAGATATCCCAATTTTACGGCTTGCACGCTGGTGTTTACCCAGCTAAGACATGGCAGAACCAGGACTGCATCAGCCACATGATCCCACTTGACAAGTGAAAACGTTTTTTGCTGATTGCCTTGCTGCACAAACACTGCTGGACAGGGCTGGTTATTTACTGTCCTGAAAAGACATTGTTCTTTCTCATCTCTGGATGTCTGCCTCCAGTGTATGCTCCACTTGAAATATCCTTTTCTGTTTGCCTATCCAAAGCTTTCAAAATTCAGCACATCTACCTTGCTACTCTCATAAAAGTATACAATTCAAGCCCCATGTGTTAAAAGACCCTGTGATCAGTACTTAATGCATTGTGCATTGAAATCCTTTTTATCATTTATCCTTTTTTTTTTTTAATTTCAGCTTTTATTTTTTATTTTTTATTTTTTTGAGACACAGTCTCACTCTGTTGCCTAAGCTGGAGGGCAGTGGTGTGATCTTGGCTCACTGCAACCTCCGCCTCTCAGGTTCAAGTGGTTCTCCTGCCTCAGTCTCCTGAGTAGCTGAGATTACAGGCGTCTGCCACCATGTCTGGCTAATTTTTGTACTTTTAGTAGGGATGGGGTTTCACCATGTTGGCGAGGCTGGTCTCAAACTCCTGACCTCATGATCTGCCCGCCTCAGCCTCCCAAAGTGCTGGGATTACAGGCGTGAGCCACCCTGACTGGCCTCAGCTTTTATTTTAGATACGGGGATACTATATAGGACTGTTATATGGGTATGTCAGACCCAGGTAATGAGCTAGTACCCAATAGGTAGTTTTTCGACTCATGCCCCCATCCCCATCCCCTCCCTCTCCTCTCTAGTAGTCTGTGGTATCTCTTGTTCCAATGTTTATGTCCATATTAGCTCCCACTTATAATTGAGAAATGTGGTATTTCATTTCTATTCCTGTTATCTGCTTGGGATAATGGCCACTGGTTGCATCCATGTTGTGACAAAGGACATAATTTCATTTTTTATGGCTGTGTAATATTCCGTGGTGTATCGGTACCATGTTTGTTTTCTCCAATCCACCATTGATGGACACCTAGGTTGATTCCATGTCTTTACTGTTGTGAGTAGCACGGTGATGATGATAGGAGTATGTGTGTCTTTTTGGTAGAATGATCTACATTATTTTGGGCATATATATCCAGTCATGGGATTGCTGGGTCAAATGATAGCTCTGTTTTATATTCTCTGAGAAATCTCCAAACTGCTTTCCACAATGGCTGAAGTAATTTACATTCCCACACTGTTTTGTGTGTAAGTGTTCTGTTTTCTCCTCAGCCTCGTCAGCACCTGTTGATTTTTTTACTTTTAATAATAGCCATTCTAACTGGTATGACATGGTATCTCATTGTGGTTTCGATTTGCATTTCTCTGATGATTAGTGATATTGAGCATTTTTTCATTTTTGTTGGTCACTTGAATGTCTTCTTTTGAGGAGTGTCTGTCCATGCCATTTGCCCATTTTTTGATGGAGTTATTTATTTTTTGCTTGTTGATTTGTTTAAATTCCTTATAGATTCTGGATATTAGACCTCTGTCAGATGCATAATTTGTGACTATTTTCTCCCATTCTATAAGTTATCTGTTTACTTGTTGATGATTTCTTTTGTTCAATAAATGGTGCTGGGATAACTGGCAAGCCATATTCAGAAGAATGAAACTAGACCCTTACCTTTTACTGTATACAAAAATTAACTCAAGATGGATTAAAGATTTAAGTGTAAGACCTCAATTTATGAACATCCTAGAAGAAAATATAGGAAATACCCTTATCATTTATCTTACACCCTCAAGCAGATTATACATTAATTAGGGGCAGGGGTTTTGTCTTAAACATTGCCTTTCCCTCTGCATCTTGCTATAGGCCAGAGTTTCTTAACCTCAGCACTGTTGACATTTTGCACCAGTTAATTATTTTGTTGTGTAGGGCTATCCTGTGCAACATGGGATATTGAGCAGTGTTCCTGGCATTACCTGCTAGATGCCAAGAGTACAAACCTCCCAGTCCTGTAGTACATCTCCAGACACTGCCGATGATGCCCTGGGGGGAAAGATTGTCCCAGTTCATTACCATTGTCATAGACTTAACATTTAGGAGTTACTCCAGTGGATGGCAATGATGGCGCTTCTCCTACACAGCATCACTATTGTCTACTCAAATAAAGCTCTGTAGACTTCTATTGCCCTCTTGTTTTTGTGAGGACAAAATTTGTTTTAAATGAGGAACTCATTTAATAGAGTGGTATACAGCAATGTTCCAACTGTTTTTATTTGTCAAGATACTTTGATAATCTAGGGAAATATGTAGGTTTTCTACAAATATAAGCAACATTTTTAGCCTGTTAATATGATTGTCCCATACAGGTTCTGTTTTCTTACTGTAGTGGTAACCAACTTTTATCTGAGGGACAACTAGCTGTGACTATTGAATTATTTTAATGCTATGTTAGAGAATTAGATAATTAGATGATCTAATACCCGAATACCTTCATTTTGTTATGTCTGTATTTTTTTAATGTTTTAATAGACTTCATTTTTTAAAGCAATTTTAGGTTCACAGCAATATTGAGCAAAAGGTACAGAGATTTCCCAGTTACCCTTTGCCCTTACATGTGCATAACTCCCCCATTATCAACAACCCCCACCAGCGGGGTGCATTTGCTACAACTGACAAACCTGCATCGACACATCATCACCCCAAGTCCATAGGTTACCTTGGAGGGTTCACTCTTGCAAGAACCTTAATTTTTTTTTTAACCATCTATTTATTTGTAGAGACAGGGTTTTGCTATGTTGCCCAGACTGGTCTCAAACTCCTGGGCTCAAGTGGTCCCCCCGCCTCAGCCTCCCACATAGCTAGAACTGCAGGCACACACCACCTCACACAGCTAATACCTTAATTTTTGATCAGACACTTCAGTGACAGTCAAGTGGTTGTTAAAGTGAATTACTTAGTTGTTTAATCAGTAATTTCGTGTATTATGATACCTGAAAGATTGGGCAAATGAGATTGAATCTGCTGCAAGTCAGCTTCTCTCCTGGTAACAGGAAATCCTGGAATGTGTATCTTTGGTATGAATTAGGAGTCATTGTGAGTTCCATTCTTCATAATAGCACCGTGTTTTGTTTAATCATAGATCTTCCCTGCCCTAAAACTATTTTTGTGACTAATATATGTGAAGCCCCTGTGAGAGCTGTACTGAACATATGCTGCTTTTTGTCTGAGGATTGTTCCTCTCACTGATGAAATGATTCTAGTGAACCAGCCAACAAAATAACTTCCTGGCCTGGCCACACCTAGTACTGCATTCCCCTGGACACTGTAATTGGTTCAGGAGGGAGCATATGACCTAAGCTGGGCCACAAGGAGTTCTTCTCTTGTAGTTTTTCAATGTGGCCGTGAAACATGGCCATGTCTAAGGGCATAGCAGAGCAGGAAGGGTATTTATTGCAGCCGGACCATTCCCTGATCCATGGGAAAAGGTAGTCTGCAGTAGGAGAGGATCAGTGCAGCTCAAAAGGAAGCAGGGCCCAGAGAGAGGAGCAGAATCTGAACAATTTTGTTTGAGTCCCTGAATTGAGTTGTGGCTGAAGTTAGCCTCCCAGTTATGTGAGCAAATGAATCCTCTTTCTACTTAAGCTACTTTGATTTGGATTGGTACCACTTGCACTAAAAGTATCTGTGTTAATTCAAGGATTTTCCTGTTGATGGATAGTTTGAATCACTTGGTACAACCAGCTATTACTACCATACTATACTTTTGCTTGCATACTTTTGCTTGCAGCTCTTTCTTTTAACTATAGATGGAAATAAGTACAGACTCAAAGAAGCCTATGGAAAAAATACAATAAAGGACCTTTCGGTGTCTCTGAATACTTTATGGAAACATCTAAATGAGAGATTTTTAGATGCGGTTAATTGTTTCACTAGAAATCACTGCTCCATTTTTATAAATTACAGAGAATCTGGCCTTTAACAGCACCCTTCCTGGGCTTTGAAATGCACTGCACAGGTGCAACAATTCAATTCACAAACAAAAATTGGTTTTATATTACCAGTGAGAAGGACTAACCGTAGCTATTTTGGGAGTTGTAATACCTCCTTTAAGCCACAAAGATACTTGAGCACATTACCTTAACAACCAACGTATTCTGGAGATCATTTTACAGTGTGAAATACTGAATAGCAAGAACATTGTAAACATTTTCAATCTTCTTACACAATATAAATGTAGTCTGAAAATCCCATTACACACAAATACATACAGGCTCTTAAAATACAGGAAATAATGTGAAAAATAAGTATTACCACCATTCCTCAAGTCTCTAGAACAATTTTACTCTTCTCCCTAATATAATTTTTTGTCCAGAAAAGGAAAAGACTAAACTCATGGATAGTTATCCAAACAGGTAAAGGAGAGAAGAGGAAATTGTTTGTGGTGAATGAAAGATACTGCCTACAATAGCACAAATAATCCCATTCACAGCTGCCAGCCTGCTAAGCATTGCTTACTTATGCTGCGGGCAACTATTGTGGAAATGACAGGAGGACAGGAAGGCATGAGAAAGGGGCAGACAGCTACTGATGAAAGAGTCATTAACTACTGTAGATACTTCTTGGAGATTGGAAGTTGAATTTTACATTTCTTTATATCCCCAGGTTTAATTTTTAAAAAATCACTTGTAGGTGTTCAATAAACATTTGATAAATGAATGGGGAACAGATAAGTTATTTTCCTTGAATCCTAGGCAGGATGATTTGATACACTTTGGATTATTGAGGTTTTATGAAATTTTAAATGCAGGGAGAACTACTATTTGCCCAATTGAAGTCCAAATATAAGCATTTTATGGTAAACCAGGAGAAAGTAGAAGGCAAAAATGCATTAGCTTAAAACCTAGAACACCAAATGAAGATAAAATGTATGCATGAAAGTGTGTTAAAGAAAATCGTTGCACTGCCCTGCAGATGCTATCCTGGACTTGCCAGCCCCATAAACACAGTTGCTCTGCTGTGCCTGTACTATTGGAGCAAAGAAAAAGTGGCTATCTCTATGCTCAGTGTTCACAAACCAGTGAGCACTAAGAATGGTTTATAGCCTGACATTTCTTAGAAAAGAAGAAGAAGAAGAAAACTGTTGCATAGTATCAACTAAATTTGAACATACATGTTTCCTATGATTCAGTAATTCTTTTTTTTCCGTTTTTTTTTTTTTCTTTTCTTGTTTTTTTGAGACAGAGTCTCACTGTCACTGAGGAAGGAGTGCAGTGGCGCGATCTCGGCTCACTGCAACCTCCACCTCCTGGATTCAAGCACTTCTCCTTCCTCAGCCTCCTGAGTAGCTGAGATTACAGGCACCTGCCATCACACCTGGCTACTTTTTGTCTTTCTTGTAGATACAGGGTTTTACCATGTTGGTCCAGCTGGTCTCAAATTCCTGACCTCATGATCCACCCGCCTTGGCCTCCCAAAGTGCTGGGATTACAGGTGTGAGCCACTGTGCTCGACCTGATTCAGCAATTCTACTCTTAGGTATTTATTCAATAAAAATGTACACACAGGTGCAACAAAAGACATGCACAACAGCCAAAATTGAAAATAACCCAAACATTCAAATTTGTGTTATATTCATGCAATGAATAAAATGCACGTAATGGAAGTGATAAAACCACAGCTACATTCAATAACATGAATGTGTCTAACAAGCATATATGCTGAATACAGAAGCCAGACAAAGGAATGCACAGTATATGATCCCATCTACACGAAGTTGTAAAACAGGCAAAACTAATCGAGTCAGAATAGTGGTTACCTTTGAGAAGGAGAATGGGGTGATGTTGAAGAAGGGATAAGTGTTAGGAAAAAACTACTGGGGTGTTAATAATATTCTCTTCTCAGACATGAGTGTTAGTTACACAAGTATATTCATTTTACATTGAATTGTAAATCCTTAGGATTTGTACACTTTCTGTTCAGTAGAAATAGCAAAAGAAACTTTGTAAAAGTCTCCTAGAATAACCTTTGCTTTTGACCTTTTCAACTCAAATACAACTGAAATTATTGCCTTATCTTAACTGTAGACAAAGATGCATGAAGTGGGAGATTATAACATGACCATAAATTTCTCTAATCCCTCTATGTATACCCCTTATTATCATGAGATATACTCCTTCACTTCACCCTTGGGACCAAAATAGATATCCAATACCAAATCTGAGTTTTTATCTGAACCATAATTAGAATTTCAACTTTTTTTTTACCCCAGGTATATTTTTTCACACCTCTGTGAGAGGTTTAAATCCAGCATATGACTTACTTTGGCCAATGAACATTAGCAACTATGATGCATGCAGAAGCTCGAATACTTCTTGTGCATAGAGGATTGGCCTGTCCTGATGCTGGAAATCCTTTCATCACCAAGAGAATGAGCCTCAGTTAGGTTGCTGGATAATGAGAGATCATGACCATTTCTCTAACCAATATTGGGCCAGCTGCCACACATAGTAGTAAGCCCACTTCAGACCAGTCAGCCTGCCAAGTGCCAGAAATGTGAGTGAGCCTTGAGCTGTCTGGCACTGACCAGAAGGACAGAACTTTGAGAACTAATAACTATTTGCTCTTTTAAGTCACTAGTTTTGGAGTATTAATAGTTTGCTACACAACAAAAGCTGTCTAATACAAAAAATAATCCCTGAACTTTTTGCACAGCAACTGGTATAACACTACATACTCTTATACACTTAATACATTTATTTAATCATGAGAGAGATTTCTTCTTCTGGTCTTTTCTCCTAAGTTTTAGGTTTTGCAACCTAAAACCTCAATATTTAGCTTCACGAATGTTAAATGTTTAAAATGCCTGTTTGATTGTTCTTGTCATTGTCAGTTTTGTTTTGTTTTATATACTAGCCTCTTGGAAGGCCTCAGGAATGACCTTCAGATATGTTAAGGTTTTCCCTGAAAGCCATAGTGATTACTGTTTCTATCACCATGGTTTAGAAAATAACAGTCGAAACTTGTTCAGCAGCTGCATGATTTCTTTTTAATGGATACATTTTGTCAGAGAAATGTTGAACAAATTTACTATGGAGGGTTGTAGAATCTCCTTTAAGCCTTTGAAGAAAAGTATTCCCTCCTATTTGAGCATATAAGGCATCTCCTGTTTGATCTCTTGGTCCCTACTCACCCTATGGTTTTAGCATATGCCAAGATGGAACACAAAGGAGAAAGCCTAGGCCGGGCGCAATGACTCACGTCTGTAATCCCAGCACTTTGGGAGGCTGAGGCGGGCAGATCACCTGAGGTCAGGAGTTCGAGACCAGCCTGGCTAACATGGTGAAACCCCATCTCTACTAAAAATACCAAAAATTGGCCAGGCATAGTGGTGGGCACCTATAATCCCAGCTACTCAGAAGGCTGAGACAGGAGAATCGCTTGAACCCATGATGCGGAGGTAGCAGTGAGCCGAGATCACACTAGCCTGGGCAACAAGAGCAGAACTCCGTTTCCAAAAAAAAAAAACCCGAAAAAGAGGAAGAGCGTCTCTGCAGTGTGGTAGGACTGCTGTCCTACCAATTAAGAACATTAAGTTTTATAATGTTCTTAACTCTAAGAGATCTGTGGTTCATAATCTGGGTTTTTAGGAGAATCCTATGTATAATCAATTAGCTCTTGGCTGTGCCATTGTAGGCGATGCCCGTCTCTTTTTGTTACTGTTCATCTGGTGTATATTACTGATCAGAAGTGTAGGGTGGAGGAGATTGTGGTGAATGGTTAACACACTATATGGACACAATAACAAACCCAACCGAAGTATATGCTCCACTGATAGAGGCCCAATAGTATCACCTTTAAAAAACAGCTAGCAGTAGTGTAGGGAATGCTGCTATCTTGCTTTTCTACTGGTCTCAACTACTTTAATTTGAAAAGAGTAAAAACAAGTGCATGTGGTAGATGTTTTGAAACATTAAGTGATACATTTTTCTTTCTCCTTCCATCTCCCCATTATTTTCTATTACCCAGTACTCCCTTTCTGCTTTTAAGTCATTAGATAGGGGGCCACATTGTGCTCATTGGGAGATGTCCCTGTAGAAACAGAGAACAAAGATGTCAAGCCTTGGCTTTTGAGTTTCAAAAGCTGTAGTACAAGAGTAAGTCAGAGGTACCTGGAGAAGAGTGTGATGAGGCAGAATTCGTTTTTATAACTCCAATTTAAGATAAGATTTCTCTAAACTTCAAGGGAGAATATATGACCCCATATAAATTTGAAATTGTGAAAGTTAATGCTATGATTTGGCTGAGTCCCTACCCAAATCTCAACTTGAATTGTATCTCCCAAAATTGCCACATGTTATGGGAGGGACCCAGGAGGAGGTAATTGAATCATGGGGGCCAGTCTTTCCCCTGCTATTCTTGTGATAGTGAATATGTCTCACCAAGATCTGATGGGTTTATTAAGGGTTTCTGCTTTTGCCTCTTCCTTATTTTTCTCTTGCCACCATGTATGAAGTGCCTTTCACCTCCTGCCATGATTCTGAGGCCTCCCCAGCCATGTGGAATTGTTAAGTCCAATTAAACCTCTTTTTATTCCCAATTTTGGGTATGTCTTTATCAGCAGCTTGAAAACAAACTAATACAGTAAATTGATACCAGCAGAATGGGCATTGCTGAAAAGATACCTGAAAATGTGGAAGCGACTTTGGAACTGGGTAGCAGGCAGAGGTTGGAACAGTTTGGAGGGCTCAGAAGAAGTTAAGAAAATGTAAGAAAGTTTGAAACTCCCTAGAGACTTGTTGAATGGCTTTGACCAAAAGTCTGATAATGATATGGACAATAAGGTCCAGGCTGAGGTGGTCTCAGATGGAGATAAGGAACTTGTAGGTACTGGAGCAGTGGTGACCTTGACTTCTGTTATGTTTTAGCAAAGAGACTGGCAGCATTTTGCCCCATCCCTAGATATTTGTGGAACTTTGAACTTGAGAGGGATGATTTAGGGTATCTGGAGGAAGAACTTTCTAAGCAGCAAAGCGTTCAAAAAGTGACTGGGGTGCTGCTAAATCATTCCATTTTAAAAGGGAAGCAGAGCATAAAAGTTCAGAAAATTTGTAGCCTGATGACGCAGTAGAAAAGAAAAACTTATTTTTTGAGAAGAAATTCAAGCCAGCTCTAGAAATTTGCAAAGTAGCAAGGAGCCTTATGTCAATCCCCAAGACCATGGGGAAAATGTCTCCAGGCCATGTCAGACAACTTCCCAGAAGACCGTCCCATCACAGACCTGGAGGCTCAGGAGGAAAAAGTGGTTTTGTGGGCCGGGCCTGGGGTCCCCATGCTATGTGCAGCCTAGGGACCTGGTGCCCTGTGTTCCAGCCACTTCAGCCATGGCTGAAAGGGGATAACATAGAGCTCAGGCTGTGGCTTCAGAGGGTTGAGGCCCCAACCCTTGGCAACTTCCATGTGATGTTGAGCCTGTGGGTGCATGGAAGTCAAGAATTGAGGTTTGGGAACCTCCACCTAGATTTCAGAAGATGTATGGAAATGCCTGGATGCCCAGGCAAAAGTTTGCTACAGGGGCAGGGCACTCGTGCAGAACCTCTGCTAGGGCAGTGAGGAAGGGAAATGCGGGGTTGGAGCCCCCACACAGAGTCCATACTGGGACACTGCCTAGTGGAGCTGTGAGAAGAGGGCCAACATCCTCCAGACCCCAAAATGGTAGATCCACTGGCAGCTTGCACCATGCACCTGGAAAAGTCACAATCAGTGCCAGCCCATGAAAGCAGCCAGGAAGGAGGCTGTATCCTGAAAAGCCACAGGGGTGGAGCAGCCCAAGACCATAGGAACCCACCTCTTACATCAGGGTGACCCAGATGCAAGAGATGGCATCAAAGGAGATTATTTTGGAGCTTTAAGGTTTGACTGCCCTGCTGGAATTCAGACTTACATTGGCCCTCTAACCCCTTTGTTTTGGCCAATTTATCCCATTTGGAATGGCTGTATTTACCCAATACCTGTACCCCCATTGTATCTAGGAAGAAACTTGTTTGGTTTTGACTTTACAGGCTCACAGGTGGAAGGGACTTGCCTTGTCTTGGATGAGACTTTGGACTGTGGACTTTCGGGTTAATGCTGAAGTGAGTTAAGATTTTGGGGGACTATTGGGAAGGCATGATTGGTTTTAAATGTGAGGACATGAGATCTGGCAGGGTCAAGGGTGGAATGATATGGTTTGCCTGTGTCCCCACCCAAATCTCACCTTAAATTGTATCTCCCAGAATTCCCACATGTTGTGGGAGGGACCCAGGGGGAGGTAATTGGAGGCTGATGTTTTCAGTGCTATTCTCATGACAGTGAATGAGTCTCAGGAGATCTGATGAGTTTATCAGGGTTTCCACTTTTGCTTCTTCCTCATTTTTCTCTTGCCGCCACTGTGTAAGAAGTGCCTTTTGGCAGGGCGCAGTGGCTAACGCCTATAATCCAGCACTTTGGGAGGCCAAGGTGGGCAGATCACGAGGTCAGGAGATCAAGACCATCCTGGCCAACATAATGAAACCTCATCTCTACTAAAAATACAAAAATTAGCTGGTCATGGTGACAGATGCCTGTAGTCCCAACTACTCGGGAGGCTGAGACAGGAGAATCACTTGAACTTGGGAGGTGGAGGTTGCAGTTAGCCAAGATCGTGCCACTGCACTCCAGCCTGGTAACAGAGCTAGACTCTATCTCAAAAAAAAGAAAGAAAGAAAAAAAAAGTGGCTTTTGCTTCCTGCCATGATTCTGAGGCCTCCCCAGTATGTGGAACTGTAAGTCCAATTAAACCCCTTTTTGTTCCCAGTTTGGGGTATGTCTTTATCAGCTACATGAAAACAAACTAATACAGTTAAGGAGGCTTGTATTCTGCTGCCCTTCTGGGTTACCTGGAAAATGACAAGCCCCACAGAATTCTTTATATCACCATAGCACTAGAGAATAGATGAGAAATTTCTGAATATACTGAATAGACAGAAGAATCATAGGAATCCTGCAGAGTCCTTGCAAGACTCAACCAGGAGAGGGAAGTAGCCAAAAGACTTTTCTGTGAAGATGACACTGAGAACCTGTGGATTTGTGATGTTGGGCTTCATAACAAGGAGGAGAAAAGCACAGCAACAGCTATACTGTGGAACCCATGACTGGAGGACAAATGAACACTCAGACATTGCTGCATTTTCCAGTGTAGAAGAGTGATGATAATTGAAATATTTCTTTTTTTTTTGAGATGGAGTCTCGCTTTGTTGCCCAGGCTGGAGTGCGGTGGCGCGATCTCGGCTCACTGCAAGCTCCGCCTCCTGGGTTCACGCCATTCTCCTGCCTCAGCCTCCCGAGCAGCTGGGACTGCAGGCGCCCACCACCACGCCTGGCTAATTTTTTTTTTTTTTTGTATTTTTAGTAGAGACGGGGTTTCACCGTGTTAGGCAGGATGGTCTCGATCTCCTGACCTTGTGATCTGCCCGCCTCGGCCTCCCAAAGTGCTGGGATTACAGGTGTGAGCCACTGCGCCCGGCCTAATTGAAATATTTCAAGATAGGCCCATGACAATCAGGAATGAGACACTCAACCTAGGGGAGAAAATGAGGTGCAAGAAAATAATGAATTCACTGGATTTACCCAAAATTGACTAGATTAATTTTTCTACTACTAAACTATGAGTTCAAAATAGGTGTTGAATGCAAATAAAATTGTATACCTTATGATCTAGAGCAGAGGGGTTGTGACAATAATGCAGGGCCAGATCATGAAGAGCATTATTAACTGTGCTATGGGAAGTCATTGAAGGGCTTCAAAGATAGGATCAGCTCTGTGATTTAGAGGTTCTCTCTAAGCAATGTACAGGCTGGATTAAAGAGCACACATATTAGAGGAAGGTGCCTAAGTGATAGACTAGGTGGTGGGGAGTCGCTGGGAGAGAGAAGATTCATTGTTGAGGGATTTGCTTAGGATAAGGTTTAATTACACTAGATCTAATTTCTATGATAGGACACAGAACTTCTATTATATTGAAAATAACTTTCTCAAGAAAAGATTGAGAATCCCTAGGATCAAATCCAAGTTAATGTAGTCATAATCCTGCCTGGATATAGGAGAAATAACATAAACTTATCTGAGGAACTTAATTTTGTATAGGAAGATTTAAGAGATAGTCTTATGTTATTTGAATATGTATGCTAGCTCCTTTGCATCCACTTAGGGTGTAGAATAATAGAAAGTCACAAGGAAACATTGCTCCTACCCTAACAAGAATGAAAGGGGATAACAAATGCACGCGTTTGGTTCAACAAAAGAGAGCTGAGGATGCAAAAAAGACTAATGAACTAAATCAGAGTGAGAGAAGAAATCCTCAGCTACTCCATCCTTGTAGAAAAGCTGGAGGAGGAGGAAGCTGCCACAAAAGCAAATAAGAAGAAAATGGCTGAGCTTTTTAACATAGTTTTAAAGGCCAAATAAACCCTGGTGTGATGATTCAGAAGCCCTAAGTGGCCCATACACAAAGACAATTTGCTCTTTTCAAATCTTTTTCAAAGGCCTCCACTGAGTCATTGCTGGCAAGATTGGGGAAGGGCAGAGAAGTGGAGAGATTTATCCTCCAGAAGCACAGGCTAAAGTATGAAGGAAGACAGGAGAATGGAGGGAATTCCACAAAGCACTATAGGCCTGAGAATGGGGAGCTTTCTATGGTTGGGTGAGGGGTAGGAGACTTGTGAGAGATGTCACTGCTCTTCTTAGATGAAGGTGTGCTGGGCCTGCTGAAACCTGGGGGTAAAGCAGGACAACTGCAAGGAAACTTCCAGGCATTTCAGGCCTCAAAAGTTTAAAGCAGCAGCCCACTGGAGATGAGAGAGAAATTAAAGAGCTGACAGAAAATCCCCTGATAAACAGGTGCACCAGGCATACCAAAGGCTAAAGTCAGGGAAAGAGAACTTAGGCAAACTCTCCAATTACTCAGATCTCAAGCTGTGCTAAAGGGAATATTCTAATCCTACCCTCAAACCTTTGAAGTCTGTACTGAACTAAATCTAAAGCATCAGAAAGTCTATACTCATCTCAATTACAGATAGCCTCTCATTAACAGCCTGAATGAAAAGAAGGTACCCTTTTCTGAGTAAAAGTTTTATTTGCTTTCATCTCTATTCCTTTATATACAATGTTAACATTTAATAAAAATTATGAGATACACAAAGAAGCAAGCAAATATGACTCATACTCAAGAAAGAAAATAGCCACTTGAATAAGACCCAAAGATGATAGAAGTGTTGAACATATCAAAATATTTAAAATAATCATGATAAACTAGCTAATGGTACTAGTAGAAAAGGTGAACAGTATTTGTGAAAAGATAGGGAATATCAGAAAAGCTGTAAAAACTATTTTAAAAAGAGCCTAGATATGAAAAAATATGATGACAAAGATGAAGAATTCTTTTGTGGGTGTACAAGACCAGAGTACATACCACAAGAATGAATTTGTGTACTTGAAGATAGGTCAATAGGAATTATATAAACTGATACAAAAGTGAAACATGAGAGAGAAAAAATATGTCTGAGATAAGTGAAACAATATAAAATGAACAATCATACATGTAATTTGAGTTATGGAAAGAGAACAAAGAGAATAAGGTCAAAAATCTTAAACTGATGAAAATCCTCGATGTACATATTCAAGAAACTCAGCAAACTCTAATCTGAATAAATACAAATTAAATTACATATAGGCACATCATAGTCAAACTGCTAACAGACTCCAAGATAAAAGGAACATCTTAAAAGCAGCCAGAGAATAGAAAACACATTGCATACAGATGAATGACAATAAGAATGTTGACAGACTACTCGTTAGCAACAACTGAAGGCTAGAAGACAATGGAACAATAGCTTCTAAGTGCTGAAAGAGTAAAACTACAATCTAGTATTCTATACCCAGCAAAATAATCTTCAAGCATGAAGGTAAAATAAAGACCTTTGCACATGTAGAAAATCTGGAACAATATTCCTCTTTATCAGACCTGCAATTAAATTAATCCTAAGAGAATTTCTTAAGACTGAAGAAAAAATATTCCACAGAGGAAAGGTACCAGACAAAAATTATCAAATAGAAATATACATATATTCAAATTCCATTTAAAAACTATTGGTTGTTTAAATAAAAATTAATAGCAGTATATTATGGGATTTATAGCATAAATAAAAGTTGAATGTATGAAAAGAATAGCACAAAGTGAGGGAGGGCAGTAATTAGAAGTTCTTTGTTGTAAGATGCTTACGCTATTGATGAAGTCATAAATTAATTGTGGAAGATATACTATGAAAGATAAAGATGCAGTCAGTCTTAGTTGACTCAGGTTGCCAAAACAAAACATAGTAGACTGGATGGCTTAAACAACGGACATCTATTTCTTATCGTTCTGGGGGTTGAGAAGTTCAAAATCAAGGTGCCAGCCAGTTTGGTTCCTGGTGAGGGCTCTCTTCCTGGCCACTTTCTCACTATGTCCCCATATAGTGGAGAGAGAAAGCAAGCAAGTTCTCTGGTCTCTTCTTATAATGATAGTAACTATATCATGAGGACCCCACACTCATGACCTCATTTAAACCTAATTACCTTTCAAAAGCCTCATCTCCAAATGCTAACACATTGGGGGTTAGAGTTTCAACATATGAATTTTGAGGGAACAAAATTCAGTCCATATCAGTTACGTATTGTAATCTCCACCAAGAGGTGCGACTAGAAAGTCAATTGAGAAGCTAAACTAGAATATATTTTAAAAGGCTGGATTCACTCAAGAGATGATAGGGAGAAACAGATGTAAAGAGAAAATGGGACAGATAGAAAAAAAATCACTAACATGGTAGAATTAAACACAAACACATCAATAATTGCATGAAAGGTAAATGGAGTATCGAGCTTTTCAGTTAAAATAAGTGAAAGCCAGTCTAGATAAAAATTCAGACTCAATTATGCTATTTATCAGTAATACATTTTAACTGTAAAGACAAACAGAAAGTAAAAGAATGGAAAAGATATGTAATGCATATACTAAACATAAATAAACTGGTATGAGTCTCTAAATATCAGACTCTGTAAAACAGAGTATTCCTAGATAAAAGAGGGACATTTCATAGTCATCCAAGAGAAAATAATGTCTATACACCTAATATAAAGCTCCTAAATGCTTGAAGTAATAGTGTAAAATAGATGCAAAAATATAGTTGGAGATTTTGATACCTCAGTAATGAATAGAGCAATTAGATTAAAAAATTAATAAAGATATAGAAGATTAGAGAAACTCTATGAACTAAATTCACCGAATTTAGTTATAAAATAACCAAACCAAAACAATACAATTATTCTAAATTGCACATGGAAAATGTATCAAGATAGACCAAACTAGGCCACAAAACAAGTTGTAATAAATTTCAGTGATTAAAATCATAGAGAATGTATGTCTCTGACCACAATAGTATTAAGCTAGATTAATAATAGTAAAATATCTAGAGAATCTTCAGATATTTGGAAAATAAACAAATTTTTAAATAACTCATGGATCAAAGAAGAAATCACAAGAGAAGTAAAAAAAATATAGCAATGAAATGGCAATTAGATATAGCATTTGAAAATTTGTGGCATACATACTAAAGCTGAACTTAGAGATAAATCTATGGCTTTAAATGCTTATATTAGAAAAAAGAAATATATACATTAAATGATTTATGCTTTCAATTTAAGAAGCTAGAAAAATTGGAACAAATTAACACAATATAAGTAAAAGAAGTAATTTGAAATTAGTGAAGTAGAAAATGGACACAAAAGATGAACAATATAAAAAATTGATTCTTTGAAAAGATTAATAAAGTTGATAAATATCTAGTAGGACTGATCAATAAAAGAATTAAAGCCAAAATTGTCAATATTAAAAATGATAGAGAGGATATTACAAATTATACAGATGTTAAAGGACAAAAAGGGACAATATAAACAATTTTACACAAATAATTTAAACAACCTCAGTAAATAGACAAATTTCAAACATCAAATTACAAAAATGAACATGACAATATATTGAAAACCTCCAAAGCCTTATACTTATCAAAGAAATTAAAACCTTCATTTGAAATAGAATATAAAACTTGCCACAGTTTCAGAAAATACAGGAAGAAGAGATGCTTCCCAAATTGCTTTAGGAGGTCAGATTGCCCCTATATCAAGACCATACCAGAACATTCAAGGAGAGAAAATTTCAGCCCACTACATACACAAGAATGGTTAAAATGAAAGACTAACCAACCATACCAAATGTTGGCAAAGAGTGAATCAGCCAAAACTATCATACAGTCATGGTGGAAATGTATAATGGTATAATATGATATAACCACTTTAAGGAAATTTGTAGCAGTTATTTTAAAAGGTAAATATATATTTGCTTTATGATCCTGTAATTCCACACCTATGTAATCCAAAAGGATTTAAAATATATTGTTCACCAAAGCCTTGTGCAAAAATGCCTATAGTAGCTTTATAATAGCTAAAACCTGGAATCATCCCCAAGTAGTCATCAACAGAAAAATGAATAAGCAAATAGTAGTGTCAAACAGAATATTTAAAAATATTATGTTCAATGAAAGAAGCTAGACATAAGAATAAATATTCTTGATAAGTATTCATGATTCTAGAAAAATCAAATCTAGTTAATGGTAATGGAAATCAGGACAGTAGTTGGATGTCATTAAGGGTTGAGGGGCAGGGTCACAAGGGAAATTTCTGAGGTGATGGAAATAATTTATAACTTTATAAGTATTTGGATTACATAATTGCATAAATTTGTCAAAATCAAACAAACTGTGCTTAGTAACTGAATTTTATTGTATATCAATTATAGCTCAATAAATATGGCTGGAAGCAAAAAATACTTATGACAATTTATTATTATTATTACTATTATTATTATTTTGAGACATGGTCTAGCTCTGTCGCTTAGGTTGGAGTGCAGTGGCTTGATCTCTGCTCACTGCAGCCTGGGCCTCCCAGGCTCAGTGATCCTCCCAACTCAGCCCCCTGGTTTGCTGGGGCTAAAGGTGTGCACCACCACACCCAGCTAAATTTTGTATTTTTTGTGGAGATAGGGTTTTGCCATTTTGTCCAGGCTGGTCTCAAACTCCTGAGTTCAAGAGATCCACCTGCCTCAAGCTCCTAAAGTGCTGGGATTACAGATGTGAACCACTGCGCCCAGCCTGACAATTTATTTTCAATAAGTAAAATTTACTAATAAAATTACATTTTTCAAATAGGAAGTATTCAGCCTTAAATGTATTACAAAATAGCTTATTGTTTGTGTTAGAAGAATTGAAGACTTTCAATAAGATTATTTTAAAATTTTTATCTTTTTGTTTCTATTAAATGATTTTGCAAACTGTCATTTTGTAGCAGGTCAAGTTGGGGACTTTAAAAAGTCTTTTTTCTGTCTTTAAGATTTGATTAATTACCAAGTTATTTAAAATGCTTTGGGCCAGGCTTAGTGGCTCATGCCTGTAATCTCAGCACTTTAGAGGCCAAGGCGGGCAAATTGCTTGAGCCCAGGAGTTCAAGACCAGCCTGGGTAACATGGAAAATCCCATCTCTACCCAAAATACAAAAATTAGCTAGGTTTGGTGGTGCATGCCTGTAATTCCAGTTGCTCAGGAGGCTGAGGTGGGAGGATAACTTGAGTCAGGGGAGGCTGCAGTGAGACAAGATTGCGGTACGGCATTCTAGCCTAAGTGACCGAGCGAGACCCTGTCTCAAAAAATAAAATAAAATGCTTTGAAGCCTGAACAAATTCTCTAAAAACCTACCAGTGTCAGTGCCTGTCTTACCAATGGGCCTCATTCTAACCTTTCTATACACACAGTGAAAAAATAAATCAATCTTGCCTCTGTCACAGACATTGTTGGAAACAAGTTTAAGCCTCAGCAGTCTTATTATAATTTCACCAGTCCCAGACCTCTAATTAATTTGTCATTAAATACAATTAAGAAACTGAAGTAATTCAGTTTAAGAATCTGCATAGGTTTTAAAGTGTAATTAAAAGGCTTCCTTAATTCATTAGAAATCAGAGAAAAATTGGAACCCAAAGGAGCCTTCTCACTTTGGTATGTAATACTTTAAAAATATGTCTATTTATCTGTAAATAAAAGGGAAGGTCCTAGATAATAGGATCATCTGAGTTTGCTATTTTATGCAAAGATATTTATCATGTTGGGAAAAGATATGCTTCTTCTTTTAAGTGTATTTATCATTATATTTTTATTATAAATTTAATAGTCTCATGAAGTAATATTTGAGTATGAGAAAAGATGGGACAATAAAGTAGCCATAGTCTCATGAGTCAAATGCCATTATAGTTAACACTGTGGAATATTTCCTTTCCAGCTACTTCAAAAATGGTTTTTATTCAATATTGACAATATAAAAAGGAGTATTTCTATTACACTTTAAGGCATAAGAACAATAAAAAGGAGTACCTGTACCCATCACCAATCTTAAGAAATAGAATGTTCTAGTATTTTTGAAGCCCTAAGTACCCCCACTTTATCCATGCCTCAGTTTATCTCATAGGTAACCATAATCCCAAATTTGATATTTATATTCTTGTGTTTTTATTTATGGATTTACCATACATCTATTCCCTTTATCTTTCAACTATACTTCTTAACGTCACTTACATATTTATGATCTCTTTGTCTCATTTTTGCTGCATTCTAGAGACTTCTTTTAAATCTGCCTTCTGATATTTCTAATTCTCTCTTCAGCTGTGTCTAATATTCTGTTTAACCCGCTCACTGAATTTTAAATTTTTATTACTTTATTCTTATTTCTAGAATTTCCATTTGTTTTCCTTGAGTCTCTTTATTATTTTAATGTACTCTCATTTCCTTCTCAGATTTACAATTCTCTTTTATTTCCTTAAATATTGAATATATTGTTTATTGTTAATTTTGTGCCTAGATTATATTTAAAACTTTTGCATGATTGATTTTGCTCTTTGCTTTTTCTTACTCAAGCTGCCATCTTTTCATGAGTGTTATTTTTATTTGTTAATGTGAGCTAATATTTATTTCTGCTAATTTTTGAGACCAAATTGTAGATATGTTTCCACAGAAAGAATGTATGCTTGACAGAATTACCATTTGACCTGGCAGTCTCATTATTGGGTATATACCCAAGGGAACACAAACCACTCTACCATAAAGACACATGCACACGTATGTTTATTGCAGCACTATTCACAATAGCAAAGAAATGGAATCAACCTAAATGCCCACCAACAGTAGACTGGATAAAGAAAATGTGGTACATACACACCATGGAATATTATGCAGCCATAGAAAAAGAATGAGATCATGTCCTTTGCAGCAACATGGATGGAGCTGGATGCCATTATCCTAAGCAAATTAACAAAGGAACAGAAAGTCAAATACCACATGTTCTCACTTATAAATGGGAGCTGAACAATGAGAACACGTGAACACAGGGAGGGGAACAATACACACTGGAGCCTACTTGAGTGTGGAGGGTGGGAGGAGTGGGAGTACCTACTGGGTACTATACTTATTACCCTGGTGATGAAATTATCTGTACACCAAACCCCTGTGACACACAGTTTACCTATATAACAAACCTGCATATGTACTCATATAAGAATCATGTACATGTAAATAAAAGTTTAAAATAAAACAAAAAATAAATTCATAGGAACTTAAAAAATGCATGTTTGAATCATCCAGATACCCGGGGATACTATCAACTTGGACACTTTCAAATTTTGGCTTATAATTCTGTGGACCACACTGGTAGTATGAATTTCAGGTCCTAAAATGTTTATGAAGGTGAGCTTGTGGTTTAATTTTCAAGAAGGCTGTTTTGCTCTCCACTCAGCATCAATTTGTTTCCTTGATGATTCCTTCTGTGGAGTAGGCTTATCTCTACTCCCCTCTTATACCAAGTATGCAGCTCTTTGGGGTCCAGCTTTATATGGGGTCTACAATTAGACTCTGTCTTCTACAGGATCCTATGATTTTTCTTCCCTAAACTTTGCTCAGTAATGTGTTGGTAAATGCTTAAGGGCTACCTGTCTGATAAGAACATCCAGATTTGTAGTATTTTCCAATTTCTGTGTTGTAAATACATGCCAATTTCAAGCTACCAAAGTGACGTCACTGAATGTGAAGATGGGAAAAGATGAGTACAATCAGTTCTTACAGCCAGTAATAGGCAGCTCCACCACACCACTGCTTACACTTGGCATAGCTATGAAAAATGAAGCTAAATTCACTAGGGCTTGGCATATCTCTCTGATATGGTTTGGCTATGTCCCCACCAAAGCTCATCTTGAATTATAGCTCCCATAATTCCCCTGTGTCCTGGGAGGGACCCAGTGAGAGATAATTGAATCATGGGGGTTGGTCTTTCCCATGCTTTTCTAGCGATAGTGAGTAAGTCTCACGAGATCTGATGGTTTTATAAATGGGAGCTCCCCTTCACAAACCCTTTTGCCTGATGCCCACGTAAGACTTATCTTTGCACCTCATTCACCTTCAGCCATGATTGTGATGCCTCCCCAGCCATATGGAACTGTGATTCAATTAAACCTCTTTCCTTTATAATATGTGTGTTCACTTAAATATCTCTATGTGTTTTTAGCTAATGTGCATCAATGGTATATGTACTATTTTGAAATTTGGTTGTTTTTCTTTTTTGAGATGGAGTCTCACTCTGTTGCCCAGGCTGGAGTGTGGTGGCATGATCTCTGGCTCACTGGAACCTCCACCTCCTGGGTTCAAGTGATTCTCCTGCCTCAGCCTCCCAAGTAGCTGAGATTACAGGCATGTACCACCACACCTGGCTAATTTTTATATTATTTTATTTGTTTATTTTTTTGAGATGAAGTTTTGCTCTTGATACCCAAGCTGGAGTGCAGTGGCACGATCTCCAGCTCACTGCAACCTCCGCCTTGTGGGTTCAAGCAATTCTCCTGCCTCAGCCTCCTGAGTAGCTGGAACTACAGGCACACACCACTGTGCCTGGCTAAGTTTTGTATTTTTAGTAGAGACAGGGTTTCACCATAGTGGCAAAGCTGGTCTCGAACTCCTGAGCCCAAGTGATCCGCCCATCTCCGCCTCCCAAAGTGCTGGGATTACAGGCGTGAGCCACCACACCTGGCCGAAATCTGGTTATTTGTTTATACTATTTAATTGATTTTTCTCATCTTTAAATATTTCTCTACAACTCATTTTTGTGGTGCATTATGTTCTCTCACATGCATGAGCCAGAATGGCTGAACATGTATATTGTTTCTGTATTTTCACCATAATAAATAATGCTGAAATGAACATAAAAGATGTAATTCTGGCCATTTTTCTGGGGCAATACATTTTTTTCCCTCCCCTGGAATTGAGACAATCTTCCCATGTGGTGTTAGACTACTTTCTCCCTTTCTTATTTCTGCCTTACTCAGCTGTATCTCATTCTGCAGCAATTCACTTTTTCCTATTGTATCTCCAGTTCCTCATCATTAATAATGCTATTTATAGAACTATATTTGGCTTTGTCAGCCAAATACATTAGCCATTTATGAAATGGTGTCATGAAAACGTATATAGTTAAATGTGAGTTTTAAAAGGCCAAAGAAAAAAAAAATCTCTTGTCTTTTTTTTTCCAATTTGTTATTTACTAAAATGAATTTTGTCCCTGGATGTGGATGACTCTATTAGATATGGCCACCTTGTAAACTATCAAAAGTATTGCTTCTCAGCAAATAAAGATATTGCCAATCCATTGTGGCCACTTTTGGCAAAGGTAGAGAAACAGCAGAACATCTATCCTCAGTGAAGCCAGTGTTTGCAACAGGAGTGAGTCATCAGTTTATGAGAAAGTCCAGTGGGGGGTCAGTTCTTTCCTTATGAGCGCTCTTCGTCTCTCCTTCTGCCCTGTGTTTTGATTCAGTCTCTTGTGGGGCAAATCATCTATCAGGAAAGAAAAAAGCAAGAAGTGAAATAATGACTATAAGTTGACCCCGAGAAGGAATAAAATATATATTTTAATATACTACAAACTTGAGGTAGGAAGACTAGGTGATGCTTTCCGAGAAACTGGTGGTCAAAAGAGAACATTCAAGCTGTCATTTTTAATAATGTAATAATAGTGGACTGTGGAATATCTCTTATATTAAAACTAAGTCATCTCAACAAGTTAAGCTGTAGAAATAAAAGTAACTTCACTTCTCCAAAAGAAATGATAGTTCATGTCATATGAAATCATAGGCTATTTAAATGTCAAGCTTTAGTTGTAGAAGGATTACAGGTAATATTCTTGTTGAACTCAATTTTCTTTCTCCCAAGAAAGTGATGTAGCTAGAAAGACTCTCTTCAACCCATTTCCTTCTTCTCTACTCCAAAGTAAGTATCAAATTATCGGTCACATCCCTCATATTCAGTTCCATGTATTCAGGCACACAGTACTCAGATTCTCGAACATATAACAATGATAAATGATGTTTCCGTTTAGTTCTTGTTTAGTCTTTACTCAGCAGCAAACATAATTTTGTTAATACCAATTGTCCTACAAAGTCCTAATGTAACAGGATTATAGATTATAAGAGCACAGATATTTTTAAGAAAATTTGGATTTGAATCCCAGACTTTCACTAGTTATCTGTATGACCTTGGTGAGATTGTTTAACATTTATTCAGTGTCTTCATTTGTAAAATGGACATGATGAAGTCAACTTCACAGGCCACCTCCAAAATTAAATGAAGTAATATATGTAAAGTACTTGGCACATTATGAGGATAACTGTGCTAAATATTAACTATCAACACCTGTTATACATAGTAACACCCAAATTCAATTCATCTAGTATTCACTGAGTACTTATGTTTGAGATTAGTGGTTTGGTAAACTGGAAGAGTATATGCCACATATTAGACATGAAGCTACTTTCATAAAGTTTATAGTCTAGTTGAGGAACAAGTTTTACACATTTTAAACATATGCATAACAATATAAGGCTGTATATAATCAAAATCCAATATGTGTGACAAAAACTTTGATTTAGAAAAGTAAGTGAGATCTGTGTGGAAATCTCACTGGATATCTGGAGAAGTGAGCAGATCTTTTTATTTAATTTCCAACTTTTATTTTAAGTCCAGGGGTACACGTGCAGGATGTGCAGGTTTGTTACATAGGTAAATGTGTGCCATGGTGGTCGGCTGCACAGATCATCCCATCACCCAGATATTAAGCCCATCCACTAGCTAGTCTTCCTGACCCTATCCTATCTTTCTGCTCCTCTTCATCCTCCCAACCCCTGCCCCCAACAGGCCCCAGTGTGTGGTGTTCCCGTCTGTGTGTCCATGTGCCCTCATCATTTAGCTCCCACTTACAACATTCGGTATTTGGTTTTCTACTCCTGCGTTAGTTTGCTGAAGATAAGGGCAATTATCCTCCTGCACGTCCCTGCAAAGGACCTGATCTCATTCCTTGTACAGCTGTGAGCAGATCTTTTGAAGGAGATGGACTTCAGATTCTGAAAGACATATTAGAGTGAGTAACAGCTCAGGTGCTAGAGTCAAATAGAACTGATTTAAATTCCAGCTCCTCCACCTCCAGCTATGTGATCTAGGACACATTATTTAATTTCCCTATTCCTCAGTTTTCCCAACAGCAGCATGGCAAGCCCCTAGCCACAGATTACTTTGGAATGTTAAGTGAGATTATGCATAAGTTAGTAGAGTCCTTGACTTGTGGTGGGTGCTCTATAAATATTGTGGTGGTGGTGGTAGTAAATACTGTAAATGAGAACAGGGAGGAAAATGAACATAGAAGCAACACAAGGATCAGTTTTTAATACACCCTTATGTTGTTATTTATGTACTTGATATAGTTTTAAAGGAAGCAGTTAGGAACTTAATAAATACCACTCAAAGACTGTGATGTTTTATTTGCTATTTTTTAAATCAAACTGTAAAAATGGACTGAAAATTTTTCAAGCTATTTAAATTATTCAATTTAAGTAAGTTTTAGAGCCAAAAGGTATTCATGAATCATTTTAATTCTTTTTAGGGTATATAATTTTTTGAAAAACTTCTGTACCATAATGTTAAAGTTTAAATCCATTTGTTTTCTGAAGTTATGTTTTTATTAATAATTTTTATTTTATTCCATTCCTCTTAAATATTGTTTCATTTTATGTAATTTTGTATTTTTCTTTTAAAAATTATATTTATTGTTCTCATAATAACAAACATACAGTTGAATACAAAACACAAAAGCCATCAACAGTGAAGTTATTAATATACCTTCAAGATAAACATGATTAGATACCAGGCATTTACATCTCTGATGGATAAACTAGATGCAAATATGTTGAATAATAAAAATGTTTTGGTTCTCCATTAAATTATTGAAAATCCAAATGGTAAATGTTAGTATATTATAAGGCTTGAATATTCATTATATGCCTTCCATATTTGTGTTCTTCTCTCACTTGACAAAAATATTGTTATCATTTCCAAAACCCTGAATATACCAAATATCATAAAGAAATATTTTTGAAGAATAATTTCATCATTAGAACTTGGCTGCTTTCTTTTTAAAAAGAACAGCCGATTCTTCTTTTAAAAGTTTGGCCCAGGTGCAGTGGTTCATGCCTGTAATTCCAGCATTTTGGGAGGCCAAGGCAGAAAGACCTCTTGAGTCCAGGAGTTTGAGACCAGCTTGGCCAACATAGTGAGACCTTGTCTCTACAAAACAAAAAAAAAATAGCTGGTGTGGTGGTTCATGTCTGTAATACCAGATACTTGGGAGGCTGATGAAGGAGGATCATTGGAGCCCAGGAGTTCAAGATTACAGTGAGATACGACTACACCACTGTGTTCCAGGCTGGGTCACAGAAAGAGGAACCATTTCTTAAAAAAAAAAAAAAAAGCTTGGATAACATCAGTATTTATTCAGCATTTATTCCCCAATTAATAAAACTCCAATTTTGGAAATATTCAATCATAAGTTCATAAATTGTACTTGAACAGATGAAAGGAAATTAATCTAGGAGACATAAGCAATGAGTCAAGGTTAGAACACAGCATGAACGAAAGAAAAAGAGAAATAACCAGTCACAGGCGGGGCTAGAGGTAAGGACTTTGTACACCAGAGTATAAAAGGTAAAGAGGTGCACAACATGCACAGGGGCAGCACCAAGGGCAAGATGCATGGAGCCTTCTTGGTGAGTAGAGTCAGTACCAAGCCATGAAGTCGACTGCCACTGGACCCAGTTCAAATGTTTCTTAGCCTCATCACTAATATTGACTTTTAGGCCTTGTCTGATCCCTGACCTTGGATGAAATATTCACCCTCCTAGAAGGAAATCTGATTTTGAGGTGAGTGTAGCAGTTAGGAGTTTTTTATATCTCAGGAGTCTAGGTTTCTATGGATTGAGTGCAGGCTGATTTCTTCAGCTCTTTGTTCTCCCGTGGGAATTTTCTTTTTCTGGGGCAAGCCCTTTCCAGTGATAGTTTTGTCCTTGAGTTTGACATTGATAGTTGTTTCTGAAATCCTGGCTCTAAAGATACTCCTTGGTAATCCATTAGACACACAAGGAGAAGCATTACTCTTTCAGGTCACTGGGACTACATTTATTGAATTTCTGTTTTAAAGTATTAAATGCTTAGTCAACATTTATTGAGCACACATGGAGTATCCAGCACTATATTAGAATCCGTAGGCAGACAGAAAAGACATAATAGATGAAGTTCGTGCCCTAGAGTAATTTTGATACAGAAAAATAAATGTAAAAAACAAAAAAGCTCTTGAAATGAAACATATAAATGTAAACATTAATGTAGCACATTCTTGTGTATGTACCACAGTCTACCATTTATCACTGGGTATTATATATTTAATATTTATCATACACATACAATGTCTAAGACCCTAGGCTGGCACCATGATGTTGTAAACTTTGAATATAACACAGCCTGCCCATAAATTGCTCATAATCCAAACATCATGATGACAAATAGACAAGTAATTATGATATTTGTGATGTGCCAAGTAACTGGTTCAGATCTCATATTGGTATATTGGAAGAACCAGCCCCCAATATTTCAACATACGTTCTTTTCTATTTTCCCTAAGTGTTGGGCAGTCTGAGAAATAATGAGAAAGAGTACAAAAGAGAGAAATTTTACAGCTGGGCCTCTGGGAGTGACAGCACCTATTGGTAGGTTTGTGATGCCCCCTGAGCCGCAAAACCAGCAAGTTTTTATTAGGGATTTCAAAAGGGGAGGGGGGTATGAACAGGGAGTATATCACAAAGATCACATGCTTCAAAGGGCAATAAAAGATCACAGGGGCAGAAGGGCAGAGCAAGATCACAAGGTCAGGGTGAAATTAAAATTACTGATGAGGTTCCATGTCCTGCTGGGCATGTATCGTCTTGATAAACATCTTAACAGGAAACAGGGTTCGAAAGCAGACAACCGGTCTGCCTAGAATTTGCCAGGCTGGAATTTCCTAATCCTAGCAAGCCTGAGGGCACTGCAGGAGACCAGGGTGTATTTCACCCCTTATCTTCATCAGCATAAGACAGACACTCCCAGAGCAGCCATCAATAGACCTACCCCTGGAATGCATTCCTTCCCCAGGGTTATTCCTTGCTGGGAAAATAATTCAGTGATATTTCTCCTATTAGCTTTCTGCAAGAAGAGAAATATGACTCTGTTCTGCCCGACCCTGCAGGCAGTCAGATCTTATGGTTAATCTCCCTTGTTCCCTGAAAATCGCTGTTATGCTATTCTTTTTTAGGATGCCCAGATTTCATATTGTTCAAACACACATGCTTTATAAACAATTTGTGCATTTAATGCAATCATCACAGGGTCCTAAAGCGACATACATCCTCAGTTTACAAAGATGATGGGATTAAGAGAATAAAGTAAAGACAGGCATAGGAAATTATAAGAGTGTTGATTGGGGAAGTGATAAATGTCCATGAAATCTTCACAATTTATGTTTAGAGATTGCAGTAAATACAGGCATAAGAAATTATAAAAGTACTAATTTGGGGAACTAATAAATGTCCATGAAATCTTCACGATTTATCTTCTTCTGCCGTGGCTTTAGCTGATCCCTCCATTTGGGGTCCCTGATTTCCTACAACATTGGTGTATTTAAGAAAAATAGTATTAGAATAGATAATATTTGTATCATGCCTTAAAAGGTAAGAAAGATGATGAAATGAGAAAACATATACAGAGGCATTCTAGGTAGAACAAAAACTCATAATAGAAGACAAAAACATAGTTTATCTATATTAATTATCTAATGCTATGTGACAAATTTCCCAAAACTTATTTGCTTAGAATATATAAATCATTTGCTATAACTCATGGTTTCTAAGAGTGAGGAATTTGGGATTGGCTTGGCTGGCTGGTGCTGGTATGGGGTCCTTAATGAGGTTGTAGTCACATGTCTGCCAGGGCTGCACCCATCTGAAGGTTTGAATGGGTTAGAGGATTTTCTTCCCTGATAGCCAACTTATGAGACTGGTAAGTTGGTGCTGGCTATGGCCAGGGGCTTCAGTTGTTCTTTAAGTGGTCTATACATGGGTCACTTTAGTGTCCTCATAGTCAGTGGTTGGCTGGTTAGCAATTCAATAGACCAATGTGTAAGCTGTGATGCCTTTTATTACCACAGAAGTCACTTCTGTACTTTATTGGTCACACAGGCTAGCACTGCTTTAATGTGGAAAGGAGCCTTAGATGAGGATAAAGACCAGGAGGTGAGGTTCACTGGAGACCATATTAGAGACTGGAGGCAACACCATCTGAAATGAGGATGATTTTAAAATATATATAATAGAGTTGGTTTAGGAAGCACTTGCAGGCCTTTACTGGAAGTTTTCTCATCTACCTTCTCAACTAGAATCTGAGTACCTTGAAGGCAGAATGGTATCCTTCGTTTGTGTTGTTTTTCCCAGTACATAGAACACTGCTTGGTAAATAAAAGACACTTCATATGTGATTCTTGAAGAAGTGAATGATTGAATAAATATGAATTAATATGATCTGAGAGATAAATTAAAACTATCAAAATTACAGGGTGAAGTGTTGATTCAGAAAAGTGTGGGAAGCTACATAAATGAGTCAGGGTCTGCACGGAATCTAGAAAAGAAGGCAGATAATAGGAATTGTAGGTGTTAGCCAGTATTAGCCTAAACTTTGTCTGGCAGACGTGATTATTCCTATCACTCAGAAAGTCTACATTATGGTGTAGATGGGGGAGTGTACGGAGGAAATAGTACTCAGAAAAACCAGAGAGCTCAGATTATTAACTCTCTGAGTCTGATCTATCAGCTCTCTGATAGGTCACTCCAAATTAGCCATCAAACACGCCTGACCTCTAAACATTGTCAGAGGGGTCACCGCACTAGGTTTACTGTGACAGATTTCCACTCTTCATGCTAGAATTTCTTTGGTGAAAATGGCAGAGAATTGAAGTCAATTGAAGTCAATTATTTGTTGAGTTATCTGTTCTTAACAACCATGATAGGCCAAGGCCAGGCCAGTTGCACTGACGTCTCAGGTAGATTCTATGGTTCAGCCAGAACTTAAGGAAGACACAGGAGATAATATCATTATGATGCATCAAGGAATCCTGAAGCTGGAACCTGGAGTGATCACCTGAGTGTTGTAGACTGATGGGCCCCTGTAACCCTTACCCAGCCTACCCCCTTTTATAGAAAGTATTTAATATAAAAGACAGTGAGCACATACATGGGCTTTTTGGACCTGGTGAATTCCTCATTCTGCATCACTGCCAGGGCATCCCAAAGAGCAAAGGAACCCTGAGAACCACATCCACTCATACCATTGTGTATCTTTCACCTTGCATAGCTTGTTTGCTGGTTCTGCGCTAAACAAGGAGAAAGCAGTCTTACTGGGGACTGAGGATTCACTGAGCCCTTGAACTTGGATGAGACTTTGTGTTCTGCCCTCACTTCACCCCTGAGCACAGAACTAACTAAATCAAACCCCATTTATGTACAAACATAACTGTAAAGGTACAGAAAATGCAGACTGTTCTTATGTTCCCATAACAAGACTGTTAAGAGTTGTAGATCATCATTTTTTTCTTTCTCTCTCTTAGTTTATTTAAAGGAAATATTGCAGTTGTTCCTAATAACTCCATTAAAATAGGGGAGGTGAAATATGTTTTCTTAATGCATAATCTGCTGTTGGGAAGCTGGCAGGGATGGCATTTTAGGGTAATACCGCATTTTTCACATGCTGCCCTCATGAGGTGTGCTAAGAAGCTACCACCTCTTACAGGCAGCAAGTTAGTGGAGGCGAGGCCAGAGAGGACAGGGTATGCAGCTGCTCTGCTGGGGAGTCAGGGCCCCAGGCGAGACTAAATGCTTACAGGAGGTAAAACGGAAGCTCTATATTTTCTTTTTCCTTTTTTGAAACATGGCGATTCATGGATGCAGAAGAACTTTGTATGTGTATTTTCTTTCATTGCTAACAAGGTTACTGAAATCTTTTCAAATAAAAGGGCTAGAATGTGTTTTTGACATTATCATTACTTTTTAAAAGAAGGGAGCAACAAGGTCAGCAATGATTCCCTCTGAAATGGAAATGAAGAGAATCAGCATCTATTCACATACGCCCTCACCCCTCACCCACGCACCCTTGCTCAACTTTTCCCTGCAACCCACACTGCGCTGGAAATAGATCGATAGACTGCTTGTCAGACTTATGCAAGGCTTACAGGCTCTAAACCTCTCTCAGACTGATGATCAGAGTGGGAGTCTACCCAAGGGGTTAAGAGTTGAGGTTACAGGGGGTTTCTTAGTACACAAAGAAAATATATGGAGTTGAGATGTTAATCAAACAAAGTGGACTTGGGGCCATAACAGTTTTGGGCTTCTCCATTTCCTGAGTCACCTGTCAGGTATGCTCTCCTACCCTCTCCCTGAAGCAAGTTTAGCTTTGTCCCATAGTAAGACAAAGCTATAAAAGTGATTCTGTCCTATCCAGAGTGCTGCGAAGAAACACTGATAACTCTGATTCAGCACGTCAGTGCTGCTCTTGTTCTCTGACTTTGGTAACCCAGACTTGCAGTGACTACTTTGCTGTCACTGACTCCAGCATCTATGTCCAAGGCATGAGTCCCTGTCCTGGATCTCCCTGAGTTTCCTGCCTGAACGCTGACAAGGTTGTCTCTTTCATGGCTTGCCTGACCTGGCTTAGCCTTCTGACCTCTGGCATTGCTTGTTGTTGTTTCTCAATCTGTTTGCATATCACCATTGTCTAGAGAGGGTGGCAGGTTTTGTTTTGTTGTTATGGTTAAGTATACATAACATAAAATTCACCATTTTGACCATTTTCAAGTGTACAATTCAGTGGCATTAATTACATTCATGTTGTTGTGCAACCATTACCACTATCCATTGCCAGAATTTTATTTTTTCTCACTTGAAACTCATTACTCATTAAACACTAATATCCCTTTCCCCTCTCCATATTCTCTGGACACCACACCTTTACTTTCTGTCTCTATGAAATTAACTACTCTAGGTATCTCAGATAAGTGATCATACAATATTAGTCCTTTTGCATTTGGTGTTATTTCACTTAATATTTTCAAGCTTTATCCATGTCATAGCATGTATCAGAACTTAATTCCCTTTTATTGCTGAATAATATTCCTTTGTATGTATACCACATTTTGTTTAGCCATTCACCACTGACGGACATTTGGGTTCCAACCTTTTCACTATTGTGAATAATACTGCTATGAACATTGGCATGACATAATGATTTGAGTCCCTGCTTTTAATTCTTTTGACTACATACCCAGTAGTGAAATTGCTGGTTCATTTGGTAATTCTGTATTTAATTTTTGGAAGAACTGCCATATCATTTTTCATAGCAGCTGCACCATTTTACATTCCCCACCAGCAATACACAAGTGTTCCAATTTCTCCACATCCTTGCCAACACTTATTTTCTGTTTTTTATTTGTTTGCTTGTTTTTCTAATAGTCATCCTAGTGGATGTGAAATGGTACCCAAGGAGTTTAAAAATTGCCAGTACTCAGAGACACTGATTTAATTGTTCAGAGAGAGGGCCTAGTCAATAACTTAAAAAAAAAAAAACTTTCCCAGGTGGCGTTAACGTGCAGCCAGCGTTGATAACCTCTAATACATTCTTGACTTATGTGACCTGACTACTGTCCCATATTCCCGCATTGCTTTCTTGGTCTCACAAAAAGAAAGCTTAGAGAAGGACTTACCAAGTATAGACAGCAGTAACTAAGAAGATCTGTCTACTCCAAGCCCTATGTTCTGTCTACTGTATTTCACTGTGTCCTAAAGGGTGATTTTGTAGGGTTCCTGATGCATGCTGCCAGCACAGAGCACATAACAAGGCTGCCATAACAAATTACCACAAACTGAATGACTTAAAACAACAGAGATTTAGACACTTGGAGTTCTGGATGCCGGGAGTCCAAAATCAAGAAAGGGCTGGGTCCTCCTGGAGGCTCTGAGAGAGAATTCCTTTCATGATATTCTCTTAGGTCTTGGTGACTTCTGGCCACTGTTGGTGTTCTTTGGCTCAAAGACGCATCACTCCAAATCCTGCCTCCATCTGCATGTGGTCCTTCCCTTTCTTTGTGTCTTCTCTTTGTCCGTCTCAGAAAGATATCAGTCATTCAATTTAGGACCTCCCCTAAGTCCACGATGATCTCATCTTGAGATGCTTAACTTGATTATATCTATGAAGATCTTTCTTCCAAAATAAGGTCACATAGACATGTACCAGAGGTTAGAACTTGGACAATTTTTGGGGGGAGCCCCAGTTCAATCTGCAACAGGGAGTTTTCTGTTAGTCTTCTAAATTGCAATCAGTAGCGTTGTGATTCAAGAGTTCAACGTATACCAAAGCTCAATCTGATATAATCAAGGCTGGAATAGGACTTGCATTAAAATCAGAGGGCCAAAGTGATCTGTAAGCCCCACGTTCATTGCAGCATTATTCACAATAGCAAAGGTATGAAAATAACTCAACTGTGTATCAAAAGATGAATGAGTAACACACACACACACACACAAAGGAATATTATTCAGCCTTAAAAAAGAAGGAAATTCTGCCATTTGCAACAACATGGATGGACCTGGACGACATTAAGCTAAGTGAGATAAGCCAGTCACAGAAGACATCTAAAATAGCCAAACATGTGCAAGCAGACAGATAATAGAATAGTGGTTCAAGGGAATGAAGTGAGGAAGATATGAAGACTTGTTATTCAATGGTATAAAGTTACAGTTATACAAGATGAATGAGTTCCAGAGATCTGCTGTACAACACATTAATATAGTTAGTAAGATGATATTGTACACTTAAAAATTTAAGAGCGTATATATCAAGTTAAGTGTTCTTACCACAAAAAAGACAGGGCACAAGGGATCCTTTGGAGGTGATGGGTGATGGATATGTTTATTATCTTGATGGTGATGACAGCATGAGTGCATTCATGTGTCCAAACTCACCAAATTCTATAAATTAATTATGTGAAGTTTTTGTATACTAATTATACAATAAAGATAGGGGGGAAAAATGCTGAAGAGGTCACATAAATCTTTGCCTCAGGCCAAATAAGCTGCTTGACATTTTTATTCTGGCCATCATGGGCTCTGACACAAAGTCAAGTCCCTAAGATAGTTTGAGACTGCCTTGGAGTCAACAAGGTAGTGCTGAGACCTGAACTCAAGATGCCACAGGAGTGCCCAGACTAGAGTTCATATCTTGCTTTGCCTCCCACTTAAAAGCACCTGCCAGAGCATAGGGTTTTGGAAGTATCTTGGGCCAAAATCTCCAATCAGTAGCAGGAACTCTACGGATAGCGTCTCCTGGCTCAAACTTATTCCATCTATTCTACTGCCCCCCGATGATTTCAAGGCTTCTTGGAAACTTAAAAGAAAAGAAAAGAAAATATGGAAAAGGACATGGCTGCCTATTCTGTAGAGAGATGGGAGGACTCCTTACTCATCTATCCCACTCATCAGCTAATTTAACTGTGCTGTTTGGACCTGGAAGATTTATCCAGGCCAATTTAGCTAAACCTTTCATAATCTGGGGCAGTTTTAGGAGGAGAAAGTTGCACTTAACCTCATAAATACTTCCACTCTGGACCAGAATCAGGGCAGCCCCACTTTTCCAATGGTGCAAGCATCTGGCATCACGGGTGTAATCCTGAACTGAATTATTTTCAGTTTTGCAGTGCTTGATAAGGTGTCTGAAGTGATAGCATTTTACTTCTCAGCTTTGCAGAGAACTGCACACATAGTTCTCACTCTTATTTTCTTTTGATATTTGAAATGATTTTATTATAAACTATGACTTTTTTATGAGTGACTACATCTGAGAAAATAAACGCAATCTCCCAGTGGACTCAGCCATTTGTAAAACCATCATAGAATCTCCAAGCAGAGGTTTTAAGAAGTGAGAGAGGCAATTTATCAACTCTTCATGCATATTCTCCTGACTGCTGAGGAAATTAAATTTGTTTTCACCTACTGAAACCTCAACACATTTTTATTATACAAATCTAATATGTGTTTAATGCTAACCTGCAACCAATTTACCCATTATGATGAAATCCTAATCCTACATTTTTTTTCTCATTAGAAGTTTTGTTTTAGTGTATTCATTGATCCAGTTTACGAGTCTGTATCCTAATAGAGATAGGAAATTAAACTATAAAAATGACCACATTAGAAGCTTTATGTAAAAAAAAAATTGTAAACTTTTAATTTCCTATCTTAGGATGTTTAATTAGATGGAAAACCTCCAAGTTCAGGAACAATGTCATATTAATCTCTGCCTCCAAGGGCCAAAGGAAGTGCATGGTTCATAGTAAGTATCCCATAAATGTTTATTGAAATGCACATATTTAAAGTGCATTTGTGCCTTATATACAACACAGAAGCCTAATCCATTCTGCATTCTATTTTATCAATTTTTAATAGTTCTAATGTGTGCTCTATTATAAGTCATCTCAGATATCAGCAGGATATTTTAGTTATCTATACATTAAAAAAGAATGTCAAAGTTCTCTGCATATAAGTGACCAATGGATTCATGTGAAGGTGTTCTACTTCATTCAGAATTAAACAAATGCAAATTAAAACATCAAGATAATTTTATCCATCAGCTTGATAGAAATGTAAAAGCCTGATAATATTTTGAGCATTTTGATCTGATGAGGGCAATGCCAAAAATTGTTGATAGGAATTGAAATAGAAACATAAATTTGGGAGGAAAATGTTCATTCCACTTAAAAGAGCCATCTAAATGTTGGGAATGAAGCCTAGGAAAATAACAATACAAGTCTGTAAATACACATGTACAAACAGCTTTGAACAAAGTAATTTGACACAACAATAAGTAATTATAGCAACTGAATCATTTCAATGCCCATCAGTAGAGGCATGAATAAAATCAGTGGTTCATGCAATGGAATATAACACAACCTTTTCAAAAAGCAAGTTAGATCTGCATGGTCTGGAAAGACAACCAGGATATATTGTTAAGTAACAAAACGAATTGTAAAATAATGTGGATATAGGAAAATCCTGTTTTTCATTAGAAAAAAAGTAGGCATTTGTATTTGTGTGTGTATGTGTGTGTGTGCACAAACAGGAAAAGTAGGGAAAGGTAAATATCAAGCGTTAATACAGGAAGTCCTAGCTAGAGAAATCAGGCAAGAGTAAGAACTAAAAGATATCCAAATAGTAAAAGAAGTCAAACTTTCTCTCTTCACTAACTATATGATTTTATTCCTAGGAAGCCCTAACGACTCCTCCAAAAGGCTCCTGTAACTGATAAACAACTTCAGTAAAGTTTCAGGACACAAAAATCAATGTACAAAAATCAGCAGCATTTCTATACACCAACATTAAAACAGAGCCAAATCAAGAACACAATCCCATTTACAATAGCTACAAAAAAG
The DNA here is from genome assembly GCF_009764315.1 of Trachypithecus francoisi. Lineage (NCBI taxonomy): Eukaryota > Metazoa > Chordata > Mammalia > Primates > Cercopithecidae > Trachypithecus > Trachypithecus francoisi. The sequence continues at coordinate 62,097,384 of NW_022681458.1, forward strand.
AAATACCTTGGAATACATATAACAAAGGAAGTGAAAGATTTCTACAAAAGGAAATCTTTTTGCAAAACACTGCTGAAAGATATTATAGATTACATAAACAAATGGAAAAGTATGCCATGCTCGTAGAATGAAAACATCAACATCATTAGAATGGCCAAATTGCCCAAAGCAATCTACAGATTTAACAATGTTTCTATCAAGCTACCAGCATTATTTTTACAGAGCTAGAAAAAGCTATTCTAAAATTCATACAGAGGCAAAAAAAAAAAAAAAAAAGCCAAAATATCGAAAGCAATCCTAAGCAAAATGAACAAAGCTGGAAGCATTACATTACTTGACTTCAAACTATACTATAAGGCTACAATAACTAAAACAGCATGGTACAAAACAGACACATAGACCAGTGGAACAGAATAGAGAACCCAGAAATAAGCCACACACCTATGGCCATTTGATCATTGATAAAATAAGCAATGGGAAAGGACGCCATATTTAATAAATGGTTCTGTGAAAGCTGGCTAGCCATATGCAGAAGAATGAAACTGGACCCCTATCTTTCACTAAATATAAAAATTAACTCAACATGGATTAAAGACTTGGATGTAAGAGCTCAAAACTATAAGAATCTTAGAAGAAAACCTAGGAAACATCATTCTGAACATCAGCCTTGGGGAAAAGTTGATGACTAAGTCCTCAAAAGCAATTGCAACAAAAACAAAAATTGACAAATAAAACCTAATTAAACTAAAGAGCTTCTGCACAGCAAAAGAAACTACCAACAGAGTAAACAGAATGGGAAAAATATTTGCAAACTATGCAACCGTCAGAGGTCTAATTATCCAAAATCTATAAGGAAATTAAACCAATCAACAAGCAAAAAACAAATAATCCCATTCAAAAGTGGGCAAAGGCATGAACAGACACTTCTCAAAAGAAGACATGCAAGTTGCCAACAAACATGGGAAAAAAATCTTCACATCACTAATTATCAGAGAAATGCAAATTAAACCCACAATGAGATACATCTCATACCAGTCAGAATGGCTATTACTAAAAAGTCAAAAAATAACAGATGCTGGCAAGACTTCAGAGATAAGGGAATGCTTATACACTGTTGGTGGGAATGCAAATTAGTTCAGCCACTGTGGAAAGCAGTGTGGGGATTTCTCAAAGAACTTAAAACAGAGTATCATTTGATCTGGCAATCCCATTACTGAGTATATATCCAAAAGAAAATAAACTGTTCTACCAAAAAGATACACGCACTTGCATGTTCATCACAGTCAAAAAGATGCATGCACTTGCATGTTCATCACAGCACTATTTATAATAGCAAAGACATGGACTCAACCTAGGTGCCTGTCAACAGTGGATTGGATGAAGAAAATGTGGTACATATGCACTATGAAAACTATGCAGCCATAAAAAAGAATAAAATCATGTCATTTTTAGTGATATGGATGCAGCTGGAGGCTATTAGCCTAAGCAGATTAACAAAGAAACAGGAAACCAACTACAGTGGGAAAAAAGCCTCAAAGGCATTTCAGAGACCTTTGCAGCAACCCCTCCCATCACAGACCCAGAGGCTTAGGAGAATAGAATGGTTTTGAGGGCTAGGATCAGAGCACCACTGCCCTTCACAGCCTCACCTCAGGACACTGCTCCATACATCCCAGTTGCTCCAGCTCCAGCCATGACTCTAAGTGGCCCAGGTGCAGCTCAGTTTGCTACATCAGAAGGTACAAGCCATAAGCCTTGGTGGCTTCCATGTGTTGTTAAGCCTTCGGTGTATGGAGTATAAGAGTTGAAGCTTGGGAGCCTCCACCTAGATTTCAGAGGATGTATGGAAAAACCTGGATGTCCAGGCAGAAACCTGCTGCAGGGGCAGAGCCCTCACAGAGAACCTTTACTAGAGCAATGTGGAGGGGAAATATGGGGTCGGACCCCACATGAAATCCCCACTGGGGCACTGCCTAGTGGAGCTGTGAGAAGAGGGCCACTGTCCTCTGGACCCCACAATGGCAGATCCACTGACAGGTTGCACCTTGCACCTGGAAAAGGCATAGACACTCAGTGTCAGTCCTTGAGACCAGTCATGGAGCCTGAAGCCTAAAAAGCCACATGGGTGTAGCTGCCTAAGGCCTTGGGAGCCCACTCCTCACATCAGTCTGCCCTGGATATGAGACATGGAGTCAAAGAAGATTATTTTGGAGCTTTAAGATTTAATGACTGCCCTGCTGTGTTTCAGACTTGTGAGGGCCCTGTAACCCATTTCTTTTGGCTGATTTCTCCCTTTTGGAATGGCAATGTTTACCCAATGCCTGTATCCCCATTGTATCTTGGAAGTAACTAAATTGTTTTTTATTTTACACGCTCATAGATAGAAGGGACTTGCCTTGTCTCAGATGAGACTTGAGATTTTGGACATTTGAGTTAGTGCTGGAATGAATTAAGACACTGGGGAACTGTTGGGAAGGCATGGTTGTGTTTTGAAATATGTGAAGGACATGAGATTTGGGAGGGTCCATGGGCAAAATTACATGGTTTGGATCTGTGTCCTCACCAAATCTCATGTTGAATTGCAAATTCTCAGTGTTGGAGGTGGGGCCTGATGGGAGGTGACTGGATCATGGGGGCAGAGTTCTCATGAATGGTTTAATGCCATCCTCTTTGGTACTGTATAGTGAGTGAGTTTTCATAAGATCTGACTGTTTTACCATTGTGGAAGACAGTGTGGCAGTTCCTCAAGGATCTAGAACCAGAAATACCATTTGACCCAGCAATCCCATTACTGGGTATATATCCAAAGGATTATAAAACATTATACTATAAAGACACATGCACATGTATGTTTATTGCTGCACTATTCACAATAGCAAAGACTTGGAACCAACCCAAATGCCTATCAATGATAGGCCAGATAAAGAAAATGTGGCACATATATACCATGGAGTACTATGCAGCCATAAAAAGAATGAGTTCATGTCCTTAGTAGGGACATGGATGAAGCTGGAAGCCATCATTCTCAGCAAACTAACACAGAAACAGAAAACCAAACACCATATGTTCCAACTTATAAGTGGGAGTTGAAAAATGAGAACACATGGACACAAGGCAGGAACCATCACACACTGGGGCCTGTCGGGGAGTGGGGGGGGCAAGGGAAGGGAGAGCATTAGGACAAATACCTAATTTATGCTGGGCTTAAAACCTAGATGATGGGTTGACAGGTGCAACAAACCACCATGGCACATGTATACCTATGTAACAAACCTGCACGTTCTGCACATGTATCCCAGAACTTAAAGTAAAATAAATAAATAATAATAATATACTAGAATAAAAGAGCTGATTGTTTTAAAAGTGCATAGCATGTCCCCACCCTGCACTTGCTCCTGCTCCCACCATGTGAGATACTTAGCTCAGCTTTGCCTTCTGCCATGATTGTAAGTTTCCTGAGGCCTCCGTAGAAACCAAGCAGGTGCCAGAATCATGCTTCCTGTACAGCCTGTGGAACTGTGAGCCAATTAAGTATCTTTTATTTATAAATTACTCAGTCTCAGATATTTCTTTATAGCAGCATGAGAACAGACTGATAAACTGTGAATTATTATAGATCATACAAACAGTGGAGGATTGGTATATAATGACTCCTTTTAATTTTTATTTTGTTTGCAATACTATATTTTTCCCTTTTCAACCTTAGTGTTAGAGAAATATAAATAATTCAGAGCATGTGGCTAAATTGGACGCAATGATTACTAGAAGATCATTATTTTCTTATGCTTTTTGCCATGGTTTGAATGTGTCCCCCAACATTTATATGTTAGAAATTTAATCTCCAGTGGAACAGTGTTGAGAGGTGGGACCTCTAAGAGGTAGTTAGGCAGAGGCCTCATGAATGGCTTAATGCTGTTATCTTAGGAGTAGATTTCTGATAAAAGGATGAGTTTGGTTTTCCTTCTCACTCTCTGTCATCCTCTCTTGCCCTTCCACCATGGGATGATGCAGCATGAAGACCCTCACCAGATGCTGGCACCATGCTCTTGGACTTTCTATCCTCCAGAACTGTGAGCCAAATATATTTCTGTTCATTATGAATTACTAGTCTGTGATATTCTGTTATTGCATCATAAAACAGACTAAGACACTTTTATTATAAATTTCTTGTCACTTATTCTTTAAATCATCTTTAGAAACATTGAGAAGATGCAGGAAACTGGAAGTTATGAAGTCATTAAAAATGGAAGAAGAAAAATAGGTACAGTCATATACTGCATAACATCTCAGTCAACAATGGACTGCAGATGAGATAGTGTTCCCATAAGATTATAATGGAACTGAACAATTCTTATTGCCTGGTGATGTCATAGCCATCAAAACTTCCTAGTGCAACACATTAATCACGTGTTCGTGGTGATCCTCATGTAAACAAACCAGCTGTGCTGTGCTGCCAGTTGTACAGAAGTATGTACACATATGATTATGTACAGTACATAATACTTGATAATGATAATAAATGACTGCATTATTGGTTGATGTACTTACTATACTATACTTTTTATCATTAATTTACAGTGTTGAACTTTTACTTACAAAAAATAGTTAACATGTGAAACAGCCTCCAGCAGGTTCATCAGGAGGTATTGCAGAAGAAGGCATTGATATAAAGGATAACAGCTCCATGTGGGGTATTGCCCCTGAAAGTCTTCCAGTGGGACAAGATGAGGTGGAAGACAGTGATATTGACGATTCTGATCCTGTGTTGGCCTAGGGCAACGAATGTGTTTGCAGCTTAGTTTTTAACAAAAAGTTTGTTGGTGGGATTGTAAACTAGTTCAACTGTTATGGAAAACAGTATGGCGATTCCTCAAGGATCTAGAACTAGAAGTACCATATGACCCAGCCATCCCATTACTGGGTATATACCCAAAGGATTATAAATCATGCTGCTATAAAGACATAGGCACACATATGTTCATTACGGCACTATTCACAATAGCAAAGACTCAGAATCAACCCAAATGTCCATCAGTGACAGACTGGATTAAGAAAATGTGGCACATATACACCATGGAATACTACGCAGCCATACAAAAGGATGAGTTTGTGTCCTTTGTAGGGACATGGATGCAGCTGGAAACCATCATTCTTAGCAAACTATCGCAAGAACAGAAAACCAAACACCGCATTGTTCAGTTCCACTCATAGGTGGGAACTGAACAATGAGATCACTTGGACTCGGGAAGGGGAACATCACACATCAGGGCCTATTATGGGGAGGGGGGAGGAGGGAGGGATTGCACTGGGAATTATACCTGATGTAAATGACGAGTTGATGGGTGCTGACGAGTTGATGGGTGTGGCACACCAACATGGCACAAGTATACAGATGTAACCAACCTGCACGTTGTGCACATGTACCCTAGAACTTAAAGTGTAATAATAAAATATATATATATAAAAAGATAAAAGCTTATAGAATAAGGATATAAACATTGAAATATTTTTGTACAGCTGTACAATGTTTTTATGTTTTAAGCTAACTAATTACAAAAGAGTGAAACAATTTAAACACAATTAAAAAGTTTATAAAATAAAAAGGTTATAGTGATATAAGGTTAATTTATCACTAAAGAAAGTTTTAAAACTAAATTTAGTGTAGCGTAAGTGTGCTTTGTTCATAGTCTACGGTGGTGTACAGCAATGTCCTGGGCCTTCACTCAACACTCACTCATGGACTGACTCAGATCAACTTCCAATTCTGCAAGCTCCATTCTTGGCAAGTGCCCTATACAGCTGTGCTGTTTGTTTTTATTTTTAATCTTTCATACCATATATTTGTTGTTTCTTTTCTATGTTTAAATACCAAATACTTACCAGTGTGTCACAATTGCTTACAGCATTCAGTACAGTAATTATGTGTATAGGTTTGTTGCCTAGGAGCAACAGGCTATACCATAGAGCCTAGGTGTATGGTAGGCTACACCATCTAGGTTTGTGTAAGTACACTTTATGATGCTCACACAATGATGACATCATCTAACGATGCATTTCTCCAATTGTATCCCATTGTTAAGGGATGCATGACTCTATTTTAGTGACAGCTGTACAAACCTCAAAGACAATTGGGGAAGACTAGGACCAAATGCAGGGGCTAATAAGTCACAATTTGAGGATGCTTACACTCATGCATTCATTTAGTCAGTACTTTTTTATTCAGCATCTACTGTGTCTAGTAATGCAGGCACTGTGGCTCAGTGATGGCAAAACAGGCAGGGTCTTGCTGTTAAGTGCCTCGAGCACTGCAGGGGCATCATGATCCACTCATTCACCACTTCCTGCCATCCACCTTCCTGCTTCACGATGTCCCTGCTCCTGTGAAGCGAGTGAGAATATAGTCACAATACAGTTGATGAGAAAATAACTATATGGTATTTTAGGTAGTGGTCAGAATTGTAAAGAAAATAAAGCAGAGGCAATGATGGGAGTGATTGAGATGAGTTGGGTTTATGTGGGTACTTTAGACAGAGGGTTCAGGGAAGGACTTTCTGGGAAGGGACGTTTGCACTGAGATCCGAGTGTTGGAAAGATGATAGCCCTGAGATTGGAGAAAATATTCTACGCAGAAGGAAAAATGTAAGAGTCCTGAAATAATTGTGGTCAGGTGCTGTGGACTGAATTGTGTCCTTCCCCAAAACTCACATGGTGAGGCATTAGAGGCCAATGTGACTGTATTTTGGCAACAGGGTCTACGAAGGTATAACTAAAGTTAAGTGAGGTTGTAAGGCTGAGGCCCTCGTACAATAGGGTTAGTGTCCTTATAAGAAGTGACACCAGGGCGCTCTTTCTCTCTCTCTGCCATGTGAGGACGCAGCGATTAAGCAGCCATCTGCAAACCAGGAAGAGAGGCCTCGCTGAGAATGGAACCAGTTGGCATTTTAATTTTGGAGGAAGCCTCTAGAACCATGAGTAAATAAATTTCTGTTGTAAACAGAAAGCCACCCAGCCTGTGGTATTTTGTTATGGTAGTCTGACTGGACTAAAATATCAGTTTTTGAATATATTTAACTTAGAGCTTACAGGACTTCCTCACAAATTAAATGTGCAGAGTATGGAAAAAAGGGTCAAAGATAACTTGGAGTTTTTTTTTTTTTTTTTTTTTTTTTTCCTCCTGAGTTACTGGGAAGATGTTGACATGTTATTAAGATAGGGGATACCAGGATGGGGAGAGAGCATATGTGAAGGGAGAGGAAGCAGGATCAGGAGTCTCACTGCTCATTCATTAATGTTAAGATTTCTGCCTGCTACTCATTGCTGTGCCATTGGACATATGAGTTACGGCTCAGGGATGAGAATGGAAAGTTGGGAACCACCAACATTCCCACCAGGTTTAAAGCTGTGGAACTAGGAGAGATTACGTAGTGACATGTGTCAATAGGGAGTCAGTGGCATTCTAGCATTCTGAGAGAAACCAAAGGAGTAGCCAGTGAAATTAGAAGCTTGTGAGGCAGGGACAGCACAAAAACCAAGAATGGTCCCATTGATGTTAATATTTCTAAGAGGCTGAGTGAGATGAGGAAAGAGATTGACAGCTGGATTTGGCCTATAGAGGTCACAGGGCAACTGGATAACAAAAGTTTCACTGAAATAAGGGGAAACAAAAAGTCTGTTTGGAAAGAGTGAAAATGGAAGGTGAAAAAGTGGAGACAGGTTTTATGCAGAATTTTGTTCCAATATGGAGCATAAACATGAAGCTGTAGACAAAAAGAGTACAGGATCAAGAGACAAATTTTAAAAATATTTTTATGATGGAGAATTTAAAACACATACAAAAATAGACCTACTAGTACAGATCCACCAAGAGTTTTGTTTTTGTTTTTGTTTTGAGACGGAGTTTCTGTCACTCCGGCTGGAGTGCAATTGTGCGGTCACTGCTCACTGTAACCTCCGCCTCCCAAGTTCAAATGATTCTTCTGCCTCAGCCTCCTGAGCAGCTGGGATTATAGGCATGTGTCACCATGCCCTACTAATTTTTGTATTTTTAGTAGAGACGAGTTTCACCATGTTGGCCAGGGTGGTCTCCAACTTCTGACCTCAGGTAATCTGCCCACCTTGGCCTCCCAAAGTGCTGGAATTACAGGTGTGGGCCACCGTGCCCGGCCCACCAATAGTTTTAAGAGTTAACTATCTTGTTAATCCATATTGGTATGCACTTAGCTACTTCCAGATTTTTGGGGGGTAGGGAGGTATATGATGTCTCACTGTGTTGCCAAGGCTAGACTCACACTCCTGGGCTCAAGCAATTCTCCCACCTCAGCCTCCTGAGTAGCTAGAATCAAAGACATACACCGCTGCACCTGGCTGTATTCCTATATTATTTTGAAGCAAATCGTAAATATCACTAATTTTTCTAGAAATATTTGAAAACTGTATCTCTAAAAGATGAGGACTTTTTGCAATAAATATAATCATAATACCCTTATGACACCTAAAAACAACTAATAATTCCTTAATATCAAATGTCCAAGAAAAGGTTCAAAGTTCTAATTGGCTCATAAATTTTATAATTCTGTATGATTTGTTTGAATTTTCAAACAAGATTCCACCACTGAAATCCCTTTTGGCTTTCATTGCTGTGTCTTCTATAACTTTGTTAGTCTATAAATTCTCTCCATCTTTCTTCCCTCCTTGCAATTTATTTTTGAAAAGACTAGGTTGTTTATTGGTAGTTTTCTATAGTCTAGGTATTTGTCTTAGCCTGTTTTTGCTGCTATAACAGAATATCTGAGACTGAGTAACTTACTAAAAACAGAAATCTATTTCTCACAATTCTGGAGACTGAGAAGTCCAAGATCAAGGCACTCGTAGGTTAGATGTCTTGTTCCATCATGGTGCCTTCTGTATCTTCTGGAGAGGAGGAATGCTGTGTCCTCATGTTGCAGAAAAGCAGCAAGAAAGAACCTGTATCCCCCAAAATTCATGTTTCAAAAATTTAATACCCAATGCAGCATTAATTCACTTCCCAACACTTGTGCATTAGGTATTAACTTTTTAAAACATAAATTCTGGGGGACACAGTCAGACTATAGCAGAATTTCTTATTAAACTTCTGTGGTCTTGTTTAATATGTTCCTCTTCTTTTGTATGTCCCCAGCATAAACAGTTGGATGAAGAAATTGGATCAGATTCAGGTTTAATTTTTTTTGGGGGGGCGAGATTGTTTCATGGGTGGTGATATGTTTATCCATCAAGAAGAACATAATGTCTGGTTGCAGCTCTTTCTGTGATATTAGCAGCCACTCATGCTCAATGCTCCAATATATTCATTAACTAAATATTTCAAAATGGTGACATTCTAATTCTATCCTTCCTTCATCATTTATTAATTTGAATACTTCCTTCATCATTTATTTGCTTAGAGTTTGTTTAAGAAAGGCAGAATAAACATTGAATTCTTTCTCTTTAACAGTTTTATGGTAATAAGTTATGTAGTATCCTCTAACAATTAATAATTTTTAAAATATTGAACTCATGAATTTAAATATATTTAATGTGTTTCAATGTGTTGAAGTTATTATCCTTATTGACACTGAAATCATTCCTGTTTGTGTGCAGGAAAACTTCTTCAATTTACCATCCTTTGACATGCCCTCATAGTTTATTACAGCTTTCTTGCTATCTGGTATAACAAGCTGTTCTTGGCTCACCTTGTAGAATTATTATCTTACATCTGAAATCATCTATTTCTCCAAGGAGAAGAATCTTTATTTTAAATGAGAGAGGTGGAAGCATATTTGTATATTGATGGAAATAATTCAATTGAGAGGAGATAATTGCAGGAGCAAATTCCTTGAGCAAGGGAGAGAGAATAGGATAAATGGAAGTCGTGGCCTTAGGTTGGAACAGAGACAGCTCATTATTGTAATAGTGCATTGGGCAGAGCAAAATGCTATAGAAATATAAGAGCCATATGGATGATTAGGCAATAAAATTTTGCCTATAATTCTGTGTTAAATCATCACATTTTCCACTTACAAATTTTCTTTTGTTTATCTATAAATAAACTCCACATTCCAGAAATCACAAAATGTATGAATATCAATTCACTAAATTTTCTAGTTTGTCCATAGATTGTCAAGAATTATTTAAAACTCAAAAGAAAAATACTTAAACATTAAGACTAAAAATTGTTTATTTCTAATTATTTTTCTTTTAATGTGCAAACTGGGTATTTATTCTTGATATATTTGAAAACTGACAAATACTGATGTCATGATTTATATGCTTTTGCTAGTTTGAATCATGATCACAGAAGGATCTTGCTTTAAGCCACAAATTTCCCAACTAATGAATGTCCTCAACATACAAATGACAATCCCACCTTGTCAGACTTGACTAAAGAGTTCTCCCCTCTTCTTTTTCTTTATAATCATCCCTCTCTTTGCAGAGCCTATAGCATTGCCCCTTTTCCTCGTTTCCTTCTCTCATCCATAATGTCCATTCCACTACATTATTAACACTGTTGAAGATTGCCCAGATATAAAAAGTGTGAACTCTCTTCTCTCATCCTTAGGCCTGTTATAGATGTACTAAATGAGATTGTTACTCTCTCTCTCTCCCCGCCACCAGAGTCCTTGTTCCCTACATTTTTGTCCAGCTGGATGGGAAGGCAATTTTGAAGAGACAGAATGGCTTTAAGTAATATCAAAGCCTGAAATACATTCTTTAGTGCATTTCAAGCAGGAGACTAAAAAAGAAGCTTTTAGGGCAAGACCCTGATTATGGAACTGGATAGGAAAGAAAGAGAAATAGAGGGAGTAGAAGAGTGCGGCTGGCAAAATTTGCAGTATTGAAATATTGCTTATTACCAACCAGTGAAGATTGCAAGAGGAAACTGTTCTCCATTCTCTTCTTTTTTCCTTTAACATCCAAGGCACTCTGGTCCCAGGATCCTGAAATTGATCTACTTATTAATGGTACTAATATATTGCAGGTCACCAGCACTAGAGTTTAAAAGAATCAGTTTGGAAAACTTGACTAAAACGATTTTGATGGAAACATTTCATTCCAATTTTTCAGTAATCAATTTTCAACTCGTCTTTGGAACCCAGCATAATCATAAATTGTAAATATATTTCAAACTACAAATTAGTATCTAATCACTCAGTTTGTAGAAGTATTGACCCTAATATTCCTTTAAAACAGGAACTTCGGTATTTGTTTCCAGACCATTAACTACTTGATAGAGGATCTAGGGGTGGGTTAAGCAGTCTAATGCACAAAAGTTGAAAATTGTTAGACAAAGATGAGTGAAAAATAAATGTTAAATAAATTATAAGGAGATACGAAAATAGAATTGATTTATTGATCTATATATCTTAGAAACAAATCTATTTGTGAAAGTGAGGTAGAGCATTAATTGCTCACCAGGCACATAGTATAATGTTGTTGTTTTTGTTGCAGAGACTAACCAAGTATTTTCCTCTTACAAAGTGAAATACTCACCAATATTTTCTTATCCCACTGTACAGGTTTGCATATTATTTCATACGCTTAATTGAAATGTTATATATATAGACGCATGCTAGTTATGAGAGAAGTTTAGTGTCACTCTATCACATATATCTCAGAGAGTTATTAAAATTTAATGAGCATTGGTTGGTGATAAATCCTAGAGTGATAATTTGAAACAAGATGGCAAAGTAAGACACTTAATCAGGTACTTCGGGAAAATGCAGAGTTGTTTCGCTTGATGCTTCTACATATTTTTTTACATTTCCTCTCAGATTTAATCTAATATTTATACCACTGAGTGATTTGAGTGAGACAGAATGATTGACATTCTGGGAAAAGTCATGGGGAAAAGTTTTTGAGCATAGACCACTCTGTTTAGTGAAGATAACTCCTATACAGGTTTGTAGGATTGAAAGAGGAAGAAACTGGAGTGTTGGAGATGAAATAGAGGACTCTTGCATTTGCCTAATGAGGAGGAGATGAGGCTCTGAATTAGTGTAGGAGCAATGGAAATGGAAAGAGGGGGTGGTTTCTAGATTTTACGGGGGTAGGATTGTGATAGCCTAGTGACAGACTGAGGAACACAGGATGGGGGGTGATGCAGAAGCCTCCCACATTTATGCAGAGAAAGAGAAAGGAGAGTTAGAGAAACGTATTGAGAAGGAGAAAGTTAGAAAGCCACCTAATGTCTCAGAAGTCAAAGGAGGAGGGGGCTTCAACAAGAGGTCAACAGAAACAATGATTTAGAGAAATACTTTTAGAGGAGGATGAAGAAGACACATAGATTTAACAAGTAGAAAGTTGATGTTAGTTTTTAATAATGTGATGAGACTGGAAGCCAGCTTGTAGCAGGCTGAGGAGTAAAAGAAGTGTTAGCTTGGAGGAAACAAGAGTAAAGAATGATTTTTGAGAAGCGGTGATGAAGTATAAATGAGAGCAGGTTATAACTCTTCAGGAAAAGTAAGGTTGGGAAGATAGTTTTATTAGGATAATGGAAGTGGATTCTAAAAATACAATGAAGAGGTGGGGTGGTAGTCTCTTACATTGGTGACCACCAGTGAACTATATCTCCTGGGATTCATTCCCTGTGTACTTCCCTCCCCTTGAATTTGGGATGGCCCTGTGATCAACAGAATGTGATGCTCTTAGACAGGCTTCCAAGCCAAGGTATTAAGAAGACCTGGCAGCTTCTGCTTCTTCTGCTTTTTTATTCTGGAAGAAGGCAGCTGCCATAGAAGTCTGACTACCTGACACCACCCTGCTGTGGGGAAAACCTATGCTATCCATGTGAAATCACCACATGGAGAGAGAGAAAGATGTCCAGCCACCCCCCAGTTGTCCAAGGCATCCCAACTTGGGCACCAGACACAAGTGAAGAAGCCATTTGGGATTTTCCAGCTACAGAAGATGCCACTTAATCACAGAGGAGCCCCTACCCTGCCTAAATTGCAGACTTATGAGAAAATAAATGTTGTTTTAAGTACTGATAGTTTTAGGTGATTGATATGCAGCAATATGTGACTGTAACAGGTGATTTTTAAAAATACGGATGGAGAGATGTGAGGAATGGAATAAAGCACCAAAGAAGGTGAGTGGGGCATAGGGTCTGGTGGAAGAACTGGTCATCTTGGAAGTGAGTAAGGACACTGCTTTTTCTGAAGCAGAAATAATTGAGGATAGGGAAGGTACAATGAAATTAAAATGAGATATTGATGGGAGGAAATTGGACCCATCCAAGTTAGACAGTGAGATATTATGTTGAGAATGAAGGCTGCACAAAGAAGCTGAGAGCTGCAGAGAGAAAAGCTGAGAGAAAAAAGATTGTGAGTGGAATAGAGATTCATTCTGAGATGAGTAAATGGATGGATGGCAGAGACTGTTAGAGCCCCAGTGAGTGTGGTAGTCATGAATTTGTGATGAGGCCAATCAACAAAGCTTGATGATTAGTTGTACTCACCCTTACTGGGATTGGCTTCCTTCAGTGATTAAAACTAGGTAGGTTATAAGCCATTCCACTTGGTTTAGGGGATTTAGATGCCAGTTATATTAACAAATAGGAAAAATATATAGCCCAACAGAAACTTTTGTGTATTTCAGGTTTTTCAGAGACTCTTCCCAGTTTTGTATTTTAAAAAGCATGGCCCTGTTTCTTGCCCATTTGCAATACTAAAAATGATTTTCATTAGCAATTGCTGAATCATATACCTGAGATTACAGACAATGCTATTTATACTAAAGAAATTGAGTGCACATCTATTTTAGCTTCCTGCCCCATTTTCATACTTTTATCCATTTGGATTTTTGTCCCATATGTTGTCCTTAGCACCATCTTAAGCTGCTGTCTAGTTATAGCTCAAAAAAACTTCCGTTCCAAATGGGGCTTTATTTCAGTGGGATGGTGGGGGGAGCTGTACTTTCTTTCAATCTATTACTTAACTGACAGATATTGTGAAGATTAATTAGTCAATTATTAAAACTTCTCTGTGGCAGCAAAACAAGAGTTAGTTTTTATACCTGAGAATTGTAGAGAAACTAGTTTTTAAGCTGCTTATATGAAAAATAAACTCCCAGAGGGCTTTGGAATGTGGAAATCCAAGGCTGAAGTGATCTAATGACTTTGAGACACTAATGGAGTCCATGACATCCCCGTATCACTACTGAATAAAATCCAGTAGCTTCTACCTGATCCATTGCCTCATCTTGACCTCCAGAGGCTCCCTGCTCCCTGACCTCTTACTTTTCTGAGCCTCAAATTCATGATTAGCTTGATGGCTCTCCTTGAATACTGGGTCCTACTAATTTTTGTGCCAGGACCTAGCTGTGTTGGTTCTCTCAGTTCTGGCTGCTCAGTCTGACTCTATGATAGACTGCAATCAATGAATCTGAGGTTTCACCCTTTGATACATCTCTCACCAACTAGGATGTTGCCCCACAATAAGGAAAGAACTTGCTAAGATGCAATATCCATTGATCTGTGCAATGCAATGCCTAGTTCTGTGGCTAAACATAGGGAGTACTCAGTGACATTCAGGTAAGTTTAGCAGCTACTAATTAGGTTTGTTCACCAGAAAATCCCAACAGGCCATTTAAATGTGACAAGGCAACACAGGTTGTCATGTTAGAGTTGATGAGTAATGTTCCAATTGCATTCAGTGAGGAAATCTAGGTTAGAATTCATTATTGGGGAGGTTCTTTCATTCATTAGCTAGTAACTGATTTAGGACTTCTTTAGGTTCATACCTATTTGCTGGAAGTTAATACACATTAAGACAAGCATAGAGTAACTATCAAGTTAAAGAAATGACAGCCTAAAGGAAATTGAAGTTATACATCATGTTATTTGCTGCAGATAAATAAGCTAAGCATTTCAATGGAAACAAAAGCACATTTCTTGCAATTCCAGTCAAACTACACGTTACATACATTGGGAAGGAGAAAATAGAATCTAACAGATCTATGGCTTGGAAACTGGATTGGCATCAACATAGCTGGAAAATTCAGGCCAAGTTTGAGATGTGCTAAAAACCAAATTTCCTAAAGGGTTGGGAGACTTTGGCATGCAGTATTAAGCAGTTAAATTCTAGAGCTGTTTCATTTGTGCCAGGTACTTACCATCAGCGACATCAAACTTGCATAACTACACTGCAGTTTTACTACTGAAAATAAACTTTTCTTGGCCTGAAAATGTGCAGAAGGTAAATAGCAAGAAGATGTCAAAGCTGCTGTGCAAAAAGCTTAAGGGAAACATTTATAGGACAAAGCTTGAGCATAAAGAACTCCTCAAAGACATCTGGCAAAACAATTTGCCTATAAGAGGTAGCCATTACCTGGTTTGAAACAACAAACCAAACAAACTTACTTCATGTGAGGCCTTCCAAAATGATAACTAGCAACAAGGATGCCCCAGAGATCATAAAGTGAAAAATGATGGTCATCAGTAGCAACATGGGAACATTTAATTCCTATTATCTGGTATGAAAAGACAACTTTTTTTTTTTTTTTTTTTGAGGCAGTGTCTCGCTCTGTGGCCCGGACTGGAGTGCAGTGGCCAGATCTCAGCTCACTGCAAGCTCTGCCTCCTGGGTTTACGCCATTCTCCTGCCTCAGCCTCCTGAGTAGCTGGGACTACAGGCGCCCGCCACCTCGCCCGGCTACTTTTTGTATTTTTAGTAGAGACGGGGTTTCACCGTGTTAGCCAGGATGGTCTCGATCTCCTGACCTCGTGATCCGCCCGTCTCGGCCTCCCAAAGTGCTGGGATTACAGGCTTGAGCCACCGCGCCCGGCCGAAAAGACAACTTTTAATACAATGCTTGGAGTGGATGCTTTTATGCTCCATGTATACACCCCGTTCTGGGCAAAGGTGCTCTTTCTCTCAGCTACCTAGGGCATGGGCTGCTGGTGACTCAGAGCTGATTCCCTCACTCTCTGTTGAAAACGAGCTGCTTTGCCCAAGGTTATGCCCCCTCCACAGCCCATATCCAGTGACTGGTACAAAGGCCTGCCTTCCTTTTCTTGATTCAGGACAACTCTGAAGGGCCATCCCAGCTTCACATTTTCCCTCCAATACTGTGGAGGCCTCTGTTGCAACTGCCTGGAACTTCTCACTCTGTCGTATTATCCTGCTTTTCTCATGCTTAAAAAGGTTTTGTTCCTGAGAGCTAGCGCAAAAAACTACTCACAGGCAAATCTCTGTCTCAGCATCTCTTTCCCCAGAACTCAATCTAAGACAATGTTAATCTGATACTAACACTGTGTAATGGGACAGAAATGGCCAATGTACACTTTTTCCAAGTCTTCCTTTCCTCTACTCCTCTAAAGAGGAGTCATACTTTGCCTGCTTCATTTCTTCCCCTGAACCAACCTGCCAGGAGCAGCATACTACATTGCAGAGATTTTATAAAGGAGAAAGGTGGTAGGCAGAAGGATTATAGTGCTAATGGGATGAGATGCAGGAGAAGCTGTGGCAAATAATAAAAGTTTTGGGCACTAAAAGGAGATTTTATCAGAAATATCATTGTGTACAATAGGATGAATTGAATTATTGAGAAATTAATTTTTGTGGCCTTACTGTCATTCCACTCTGATGTTGGATTACATGGGTCACAACTTTTAAGCTTTCTATTTGAATATGAGTAACTTCAGCTCTGGGTGTGAACAATTACACTGGCAAAGCCAATATTTTAGGAGTGTTTAAAAATAGGACAAAGTTTCATATAGTCTGATCTATATTATTTTAATTCTATGAAATTAAATCAACAAAATATAGATTTATAGGGTTCAGGATTTTAAACAATAGGGTTCATAATAAGATAAAAATAATTAAATAATGTTTTCAACCCTAATAATGACAGACATCTTTTGGGGGAACCCACCCCCAATATTTCAACGTAGGTTCTTTCTATTTTCCCTAAGTGTCGGCCACTCTGAGGAATAAAGAGAAAGAGTACAAAGAGAGGAATTTTACAGCTGCACTGCTGGGGGTGACATAACATATCAGTAGGTCCATAATGCCCCACCTGAGATGCAAAACCAGCAAGTTTTTATTAAGGATTTCAAAAGGGGAGGGGGTGTACAAACAGGGAGTAGGTCACAAAGATCACATGCTTCTGAGGCCAACAAAGATCACAAGGCAAAGGGCAAAACAAAGATCACAAAGCAAAGGGCAAAATTAGAATTACTGGTGAGGGTCTATGCTCAGCCATGCACATATTGTCTTGATAAACATCTTAACAGAAAACAGGGTTCGAGAGCAGAGAACCGGTCTGACCAAAATTTACCAGGCTGGAATTTCCCAATCCTAGTAAGCCTGAGGGTATTGCAGGAGACCAGGATGTATTTCAGTCCTTATCTCAACCACATAAGACAGACACTCCCAGAGTGGCTGTTAGACCTCTCCGCAGGAATGCAATTCTTTTCCTAGGGTCTTAATATTTAATATTCCTTGCTAGGAGAAGAATTTAGTGATATCTCTCCTATTTGCACATCCATTTATAGGCTCTCTGCAAGAAGAAAAATATGGATCTTTTTGCCTGACCCCGCAGGCAGTCAGACCTTATGGTTATCTTTGCTTGTTCCCTAAAATCGCTATTATTCTGTTCTTTTTTAAGGTACACTGATTTCATATTGTTCAAACACACATGATTTACAGTCAGATTTCATATTGTACAAACACATGTGTTTTACAATCAATTTGTACAGTTAACGCAATCATCACAGGGTCCTGGGGTGATGTACATTCTCAACTTACGAAGATAACAGGATTCAGAGATTAAAGAAAAGACAGGCATAAGAAATTATAAAAGTATTGTTTGGGAACTGATGAATGTCCATGTAATCTTCACAATTTATGTTCAGAGATTGCAGTAAAGACAGGCAGAAGAAATTATAAAAGTATTAATTTTGGGAACTGATAAATGTACATGAAATCTTCACAATTTATGTTCCTCTGCCATGGCTCCAGCCAGTTCCTCTGTTCAGGGTTCCTGACTTCCTGCAACAGACATCTAAATCACTATTAAAACATCCTTCAAAAACATCTACAAGTGTCAGCCACATACATATGGGAGCTTGAATACCAGTATAATAGTCTATGGGGATTTAGGGACAGGAGGGTTGAGACACTCCAGAAATCAGCATTTTAGATATTCAGTAAGTTACAATTATTCTAATGTCTAATACCAATGGCACAGAAGTATAATTGTTCAGGCTGGAGTAAGATGCAAGATCATGTGAAGATAAGTAGAAGTCCCTTTCCTATTAGACTTGCAGCCCAGGGACCATGTCCTTATTGGACTCTCTTGAATTGGTTTTGGGTTGGTTGTGAATCAGAGCATCCTAAGTTACAAGACAAATCTTCTTTTTTTTTTTTTTGGCTATTCAAAAAAATAGGGGTAATTAAGAATTATTGGCCAATTTTTCTCAAGATTAAACATTTCTCAAGAAAAAGTCTTAAAAATATCGATAAGTACCCTTAGTGTTACACATAGGACAAGTATTCCAAGTATTTCTGATTTCAAGGAACTGGTAGTCATCATGAGCTTCAAGTAAATCTACCAAGATGCTACAATTTGTCATCCTTCAACTCGTTCTTTCAAGGCCTAATAGACAAGCTTTCCTCTTAAAGATCTCTGTCTCTTTGATTCGGTTGCAAAGACTCCAAATTCAGGGTTGCAGAGCTTATTGGAGGAACTTAGAACAAGAAAACTAAACACCTTTTTCAGAGGAAAGGATAAAGAGTGGTGGGTTGCCCATGTCCCCTGTATCTTCAAACCTACACAGAGATCTATTAGGTTATTCTTGAAACCGGTCTCATTTCTGTCCTATGCTCATACCCCTGGCCACCTGTGAAGTGGACCTCCAGAAATCAATACCTATACTTTTAAATTTTATTTAAAAATTTATTTTGGAATCCAAAATTTAAAAAATTGTTTCAGAAACATTGACATATACTTTTTATAATGTTATTTGGTACATGATAGGTGTTTATGATTCAGAACAGAAATATGTAGAGGGTTAGTCCTTTGAATCTTACCATTTTTTAAAAAATATATTGAAATACAGCATATTGTAACCACAAGTAAGTACTTTATAAGTGTATAATGCAAGGAATTTTCACACAAGCAACATACTTGGTTAAAGAAACAGAACATCATCAGCACCCAGAAGCCCCCTGTGCCTCCTTCTAGTCGCTGCCCTGCAGTCAAAAGTTAAAGATACTGCTATCTTGACTTTTTACTCCTTAGGTTGGTTTTGAGTGTTTTGTTTTTGCATTGCACCTAATTGGATGCAAAAAAGATGTACTTTTTGTGTCTGGTTTCTTTTTTCACTCAGTATTATTATATTTGTAAGATTTATCCTTATTGCTGCATGTTGCTGGAGATCATGCATTCTTATTGCAAGTATTCCATTGTATGAGAATGCAACATATTTATGCCTTCTTTTAGAAACATTGTCCCTACAACCAGCCACAAAAATCTAATTTTCTACACATGGATATAGAGTGTGAACTAATATATAAGGAAGGGTGACAGAGTGTGAGGAAGAGAAAGAGAAACTAATGGGTACAATGTACATTGTTTGGATGATGACTTCACTAAAAGCCCAGACTTCACCACTAGGCAATATATCCATGTAACAAAGCTGCACTTGTATCCTTCAACTTTATACAAATTTTTAAAAAATCTAATTCTCGTTGTTTTGTCTGAATCTCTGGAGCTACTCAATGCTGTGGGGTGGGGACACTAACCTTCCCCAGGTTTTTTATTCCTTTATTACCAAAAAGTCATTCCAGCCCACTTTGAAAACCTAGAGTTGCACTTTCAAAACAGTAGTCCCTGCCCATATGTGACTATTGAGCACTTGAAATGGGGGGGGCTACCATTATACTACAATTTCAGATGTGCTGCATATGTAAAATACGCACTGAATTTCAAAGACTAGCTATAAAAAATAATTCAATAGTTTTTATATTGATTACTTGTTGAAATAATGATTTGGCTATGTTTGACTAAATAAAATATATCCTAGCATTAATTTCACTTTTTTTACTTTAAAAATGTGGCTACTGGAAAATTTAAAATTAGATAGATGATATTCATTTTTTTTTGTGGGGGGTGGTGTTGATCTAGATCACTATCTTATATAGGTAGCTTTATTATTATTATTATTATTATCATCATTACGCTAAAAGCTAGAAAGTTAGAGCAGGTGATCCCCCAAGTTTTTTGTTCAAAAAAATTATCTGAAGGTCTACGTGTCCACTGGAGCAGATACACATAATGCCCAATTACCACTTCTGCAATTTGAAGTTGGTCTAAGTGAGAACCAATGCATACCTGCATAGGATATAGGTGCTTCACATATGCCTCGGGTAGCAAACGGGCATGGATATTACATTAAGCACTGATAACACTTTAATTAAAACCGTGAAAAGAGATGTTGATTTTATAAGTATATGAGGCTAAAATTCATGGGAGGCTTCACATTTTGAGCCTCCATAGGGAAACCAGTTTTCGCTTCACAACACTGTTTATAACTGCTGTTTGTTTATATGGAACGTGGCAGCTAAAGTTGAAACAATTTACATATAGCAATGTAATTTATATGGAGTCATTTTGCAGGCCAGCTGAATAAAGAAAGTGCCAATAAATTTTGAAGTTTTCAGACACGTGTTTAGGTTTTATCATTCACACACTGCATCTCAGATCAATTCCAAACATTCAAATTAAAGTAATCTCACAAGTCCCACATCCATAAAGAAATTAAGATAATCCTAGTAAAATAGAAATATATATGCAAGAATTCTTTAAAGTGAAGATATGATTCCTAACAACATAGGTGAATTCTATATTCCATTCATATTAGAGGTTTTATTCTGATATATTGCTTTTAATCTGGTAGAATTGAGGTCTGTTGAGTGTTTCACTGGGCAAGTAAATTTTTTAATCTTTTGGTACATCTGAGTTTTTATACTTTTTACTCATGTTTGCATTCTTCTCCAGTGTCATTAGTACTTATTGGTGACAAATACACATGCATGCCTCTCATCTTTAAAGTCAGAAAGCCTTTAAATTATTAACAACCCATAGAAATATGGCCTCTTTATTGTGCATTACATTCTGCTTCAGATTCCCCATTGCCCTAATCGTTTAATTAAAACTGGTGCAATTTAAATAATTGCTATGACATTTTCATGATTTTATATTTTAATTGCATTTAAATGATGAATATTTGATGCCATGTATTTGTCAGACAAACAGAAATAAGTGTCCTAGTTCACCAAAAGACAGTTACCACGATTTAAGCTATGGAGGCCTGATTAAAAGAATTAGGAAACTAGGCACAACATGTAAATGTGTCCAAGGGGCAAATTCAAGGATTTCATTATAAATACCTTTGTGGGAAAAAGAAAAACCATGATGATTTCAGAAAGGATTAACAATTGAACAGACCTCGTGTTTTCATCAGGAAATGATCTGGTTTTAGAATCTCTATTATTTTTTAAGCTACTTTGGGGACTGTTTTAGAAACAACCTCAGCTTCTGTAAAAATGACCCTCTAAGTAATGCACTGACTAGAATTTGTTTTTCTATCATTGGATCTTCACATAAAATCAGCCCATTAAAGTCCTTCTCATAATCTTGAGAAGGAATAGAAAGTATTACTTCAAAGCAAGAATGGGATGAGAGAAACGGATGGCCTGGGTGCTCTTGCATCCCTGTCCTGGTCACACACAGAGCAGTCTGCCGTGCGGGTGAAGTTCCCACAAGGCCACTGAAGACAGGAAGCAGAGGATGCAGCCTTTTGCAGGCAGGAAATGATTGCCTACATAGAATCCAGAAGTGGTACAGCTGGAAAGGCCCTGGAAGTCATCAGATCCAACTTCTCTCCTTATGAGGGTGCTGAGGTGGCACACTTTCGTTATCGGCAGAGCATGATCTGCTTGTAAAGTACAAAAAGTCACAGGAAGTAAAATGCATGCACACACTCCACACACACGTGTGCACTCCCACCCCCCACATTCCCACCCCTGCCCTCTGTTGTCAGTAAATTCTCCCAGGGTGGTGTGTAGAGAAGAGGGAAGGGGGCTGTTTACATGGACCTGGGCCTGTCCCTTGAAAAGCAACTCCTGAGAAATCCTCCTGAGGAAATTTTTCAGACTCAGTGCTTCAGTCTTGAGGGGTGGGAGACAGCTCATCTATCTTAAGCCCACAGTTGTCAATAATGTGTTTTACGCAAAGAAGGATGTGTAACCTTTTTTATCAGCGTTGTCTACGGCACAAAGGACCCAGATTTTATTCATTTGCAATTTATACACTGCCTACTTCCAGACAGACCACGTGTTTGGGTTTGTGTTGCCCTTCTCTTTAGTACCTACATACATGCAGGAAAGGAGAGACTCACCTGGAGAACGCAGTTGTTAACTTCCAGCAGCCCTAGGAGACAACTCCAATTTTTAACAGCAAATTGATACTATTGTCTGATTCAGGAATGAAATTTTCAATCAAAAATATCCCCACCTTATTTTGAGATCACCAGAGCCTTTGAGGTTTGATTGAAAAGGCCAAACTTTTGGACCACCTCTACAGCCCTCTGCTGTATGTTGCTCTCCCACTTCTGCTTTTCTCATCTCCCAAATCTCCACCCCCTCACACTCTCTAACACAGGATTTCTCAGCCTCTGTACTATTGGGGCTGGATAATTCTTTCTTGTGGGAGATGTCCTGTGCAATGTGGAATGTTGAACCACAACCCTAGCCCCTACCCACTGTATTCCAGTAGCACCCCTGTCGCCAGTCATGATAATAAAAAATGTCTCCAGGCATTGTTCTCATTCAGAGCCACTGCTCATTTTGTGGGGAGGGGTTGACTGTACAATCCATGATGCTGCATAGGCATAACCTGTGCAGGACCTGTGTCACACCTCACGGACTCTCTAGGGATGTCCTGTAAGAAATTCACCAAGTTCTTTTCCTGGGTTCCATGGCTGTGGTGTTTTTCTGTAGCATGCTAAGAATTTCTCTGATGAGGTTGTCCTCTTTAAGAACAAGAAGGGTCTCCAGAGAGCTGTAGATTACTAAAGGAACTGGAGCATGGGTACCCTTATCAGAAGATTCCCCCCTCTCCCTTCTGCCAGTGACAAAGTACTTCTTAAGCTGGCTGAGCCCTGAGTCACATCAGAGGAGAGGAAGACTGCTTTGTGTCTAGAGGCCTAGTTCTTGGTTCTAGGGGCTGACCCACTTCCCTGATGGTAACACAGTTCACTCTTAAAGGCACTGGGGATACATTTGTTGGGGGAAAAAAAACTGTTCACCTCTCTAATACCATGGATTACAAATGTGTCACATCCTAATGAGTAGAAGCTATGAGTACTGGCTTGTCAAACCAACTGATTGTTGATTTCTATCAACCTATACAAATTACCATTTCCTTCCTTGCTAACTCCTTTGGTGAGAACAAGGAGTTCACAAACCAGTGCAGCTAGAGAAGAGGGTGTGTGGGAACAGGAAAAGAGTGGGAGAAGCATTTTGCAGTTTATTAAAATATCAGCGCCTGTTTTTTTTTTCCTGACACAAAAACAAAAAGCAAGGCATATATGCATATGTAAATTCTTCTGTCTTCTGGACCATTTCCCAGTAGTGAAGATTTATATTTTATGAGAATATACATATATGTAAATCTGTATTATATATAAAATATATATGTAAATATATATATTTCAGTGTTTACGCTTAAATTCACAGGGCTGTTGGTAGATTAGCAGGTACGCAGATGAGAAAAATATCAGCAGGCAGAATCATTTTCTTCCTTCTCTCCTTAATTTTCTTCTTTACATGCTGGAACAGAACTTCAGTGCTTACAAAGAGATTTTAGAGGCCATTCCAGGTGAGTGCAATGAATAAATGGTAGGACAGAAGAACACCCACTGATACAAAGAGCAGAAAAAAAGCTTCTTTTTAAAATGACTAGATTTGTTTGCATAACTCAGCATTTCTCCTCCTGGGGCCAGGGCTCCTAGCAGGGTCACAGAGATGCTGGCAAAGGGTCATGGAGACTGTGCCCGAAGGGGACCTCCTACGGCTGTTTGATGGTAACATCTCCAAAGGCAGAGAATCTGAACTGAATTCTGTCACTAGCTCCTTTTCCAAGCTCCAGCCTTCTGCTTTCTCTGATGTCAGGAGGGGCATTAGATTCTGATTAGTGAATTGTAAATTATAGTATGTTTATAGTAAATGGAGACAGTAAAGCTATACCTTCGAAGTTTGAAAAGATGTTAACAAAACTAAATATGAGAAATTTTTAGCTCTTTCAAAAAAAGAGGGACTTTTTCTTTCAAAGTAGGTATTTGGAATCCCAATTCCGTGGAGCCATCCTGTTTCACGGGATTACATAACCCTCTTGAAATTCAAAACATGCACTTTCCTGAGCCAGGTACCATATCTTTTGTTCAGTTCTCTAAAGGGTCTGTAATTGTTGAAAGTTTCAGAACACTGCCTCAAAGGCAGCTATGAGGGTGCTGTCTTTTGTCTAGGATTTTGGCTTGTTTCTTATCCTGTGTGTGTGTGTGTGTGTGTGCACGTGTGTGTTTGGTTTTGAGTTTTCTTAGCATTTCATTGGTGTTCCTCTATGAGACGTTTTCTAAGATGATGACCCAATTTGAGGTTAAAGACACCTGAGGACTAAATTCTTAACTCTAATTGTTTTAGGTCCTGTAGAAAGTTTTTCCAATGAAATTCCACGGTGACTTCCTGTGCAAGGCAATGTTGGACTGAGAAAGAACCTTGGGGGAGGGGAGATGAAGAGATAGAAAATTAAATACATGGGGTATACAATCACTTTTGTATCTTTCCTTAAATGTGCCTGAGGTAACTGATTTTCTTCTGGTTTTCTGTTAAGATTGCTGCCTTCATGGAAGAGGTATGTAGATCAAATGATACCCAGAGTAAGGATTCGAGACTGAAGGTGACCAGCTGAGGCCAGGACTGGGAGACAGGGCTTTGCCCTCCCACACTGCTGTCCTTGATCACAGCATCTCTATTCCCTTGGATGCTGAAGTCCTGAAAGTGGATAGGGAAGGGAATGCACCTCCTCTTCTTTAAGAGGAGAATGATTTTTCACCAACTCATTCTCTGAAGCCAAGGGCCTCACTATTTTTTGACACTCCAGGCTCTGTCCTGCTATGGGACCTCTTGCATTTATTCCCTTTGTCTGGAACACTTATCCCTCAGAAAGTGGCACAGCTCATTCACATCTTTCAAATAATGACACAGAAGTCACTTGCTGAAGGAGTTCTTCCCTGGATGTCCTAGTATGTTGAAGTTTCTCTTACATTTTATATTCCTCTTCCCTGATTTATTTATTTCTTTAGCATATATCATTATTTTCCCTATTCTACATTTCATGTATTCATGTGTTATCTAGAAGAACTTTGACTCCACTAGAATGTAAACTCCGTGAAGGCATGAATGTTTTGTTCAATACTAAACTAATAGCACATAGAACACTGTTTCTGACTCACTGTAGACAATCAATCAATCGTCTTTGAATGAAAAATACCAAGAGATCCAGGGATAAAACTTGCTTATAAAAAGAGTACTGGGCCGGGCGCGGTGGCTCAAGCCTGTAATCCCAGCACTTTGGGAGGCCGAGGTGGGCGGATCACAAGGTCAGGAGATCGAGACCATGCTGGCTAACACAGTGAAACCCCGTCTCTACTAAAAAGTACAAAAAAAAAAAAAACTAGCCGGATGAGGTGGCGGGCGCCTGTAGTCCCAGCTACTCGGGAGGCTGAGGCAGTAGAATGGCGTGAACCCGGGAGGCGGAGCTTGCAGTGAGCTGAGATCCGGCCACTACACTCCAGCTTGGGCGACAGAGCGAGACTCCGTCTCAAAAAAAAAAAAAAGAAAAAAAGAGTACTGTATGACCTTTAAATCTACTAATCAGGCAGGCTGGTTTAAGTGGTCCCATAGCCCCTCTGTCTGTATTTATCAAAGCACTTGTTACTCACATACCATAATCTTTAGGTTGGCTGTTTCTCTCCCCAGGTTAAATTCTGCCAGAGAGGGTGGCTTATGTCTTTAACTCTGACAGGAAGCCTAGAGCCTGTAGCAGATACTCAGTAAATACGAAAAAGAATGAGTGAATGAAAAATATACAAAAACATCCTAAGAACAGCCATTGAGGCAGATGTGAATATCCCATCAAAGGATAGAGAAGTCCTTGGTAAAATACATCCCTATTTGTTTTGATTTAAGAAATTCCTTGGAGAGGAGCTGCACAGAGTAGGGAAGAAACTGTGGTCTCTGAAAAAATCTCTGTAAGCACAATTAGGCAGGACAGACAAATCACCTTGGATCGGGCTCAGACTAAAGTGCCCAGGGTGCAGAGGAGTGAGTGAGAGGTGGAAGTAGAAGTTCAGGTGATCTGATGGGCGTAAACCATCTTGGAGCAGTTTTCCGAGCTGTGATAATAACAAGGGTAAGAATCTTAAGACAAACATTAGGGGTGATTCCAGGGTGGTTTCCTGATGGGTCCTGGTTTCCACAGTGGTTTTAACCTTTAACATAAAGGTTTGGATATTCCATCTTTCACATCCACAAAGTGATCACAACCCCAGGGGAATATAACTTCCAGGTCTGAATCCATTGCTTTGGGTTAATGAGATATACAGACAAGAGACCTATGAATGTTAATTTTTCAGATTTTTCAGTCTCATCTCCATCAGACCTTGAGCCCTGATACATTGTGGTTGGTACATTTACTCAAACTAGTGTATTCTGTAGCCTTAGCCATCATCTAACCCAGCCTTACAAACAGTCTTGCAAAACTGATATTTTTTAACCAATATTTCATAGTGATTTTATCATAAAAGTACACCCACAATTAGCACATCTACTTTTCCCCAATCTCCCCAGCATTATTATTTATATCTTTGCAAATGGCATTTCCTTTAGAAAATATGAAGCTGTCTATCACTTTCTTTCTATAAAATTATCCCTTGTGTTTAAAAAACCTAACACCTTGCATCCTGCTATCTTGGAAAGAAAATACCCACGTAACCAAAGCTGATCAAGATTTAGAAATCAAAAGCTTCGCACATCAATCAAGAAGTTTCTGGTCCAATACAGAAGGGTTTGTGTTTCTTTTCCTTCATTGCTTTTTTCTAAGCTTTCTCTTTTCATTAAATCACAATGCCAGACAAAGTCAGGGTCATGCTGTGCCCATCACTGTGGCTTATAGATCAAATGAAAGCTGGTATTAATCATCTTGCTTGATTTTGGAACCTATTAATTTCCAAGAACAGAACCCCAGTGACACAAGTCTTTTATTTTATGATCTTATGCAGTGTCATTTCTCTTTTCTTCTCTTAGAGTAAACCTTAGAAACTGTTAGTTATGTGAAACCATTTTAAAGTCAACCATTATCTTTTCACTGGCCAATTAGATATAAGTTTGGTTTAAGAAAACTGTACTTTGCTTCTATTTTCCTCAGGAATCCTTAAAAAATATTTGGTGGTTGGGCATGGTGGCTCACGCCTGTAATCCCAGCACTTTGGGAGGCCAAGGTGGGTGAATCATGAGGTCAGGAGATGGAGACCATCCTGGCTAACACGGTGAAACCCCATCTCTACTAAAAATACAAAAACAAAATTAGCTGGGCGTGGTGGCGGGCGCCTGCAGTCCCAGCTACTCGGGAGGCTGAGGCAGGAGAATGGCGTGAACCCCGGAGGTAGAGCTTGCAGTGAGCCAAGATCCTGCCACTGCACTCCAGCCTGGGTGACAGAGCGAGACTCCATCTCAAAAAAACAAAACAAACAAACAAACAAACAAAAACATATATATATATATTTGGTACTCCAGGTCTAGGCCTACAATGAGAAGTAAACTTGAGTCTATTTTCTCCTTATTATAAAGGATTTTATGAAGAATAATCCAAGATCTATTCTCAAGTCTGGAGTTCACAATCTTTTGGTAAGATAATTATTTTTTCAAAGTTCTTCATGATCTTGAAGTTATGAAAAGAAAGTGATGCAGAAAATAAAATCCCTGAGATACTAAAATCCTTAGGAGAAATTCTATACATTGTAGACTCTGCATAAATATTGTTCAGTAAATCAGTGAAGCTGAGAAAGGGGCATACTCTACATCCTTGGCCTTTTCCTAGAGTAAAGAGGATGGTGTAGGAACTGGGGAATGTTACCAGATATGGCCTCACTACCTCTTGATTGGAACCACTGTATAGGTAGAGTAGTACCGGGTCCTTCTGTTAAAGCTTTTTTTCTGGGTAGTATATTGTCAGTGTATTATTTGGTAATGAAATCTGTACCCTCTCACTTGGTTCCAGATAACACTGTTAAGTTAAATACTGAGTCAGAAAATATGACTCAAATGTTTTTTCATTATGAGGTTAATACAACTCTTAGAACTAAATAAGGACTGGAAAAAGAGATCAGACGTTTTCAACCAGGATTATGAGCCTGCCAGCAATCCTCTGTGCATATGATACTATATAAATTCTAACTGATGAAAGAATTGATTTCTCTTTTGTAGTTATCTATGAAAAAATTAGCTTTGTCCTCACTGAAAGTTTGTTGTTTGTTGAGGTAAGCAAGTGGTAGAAGGACAACATTAATCTTATTTTGCACCTGGTTTTCACTTCAACTTTTCTCTGCCTCTTCATTTACTGTTATGTTTAATACTAGCTTCTGTTTTTAGCCTGTGGGAGAGGGGAGAAGTGTAAAAGATACTTATAACATCTGTAGCAATGGACGGAAGAATGAATAATAATAGGAAATGTCTACTACATGCCATCTGATATAAACACAGATGTGTATTTTCTTTAAATATAAGAATAGTGTACCATAAAGAGAAGATTTACAACACTCTATAGAAAGTCAAGAGCCCATTCTTGAGTGGTTCTTAATTAACAAGAAGCAATGCTCCCTGTTAGTTGCCAATTTATTTATAGAACTACAGTGGTAGGTACTGCTCATTTCTCCTGTAAATTATGAATGTAGACATCCAAGTGGTCTCCAAGAACAAAGGAGATACTGGATGAATTCTTTCCTATCAAATATTACATTGTTTATACCTAGTACAGTAAATTCAAAATTAGAATATTCTGTGTTTCCTCCAAAATCTTGTCATGGAGTTTGAAACCTTCAAAGAAAGTTTAATAAAGAATAAATGAAGGACATTAAGCAGTTTTTATAACGTTATATAATTTTAATCCTTAACTACACAATAACGTCTATATAACAAGAGAAGACTATCTGTAAAACCAACAAATAACTCATAGAGAAGATTGCCTTTTTTTGTAAGCATTTATATATTTAGTCTCAATAATGAATTTACCAAACCAACTTAGTTTGTGGAGAATAATTCACGTTTTCTTATTAGGCAACCCACATTTCCTAAATTCAGAGAGATCGTGGTACATCTTAACAGAATAAAAGGCTCTGATGATGTACCTACCACATCTTTGAGAGGAGGTTGCCATCCAAGTTAAATTATTGCAGAGATGAAAATGAAGATATTATTGTGAATATTGGTATTATTGTGAATATTGGTATGTTGAGACTATCTCAAGGACAATCTGGAGGATATTCATGGGCCACTGAGTATGATGAAATGTCTCACGAGCATGGAAAATAATAAAAAAGAATTATGAAATACCTTCTGTTATGAATGTTCATGAGCTCCGCTTAGAAAAGGAAAGAAAAGGCTTGATCTTTTGTGAACAGAATATAAGCTTAGGAAGATATCTATTTTTTAATCACCTCAAAACTTTACCTTTCAGTATAATAAAATGCATTTGGCTTGTTTGTCCAGAATAAATTTAATGTTATTTCAAGGTATCCTTATTTTCTACCTCTCTTTCTATGGAAAATAAATAATAAAATTGCAAAGCACCTTCTAGTATATCAGCTTTCCTTAAGAGCCACTAGCCCATGTACTCTTTGCTTCTGCCATTCTCCCCTGTAACAGATTATAGACATAATTGGAGCTTCATGTTCTGCCCGCCACCTACAGGAGCAATTTCCTGCTCACATGGGAGCACATGAAGTCTGGTGGTACAGAGAGTTCTCATTGAAGTTAGAGATATCCAACGATGGTAACAATCGGGCAGTAGGCCTCTAACCTATTGACCTCCTGCTTTTTGTTGGATCTGGGCTCCAACTCTTTGATTGTCTTCAAGGTTGTACCTCATTTGGCAGATACCTGCTAACTATGTGCTCATTTGAAATATTCAGGATTGAGCTGTAAAACTGACTTTACATAGGTTGAATTGTCTTGTTTTGCTCACAGTAAAAAAAAAAAAAGAACTGAAACAAAATCCAACACAACTGGGTTTCACACACAGAATCCATTTCTCCTGTTTCTGCAAAGATTTATTTTTCATTGTTTGAATAACTTTTGACAAATGAGCACTGGAGGAAAAGTGCTGACAATTTCAACTTTATTAGTTCAAATGTTTTCTCAATTTTATAAACTTACAAAGCTTATCTAGAAAAGAAATGATGCAAGACAGTTGTTACAGAATAATTACAGATTTACTCTTAGAGGATAGCAAAATTGCTTATGCACTACATTTAATGAACATAAGCTCCTTCTACATAGTATAGTTAAAATAAACCATACACATCTCAGAAATGACTTGTGCCTACAGGGCTCATCATAACATTGCTCTGCTAGACGAAATGACAGAGAAGGCAGGGATAACAGGATCCCCACATTGTTGCTGAAGAAGGTTGCTTTAACTTGAGTAGGTAGAATTCGGACTTAAAAAGATGGGACAACAACTTCTAAACTGATGGAGGAACTATAAATATTTGGGAAGCCACAAGCAGAAATTCCCAGCTTTGCAAATAGCTATAAGAAATGGGGGAAGTTGTTTTAAACAAAGATTGTCATCTGACTGCAAATCTGAAAAGACAAAGCAACAAAATATATGCTTATCAGAGGGTGACTACTGCCTGGCCTTGAGGAGTTATCACTGTATGTGTACAGGACAGAAAGGAGGGGAGGTTCTTGTTCCGGCCTCCTCTTCAGCTGGCCATGCAGACCCTTTAGTTTCTCAATTTGCTGTGGCTTTCAAACCTGTTGGACCAGTTGACAGTAAGAAACACAGTTTCTATTACAGCCCAGCACATAACTACAAATATGAAACCATAAAAGTAACCAAAATTAAAGTTTAATAAACTGGCACTTATTTCTTATTTTTAGTATATGCCATGCAGGCACTCTATTTTCTACCTGTGAGATTATCTTCTATTTCTGTAACAATAAGTAATCATTAAATCTGTAATAAAGATGTCTATACAGTACAGGTAAAATTAAATACACATACTATATAGGTATCTATATAGAATCATACAGATAATATGATATTATCTATTTAAATGAATGTTAATCATAACTCTACAATGGGCTGTGACCACAGTTTAAAAAAAAAGAAAAGAGGAAGACACGATGACTCCTTCAACAGCATGAGAAAGCTCTCACAGGAGCTCCA
The DNA here is from genome assembly GCF_009764315.1 of Trachypithecus francoisi. Taxonomy (NCBI): domain Eukaryota; kingdom Metazoa; phylum Chordata; class Mammalia; order Primates; family Cercopithecidae; genus Trachypithecus; species Trachypithecus francoisi. The sequence goes on from NW_022681458.1 coordinate 62,128,914, forward strand.
CTCCTCTCACTTCCAAAGGAGCACCTGGTGCCTTGCCCACATTCTCTCAGTACCCATACATGCCGTTTGTGCTGGCTTTGTTTACACTTATTACTCTAAGTGTTGTGACATTTTCTCTTTTGTTCATTTTGCATTCTCAGCTTGAGTGAAAATTAGAACAACAGGGGCCATTCCTGCTTGACTCATGTATCTTCTTTCATAGCTCCTCCCAGGATCTAGCACAATGTGTCCCTTCCACTGGACTGTTGATAAATGCCATTGACCGTTAATGCAATTGCATGATAATGCAGAAGTATAATTTGATTAGCTGCAAGGACTTGTAAATGCAGCCTTTTTTTTTCTTAACTAAATAATTTTTTATTTTAATTTTAATTTTATTTAATTAATTAATTTATTTATTTTTGAGATGGAGTCTTGCTCTGTCACCCAGGCTGGAGTGCGGTGCTGCAATTTTGGCTCACTGTAACCTCTGCTCCCAGGTTCAAGCAATTCTCCTGCCTCAGCCTCCCTAGTAGCTGGGATTATAGGAGTACGCCAGCACACCTGACTAATTTTTGTATTTTTGGTAGAGATGGGGTTTATCCATGCTGGCCAGGCTGGTCTTGAACTCCTGACCTCAGTTGACCCGCCTGCCTTGACCTCCCAAAGTGCTGGGATTACAGGCATGAGCCACCACACCTGGCCAAGAATTTTTGTCTATAAAACGGAAGTAAATATTCAAATGAAAAATACGTAGTGTGTCCACCATTTCATTGTTCATTTGTGCCTCAAATATATTTAGTGGTTACTGTTTGCCAGAAATTGCTTTAGAAGCTGGGCATATGTAGTCCATGCTCTCAAGTAATGGGGACTACAACACAGGTAATAGGTTTTTCTCAGAATTGCGGTTTATTCAAATGAATTGTCGATGTGTCTAATTTTGATTTGGCTGTTGCAGATTTCTTGTGTTTACTTTGTTTCCCTCAATGTCATTATATAATCTAAAATATGACCTGGCTTAAAAAAAAAAATGCTCACCTTACCAAAGGTGCACTCAGTAAATCCCCTTTACTCCCTATCCACTGTAATCTTTGGACTTCAAGTATATAGAATTAAATTAATTATAATCATGAGTTCATGAATACTACCATCATACATCCATTCAAGACTCATCCGTCTACCTAACTACCTATTGTATCCAAATTGATCTATAGATTTAATATTGTACCAAACATAACAACATACTATAAAGCTATTATAATTAAGCTGGTACTTAAAAGTGTCAATGGTGGGCCGGGCGCAGTGGCTCATGCCTGTAATCCCAGCACTTTGGGAGGCTGAGGTGGGCGGATCATGAGTGCAGGAGATCGAGACCACCCTGGCTAACACGGTGAAACCCTATCTCTACTAAAAAAAAAAAAAAAAAAAATAGCTGGGTGTGGTGGCGGGCGCTTGTAGTCCCAGCTACTTGGGAGGCTGAGGCAGGAGAATGGCATGAACCCGGGAGGCACAGCTTGCAGTGAGCCAAGATCGTGCCACTGCACTCCAGCTTGGGTGACAGAGCAAGACTCCGTCTCAAAAAAAAAGAAAAAAAAATTGTCAATGGTCAGGGACACTACTTTATAAATTGACCAGTGGAACAGAACAGAGGACCGGAGGTAAATTTGTGTACCTTTTTGTTTATGTCAGAGGGGATATTATAGATCACTGGGGAAAGGAGAGATCATTGAATAAGTTGAGCTAGGAAAAAGTGTGGATCATCAACATTGACTACAGATGGATTAAGAACTTAAATGTCAAAAGCTAAACTTAAAAAATCCTTAGAAGAATACAGGTGAATGTCTTTCTAACCTTAGGTATAGAGAATTTGTTTTGTTTTGTTTTTGAGATGGAGTCTTGCTCTGTCGCCCAGGCTGGAGTGCAGTGGCACAATCTTGGCTTACTGCAACCTCAGCCTCCAGGGTTCAAGCGATTCTCCTGCCTCAGCCTCCGAGTAGCTGGGGTTATAGGTGTGTGCCACCACCCCTGGCTAATCGTTGTATTTTTAGTAGAGATGGGTTTTCACCATATTGGCCAGGTTGGTCTTGAACTCCTGACCTTGTGATCCGCCCGCATCTCCTGACCTCTTCAACCTCCCAAAGTGCTGGGATTATAGGCGTGAGCCACTGTGCCTGGCCGGATTTCTTAAACATGATACAAAAGTACTAATTTTGGGAAGATTAATAAATTTGACTACTCTAAAATTAAGAATTTGTGCTCATCACGTCATGTTAAAGAAAAAAAAGACACGCCAGAAACTTGGGGAAAATGTCTGCAGCACACCTAACTGACAAGAATCAGAATTAAACCACACAAAGTAGAAATGATAAACACCTGTCTTGTCTTCTAGTCTCACCTACTTTACCCTGCTGTTTTATTTTTGACTCTGATTCCCTTATCCAGCCAACAACAAATTGGATATTGTCTGAACAAATTGCTTACTTCTACATCTGTTCCATTTCCTTTAGCTAGAATACTTCTGCCACCACCAGCTGGACCACTGACATTCCATATACTTCTCTTATCATTCCCAAGAACCATCCTTCATGAATTCAACTCATCACTGCTTATTCCCTCAGAGTTCATAGGGCATCAACTTAAATTTGGTTGATATGTTCTCCTCTTCCTCCTCCCCCTCCTCCCCCTCCCTCTCCTCCTCCTCCTCCTCTTCCCTCTCCTCCTCCTCCTCCTCCTTCTCCTTGCTCTTCTATAGGCTGGTCTTGAACTCCTGGGCTCAAGCTGTCCTCCAGCCTCAGCCTCCTCAGTAGCTGGGACTTCAAGCATTCGCCACCATGCCTGGCTTTACATATTCTTTTGAATTGATTTTTTAGACATCCTGTCTGCCCTGTTACATTTCAATTTTTCCTAAATATAAGAGCTCTTGTGTTACATTCTGTTTTCATGGTCTTCCTTCTGCCTGGATTTTTTTTTTTTAATTATTTTTTCTTCTTTTTTTTTTTTATTATACTTTAAGTTCTAGGGTACATGTGCATAATGTGCAGGTTTGTTACATATGTATACTTATGCCATGTTGGTGTGCTGCACCCATCAACTCGTCAGCACCCATCAATTCATCATTTATATCATGTATAACTCCCCAATGCAATCCCTCCCTCCTCCCCCATCCCCATGATAGGCCCCAGTGTGTGATGTTCCCCTTCTGCCTGGATTTTTTAATCCCATAGCTTAGCACAATGTTGTGCGTGTGTTGGGTATCTAGTAAGTGAAAGTTTCTTTTATGGACTAACATTGAAAACATAAAGATTTTACTGAGTTTAATCATAAACTCTTCAAAAGTAGAACAAAATGAAGGTGGATTTATCCAAGGAAGTATAAAGAAAGAAAAAGGCAGTAGTTCACACAAATAAATACCTAACAGAGATCTCAGACAAGATATGTAGACATATGGAAGAAATTTAAAAATATCCATTTACGAAGAAATTGTGAAGTAGGAAGAAAGCTATGTAAATAAGCCAAATTAAGGAAAGATTACATATTACACTAGAGAAAGACAATAAGCAGCAAGTTTCAGAAAACATTTCAAATGGCAGTAAAATGTTCAAACAGGCTGGCAACAAATGAAAGTAAATGACTGGACTAATTAGGGTTATAAGCAAGAGATTGTTTGAAGATAAAAACCCAGATGTGCGTATGCCTCTTTAGAAAAAGCAGGTGGAGAGCTACCTTTTTAAGACAGCAATTTTCCTGAAACAACAGATGTAGGCAGTTTTTGTTTTCTTTTAAAAAAAGTTACCTGCAAGTAAATTAGACAAGGCAGCAATTTCAGATAACCTGAGTTCATGATTTTTATAAGGAAGGAAGAAGCATCACTGATTTAGACATTTAGATGATACGAGTCATAAGAGTTTCAAAAAGATTAGACTATAACATGATGGGAATTGATCCATCAATTAAAGGTTTTATAAGTTGAGCAGTGAATTTAGTCTGGGCATTTAAGATTCTCCAATTTACTTGATTGCTCAAAAATATTTGAATAAAGGTAATTATTTGTAAATTAGTACTTCACTGAAACATTACCCTCTAATAGTGAAATACAATAAAATGAGGTTTATCTGCTCTTCAGAGTACAGTTGTTGAGTTACTCAGGCACCAAAAGATCCTAATTATAAAGCTGGTTTACATGTAATGTATATTCATGACAGGAATCCTGAAGACAGCATTTATTCTGTGTGCACAACGATGTTCCATCAGTACCACTCAGGTACCTAAGGTCAGCCATGTACTTTGCGTGGCAACATCGACAGCAACATTTACTAGATAGTAATTCCATATCTAGGGCTGCATGAAGTGCTGTCAGATTAGATCAAAGAAAGAAAAATGTTTTCAAAGATTCTGCATGCTGTATGCATGCATGATTGATATAGATGCATCCAGTCATTCATTTAGTCAGCCATGGAAGGCACCTGGGGTAGAGTAAGAAGTATGGTGGCTTTGGAGTCTGAAAATATGGGAACAAGTCCAGGCTCTGTTACGCACTTGCTGGGTGACCTTGGACAAATTGAGACTCTCTCTGAGCCTCATCTGATAAATAAAGGTGGGGAATTAGGGTTGTGGTGGAATATCTCTTCTACAGGGCTATTGTATCAATTTTGATCATACCTATGAAAACACTTTTTCAATCATTGGCAATCTCTAAAGGAAGAAAGGCCAGAGGATGAGAACTGAGAAGACGTCTCAGATTTAAGAATCAATATATCCCTGATGATGTAGGAAGTGGAAATTTGATTGAGGATGTGATGGATCTGATTGACGAGAAGGTGAGAAAGTGCAGACAGTAAGTGGAGGCAGTTTTTTTTTTTTTCCAGGAAGTTTCTTGTTTCCAAAAATAGATTAAACTTTTTAAATCAGAGACTATGTCATACATTTTTATGTCTAGCTCCACTCGAAGTACATAGAAGAGTATTATGTGCACACAAGCTCTTAAAACACCGGTTAAATAAGTGCTGATGACAAAGGAAAGAACAAAAGAAGACAACAGCTATAGGTAAAGAAAATTTAAGGAACTTTTTGTTTTTAGACTTTTCTCATTTTAAACATAGGAGGCTGTTGAATATATTATATTAATTGTAAGAGGTCAGAGTGAATAATGTAAGAAAGATGGAAGGTTTGCAGAGATGCAGCCATTATCTCAAATGATGGAGCCAGGCAAGAGGAAGTGGGATCAAGAATACTATGGAGGAAGGCTGTACTGAATGCAACAAGGAAAACTGGCATTAAGACCACATAGAGGAGGCCTTACCTTGGACAGAAAAAGAGAAATTCTGAGTTGTTTCTTGTCATGAGGAAGAAAGCTGACGATGCTCAAGTTAGATGGGTTCTACCTTCCAGGAATGGAAGAGTTAAGCTTTTCCTGCTGAATAGGAGGATGGGTTGGGGTTTCTGATGTGTTTGAATGTTCCATAAGAAGTTAATACGAGATAAGAAATTAATAGTTGAAAAGTACCTGGGGTAGGGATATCAGGATATCAGGAGTGATGAAAAGAGGAGACTGATTGTGAACTACAGGTTAAGAATAGCAGAGTGTGAGGGCGTAGTGGCTAGATATTTAGTGATTTTTAAGTGCATACAGGGCAAGAAAGGTATGCTGATGCTCCGCCAAACTTCATCTCACACAGCCTGATGGTGTACTTTTTCTTCTTTCAATGGAAGGAGATAAGCAGGGAGCCTGGCTTGCAACTTGAAAATTGTTTACAAGAAATAAACTTTTGAAATACAGGTAAGGAAAATCAATATGGCAAATTTGGAATTACTATGAAAAAAATTCATAATTGAAATTGTCCAGAGATGGCACAGGTTGTCTTGAGAAACACAAGCTCCCAGCAATAGGAAAGTTCATCTAGGCAGGGTATATAATAATTGGTTACAATTAAAACAAATGACATTTAATTCCATTATTTTTTGGATAAGCTTAAGTGACATTTTACCACTAATCTAGCTAGGATATGCCTCTTTCTTCTGTGTACAAATGTGTTTTAATATTTGTTAGTTTTTATTAAATACAATAAATACATAGATAAGAACACATTAAATTTAGGTTTCAAAAGCCCTAGGGTGTCAGCAGATATTTAAACTAGCTTGAGCATCACAAGTCTGCTAAAGCTGATAGTGTATACTACTCATCTCTGCCAATGGCTTTTTGAAAAGCCCTTATTACTTTGATAACAAAAGTTCATATGTGAATATATTCTACTTATAAAACGTTTAGTTAATGCATAGTAGGATAATTTATTTTTATTATTTCTTTTTGGGCACTTACTCTGCTTCCAAAGTTTCCTTATCAAACTACGATATAATAAACATCTTTGTACATACTGCTTTGCTTAGATCTGTTACTGTGTCTCTCAAATAATGTGAGATTGCTGTGTTGAAGCACATGCGCATCAATGAGGTAACTTCCTGAGAGGCTGTATCAATTTACAGTCCCATCAACAATGCATGAGAGAATCCTGGATTGTTTAATAGTCTCGTATAACATATAACTACATCCTTAATATGATGAAGAAAATAAAATGTAAACTCCTGTCTTCCATGATGCTTAAATCAGGAAAACTTAACATATGTAAAAGAAATATCAGATGGTATATGCCACAAAATACAATCGTGGAGATGTGTCCATGTATGTATTATGTGACTTATATAGTGTGGTTGAAATTTTGTCAATCAAAATGTTTATAAATTAATTTATATGGATGTGTTTCACATTTCTTTCAATCTTTCAGGCATTGATTTATTTTGCTTTGTTGTGATCATGCTATATTCCAGTTATCTTCTCCTATTTTTTTTTTTTTTGAGACGGAGTCTCTTGCTCTGTCGCCCAGGCTGGAGTGCAGTGGCACGATCTCGGCTCACTGCAACCTCCGCCTCCCGGGTTCACGCCATTCTCTCGCCTCAGCCTCCTGAGTAGCTGGGCCTACAGGTGCCCGCCATCACGCCTGCTAATTTTTGGTATTTTTAGTAGAGATGGAGTTTCGCTGTGTTAGCCGGGATGGTCTGGATCTCCTGACCTTGTGATTTGCCCCGCCTCGGCCTCCCAAAGTTCTGGGATTACAGGCGTGAGCCACCGCGCCCGGCCCTTCTCCTTTTCTTTATACAGTATCATTAATAATTTTTCACCTCACTATAAATTTCTAACAAACATCATGTATGAGAATAGCTACATAACATTCCTTTAATGAGATGTGTTTAACCATTCCCCTTTGATTGTCTTCAGTTTTTCCTACTATTAATAAAGCTTTGACAAATATTTTTGGTGGGCCATTCCCCGCCAATTTAACATTATTTCCATAACATATAGTTCTAGATTGAAATTGCTAACTGAGTCAACAGGAATAATCATTGTAAGAGTTTGATAAATATGCTACACTGCTCTTGGCAGTTGAGCCAATGAATACCAATTCTGCTAGAATTGTTATCTTAATAACTTTTTTAAAGTTTGCTAATGTGATGCTATCTCATGCTATTTAAAATCAATGTTTATTTTTAGCAGGCACGAACATTGCATATACCTTTCTTTTGTCTATAGAAAATTATCCTTTTAATTAATTTCTCAACCTTGGCTATTAATGGACATTTATTTGCTGTGGAAGGCTGTTCTGTGTGTTCACATTATTTGGCAGCATTCTGCCCTTTACAGGGTCCCTGACTTGTAATAACCAAAAAATGTCTTCACAAACATTGCCATTTATCCCATGGGGGACAAATCAGACCCTCTGAAGAAACATTTTTAAGCAAATGTGTTTTTAAAATGTAGTAAACTACCAATTTAGTTGATCTGTTTTGGAAGTTTAGATGTTTGTATCTAAAGTGAGAAAACTTCATTCTTAAGTGTGAAATACTGCAAGTGAAGACAGCCCCAAATCTGAAGAGGCTCATTGAGGTCAATTCAGAAAGTGTCACGATAGTGCCAAAGCTGAACATTAGGGAAACAGAGGCTCAGGAAATTTAATTCAAATGCCCAAGCTCCCTGTCCAAGAAGATGAAACTAGCACTTTTGTCCTCCAGGCTTCAGATTTTTCATAACCCCAACCCATTGCTCATGCCACCCCTGCTCCCCGAATTATAATTCGGCTGGGTCCATCTCCTTTAAGAAACCTTTTTCAGAAAATCCACCTGAGCTACAATGATTTCTACCAGTCCCTGAGAATATGCCTATGTTAGCATGGAGTTCTTCAGGTAATGTTTGATGTTTAAATGATTGTCACTTATACTCTAGCCTTGATCCTAATGACATGAAAACTCTTGAAAGATGCTTAGATAAAGGCCTCTGACCACAAAGGACATCCATAAAATACGATCAGTTAGGTCAGCTTCAATAACATCTTGGGATTTTTGTTGTTGTTGCTAGGATTTTAATGGCTCCTTAAATTGGCCAAGTAGTGTGGGCCCCTTATAAAAAGAGGGAAATGAATTTTGGCCAGTAGTTGGAAACTGGAAAATGTAAGTAAAATCTATTTTCAAACAGATTTAATAAAAATGAGAGATGGGAAAATGGATTGCCGAATTAGAAAATGAGGGAAGGAGCAGGGACCTGACAAGCCAAGTGAAAATGTAATATGCTAAAGGGAAGACAATAGGGAGGTAAGTACTGGATAATAGTACAAGCAGCAACCATTGTTTGGTCTATAGTAAAACCATTATTATTTCTACGGCTTGTAAATTATAAACTCCATGTTGTTTACTATTGTATCCCTGGTGCTTAGTGGAAAGACTTGTGTATTAAATACAGAATAATTATTGAAATGATTGTATGACTGCCTGGAACTGGCTTCTTGAAAATCACTTCTTTTGTTGCAGCAGGGAATCGGATCCTGTCGTTTACATGTGTGTGCCTAAGAATGAAAAATTCCTAGCTGCATTTAAACTTGCATTGAATATCTACAGCTGGTTTGGTAGTCCTAGGTACTGAAGGTAGAGCATGAATGCAAACAAAATATAAGAAATAGTTCCTAGCTTGAAGGGTCTGACAATCTTATTGAAAAGATGAGATAGAAAATAGCTACCATGTTTAAGGAGTTGTTTAGGGAGGTCCAGATGGTCATCCATAATCAAAAAATGTTGAGAGGTCAAAAGCTACAACGTATTCATAATTTATCAATAAGTAGGGGTCTTTCTCCTCAAAGAAACTAAGTTGAGAATGGCTTCAAAAGCTATGGTGACACTAGTTGTACACATGAAAAACAAAATGTAAAACCATGTACTATGCAAATGGATACCAAGTTGCTCTTTGTAAGACACTATATATTAGGTATTATAAAAGACAAAAGAACCAGTACGATATGATTTCTACTTTCAGCAGAAGTTAGAATCTAATCAATACTTCTGATTAACCTCAAGAAGTAGCATACAAAGAGCTTTTTACAGCTGAGATAAACTTGGGTTAGAATTGCAGCTCTGCCAATATGTGATCTTGAGCATATCACAAACTTACTGATTCTCACTTTCCCCATTTGTAAAGTGGTATTAACAATTTCTCCTCCACAGGCTTCTCATAACAATAAAATGAGACAATGCACATGTACAGTGTCTGGACACAGCATTCTTTAATAAGGGCTAAGTGTTGCCTGTTTAGACACTAAAGCTTTTTGAAAGTTATTCAACACAGTAAGTTCAACATTAAATAAACATAGTTTATCTAAAATTATGGTATTGGTTAAAATGGAAAACTATTTAAAAATACAATTTGAAATCAAAAGATATTAGTCATTGGGGAGCTTCCACAGTTACTAGGCAGTTATGAGTTTCCTGCCCAAGGGAAGGAATTGAAAAACCTAGGCTAGAAAATAATGGAGCATTTTTGAAAGGAGTGTTACTATGTTCAGATTTATAAAAGGTGGGAGAAAAATCAAAATTGCAAATGCAGTTAAAGGAAGATTAATTATTTTATATCTATCTCAGAGCAAAGGACCAAACTGGGGAATGTGTGTTAACCACGGTAATCACCTTGCAATCTAATCAGGAAAGGATTTGGGGTATTGTAAAATGAGTGCAGTCTTCATCTTGGGGCCCAAGGCAGTGCTGGATTAGGTTTCAAAGGGACAGACATATAACAAGAAGCACTGTTATTACTGTAAAGCCATGGTTAGAGTCTAGAAGGAATACTTTTACTATATTGATCACCTCTGGACAAAAAAGATATTACCGCCCCAAAGAGGGGGCACGATGTCACAGCAAAGCACTAATTCCACTAGATCTCAAGAAAGTAAATTTATAGGAGGAAAGGGTGAAAACAAACAGCTCAGTCACACTTGGGAAAAATATTTAAATAATTAAATATCAAGATAAATCATAATATGTTAAATGTAAAAAAGGAAGACACATTAGTGAGCAAGGAATTTAAATACATGGCCCTTCTCTGCTAAGAGTATTCAAATAAAAAAGGAAGATGAAAGGGAACCCAATTTCTAGTTAAAAAATAATTATAGGCGAAGAGGACAATTTTTTTCAAAGAATACTAGAGATTCACATAAAAAGAATCCCCCAAGACAGAGAAAAAAAGAATAGCATAGTTTCTCAAGTAGGCTTGAGATGTAAGGAGTTTTATATCCTTTCACCTTCCAAATACATATGCTACAGTTAGATTTTAAATAGATTTAAAAATGAGACAAATATAAAACACAAATTGACAACTTAGGAACAACTTTCAGATTTACAGTTAAAATAAACTATACTTTTCATACATTTTTAGAGATATAGTTCTAGGTCAAATTTGGAACTTCTACCTAAAATCATCTCATTAGCCTTAAAGATCTATCAATTCCATTATTTTTTCAAACATACAAGAAAATGATACTGAAAATTAACTGAACAATAAATCCCCAATTTTTGTTACAATTCATTTTTATTTATCTTGAGTGGACAGACTTCCTTAAGAAAATTACTGTAAGTGTCTTTGAAGAAATACATTTTTTAAAACAAATTGAGCCTGAGTTAGGACTGTTAAGAACAAATGTTACAAAACATCTATCCCATTAATTTCTCACAACATGTGAAAGTTGAAAATACAGAGTTTTCTGACATTTGCAAGATATTCATGCACCCTTGTAAACAAATATAATTTAGTAGCCTATTAAGAAATGGGTTTTCTGCAGTTGAATGCTCTACCACTGAGCTATACCCCTAGACTTCGGGTTTTCTATTCCTATGTTGTCCAGTTTTCTTCCATTGCAGGAGTGGTTTTCAAAATATGGCACCCTGCCTGGAGAACAGAGTCTCACTGATGACTGCAAAGTGATCCAAAATGTCTGTAGGGCCTTGTTTTACAATATGACAACTTTTAAAAAATATTTCCATAGGTTTTTGGGAGACAGGTGGTATTTGGTTTCATGAGTAAGTTCTTTAGTGGTGATTTGTGAGATTTTGGTGCACCCATCACCTGAGTAGTATGTATGAACTCATTCTTATATATGAACTCATTTCCATTTCTCATATAGTAAAACTAAGGGAACTATGAAGTCTCCACATTTGTTGATGTTCCTTGTTATCACCAAGTTCTTGTTTCACTGGAAAGTTTAAATTTGTGAATGCATTTAAAAGGAGTTTGTCTAGCTAACGTCTTCAATATTTAGGAACCAATGCACCACACACACTTCATAAACACAAAAGTAGAGAAAAACCTTAAATTAATCACTTTGTTATGTTCCTCCTTGATATTTGGGCTCTTTCCTTGATCAACTAACCTTCCAGTATTGCTGCTATCCTGACCATTCTCCTAATGCCCTGAACCTAGGGCTATAGTTCTCTGAGTTGGTTTACTCCTTTACTGCCAGGAGTGAGCCAGAATGTTTCCAGGAAAATGGTGCTTGGAGGCTTTGAGGACCAGAGATTCCCCTATGTCAGATAACACTGTAAAGGCATGTTCAATGCCAAATTATACAATAGAAACACATTTGCAATCAGAAAATCTAGACAGAAGCTGTTTTTTCTCTATGTATTTAAATATTGTGTTTTTAAATTTAATGTTGTTTCCATATTGAAGTGCATTTACAAAGGAGGCACTGCAATTGTTTTGTGCTTGGGGCTCCAGAGGCCTTAATCTTGCCTTGGCTAAGGACACAAAGGGCAGGATTCTTAGTCAGTTATGTCACAGGTGAAAAATTGGGAGTTGTCTGCATGGATTTTATGCTTCTTTCAGCTGTTCGGAAATGCAACCCTCAAATTATTCTCTGCCGTAAGTCGTAGCTATAGGTGATTAAAAATAGACAGGGAGGAGGAAAGGATATAGTTGCAGTTTGCAGGACATAAAAATTGCACATGCTGCTAAATTGTGCAAGCCACGGAGAACACTTCTCACAGGTGTTCCACTCTGCAGAGGTTACTCATTTGCCTCCAAGTGCAATCCAAGGTGTTGACTGGAGACTTTAAGGGGCCCTCACCCCATTCTCTGCATCTTAGATTCCTGGAGATACCAATACTTACCTGAGCTCAGAGGCAACCTCGACAACCACGCTGTCCCAACTCTGAAGTGCATGGCACTGGCAGCTGGGTGTTTTTCTCATGGAAGATTTTTGCCTCTGGAATTTCCTGCTTGTCCCAGTCTGCCAGAGCTCCATCTTACTGACCTTCAGGGACTCGTGAAAGACTTGTTTTCAACATAACCTTTATTGATGAGACGAGACCTTAAGATCATAATTTTGGGAAAGATAATTTAAGCAATTATCATAGCTCATGTTCTTTTGGGTTAAAATGATTGAATTGTGGTGCTGTCCTTCTATAGCAACTTCAAATAAGTTACAGTTTTAAGAATAAACACACCAATAAGCGTCTGTCCTTAGTATTGAGACTGCTGACCTGGATGTGAACATATTTGGATTCTAAAAATAGAAAAACTGTAAGTCAGATTTATGCCCTTTCTCACGCTGGTGCCTCAGATGTGCTGGTGCTTGCAATAACCCTACATTTCAAGGTGGGTTATAAACACAGCCTGCTCATTTAGAAAGCTCTAGGATGGTGTGATTGTTTGTTACGTCTCAAGCCCACCCTGGGAGAACAACACTGGCTTTGGCTGGACGTTAAGATATTTATTCTAGACGATTATGCCAATACATTAACAGCTGCAGGATTAATTATTTACGTAGTGAGTGTCAATCATCTGAGACAAGAACCAAAGAAAAATATTTTAAGATCATCTGGTTAAAAAAAAAAAAAAACTCTGCTATATAACACAGCTCTCTTGTCATTTATGACTCTTGAACTTCTCCCCAAAGAAGTAATCTCAGATTTAAAATTATTTTCCCTTTCTTAAGTGTTCTAAGTGCTTTCCCTTTCAGAACCAAGCACTTTGGCCATGTTTGCACTAATTTTCAGAAGATGCCCTCTACATCAGGGTAACCGATGACAGGTTTTAGTTTTGAAAACTTAAACACGGAAAAGAAATCCAGAGGAAAATGAGCCCCCCGCCCACAACACTTTCAGATCCGCGGGGAGGCTGCGATGCCTTCTGCGCTCCGGGCCTTCCCGGCTCCGCCAAATATGCCGAGGCTGCTAGCTGTGTTCTGCGAGCCCAGGGGTGGTCAAAGAGAAAAAAACAAATAGTTGCTCTGACGATCTCCAAGAAGAGAGTTTCACTCTGGGTTGACTAATTTTGGACGCATCCGCCCCATCGCGGGGCTTGGCATCTCGGCTTTGGGACCTCGGCCATTGCCAAGGGATCTCTTCGGGGACGCGAGCCCCGGGGCTGAGGACCGCGGGGGACCCCTGGTTGGGACCGAGCCTCCTCTGGTTCGCTGTACGTGCACGCCTGGAAAGGCGGGATTTAAGGCAGCGATGCTGCGGGAGGCTCTGCAGTGTCAACGAGCCCCCGAACGGTCCCGCCTCATTCACTCTCTTGTGTGTGCCTCGCAAGTCTCTGCTTGGTAAACCGTCACAGCTTCGGCGCGCGAGAGTGGCGTTGGCACGTCCAAACCCCGGGGTCCTCGGCCAGGCCGGGGGGCGGGCGCGCGGCGGGGCCGGGCCGGGCGCGCCCAGCGGGCTCCGGGCACACGCCCCTCACCTGGGCGAGGTCCGGCGCGCAGGCGCTCAGCGCGTGGGCCGCGGCCGGGCGCTTAAGCCCCGCGCGGGCAAGAGTTGGACAGTTCAGGGGCCGTGCCGGGCCGAGCTGTCGCCGGCGCCACCTCCACGGCCGTCACCGCCACCGCCTGGGCTGCAGCAGATCGCGAGAGAACGTCTGCGCGAAGCCCCGGTGCAGCCCTGGCGGGACCGCAGCAACCACCGGAGCGTGAGCAACAGCTTCCCGGCTGGAGGAGCCCCTGCCCCACGCGCCCGCTCCCCGCGCGCCGAGGTAAGCTGCGGGCGCCCAGCCCCGCCCGGCGCTCCCGGAATGGGCGCCCTCTGCTTGCCTGGCCCCCGCCCGCCTACGCTTAGCTAGCCTGCACCTGGACGCGCCGCCCGAGGGAATGGCCGGGAGCCCCCCTCCCGGTAGAGTTTGCACTTGTGGTCCCACTTGTAGAGGAGGGCGCCCAGGCGCCTCTGGCTTCCGCGACCTAATCCTAACTCCTGCGAGTCCCTGGAGTTAGGATTAGGTCGTGGAAGCCACAGGAGCAGACTCCTCAGTTCCCCAGGGTAGGCTCCAATTTCCAAGGACGGATGGAGAGGAGAGAGGACGAGGAGAGTGCCCCGCTGTGGTTAGCCGCAGCGCCTCGTCACCTGGGCTGGAAGTTTGGGGTTTGTCGTTCTCTCAGTGACCGGCAAATGGGTAGTTAGGGGACCGAGGTGTGGGAGGAGGGTAGTGGTCGAAGCTTGGGGTCGTGGGAGAGTTCAGAAGGTCCCCAAAGTTTGCACTTGTTGGAAGCCCTGAGGGGCGGCCTCGGACACTAAGCACTGGTGAAGGTGTCAGGGAAGGGTGGGAGGACACTGTGGGATTGCGGAAGGGACGAGGAGAAGGGGAGGGGGAGGACCATCTGTTTCGCCACTGTTATGTGCGGGGGCCCGTGGGGAGAAGGGAGAGCTGGCAGGACGATGCTTCCCTAGACTCTGGAGGACAAACAGTTTTTATGGTGAACCTGGATAGGGAGTGCTGTTCTTCAGGGGAAATAAATTGCCAAGAAGTATCCCCCCTCTCCCTACACCCATGAATACAAAATAAACGCAGTTTTGGAATGCTCTCAGAAGTTCTTGGGTCGGGAAACGTCTTCTTTCATTTTCATACAGAGATGAGGTTTGCATTTCCTTTTGGTTTTGCTTTGCTGAGGAATATCACACCAAGGGGAATGCAAACTTTGTCAAGATGTAGTAGCAAAAGATGTGCCTATAGAAGGAACAAAACATTTGTGTTACAGGGCCCAGCATAAAGCGTGGAAACTGGCAGCTTCCACACAATTCATGAAATGGTAGGAAATGCATTTATCTAATTAAAAAGAAGGCTTTTCATAAAGTCAATAAGCTACATCTTAGATAAGTTAAAGGCTTTGGCTTGAAAGAACTCGCTTAAATGTTCCAGGGCCAAATTTCACCGGTTTTCAGAGTCCTTTAATCTTATTTTGATGCCATATGTGCATTGAGTATGTGATGCCCCTTCCCTGTAACAGATAAATGCCTTTAGAATGCAAAATACAGCATTGCAAGTTCTGTTGCTTGAGGTTTTTAAGATGGAAAAAAATGCTTACTTGATCAAAGTGTTAGTTGTTTTTCAGATTCTATATTCCCATAAATTAAATATTTGTGGATTTATAATTTACACTCTTACCTATTTCCAAAAGTGATTTGAGGAAGCTTGGGATAAAAACCACAAATCAAATAGCTGTTCTTGTAGATCTCCTTGACCTCTCTTGGATGCATTAGTAGCAAAATGCTTTGGGGAAGTTGAATTCTCCTAACAAAGGAAAAATTACTGTCCATGTTGGAATCATCCTGGTGATATTAATGTTTTGCAGCATCATTATGTGCTTTGTTTGCAGTATATTATTTTACATTACATAAGTAATGATCTCTTTATAGAAGTTTAATAACCACTAAGTATTATCTATATTGAAAAAAAGTTGATATTTTACAGCATTTTAACAATATACAGATTCACAGAACAAAAAGAAAAAACAATGAATTTAATGTATTTTTCTTCAACTGAGGTACAAAGAAAACCAAATGGAGGTGTCTCCTCTACAGTCAAATCAGAGAGGAAACTGTCATTAGTACTTGTCACCCAAATATGGCCAATTAGTGAGACCTGTTAGCAGCTGGAGGAAAACTCTAAAAAGTGTAACTATTCAATGAGGCTCGATCAAAGCACATCAGGTGCCCTCAGCATTCTTTTTCTCAGGCAAGTGACCTAATTCAGAGAAAAAAAAAAAAAATCAAAACAATTCTGAAAGGTGAAATGCCTATATAGACTGATGCTATGTGGAGTTGGGCAGCATGAAAAAGACAAGAATCTTAAGTCCTTGAACTGGCCACCCCGCCTCCGCTGCCCTTAGACTTTTTTTTTTTCCCACCTGAATTTGAAGATATCATTGCTTGATTTTTAACAGCAACAATTTATATTTAAAAAATTGAGCAATTAACTAACTTCTTACAGGAGTGAGTCTTTGTTCACATAAATAAAGAGCAAAATTTGCTCTGCTGTTCCCATAATATCCTATATGTCTTCAAAGATCTAAAGAACAGGGAGTGTGTGTCTGTCCTAGTTTCCCACCGCTCTTTATGTGCCTCTGGTTTTTATTATAACCCCTCCATGCCATTTCATTATCTCTGTTTTTCCCCCCCCCCCCCCCACCCAATTCCTGTCTGTCCCCACTGTGTCTCAGTATGGTCTTTTTACCTTTTCTTTTTCTTTCTTTCTGTTTTTAAAAAAAACTTGGGGGATTTCTCTTGATCTCTATGGCATAGGTTATAGGTTATCTCCTTTTTGCTGTTTTGTATGTTACTTTTTATTCAGTTGTTTCTTTTTATTAGTGCTAGATTATTTCTTCCTGAAGTGACATCCTAGCTCTACTCTCCCTCCAAAATTTTATATTTACATTTTGAACCACCTGAGAGATAGCTTTATATTGCTCTCAGGTGCCTCAATTCTACCAGGTCTAAGTTCTAATTAACATCTTTCTCCTAAGTGAACAAGGGTGACTTTGTGTCAATTTTAATATTTCTCCTAGTCATTGATGACCCTCCCAATATCTTTGCTTTCCACATAAAATTCACCAAGTCCCACAGACTTCATCTCCACGATGCTTTATGATGCCTGCTTCTTCATCTTTCTATTCCCACGGTGGCTATTTTTTTGTCTTCTTATCTCTTTCTAAAGCCTATTACAGTGGCTTCCTGACTCATTTCCCCTCTCCATTCTCTCCCAATTCATTTCACTCGGTTTTGCAGAATAAGCTTCCCAGAAGAGAACCGAGCTTAATCACTGGCTAGTAAACTTTTCCTTAGTGTCCTACCAAGTGACATATAAACCCCTCCTCAAACAGTGAAGACCCTCTGCAGTCCAGCCTCAAAGTAGCACTGCATTTTTTTACTTTGATCTCATTGGTTGGTTGATCCAGTCATTAATTTATTAATTCAGTGAATATTTGAGTGCCTACTACATGACCAGCACAGCGCTAGGTGATAATTTTAAAAGCACCGTATGTATTGGCTCCATGATGCATTTCAAATATTATTTTTCAATGTTGGAATCTACTATTAAAATATAATCTTAAATGGTTGGAATGGGGTTCTAACAATCCCACTAGCTCCCCCTCCCTACCCTTGATGGTCTTGAGGCGTCATCAGAGAGTCCCAAGTCTCCTTGATACAATTTGAGACTTCTCTAGGCTGAAGGCAGTGTTTCCTTAACACAGCAGGTCTCTGAGCTCTGTGTCGTTGCTTATGTTGTTCCTTCTGCTAGGAAGGGCCCTCTCACTTCCCTACAATCATTTCCACTTGTCAGAGAGTCAGTGCAATTGCTACATGCCTCCTGATCTCCCTCTGCACTCCAGCTTTTGCTCCAGCAAACTCGGTTATATTTTGCTTGACCTCTTCCCTGTGGACTATGAGTCAGAGTCTTCCTGATATATGTGTGCTTTCTGCATTCTCACCTAAGAGCACTGCACCAACGTTGCCTAACATGGGACCTTCATTTCCTGAAATACACAGCTCAGAGCCTGTCGTATCATAGGACATCAACAAATAATTTAACTAGTTGGATTGAATTTTACCCAGTTCTGTAGTCCCAATTTGTGTAATAACTGTTTTTTATTAACACCTCGACATGGTTTTTATAGTAGAACCAGTGCTTCTTAAACTTTAATGTGCGTATAAATCATTAAGAAAATCCTATTAAAATGCAGATTGTGGTTGAACAAGTCTAGGATGAAGCCCAGGATTATGCCTTTCTCACACGCTCCCAGGTAATTTTGAAATAGGTGATCCTTGAACTACGCTTTCAAAAGCAAGGCAGTAGATGATGCTTAACAGATTTGGGGTTTTCTAGCAGCCCCTGCCTCTCTGCCTGGAGATTTTCTACAGTTTGTTTTTGCTTCAATATTATTTTCTATTTTGAAAGTACTGTGGGCTTGGATATGCTTTCCGAAGCTGAATGGAAGTTTTGTTTATTCCCTTGTATTTGTACCTCGTTTTACTGATACATGATTGCAGTTGCTAGTTCTCCTTACTACATTTTTCTCTGGCCAGTTGCGTTGCTTTGTTAAATATTCCTTCTCGTTTCCCTATTATTTGCAGATTGCAGATTGTGGCTGTTTGCCTTTCCCATTCTGCTTTGACTTTTTTTTCTCTCTCTTTTTTGTCTCTGCTCTCTCTATTTCTTAAAATTCTCTTCAGGTGCCTTGGCTGACT